>NW_026988435.1:42872500-44122500 GCF_030222135.1 Aotus nancymaae | reverse complement strand
AGCAGCCTCTGTGGCCTTTACCCACTGGATGCCTGTAGCATCCAAATCACTAGCAAACCCTACCCCTTACCTGAGTTGTGACAAGCAAAAAGATGTCCCGACATTGCCAGTGTCCCCTGAGGGTGCAACAGCTTTGGGCTGGGAATCACCATATTTAATGCACACTCACTCGTGTGCATTTGTGTAGGATCTCAGAGAGTGAAGACGCTCCCCAAAATAGCCTGCCTAGAGAGGGGCGTGCCATAAGGAGCATGTTAGGTGCATGCAGCAAACATTAGCGGTGTCCACCGGGTGCGGGGCCCATCCTGGGGTTCAGAGACTCAGCGCTGAGCATACACCCTCAGGGCCTGACAGCCCAGGAGGGGAGACAGGTAATAAACACTCACAGTGGCGACCTGTCCGGGAGGGCAAGTGGAATGGAAAGGGCCAGGCACGGGGCACAGCGTGTCAGGAAAGGCGGCCCTGTTGGGGTGGCCCTGCAGCAGAAGCCTGCAAGGAATGAGGGGTGCCCTCTGCGGAGAGCCAGGTGGGCAGAGCACTGGGCAGTGGGAAGCGTGTATACACACGGAAGAGTCCAGGCAAGAGTGGGCCGAAGGGACCAAGGGCTGTAGAACTCGGATGTGGTGGTTCTACGGCCCTTGTTAATCAGTGTAAAACTCCCTGGGCTGTGTGGTCTGTTCACCTGCAGACATCAGCAGAAGAGTCCCATGGGTGCTGCAAAGGGACTAAGCACACAAGCAAGAAGAGAGTTTTCAACTTAAGGACGATCAACATGAAAACTTGTTTAGAAAGGTTGCTTAAGGCCAAGTACTGTGGCCCACACCTGTAAGCCCAGCACTTTGGGAGGCCAAGGTGGGCAGATTGCTTGAGGCCAGGAATTCAAGACTCCCCTGTGGAGTGAGGGGCCACTGCACAGAGACAGGAAATGTGGTCCATGAAGTAGGGGGCTTAGATCGCATGGGATCTTGGAAGTTTTACACTGATTGACATGGGAGCCACTGGGGAACTTTAAGGAGTGACAGCATCTGACTTGTGCCTTAAAACACAGGAGCTGTGTTGGGAACACACTTGGGATGGGTGCTGCCGAGAAGAGCAGAGGCAGAGAAACCCAGCAGGAGGCCTGCAGAGGCGGTGACCCAGGTACCACGATGGCGGCGGCTTGGGTGAGGGTGTTGGTGGAGGTGGGGAGAGACATGGGCCTGGGCGTGTTATTTGAAGCAGAGCCAGTAGGCTTTGTAGGTGGACTGGACATGCCATGTGAGAGGAAAAGAGAAGGGAGGGCTGACCCCAGCAGTCATGGCCTGGGCCACTGTGAAGATGGAGGTACCACTGCCTGAGATGGGGATGTCTATGGGGTAGGCAGATGTGGGGGGAAGATCAGGTGTTGCTTGGACCCATTAAGTTTCTGTGCTGATTAGATGCTCAAGGGGAGATGGTGAATCAGCAGCTGGAGATAGGAGCCTTGATTTCAGGGGAGAGAGTTGGGCTTGAAATAACGACTTAGGAATTGCTGAAGTGGTATTTACAGTCATGAGACTGGACTATAGACCAGGGAGACACCAGGGAAAGTTTTCAATGGGAAGAGGGGATCTCTAGGGCACTGCACCATTTGAAGGTCAGGGAAGTGTGTAAGAATTCACGAAGGAGAGACCAGTGGGAGGGAGAGAAAGAACAGAGTCAATGTGCCCAGATGCCAGTGAAGAAGACTTTCAACAAGGAGAGAGTGATCAATTGCATTTGAAAACCAACACATCTGGTGGGTGAACTCTGCCAAGCGCCCATTGCCGGGAAAGTGAAGCCGTACAATAAGGCTGTGAATACAGAAAGGCCTTTCACAAGGACAGTCTGGGGAGACAAATCAGGCCCATAACAGAACCTGCCCCATTCCTTATGAGCATTAGTCAGCTTTCACATGGAGGAGAGGCATGAGCAGCAGCAATGAAATGAAAGACACGTGTTCTTGCTGGGGGAGCTAAGATTTCCATGAGGTCTCAGGAAAATGGTGGGGAAGGCAGGGCACACATGACCAGCAGCATGACCTTGGCAGTGCCTCTGGAAATCAAAGACAATGAAGAGTTTGAGGAGAGACAAAAAAAAAAAAAAAATGATGTGAAAGGGCAGCGGGACTCCAGAAAGGAACACGATTGTGTGCAGGAAGCTCTGACTCTACGACTAAGCTTGTCCAACTTGCCTCATTTTGTTCTTGTTCTGTTTTGTTTTAGGTTTTTAGCAGCCTGAAGCCGTGGTTTTTGGTTTCTGTCTCTAGTAATAAGTGGAAAAGAGGGATGAGGAAGGGGCTTTACTGGCCCAACCAAAAACAGAAACTAAGCACCCATGACTGTATTCTCTCCTTTGGACACCCCTGGACGTCCTGAGGAGGTCAGGCTCCTGAGCCACAGAGAGCTGAAGTTCCAGGGACACGGAAAGAATCAAGGAATTCCCAACAGTGGCTTCCTGGTGCTCAGAGAGGCCACCTGGAGGCCTCAGCCAGGTTGAGTAGGGCAGGGCCATGGGGCTCCAGGGAGTTTGTGGGACCTAGATGGCCCGATCTATGGGAGAGAGGTCTAGGACAGACTAGAGGGGCCTGAGGAGGGTGGGAAGGTGATGGAGAAGGAGATGTTTGGGGATGGATTTCCAGGCTGGTCTTGACCCGAATTCTCCCCCTGCCATAACAGTTCTTACCCCCTGCTCCTTCACCCTCCCAGCCTCTCACAGCCACAATGACAATTTTCATTGCTCCCTCTAAACTCCTGTGACCCTGTTCTCCCATGCAGTTTGCTCTAAGAAAATATAACTTTCTTTCTCTCTTGAAGGTGGCACTTACACCTGGGAAGGCTCAGATGGGGAGGGAGCATGCATGGGCAGACCTCCTTTTATTGTGCTTTGCAGATTTTTTTTTTAAACAAATCAAAGGTTTGTGGCAATTCTGAGTTGACCAAGCCTATTAGTGCCACTTTTCTCAACAGCAATATTCACTTTCTGCCTCTGTGTCTGGCAATTGTTGTGCTATTTCCAACTTTTTCATTATTGTATCTGTTATAGTGATATGCGATCATCAATTTTGGATGTTTTTATTATATTTGTTTTGGGATGTTTGGACCATGCCCATATAAGATGGAGAGCTTAATAAATGTTCTGACAGTTATCCAGTCTCTCTCCCTCTCTCTATTCCCTGAGACACAACAATATTGAAATTAGGCCAATTAATAGCTCTATAGTGGCCTCTTAGTAGAGTGGCTGTATTAGTCTGTTCTCACACTACTCATAAAGACATACCAGAGACAGTGAAATTTATAAAGAAAAAGAAGTCTAATGGACTCACAGTTCCACATGGCTGGGGAGGCCTCACAAGCATGGCAGAAGGCCAAGGAGGAGCAAAGGCACATCTCACATGGCGGCCGACAAGAGAGCATGTGCAGGGGAACTGCCCTTCATAAAACCATCAGAGCTTGTGAGACTTATTCACTATTCTGAGAACAGCACAGGAAAAACCTGCCCCCATGATTCAATTATCTCCCACCAGGTCCCTCCCACAACACGTGGGGATTATGGGAGCTACAATTCAAGATGAGATTTGGGTGGGGACACAGCCAAACCGTCTGTGGCCTTCCTTCAACTCAAAGGAAAAGTTGCATGTCTCTTACTTTAAATCAAAAGCTAGAAATGATTAAGTTTAGTGAGGAAGGCATGTTGAGGCCAAATGCTAAGCGTCTTGTGCCAACCAGTTAGCTAAGTGCTGAGTACAAAGGAAAAATTCTTGAAAGAAATTAGAAGTGCTACTCCAGTAAACATATGGATGACAAGACAGTGAGACAGGGAGGGACACACACACACACACACACTCACACTCACTCACAGAACACTACTTGCAGGTTTATATACTCCATGTTAACAGGGATGGGGCACAAAATACATTCTTCATGTTCTACTTTGACAATTTCAATAACAAAATCCCTTCCTTTGTAATGATTTAAGCAAGAATTAAATAAAAGAAACTTAAGGTAGGACATTTTATTCCTAATTAGTTTTTTTTTTAATTTTTTTTTTTTTTGAGACAGAGTCTCACTCTGTGGCCCAGGCTGGAGTCCAGTGGCATGATCTTGGCTCACTGCAACCTCTGCCTCCCAGGCTCAAGCAATTCTTGTGCCTCAGCCTCCCGAGTAGCTGGGACCTAATTAATTTTTATAAAATACTTCTCTTGTTCACTTGGCAGTGTTTTCATATACTGCCACCCTTTCAGATAGAATTCTTTTTGGTCACCAGGACAAGGCTTGGTAACCAAGCACACTGTACAACGTGCATCATAACTCACTGTTACGGACTGACCAGCCCCATAGGGTGCATGGCTGTAATTATGAGCTGAAAATTAGAAATAAAAGAATGTAGAGGAACAAAGTCCTTTAGAAATCTGAAACATAAATGAAAAGCTGAGAGAGACTGCACACATTTTCCCCCAATATTTAAAACAATGGAAAACTTTTGCCTTCTCAACCAACTTGCTTTTGATGAAATTGTTTGAGATCAAACTGTCTCAGACCAAATCACATAGATCCCCTGCAGAGGAGAGGATGAGATGGCAGGAGGAAGCTGTGTGTTCTGACCCCACCTCTATTAGTCTGCTCTCACACTGCTATAGAGAACACTACCTGAGACTGGGTAAGTATAAAGGAAAGAGGTTTAACTGACTTGCAGTTCCACAGGCTTAACAGGAAGCATGGCTCGCAGGCCTCAGGAAGCTTACAATCATGGGGAAGGGCAAAGCGGGAGCAGGCACCTTCTTCACAAGGTGGCAGGAGGAAATGTGTGTGAGAACAAGGAAGTGCCACACTCTTAAACCATCCACTAGGCCAGGCGTGGTGGCTCATGCCTGTAATCCCAGCACTCTGGGAGGCTGAGGCTAGTGGATCACCTGAGATCAGGAGTTTGAGACCAGCCTGGCAAAAGTGTTGAAACCCCGTCCCTACTAAAAATACAAAAATTAGCCGGGCCTGGTGGTGGGTGCCTGTAATTGCAGTTACTCAGGAGGCTGAGGCAAGAGAATTGCTTGAACCTGGGAGGCAGAGATTTCAGTGAGCTGAGATCATGCCATTACACTTCAGTTTGAGCAACAAGAACAAAACTCCATCTCAAAAACAAACAAACAAACAAACAAACAAACGAAAAGTCAGCTCTCACGAGAACTCCCTCACTATCACGAGAACGGCATGGGGGAAAACACTCCGATGATCCTATCTCCTCCCACCTGGTCCCTCCCCTGTCGTGTGGGGATTACAACTTGAGATGATATTTGGGTAGGGACACAGAGTCAACCGTATTGCCACCCAAGGATCTGTTGCAGTCTCTGAGAAATCCCACAATTTGATGGATGAATCAGCCACCCTCCCAGAGGGCTAAGAAATATGGAATTCGTCACTTAGCTCAGCAAGGGATATGAGCTAATTACCCTGTTCTCAGAGAGACAGAGAATGGTGATTTGGATGTTGAAAAAGAAAGGATAACCTCACTAACCAAGATTCTGCCCAAAACAGCAGAGCTAGTGGAGGTCCCACCCGGGGGGCTCTTGGACCCACCCCTTAATTCAGTTGCGGTCGGGTTATCAACACTGCCAGTGTCTCCCATAAAATGGAAGGAGCCAGGAAAGTGGCCTCAGATTTAGTATAGGAGGGCCTTATCTCCCCAGCCTTCCCCTGCCCTAGTGTCCACTCTGTCTCCTTGATTTCCACATGAGCTGGCTTGGCAGAGCATGACAGGCCTGGTGTGTGTGGGGACTGGCCCAGCCCAAACAGAGGGTGCGCATAGGTTTTTTTGGACAACATTTGATTCAGGCACCTGAGCGAGGACTATGCTTTCAGGCAACCTCAGGTTTATTTATTTATTTATTTATGAGACAGAGTCTCTCTCTGTCACTCAGGCTAGAGTGCAGTGGCACAACCATGGCTCACTCCAGCCTTGACCTCCTGGGCTCAGGTGATCCTCCCACCTTAGCCTCCCAAGTAGCTGGAACCATAGGCATGCACCATTGCACCCAGCTAATTTTGTTTATATTTTGCAGAGATAGGGTCTCACTATGTTGCCTAGGCTGGTATAAAACTCCTGGCCTCAAGTGATCCTCCTGCCTTGGCCTCCCAAAGTGTTGGGATTACAGGCCTGAGCCACTGTGCCTGGCCTCATGTTTGGATGGGTAGGTTGTTGGCTAGAAGCCACAGCCCTGCTGTTGGCTTACATGTGTCCCTGTTGCCTGGCCATCCTCCCTCTCCTCTGTGCCTCTCCTGCCCGAACCAGAGGACCACAGTCCATGTTCTGATTTACATAACATTCATTTTTTAAAATATTGCCAAAAAGAACAGATTTCATGTAGAATCCAATTGTCTGCCCTCTTTTGACTATCAGCACAGCTGTTCACGCCAGGCTCACAGTCCCGAATGACTGGGCAGGGTGTGCACTCCCATGTGCCTGCCAGTTCCCCGGAGTCCACTTCTTTTTTTACTGTGACTTGTCAAGTCCAAGTCAGAACCTGGGCATGAGGCCCCACCTGGGTGGGTCCTACCTGAGACTCCTTCCTTATCCCTCAGTGTAAAGCTTTGCTCCAGGAGGTGCACCAGTGCCCTGGGGACCTCTGACCCCTCCCCCACCTCAGCTGAGCCCAATCCCAAATTCCAGAAGGGCTCACCTGCAGTCCGATGTCTCGGGGCTGGTTGCCCACAGCCACCCTGGCGATGCCGGGAAGGTCAATGATGGTCAGATCTGGGACCTCAGGGGAGGTGATCTCCAGGGTGATGAGCTCATGGCTGATGCCCAGGCCATTCCCGGCCATGATGTTCTGGGCTATGGAGGTAGGGAGAGGAGAAACCCCGAGCCCTCTTTAATGATACCTGAGAGGAAGCAGTTACTAAAAGTAACGACTGCTTCTTTCCAGGGTTTGAGAGCTTTGGTGGGTCCCTGGTGTCTAGAAAACATTTCAGAGAAGCCTGCATAGGGATCTCAGAAGCCACTGAGATGGCTGTTTAATATGTAGGTGCACAGACCTACACTTCCCAAAAGACAAGAAGAAAACATACTGGTATGTTAGCAACGGGACTGTGGATGGGTTCTGTTCTCTTTCTTCCTGCTTTTCAGCATTTTCCAGTGAGTGCTGCGGTGGTTTTAAAATATGTCCACAAATCCTTCAACATTCCTCCCTTCAAAAGGGGGAGGCATGAGCATGGGCTAGACATAGGGGCTTGTTTCTAATGAAAACATGCAGTGGAGGTCACTGTGTGTGACCAGTTCCTAAATGGATCATGGCTTCCTGCTTGATTCCTTTGGATGGCCAGCCCTAGGGGAAGCTGGCTGCCATGTCACGGGGACACTGAGTAGCTACGGAGAAGCCCCAAGGTAAGGAAGTGTGGCCTCCTGCCAACTGCTTTAGTGGAGATTGCCAGATGGTTTTCCAAAGTGGTTGCACCAACTTACATTCCCACTAGCAGTGGAGGGGGTTCCAAGGTACTATTCTAAAGATGTCTTGGCCTGGGCTCGCTCACTACTCATTCTTACCCAGCACCTTTTCCAAGCCTGCACACATGGTGTGCTGTTGGTCTGCTAGAGACAGCTCTCCTGGCCCTGCCCCACAGAACTCATGGCCGGAGGGACTCCAGAAAGATGTCATTGCAACGAACATTGCAAGATGCACTGGGAGCCCTGGCGTGGCTGTCGTGGGCACAGCAGGGGTACAGAACCTTTGCAATTTGAAGTTAGGAAATTTGCTAATTGAGGGTATCCAGCAGCTCCTGTTTTAGAAGGGTGAACACTGACATTGGGGTCAGGACTCTCTATTTGGGAAGGGATCCTTCCAGAAAGCCATTTGATCCAGGCAGACAGGGGTTCTCTGGGAAAGGGCTAAGCCCATGAGGTCGTCTAAAGGCCTCCCACTCAGACACTGCGTTTGCTATTCAGAGTTCTTCCCTACAGGGAGTCTTGGTACATTCAAGGTTGTTCTTCCATCTATCCTGGCTGAGTCCAGGATGGGCCATGCAGGCGGAACAGGGGAGAAGCCTTTAGGGAGTGTGAGAGGCTCCAGTGCACTCCAAGGGACTTGGCCACCAGGGTCCCTTGGGGGACAATGCTGTGGACTCCAGGAGCAACTGAGCCTTTTCTGATCAGCTACGGCCAAGAAGAAGCATTGGGAAACCTGCTTCACAGCCGGGTGAGCAGGGTCTGTGTTTGGAGGGGTGCTCAGTGGAAAGGTAGCTGGCCAGGGTTAGAGCTGAGCCTCAGGAAGACAAGCCATGGTTGTGGCAGCTGCGGGGGGACCAGGGGTCCTGCAGCGGCACTTCTAAAGGGGGTGCAGGTGACCAGCGATCCAAAGATGGAGTGGGGATTGAGCAGGTGAAGAGGAGAAGCCTGGAAGGAAGAGAGGGTGAGTTCCCTGTGGAGTGGAGAAAGCCGGGGCCAGGGGAGGAGCGGGAGAGGACGGGCAAGACCAGCCACGTGGGCTGTAGGCTGCTAAGGAAAGCCACCAGCGGGTTCTCAGCATGAGACGGCTCGATGAGAGGGGACCTGGACAAGGACCTGGAGGGATGGTGGAGGTGGCAGCAATGGGGGCAGCCCCATGCTGTCTGGGAGGTAAGTGGTCACTGTGGGAGTGACTTGAGGAAGAGGAGAAGGAAGCGAGGAAGAGAGAGGAGCGACTGCCAGATCTGAACCTCGGAACAGTGTGGCCCACCTTTGTGTATCTCCTTCTCCACCTGGCTGGGGTCCTGCAGCTTTAGTTCAGTGTTCCGATAGCTGATCCTTCCGGCCCACGCCTCATGGGGCTGCTTTTTCAGTTTCAGCACCAGCGGACACCTCGTTACGATTCCTGAACAAGAGGGTCCCCGAACACCCTCAGTTTCCTTTCAAAGAAGTGGCGCTGGGCCCTTCCCTTCTAAGACCTGCCCCATGAGGACCTCGGCTGAGCTTTCTGGCTCTACCTAGGGCCTGGTAGTAAGTGAGGGGGTCGGATTGAGCAGGTGCAAGGAGGCACAGGGCCCCAGGGATGCTGCTGTCCTTGGGAAGTGTTCGCCGCCTGAGTGAGCACCCTGAGCTCCGGTGGACATGAGCAAGTGGCCGTAGCCGCAGTCCCTGTCACAGCTGCAGCCCTCAGCATGCTGCCCTGTAAGTGAGGAAGCGGATGCTGGAGCTCGGGCACATATCCAGGCTCCCCTGTCTTCCTGTGGCTGGAGTCAGCATGGCAGGTGTCTGCCCCAGGCCCTGCAATTGTCCTGGTGGGGAGCCCTGGTTCCGGTGGGGGATGGGGGCCGGCCAGAATGTGGAGCAGTGAGACCCACCCCAGGGCCATGGAACCCCTCTCAAGGAGTGGGAAGAAGGCAGCGAGAGCCTGGAGGAGAAGCTGGACATCTGGAAGGAGGGGCAAGGGGAATCCTGACGGTCCCTTTGAGGCAGGATCCTCCAATGTCACTGAACCCAGGGAAGGTAGGAGCAGTGCTAAGCTCATTGGGGTGGGGGCCCTCACGCTCCTGCTGTGAAGACCAGAGAACCCGCATCCTTTGTCCCATGGCCTATAGGGAGGTATTGCCCCGTCTTCCAACTAGGGGACTCGCCCGGGGCCCCATACCTGCCCTCCGGCGTTCAGACTCTCCACCCTGTAGTCTCCCTGCCCCAAATGCTGATCCCAGAGCACAGGGGAGGACTGGCTGTCACACACCCACACTGTTACTCTCTCCTGCCTCGTGCCCGGGGCTGACAGGCATCTTACGGGACACACTGGGTAAAGGACCAGGCTGCAGGCAGCAGCAGGGAGGGCAGGGGAAGGGCACTGTGGCTTTGAGGTTGCGGCACGTGGCTCTGTGGGGTCCGGGCAGCCCTCTAGCAGATGCCGCCCACCCGCCCTCGGGTTCTGGTTGGGTTGAGAAATGAATAGCAGAGGCAGGAGAGGGGAGCCAGGGAGGACGAGAAGGAGCCGGGTGCTCTCTGCTGCCACCACCCCCCACCCCCGGACCCCTGCACACCGCTCCTCCTCCAGGTTCTGGAAGCTGCTCCCCTTCCTGTCCCACCCCCTTCTTAGAGGCTTCCCCATGCCTTGCTTACCCATTGTAAAAACCCCTTTCTGAACGTTCTCCAGTACCCACTCTGAGGGTACCGCCTTTATAATTTTTCTTTATAAATATTTTGTTAAATTATAAACATACAATGGCTTCTATATTCTACATAGATACGTAAAAGTTTGTTTTTCCAAGGAAAAGGTATCTTATTATATCACGATCCTAGATAAGAAGTTTTCAAAACATTGAGAGAATTCTTTAAGAAGGCTTCACCTGTCACCTAAAACTTATCGATTTAACCTGATCAAAGAAATGTTTCTACATTCTTACAAAGACCCCTAGGAAGGGACGGCAAGGCCCCTGTACCCTGACGGGCACAGGGGCAGTGAGAGCTATTTAAATGTGTATGGGGAATCGGATCCTCTGCCACCAAGTCAGGAGCTGCCCTCCTAGGGCTCTCCCAGTGGCCTGTCTCTCCCAGAGGCCTGTCTCTCCCAGTGGCCTGTCTCTCCCAGAGGCCTGTCTCTCCCAGAGGCCTGTCTTTCCCAGTGGCCTGTCTTTTCCAGAGGCCTGTCTCTCCCAGTGGCCTGTTTCTCCCAGTGGCCTGTCTCCCATTGGCCTGTCTCTCCCAGAGGCCTGTCTCTCCCAGTGGCCTGTCTTTTCCAGAGGCCTGTCTCTCCCAGTGGCCTGTCTCCCATTGGCCTGTCTCTCCCAGTGGCCTATCTCTTCCAGTGGCCTGTCTCCCAGTGGTCTGTCTCTCCCAGTGGCTTGTCTCTCCCAGTGGCCTATCTCTGCCAGTGGCCTATCTCTCCCAGTGGCTTATCTCTCCCAGAGGCCTGTCTCTCCCAGTGGCCTGTCTCCCATTGGCCTGTCTCTCCCAGTGGCCTGTCTCTCCCAGTGGCCTGTCTCTCCCAGTGGCCTGTCTCCCATTGGCCTGTCTCTCCCAGTGGCCTATCTCTTCCAGTGGCCTGTCTCCCAGTGGTCTGTCTCTCCCAGTGGCTTGTCTCTCCCAGTGGCCTATCTCTGCCAGTGGCCTATCTCTCCCAGTGGCTTATCTCTCCCAGTGGCCTGTCTCTCCCAGTGGCCTGTCTCCCAGTGGCCTATCTCTTCCAGTGGCCTGTCTCTCCCAGTGGCCTATCTCTCCCAGTGGCCTATCTCTCCCAGTGGCTTATCTCTCCTAGTGGCCTATCTCCCAGTGGCCTGTTTCTCCCAGTGGCCTGTCTCCCAGTGGCCTGTCTCTCCCAGAGGGGTGTCTGTCCCAGAGGCATCTCTCCTAGAGACCTGTTTCTGAAACCCCTTGGTGCCCGGGGAAGCTTCGTGGCTTACAGGTGGCACTGCTTGCTCTAGAGGGAAGGTGGGCCATTGGAACTTACCGCTGCCTCTGGGAAGGGCGACTCCTGACAGCGCCTCCAGCACAGAGCTCTTGCCTGAGCTCTGGTCCCCGATGACGGCGATGGCCGGCAGGGCCAGGTCCTGCTCCACACCCAGAGCCCGCAGGGAGTCGATGAGGTCGATGCAGGGGCGCACCTTCTCCTCGTACTGGCTGTACAGGTTGTTCTCGGGCCCCTGGGGGGGCAGAACAGATGCCACTGCCTTGACCCTGATAGGGTTCCTGGTGTCATGGGGAAGTGTGGCAGCGTTTGTGCAGCTCTGATGTTGGGCTAGGGTGCAGACAGGAGGTGAGAAGGTGGCTGGAGGGCACTGCTGTTTGCAGAGGCCCTTCTGTTCTCCTCCTGTTGAGGCCTCCCTGGGGCAGCTGCTGGGAGGATTTGGCTGCGGGTGTGCAGGGTATGCCTCCCGAAGAGGGGCTGGGAGCCCTGAGCTGGGAAGAAGTTCCATGAGGCAGAGGCTCCCAGCCAGAGGGAGGAGAGGGGCTGGGCTGGGGGCTGCAGAGCTGGGGAGGGTGGCGAGTGGGTGGGCTGGTGGTATGATGGCTGTGGAGGAGGCTGGAAGAAAAGCCCCAGGAAGGGGACCCCTGCACGCACAACCCCCAAACCCACGTCACAGCAGCTCATTGCCGCAGGAGAGTCTGTGTGCTTTCCTGATACTTCTTGGACGTGATCAGGAGAGCTGGGGACACCAGCTGTGCCAGAGGAGCAGGCTCGCAGGTTCTATGACCGTGGTGGGCTTACGTGACAGCCCTCTGCACCGGCAGCCACAATGCCCCTTTCCGAATGTCCCTCCTCTGGGCTTACCTTTGCCCTCAGTTGGCTCATCTTTCCTGGTGGTGGCTGATTGTTCAAATTGAGAAAGTTGAAGTCCTTGGCGAGGAAAGCAGCGTCCTTCTCCACCCGCTGCCAGTTTGGGGTAGACGCTGTTTGTCGTGGCCCCATGTTGAATACCGGTGGTTGTTGCTGGAAGAAATTCATTTCTTTTTTCAGGTAGTGTTGGGGAGAAAATTGATTTCTCTTCCGGTAGGGCCAAGACCTGCGGGCCTTAGACATGTGCTGTCTCCCCGTCAGAGCTGGGGGATGCTTTCTCTGCTACTTGGCACGTCCAATCTTCCTGACAAGCTCTGCAAAGACACAAGAGGGAGAGTGGCCCACATGTCGCCAGGAAATCCTGCCTGAGGTGGCACTTCTGCCAACCCCTCCTCGCCCCACCTACAACCTACCCCCTACACACAGATGCAGAGTCCAGGGGTCCAGTGCAGGGCCCCCGACTGCAGGAGGGGCTCTTGGCAGCCACAGAGCACGAGCAGGATTTCTACCGGCCTGGCACTGGGGAACAGGGGCAGTGGACTCCACATTCCCAGTGGAGAGTCTCAGTGTTCCTCCTTTGTTACTTCTTTTTCTTCTTCTTCTTTTTTTCCTGAGACAGGGTCTCACTCTGTCACCCAGTGGGGAGTGCAGTGGTGCAATCAGGGCTCACTGCAGCCTCAACCTCCCTGGACTCAAGCAATCCTCCTGCCTCAGCTTACCGAGTATTTGGGACTAGAGGCATGTACCACCATGACCCAGCTAGTGTGTGTTTGTTTTCTGGTAGAGATGGGATTTTGCCATGTTGCTTAGGCTGGTCTCAAACTCCTGGGCTGAAGCAATCATCCGGCTCAGCATCTTAAGTGCTGGGGATACCGCCACAAGCCACCACACCCAGTCTCCTTTGTCACCTCGGATGGTCTGTGCCATATATGGCATCAGGCCTCTGGGGCTCAGGACAGGCAGGAGAACCATTAGGTATGCAGAGATGACAGGCGGC
Organism: Aotus nancymaae; assembly: GCF_030222135.1. Classification (NCBI taxonomy): domain Eukaryota; kingdom Metazoa; phylum Chordata; class Mammalia; order Primates; family Aotidae; genus Aotus; species Aotus nancymaae. The sequence continues at coordinate 44,109,283 of NW_026988435.1, read as the reverse complement.
ACCTCCGGGGCCTGCTGGAAGCCAGACTGGGCCCCACACTGGGCTTGGCCGGGCACCCAGGCTTGGCTGGGCACTGGGGAAGTGTGGGAAAAGCACGTGTTGGGTCCAGTTCTCAGGCTGTGGCCTGCACTCAGCTAAAGGCAGCACTGTGCTGAGACATACATTTAGCTTTCACAGCAAGCCTACACATTTGCGCCTTATCTGTATTTTCAGGGCCAAGAAACTGACATCCTGGAGGGCCAGTGACGCCTAAGCCAGGACTCAGAGCCCGGGCCTGTGCTCTGGGCAGGAGCCCCCCATACTCTGGCTTGCACGGTATCCCCCTTTCCTCTAGTGGTGAGGTGGATCTAGGAGGCTGAATGGTGTCCCCACAGCCCCCACAAAATTTATGTTCACCTGGAACCTGGGAACATGACTTGCTGTTGGAAAAAGGCCCTTTGCAGATATAATCAAGGTGAAGATTTGGAGATGAGAGCACCCTGGATTTACAGTGGGCTCTCAATCTCATCCCAGGTGTCCCTATCAGAGACAGGCAGAGGCACTTATTGAGCGCCTTCTGTGTGCTGGGCTCTGGACACCCAGCCGGGACAACTCTGCCGCTTCTTTTGCTGCTGAGAATCTGATGGGGGAGGCGAGAGTCCAAAGCTGCATTCCCACCATCTGCACAGTACGCTTCCTGATGTATTCTGTCTCCCCAGATGCAAGGTTTGGGACACAGACACACACAGGGAAAAGAGCCTGTGAAGACAGGGACAGAGATAGCGGTGCTGCAGCCCGGGCCAGGGAATGCCAAGGCCTGCCACAGCCACAGGAGCTGGGAGGAGAGCACAGTTTCCCCTGGGGCCTCCAGAAGAAACAAGCTCTGCAGACACCTTGATCTGGGACTTCCAGCCTCTAGGGGTGGGAGAACCAGTGTGTGTTGTCTAAGCCACCCAGCAGCCTGAGCAGACTCATACAAGGGTATGAATCTGCATGTGCCAGGCACTTTCCACCACACAGATGTCGTGGTGACCAAATCAGGCCAAGCCCTCACTCCTGGCACACCATCCTAGCAGGGAAATGCCAAAACAAATACACTAACCAACAAGGAACTCCAAGTGACGACGGAGTGTCTGGAGAAAGACAGGCAGTGGGTTTGAGATTCTGGGGTAAGGGTAACTTAGGTGCCCACTGGAGGGTGTGCCTGGGAACGGGCAGAGGAGCAAGGCTTGGAGGAACTGGGAGCAGCTTCCCCTGCAGAGAAAATGTTGTGCAAAGGTCCTGAGGTCGGAATGAGCCCAGGGAATGGGAAGATGGTGTGACGGGGGAAAAAGAGGGAGGACAAAGGCCTTGCATTCCACGTGGGTGTGTGGGAGGCCTTTGGAGGGTTCTGAGCTGGAGAGTGGTGTGCTGGGCATTCATGTGGGTAAGGAGACCAGGTACGATAAAGGACACAGCCATGGGCCAGGGAGGGCATGAAGAAGAGGGAAGGTTTACGCACAGCCAGAGTCCTGGGGCTTTGGGACAGACAGTTAGGCCAGGGCACAGGCTCAGGCTCTGTACGACTGGATCTCATGTCCAGAGTTTCTCCCTCAAGCAACCTGCCACATCTGCTATCTGTGGCACCTGCCGGCTTTCAGCATGGCAGTCTGGAGGAGTGGGGAGCCAGCCCCTGGGGCTACCTCCCACCCCAGGGGCCTGCGAACCACCTCCCCCTTCTCCCACCTCTCAGATGGACATGTTTCCATGTGGCTCGTTAGAAGGTCCGCGTAGGATGGAGCCCAGCCATCCTCGTGGGGTCTGCTGTAGGGGCCTTCCCCATCCCTGCTCACAAGCAGGACCCTCCTCCTGCTGCCTGGGATCACAAGCCTGCGTGGAGGCTCCACTCGGTGAGAAGCAGGGCTGGGCTACACCAAGGCAGTGCGTCCTCCACAGGGTGGCAGCTCCACCTCCCTCAGATAAGGCCCATGATCCGGGTTCAGGATAAAGAATTAGAAAGCAGGGTTGGGGCTGTCCAGGGCTGTCCATGGGACCCAGGGCATGTGCTGAAATCTCCTTTGTGTGTCAATTTCCACATCTAGAAAATGGGGCTGACCACTCCCCCTGCGGATGTGGGAGGGTTCAGTGCAATTACTTATAGAAAGGCTCAGCAGCAAGCCAGGCACGAGTGGTGCAAAGGGTGGAGGCTGGTGCCAATGCTGTCATGGGGCACTGGTCTCTGTAGAGGGGATGCCAGGCTTCTCACCACCCCCTTTCTTGGGAGGGCAGGGCTGCTGGGCCTGGCAGACACCCCTTTTTAGGAGGACCCCTTTAAAGTCCTCCTTTTTTTCTGGGGGGCTCTAAAAGACAAGTCCAGGGGCAATGCCCTTTTGGAAACAATGGCTGTTTGCATGGGGTGGTGAGAGCCAGCTGGATTCTGGATGCTTTGAAGCCACGGTCAACAAGCCTGCTAATCTCGGCTGTGGGGCTGAGGGCAGAGAGGAGTTGGGGAGAGCAGGAAGATTTGTGGCTAGAGCCACTGGAGGAGGAGCCGCACAGTTCCGGACGGCCTCGGGCTGGTGACTGCCTGGAGCCTGGAGGGCCATGGCGGGTGTGGGCTTCGGCCTCCAGGACGCCCTCATCCTAATGACCAATCCCACTACTGCTCTCCAGTACCTACTCCCAATAAGGCACAGAGAGCGTGTGGTTCACCCAAAGTCACACAGTGCCTTGCTGACAGCTGGGGCTCCTGGGCCTGGCAGACACCCCTCTTGTCACCCCCAATTTATCTGCCTGAGCTCCACAGCTCCCCTGATTGGGTTCCTCCCCCTCTCTGAGCCACAGTTCCTGAGTCAATGTGAGTCTTCATTCACTCCGTAGACATTTATTGAGCGCCTTCTGTGTGTTGGGCTCTGGACACCCAGCCGGGACACATTGCCACCTCTTTGGCTCTGACAATCTGATGGGGGAGGCAACAGTCAAAAGCTGCATTCCCACCATCTGCACGATACCTTTCCTGATGGATTCTGCCGGTTTCCTGTCTCCCCAGCTGCCATAAGGCCCCCAAGGGGGGCAGGACAGGGATTTTTACCTGTTTTTTTCACAGCTGTACCTGCAGCTCAGAGTACCTGGCATACAGTAGGAGTTTAATAAAGGCTGTGGAGGAAAAAATAATAAAAATGATGAAAGCATTTCCTGTATAGGAAACTGTCATGCACCCATCAAAGTGTCCTGTCTCCTAATGTGAGCTCTAGCCCAGTGGCTAAGCTGTAGTCCTCACTGCAAGCTGCACTCATTAAGAGATAAAAAAGTAAACATTTATGCAGAGAGTAGATAAGACGGGCATTTGCAGTTGCTCATGATCTGGGGATTCTACAGAAGCACAGAGGATTTATGACATCTGTGATTGTCCCCATCAAAAATTAGTGAGGGATTAATAACTTATTAGAAGCTACTCAACATCCAGAGGGGATATCAGATTCTAAAGTAGAAGCTTATAGTTCAGAGGCCGTCCCAGAAGTCGAGGGCAATGTCTTTATTGACTTCATGCTAAAAAAAAAAATGCTTTAAATACTATATTGTAGTTCTAAAATAGTAATTGATATCTATGCACCAAACTTTCAGAAAGAAAGTTGGATCCTTTATAATTGACTCATAATCATCAAAGCAAACTTCTGACAAGCAATATTGGCAATCTCAAAAATGCTTTCTCAATAAAGGTGGAATCTGGTCATCTCAGGACACCTGCTTGTGAGCACCACAATCCTTCCTAGCTAAGTTACTCCAGAATTGTTTGGATCGTGGAACAGGTAAATTAAGTCTTACACGCAATGCATATAGGTCAGGAACTTTTCTGGAATTGGCTCAGGAAGTGGTAGAGTCATATCTGCACCCAGTATAACCCAGGTAAGACTGTAAAGGTGAGACAGGATCCAGAGCCGTGGCTTCATGACTGCAAATCTACCTCTGTCCTGGGGGGTCCTTCTTCCAACACGGACACTTCACTGTCTGAATCACCGTCAGTATTTGTAAAATACAGAATCAATCCCATGCTGAAGCTGAGCTTGCCTGACTATAAAACGCCCTCAATCTCTCTGAGCTTTGAGCTTAGCCACAGCTTTACTGGCCATGCAGTCTTGGCCTCTATCTGTATGCAGAAGATTACTCCTTAATGCCTAGGTTGAGGATATAACAGGCTATTGGCGTGACCATCTCCGAGGGCTCACTTAGTCCAGTGTCCCACAAGATCATAACAGGATCCTGTACGCGACCAGGAGTAACTCCAGCAAGGCCTGACTCTGCTCCGTTGCACGCACACAGTGAAGCACTGTCAAGGATTCATCTCACGCACCAAGTCTTGTGCCCAGAGGAGATGCCAGCAAGAGGAAATGCCATCCAAACTCGTTCTGACCTCCAGCCTGGTCTGGGTCCACTGGAAGAGACCTCAAGGCAAAAACTCTTCAGTCCTTTCTGGAAGGAACCATTTCAGGTCCTCCTAACAAATGCCAGGGCAGTCAAGATCCAAAGTGTTGACCCAAGTGCTCACAAGTCAGTAGAAACAGGCAACAAACCCAGACCAATGGGTCAGCTCACACAAATGCCCTCAAACCAAGGCTAACCACAAAGCCTCCAGATGCAAAAACTAAGAGCTATGGACCAAGCAGATGGCTTTGGGAGTGGACGGCTCCCACTCGAGATGATGAGACCAGATAATGACTGAGCTTACTGTGACTCCCACCACAGTGAATTTCTTTGGATTTTTAAGCATTATACTCATGGCTGTTCTCTTTGTTTCGGGATTGGATCTCAATCCTGCGACCACGTTCTACGAATTTGCTTTTGTCTTCTTCCTCCCTCCTTCAGACCAAAACACATTTTCTCCCAACTCACCCTAACGACTCAGCCCATTTGGAAGTCTAGCCTCTTGCTGGATTTGCCACCCATTTCCAACCCCAGGAGCCACACAAATCATGAGCATTCCCTTACTGAATCCCAGGTCATATGTTTTCCAACACATAATTACCTTAAGATCCATAGAGTAAGTATTCTTATGCCCAGACACACACAGGCTGCCATAATCACTTTTACCATAAAACACAACCAGCAGGGCCGGGGGCCTGAGGGGAACAAACCTGCCTCCTATATGAGCACCCTGATGATCTTCACATCCCTTCAGACCTGCTCTCAATTTCACTAAAGGCAATATTAGCACATACTTAAATTTCTCATGAACAGTCATGATTATGGCTTCCAACTCTTCTCTACTCACATAATACCATTATACAAACGTGAACCATTTGCAAAAGAAACATACATGAAGAAAAGTCCATGTGCACGACGGCAAGAGTGTTAAGTTCCCACAAAAGTGGTCATTGCTGTTTGCTGCAACAGAGCTCATGGGAAACTTTACGAACACCCCCACACTGCCCCACCCCAACAGTCCCATGTGAGTGCCCTTTTCCTCACATGGTGCCAATGCACCTCCATGCTGGCCTGAGGACCAACATCGTACTTTGGGGGATCCTAGCGATACAATTGCAGGATTCAGATCCTCTCCTGTCCCATTTCCTCTGCTCTTCATAGCTTTCACAGAAGTAGCTTTGCTGGAAGTAAGAGCCACAGGTTCCAACAATGAACTTGAGAGTCTCTGACCTTGGGTGGTGGTTCCTGACTTAGGGCTATCACAGGCTTCTCCCTTGCTCTGGCTGGAATGACACAGCCCAGGAAAAGAACCTCTATCCACCCGCCATGGTGGGATGGACGACCGCCAGCTTTGGCCACGCAAGTTGGCGCCCGAGCTCTGGAGAACACTTCCTTTTGCTTTATTTCCTTCATTGAGTCTAGTGAGACAATCCCCAAATACAAACATTGGCTTTCCAAACTAGAGAGCAGAGCTTGGAATCTTTTCTGCTAAAGGCAAACTGAGGGGCCGCAGGCTCCCTGGAAGTTCCCAGACAGTGCTGATGGGACTTTCCTGCTTGCTGCACAGCCACGGGGCGGGGGGTGTGGGAGTGGGGGGTTTGGTGTGGTGGGAGGTACATGCTGTTGTGGAGAGAGGAGCGTGACTGATTGGAAGGCTCCATGCTGGGTGCGGCATCATCCCCCATGCAGGGTGGGCCTGCTTTCTACTGAATGCTGCTGGGAACCAGCACCTGCCGGAAAGGCCCTTGGGGCACCGCAGTCCCAGAGCGGCACCTCACCTCTCAGGAAGACCCGTTTCAGAAACTCTGAGGCCAGCACAACACTCCCACCTGCTGGTCTAGCGGCTCTCAGCAGCTTTCCTCCCTTGGGACAGAGACTGCTTACTCCGCCAGGCTCAAAAACCTGCCCCGCCCAGCGTCATCCCCAGATGTCACCCTGTGCTGACCTGGACTCACCTCTCTGCAGTGGAGTCTTCACTCGGACCCTCTGTCTCAACCTTTCCCAATGAGCTCCCGCCCAGCCTTATATCCTCCCCCTGCAGCCTCAGACAGGTGAATCTTCCAGCAGAGCCATCGGCTCCTGGGCTCACAGCCCCATCCGGGGCCGCCACTCACTCAGAGGAAAGACCAGGGCTGTGTCAACAGCCTTCAGCCCCTGTCCTCCAGCCTCGATCCCAGAGGTCCAGCTCCACAGGCTTCCTGCACCCTACTCCTCCCATCGGGGCTGAAAGCACTTCCTGTTTTCAGAACTAGTGCTGGGTTCATCAAAAGTTATCTGATGTGCAATCCATTAAAGCAGAAGGGCTAGGCAGCAATTTTATGGGATCGCTGAGAGATGAGTCCATCTAAAGTTGGCATGGACAGCTCCCTCCCCTGTGGAGACCTTCTCAGGGAGTACAGGGGGGCTTGGCCAGGACCCAGCACCCCAGTGGGCCTGGTGGCACCCACCCTAGCAGTTGAGATCTCAGGCGACCTCATTCCACTGGTCTGTCTGGGAGGGAGCCTGGGGCTCTGAACCCGCAACCACTACATCCTTCAGAGGCTGAGAGTTAGAGCCAGATGCCCTTGGTGACGAAGCCAGGGGTCCAGGAACAAAGGCGAGTGCTGATGGCAGGTGACAGCTCAGCCTCAACTTCCTCCCCTCCATGGCAGAGAGAACACAGGAAAGGAGGGTCCTTTTGTGAAGCCCAATATTCTTCCTTTCACGTTCTTTTTAAAACATATATAAAACAGTCACCACCTTCACCCTCATTTTCAGGAAGGGTGGGCCTTGCTAAGCACACCACGAGTTGATTGTGCAAGTTTGGGAGGACAGGAGCTGGACACAGATTGCTCTGCAAAGCAAAGGGGTGAGAAGCTGCAGGGGCGAAGCTGTGTGAAGGGCGGAGGCGGGAGTGAGCGGAGGGCTGACATGCAGGGGATGAGAGGCCCCTCAGGCCCCCTCGCCATTGCAGTTTAGGGAGGATTTCCGGACACGGGCCTGTTGAGTAAGGAGTGCAGGGATCGGGTTGTGTGGTGTGTGCCTGGAGAACCATCTGTCTCCCTACACAATCTTCACAAATGGCTACAGCACCTCTGCATGAGTCGACTGTCTCGGGAGCCTGTGGACTGACTGGGTGCCCCTGGAGGCTGACGGAGACAACATGGATGGGGGTTGGGCGGGGGGGACTCGCGCTGTGTACACAGGCAGGAGGGAATGGAAGTGGGGGGCTCAGGCCTCTGCTTTCAGCAGTCACTGCACCGCACTGTGGCTTCCTCTCCAGGGCTCTGACCCCACGTGGGAGCTTCTGGAGCCTGGTACAGATGCAGAGCACGGGAGCCATGGACCGTGACTTGAAGAGAAAGTGCAGGTCTTGAGAGAGAGGAGCTGAAAACCCAAGAAGACAGCTGGTGAGAGAAGAGGAGAAAGGAGAAGACGAGGCAGCTGTCAGGGTGCAGGGACACCGAGGTTAAGAGTTAAGACAAAGATGAGCAACAAAGTGAGGCCAGAACCCAGGACGGGGCGACCGCGGGCCAGGCTGGGGGTGATGGGTCAGGAAGGACAGCAAGGCCTTGACAAGATGCAGGGGACGCGGACGGGAGGCGAGGCCAGCTGAGCCGGATGGCCAGCTCTTCGTGTGACGAGCGACTCTGTACTGCTGAGCTGCACGATTTGGAGTTGCTGTCAACTTCAAGGCAGCTGTTAAACCAGGGGGCTGCCAAACATTTTCAAGGGGTGAACAGGCCAGGAGTCTGAGGATTAAGGAGCATGCATTCAGGATAAATCGAAAATCAGTAAGAAAATAGGAGGGGATCCTTTCTTCTCGAGGATGAAGCTTGTAAAGTTCCTCCTTCTGATCGGGAAACAAAAAGGGACTTGGTTTATTGCAGCTCCCACACTAGCAGGCTGCGCTGCACCTTCCAGGTTGAGCCGGTGATGGGTTCTGCATCAGACACACGCCTACGGCATTTCCATCTGATTCTGGTTCCCCGGGGGAATCAGTCTCTGCAAAGCAGCCACTTAACATGGTCCTGCCTGCCTCCCAGTACTGTCAACAGAAAGGATGATCCCCCGGGAAATGTCTCTGCTTTTTTTGTTTGTTTGTTTAATTGCACTCAAGAATATATCCATGAATTTATTTAATCTCCTTAACATAAAGAAATTGCATTAAGATTGTATTAAACTCCTCAATATGCAGTCACAACAAATTACCTCGCAGAAGCCCCGGCTAGTGGAATCTGCTCTCCTGGTGAACCCAGGAGCTCCCTCTTGTTCAAGAGTGAGAGAGACAACTGTCCTATCCTCCCTTAGCCTTGGCCGTGGGAGGCGGAGCGCCAAATGCTATGGTCAATCAGAGCGGCCCCTAGCTCTCACATGACGTCATGGTCCTTCTCACATGTGCCTGTGAGGCGAGCGGGGTGACTGATCCTGAAGCAGCGTGAGGGTGTGTGTGTGAGGCGAGCGGGGTGACTGGTCCTGAAGCTGTGTGAGGGTGTGTGTGTGAGAAGCCAGCGGGGTGACTGGTCCTGAAGCAGTGTGAGGGTGTGCCTGTGAGGCGAGCGGGGTGACTGGTCCTGAAGCTGTGTGAGGGTGTGTGTGTGAGGCGAGCGGGGTGACTGGTCCTGAAGCAGTGTGAGGGTGTGTGTGTGAGGCAAGCGGGGTGACTGGTCCTGAAGCAGTGTGAGGGTGTGTGTGTGAGAAGCCAGCGGGTGACTGATCCTGAAGCCGTGTGAGGGTGTGTGTGTGAGGCGAGCGGGGTGACTGGTCCTGAAGCAGTGTGAGGGTGTGTGTGTGAGAAGCCAGCGGGGTGACTGATCCTGAAGCCGTGTGAGGGTGTGTGTGTGAGAAGCCAGCGGGGTGACTGATCCTGAAGCCGTGTGAGGGTGTGTGTGTGAGGCGAGCGGGATGACTGATCCTGAAGCAGTGTGAGGGTGTGCCTGTGAGGCGAGCGGGGTGACTGGTCCTGAAGCTGTGTAAGGCTGTGTGTGTGAGAAGCCAGCGGGGTGACTGATCCTGAAACAGCGTGAAGGTGTGTGTGTGAGGCAAGTGGGGTGACTGATCCTGAAGCAGTGTGAGGGTGTGTGTGTGAGAAGCCAGCAGGGTGACTGATCCTGAAACAGTGTGAGGGTGTGTGTGTGTGAGAAGCCAGCGGGGTGACTGATCCTGAAGCTGTGTGAGGCTGTGTGTGTGAGAAGCCAGCGGGGTGACTGATCCTGAAGCCGTGTGAGGGTGTGTGTGTGAGAAGCCAGCGGGATGACTGATCCTGAAGCCGTGTGAGGGTGTGTGTGTGAGAAGCCAGCGGGATGACTGATCCTGAAGCAGTGTGAGGGTGTGCCTGTGAGGCGAGCGGGGTGACTGGTCCTGAAGCTGTGTAAGGCTGTGTGTGTGAGAAGCCAGCGGGGTGACTGATCCTGAAACAGCGTGAAGGTGTGTGTGTGAGGCAAGCGGGGTGACTGATCCTGAAGCAGTGTGAGGGTGTGTGTGTGAGAAGCCAGCAGGGTGACTGATCCTGAAGCAGTGTGAGGGTGTGTGTGTGAGGTGAGCGGGGTGACTGATCCTGAAACAGCGTGAGGGTGTGTGTGTGTGAGAAGCCAGCGGGGTGACTGATCCTGAAGCAGTGTGAGGGTGTGTGTGTGAGAAGCCAGCGGGGTGACTGATCCTGAAGCAGTGTGACAGTGTGTGTGTGAGAAGCCAGCGGGGTGACTGATCCTGAAGCAGTGTGAGGGTGTGTGTGTGAGAAGCCAGCGGGGTGACTGATCCTGAAGCCGTGAGGGTGTGTGTGTGAGAAGCCAGTGGGGTGACTGATCCTGAAGCTGTGTGAGGGTGTGTGTGTGAGGTGAATGGGGTGACTGATCCTGAAACAGTGTGAGGGTGTGTGTGTGTGAGAAGCCAGCGGGGTGACTGATCCTGAAACAGTGTGAGGGTGTGTGTGTGAGAAGCCAGCGGGGTGACTGATCCTGAAGCAGTGTGACAGTGTGTGTGTGAGAAGCCAGCGGGGTGACTGATCCTGAAGCAGTGTGAGGGTGTGTGTGTGAGAAGCCAGCGGGGTGACTGGTCCTGAAGCAGTGTGAGGGTGTGTGTGTGAGGTGAGCGGGGTGACTGATCCTGAAACAGCGTGAGGGTGTGTGTGTGTGAGAAGCCAGCGGGGTGACTGATCCTGAAGCAGTGTGAGGGTGTGTGTGTGAGAAGCCAGCGGGGTGACTGATCCTGAAGCAGTGTGACAGTGTGTGTGTGAGAAGCCAGCGGGGTGACTGATCCTGAAGCAGTGTGAGGGTGTGTGTGTGAGAAGCCAGCGGGGTGACTGATCCTGAAGCCGTGAGGGTGTGTGTGTGAGAAGCCAGTGGGGTGACTGATCCTGAAGCTGTGTGAGGGTGTGTGTGTGAGGTGAATGGGGTGACTGATCCTGAAACAGTGTGAGGGTGTGTGTGTGAGAAGCCAGCGGGGTGACTGATCCTGAAGCAGTGTGACAGTGTGTGTGTGAGAAGCCAGCGGGGTGACTGATCCTGAAGCAGTGTGAGGGTGTGTGTGTGAGAAGCCAGCGGGGTGACTGGTCCTGAAGCAGTGTGAGGGTGTGTGTGTGAGAAGCCAGCGGGGTGACTGATCCTGAAGCAGTGTGAGGGTGTGTGTGTGTGAGGTGAACAGGGGTGTCTGAGACAAGTCCAGGCTGAGTGAGGAGTGGGGAGTGGGCTTCTGCGTGTCTTCATCCAAATGTCTCCTTTTGGGGAACACTTTTGCACTGCTGGTGGGAGTGTAAATTAGTTCAGTCATGTGGAAAGCAGTGTGGTGATTCCTCAAAGAACTTAAACAGAATTGTCATTGACTCAGTGTTATATACCCAAAATAATAGAGATCATTCTACCATAAAGACACACGCACATGAATGTTCAAGGCAGCATCATTCACAAGAGCAAAGACATGGAATCCACGTAAATGGCCATCAGTGGTAGACTGGATTAAAAAAATGTGGTCCATATACACTATGGAATACTATGCAACCGTAAACAAGAATGAGATCATGTCCTTTGCAGGAACGTGGATGGAGCTGGAGGCCATGATCCTCAGCAAACTAACCTAGTAACAGAAAAGCAAACCCCACATGTTCGCCATCATTGTGGGAGCTAAACATTAAATACACATGGACACAAAGAAGAGAACAATAGACACCTGGGCTGCTTGAGGGTAGAGGCTGGGAGGAGGGAGAGGAGCAGAAAACCACCTACTGGGTACCACGCTTATTACCTGAGTGATGAAATAATGTGTACACCGAACTCCCGTGACACAATTTGTCCATGTAACAAACATGCACAGGTACCCCTGAACTTAAAATAGAAGTTAAACAAAGCAACCAACCAACAAACACACTGTCCTTTTTATGAGGACACCAGTCATGCTGGACTAGAGCTCAGTCTTCTGCAGAACGATCCCACTTTTAATCACACCCACAGAGACCCTGCTTCCAAATAAGGTCACACTTAGAGGTCCCGAGGTCAGGACGTGAACATGTACATTTGGGGAGTGTGATGGTTGATACGGAGTGTCAGCTTGACTGGACTGAAGGATGCAAAGCACTGATCCTGGGTGTGTCTGTGAGGGTGCTGCCAAGGGAGAAGAACATTTGAGTCAGTGGGCTTGGAAAAGCGGACCTGCTCTTAATCTGGGTAGCACCATCTAATCAGCTGCCAGCATGGCCAGGATATAAAGCAGGCAGGGAAATGTGAAAAGAGAGACTGGCCTAGCCTCCCAGCCTACATCTGTCTCCTATGCTGGATGCTTGCTGCCCTCGAACATCAGACTCCAAGGTTTTCCAGTTTGGGGACTCGGACTGGCTCTCTTTCCTCATCAGCCTGGAGATGGCTTCTTGTGGGACCTTGTGATTCTGTAAGTTAATACTTAACCAACTTCCCTTTACACACACATACACATATACACACACATGCACAGACAGACACACACATATACACACACACCTACACACACACACCTACACATACATACACACAGACATACATACACATACACACACATACACACACACCCCTAAACACACACAGACATACACACACACCCACACACACATACACACACCCCTATACACACATATACACACACACCTACACACACACCTACACACACACATACATACATACACATACATACCTACACACACACCTACACACACATACACACAGACATACATACACATACACACACACACCCCCCTAAACACACACAGACATACACACACACACCTACACACACATATACACACACACCTACACACACATATACACACACACCTACACACACACAGACCTACATACACACAAATACACACACACACCTACACACACACACACATATATTCCATAGTTCGAGCCCTCTAGAGAACCCTAATATGGGGTCTAGTGCAATCCATAACATGTGGGTAGTGACTGAAAGCAGCACAGCAAGAAAATCAGCCCAAGGCCCAGCCTCCCGCAGCGCTGCCCCGACCCCACACTGTCCCCGTCCACACTTGGGGAGCCAGTGCCTCCGCAATGCCTGGGATGTGCTTAGTCCATCTTCCACCAGGGTCCTCAGGGGCCCCAGGAGGATGGTGGAAAGGGCAGCCCGGTCACTGTATTGATCTCTATTGAGGGGTGGGAAAAACTCTAAAACTACAAAGGGGAGGCAATTTCCCTACAGAGCGCTTTGCAGAGAAACCTCTCTCTGGGCGCATCACTGGGGAGGAAGGCCCTGGGGGGTGAAGGCCCAGGAAGCCAGCGGTTACCGAGCCCAGGCAGCGCTGAGGTGAGGGGGTCCAGGCAGAGGTGGTCAGAAGTCATGGTGGATTCATGACTGACACTCCCTGACGCCGCCAACAAGGGCAGCAGCCTTTGGCTCCAGGATGCTTTTGGTCTATCATCTCCCCAAATTCTCAAGGGAGCCTGTCCTGCAGATGAGGAAACCCGGCCATAGGGAGATGCTGGGAGCCTCGTGGGGGCCCCAGCCTGGGGCTGGGAATTGGGTCTCCAGCGCTCTCTCTCAGCCCCACCTGACACCGCACCCCAGAGAGCTGAGATTTGAGGACAAGCGCACACATTCCCTGCTGAGTTTGGAAGCTGGATTGAGACTGCCAGGATCGTGTAAACACCATTACTGGGAAAGATGGAAATGGCTGTGCCAGATGTGGCGGAGCCTGCTGAAGTCTAAGGCAAGCTGTGTTCTCCACATGGGCACAGCCACTATTGCTGGCGTGCGACCAGTCCAAGAGCTCTGCAGGGTCCTGGGCACTGGGGGCCACTCTGCTGTGCCCCTCTGCTCCAGCCCCAGCTTCACTCACACAGCGCAGGGTCCTGGCTGCCCAAGCGCAGGCACTGAGCACGACCTTGCCTCCCAGGGCTCATCTCCTTTTCAAGACCACTTGTTTTTCACCCACTCAAAGATATTTATTGAGCACTAAGTCCTTGGGACACATACTGGGTCAAGTAGACAAAGATCCTTGGAGGGGCTTGCATTCTAGGGCAGGGGCCAAACCCGAATAAAGCTCACATACATCCTGGCCAGGGGTGGAGGCTCACACCTGTAATCCCAGCACTATGGGAGGCAGAGGCAGGAGGATCACTAGAGCCCAGAAGTTTAAGGCTGAAGTGAGCTATGATGGTACCATTGCACTCAGCCTGGGAAAAGAGCAGGAAGACCCTGTCTCAAATAAGAAAACAAGGACAACAGAAAAAAAGAAGATTGCACATGCGAAGGGAGTCAGAAGTGCTTCAGGGGGTGGGGTGGGGGTGGGGAGTAGGGCAGAGTGAAAGGGAAGAGGGTGTGAGGAGAGATGGCTCTTTTTGAACTGCTAGAGACAAAATTCTTAACACAAATCAAGAAAGAACAGTGTTTAAAAGGTGTCATCTGAGCCGAGTGGGTGGCTCACGCCTGTAATCCTGGGGCTTTGGGTGCTTTTTTTCTACAGAAAAAATTAAAATTAACTAGGTGTGGTGGTGCGCACCTGTAGTCCCAGCTACTCGGGAGGCTAAGGTGGGAGGATCCCTTGAGCCTGAGAGTTTGAGACTGCAGTGAGCCATGATCACGCCACTGCACTCCAGCCTGGGGAACAGACAGAAACCTTGCCTCAAAAAAAAAAAGGCGTCATCGATACCACCGTGTCTCCTTTCTGTTCTGTATCAATTAAAATGAACTTCAGGCCCCAGAGTACAGGTGACCAGGGTGCGGTGGGCTAGAGTGCTGGAGTTGGCCCTTACAGCTGGGAACTGGCCATGGTGGGAGCATTCACACCATGAGAACAGAGAATCTGCAAATGCTGGAAATCAGGCACCACCCCCTGCCCTGTCCCTCTCCCTGCCCTGTCCCTCCCCCTGCCCTGCCCCTCTCCCTGCCCTGTCCCTCCCCCTGCCCTGCCCCTCCCCTCCCCATGACAGCCAATTTCCCAGCATATCACCATCACCAAAGTCATGTCAGAGCATCACAAATACCACAAGCGAAGGAATACCTGAAGCCCTCCGAGACGGCTTTAGGGCACAAAGCTCCTTAACCCCCAGACTTTGTAGGACACCAAGCAAAGCTGTCCTAAAAACCACCACCTTTGGCCAGATCAGGATAGAGGCCACCCTGCCCCCAGGACCAGCCACTTCCCCTCCAGAGCCTCTCTCTGTGCACAGGACTGCTGTGGACTGAAACCAGCATGGGCCCTTTCTGCGTCTCACACCAGAGACAGCGTCAGAATCTTATCTTTACAGCTCCTGCCTCCCAGCACAAGCCACGTTCACCTGGCAGATGTCATGTCACTTAGGAAATGTTTTAAAGGTGCATCTGCCGTGCATCAGACACAAAGCAGCCCTCCCTGCACTGGCCCCGCTCTTACCGCTGCAGGCTCAGGACAGAGACCCGGCAAATCATCTCTTCCCTTTCTTCCGCCTCATTTTTATGTGGCATGTGAACCACTCCCTCCCCTGCTCCGTCACAAACAAACAGGGAGAGAAATGAAACTACTTGATCTGGCCACAGAAATGAAACTGAATTTTCAGCGTGCTCTCCAGATGACTCAGACCGTGGTCCTCACACTCAAGCTCCATCCAAATCCTGGGAGAGCTGTGAAGACGGGTGGCTGCCCCCTCTCCCCCGTCACCCTGAGAGTCTAATCCAGCAGGTCTGGGTGGGGCCTGAGAATCAGCATTGCTAACAGATTCTAGGGGAGGCTGGTATCGGGGCAGCTCAGAGTGGCTCGGTCACTGGAAGGCTCTGCTGTAATAGCGACCAGTGACCAGTACTACCTGTGTGCTCTGAAATGTGACTACTGCGATCAAGGAACTGGACTTGGAACTCCATGTGATTTGAACGAATAGCTGTGTGCGGCTCATGTGTAGGACCTCACTGATGCAGCGCTGTTACAGCCAGGGGACGTGGCCTCAGGGACATGATCTGAACAGGCTGAGCTGTCCTGCTTAGCTTCGTGCCCGAGCCACACCTAACGAATGTCACCTCTCTCGTTAGGTGTGGAAAACTCAAAGAATGGGGGTCCACAGCTTTCTGCAAGCTCCCGTGCTTGAGATCCCTGGCTCATAACCAAGATGGCTTTCTTGCCATTGGCGATAAGGAGGCCCCAGGACAAACCCAGGCTTCGGACCTCAGCCCCAGCCGGCTGCACATCATCTTTCTGGTCCTCAGCTACTTCACCTGCAAAAGTGAAGGTGCACAACCGCGTGGTCCCTAAGGCTTCCTGCTCTGTGACCAAAGTCAAGGATGGCCAGGCACTGCCATCACCAGAGCCAAGAGGTCTGAGAACCTCTAGGAGGGGCCCTCCAGACCCCAGGGAGGGGACCAAGCCCCTCCAGGATGCTGGGAGGGAGGAAGCAGGCTCTCAGCTCTCCTTTCTACCCATGATCCTCTCCCAAGCAAAAATCAACACTATACCTTTTAAAAAATAATCCTGAGCACCTCTTTGCTAATTCATTGTAGTGACTTCCCTTGAGGGCTTAGCTTTAAAGAACATGCGTAGAGACCTAAAAATGTTTTTCAAAACCTTGGCACTAGCAATATTAATACCAGGAGATAATCGTCAGGGTCACCTGTCCCTGAACCAGTTCTCTTGCTGAGAGTCCGGGGATAGAGGCTGAGAAGTGAGGGGAGGAATCTGAATATCAGACTTGGCAGGGCGATATGGCATTTGGTTTCTTTAGGAATGTCTTTCACAACAGGGCCTGGGCTGGTCTACTGCTTCAAGGAAGGCACAAAGAAAGGCCCCAGAGAAGCCGAACAGAGGGACACGAGCAGCTCAGGCCACCTGAGGGGACCCTCCACCCTCCGTCAAGGCAGCATCCTTCTCCTGCACGCCCCTCACCGGCAGCCCTGGGAAGAACCAGAGGTGCCTGCACACGCAAACTTCAGGGCCAGGGTTCCTTGTGTTCTAAGCACTGAGCGCTGAGGATGAAGGAATGTCCTACACAGTATCCAAGCGCAGGGGCCGAGGCGGGAAAAGATGCCGCTGCTCAGGCCTCTGTCACAGCCGCCAGGCAGGGCTCTTCCCTCAGCTCCACGTCAAGGAGCTTTACAGTGCGCAGCGTGATAAAGGGGTGAGGTCCAGAAGCCCCAGTGCCCGCCGCCTGCCCTGCCACACTGACTGTATGGGAAGCGCCAGCCCCTGTGTGTGCAGGGATGAAGTCCCTGCAGCACCGGGAGCCATCTAGAGCCGGCGGGCACCCACTCTCCCACGGCCTCTCCAATCACAGGAGAGGTCAAGCAAATGCTTCCCTGGATTAACAGGACGAAGGAAACGGTAAGGTGCTGACAGGCAGAGTTCTGACCTGTGGTGTGTCCCTCCCCGCAGAGCACAGGAGCAGGGGGTGCACCTTGGAGTGGAACTCCACCCTCTCATGGTCTGTGTGACTCGGTTCTTTGGCGTTTTTGTTTCGTTTTGGTTTGGTTTGGGTTTTTTGAGATGGAGTCCTGCTCTGCTGTGCAGGCTGGAGTGCTGTGGTGAGATCTTGGCTCACTGCAACTTCCGTCTCCCGGGTTCAAGGGATCCTCCCCACCCCCAGCCTTCCAAGTAGCTGGGATTACAGGCATGCAGTACCATGCCCAGCTTTTTTTTTTTTTTTTGTATTTTTAGTAGAGATGAGGTTTCACCATGTTGGCCAGGCTGGTCATGAACTCCTGACTTCAGGTGATCCGCCCACCTTGGCCTCCCGAGTGCTGGGAATGCGGGTGTGAGCCACTGCGCCTGGCCTGGCTCTTTGGTGTTTAGCCTCTCTGTGCCACACCAGCTCCAGTGGTTTAAATCATCATGACCCTGCCACAGGGCAGATATGAGGGGTGACCAGCAGGGTCCATATTGGGCAGGGAATGTGATTCTTATGTGGACAGCCCCCTTGCGTGGTGTCCGCCAGTGGGGGACTGGGCTGGGGGTTGGCAGTGCCCAGTGCCTTCAGAGATGGAATGACAGCCTCCACACTGAAGACCACACTGTGGGGAAACATCAGCGGGACGCAGATGTGAATGGCAATTCACAGTCCCGTGCCCTGGGTGGGGACACAGCGGTGAGCTGCAGGGCCAGCAGAGGGCTGAGGGGCCATCACTGGGGAGGAGGGCCGTTGTCACAAGAACTTCACTGCCCAAGCCCGGATCCCTGGGCGATGCCTGGCCAGGAGTGCCCCGAGGCCTATTCCACGACGGTGAATAAAGATCAACGACGCTACAAAAATATAGCAATTTCAGCCTGAATAAAAATGTGCTGTCCTCCTTTTTTAAAATATATACACAAAAATGTCTATGCATTCCTAGGAGCTTAGCTCTTATAAGGGCCTATATTCGTTTTGTGGGGTTGCCATCACAAAGAACCACACCTGAGAAGCCTAAACAGCAGAGGTCTCTGCTCTCGCAGCTCTGGAGGCTGGAAATCCCAAATCGAGGTGTCAGGAGGGCTGTGCTGCCTCAGAAGTCTCTAGGAGAGACCCTGTTCCAGGCCTCTCTCCAGCTTCCCGAGGTTTGCACCTGACCCACCGTTTGAGCACGTGTGGGACATCCTGGACTCGTGGATCTATTACTGCATCTTCTAGAGAGTGAGGTGTTCAGTTGCCCTCCTGAGAGCAGCGCCTCCCTCCCCACACTGCTCAACAGCCAGGCATGAAGGCAGAGACTGTGTCTGGTTCACTACTGTACCCCTGGTGTCAGAGGTGGGTGGCACCCAGAGTAGTGGGATGAATGAATACATTCACAGGCAGGAACAGTTCAAGAGCTCAGCTTGAACAAGC
This sequence comes from Aotus nancymaae, assembly GCF_030222135.1. Lineage (NCBI taxonomy): Eukaryota > Metazoa > Chordata > Mammalia > Primates > Aotidae > Aotus > Aotus nancymaae. The sequence continues at coordinate 44,090,681 of NW_026988435.1, read as the reverse complement.
ACATTACCTAAGCCCTCAGAACGGCTGCTAATTCTCCCAGCAGAAGGAGATGACTGTCGGAAACCAGGATGTCCTTGGTGATAATGGAATAAAGGTTTTCTCTTTGCAGAGCTGTCTGCACCACACAGGGGTCACACTTAGATCTGATCGTAACATGGCTTCACCTGAACAAGCTGTTTCTCCTGACCCTCTTTCCAGCTTCAATCACATCCTTCCCTTTAAGAATTTCCATTCATTTTAGTTTCCTGCTAATTGACATCTTCACTATATAAAATACTGGTATGAAAATACTGCGTACAAAGATTTGATACAACTAGCAAATGTCTATTGGTTTACAACAAACCCAAAATAGTCATCAAATCTGGACTGTTGGATGATAAAGTAAGATTCTTGAGTGATTCCAGCTGCACTTGTTTATACAGAATACATTTATTAAGGACCCTGGAGTGTCAGCTTGGTTCTTTGGGTATGCAGCCTTCTATCTGGATCTCTGCTGGCCAGCCAGAATATCTGTTGTTCTTAGTATCAGAGTGGTTGATCTGTGCAAGGGAAAGAAGAATTTTATTTATTCATTAATCTAATGATAAAGTATTTAATCAGTGTGAGCTGTGAGGAATCATGCAAACACAAACACTTCCAAGATTTGGATTTGCTCCAGCCTAAGCTGGGTGTTTGATTTCCAATACATTTCTTAATAATATATTTTAAAATTGATACATAATAGGCAGCGATTGCTAGCCCCAGTATATAAAAATGTATATATTTTGGGGATATATGTGATAATGTGATATATCCATATCATGTGTAAATATCAAATCAGCTTAACTGGGATATCCATCACCTTAAATTACCTTTTCTTTATGAGAGGAACATTCAAATGATTCTCCTCTATTTTGCAATGTACAATAGATGATATTTAACTATAGTTGCCCTAATGATCTGTTGAACACTAGGTCTTACTTCTTCTATCTAACTGTATATTTATACCCCTTTTCTTAACAATATTTGAAGTAGGTGTTAATGCAACTCTAGAACTTTCTGCAATGATGGAAATGTTCCATCGTCCACCTGTCAAGTGGAGTAGCCCCAGCCACACTTGGTTATGGAGTACACATGGTCCTGACTCACAGTGGTTTGACTTTACAGTGGTGCAAAGGAGACAATACACTCAGTAGAAATTATACTCCTGGGACCCACACAACCATTCTGTGTTTCACTTTCAGCACAGTGTTCAATAAATTCCATGAGACACTCAACACTTGGTTGTAAAACAGGCTTTGTGTTAGGTGCTTTTGCCCAAATGGAGGGTGCTGTAAGTGTTCTGAGCGTGTTTAAAGTAGCTAAGCATACCTAACTTTTTACAGGCTATTTCGAGTCAATTTGTACCTATAAATAAAAAGAAAACATAGAAGCCTTACAATCCTTGATATTATAGTTGTTCTGTGTACATACATTGAGCTCCCCCAGACAATGTTATATTTAATAATCATATATTTTAAAGAACTTAGGAGGAGAAAAATAGTGTCTCTTCTTTCCCTTGCACAGATCAACTGCTCTGATACTAAAAACAACAGATATTTTGGCTGGCCGGCAGAGATCCAGATAGAAGATGTGCTAAGTGCATTTTGAATTTACAATACTTTCAAATACAGTGCTTTTACTGTGATGTAAGCTAAGAGCATCTGTACTTGAAATGTGAATAGTGCAACTGATAAACCAAATTTTGCATTCTATTTAATTTTAATAAATTTAAGTATAAAATGTAAATTTAACTAATAGCCACCATATTGGACAGTGTAGCTCTAATGTTCAGTTTTCAACTCTGGGAATAAAACTATGTAATATTTTTTTCCCCAGAGTTCTTGTAGAATTCCTTGCTCAACAAATGTGTATTTATCCCAAAGTGGGTTTAGTCCTCTATATCGTCAACTCTTTCACAGATAACAGAGCACCTTAACATGATGCTTAAATAAAGTAAGGTGCATTTTATTAATAACCTTGGAATTCTAGTAATATACCCCTTTTTACATAACAGATTTACTGGGATATAATTCACACAGTATAAAATCCACCAACGTAAAGTGTACAATTACATGGTTTTAGTGTGGTCACAAAGCTGTGTAACCATCACCATGGTCAATTTTAAAACATTTTCATCACCCAAACAAGAAACCACGTACCCATTAGCAGCCACTCTCCTTTTCCCCAGCTCTAGGCAGCCACTAATCCACCTTCTGGCTCTGTGGATTTTCTCATTCTGGAAATTTCATACGAATGGAATCACACAATATGTGACCTTTTGTGTTTGTTTGTTTCACTTAGCCTGTTTTGAAGGTTCATCATATTGTAGCATGTATCAGAATTTTATTTCTTTACATATTTGAATATATTCCATTGTATAGCTATACCTAATTTTATATATACATTTCTTACCATTAATCAGACATTTGGGTTGATTCCATTTTTTGGCTATTATAAAGCATGTTGTTATGCACATTTACGCACAAGTTTTTGTGTGAACCTATGTTTTCATTCTCTTGAGTATATACCTACCAGTGGAATTGTTGAGTCATTGGGTCACTGAATGTTTAACTTTTTGAGGAACGCCCAGAATGTTTCCCAAAGTAGCTGTACCATTTTACATTTCCATTCCCTCCACTAGTGCATGAGGGTTCTAATTTCTCCATCTTCTCATCAGCACTTCTTATTATGTCTTTTTAAAAATTATAGCCAACCTAGTAAGTGTTAGGGGTATCTCATTATGGTTTCGACTTGTATTTTTCTGAAGACTAATGACGGTGAGTGTCTTTTCATGTGCTTATTGACCAACTGTATATTTTCTCTGAAGTAACATCTATTCAGATCTTTGTCCATTTTAAAATTGAGTTATTTGTCTTTTTATTACTGAGTTGTAAGAGTTCTTTATGTATTGTAGATTCAGGTCACTTATTTGCAAATATTTTCTCCCATTCTGTGGTTTATCTTTCACTTTCTGTAAGGTGTCCTTTGAAGCACAGAAGTTTTTACTTTTTAACTTTTAAGTTAAGGGATACATGTGCAGAATGTGCAGGTTTGTTACATAGGTAAACATGTGCCATGGGGGTTTGCTGTATTTATTATCTCATCACCCAGGTATTAAACCTAGTATCCATTAGTTACTTTTCCTGATTTTCTCCCTCCTCCCACCTTCCAGTCTCTAATAGGGCCCTTTATCATGTGTTGTTCCCCTCTAAGTGACCATGTGTTCTCATCGTTTAGCTCCTACTTATCAGTGGGAATGTGTGACACTCGGTTTTCTGTTCCTGCATTAGTTTGCTGAGGATAATGGCCTCCAGCTCCATACATGTTCCTGCAAAGAATATTAGCTCATTCTTTTGTATGGTTGTATATTATTCCATGGTGTATATGTATCACATTTTCTTTATTCAGTTTATCATTAAGGGGCATTTAAGTTGACTGAGGTTTTTTTCATATATTGGTTGGCCATATAAATGTCTTCTTTTGAAAAGTGTATGTATCCTTTGCCCACTTTTTGATGGGGTTGTTTGTTTTTTTTCTTGTAAATTTGTTTAAGTTCTTTGTAGATTCTGGATATTAGCCCTTTGTCAGATGGATAGATTGCAAAACATTTCTCCAATTCTGTAGGTTGCTTGTTAGCTCTGATGACAGTTTCTTTTGCTGTGCAGAAGCTCTTTAGTTTAATTCAATGCCATTCGTCAATTTTGGCTTTTGTTGCTATTGCTTTTGTGTTTTGGTTATGAAGTCTTCACCCATGCTTATGTCCTGAATGGTATTGCCTAGGTTTTCTTCTAGGATTTTTATGGTTTTAGGACTTACATTTAAGTCTTTAATCCATCTTAATTTTTGTATAAGATTAACAAAGGGATCCAATTTCAGTTTTCTGCATATGGCTAGCCAGTTTTCCCAAAACCATTTAATAAACAGGGAATTCTTTCCCCATTGCTTGTTTTTATCAAGTTTGTCAAAGATCAGATAGTTGTAGATGTGTAGCATTATTTCTGAGGTCTCTGTTCTATTCCATTGGTCTATATATCTGTTTTGGTACCAGTGCCATGCTGTTTTGGTTACTGTAGCCTTGTAGCATAGTTTGAAGTCAGGTAGTGTGATGCCTTCAGTTTTGTTCTTTTTGCTTAGGATTATCTTGGCTGTAAGGGTTCTTTTTTGGTTTCATAGGAAATTTAAAGTAGTTTTTTCTAGTTCTGTAAAGAAAGTCAGTGGTAGCTTGATGGGGATAGCATTGAATCTATAAATTACTTTGGGCAGTATGGCCATTTTCACAATATTGATTCTTCCTATCCATGGGCCTGGAATGGTTTTCCATTTGTTCGTGTCCTCTCTTATTTCCTTGAGCAGCGGTTTGTAGTTCCCCTTGAGAAGGTCCTTCACATCCCTTGTAAGTTGTATTCCTAGGTATTTAATTCTCTTTGTAGCAATTGTGAAGGGGAGTTCACTCATGATTTGGCTCTCTATTATTGAAATATAGGAATGCTTGTGATTTTTGCACATTGATTTTGTATCCTGAGACTTTGCTGAAGTTTCTTATCAGCTTAAGGAGATTTTGGTCTGAGACGATGGTGTTTTCTAAATACACAATCATGTCATCTGCAAACAGAGACAATTTGACTTCCTCTCTTCCTATTTGAATATGCTTTATTTATTTCTGTTGCCTGATTGCCTTGACCACAACTTCCAATACTAGGTTGAATAGGAATGGTGAGAGAGGGCATCCTTGTCTTGTGTCAGTTTTCAAAGGGAATGCTTCCAGTTTTGGCCCATTCAGTATGATATTGGGCTGTGGGTCTGTCATAAATAGTCCTTATTATTTTGAGATATATTCCATCAATATCTAGTTTATTGAGAGTTTTTAGCATAAAGCGGTGTTGAATTTTATCAAAGGCCTTTTCTGCATCTATTGAGGTAATTGTGGTTTTTGTCATTCGTTGTTTAAGTGATGGATTACATTTATTCATTTGTGTATGTTGAACCAGCCTTGCATCCCAGGGATGGAGCCGACTTGATCGTGGTGCATAAGCTTTTTGATGTGCTGTTGGATTCAGTTTGCCAGTATTTTATTGAGGATTTTCGCATCGAAGTTCATCAGGGATAATAGCCTGAAATTTTCTTTTCTTGTTGTGTCTTTGCCAGGTTTGGGTATTAGCATGATGCTGGCCTCATAAAACAAGTTAGAGAGCAGTACCGCTTTTTTTACTGTTTGGAATCATTTCAGAAGGAATGGTACCAGCTCCTCTTTGCACTTCTGGTAGAATTTGGCTGTGAGTCTGTCTGGTTCTGGGTTTTTTTTGGTTGATAGGCTATTAATTGCTGCCTCAACTTCAAAACTTGTTATTGGTCTACTCATGGATTCAACTTCTTCTTGGTTTAGTCTTGGGAGGGAGTATGTGTCCAGGAATTTATCCACTTCTTCTAGATTTTCTAGTTTATTTGGGTAGAAGTGTTTATAGTATTCTCAAGTGTTAGTTCATATTTCTGTGGGATCAGTGGTGATAATTCCCTTTATCATTTTTTATTGTGTCTATTAGATTCTTCTCCCTTTCCTTCTTTATTAGTCTGGCTAGCAGTCTATCTATTTTGTTAATCTTTTTAAAAAGCCAGCTCCTGGATTCATTGATTTTATTGAAGGGATTTTTGTGTCTCTATCTCTGTCAATTTTGCTCTGATCTTAGTTATTTCTTGTCTTCTGCTAGCTTTTGAATTTGTTTGCTCTTGCTTCTCTAGTTCTCTTAATTGTGATGTTAGGGTGTTGATTTTAGATCTTTCCTGCTTTCTCCTGTGGGCATTTAGTGCTATAATTTTCCCTCTAAAGAGTGCTTTAGATGTGTCCCAGAGATTCTGGTATGTCTTATCTTAGTTCTCATTGATTTCACAGAACTTACTTATTTCTACCTTAATTTCGTTATTTACCCAGTAGTCATTCAGGAGCACGTTGTTCAGTTTCCATGTAGTTTTGTGGTTCTGAGTTCTAATTTGATTGTACTGTGGTCTGAGACACTGTTTGTCATGAATTCCATTCTTTTGGATTTGCTGAGGAGTGTTTTACTTCCAACTATGTGGTCAATTTTATAATAAGTGCAATGAGGTGCTGAGAAGAATGTATATTCTGTTGATTTGGCGTGGAAAGTTCTGCAGATGGTTATTAGGTCCACTTGATCCAGAGCTGAGTTCTGTCCTCAATATCCTTGTTAATTTTCTTCTTGTTGATCTGTCTAATATTGACAGTGTGGTGTTAAAGTCTCGCACTATTAATGTGTAGGAGTCTAAGTCTCTTTGTAGGTCTCTAAGAACTCGCTTTATGAATCTGGGTGCTCCTGTATTGGGAGCATATATATTTAGGATAGTTAGCTCTTGTTGTATTAATCCCTTTACCATTATGTAACACCCTTTTTTTATTTTTGTTGGTTTATACTTTGTTTTATCAAAGACTAGGATTGCAACCCCACTTTTTTTTTCTTTCCATTTGCTTGGTAAATATTACTCCATCCCTTTATTTTGAGTCTATGTGTGTCTTTGCATGTGAGATGGGTCTCCTGAATACAGAACACCAATGGGTCTTGACTCCTTATCCAATTTACCAGTCTGTGTCTTTTAATTGGGGCACTTAGCCCGTTTACATTTAAGGTTAATATTGTTATATGTGAGTATGGTCCTGTAATTATGATGCTAGCTGGTTACTTTGCCCATAAGTTGATGTAGTTTCTTCATAGTTTCGATTGTCTTTACAATTTGGTATGTTTTTGCAGTGGCTGGTACTGGTTTTTCCTTTCCATATTTAGGCTTCCTTCAGGAGCTCTTATAAGGCAGGCCTGGTGGTGACAAAATATCTCAGCATTTGCTTGTCTGTAAAGGATTTTATTTCTCCTTCACTTATGAAGCTTAGTTTGGCTGAATATGAAACTCTGGGTTGAAAATTCTTTTCTTTAAGAATGTTGAATATTGGTCCCCAATCTCTTCTGGCTTGTATGATTTCCACAGAGAGATCTGCTGTTAGTCTGATAGACTTCCTTTTTGTGGGTAACCTGACCTTTTTCTCTGGCTGCCGTTGACATTTTTTCCTTCATTTCAATGTTGGTGAACCTGACGATGATGTGTCTTGGGGTTGTTCTTCTTGAGGAATATCTTTGTGGTGTTCTCTATATTTCCCGAATTTTAATGTTGGCCTGTCTTGCTAGGTTGGGGAAGTTCTCCTGGATAATATCCTGAAGAGTGTTTTCCAACTTGATTCCATTCTCCCCATCACTTTCAGGTACTCCAATCAAACGTAGGTTTGGTTTTTTCACATAGTTTCACATCTCCTGGAGGCTTTATTTCTTTTCATTCTTTTTTCTCTAATCTGGTCTTCACACTTTATTTCATTAAGTTGACCTTCAATCTCTGATATCCTTTCTTCCACTTGATTGACTTGGCTATTGATATTTGTGTATGCTTCATGAAGTTTTCTATGTTTTTCAGCTCCATCAGGTCATTTATGTTCTCTCTAAACTGGTTATTCTAGTCAGCAGTTCCTCTAATCTTTTTTCAAGGTTCATAGCTTCCTTGCATTGGATTAGAACATGTTCCTTTAGCTCGGAGGAGTTTGTTATTACCCATCTTCTGAAGCCTACTTCTGTCAATTTGTCAAACTCATTCTCCATCTAGTTTTGTTCCCTTGCTGGCGAGCAGTTGTGATCCTTTGTAGGAGAAGAGGTGTTCTGGCTTTTAAAATTTTCAGACTTTTGGCTGGTTTTTCCTCATCTTCATGGATTTATCTACTTTTAGTCTTTGATGTTGGTGACCTTCAGATGGCGTTTCTGTGTGGATGTCCTCCTTTTTGTTTATGTTGATGCGATTCCTTTCTGTTTATTAGTTTTCCTTCTAACAATCAGGCCCCTCTGCTGCAGGTCTGCTAGAGTTTGCTGGAGGTCCACTCCAGACCCTGTTTGCCTGGGTATCACCAGCAGAGGCTGCAGAACAGCAAAGATTGCTTCCCGTTCCTTCCTCTGGAAACTTCATCCCAGAGAGCACCCAGCAGAGGCCAGCCTGAGCTCTCCTGTTTGAGGTGTCTGTTGATTCCTGCTGGGAGGTGTCTCCCAGTCAGGAGACACGGGGGTCAGGGACCCACTTGAGGAAGCAGTCTGTCCCTTAGCAGAGCTCAAGCACTGTGCTGGGAGATCCGCTACTCTCTTCAGAGCTGGCAGGCAGGAACGTTTAAGTCTGCTTAATCTGCACCCACAGCTGCCCTTTCCCCCAGGTCCTCTGTCCCAGGGAGATGGAAGTTTTATCTATAAGCCCCTGACTGGGGCTGGTGCCTTTCTTTCAGAGATGCCCTGCCCAGAGACAAGAAATCTAGATAGTCTGGCTACAGCGGCTTTGCCAAGCTGCGGTGGGCTCCACCCAGTTCAAACGTCCCAGTGGCTTTGTTTACACTGTGAGGGGAAAACCGCCTACTCAAGCCTCAGTAATTGTGGATGCCCCTCCCCCTCACCAAGCTCAAGTGTCCTAGGTCAACTTCAGACTGCTGTACTGGCAGCAATAGTTTCAAGCCAGTGGATCTTAGCTTGCTAGGCTCCATGGGGGTAGGATTCACTGAGCTAGACCACTTGGTTTCCTGGCTTCAGCCCCCTTTCCAGGGGAGTGAACAGTTCTGTCTTGTTGGCATTCCAGGCACCACTGGGGTATGAAAAAAAAACTCCTGGAAAGGATCCAAGATGGCCAAATAGAAACAGCTCTGGAGCGCAGTTCCCAGTGAAAATGCAGAGGGAAAGTGATCACCTCATTTCCAAACGAATTTTTACTGCCCACAGACCAGGAGATTCCCAGGTAGAAAAGTGCCATGAGTCTCCAGCAAGGCTGTTTCAGCTGGTGCAGTGGGTCTCTGCACAAAAACTCACACAAATCTGAGCACCATTTCAACTGGTGACTGGAACGTCTGGGAGACAGAGTTGCCCATTAAACTGAAAAAAAGGGGGCTGAACAGGGAGCCAGGTGATCTGGCTTGGCTGGTCCCACCCCAACAAAGACCAGCAATCTGAAACACTCTGGATTGAGAGTTTCACAGCAAGCATGGCTGGAGCCGGGACGGTCCAGCTCTGTGGGGGCAAGGGTGTCTGCCGTTACTGAGGCAGTCCGCCATTACTGAGGTAGTCCACCACTACTGAGGCAGTCCACTGTTACTGAGGCAGTCCACCACTACTGAGGCAGTCCGCCATTACTGAGGCAGTTCTAACTATACCCCTATAAACAAAACTGCAAGGAAGTTCACACAGCAGCTGGGCAGAGCCCACAGCAGCTCAGCAACACCTCTGCTGTCAGACTGTAACTAGGCTACCTCCTCACTGGGCAGGGCATCTCTGAAAAAAGGCAGCAGAATGACAGGAACTTACAAATAAAGCCCCATCTTCCCGGGACAGAGCACCTGGGGAAAAAAGGTGGTTATGAGTTCTGCTGCAACAGACTTAAAAGTACCTGCCCAGCAGCTGAACAGAACAACAGAGCTCACAGCTCAGCCCTTGAGCTACTATAAGGGACAGACTGTCTCCTCAAGCAGCTCCCCGACCCCTCTATAACCAAAGAGACACCTCATAAAGGAGAGCTCAGGCTGACATCTGGCAGGTATACTTCTGGGACAAAGATAACAAAAGAAGAAACTGGCAGCAACCCTTACTGTTCTGCAGCCACTGCAGGTGATCTCCAGGCAAGCAGGGTCTGGAGTGGACTTCCAGCAGTCCTACAGCAGGGGGGCCTGATTGTTAGAAGGAAAACTAAGAAACAGAAAGAAATAACTTCATCAGCAACAAAAAGGACGTCCACTCAGAGACCCCATCTGAAAGTCATTAGCCACAAAGACCACAGGTAGATAAATCCACAAAGATGGGAAGAAACCAGCGCGAAAAGGATGAAAATACCCAAAACCGGAATGCCTCTCCTCCAAGGGATCACAACTCCTCATCAGCAAGGGAACAAGGCTGGATGGAGAATAAGTGTGATGAACTGACAGAAACAGGCTTCAGAAGGTGGGTAATAACAAACTTCTCTGAGCTGAAAGATCATGTTCTAACCTAATGCAAAGAAACTAAGAACCTTGAAAATAGGTTTGATGAAATGCTAATGAGAATAAACAGCTTAGAGAGGAATATAAATGAATTGATGGACCTGAAAAACACAACATGAGAATGTTGCAAAGCATACACAAGTTTCAATAGCTGAACTGATCAAGCAGAAGAAAGGATATCAGAAATTGAAGATCAGAGCAATGAAATAAAATGAGAAGGCAAGATGAGAGAAAAAAGAGTGAAAAGAAATGAACAAAGCCTCCAAGAAACATGGGATTATGTGAAAAGACCTAATCTACGTTTGATAGGTTTACCTGAATGTGATGGAGAGAATGAATCCAAGCTGGAAAACACACTGCAGGATATTATCCAGGAGAACTTCCCAATCTAGCAAGGCAGGCCAATATTCAAGTCCAGGAAATACAGAGAACACCACAAAGATATTCCTCAAGAAGAGCAACCCCAAGGTACATAATCATCAGATTCACCAGGGTAGAAATGAAGGAAAAAATGCTAAGGGCAGCCAGAGAGAAAGGTTGGGTTACCCACAAAGGGAAGCCCATCAGACTCACAGCAGATCTTTCAGCAGAAACCCTACAAGCCAGAAGAGAGTGGGGACCAATATTCAACATCCTTAAAGAAAAGAACGTTCAACCTAGAATTTCATATCCAGCCAAACTAAGCTTCATAAGTGAAGGAGAAATAAAATCCTTTATGAACAAGCAATTGCTCATAGATTTCATCACCATCAGGCCTGCTTTACAAGAGCTCCTAAAAGAAGCACTAAACATAGAAAGGAACAACCAGTACCAGCCACTCCAAAAATGTACGAAATGGTAAAGAGCATTGACGCAATGAAGAATTGCGTCAACTAATGGGCAAAATAACCAGCTAGCATCAAAATGGCAGGATCAAATTCACACGTAACAATATTTACCTTAAATGTAAATGGGCTAAATGCCCCAATCAAAAGACACAGACTGGCAAATTGGATAAAAAGTCAAAACCCATCGGTGTACTGTATCCAGGAAACCCATCTCACATGCAAGGCTACACATAGGCTCAAAATAAAGGGATGGAGGAAGATCTACCAAGCAAATGGAGAGCAAAAAAAAAAAAAACAGGCTTTGCAATCCTAGTCTCTGATAAAATAGACTTTAAACCAACAAAGATCAAAAGAGACAAAGAAGGGCATTACGTAATGGTAAAAGGATCGATGCAACAAGAAAAACTAACGATCCTAAATATATACGCACCCAATACAGGAGCACTCAGAAACATAAGCTAGTTCTTAATGACCTACAAAGAGACTTAGACTCCCACACAATAATAGTGGGAGACTTTAACAATCCACGGTCAATATTAGACAGATTAATGAGACAGAAAACTAACAAGGATACCCAGGACTTGAACTCAGACCTGGACCAAGTAAACCTAATAGACATTTACAGAACTCTCTACCCCAAATCCACAGAATATACATTATTCTCAGTACCACATCACACCTACTCTAAAACTGACCACGTAATTGGAAGTAAATCACTCCTCAGCAAACGCAAAAGAATGGAAATCATAACAAACAGTCTCTCAGACCACAGTACAATCAAATTAGAACTCAGAATTCAGAAACTAACTCAGAACTGCACAACTTCATGGAAACTGAACAACTGGCTCTTGAATGTTGACTAGATAAACAATGAAATGAAGGCAGAAATAAAGACATTCTTCAAAACCAATGAGAATGAAGACACAATGTACCAGAATATCTGGGACACATTTAAAGCAGTGTCTAGAGGGAAATTTATAGCAATAAATGCCCACATGAGAAGCAAGGAAAGATCTAAAATTGACATTCTATCATCAAAATTGAAAGAGCTAGAGGTGCAAGATCAAAAAAACTCAAAAGCTAGCAGAAGACAAGAAATAACTAAGATCAGAGCAGAACTAAAGGAGATAGAGACACAAAAAACCCTTCAAAAAATCAATAAATCCAGGAGCTGGTTTTTTGGAAAGATCAACAAAATAGACCACTAGCCAGACTAATAAAAAAGAAAAGAGAGAATAATCAAATAGATGCAATAAAAAATGATAAAGGGGATATCACCACAAATTCCACAGAAATACAAACCACCGTCGGAGATTACTACAAATAACTATGCACATAAACCAGTAAACCTGGAAGAAACTGATAAATTCCTGGACACTTACACCCTCTAGAGCCTAAACCAGGAAGAAGTCGAAACCCTGAATAGACGAATAACAAGGGCTGAAGTTGAGGCAATAATAGCTTACCACCCAAAAAAAGCCCAGGTCCTGATGGGTTCACAGCTGAATTCTACCAGACATACAAAGAGGAGCTGGTACCACTCCTTCTGAAACTATTGTAAACAATCCAAAAAGAGGGAATCCTCTCCAAATCATTTTATGAGCCAACATCATCCTGATACCAAAACCCGGCAGAGACTCAACAAGAAAAGAAAACTTCAGGCCAATATCCATAATAAACATAGATGCAAAAATCTTCAATAAAATACTGGCAAACCGATTGCAACAGCACATCGAAAACCTTATCCAACACGATCAAGTAGGATTCATCCCGGGGATGCAAGTCTGGTTCAACATACGCAAGTCTACAAATATAATTCACCACATAAACAGAACCAAAGACAAAAACCACAGGATTATCTCAATAGATGCAGGGAAGGCCTTAACAAAATTCAACAGCGCTTTATGCTAAAAACTCTCAATAAACTAGGTATTGATGGAATGCATCTCAAAATAATAAAAGCTATTTACGACAAACCCACAGCCAATATCATACTGAATGGGCAAAAACTGGAAGCATTCCCTTTGAAATCTGGCACTAGACAAGGATGCCCTCTTTCACCACTCCTATTCAATGTAGTATTGGAAGTTCTAGCTAGAGCAATCAAGCAAGAAAGAAATAAAGGGTATTCAATTAGGAAAGGAGGAAGTCAAATTGTCTCTATTTGCAGACGATATGATTGTATATTTAGAAGACCTATTGTCTCAGCCCAAAATCTCCTTAAACTGATAAGCAAATTCAGCAAAGTCTCAGGATACACAATCAATGTGCAAAAGTCACAAGCATTTCTATACACCAATAACAGACTTAAAGAGAGCCAAATCAAGAACGAACTGCCTTTCACAATTGCTACAAAGAGAATAAAATACCTAGAAATACAGCTAACAAAGGATGTAAAGGACTTCTTCAAGGAGAACTACAAACCACTGCTCAACAAAACAAGAGAGGACAGAAACAGATGGCGAAACATCCCATGTTCATGGTTAGGAAGAATCAGTATTGTGAAAATGGCCATACTGCCCAAAATAATTTATAGATTCAACACTATCCCCATCAAGCTACCAAAGCCCTTCTTCACAGAGCTGGAAAAAAACACTTAAAACTTAATACGGAATCACAAGAGAGCCCACATAGCCAAGTCAATTCTAAGCAAAAAGAACAAAGCTGGAGGCATCACACTACCGGACTTGAAACTATACGACAAGCCTACAGTAATCAAAACAGCATGGTACTGGTACCAAAACAGAGATATAGACCAATGGAAGAGAACAGAGGCTTTGGAGGCAACACCACACATCTACAACTATCTGATCTTTGACAAACCTAACAAAAACAAGCAATGGGGAAAGGATTCCCCGTTTAATAAATGGTGTTGGGAAAACTGGCTAGCCATGTGCAGAAAACAGAAACTGGACCCCTTCTTGACACCTTACACTAATTAACTCCAGCTGGATTAAAGACTTAAACATAAGACCTAACACCATAAAAACCTTAGAAGAAAACCTAGGCAAAACCATTCAGGACATAGGCCTAGGCAAGGACTTCATGACTAAAACACCAAAAGCATTGGCAACAAAAGCCAAAATAGACAAATGGGATCTAATTAAACTCCAGAGCTTCTGCACAGCAAAAGAAACAATCATTAGAGTGAATTGGCAACCAACAGAATGGGAAAACATTTTTGCAACCTACCCATCTGACAAAGGACTTATATCCAAAATCTACAAAGAACTAAAACAGATTTACAAAAAAAAAAAAAAACCATTCAAACGTGGGCAAAAGATATGAACAGACACTTTTCAAAAGAAGACGTATATGATGCCAAGAAACATGAAAAAATGCTCATCATCACTGATCATTAGAGAAATGCAAATCAAAACTACATTGAGATACCATCTCATGCCAGTTAGAATGTGATCATTAAAAAATCTGGAGACAACAGATGCTAGAGTGGATGTGGAGAAATAGGAACACTTTTACACTGTTGGTGGGAGTATAAATTAGTTCAATCATTGTGGAAGACAGTGTGGCAATTCCTCCAGGACCTAGAAATAGAAATTCCATTTGACCCAGCAATCCTATTACTGGGTATATATCCAAAGGATTATAAATTGTTCTATTATAAGGACACATGCACACGTATGTTCATTGCAGCACTGTTTACAACAGCAGACTTGGAACCAACCCACATGCCCATCGATGATAGACTGGACAGGGAAAATGTGGCACATATACACCATGGAATACTATGCAGCCATAAAAAATGATTAATTCATGTCCTTCGTAGGGACATGGATGAACCTGGAAACCATCATTCTCAGCAAACTGACACAAGAACAGAAAATCAAACACCACATGTTCTCACTCAAAGGTGGGTGTTGAGCAATGAGAACACATGGACACAGGGAGAGGAGCATCACATACTGAGGTCTGTCGGGGGGGGACTAAGGGAGGGGCAAGGAAGGGTGGGGAGTTGGGAGGGATAATATGGGGAGAAATCCCAGATACAGGTGATGGGGAATGAGGCAGCAAACCACATTGTCATGTATGTACCTATGCAACAATCCTGCATGTTCTTTACATGTACCCCAGAAGCTAAAATGCAATTATATATATGCGTGTGTGTGTGTGTGTGGAGATATATATATATATATAACAAAACAAAGCAAAACAAAAACTCCTGCAACTAACTCAGTGTCTGCCCAAATGGCCGCCCAGTTTTGTGCTTGAAACCCAGGGCCCTGGTGGCATAGACGCCTGAGGGAATCTCCTGGTCTGTGGGTTCCAAAGACTGTGGAAAAGCATAGGATTTGGGCCAGAGTGCACCATTACTCATGGCTCAGTCCCTCACATCTTCCCTTGGCTAGGGGAGGGAGTTCCCCGACCTTTTGCGCTTTCTGGGTGAGGCAATGCCACACCCTGCTTCGGCTCACCCTCCATGGACTGTACCCACTGTCTAACCAGTCCCAGTGAGATGAGTTGGGTACTTCAGTTGGAAATGCAGAAATCACTCGCCTTCTGCACTGATCTCACTGGGAGCTGCAGACCAGAGCTGTTCCTATTTGGCCATCTTGCCAGCCACCGACAAAACTCTTATGTTTAATAAGACAGGGATTTATAACCCATCAGGAACATTTTCAAGTCACGGCACTTACTTTCACTTACTATACACACCATTGGTGGGAAGGGACATTTAAAAACCACTCACCTTTTCTCTCTCAATTTCTGAAGGGAGTTCAAAGCCTTTTGCTGCGAGAAATACCCAGCTAGACCTGAATTTCATGTTCCTGATTTCTTTACTTCCAAGTGCTTCTATGGTATTCTTGGCATCATCCTTCAGTCTGTGGGACAAAGGGGAAAGCATGTGAATATCTCAGGGAGATGTTCGTGAACATTTCAGGGAGTCGTGGACAGGAGGGGAGCTCTGCTCTGTGTATGTTACGCTGTGCGTCCTTGGACAGAGGTTTCTAAACACATGTATCTCCTGCTGCAGTGCATGACACACACTGGCGGCCAAGAGGCACACAGGCTTGTTGAAGACGTCACATTTCTAGTTAACCACAGGACATCCAGAGCCACTTCAGACCTCAATTTTGGGCACGGAATTCTACTTTTCAATTCTGGAAAGCCCTTGTGCTTTGGGTTGAATCAGGCTCACACTCAGCCAACACAATTTTCGGCTATTGCTCTGCCCCTTGCTTACTGACCACAGAATGAGGTGGAGAGGAGTTGCTGAAAGACAAAAGCAAATGTCAAAACCGCCTCCTTTTCATAACCAGAAAAGTCAGCATCATAAAGGAGAAAGAAATGTCAAACGGCACTGCCACTGCAAACAGTAAGATTTAGAGGAAGTGACAGGAGGGTAGAGAGGAGAGAAAACAAGTAAGTTTGGATTGTTCTGAGTGAGTTACTTCAGTTTTTCAAAGTATGTTCCAAGGAACCTCGGTTTGGTAAGATGCTCCATAAAGAAAGGAACCTGAGGTCAGAGAAACTTGGGAAATGTTGTGGTCAGCAGCCCTATCTGGGAAATTCACACCACCAACGAGCACTTTGAAGGTTCTTAGAAACTCTGCAGCAAAGACATAAGTTTACTTAGTAGGACACACTCTGAGAAGCACCGAGCTACACCCACCTCTAGTACAGTACCGGATGTGCATGTGTGTACTTCTTTATTACTTTCCTCTTTCTATAGGGAAATTATTTCCATTTCCTTTCACATTGCTGTAAGTATTAATGCCACCCTGGGTTTAGGATCTCTGCCCAGAGGTTAGTTTCTCTGTCCTAATTATGGTCAGCAGTGGCTTTGTCTTGATTCCTGGAAATACTCCTTTGATTTAGATCCTAGTACTTCTGTGCTCCACTGGTTAGTGATTTGATTTTATTTTTTTTAAAAGAAATGCAATCTATTTTGTCATGATTTTTATTCTTTTTCCTTAGAGAAGTACTTTGCTCCTGGACTTTCTGGTTGTCCCCGAGGATGCCACTGAGGGACCCTGGCATTTCCTGCCCCAGCTGGCTTCTCTTGCCCACCGCTGTGACAAATCCACACCCACTCACCTTGTGCTTCCGTCGTCGTACGTCACCATGAAGAGCAGGGACTTTGGAGGAGCACTCTGAATAAACTTTGTCATCGGTCCGGAGTTATCTGTTGGGCGATGCAAGTCAGTTTTAGGGTCTGCTGTTCACTGCCTTGGGCTCTGCCTTCTGTGTCCACTCTGAATCCTTGGGCTTCTAGCACTTGCTGCTCAACCCTGCAGATGGCGTGCTAGGGTTGAGCACTGGATGTGTAAACATTCACAGGGGTACCATGGGGACCATCTGGGGTGAGTGGCACAGCGTAGAAGGAATGGAACTATGCGGAACACTTGCAATAGGTATTCAGGGTGGTCGTGAAGGGGGTCAAGATAAGGAGCTGTTATGACCAACAAACAAGAGAAGTGGAGCCCCTGGTGGGAAAAAAACCTCCTTAGAAATTAGATCATAAAGATTCTATTAACCGAACTCTCAACAAGCAGCAGCCTGTGTGGAACAGGTGGAGTGTTCTCTGTGTTAACCCACAAACAGCCACATCCACACCATGACTGTTGAGCAGAGTGACCTTGCAATCACACCGATGTGTGCAGGAGAGAGACTCCCATAGAACTTAAATACAAGGGTTGTGGACTAGGGGCAGGTCTGTGCCAAGAGACTCACCTATGCCTCATAAAATAAAGGTAAAGCTCAAACCCTGTCACTCGCCACGGTGGCTCATTATTTACAATTCTGCTTAGGTTGGCTGCGGAGTACAACTGCGTCATTCTCACTCGGTGGATACAGGCATTTTCTATTCCTCGTCTTCACTATCTTTCAAAAAACTTGTTTTTGAAACTCTCAGTACAAATAAAAATGAGAGGATAGTATATCCTGACCAATTACTGTCATCAAGATTCAGTGCCCAGAAAGGACAGACCATTGAGAAAGACTGGGGGCCCGTGGGTTCCAGAAATGCTTGCCCTGGGCCCAGCAGAACACCGAGTCACCAGAAGCAATTGTGACAGCTTTTAAAGGAGGATGATATTTAGGGCAGGATGCTGGTGGCCTTATTTTACATATAATGTATTTGGCATTTTTTTAAAAAGGCTTTTTCTCTTTCTTATTATATCATGAAGGCTAAAAAGAGAAAAGCTGAGGAAAACTGTAATAGAAGAAAAGACATTTCTGGATGATGCCTTCAAATGGTCTATGAATTCAATTAGAGCTTAGGAGGATCTATATAAGACCACTCTGGATTACTCAGGGGAGCTGCTGGCAGTTTTCTAGTAGACAAAATTAAAAAATGGTTGGCATTTTTTCTTTGCACTTTTTAATCTTAATTTTATGTTTCAAATTCATTTGAATTTTAACAGAAAAACTTTTCTTACCGCCTTCATACATATCAAAACATCTTGTTGCTGTCACATTCCCAGTTACATCTGAAAATAAAATAAGTAGAATTTTAAAGGAAAGTTCACAGAACTGGGGCACACTTGTGGCACCAGGGCCTGGGGAAGGACATATTTCTTCCCTGTCTGTCTCCAGGAAGCACAACTCATGTGATGACCCAGCCTGCAGAGACAGGGCTGGCCCCTTGAGGAGAGTCCCCAAAACCAGGTGAGAGGAAAGTGCGGGAAGCTGTGCTAGAACTTTCTTCCAGTTTGCTTTGGGTTATACCTGATGGAACACTAACACCTCCCCCACCCACCTAGTCCCACAGAAATACCACACTCTTCACCCAGGCCTTCTTCCCGCAGAAACACCAGAGCCCCCTCACCCAGGCATACCCACCTCATCCCACAGAAACACCAGACCCCCTCAGCCAGGTTCACCTCCCTCTTCCCACAGAAACATCAGACTCCCCCCAACCCAGGCCCACCCCCGTCTTCCACAGAAACACTGGAACCCCTCAGCCAGGCCCACCCGCCTCTTTCCACAGAAACACCAGAGGCCCCTCAGCCAGGCCCACCTACCACTTCCCACAAACACCAGAGCCCCCTCACTCAGGCTCTTCTCTTTCCACAGAAACACCACAGCCCCCGCAGTCAGGCCCACTTGCCACATCTCACAGAAACACCAGAGCCCCCTGAACCAGGCCCACTCACAACATCCCACAGAAACACCAGAGCCCCTCAGCCAGGCCCACCTGCCATATCTCACAGAAAGACCAGAGCCCCCTGAACCAGGCCCACTCGCAACATCCCACAGAAACACCAGAGCCCCTCAGCCAGGCCCACTTGCCACATCTCACAGAAACACCAGAGCCCCCTGAACCAGGCCCACTCGCAACATCCCACAGAAACACCAGAGCCCCTCAGCCAGGCCCACTTGCCACATCTCACAGAAACACCAGAGCCCCCTGAACCAGGCCTACTCGCAACATCCCACAGAAACACCAGAGCCCCTCAGCCAGGCCCACCTGCCATATCTCACAGAAACACCAGAGCCCCCTGAACCAGGCTCACTCGCAACATCCCACAGAAACACCAGAGCCCCTCAGCCAGGCCCACTTGCCACATCTCACAGAAACACCAGAGCCCCCTGAACCAGGCCCACTCGCAACATCCCACAGAAACACCAGAGCGCCTGAAGTCAGGCCCACTTGCCACATCTCACAGAAACACCAGAGCCCCCTGAACCAGGCCCACTCGCAACATCCCACAGAAACACCAGAGCCCCTCAGCCAAGCCCACTTGCCACATCTCACAGAAACACCAGAGCCCCTCAGCCAGGCCCACCTGCCATATATCACAGAAACACCAGAGCCCCCTGAACCAGGCCTACTCACAACATCCCACAGAAACACCAGAGCCCCCACAGTCAGGCCCACCTGCCACATCTCACAGAAACACCAGAGCCCCCTGAACCAGGCCCACTCACAACATCCCACAGAAACACCAGAGACCCCACAGTCAGGCCCACTTGCCACATCCCACAGAAACACCAGAGCCCCTCAGCCAAGCCCACTTGCCACATCTCACAGAAACACCAGAGCCCCCTCAGCCCATTCACTTCCTACTTCACAGTCTCCTTCAGGGCTGTCCGACTAGGAGCATTTGATCTCTGCTTCCACAGCCCTGGCGTCATGGGGATATGCTGTCCACTCACTCTGAGGGACGTTGTAGGAAACCCTTTCCTTCTCTTCTGGGCCCCTCAACGGCAACTGTGACAGAGTTTTATTCGGGGCCTAAGAAAAAGGCCAAGTTTTGTTCCCTATGAGGCTGCTGTGGCTTTTATCACACAGAAGTATGAGCTGGCCTGTGGCGTCAGCCCCTGAGCAGACTCTGGGACTCTGGGGGCAAATGAGGCTCAGTCCCGGACCACAGGCTGCACCCCTTTGGTGGCTCTTCTGGTTTTAACCCTGCCTGTGGCCTATCCCTCCGTATTTTAGTCTATATTTAGTTTTCAGTTGTTAATTTGTTGTTAGAACCACAAATAATCTGTGAAGTGAGGGAGACTTGTAAAAATAATTGAATATATAATCTTAAAATGCATTAAAATATAAACCTAGACTAAACCATGTGCAAAAATCTTGAAAACCCAAGCTGTCTTTGAAAATCTGACCAGAGAGCTTTTAGAGAAGTTCAAAGAAAACGTTAAGTAACTTACAGTCGACAACGGCAATGTTTATTCCTCTGGCGACATTCCCCAGCTTTCCTCCCATGAGCCTGAAATGTAACTAAGCGTTAGTCAAGTACAAAGAAGCCTGCAGCTCTCCCTGCTCCACGAAGTCTCCACCTGGCCAAATGTCAGGCTCATCTGCTGTCCCCACCATTTCCCTGAAGGTCCGCACTGGCCTTGGTGCGGCTCCCGAGAACGCCACCCTGATGCCCACTCACACACATCTATTCCCAGTGTCTACAGACTCAGTCCCTTGGGGGATCTGGAGTCTCAGGGGACCTGGAAACTGCATTCGATCTTAACATTTAGACAGATGGCTGGGGGAAGAGAAATTAACATTTATTTAGCTGAGGCTCTTCACTGATGTACTTTATTTTTAATTTATTATTTATTTATTCACTGAGACAGGGTCTCGCTCTGTCACCCAGGCTGGAGTGCAGTGGTGCAATCTTGGCTCACTGCAACCTCCGCCTCCCAGGCTCAAGCAATCCTCCCATCATAGCCTCCCAAGTAGCTGGAAGTACAAGTGTGCACCATGACACCTGGCTAATTTTTAAAAATTTTTTGGAGAGACAGAATTTTGGCATGCTGCTCAGGCTGGTCTTGAACTCTTGGGCTCAAGCAATCTGGCTGCCTCAGCCTCCGAAAGTGCTGGGATTACAGACATGAGCCACCATGCCCCGCTATGTCACTTAATTTTTAACCTTTAAATTAGAGAACATGAAATGTCAAATTCAGAGGACTGTGTCCTAAAACAAGAGAGAGGAAATGACTTTCCTGGAGGTGGTAATTATGACTGAAGATCACAGAAATGGTGTGTGTGCATGTTCCCTTGGTCAAGTTTTAGAGTCAATGACATGTTAGCTTTATGAAAAGAATCTGGAAGTCTTCTTCCTTTTTCCATGCTTTGGAATAGCAAATATGGAACTTTAATATTCTGCTTTTGACAACTTTACCTAGCTCCCCCCATGAGTTTTCTAAGCTTAGTGCTTTTTGACAGTTTTAGAGAATATTCCGTAAGAACTTGAAAAGAGGCAGAAAGAAATTTCTGGTCATCTGAACCTACTCCCTCATAGAGAAAAGCAGAAAACATGAGGCAAGTTTTGTAGCTGTTGTTGTTGTTAAAGATCCGCTTGTACAGAGTAGAGACAAAATAAGATAGTCAAGAATTTCCCAGGCCAAGATCTAGGAGAAGACTAAATTTCAGGGTGGTAAGTCCAGCATTTAAAGCTACTTTTATCCAAGGACAATTTTCTGATTCCAGAACAAGTGTGTAAGGAAGGGAACAGTGCTTCTGACAACCACGTGAGCCAGGGGAACAGAAGCTGGAAGCTAGGGTTAGGGCCATGTTGAATCTCCCACATCTTATTTGGGCTGGGGTCACAGAGGGTTGAATCCTGAAAGTGAGAGGAAACCAGAAATAAATCAGAGCTTGTATAAACTTCAGCCTCGTTTTTAGTCAACTAGGTGGCCCAGAAAATCTTAAACATTTATTCAGGTCATCCAGTTCTGCTAAAGGTTCCAGGTCCCTGGGAGAAGCAAAGAAAACTCCTCAGAAGAAGATATCATCCCAGGCCTCAATTTGCTTAAAAAAACAGGTGCAGGATCAAATGAAACCTAACACGTGAGGAGGGAAGCCGGTGCACACAAGAGCCAATGGAACCGGGAGAAAACATCAGATAACGTTGACAAACTCACAGGCCCTCCACATGCTAGAGGTATTCAACTCAGACTTTAACTGTAATGTATTGCAGAACATGGTTGATAAGATTAAAAATTTCACAACTGAAAAGTACCAAAGCTGACTTGCTGATTTAGAAAAGGACCAGAATAAAGTTCTAAAACTAAGATAATATAGTCACCTAAAATCACTGGTCATTGGATGGGTTTAACAGCAGATTAGGCACAGTGGTGAGAGAATTAGTGAATGGAAAACAGCTCTGTCCACAATAAAGAGCAGAGACAAACAGATGGAAAATACAAACTAGACTGTAGGCTACAGAGAATATAGTAGTGATAAGGTCTAACATATGTTTCATAGAGAATCTCAGAAGAAGAGGAGAAAGTGAATGGGGCAGAAGATACAAGAGCAGAGAATTTGTTATATTTCATGAGGGACTTCAACACCTACATATTTAAGAAATTCAAAAAACTCCAAAGAAGATAAAACAACAAAAGACACACCAGGGTACAAACGCTGAAGAATCAAAGACAAGGAATCGCAAAAGTGATGGGGGTGGGGGGAATAGGCAGTTACTTTCACAGTAGCAACAATTAGACGGTCAGCTGACTTCTCAAGAGAAAAAAGAATAGAACCCAGAAGACAGTGGAATAGTACCTTGAATGTGCTGAAAGAAAATAACAGCCAACACAGCCTGCAAAAGTATTTTTCAGGAATGAAGATGAAATAAAGATATTTCAGAGAGATAAAAACTGGAAGAATTCACGATGAGCAGACCACGTAGCAGCGTTTGCTCTGTATCTTGTGCTGCAATAAACCTCACCTCTAAGTATAACCTCTTATTGGATCTTAGGAGTTTTTCTAGAATATCACCGAGTTTGAGGCTGGTTGTGAGAACCCCTCTTTTAAAAAAAACACTCAAAAGAAATGTACGCACATGTGCACCAAGAGATATAAACAGCACTGGTCCTAATAACCCCAAACTGGGAATGACCCACATGTCATTCAGCAACAGAATGGATAAACTGTAGCATATTCATGCAATGCAGTGTGACACAGCAATAAACATCTAAGAACAATAGCTACGTCCAACATCAAGGATAAATCTCACACACATAACATTAAGCAAAAAAGCCAGACGCAAAAGAGTATTTGGTTCATGATTCTGTTTATACAAAGTCCAAAACAGACAAAATTAAACAAGTGTTTAATTAAATAACAGTATTTTGCAATGCATGCTTGGGCAGTAAAACTGCCAAGAAGAGCAGGGAAATGATCACCGTCAAAGCCAAAATCCAGGGCACTGGGCAGGAAGGAAAGAGGAAGATGCATTTGGGAAGGGGCGCACAGAGGGCTAATGGAGTGCTAGGGATAGTCTATTTCTTAGCAAGGATGTTGGCTATACAAGCGTTCGCTTTATCATAATTAATTACAAAATGATATATCCATAAGGTCGTTCACTGCAGCATTATTGGTAATACCAAAAGATATCAAACATCAGAAATGCCTGTCAGTGCAGAACTGGTTGAATAAAGTATGACACATCCATGCTATGGAATACCATGCATCAATAAAGGAAATGAGGAAAAGCCTTATGTATTGATATGGAGTAATCTCTATTAACCATTAAGTGAAGAAAGCCAAGGGCAAAACTGAGTTTAGAGTTTACCACCTTTTAAGTAAGAAGGCATATATATGTATGTGTATATAGGTGCGTATATGTGCATATATGTATACATACACGTACACACACATATTCATACACACATATACATATATTCACATGTATACATGCATATATATGTATATAAAAATATACTCCAAAGTATGTATGTATTAATTATAGATACAGCTTATTTTTGCCTTTAAAAAATACTAGAAGAATAAATAAAAAACTAATTAAAAAACCGAGATGGGAACAGGAGATGGGAGAAAAAGTGGAGAATATAGGGAAGATTCCTCTGAGCCTCCTTTTTGGGACATATAATGTTCAAACATAATGTTGATATAAATATACATTCAAAAATTAAATGAAACCCAAAGAAAAACAGACAAACCTAGAATTAAAAGCAAATGGAAATTAATCCAACTGTAACGTAACTATAGGGAAAATAATTATTTCATATGACTTTGGTCATTGCTATGAGTTGAATGTTTGTCACCTCTCAAACTCATGTGGATATTTAATTGCTATTGTAACAGTATTAAGAGGTGGGAACTTTAGGAGGTGATCAAGCAATGAGGGCTCTCCTCTCATGAATGGATTAATGCCACTATCACAGGAGTGGGTGAGTTCCTTATAAAAGGACAACTTCAGTCCCCTTTCGCCTCTCTCTCTTTCTGCTGGAGCTGGGATACCCTTCTACTTTTCCTACCTTGGACATGAGAACTCCAGGCTCTCCAGCCTTTGGACTCCACGACTGACACCAGTAGACCCCTCATCTCCTACTGATTCTCAAACTGAGAATTACACCACCTGCCTGTCTGGTTCTGAGGCTTTAATACTTGGACAGAGTCATGTTACCAGCATCCCAGGGTCTCCAGCTTGCATGGGACTTCTTGGCCTCCATAATTGGATGAGCCCATTTCCCTAATAGATAAATCCACTCTTTCCTTTCTCTTCCTACCTCCCACCACCATTGGCTCTGTCTCTCTGGAGAACTTTGATTAATATAGATATCTGACTCGTTATATCCTTAATAAAATATTTTTAAATCTAAAAGAAACAGCAAACAACATTTTAAAACTTCACTTAGTAATTGTATTGTTAGTAGTACTGGTATTGTAATTTGAAGGCAAAGGTTAACAGTACTAGGAACCAAGATTTTCAGTGTGAGAGAAGAGTTAAAATGTAAAATCAAAAAACTTAAGAGGGTGAGACTCCTGCACTGCTGAATTTGAATTGTAAATAATAATGTAAATTTGTGACTCAGAAACAAAGGCATTGCTTGGTTCTGTCCACTAAAAGTGCTTAGGAGGAACACTATCCAGGGGCCATGAGTGTCTAGATCTGTTTCCAAATACCACGTCCCATTAAAGAACTGTCTCTTTAGAGAAATGGCTGATTTCAGTCAGAACAAAGAAAGACTCTGCTGAGCTTAGCTGTGCTATAAATCAAGGAAGCACTAAAAAACAAAAGGGGGTCACTCAAGAAGAAACAGATAAGTAGTGCTACGCTTATTACATAAATTAAATTTGTAGTTAAAAACCTCAAAATGAACCCCTCCAAGCTAGAATGGCTTTGTTGGGAAATCACACCAAATATTTAAAGAAGAAATAATATCAATCTTATGGATTTTCCCAAAATATTGAAAAAGTATCAGGTGTGGACTGCAAAGAGGAACAACACCTGCTTTGATCCACGAAGGTGAGGATCATAAAACAAAACTAACAAACTATCAGCTGAATTTTCATGTTCCCATGACTTTGAAGGGCTTTGCCACATATTCAGAGTAAAGTAGTCTAACTTTGAACTGTTCAGAGCCCACCTGGCCCTGCACACCCCATGCCCCCACGTCCCCCACACACCTTTCCCTGCATCACTACTAATCCCTACTCAGATCACAGAGCAGTTGTCTATCATCACCAGAGAACCCACAGGGCTGTGCTCAGTTCAGATTTAAATCCTAAGTATAACTGCAGTCAAATGAACCGTTAAACCACTCAACACAGGACACACACAGCCATTAGAGACAATCAGCTCCTTCCCTGATGAATACAGCGGAGCTTTCTCATTTCCGTTTGGATGCTCTCAGTCTTTTGCCTCAGACCAAGGACATATCTATGGTTCTCTCCTGTAGGCAGAAGTGCTGCTCGGTCAGCCTCAGGGAAGGGAATAGCTTTGTTTTCCTTCTAAACGCTGGCACTTACAGGTTGTCCTCAAAGCAGATTTTGGCGTACTTGTTTTTGCCACCTCCACTGAGTAACCGGTAGGCATAGGTGTCAGATGGGCAGGGAGTCCAGTGGTCACATTTTTGTCTTTTGGGGGCTGGGGCTGTAATGAATAAGAAAGAATATAGCCGTTAACATCCCATAGTGATTTACGGATGCACCTGCTGCTTGGCGGAGAGCACCAGCACTTCATATCAGAAACTCCAAGCAGCGGTAGGAAAACCTGATAGGTAGGATTTCCAAACTTCACTGGGAATTCCCCTAAAGACACAAAGCTAACTTAATCTGATTCTATTTTAAAGTGACAAATAAGCAAAGAGGGAGAGGGATATTGAGTAGGCGTAACAATTTTAAAAGGGTTGGGTATCACTGCCTATGGCAGCCCATTATGACATTCTTGGTGGGCAATTTAATTTACATTACAATAAAAGAAAGATCACAGGGGTCTAAGAGTGCTGGTGAGCCAAGAGAGCCCTCTGTGGAGCATCTATAAAGCTTCTGCATCTACACAGCCTTCGACACCTTAAATACACATCACACAACATGCCACATACAACATAAACACACACACCATACATACCATACACACACCACATACTCAACACACTGACACCCACACCACACATGCAGACACATACACCACATGATGTACCTCACACACACACACCATACACAGCACACATTCACACACATCATACAACATGCTGCACACCTCACACACACATCATGTGCTCACCACACACACATGCACACCATACCATATAGACACACACATCACACATGTACACACACATACAACACCACTCCCACACACTCATACACACAACATACCACACACAAACACATACACTCTATATCATACACATGACCACCACAGTTGACCCACTCTCCTTTCACTTGCGTGTGAGAAACATCTTTTAACCCAGGATGCTATGATGTCAGACCCTGGAGATGTCTCTCCTAGCATCAGCATCCTTATTTCACAGGGGTCAGCAATTTGGGAGGATTGAGGCTGGAATGTGAGGAGCCACCTGGCCCTGCACACCCCTGAGGCTTCCATCTGCCCACATCCCCCCGACATCTTTCACTGCACCACTACTGATCCCTACACTCAGATCCCAGAGTAGTTGTCTATCATTACCCACGAACCCACAGGGCTGTGCTCAATTCAGATTTAAATCCTAAGTCTACAGAAAGGAATTCAGAAAGCACTCTCTCACCTTAGGTTTGAGTAGAAACTTGGCTCTCTATTTTATGAATTATAGTACTCTTAGCACCTTAAGCTAAGAAGTATAGTCAGCAAAATGGTAGATCATACATAAACATCACAAGTAAAGAATCAAAGCATACCACTATAGACAATCATATAATCACAAACAAAGACAGCAAGACAGGAAGAAAGGAACAAAGGATGTCTTGTAAAACAACCAGAAAACAATTAACAAAATGGAAGTAGTAAAGCCTTGTCTATCAATAATTACCATAAATGTAAATGAAATAAATTCCCTAATCAAAAGACATAGATTAGCTAGATGGATTTAAAAACAAACACAAAAAACAAGACTCAACTATATGTTGCCTATAAGAGACTCACTTTACCTTTTAAAAAAACCATATAGATTGAAAGTAAAAGGATGGAAAAAAACATTCCATGCAAATGGAAACCAAAAGAGAGCAGGGCCGGCTATATTTATATCAGTTTAAATAGACTTTAAGTCAAACTTTTACAAAGACAAAGATGATAATTACATGATAATAAAGGAATGAGTTTATCAAGAAGACATAACAATTATAAATATATATGCACCCAACATCAGAACACCTAAATATATAAAGCAAAAATTAAGAGATCTGAAGGCAGGAATAAACTGTAATACAATAATAGTAGTGAATGCCAATACCCCACTTTCAATGTTGAACAGATCAGTCAGGCAGAACATTCTTTAAAAATTAAATTTTGTCTTAGTCTATTCAGGCTGTTTTAAAAAAATACCTTAGGCTGGATAATTTGTAAATCACACAAATTTGTTTCTTAAACAACTTCAACAACTTCTTCTCCTCCTCCTCCTCCTCCTCTTTTTTCTTCGAAGTCTCACTCTGTCACCCAACTGTAGTGTAGTGGTGTGATCTCAGCTCACTGCAACCTCCACCTCCCAGGTTCAAGTGATTCTCCTGCCTCAATCTCCCAAGTAGCTGGGACTACAGGCATGCACCACCATGCTTTGTATTTTTAGTAGAGATGGGGTTTCACCATGTTGGCCAGGCTGGTCTTGAACTCCTAACCCCAGGTGATCTACCCACCTCAGCCTCCCAAAGTGCTGTAATTACAATTGTGAGCCACCATGCCCAACGTATTTCTTAAACTCCTAGAGGCTGGGAAATCTAAGGTCAGGTGCCAGTAGATGCAGTGTCTGATAAGGGCCCATTCTCATAGATTGCACCTTGATGCTGTGTCCTGACATGGTGGAAAGGAGCAAACATTCACCTTTCGATCTCTTTTATAAGGGTGCTAATACCATTCATAGGGGATCTAATCTCATTCATAAATCTTCATGTCTTAATTTCCACAAAGTCCTACTTCTTAATACTATCAGATTAGTAATGAGGTTTCAACATACAAATACTGTTAGGATACCAACACTCAGCATAGAAAGCATAGGAGACTTGAATTGCAGTTTACACCAAATGGACCTAATAGACATATACAGAGCATTCCATCCAGCAGCAACAGAATATCCATTCTTCTCAAGCACACATGGAATGTCTTCCAGGACAGGCTTAGCTCTCTATTCTAGGCCACAAAACAAAACTTAATAAAGGTAAGAAGACTGAAATTGCATCAAGTATCTTTTCCTATTACCATGGTATGAAACTAGAAATTAATAATAGGAGTATATTAGGCCATTATTCCATTGCTTTAAAGAAATACTTGAAACTGAGTAATTTATAAATAAAAGAGATTTAACTGGCTCATTGTTCTGCAAGCTGTACAGGAAGCACAGTGCTAGCATCTGCTTAGCTTCTGGGGAGGCATCAGGAAACGTACAATCATAGTGAAAGGCAAAGGGGGTTCATGGCCAAAGCAGGAGCAAAAGAGAGTGAGGGTGAGAGGAGGTGTCATACATTTTTAAACAACCAGACCTCATGAGAACTCACTATCATGAGCACTGCATCAACGGGATGGTGATAAACCATTCATGAGAAATCCACTCCCATGATCCAATCAACTCTCACCATGCTCCACCTCCAACAACGGGGATTAAAATTTGATGTGGGATTTTTTGGGGATACAAATCCAAATCATATCATTTTGTCCCTGGTCCCCCAAATATCTTGTCCTTCTCACATTGTAAAATACAATCATGCCTTCCCAATAGTCCCCCAGAGTCCAAAATCATTCCAGCATTCACTCAAAAGTCCAAAGTCCCAAGTCTCATCTGAGACAAGGCAAATATGTTCCACCTACAAGCCCATAAAATCACAAACAAGTTATTTACTTCCAGGATACAATGGGGATACAAGCATTGGGTAAATATTCTCATCCCAAAAGGGAAAAAATCAGCCAAAAGAAAGACTATAGGCCCTACACAAGTCCAAAACCCAGCAAATCTTAAAGCCCCAAAATAAATTTCCTTCGACTCCATGTCTCACATCGAGGGTACACTGGTGTGAGGGGTGGACTCTCAAAGACTTGGGCAGCTAGCCCCACCCCAGTGGCTTTGCAAGGCTCAGTCCCTAAGGCTGCTCTCACACACTGGCATTAAGTTTTTGTGGCTTTTCCATGCAGAGGGTACAAGCTGCCAGGATCTACCACTCTGGGGTCTGGAGGATGGTGGGCCATCCACTTCCCACAGCTCCACTAGGCAGTACTCCAGTGGGGACTCTGCACACGGACTCAAATCCCACATTTCCCCCTTGCACTGTCAGAGTAGAGTTTCTGTCTCTTCAGCAGGTTCTGCTTGAGCACTCTCAACACGTGCTACCACAGCTGAGGACCACGGGCCATGCCTTCTGAACACGTGCTACCACAGCTGAGGACCACGGGCCATGCCTTCTGAACACGTGCTACCGCAGCTGAGGACCACGGGCCATGCCTTCTGAACACGTGCTACCGCAGCTGAGGACCAGGGGCCATGCCTTCTGAACACGTGCTACCGCAGCTGAGGACCACGGGCCATGCCTTCTGAACACGTGCTACCGCAGCTGAGGACCACGGGCCATGCCTTCTGAACACGTGCTACCGCAGCTGAGGACCACGGGCCATGCCTTCTGAACACGTGCTACCGCAGCTGAGGACCACGGGCCATGCCTTCTCAACACGTGCTACCGCAGCTGAGGACCACGGGCCATGCCTTCTGAACACGTGCTACCGCAGCTGAGGACCATGGGCCATGCCTTCTCAACACGTGCTACCGCAGCTGAGGACCACGGGCCATGCCTTCTCAACACGTGCTACCGCAGCTGAGGACCACGGGCCATGCCTTCTGAACACGTGCTACCGCAGCTGAGGACCACGGGCCATGCCTTCTCAACACGTGCTACCGCAGCTGAGGACCAGGGGCCATGCCTTCTGAACACGTGCTACCGCAGCTGAGGACCACGGGCCATGCCTTCTGAACACGTGCTACCGCAGCTGAGGACCACGGGCCATGCCTTCTGAACACGTGCTACCGCAGCTGAGGACCACGGGCCATGCCTTCTCAACACGTGCTACCGCAGCTGAGGACCACGGGCCATGCCTTCTGAACACGTGCTACCGCAGCTGAGGACCACGGGCCATGCCTTCTGAACACGTGCTACCGCAGCTGAGGACCACGGGCCATGCCTTCTGAACACGTGCTACCGCAGCTGAGGACCACGGGCCATGCCTTCTCAACACGTGCTACCGCAGCTGAGGACCACGGGCCATGCCTTCTCAACACGTGCTACCGCAGCTGAGGACCACGGGCCATGCCTTCTCAACACGTGCTACTGCAGCTGAGGACCACGGGCCATGCCTTCTGAACACGTGCTACCGCAGCTGAGGACCAGGGGCCATGCCTTCTGAACACGTGCTACCGCAGCTGAGGACCACGGGCCATGCCTTCTGAACACGTGCTACCGCAGCTGAGGACCACGGGCCATGCCTTCTGAACACGTGCTACCGCAGCTGAGGACCACGGGCCATGCCTTCTGAACACGTGCTACCGCAGCTGAGGACCACGGGCCATGCCTTCTGAACACGTGCTACCGCAGCTGAGGACCACGGGCCATGCCTTCTCAACACGTGCTACCGCAGCTGAGGACCACGGGCCATGCCTTCTGAACACGTGCTACCGCAGCTGAGGACCACGGGCCATGCCTTCTCAACACGTGCTACCGCAGCTGAGGACCACGGGCCATGCCTTCTGAACACGTGCTACCGCAGCTGAGGACCACGGGCCATGCCTTCTGAACACGTGCTACCGCAGCTGAGGACCACGGGCCATGCCTTCTGAACACGTGCTACCGCAGCTGAGGACCACGGGCCATGCCTTCTGAACACGTGCTACCGCAGCTGAGGACCACGGGCCATGCCTTCTCAACACGTGCTACCGCAGCTGAGGACCATGGGCCATGCCTTCTGAACACGTGCTACTCCAGCTCTGGCCAACTTCTACCAGTTTCCTTCCTATTGATCCTAGTTTTTTAAACAAGAAAGGACCATGGGATTTTATCTTATTTAATTTCTGCAGAACAAATGTTCAAAGTAATAGATGAGTGAAAAGAAGGGGAAAAACCCTACATATTTTCACTCTCGGGAATCTTCACTGTTTTACTTTTTGGTATATTTCCTTCCAGATTTTTCTATGCATGCAGAAAGCATCTGCAAAGTTAGAAAGCACTAGATAAACATATTTAAACTATGTTATATTACTCAAATTTTCAAATAATTTACCTAATTTTTTTGTCAACCTCTAGATACCTAATTTTAAAGCAAGTGTCCAATTGCTCGTATGAAAATGTGCTATAAATACACTATTTTTCCAGTGTTTCTAGATTTTTGTACACTCTGTATTTAGTTCTTTTTTTTTTCAATTTAATAATTATGCCCATTACTTAGGTATTTGCCTGAAAACAC
The DNA here is from genome assembly GCF_030222135.1 of Aotus nancymaae. Lineage (NCBI taxonomy): Eukaryota > Metazoa > Chordata > Mammalia > Primates > Aotidae > Aotus > Aotus nancymaae. The sequence goes on along the minus strand of NW_026988435.1, from coordinate 44,058,483 downwards.
ACTGAATATAGCACTTGAAAATGTAACTAACAGTTTAAAAGTAGGTGTGTCCTGGCTCCCAACTTTGCAGACACCCTCTGTATGGATACTCAATTCAGAGAGAAGACACAAATGGGAATACACAGGAATCCTCCCTGGAGCCCACGCTCCCTCTTAGGGTAATGACCAGTTCCCTTCGCCAGCTCACAGACCTGCTTGCTTTCCCATGGGCAGTGCTGTTCTCAGCACGACTGCTCCACGGCTCGTTGAACCAGGCCCTGCTCTCAGAGATTTAGGGATTGTGCCTCAGAGACACTTCCAGGTCCCCTTGTCATCATCAGGACGCTGCAGGGAGCATACTGGATACAGAATCCTCTCAACTGGAGGACGAAGAGGACTCGCGCCTCTACACAGATGTGCTGTGCCTGCTGACCGGTATGCTACGCTTACTCACAGAGGTGGAAGGCATGCCACATCCATGGCCCTGATGGTTCTTAAAAGACAAGACCACCTCTGTATCTCTAAGGGTACAGTCATTAGGACGACAGCATGGCAGCAGCTTAGCCAAGAGGTGGCGAGGGAAGATTGAAAAGGTCGTTTTACTTTGTGTAAGGCCAGTCGAACCATTACAAAGTGGGCAAATAGGGTCTAAAGACACCACAGAGGAGGCAAAGAGAAGATTCCCGCCACGATGATATGAAACTAGAAATTAATAACAGGAGTAGTTCCAGGAAATCCACCAATATGTAGAAATGTAACATGATCCTGAACAACGAATGGGTCAGCGGAGAAATTAAAAGGGAAATTTAAAAATATCCTAAGACAAATGGAAATGGGAACACGAGGTGAATAAGGCGGTGTCTCTTTGCGACTAAACTGGTGTAAATATCTGGTTCTCATATTTCTCCAGCCTCTACCAACCTTGGGATGATTCTGGCTCCTGTGCAAGTCACATGCTCTGGTCAATAAGCCTCAAAAGCAATATAGAAAGCAGAGAAATGTTAAACCTAAATTCAAAGTTGAACCTTTAACCAACGAGGCGGGAGAGGATAATAAAGCCAAGGAGTATTGCTTTCCAGAAATGCTGCCAAGATTTATAAAATAAGCCGTGTTTTGTGATTTAGCTAAGGGCTCTGCCTGCAAACATATTGAATAACAGTTTTGACCTAAAAAAATGCATTTTTCATTCTAAAAATAGCAGTAAATGCTTTCCGGGTAAAGTTTATTTTAGATGCATTAAATGTTTCTTTTAAAAGCACCGTGAGGCTGAAGGGCCCCAGGGCACCTGGGCCTTCCTCCCACCTGACATCTTCATTCCTTGTTTCCCGGCTTTCCGTGGCTCTGGCACCAGCAGGCACTGGGAGCCCTCACAGTGATGAAAGGGCACCAGGCCTGGCCTCGATCCCATGACAGATTCCTCAGGCAAGGACAGCAGCTTCTAAACTTAGGTGGAGGGAAAGGAGGAGCTTGGGTGAGAAGTGCCCGGCTGGAGAACAGTGAGCTGGGTTCTAGTCTAACTTGTCCTGTTCTTCCTCCTGCCCCAGGGGCTGGGGCTCAGGGTGCACGGGCCTGCGCAGGCTTGCCTAGCACTCTCACCCTCAGACCCAGGACACTCACCCAAAGGGCCGATGCTGGAGTCTCTAGCAGGGTCATCATGGGGGTCCCATAGGGATGCTCTCCCCAGGGACTCCTCCTATGGGGTCAGCAGCAGAACGGGCAGGTCCCCACGCCGGGGCCTGGCAGTCCATCAGCCAGGAACATGGCCTCCTCCCCAGCTTCCGGACTTGTAGCCCCTGGCACTCTCCAAGTGAGAGTCCTGTTTCGTGTGGACATGTGCGGGCGGGTTTTGCAGAAGGGAGGCGTTTGATGTTCCTCATATCCTCCAGGGAGTATGTGGCTTTAGTGACTAAGGGTGACACACAGACGGGTGTTTGTGTTTCCTCAGAGGGCCTGGGAATGGGTGGGGAACCCATGTGTCATTAAAAAAACAACTCAGCCGGCTTTCAAGGCCCTCCATCCATTTCCTAGAGGTGTGAAATGTCACCACACGAATGAAGAGGACCATGTTCCTAACTCACGGGGTAGGGTTGCACGGTTGGAGAGTGGACACATCTCCTGGGAAAACACAGCTCTTTCCAAACCTGCCCAGGGAACCACGTCAGGTCTTCAGCGCCTTTCCTCAAACTCCTTCCCCAAACAATGAAAAGGTAAAGTTCCCGCGGTTTATGTAGAAGCCAATGTCCCAGCCAGGGAGGACGGTGGCCTTCTGTTTAGCTTCCTGTTTTTTATGCCTCCTGAAAAACTGGTTTGTTTAAGACTGAAAGCCCCCACCAGCGACACCATTCCCTAGGATGTGGTCGGCCTTCTGCTGTCAGTTTCAGTTTGAGCAATTCCTCTCCTGCCGAGGGAAATCCACCTTACTCCTCATCCTTACGTGCAACTTCTGATCTATAACACAGTGGCTGCTTTACTCAGCTCTGAAAGTAGCAACGCCAACGAGGTCCTAGTGATGGAGCTCGCACAGCCTCGAGTTTGGGCTCTCCTGGTGGCTTTGCCCAGATGTGATGTAACCACGGAATGTGTAGACTGGGACTTGGAAGGGTGGAGAGGAGGTTTTATGAAATTTAGACACAAATCACAAAGAACTTTAGATTTAAAAGAAACCAGAGAGACTGTTTAGTTCCAGGATTATCAAATTTGGCTCCCTATGAAGCCAACTTTAAAACAAGTTAAAATAAATACAGGTTCTTGGCTTCCACCCTGGACCTGTGGGGCTTTGAATTTCCCAGAGTGGGGTCCAGGAATCTGTCTTTTAAAAATACTTCCTGATTTGGGAACTATGATCTCATTTTATCTCCCATAAATGAGGAAGATTATTCTAGAGGGTACAAGATCCATGCAAAGTCATTAGAAATATTGAGCCATGAAATACGATCCTGTCAATATAGACCAGGCAAACAAAGAAGGTGGCTGTTTGCATATAGCATTTTGACCATTTCAATGACCACGTTGTTCTATAGGAGATTAAAAGTCCAGTCTGCAAAAACCAAAGAGCGGAAAGCATGAAAGAGGGTTTGTTTCTCTGCTAATCAGTGCTAATTATTTATTAGGTGCCTCTGAGTACAGTGAAGGTAGAATGACTGGGTGTGCATTTGGCTAAGGGAAGCCACTGTCAAAAATTGCTGAACTCCTCCCACCCTGGGTTGGTGGCCGTTTATTAAATGTGTCACCTTTATTAAACTTTAAGCCTTTGCCACCAAATGAGAATAGCATTGCTCCTATATGCCTTTAGCAGTGAATCATACACAACGTGTTTCCAGGGTAATCCTGGGTTTTACTAAGAAGAGTGATATTTCAGAGGACATGGCACTGCAGGAGGTAGAGAGAGTCTTAGGTATAGGTGGCATCTGCCGTGCACCCTCACTCACAGATAAGGAACAACTCCAAGATGTTAGCAGTTAGTTAACGGCAAGATTAGTATTAAATGTTAGTTTTCCTGACTTGAACTTCAGTGCTACCTCAACTGTACCATTTCAAAGTTGTCAGTTCATTTCATCTTGGTCGAGAGTCTAGGCAGCTGACTGAACACAGTTGATGTGTTTGCTTTAGCTCTGTTTTCCAAGACTTTCCGAGACAGTGATGACCCTCCCTGAGATCTAAGTATATGCAAGACAGAGTCAACAGGTGCTGCTTCTAGTGGCTCTCCTCAGAAGCTCGCCTGTACAGCCTGGGGCTGTGAGCTGTGCGTGGGGTATACATGGCTCTAAACTAGATTCACTCCTTTACTCATTCACAAACTTTATTAAACACCAGAAACTGGCCTAGTTTCTACAGGCAGAGCAGTGAATAGAATAGCTTCCACACAAAAAGAAGAGGCAGAAAGTAAAGTCAAAGAAGATCTTCTTTTCTGAGACAGAGTCTCACTCTCTCACCCAGGCTGGAGTGCAGTGGCGTGATCTCAGCTCCCTGCAACCTCCGCCTCCTGGGTTCAAGCGATTCTCCTGCCTCTACCGTCCAAGTATCTGGGACTACAGGTGCATGCCACCACGCTAGGCTAATTTCTGTATTTTTGGTAGAGACAGGGTTTCACCACATTGGCCAGGCTGGTCTTGAACAACTGACATCAAGTGATCCACCCGCCTCGGCCTCCCAAAGTGCTGGGATTACAGGCGTCAGCCATCATGCCTGGACAGTCAAAGAAGACCTTTCCAGACGATGATATGTGCTATGTACAAAGAAGGCATTAATTACTCAATATAGATAAGAAATGCCCTGCAAATCAAGTAGGGAAAGAGAACAACCCAATAAAAAAGCCATCGAGGTACAAATTTGCGATTTACAGAAGAGGGCCATGGGGACAGAGGCTTCGTAAAGGTGCCACGTGGTCACAGCTTGCCCAGAGCAGCCTTGCTCCCTGGCTGCCTTGGGAAGAGCTCAGCACCCTCATGCATGGACCCTCTGGCGTCAGCACTCTGCATCGGGTGTGCACCCACCGGGGTTCTAGCAAGCTTGGGTTTTTCTCCTAAGCTGTTCCTGATTCTTCCCCCTTCCTGTCAGAAAGAAATAGCAGCCTCAGGCTCAGCTTGGTGTTCCCAAACTCATTAGTAACCTGAGAGCTGCCTGTTGGCACAGTGAGGTGCCTGGAGCACCTCTGAGGATGGGTCAATCCAGGAAGCTGGGTCCTGAAGCATGCAGGCGAATGTGGGGATGAGGAAGCCCCGAGCACCATGTGTGGGAGGAAAGCCTCTGGCTTGGTTCAGTCAAATTAAGGGTTTCATGGGCATAATGTCTCCAGCTTCCCTATGGCCAGATAGTTCCACACCTGAGTAGATATATCCCAAAGGAAATGTCAGCCAGGTCTATCATGGCACCCTGCAGGGATGTTCCCTGCAGCAGAACAGCCAGGAGGTGAGGAGCTAGAGGCTGGCCCAGCCTGACCCCAAGTGCACAGAGAGGGAAATGGGCAGGCCCTGCCCAGGCAGGATGCTGTGTGCATGGCCCTGGAGGAGAGGCCTCCACGGCAAGACAGGCCCCCAAGCCTTGCTCCTGAAGGAGAAAGAGGAACTAGAATGGAGTCTACAACATGACACTGAAGGACATGCCCACAAAACACAGCGGCCCGTTCTGCAGTCAGATATTCAAACAGGAAGGCACCCCTAAACACCTCAGGGGTGTGGGCAACTGGAGTCGGAAGTGGGAGTAAAAGGGAATCAGTGTACAAAACCAAGAAGGCCCTGCCCGGTGTGATAAAAACTTTAACTGGATCCTTGGTCCAGAGGTTAAGAGGAAAATGCGGGAGGGGGAAGAAAGACAGAGAGGTCGGGAGGAAAGGAGGCAGGGGATCCAGGCGGCTGGACCCCACAGGATGAGAAGGAGCCAGACCTTGGCTTCTCTGGGGACAGGTAAGAACCAGGGCTCCGAGCCTTGCTGGGTGAGCACAGTCTTTCACACTGCAGATGAACCCAGTGTGAGCCTCAACCTCCCAGTAATAAGAGGACTAGAGAAACACTGACAGAGGCCTGAGCAGGGGCAGCTGGTGCTCAGACAGATTTCCAGCAACTGCAGGGATTGCATGAGAGGAGAAGCTGTGTCTAGAAAGGAAATCCGATTCAGCGAGACCCACTGATGAGATCAGCTTCAGCCCATGTAGAAATGACGGAAGGAGGGGCAACCTCCATGGCGTGAACACAAGGAGAGTGCGCACCTGTAAGGGTACGGGGGATGGGGTCTAAGACCAGAACCAAAGGCCCTCTGCAGCTGCGCTTAGGAAAGGACAGGTAAGCACGTGGACAAAGCAGGACGCACACGGATAAAGGAAAGCCTGAAGCCGCCAGGGGAGAGACGCTACAGTTGTGGCATGGCAGTAAGGCCCTGAGACTCAGGGGGTCTCACTCCCTATGACCTTGGCCAAGCTGGTGAAGTGCTTGGTGCCTCAGTTTCCCCAGGAGGCAAGCACTGATGTTCAGGGCTACTGTGATTGTTCAGTGACATGATAAAGGCGCCCAGAGCAGCAAGTGGATACCGGGAGCTCTCTCCTGGTACTTGCTGTTGAGAAGAAGGTTGGCAAGTTCTTATTTTTCAGGTGGGGGTACCTTGGCATTGACTGAGATCCCATGTGGGTCCAAGGACTCTTGAGCCTTCATCTCCAGGGAATGATGGAGGTCAAGGGCATCATAGGCATGGCAAGAAATGTCTCCAGCTTGCCAGAAAGCTGGATTCTAGAACCCAGAGGTCAATGAGCTCAACATTAATGCCAGTTCTAGAACAGATGGCTGGGAGCTCCAAGATGAATGAAAGCGAGCAGGGACCAGCAATGCCACTCCAAGAACAAATAACCAACTGCAGGGACTGAACCTCATTGTTCCTGTCCTTAAAACAGGGTCACCGCACTGCGAAGCCCCTTTGTTAACTAATCAAGCCACTCAGTCAACATACACTTATTGAGGGGCTCCTTTGTTTTTGGCAGGCACTTTGGTGATGGAGCTGTTTAAAATCTCTCGGCAGGCTGCAGTGAGCCGAGATCCCGTCACTGCACTTCAGCCTGGGCGACAGAGCGAGACCCTGTCTGTATCAGCCCATTCTCACGCTGCTATGAAGAAATACCCAAGACTGGGTCATTTATAAAGGAAAGAAGTTTAATTGGCTCGCATTTCCTCAGGGCTATGGAGGCCTCAGGAAACTTATAATCATGGCAGAAGACGAAGCAAACACGTCCTTCTTCAAACACGCAGCAGCAAGGTGAAGAATGAGAACCCAGCAAACCGGGGAGCCCCTTATGAAACCATCAGATCTCATGAGAACTCACTATCATGAGAACAGAGCAAGTGAGTAACTGCCCCCATGATTCAATTACCTCTCACTGAGCCCCTCCCACGAAACATGCAGACTACAGGAACTACACTTCAGATTTGGGTGGGGACTCACTGCCTCAACACAAAAATATAAATATATAAAAAATAAAATCTTGCCAGCCTCAGGCTACACAGATCAGGAAACTGAGGACAGGGCGGATCTTCTGGGTTCTCTACTGGGTCTTCTGGGCCTTGGGTATGAAGAAAAGATGGTGCAGAGGCTGGGGTTTGGCCAGCCTGAGTGGACAGGGTAGAAGAGGAGGAAGAGGAGGATGGAGAGGAGGGGAGGAGGGGATGGAGGATGAGCCAGAAGAGAAAGAAAAGGAGGAGGAAGGAGAGAAGGAAAGGAGGGGGGATGTGAGGGAGGAGGAGAAAAGTAAGAAGAGAAGAAGGGAGAGGGAGCCGGGAAGAGGGGGAAGAAGGGGAAGAAGGGGAGGAGGATGGGGAGGAGCGGAAGGGAAGGGAGGATGAGGAAGAGGACAAAGAAGAGGAGGAGGAGGAGGGAGATGAGAGAACTAAGAAGAGGAAGACGGAAGGGGAGGAGGGGGAGGAGTAGCGGCAGCAGCAGCCAGTGGGGGCTTCACAGGAACAGCACAAAGATGCACCCTGAGGACGCTGTGGGGGGAAGACGGTGGGGCAACTGGGGCTGCCAGCATCTCAGAGTCCCCAGATCCAGCAGCTCTGGGTTTGGCGATGTGGTAGTCAGGACAGCAGTTCCAGAACACCATGGCTGAGAGAGCGAATGGCCAAGGGTTAGGGTGAGAGAAAGGACAGAAAGTGGCATGTGGGTTGTCCTCTCAGAGTCTGAATCGTCATCCCACGAGCTGCCTCGCTGTGCACTAGTGCCATGCTGCAGCCCCTGGAGGGTCCTGATTCCAGCCATTTCTTCCTGGACACTGTGCCGACCTGATCTCCAGAGGTGAGATTTATAAAAAGTAGTTTGGGATGAAGATTCTATGCTTTCTTGCTTTTAGATTCATAAAGCACTATAAATCCACATATTTTATTATTCTTTGAGACACAAGAAGTTACAGTATAGAATTTCCTAACATAGAAAACTCCTTGGTCATGTCCTAATAGGACCCAAATTAGAAAACTTGGATTTGCCCACAAATGTGTATGGCATGCTTCATGCCGCGTATGTCTAAGGAACTCCCGTGTATCACTGTGTTGTGACGACCCCAGAGCATACCATAAGTAAAAGATCAATTTTGAGAAAAAAGAATCAAATGTGATGCTGAGAAGGACCTCAGTGGTCGCTTCCCTTGGAGCCCTGGGCAAAGAATGAGGGGTGGGGAAGGAGTTACTTCAAGCTCAGAAGTTTCCTGGGCAGCTGGATCTGCTCTTCAAACTCCTAATTACTAAAAGTTCTAGCCCCCAGTCTGTGCCCTGCAGCTTTACCCTCTAGCTAGCAGTGGAAGCTGGTGAGCGCAGCACTGTCTCCTTAGAACAAGGAGGAACACATGGTTCATTCACTTCTGCAGCAATGGTCATTCAGATACGGAAAGGCCATATTAAGCCTTCCTTCTGTGTTCTCACACTCTGCTAAGGGTGTCTCGTTTCTACCACGACCTCACTGGGCAGTCCCCTTGAATAGCGATGCTTGGATTAATGTGCTGACACTCGAGAGGTGTTAGGGCGTCGAAGCTCAGCAGCTGTTTCCCCATCGGCCTGAAAGATGGCCGTCCCCTGCTCTCTGCACCACGTACACAGCAAGCCTGGAGCAGGCTGGCCCATCTTCGTTTGTATCCGCTCACATTCACCTAAATGGGTGGCCGTTAACCTCTGTAAACGGATTCAGTGGTGCGAAACCCTGCAACGCCTGCTTAGTACTTCTGTACAAAATCACCATCCACATGCAGCTCTCTGCCTCTGTCCGCAGAGTACGTTTTTTTCAATTGAAGGTAGCATTGCATTGAGACATTTCTAGCCCTTTCTCCACATGCACTTGTGGTTACAACGTGTCTGACAAGAGGCAGGAGTAGCAGGGACTGGGGGAAGGCCAGTGAGGTTCTGGCTTCGGGTGTGAAGCTCAAGAGGCTATCTGAAAGCTCAGGAATCAAAGTATATAACAGTTCAATGCAATATTTAAAAAAAAAAAAACATGAATGCAAAATAACCCATGATGAACAAATACCAAAACTGTAAAGGAAGATAGGATTAAATGAATTTAAATTAAGTATCAGTGCTGAGCCAGACACTTGTGTGACCCGAGGATGCCTCTCTGGCTTGCCCCATCCTGGACAGGCTAGAAAGAGCTCCCGAACAGAACAGCAGGGCCTGTGCTTTGCAGATATGCAGGAGAGAGAGTTCCCTTGATGCTTCTGGTTTATAGACCAAGCCCCGGCCAAATCTAACCACAAGACTGAACACCCAACCTTTAAAGGCAAAGAAATGCATGCACCACGCTTCATTGCCCTACGACGTTCTTTCAAGGCCGTTAACGAGCTGATGGCCACACATGGAAGTCACTCAGATCCCAGGAGCCCTCCTCCCAGGGCCTCTCTCCTGCACAGATTCTCCTTCCCACTCAGCTCGCAGGTCCTGCAGCCTGGCCTAAAGCACCTCTCCGCCTTGGTAGCTAGCCCAGTGCAGAGCCACCAGGCCTTGCTCTAGTTAAGAACATCAGTGTCTTCCACCAGACCATAAGCTCAAGGAACACAGGGCCCTCACTCCATGAGTCCTTTCAGGGACGGATAATCATCCATGTGCTCCTGGATTCCTAGTTTCCATCTATTTCTAGCAACTGAGTTCTTCATTTTCTGGCTTTCTCAGTGGCTTCTCTCAGTACACGGCACCAATCTCAGGTCTGAATGTGTCCGTTCCTGTGCTTCAGATTCGGATGCAGTGTGTGAGTCACTAGGTAAATGCATGGGGGCACCTGTGGACATCTAAGATGAACATCCTGCAGGACGGTGGCAGAGCTGCCCTGCACGAGCAAAGCACACCTGAGAATTCCCAGAACCTGCACTGACACCAGGATCTGAGCCTCAGTCCTTGAAGTTGCTTGAAGCTGGGGAAAACACCATCTTTCCTGACAAGTCAGCATCATCAACCTACTAGGAGCTTGGGGAACAGCCCTAGGAGGTCATATATGCAGCACATGGACAGGAAAGCACCTGTATTTTGGGTGAGGCATCCTGCCAGCACCAAACAAGCCTTGCTGCAAACCAGCACTCCCCATCTGGACCTCTCAGCAGGGTTATCCCCCAAACGCTGAGCCCAGCAGGTCCCAAGCAGTCACACATCTCTCCAAACTGGAGCTTTCAAGCCAGAGGCGCCAGGACATAAACATCAAGGCCACCTGCCATCCCTCTTCTGCCCCTCTGGCAGCTCAGCCCTCCTTCAATCACAAGAAGAGGCTGAGGGGCGTCCCTGGCCCACCCTGTTAATGAGCCCTTCTAAAAAGCCTGGCTTCAGAGGCACCACTGCCAGGACAAACTTTAAATTGTGTGTAAAAATGCATGCATATGTTTATTGCAGCACAATTCACAATTGCAAAGATGGGGAACCAATCTAAGTGCCCATCAACTGAAGAGTGGATGTGGTACCTATATACCATGGAATACTATTCAGCCATAAAAAAGAACAAAACGATGTCTTTTGCAGTACCTTGGATGGAACTAGAGGCCATTATTCTAAGTGAAGTAATCCAGGAATGGAAAACCAGATACTGCATGTTCTTACTTGTAAGTGGGAGGCAAGCCATGGTATGGAAAGGCGTAAGAACGATACCGTGGACACTAGAGACTCAGAAGTGGGGGTCGGAGAGGGGTGAAGGGTAACAGAGTACATATTGGGTACGACGCATACTACTTAGTAATGGGTACAGGAAAATCCTAGCCTTCACCTGTGCAATTCATCCACGTAACCAAAACCACTGGTACTCCTAAAGCTATTGAAATAAAAATGAATGAATAGTGTGTAAAAAATTACTGAAAGAGAAAGTGATCCCTTTGAGGGTATCTCCCATGCCCTCGACACACATATGCCTCATCCACAGCCTAGATGCAATAAGGAAGTATAATTATAGGCAAGTTCAAGGCAAAAACCTTCGGAAAAATAAAAACACCCAGTCATAGTCAATACCTTTTGTTGTTGTTTTTTTTTGGCCATAAAAGGTAATTACTCTGAAAAGAAATGGTTTTTGCAGAAGTATGCTACCATTCCCCAGTTATTTATATTTGTGCAAACTGATTTTTTTTATCCTTTATTTTTGTATTAAAAATATACCAGCATATCTATTTCCAGTGAAATTTTGAAAAGGGCACAGTTTACTATCTGAGTGTTCCACAGTTTTCCAACATAATTTTTAAATAAATCCTTTGAAATTTCACCCCTTCCCAATTCAAGTTGTATTCCAAATGCATATATATATATATATATATATTCTTTTTTTTTTTTTTTTTTTTTGAGAAGGAATCTCACTGTGCCACCCAGGCTGGACTGCAGTGGCACGATCTTGGTTCACTGCAGCCTCCACCTCCTGGGTTCAAATGATTCTCTTGCCTCGGCCTCCCCAGTAGCTGGGATTACAAACGCTCACAACCACACCCAGCTAATTTTTGTATTTTTAGTAGAGACGGGGTTTCACCATGCCAGGGTGGTCTCAAAATCCTGACCTCATGATCAGCCTGCCTCGGCCTCCCAAAGTGCTGGGATTACAGGCCTGAGCCACTGTGCCCCACCCCAAATGCATGTTTTTATTCAGCACACACTGCACATTATATTTCTCTGTTCAGTTTCCTAACATTATGATTTGGCTTTTAAGTTCTTTTCTAGTAGACTCTGAGATTCTTAGAAGTAAAGGATGAAACTTAAAACACGTGCACTCAGACCATGGCCCAGAGAGAGAGGTTATTAATAAGTACCTGCTGAATTGATAAATAAATGGACTTTGACCATAGGCATATCTTTCTGCAATAATCCAGTCTTTCCCAGAATGCATATTGTAAAATAAGATTGAAGCCAGGAAGTAAAGGACACAGTGATCAGTGTGATTTGCAGATAATCTTTCTAGGTACAAAGCACATGGACCTCGGTTTTCTTTGTTCCTTCCCTGTTCCTGTGACTTTAGAGCTGGGCCACTGCCTTTGGTCCTGGCCAGACTCTGGCCTCTGTGTAACCACAGCCTGCCCAGCTGCAGCTGATGGCGCCCTTGCAGAAATGAGGGCCTGGGACACCAGCGTTTCTACTGTTTCAAAGATGCTATAAACAGGGAGTTTTATGTGAAATCTCTTGATTTTAAAATATTTGTCTGTATTTTATTTGTTTTGCTTTTAGACAAATCTTGTCCGTATGACAGATCTGTCTCTGGGCCTCCAATGTGCAATCCATGTACCACTGACTGAATGTGTCCCCCCGAAATTACCGTGTTGGAACCTAACTCCCAATGTGATGGTGTCAGGAGGTGGGGCCTTTGGGAGGTAAAGCCTTCAGGAATGGGAATAGTGCCAGAAGGAGCCATCTATGAGCCAGAATGCAGGTCCCCGCCAGACACAAAATCTGCAGGTACTTTGATCTGGAACTTTCCAGCCTCCAACACTGTGAGATATAAATGTGTTGTTTATAAGCCCCCCAGTCTATGGGATTCTCTTAGAGTAACCTGGGTGGACTAAGCCAAGATGCTCCCAACCAAAGTGGCACACAGTCCTCAGAACCCAGTGTGGCTCACTCCCCGCTTCACTGAGATCACTGTCACCCCCTTCTCACACAGCCCTCAGAACCCAGTGCGGCTCACTCCCCGCTTCACTGAGATCACTGTCACCCCCTTCTCACACAGCCCTCAGAACCCGGTGCGGCTCACTCCCTGCTTCACTGAGATCACTTCTCAATTGTCACTCCCTTCTCAGAGGCTTGCCCAGCCCATCCTCTCTCAAATCACATTTGTTCATGTGTTAAGCTGTCACCTCCCCTCACTAGAGGGTCAGTGCCAAAGGGGCAGGGACCTTGTGTGCTTGTCCTCCGTCTCTCCTCAGCTCCTGGATGTGCCCAGCACACAGCAGGCTATTGAAAAACTCACCTTGAGTGCAGGGAAGGACAGAAAGTGGCCGCTCTACAGAGAGCTGGGCCTTTCCTAGGCTGATGGTTGAGGGCACCTGTTCACCAACACACAGTGTCTGATGTTTCTCTCCCATCTACGCAGTTACTCACTTTTGCTTCCCAAGACTTCACAGAAGACTTTCCAAATGCTGTTCAGTCTGATAGAAACCTTAAAATGACTCTGGAGCTCAGAATCTGGACCCTCCTGTGCTTCCTACGGGAGGAGGCCAAGATCTGGGCCGAAAGAGCACAGTTCAAGGTCAGGCTGCAGGTTAGTGCTGGTAACCAGAAGCCACAATTTTCTCGCCTCCCGTGGGGGTCAGCAGTGGCAGGCGCCTTGGAACGGTGTGGGACCTAAGTGAGTAACAGCAAAATGCTTCTCTCTTCCTCCTTCCTGATATAAAGCCGTCAGGGCCCCCCAGCCCCACCCCTCCCCGCTCTGTACGCAAGCCATGAAGGCAGCCGTCTGCCCCACGCCTGGCACTCACCTCTGAGGACAGGCCTCTCCCCCATGTTGCGGATGCCATAGGCAGCACTGGACAGGGGCGCATCTGGGATGAGCTCTGCGAGTAGGTACCCAGAATACCAGGCACACAAGGAGGCGAAGACTAGAAACACAACCTTGAGGGGACCTGCAGAGGGGACAACAGGCAGCTGCTGTGAATGACTTGGTGGCGGCCCGAGCTCCTGGCTCTCCTGACCCCGCTGTGGCCTTTCATCCCAGCCCAGCGTCAGAGCACTGCACTATAGGCACAGTGCTCCTGGGGAGGAGGCTCCCAGGGTGGGAGGCGGTGTCAGGACCTTTGAATTAGACAGTATCAGCGAATATAAACAAGACAGGAATGCTTTCAAGGGCAGGCTGTATTTGCTGTTGGTTTGGGTCTTAAGAGCTTCCTCGAACATTAATGTCAAAACAGCTAGTCAAGCGCCTTGTGAACCAGCATGCCCAACGGGGACCTGAAGAAACAAAAGCGGCTCATTCCCTTTGTGAGACACAATCCTGCAATTACACTGAAACCTTCAGTGGGTGAGGCTTTGTTTGGTTCCACATCAGCAGCAGCGGGAATAGTAGCTGACGGCCAGCAAGCATGCAGCGGATTCCTGCTGGATCAAGGCCTGGCCAGGTAACCCCGGGAAAAGTCCCCAAACCTGTTCTGTCATCACGGATGTGCCTGCTGGGCCACCCAAGGTCCCCAATGACAGAAGTCCCTGGAGATATCTTTCTGGTGGACTGGCAACAATATCTTACTTAAATAGCAAGATTCCCAAGGAAAAGGTATTGACCGTCTCCTGGGTCACCAGAGGCCTGGGAGACAGCGTTCCGTCTTTCCACAGGGAACCCAAGGCCAAGGCTTTCAGATTTTGCTCCCTAAATATAGCATAGATCAGAACTCACGGAGCAGTTCGCTTACCCAAATAGCTACCATGCAGGGGTGACCATGGGTCCTGAACAGGATGGGTCCTTGGGGATGTGCCCAATGCACTTAAATATGTGCTAACAGGTATAGTCCTAAGAAGAGAAGAAGGAAGGAGGGAGAGAGAAAGGGATAAAAGAAGGAAGGGAGTGAAGGGGAAATGAGGAAGGAGAAAAAAGAAAAGAGAAGGGAATGGTCAAGCCTGAAGGGCCTGACAATGGGCCCCACCCCTCCACCCACCCGGTGTGCAGCTCTGGATCTCAGCTTTGCTTCTAGCACCTAGAGATCGTCCTTCCCTTCTCAGGAGCACAGCTGTCCAGGGCCCATGCACGGGCTATGCTGGGCCAAGGCAACGTGTGCCTGTGTTTGGAGGTCCAGTTCCTCAGCAGAGGGAGCCACAGGGACGGGATGAGATGCTCCTGGTTCGCCTTGGGGTTTTGTTTGGTTTTGCTTTTTCAAGGGCATATTTCAACACCATTTAAAAATTCTGAATTTGCAAACTGCTAAGATTGTTAGACTAGTAGGCACAGGCGGTTTCCTCTGGGGAGAGGCTGGCAGCAGTGTGATCAGTGCAGTTTCTAGGGCTGGAGGGGCATCTCAAAGCAGATAAACCAGCCATAGAAAACAAAATGAGACAGGTGCGGACTTGCAGGCCCCTCTCCTGCAGCTGCGCCACTGGCTGTGCCCAGCCACCCGCGGGTGCTTTTCTGCCCTCCCGGGCTCGCTCTTCTGCAGGAGTGGTCTCTGCCTAGAGGATTCTGTCCCCAACACAGCCTGACCACAGGGCCCATACAGACGCCTCCCTCCAGAGCCATGCAGCATGCCTGGGATGCCGGGTGGTGCTGATGTTCCAGAAAATTCTGTTGGATGATCACAGAGTGGTCTACGACAGCCGCAGAACATGTTCAAAGGCATCAGCAGTCCCCTGTGTCCTGTGCGTGTGGGTCGCAGCTGGACTATTTCATCCAAGTGTTGTGTTTGAAGAAGAAAACTAGCTAACCAGAGAATGCTCAGAGGCTCTTCCAGTCAACACGTCACACCTGAAGTCCTGAGCTACAAGGTGCTGTTTAGCTTGGAGAAGGCTGAAAAGGAACATTATCTTTTGAATGTGTAACAAGCAGCTACATGAAGGAAGAGGTAATTGTGTCCCCAGCTGAACAAAAACAAACAAGTGGACATGACAGAGAAGAAAATGGAGAATAAATAAGCCAAGTGTCTTTATAAGAAGAAGGGTAACCCATGCTGGGCCCTCCTGCTGAGGCAGTGAGCTCTCTTTGGGGACACTATTCAGGACTCCTAGAGAGTATCTGTGCTTTGGGTGAGGGGTGCAGCCAATGACCTCCAGGCTGGGGACAGTCTGGTTTCCAACAAGCAGCTGCCTGGGAGAAGCCATGACCTAGAGCCGGAACTAATTCCAGGGCGGGAGGCAGATCCAGCCGCTGGCACCGGGATTGGCGCATCTTCAGAAGATGGGTGGTGAGCTGAACTGGCAGCCTGTGCTCGGGTCTAGCACAAAGTCACGGAAGTATCCCAGCCACCAGGGGGAGGGCAGGGCATAGGAGCCAGGAGATGACAGACAAACTCCAGGCAGGCAGCATCATTTCCTCCGGCTGCCGTGACAAATTAACACCAACTGGGTGGCATCAGCAACAGAAACTTAGGCTGGGCTCAGTGGCTCACGCCTGTAATCCCAGCACTTTGGGGGGCCAAGGTGGAGGGATGGCTTGATCTCCGGAGTTTGAGACCAGCCTGGGCAACATAATGAGATCCCATGTCTACAAAAAATTTTAAAAAGAATAGTCAGGTGTGGTGGTACAGACCTGTAGTCCCAACTACTCAGGAGACTGAGGCAGGAGGATTGCCTGAGCCCAGAGCTTTGAGGCTTCAGTGAACTACGAGTGCAATATTGTACTCCAGCCTGGGAGACGGCGAGACCCCATCTCTTACCAAAAAAAAACCTGAAATCTATTCTCTCAAGATTCTGGAGGCTGAAAGTCCAAGATCAAGGGTCCTCTGAGCCTCTCTCCTTGGCTTGCAGATGGCGTCTTCTCCGTGTCCTCAGAGGGTCTCCATGTGTCCGTGTCCTCGGCTCCTCTTCTTATAAGGACACCAGTCAGATGGATCAGGGCTCACCCCCGATGACCTCATTATACCTGAAATCCCTCTTTAACGACCTGATCTCCAGATCCAGTTGCATTCTACGGTACTGGGCTGAGGTTAGGACTGCAACATATAAACGGGGTGTGGTGGGGAGGCACAGTTCAGCCCCAACACAGCACTGGGCGAGCTGTGGCACGGATTCTCTGTGGGCTGGCTGCCAGCAATCAGAGCTCCGTCCCTGGGGGTGAAAGCAGGATGGGCAGGAGCCAAAGCAGCCTGTCAAGACAGAGGCTCAGACACCGGGCAGCCGCAAAGAATCAGCACCTAAGCTGGGACACGCCTGGGAAGAAGAAAGCTTGGGCGCCCAGGGCCTCCACTAAGATGACTCCTGGAGCCCCAGGTGGGTCTGCCCCAGTGGGAGGAGGCCCAGCAGCTTCAGAGGCGGGGGAGGAAGTACACAGAGTCCAGGAACACTTCTGTGATTCTGTAACCAGGATCCTGCCTTTCCTCGTAAGGTAATAAAGTCATCGTCGGCTCATAGAAATGTCCTCCACCATGCTTGCCGCCCAGCAGACAGGATGAGTGTTAGAGCAAAGGCCGTTCTTATAGGAGGAGAGCCAGTGAACTTTCTCCTAAGAGACTCACCTCTAGCGTGTCTGCCTGTGCGTGCATGTGTCTCAGCCAGTCCCACTCTCAGATCCACAGGGGTCTCAGGACCCTGGCTGCTTCACTTAAGAGCCAGAGGCTGGGTGCAGTGGCTCACAGCTGTTATCTCAGCATTTTGGAAAGCTGAGGAGGCCAGAAGTTCAAGACCAGCCTAGGCCACATAGCAACACCCCATCTCTACAAATTTTTTTTTTTTTAAATTAGCTGGGCATGGTGGCGTGTGCCTGTACTCCCAGCTACTTAGGAGGCTAAGGCAGGAGGATTGCTTGAACCTAGGTATTCAAGGCTGAAGTGAGCTATGACCACATCGTGGCACTCCAGTCTGGGCTAGAGAGCAAGACCCTGTCTGTAAACAATACACATTTAAAAGGCGACAGAAAGGAAGTAATCCTGAAACCAAATGGATATGACACTAGGTTACAGGTAGGAGGATTTAAGGACTTTCTCCCTCCCTCCAATCCAAGGGGCACCTAAAAAGAGTAATCTCGGGTCCTAGAACACCCTTCCATTGATGCAATTTCCTTCAACCTGAACGAGGACAGGGAAGCTGCTGTCACTGCTGCCTTGCCAACATGTATTCAGATCACCTCACCATGAAGGCCACACCCACACCTCTTATATTTGAAAGGCCAGGAGAGCTGAGGGTGGATGGTCCGTGTTTTGGGACTCTGCCTTTGGGATCCCAGGCTCTGCTGGCCTCAGTGTCCCATCATCGCTATCCTGTTCACTGAGCCTTTTTGGAAGAAGGGATAGGAAGGGCCACTCTGAAATACCACAGCAGGTGTGTGGCTTACGGTCCACCTGTCAATGCCTATTTCGAGGCACTAGGACGCCCACTGCCAGGCCCTGCAGGTGAAGACATGTTGGCAACTCAACTTGCTCCTTCCATTCCATCTGAATGTCCCTCCTGAGAACATCTGTCTGGAACACACCCAGCACTGGACAGAAGCGCCCAGGACAAGGCCCACTCCAAGGATGTCTCCAGATCTTTAGCTATAAAATCAAAAGAGAGGCATCTCTGAGTTCTGTGGGCAGCTTCTCCACAATCACACATGCCTGGATAAATACAAACCTGGTGTCATCTCGAAGCTTCCTACGAAAGGACCCCACAGCTCATGAGTGAATCATGAGGTCTGGATGTGAAAAAGTCCTGGCTGAGGGAAAGCAATCTAATAATACTCAGTACTGTCCATAAGAGGCCAGGAAATAATAATTATACAATACAGAAATCGTGGAAAACATTCTTCCAGAACAGCTATAATGAAAGTCGCTGCCCTAAGGGAGGGGATACATATCTCTCCTACAATCCACACAAGTTATCAAAAACACTGGCATTCATAAATAGTTTTTAAGGAAAATATGAGTATTTTACACAAGGCAAAAATCTTAAAATACGGCTTTCCTACATTTGGGAATGGTGCAGAAAAGAGAGCGCTTAGAACTTGCTGGAGTGTGATCGCCGCCTGAATGCTGGTGCTGGCAGGAATGCGATGGTTTAGTCCAACACCTTCCCACAGAGGACCTGGGATCTCGGACCAGGAAGAGATTTACAGAAGAGGCCCACAGAACTTCCCAGTTTTGAACCTTCCATTTTACACAGCCAGACTTCGTCCCTCCAGGAGGAATCCATATTTTTCAGATTATAGGAGGAGACCCACAAAACCAGTTAGAAAGGGGATATGTGACAGAGGCCAGGGCAGTGGACAGCAGGACAGGAGACGGCCTGTGACAGGAAACTGACAGCGGACAGAGGTGCAGCTGAGACAGGCTGCAGAAACGCGGCAACTGGTCAAAATAATAGGTTCCTCTTTTCCTTTTTCCTATTGTTCCAAATCGTCTACAGTGTCAAGTCGTTTGAAAAATGGAAGAAATAAAACGGCCTTACCAACTGGCAGCGGCCAGCCCCTCCCTAGCGCATGAGGTCAGGGGCGCGGGGGCAGGGAAGAAGCCGCGTGGGGAGCCTGGGTGGGGTGCGGGGCTGTGCCTGCGCTCCCCCCAACATACTTTCCAGGTAAAATGTCACAGTGTCACATTCCCGGATCCTCCCCCATCCTGTGCACCCCGGCTGAGGCAGGAACAGGCCGGGCAAGCGCAGGGAAATGGGTCTGGGAACTCTGCTGGAAACGCTGGCTGTTCGCCCCCTCTAGAATCGATCTCGCATTCCTGATCCCAGATCTAAGGCCAGCCTCGGCGCCAGGCGCCAGCCCTCGCCCTTTTGCTCTTTTGCTCAGCGTGGCGGGTCCCAGGCAGGGCCAGAGGACGCCGCTTCCCCCGGGGTCCTCCTTCCCGGCCCCTACCCCAGCCCCGAGGCGGGGGTGCACTCACCGCCGGCCACCTGGCGCATCTTCCAGGTGCCGCTCCCCTCCCTGCCCTGGCGGCAGCTCCCGGGCGACTGCAGCGGAGCCCGTGGGTCAGGAAGGCAAGGGGCGGGCAGCGGTCGGGTCGGGCAGGGGCGGGCCAGCTGGGTGTGCGGCCAGTTGGATAAATGGCAGGTGCGGACCCGGCAGGTGCGCGGGGCGGGAGTGGGCGGGGCAGGTGAGCGGGGCTGAGCCCCGAGCTCCAGCTCCGAGGTGGCGGGCGGATTGGGGAGGCGTTCCCAGGGCTGATCTGACCCGAGATGCCCAGCAGGGTTGGCTCTGAAGGGAGGAAACGGCGCCACTTGATGCTTCGGCCCCCTAGGCTCCAATTTAATGTCTCACAAGAGGAAACAGCTGTACAGGGAAGCATGACTCAAGCCTTTCCAACGACACAGCAGACGCCCAGCCCGGTCCGAGTTCGCAGTCCATGTCCACTGTCTGAGGCCATCGGTCTTCTTGGCTTCCGCCAGAACAGCAGCTCCAGGCTCGCTGTTTGCCAGCCCAGCCCAGCAGGCGCCCCACCTCTTGCTTTCTCTTTTTACTTCCAGGATGATGAATTCATTCTGGGAAAGTGAAGTGAGGGCCATGCCCAGCCCCTCTGGCCACAGCACAGGGCCGCAGGTCCTCCTTTACACGATATGATGACCAGGGAACTTCAGGGGTGGGGGCCAGGCAGGTGTGTGAAGAAGACATCAGGATCCCCAAACAGGAATAGCTCCTTTCTCCCCATCCATGGCTACCTTCATTCCAAACAAACACCCAGCTGGTTTTTACAGCACTTTTGACCCAGGATAGTCACAGTGGCCTCAAGCTACCAAGGGCAAGTTAAAACTCCGAGGGCAGTTGTTCACTTTTACAGAAGAGAGCTCTAGGGAAGCAGGGTCTGCAAAAGACCCAGTCCTCACCCCAGGGTCCGGCTGGTTCTTGGTAGTTCCACTCTGCTCCTGCTTCTCCTCTCAAGAAGCCCAAGATGCCCTGCCTTCCCAGGGACATCCATCCACCCTGTGGGTTACCCTGGCAGGCTTGGCCATGATTCTCCTTCCACCACAGTCTTTGCTCCTGGGAAGTTCTAGGGACACATGTCCTGTGGACGGTGTGGCTTTATTCCTCCAGTTCACCCTCACCTGCAGTCTCCCCAAACCAGAGGGACCAGAATACAGGGGTCTCCACAGTAAGGAATCCTTCCTAATGACTCAAGAATCATGCCAGCACTGGGCCTGGGCACGGGCAGCCCATTTGAGCACTCAGAGTTGCTCTGCAAAAATACTAAGAAGCCACTCTGCAGCTAGTTCTAACAATTCCTTTAAATGAATGAACTGATGGCCAACTTACTGCCGTCTTTAGCTCACCTGATTTCAGAGGTGGGATTTTTACCTCTGGGTTTATTTTCATTTTTTAAAAATTGTGGCTAAAATATGCATAACATAAAATGACCATCTTCGCCATCTTGAAGCGTACAGTTCAACAGAGTTAAATACATTCACATTATTGATCTGCAGAACTTTTTCATTGCAAAACTGAAATTCTGTACCCATTGCACAACTCCCCATTTACCCCTGCCCCCAGCCCCTGGAAACACCATTCTACTTTTTCTACGAATCTGAGCACTCTAGATACTTCACATAAGCGGAATCATACGGTATTTGTCTTTTTGTGACTGGTTTATTTCACTTAGCATCATGTCCTCAAGGTTCATCCATGTGTCAAAATTTCTTGTCTTTTTAAGGCTGAATAAAATTCCATTGTACAGAGGTACCACATTCTGTTTATTCATTCATCCATCCATGGACACTTGGGTTTCTTCTACCTCTTACCTACTGTGAATAATACTGCTGTGAACACGGGGAAGCAAATCTCTCTTCTGGATCCTGCTTTCAATTCTTTTAGATACATACTCAGAAGTGGAGTTACTGGATCGTGTGGTAATGCTATTCTTAAGTTTCTGAGGAACAACTGCACTGTTTTCCATAGCTGCACAATTTTACAATCCCACTCACGGTGTGCAGGGGCTGCAGTTTCTACACATCCTTGCCAATGCATGTTGTTTTCTGTGTTTGGTTTTTTTCTTAACAGCAGCCTTCCTAATGGGTATGAAGTGATATCTCATTGTGGTTTTGGTTTGCACTGTCCTAATGGCTAGCAGTGTTGGGTATCTTTTCACATTCTTGTTTGCTATTTGTATGTCATCTTTGGAGAAATGTCCACTTTGTCAGTAAATTACTGACAATATGAATTTTTAAACAAAACAATAGCAAGAACTACTGTTTTTAAAAATATTTTCATTGCATACTTTTCTCTCTAGATTGCCATTTGATGTTGACATTGCCTCTTGAAATAGACATAGATTAAAAATTAGCAAATATTTACGGAGCACCTGTCATGGTGTCTTAGTCTGCTTGCTGTAACAAACACCAACGCTTGGGGACTTAAACGGCAGACATTTATTTCTCACAGTTCTGGAGCCTGGAAAGTCCAAGGCCAAGCTACTGGCTGATTCACTTCCTGGTGTGTGTCTTTCCCTGGCTTGCAAACTTCTCACTGTCTTCTCACTGCGTCTTCCCATGGTGGAGAAACAGAGAGAGGAAGCGATGGCTCTGGTGTTTCTTCTTAGAAGAGCACTAATCCTATTGTAAGGGCCTGCCCTCATGACCTCGTCTGAGCCTAATGACCTCCCAGAGGCCCTATCTCCAACCACCCCAAAGACATCTAATTGGGAGATTAGGGTTTCAACATATGAATGTTTTTGTTTTGGTGGGGGTGGATACAATTCAGTACATGGAAGCTAGATCCTAGAGAACAAACTGCATACCCTCTGTCCACAGTTTCCACATATGATTATAGCCACAAACCATATACAACTCACCATTCCATCTACAGGAAAATGGAGGAACACATTTTGGTATATGTATGTGGAATACAACTCAGCAACCAGAAAAGAATGCTGACAAAGCCAACAACATGATGACTCTCAAAAGCAGCAGGCACACATACTGTGTGACGAGGTTCAGGAATGGATCAAATTCATCTGCGGAGACAGAAGTCAGAACAGTGGTTTCCCCTGAGCGCAGGGGCAGAGTGGTGTTGACTAAGGAGGAGCAAGGGAAACTTTCTGGAGCAACAGAAGGTTCTTTGTCTTTATCTCGGTGAATATTCAAGAATCCCATAAAACAAGTTATAGAGCTATATACATCTAAGATTTGTGTATTTTACTACATATAAATTATACTTCAATAAAACATGTTACCTAAAAAAGAAAAAACAAATGATTCAAGATGACAGAGCCAATCAGGGGAGTGGGCCCCTGCAGGTCATTGTCCCTTGAAGGTACATTCACAGCTCTGTCTGGTCAACATGGTCAAGTGGGATTTCAGGGCTTGAGTGGCCTCGGGAAGCCTGCTTTCAGCTCTGATTTGCTGAGCACACTTCAGACTGTCCTCACCTCCTTCAGAAGGGCTGGAAAGAACAATCTGCGGTCCCAGCAGTGTGGGGTCTGCACTTCCCCACCACACTCCGTCCTGCCCTTCCTTGAAGGCCTCCCCTAAGCCTTGCTGCTTCTCTGCCCCATTTCCACTGGCCGACACAGGCCTCTGGTCATTCCAAACTCTCCAGCCACCCCTCAGCTCATGAGAGGCTGGCACAATGTGCCTCTGTGGCTTGGGAACATTGTGTCATTGCAATGTAGATGTAGCACAGTTAGAAGTGGACATCACACACACACAGACCCAGAATGGCTTTTTCTGCTTCGTGACTTGTGTGTTCATGTCTTCATTTGCCTTTTCTCACTCACATACCGAACTGTGCATGCTTTTCTTTTTAAATGTCAAGATACTGGAATTAATGTTTTATTTCTTTTGTATCCTCTCATAGGGCTTTGCATTCAGTGATCATTCAATTTATACAACAGCCCAGCAGGTCTCAAGGTGCAGCTCAGGGACTCCTGGGATCCATGAGACCCTGGAGGGAGTTTGCAAGGTCAAAGCTTAATACAAAGGCATTAGCTGCCCTTTTTGTTCTCATCCTCTCAGAATGCAATAGTGGAGCTTTCTGCTGTGCACTGGGAAGGTCTGTGTGACACAGTGAACCAGAATTTTCCAAATGATGGATGTATAATAATCATTTACAAAATTATATATATATACACAATCATTAGAGGCAAAAAAGTCATTCAAAGTGCCAGATAGGGCAATGAATTTTAACGTAACAGTGTAAACTATCACACATCAAATTTTGGTACAGTATCAAATAATAATATCCACGATGACATGGTTTGGCTGTGTCTCCACCCAAATCTCAACTTGTAGCTCCCATAATTCTTATATGCTGTGGGAGGGACCTGGTGAAAGATGACTGAATCATGAGGGGGGGTCTTTCCTGTGCTGCTCTCATGAGATCTGATGGTTTTTAAAATGGGAGTTTCTCTGCACAAGCTCTCTCTTTGCCTGCTGCCATGTACGTAACATGTGACCTCCTCCTCCTTGCCTTCTGCCATGATTGTGAGGCCTCCCGAGCCATGTGGACTGTAAGTCCAATGAATCTCTTTCTTTTGTAAATTGCCCAGTCTTGGGTATGTCTTTATCAGCAGTGTGAAAATGGACTAACACAATTATCTGAAAAAGGTATTAAGAAACTCCTCGCTGTTCCAATTATGTATCTGTGTGAAACTAGGTTTTCTCCACACGTACAATGAGAACAATATACTGCAACAGACTGAACGCAAGAGGAGCTGTCTTCTGTTAAGGACATTAAAGAGATTTTCAAAAATGTAAAAAAATGTCATTCTCACTAGATACCTTGTTTTGGAAAATAAAACTATTCTTCATAAAAATATTTAACATGCAATGGTTGTATTGTTTTCATTTCTAAGTGAATTAATAAATTAAAAATTTCTCATTTTTAACTTTTTTTTTAAGACAAGGTCTCACCCTGTTGCCCAGGCTGGAGTGCAGGAGCATGATCATAGCTCAATGCAACCTCAACCTCCCTGGCTCAATGCGATCCTCCCACCTCAGCCTCCTGAGTAGGAGGAATCACAGATGTGTGCCACTACACACCCAACTAAATTTTGCATATTTTTTTTTTGTAGAGACAGGGTGTTGTCATGTTGTCCCTCACTTTTAATTTGGAATGCAGTAAACATCAATAGTCAGAATCTTCATAAACAAAAGCTCTTTGGGCTCGTCTGTCACTTTTAAGTGTAGAAAGAGGTCCTGAGAGCAAAACGTTTGAGAACCACTGCTTTAGACTGCCTGGCTAAAACACTGAGCAGATCTGTTAGAAACTAAAGGGACAAATAACCCAGGTTTAGAGTCAGACTTCGGTGTCAATCACAGTTCCACACCAAACTAACAGATTTGGAATAACTTATTTGATACTTTTTAAACTCAGATTTAAAAAATAAACATGTGAACTGGGGAAAATAATATCCTTTTAGGAACTGTTGAGACTAAATGGAATAGTGCATGAAACATGCCAGCAGCAGGTGCTTATACATCTCATTACTTATGCAGCCACCCTTCATCCTGAAAGGCTAGGAGCAGCCAGGCTTGCTGAGCCAGGGGTGACGTTATCCAGAATCAGGGCCAGCTGACCAACTATGTAGAAAGCAAGAGGCTCTCTGTGTCCCAGCTAGCACCCCGGGAGTGCCAGAGGACAGTGCAGGGCTGACTCTTCAGAGCTCTTCCAACCTGAGAGAAGGGCGTGCTCATTTTGGAAGGGCCAGAAACCCAGACAGAGAACCTCGGTGGAAGTAGAGGTCCGAGTTAAATTCAGTTCAATCAGCCAGATGTAGATGAAGCATGTACTAGATCTCAGGCAATGCGTACGCTTCAGAGATGCATCAGTGAGCAAAAGTGACACAGATGTGGGACTTGTGCCACTCATGTTCTAGTGCAAAGATCCAGAAAATGAGGCAGCAGCTCGCAAGATCCCTAGGGAGGATCGATATGCAGATGGAAGCTCCAAGAGTGGAAAATCCACAAAGGAGCAGAGGACAGTCAGTGACTCCACAGGCTCTTGTGCATGGCCACAAGAGCATGCATGGTCACGTGGTGCCACAAAGAGGCACTGGTGATGTGGGGCCAGGGTGGGGTGAGGCTCATTGTGAACACAGCCATGGAGAGCCAGGGTGATGACAGCAGGACAGTGGAGAGATCATAGGCTTCCCCTGGAGCAAGAGGACCGAGAGGAAAGGAAGATGCTGAGGCTGAGCAAGGCTGACTTTGGGTGGCAACTCCCACCCTCCTTCCTGAATCATAAACCTGTTGGTCGCTCCCCTGCAGCACCAGGCTGGAAGGATGAGAAACCCAGACACCTGTGAACTCTGGCTCAGCAGAGGCCTGGACTTAGACTAGGTAAAAATTTCTCAGTCTGAATGGGGCCAGAAGAGGCAGGCAGAGGTAAACTGAGCTCTCTTGAAAGAGGGAGGGCCACCTTTCTGGGTTGTTCCCTTTTTATTCGACGAACAACCTGGGTGGACCAGGTGTTAATGCAAAGGTCAAGTTCCCAAGCTCTATGGTACCTCGCAATGGGGTGACGTCAAGTGTCCAGGGCCGTGCATCCAAGCTTCTAAACTGGTCTTGTTGGTTCTGCCGGTCAAGCTGCTACTTGCAGAGTATTTCCCCTGAGTCTCCTGAAGGTGCCAGATGTGTCTGTGTAGAAAATCCATGGCTCTCATTTGGAAAGTTGTGGGTTCACCCTCTTAGCTGCAGCACTGCACCCTGAAACATACACTGCAGGTTTTGGGAAGAATCCAAAGTTTTAGATGGTTTCATCTGCAACGGAGACAGGAGATGTGTATATCCTACAGATCCACGTGTCCCTTAAGGGTTTTCTGCATCATCGTGATGCTTGTGGCCAGCATGGGAGGACAGGAAAAGGCAGAAACTTCCAAGCCTGGAAAGGAAGAGACCCTGGCACATGACAACCCACTGTGGGAAGGAAAAGCACCCAACTGTCATGAACTTGAGTGACACAGAAGTAAGAAAACAGCTCCAAGGGGAGGCTGAAGCCATTATTGTCCATTTGTCAGAAGAGAAGACTCCAGTTAGAGTCCAGTGGAAAAGAGGTTTTGACCAAAAATAGAATATAATTCAATACTGCAGTTTACAGGATCATTTAACTAGCTAGTCTTGAAGGTGGATGATGCTGTGTGCTCCCTTGAGCATTTCCCTTGGAAATCCCTGGCCACCCTGTCTTTTATCAGTTACGCGACTGAAGTGCATGGAGTCTGTGAGTAGCCCAAGGCCACTCAGCTAGAGCCTGGGTCTCCTGAGTTGAGACCCTACATCCAAGTCTTCTTGGCCCCAGTAACACATCCCATGCCTCCTCTTGTGAAGATGAATCCAAACTGGGAGGTCACCAGGTCAAAGGCAAGGGAAGATGCACAGTCTTCTGCTGACCTCCCAGAGTCTGTGATCCTTCTGCCACTTCTCTTCCTCCTTGTCCCAACCCTACTCCTGTGACCTGATGACCATTTTACCATTTATTTGCACCTCGCCTTGACTGCAAGATGTGTGAAAAACCAAAACCAACAATCAAAAGACCGGCACCCAAACTTGCTGCCTTTGCTGCTGCTTTTCACTCTTGATGAAGTCATTTCTGCTGGCAGCAGCCGCACAGATTGTGTGGAGGAAGAGCATGGAAGTTGGGTGAGCCCAACCCAGAACCTCTACTTTTGCCTTCAGTGGCTAGGTGGTTTGGGGCATGCCATTTAACTCCTCTGAGCCTGGCTTCTTCACCTACACAACAGGGACAGTGACACCCATCTCATAGGGTGGTTGTGGGGATTAAGTGAGAAAATGGAGGGAAGGTACCTTGAATGATCCTGGATGCAAATGAGGCATCCCATAAGTGGTCACTATGGTTGTTATATTAATGGGTTATTTTATCTCTCACCGTCATAAGACATCAAGAGAAAAACTGGCTGAATTTCAGTGCCGATTTAGGAACAAGTTATGGAAGTGATTATAAAAAAAAAAAAAGAACTATATGGCATGCCCTGAAATACAGGCACACCTCACTTTACTGTGCTTCACTTCATTGGCAGATACTGCATCTTTTACAAATTAAGGGCTCCTGGAAACCCTGCCTCCAGTAAGTCTACTGGCACTGTTTTTTCCAACAGCACATGCTTATTTCCTGTCTCTGGCACATTTTGGTAATTCTGGCAGTATTTCAGACTTTTTCAGCACTATCAGAGAGTGAACTTCATCCACACACATTGCGCGTCCTTTGGCTGCTCCACTAACCAGCTGTTCCCCATCTCTCTCCCTCTCCTTGAGCCTCTCTGTTCCCTGAATACGATACTGAATTAGACCAATAAATAACACTACAATGGCCCCTAAGCATTCAAGTGAGAGTCACACATATTTCTCTTTAAATCAAAAACTAGAAATACTTAAGCTTAGTAAGGAAGGCATATTAAAAGCCAACAGAGGCCACAAGCCGGGCCTCTTAACGTCCCAAACAGTTAGCTAAGATATAAATTCAAAGGAAAGTTTTTAAAGGATATGATAAGTGCCACCCAGTGAAAACATAAATGATAAGAAAGTGAAATAGCGCTGTTATTGATATGGAGAAAGCTTTATTGCACTGCGTAGAAGTTCAAACGAACCACAGCATTCCCTCAAGCCAAAGCCTAATCCAGAGCAAGGTCCTAAGTTTCTTCAATTCTGTGAAGGCTGAGAGGTAAGGAAGCTGCAGAAGAAAAGTTGGGAGCTGGGAGAGGTTGGTTTATGAGGCTGAAGAAAAGAAGCCATCTCTATAACATAAAAGTGAAAGATAAAGCGGCAAGTGCTGATGCAGAAGCTGCAGGAAGTCTTCCAGAAGATCTAGCTAAAATCATTGATAAAGGTGCTACACTAACAAATTTTTAATGTAGACAGAACAGTCCTATATTGGAAGAAGATGCCATCTGGGCCTTTCATAGCTAGAGAGAAGTCCATGACTAGTTCAAAGCTTCAAAGACAGGCTAACTCTTTTGTTAGGGGCTAAGGTAGCTGGTGGCTTTAAGTTGATGCCAATGCTCACTTTTCCAAAAACCCTAGGGCCCTTAAGAAGTATGCCAAATGGGAAGGAGGAAGAGGGTGAGGGATGAAATACTACCTATTGCATACAATGTATACTATTCAGATGATGAATACACTAAAAGTCCAGACTTCCCCACTATGCAATATAATATCCAGGTAACACAACTGCACTTGTACCCCCTAAATCTATAAAAATTAAAAAAGAAGTACCCTAAATCTATAGTCTGTGCTCCAGAAATGGAAAAACAAAGCCTAGATGACAGCAAATCTGTTTACAGCATGGTCTACTGAATATTTCAAGCCCACTGTTGAGATCTACAGCTAAGAAAAAAGATTCCTTTGAATAAATTAGTTCATTTATTAATACAATGCACCTGGTCACCCAACAGCTCTGATGGAGATGTACAAGGAAATGAATGTTGTTTCCGTATCTGCTAACACAACATCCATTCTGCAGCCCTTGGATCAAAGAGTAATTTTGACTTTCAAGTCTTATATTTTAAGAAATACATTTATAAAGGTACAAGCTACCAAAAAGGGTGATTCCTCTGATGGATCTCGGCAAAGTCAACTGAAAACCTTCTGGAAAGAATTCTGCATTCAAGACATCATTAAGAACATGTGTGATTCTTGGGAGGAGGTCAAAATAAAACATTAAGAGGAGTTTGGAAGAAATCGATTCCAACCCTCATGGATAAGTTTAACGGCTTCAAGACTTCAGTGTAACTTCAGTTACACAGTTACAGCAGATGTGATGGAAACAAGAGAACTATCATTAGAAATGGAGCCTGAAGATGTGACTGAATTGCTGCAATCTCATGAAAAAATTTGAACAGATGAGGAGTTACTTCTTATGACTGAGCAAAATGGGTGGTTTCTTGAGATGGAATCTACTCCTGGTGAAGATGCTGTGAACACTGTCGAAATGACAAGAGGATTGAGAATGCTACATCAACTTCGTTGATAGAGTAGTGGGAGAGTTTGAGAGGACTGACTTCAATTTTGAAAGAATGTACACTCTGGGTCAAATGCTATCAAACAGCATCGCATGCTACAGAAAAACCTTTTGTCAATTTGGCAAACTTCATTGTTGTCTTCTTTTAAGAAATTGCTGGTGACTCTCCAAGATAGCCAAATAGACACAACTCTGGTGCACAACATCCAGCGAGAGAGATGCAGAAATCCAGAGGTCTCCTAGCCCCAACCGAGGTACCAGGGGCATTTCAACAGGTCTGGTCCTATGGAAAGCAAAGCCCAGGCAAGGCAGAATGAGGCGAGGAGGGGTGCTGCTTCACCCAGAAAGTGCATCTCACTGACGAGTCGGAGGCTCCCCCTCTGGTGCTCCAGTCCAGATACAGCACTTCCCCCAAAGCCTCAGCAATACACAGAACAGGGGATCTTTGCCAGTCAAGCACGGGAAAATACAAGTGCAGAGTTGAATAATAATCCAGGACGGTGTCCCGGATTGGTGCACAGACCTAAACAGATGCATAAGCCCAAAAGCTGGCCAGGAGAGCCTGTGGACCGAGCTATCACCCCCTCCCCCTGCCCAGAGAGAAGGGGAGCTGTAAGCTGGAGGACAGATGGAGCAGCTCAGCAGGCCCCTACTCTATGACCAGAGAGTGAGGAAGCTGAAAGGGAGAGATGGCCGGGTGCGGCTGGGTGGGTCCCTACCCTCCCCCACAAACTCCAGGGGGCTGAAGCTCTGACTCTAGTGGGTTGTGCAACCAGTGCCACAGTCTGAGCTGAACCCTGAATGATCAAGCCCAGTAGAGGAAGGGCACAATCCACCATTAGAGGGGTGGGACTGGGCTACATGTTTTAACAAACAACACAGGAAGCCTACGTAGCAACAGGGCAGCATTCTTGACCACCCAGCAGCGCCTACAGGTCAGCTGAAGAGGCGGGCCTAATCTCCCAGTATAAACAAAAAAGGCACAGGAAGCTTCCCTAGTAACCTGAAGGAGTCCCTAGAAACCCCGTAGCGCCTCCACAGGCAGACAAGCAACTTCATCAAGCAGCTCCCTGACAACACAGCCAGGTAAACCCACAAAGATGGGGGAAAAAACAACACAAAAAAGATGAAACCATCAAAAATCAGACATCTCTTCTCCTTCAAGGGATCACAACTCCTCAACAACCCAGGAACACAACATGACTGAGAAAAACTGCAACAAATTGACAGAAACAGGCTTCAGAAGGTGGATAATATCAAACTTTTCTGAGCTAAAGGAACACGTTCTAACTCAATGCAAAGAAATCAAAAACCTTGATAAAAGGTTAGACGAAATGCTAACTACAATAACCAGCTTAGAAAAGAACATAAACGACTTGATGGAGTTGAAAAACACAGCATGAGAACTACGTGAAGCAAACACAAGTTTTAATAGCCGAATCGATCAAGCAGAAGAAAGGATATCAGAGATTGAAGATCAAGACAAGAGAAAAAAGAGTGAAAAGAAGTGAACAAAGTCTCCAAGAAATATGGAATTATATGAAAAGACCTAATCTATGCTTGATTGGTGTACCTGAATATGATGGGGAGAATGAATCCAAGCTGGAAAACATGCTGCAGGATATTATCCAGGAGAACTTCCCAAGCCTAGCAAGGCAGTCCAACATTCACATTCAAGAAATACAGAGAACTCCACAAAGATATTCCTCAAGAAGAGCAACCCCAAGGCACATAATCATCAGATTCACCAGGGTTGGAATGAAGGAAAAAATGCTAAGGGCAGCCAGAGAGAAAGCTACCCACAGAGGGAAGCCCATCAGACTCAAAGCAGATCTGTCGGCAGAAACTCTACAAGACAGAAGAGAGTGGGGGCCAATATGCAATATCCTTAAAGAAAAGAACTTTCAGCCCAGAATTTCATATCCAACCAAACAAAGCTTTGTAAGTGAAGGAGTAATAAAATCCTTTATGGACAAGCAATTATTGAGAGATTTCATCACCACTAGACCTGCCCTACAAGACCTCCTGAAAGAAACACTAAGCACAGAAAGGAACAAGTACCAGCCACTGCAAAAGCAAATCAGTTGGCAAAGACCAAAAATGTAATGAAGAAAATGAGTCAACTAATGGGAAACAAAACCAGCCAGTAACAAAATGGCAGGATCAAATTCACGCGTAACAATATTAACATTGAACATAAATGGCCTAGACGCCCCAATCAAAAGACACAGACTGGCAAACTGGATAAAAATTCAAGACCCATTGGTGTGCTGTATTCAGGAAACCCATCTCGCATACAAAGACACACATAGACTCAAAATAAAGGGATGGAAGAAGATTTACCAAGCAAATGGAGAGCAAAAAAAAAGCAGGGGTTGCAATCCTAGTCTCTGATAAAACATACTTCAAACCAACAAAGATCAAAAGAGACAAAGAAGGACACTACATAATGGTAAAAGGATCAATCCAACAAGAAGAGCTAATGCTCCTAAATATATACACACCCAACACAGGAGCACCCAGCTACATAAAGCAAATTCTTAACAACCTAAAACAAGATTTGGACTCCCACACAATAATAGTGGGAGACTTCAGCACTTCACTGTCAATATTAGACAGATCAATGAGACAGAAAATTAACAAGGACATCCAGGACTTGAATGCAGAGCTGGACCAAGTGGACCTAATAGACATATACAGGACACTTCACCCCAAATCCACAGAATATACATTTTTCTCAGCACCACATTTCACTTACTCTAAAATTGACCACATCATTGGAAGCAAATCACTCCTCAGCAAATGAAAAAGAACGGAAATCATAACAAACAGTCTATCAGACCACAGCACAATCAGACTAGAACTTAGGATTAAGAAACACACTCAAACCCTCACAAACACTTGGAAATTGAACAACTTGCTTCTGAGTGTCGACTGAATAAACAATGAAATGAAGGCAGAAATAAAGATGTTCTTCGAAACCAATCGGAATGAAGACACAACTGACCAGAAACTCTGGAACACCTTTAAAGCAGTGTTGAGAGGGAAATCTGTAGCAATAAATGCCCACATGAGAAACAAGGAAAGATCTAAAATTGATAACCTATCATCAAAATTGAAAGAGCTAGAAGAGGAAAATCAAAAAAAAAAAAAAAAAAAACTCAAAAGCTAGCAGAAGACAAGAAATAACTAAAATCAGAGCAGATCTGAAGGATACAGAGACAGAAAAAACCCTTCAAAAAATCAATAAATCCAGGAGCTGATTTTTTGAAAAGATCAACAAAATAGACTGCTAGCCAGACTAATAAAAAAGAAAAGAGAGAAAAATCAAATAGATGCAATAAAAAACAATATAGAGAATATCACTACTGATCCCACAGAAATACAAACTACCAGAGATTACTACAAACAGCTCTACTCACATAACCAGTAAACCAGGAAGAAATAGATAAATTCCTGGACACTTGTACTCTACCAAGACTAAACGAGGAGGAAGTTGAAACCCTGAATAGACCAATAACAAGGGCTGAAGTAGAGGCAGCAATCAATAGCCTATCAACCAAAAAAAAAAAAAAATCCAGGTCCAGACAGGTTCACAGCTGAATTCTACCAGATGTACAAAGAGGAGCTGGTTCCATTCCTTCTAAAACTGTATCAAACAATACAACAGGAGGGAATCCTCCCTAACTCATTTTATGAGACCAACATAATCCTGATACCAAAACCTGGCAGAGACTCAACTTCAGGCCAATATCCATGATGAACATCAATGCAAAAATCTTCCATAAAATACTGGCAAACTGACTGCAACAGCACATCAAAAAGCTTATCCATCACGATCAAGTAGGCTTCATCCCAGGGATGCAAGACTGGTTCAACATACGCAAATCCATAAACATAATCCATCACATAAATGGAACCAAAGACAAAAACCACACGATTATCTCAATAGATGTAGAGAAGGCCTTTGACAAAATTCAACATCCCTTCATGCTAAAAATTCTCAATAAACTAGATAGCACAGAATGTATCATAAAACGATAAAAGCCATTTACAACAAACATTTACAGCCAATATCATACTGATGGGCAAAAGCTAGAAGAATTCCCTTTGAAATCAGGCACTAGACAAGGATGCCCTCTCTCACCACTCCTATTCAATATAGTATTGGAAGTTCTAGCCAGAGCAATCAGGCAAGAAAAAGAAATAAAGGGTATTCAAATAGGAAAGGAGGAAGACCAACTGTCTCTATTTGCAGATGATATGATTGTATATCTAGCAGACCCCATCATCTCAGCCCAAAATCTTCTCAAACTGATAAGCAACTTCAGCAAAGTCTCAGGATACAAAATCAATGTGCAGAAATCACAAGCATTCCTATATACCAATAACAGACAAACAGAGAGCCAAATCAAGAGCAAATTACCATTCATAATTGCTACAAAGAGAATAAAATACCTAGGAATACAATTAACAAAGGATGTAAAGGACCTTTTCAAGGAGAACTACAAACCACTGCTCAACAAAATAAGAGAGGACACAAACAGATGGAAAAACATTCCATGTTCATGGTTAGGAAGAATTAATATCGTGAAAATGGCCATACTGCCGAAAGTAATCTATAGATTCAATGCTATCCCCATCAAGCTACCAATAACCTTCTTCACAGAACTGGAAAAAAAACATTTTAAACTTCATATGTAATCACAAGAGAGCCCACATAGCCAAGACAATCCTAAACAAAAAGAACAAAGCCAGAGGCATCACACTGCCGGACTTTAAACTATACTACAAGGCTACAGTAATCAAAACAGCATGGTACTGGTACCAAAACAGAGGCATAGACCAATGGAACAGAACAGAGGCCCCAGAAACACCACCACACATCTACAACCATCTGATCTTTGACAAACCTGACAAAAACAAGCAATGGGGAAAGGACCCCATGTTTAATAAATGGTGTTGGGAAAACTGGCTAGCAATGTGTAGAAAGCAGAAACTGGACCCCTTCCTGTCACCTTACACTAAAATTAACTCCAGATGGATTAAAGATTTAAACATAAAACCTAGCACCATAAAAACACTAGAAGAAAACGTAGGCAAAACCATCCAGGACATAGGCATAGGCAAGGACTTCATGACTAAAACACCAAAAGCAATGGCAACAAAAGCCAAGATAGACAAATGAGATCTAATTAAAATTCAGAGCTTCTGTATAGCAAAAGAAACCATCATTAGAGTGAACTAGTGACCAACAGAATGGGAAAAAAATTTTGCAATCTACCCATCTGACAAAGGGTTAATATCCAGAATCTACAAAGAACTAAAACAGATATACAAGAAAAAAACAAACAACCCCATTCAAAAGTGGGCAAAGGATATGAACAGACACTTTTCAAAAGAAGACATATATGAGGCCAACAAACATATGGAAAAATGCTCATCATCACTGGTAATTAGAGAAATGCAAATCAAAATCACATTGAGATACCATGTCACGCCAGTTAGAATGGCAATCATTAAAAAATCTGGAGACAACAGATGCTGGACAGGTTGTGGAGAAAAAGGAACACTTCTACACAGTTGGTGGGAGTATAAATTAGTTCAACCATTGTGGAAGACAATGTGGTGATTTCTCAAGGATCTAGAAATAGAAATTCCATTTGACTCAGCAATCCCATTACTTGGTATATACCCAAAGAACTATAAATCGTTCTACTATAAAGACACATGCACATGTATGTTCATGGCAACCCTGTGTACAATAGCAAAGACCTGGAACCAACCCAAATGCCCACCAATGATAGACTGGAAAAGGAAAATGTGGTACATATACACCATGGAATACTATGCAGCCATAAAAAAACGATGAGTTCATGCCCTTTATGGGGACTTGGATGAATCTGGAAGCCATCATTCTCAGCAAACTGACACAAAAACAGAAAACCAAACACTGCATGTTCTCACTCATAGGTGGGTGTTGAACAGTGAGAACATGTGGACTCAGGGAGAGGAGCATCACACACTGGGGGCAGTTGGGGGGGGGTAGGAGAAGAACAGTTGGGGGTGGGGAGGGATAACATGGGGAGAAATGCTGGATATAGTATACATCTAAAGTAAAATAAAATAAAATAAAATAAATTGCCACAGCCATTCTAATCTTCAGCAATCACCACCCTGATCAGTCAGCAGCCATCCACACTGAGGCGAGACCCTCCACTGGCAAAAAGATTATGATTCTCTGAAGTCTCAGATGAACGTTGGCATGTTTTAGCAATATAGTATTTTAAAATTAAGGTATGCATGCACATTGTTTTTTGGACATAATGCTATTGCACACTTAATGTAGTGTAGACACTACTTTTATGTGCACTGGGAAACCAGAATTTTTATATGACACACTTTATTGTGATATTGGCTTTATTGCAATGGTTTGGAACCAAATCTGCCATATCTCCAAATATGCCAGTATTCCAAGGAAAACAGTTTTTTTCTTAAGCGCAAATCCTTTGAGAAAGAAGGCAAAACAAAACAAAAACTCATAGCAGTATATATGTATGCGATAGTCCAAGACTGCTAAACGGAAGAAAACAGAACATATGTTTTGAACTCCATGTGATTCCTAAGTGGGACTGAGTGGCCATGTGTTGGTAGTTTGGGCTGGCGTTCATGGGACCGCTCTTACTCTTTGCCGATGCCCATGTCCTCACTCCTCAAGCCAGGGGCATATTGCCTATACCTCTGCATGGAACCCGCATCAACCCCATTTTCTTTTCTATCTCCCTGTAAAGTGTTTGAAAACATCACTCCCCTCTCACTCACTTGCAGACCTCTACCTGTCGAGTGTGCTTCCAGATGAGGAGGCTCAAGTCTGGAAACTCATAATTTTGCACACATTTCCGTTCTGCATTGTTGCAGCAATGAAATGATACAGGTCAAATAAAGAAGGAAAACGTGCTGCGGAGGTCACAAGATTCCACACGTCATCCTTTCAGCTCCAAACTCTCCGTGGAACTGTGTGCTTCATTGTTTTGACGGTGGCACTTCCTTCTTGGATCTCATTCTCCTCCTCCACTCCAGCAGCCCCTGACCTTGTTGGTTGACCATAGCATTCACCTAGCTGCTCTCCCTACCCACTGTCATTTCTTTCCAGATGTCCTCTAGCTGCCCCCAGGGAACCTTCCAACTGGCCCCAGATGAAAGCCTCCAAGCCTCTAGACGTTTCCAGGGACAAGCAGGAGGATCCCATCCCAAGGCGTCACCCTTTCTCTGCCTCAGGTTCTGGAATCCTCTGCTGGGAACGACGTCCCTAATCTCCGTGTGAGGTCGGGGGCTCCTGAGTGCCCAGCCAGCTTCCCACAGGCGGAGACAAGCCAGGGTGCCCTGGGCCAGGGCCAGGCGTCCATGCCGAGGTAGCCCCATCCTCTGTCTGGGAATGGGTGCAGAGGGGCGCCAGGCTCGGGTCTCCCAGGGGCTGAGAATTAGAGGGGAGTTGTGGGGTGTCTGACACCGCACGGGCAGCCCCAATGGGAGGCGCACGAGCACGTGGGAAACCGCCGCCAGGCAACCTTGGGTCCTTCCGGGGCGATGCCCTCGGGCCGCTGGAGTCCCAGCTGCAGGCGGCCGCGTCCCGCCCCGCCCAGCCTTCCCCTCCCCACGCCAGCCCCATGTCGCACCCCGGGTCCTCTCACCCAGTCTCGGGCCCCTGCCTTCGGGCGCCGGGAGAAGCAGACGCCACCGCGTCCCCGCCATGATCGCCGAGCCCAGTCAAGCGCCCGCGCAGGCGCGGTGGGTCAAGAGAGCAGCGCAGACGCGTGTTGAGTCTACGCTGAAGTTCCCGCCAGTAGACGCGACCGAGGAAGTGGATCCGGTCTACACAGCCTGCCTCTCCAGCTTTCAGACCCTGGGTGTGGCCGTTGGGTGCATCTCCCCTTTCCCACCGTACCCCTTTCCTGCGGTGTGTCCCCGCCTCTTGTCCATGCTCCCCTTTCCTACCACGCCCCTCTTCTGTGGTGTGTCCCCTCGTGTCCATCTTCCTTTTCCTGCTGTGCCCCTCCCCTGCCGTGTGTTCCCCCCTCGTGTCCATCTCCCTTTTCTGGCTGTGCCCATCCCCCCCCCCGCCCCACACACGAGGTCCAATCTGGTGGCTTCTGCCCGCTCTTCTGGTCCCTGGTGCAGCTCCTGGGTCTTCCCTGCTGGGTTACTGGGAGCATTACATTCTTCCTGAAGTCCCGTGAAATGAATTTCCATGTTAAAATGTTTCTGTGAAAACGCTTCATGCATTGTCTCCCATCTGCGACCCCCACAATACTTTCATGTACTCCTCACAAGGTGGGCGTGAGGACTCCTTTGGGTGCCAGCTGCATCTGTTGGCCTGTAGGTTCCAGGAGATGAGGATCTATGTTTATTTCTCTTCATCCACACTCAGGAATTAAATACAGGCACATCTTTTTTTATTTCCCTTCTATTTATTGTGCTTTACAGACGTAGTTTTTACAAACTGAAGGTTTGTGCCAACCCTGTGTGAACAGGTTCTCTGAAAAAAAAAAAAAAAATTGGAGAAGAGAGACTTTATTCCAGTGAAAAATTTGCAAAGTAGGGAAAGGCCACCACCAGTGTAAAAATGAAGGTGCATTCCAGAGAACAGAGCGAAGGCCCAGGTTTTATAGCAAAAGTGCCTGCCCGAGTTCCCAGTCAGGTCTGTTTATGCAAATAAAGGCTTGAAACTTATTTAGTTCTGATTGATTAACACAACTGAACCCTGACTGGCCAGTATGGCTGAACTCTCATTGGTTAATACAAATGAGCCCTGATTGGCCAAGGAGGTGAGCTATGATTGGTTGGTTCAGGTGAGCTCTAATAGTCCCAAAGATAAAAACATGCCAGTTTTCCAGGAACTCGGAGTACATGTGTGGCTCCTAATCAGCAAATGACTGCTTGGCTCTGTTTTAAATTTAGGCCCATTAGTCACTTGGGAGCCATCCTGAAGGACTGGCTCTTTGCAGTTCACATTTGTTCAAGTCTGCATATAGCAAGTCTAGGGGTGCCATTTTTCTAGCACCAGGT
Source organism: Aotus nancymaae (assembly GCF_030222135.1). Classification (NCBI taxonomy): domain Eukaryota; kingdom Metazoa; phylum Chordata; class Mammalia; order Primates; family Aotidae; genus Aotus; species Aotus nancymaae. Next base: position 44,020,026 of record NW_026988435.1, on the reverse strand, counting down.
GCTCACTTGCTTTCTCTGTGCCACCATTTTGGTAATTTGCTCAACATTTCAAACTTTTCATTATGATTCTGTCTGTTATGGTGATCTGTGATCAGTGATCTTTGATGTTACTAATTGTTTTGGGGTGTCACGAAACCACCACACGTATATAAGGTGGCAAACCTGATCAATAAATGTTGCCAGTGTTCTGACTACTGCACCATCTCTCTCCCTCTCCTTGGGCCTCCCTATTCCTTGAGACACAATACTATTGTAATTAGGGCAATCAGTAGCCCTGCAGTGCCCTCTAAGTGTTCAAGTGAAAGAGTTGTAACATCTTTCACTTTGAATTGAAAGCTAGAAATGATTGAGCTTAGTGAGGAAGGGGTGTCAAGACAGGCTGAAAGTTAGGCTCTTGTGCCAAACAGCCAAGCTGCAAATGCAAAGGAAAGGTTCTTGGACGAAATTGAAAGTGCTACTCCAATAAACACAGGAATAAGAAAATGAAACAGCGTTATTGCTGACATAGGGAAAGTCTGAGTGGTCTGTACAGAAGATCAAACCAGCCGCAACATTCCCTTAAAAGCCAAAGCCTAATCCAGAGCAAGGTACTAACTCTTCAATTTTATGAAGATTTGAGACAGGTGAGGGAGCTGCAGAAGAAAAGTTAAAAGCTAGCAGAGGTGATTCATGAGGGTTAAGAAAAGAAGCCATTTCTAGATCATAAAAGTGCAAAGCAAAGCAGCAAGTGCTGATGGAGAAGCTGCAGCGAGTTATCTAGAAGACCTAGCTAAGATCATTGAAGAAGATGGCTACACTAAACAACAGATTTTCATTGTAAACGAAACAGCTTTATATTAGAAGAATATGACTTTCAGGACTTTCATAACTAGAGAGAAGAAGTTTATGACAGTCTTTAAAGTTTCAAAGACAGGCTGACTTTCTTGTTAGGGGCTAATGCAGCTGGTGACCTTACATCTAATAATTATCTATCATTCCAAAAATCCTAAGGTCCTTAAGAATTATGCCTAATCTATTCTGCCTGTGCTCTGTAAGTGGAACAATAAAGCCTATCTCCTTAACGGCACATGGTTTACTGAATATTTCAAGCCCACCATTGAAACCTATTGCTCAGGAAAAAAAAGATTCCTTTCAAATTATTACTACTCACTGACAATGCACTTGGTCACCTTAAAGCTCTGATGGAGATGTAGAAGGAGATTAATATTTTTATGCCTGCTAAGATAACATCCATTTTGCAGCCCGTGAATAAAAGAGTAATTTTGACTTTCAAGTCTTATATTGTGAGAAATACATCTCAAAAGGCCATACTTGCCATAGAGAGTGGTTCCTCTGGTGGATCTGGGAAAAGTCAACTGAAAATCTTCTGAAAAGTGTTCACCATTCAAGATGCCATTAAGAACATCCATGATTCATGAAACATGGTTAAAATATCAACATTAAGAAGAATTTGGGAGAAGTTCATTCCAATCCTCACGGATGACTTTGAGAGGTTTAAGACCCAGTGTAGGAAGTTACAGCAGATGTGGTGGAAACAGCAAGAGAACTAGAATTAGAAATGGAGCCTGAAGATGTGACTAAATTGCTGCAATCTCATGAGAAAATTTGATCAGACAAGGAGCTATTTCTTATGGATGAGCAAAGGAAGTAATTTCTTGAGACAGAATTTACTCCTTGTGAAGATGCTGTGAACATTGATGAAATGACAAGAAAGGGTTGAGAGTACTATATAAACTTAGTTAACACAGCAGTAGCAGGGTTGGAGAGGATCATCTCCCATTTTGAAAGAATTTGCACGGGGGGCCAAATGCCAACAAACAGCATTGCATGCTACAGAGAAATATTTTCTGAAAGGAAGAGTCAAACATTAATGTTGTCTATTTTTAGAAATTGTCAAACCCACCCCAACCTTCAACAACCACCCCCCTGATTAGTTAGCAGCCATCCATATTGAAGCAAGAACTTCCAGCAGCAAAATGGTTATATGACTGGCTGAAGACACATGATTGTTAGCATTACTTTTCCAGACGTAATGCTATCATACATTTAATAAACTACAGTAGAGTATAAATATAACATAAACAACTTTTTTGTTTATGTTTTTGCTTTATTGCAGCAGTCTGAAATTTAAACTCCATTTATTTATTTATTTATTTATTTATTTTTGAGATGGAGTCTTGCTCTGTTGCTCAGGCTGGAGTGCAGTGGCATGATCTCAGCTCACTGCAACCTCTGCCTTCTGGGTTCAATTCTCCTGCCTCAACCTCCTGAGTAGCTGGGACTACAGGCATGCTCAGCTGATTTTTGTATTTTTGGTAGAGATGGGATTTCATATTGGTTAGGCTGGTCTTGAACTCCTGACCTTGTGATCCACCCACCTCAGCCTCCCAAAGTGCTGGGATTACAGGTGTGAGCTACTGCACGTGGCCAAAACTCCATTTACAAAAATGGGCAAAAGACATGAACAGACACTTCTTTAAGGAAGATATATAAATGGCCAACAAATATATGAAAAAATATTCCATATCAGGTATATCTCCTGGATATCTCAGAATATGAGGAATATCTCCCAGATATGCCTGTATGTGTTCAATAAATGCCTGCTAAAATGCAGAACTGGTAAAATGTCTAGGCTTCCTTTAGGTCCTTTGGGGCATTTTTTTTTTCCTCCATTACAGTGATAACAGAAATCTAGAACAACATAACCCTCACATGCTGGAAGGAGGCCTTATATGCTGTCTGCTCTTCAAGTCCTTGTTTTGCAGTGAGGAAACACAATGTCAAGTGAAATGATTTGCTGCAATGGCTACTCAGAGTGGATGCTTCCATACCTATGTGTTATATACAAACGTTCTCTTTTGGAGGGTCTGATCTTCAAGGACCTCAAACTGGATTCAACTGGGAGTCATAATAAGCTAACATTTTTTTACACAACATTTGTTACACACAACAATGCTCTTGGCTCCTACTAATAATTGTAACTTGAGTTCAGATCACAAGAATCAAAAAGAGTGGTTGAAGCCAAACCTCAAATTAACCTGGCCATCAACATTGACAAGTAAAGTATAGGGTTGTTTAGTCAGCACAGGACTTGGCTGGAGAAAGCAGTTTTCTGAGACAGATAAGAACACTAAACTCATTCTCTTCTCATAGTTTGTTCTCCATCTTGTTGTGCAGAACAAAACCCTGAATACTCGATTAGTAATGCAAATCCAAAACTCCTTGGCCGCATTACCTTACAACAATTGTGCCAATGAACCTGCCGTATTTTGTTCTTCCAATGGAAATATCCCTTTTAGATGGAGCCAAAAGATGCCTTTTTCTTTCTGAAGCCAAGCAAGGAGCAGCAGAGTGATCACACACACACACACACACGCACACTTTTACACACTTTTTAAAAAGAGGGCAAGAAAATTTCTAAAACCTACTCAATAAAAATGCCTGTCATCTTTTCGAAGAGGAAACAAAAGATTTCCAGGTTTTTTTCAACCTTTACTTTAGGCTCAGCGGGTACATGTGCAGGCTTGTTACATAGGTATATTGGGTGATGCTGAGGCTTGAGGTATGAATGATACCACCACTCAGGTACTGAGCATAGTACCCAACAATTAGTTTTTTAACCCTTTTCCCCTGCCTTCCCTCCCCGTTCTAGTAGTCTCCAGTGTCTGTTGCTACCATCTTTATGTCCATGAGTACTCAGTGTTTGGCTCCTACATATAAGTGAGAATATACAATATTTGGTTTCTGTTCCTGGATTAATTTGCTTAGGATAATGGCCTCCAGCTGCATCCATGTTGCTGCAAAGGATATTATTTCATTCTTTTTTATGGGTATGTAGTATTCCACCATCTATATGTACAATATTTTGTTTATCCAAGCCAACAGTGATGAGCACATAGGTGAATTCTATGTCTTTGCTATTGTGAATAGGGCTGCAGTGAACATGCAAATACATATGTGAAAGCAAGAACAAAATCAAGTAATCCTAGAGGAAAACCTAGGAAACACCATTCTGGACATCAATAAAATCAAGGCAGAAATTTTCAAAATCTTTGAAATAAATGAAACAGAGACAACATTACAAAATTTCCTGGAATATGTTCCATGTGTAGATGAGAAGAATGTCTATTCTCTAGTCAATGGGCAGAGTATTATGTTAGGGCCAATTGGTCAAGTGTCGAGTTTAAGTACAGAATGTCTTTGCTAGTTTTCTCCCTCAGTGATCTGTCTATTGTAGCTAGTAGGGTGTTGAAGTAACTTACTATTATTGTGTGGCTGTTTAAGTTTTCCATAGGTCTAGAAGTACTTGTTTTAGGAATCTGGGTGCTCTAATAGTGGGTGTATATATTTAGGACAGTTTAGTCTTTTTGTTGAATTGAATCCTTAATCATTATGTAATGGCTTCTTTGCCCTTTTCTACTGTTGGTTTAAAGTGTGTTTTAACTGGCCGGGCATGGTGGCTCACGCCTGTAATCCCAGCACTTTGGGAGGCCGAGGCAGGTGGATTACCAGGTCAAGAGATAGAGACCATCTTGGCCAACATGGTGAAACCCCATCTCTACTAAAAATACAAAAAAATTAGCCGGGCATGGTGGCACGTACCTGTGGTCCCAGCTACTCGGGAGGCTGAGGCGGAAGAATCGCTTGAACCCAGGAGGTGGAGGTTGCAGTGAGCCGAGATTGTGCCACTGCACTCTAGCCTGGTGACAGCAAGACTCCGTCTCAAAAAAAAAAAAGTTGGTTTTATCTGATACAAGAATAGCGCTTCCTGCTCTTTTGTATTTTCTGTTTGCATGGTTGATTTCTCTCCAGGACTTTGAGCCTATGGGTGCCATTATGTGTGAGATGGGTCTCTTGAAGACAGCAGATGATTGGCTCTTTTTAAAAAATCCAGCTTGCCCCTCTGTGCCTTTTAAATGGGGGTGTTTAGGCCATTTGTATTCAAGGTTAATATTGTGATGTTATTATACATTTTGACTCTATTTGAAGTGTTAGCTGTTTGCTTTGTAGTTTCTATTGTGTAGTCACTTCATAGGGTCTGCAGGCTATGTACTAATATGTGTTTTGTGGTAGCAGGTATCATTTTTCTGTTTCTATGTTTAGAACTCCCTTAAGGATCTCTTCTAAGGCTAGTCTAGTGGTAACAAACACCCTCAGTCCTTGCTTGTCTGAAAAATATTTTATTTCCCTTTCACTTACAAAGGGTAGTTTGGTGGGACACCAAATTGTTGGTTGGAATTTCTTTTTTTAAGAATGCTGAAAACAGGCCCCCAATCTCTCCTTGATTGTAAGGTTTCTGCTAAGAGATCAGCTGCTAGCCTGATGGCATTTCCTTTGTATATTAGCTGCCCTTTTTCTCTAGCTGACTTTAACGTTTCTTCTTTAGCATTGATCTTGAACAGTCTGGTGATGCCTTGGTGATGTCTGTTTTCTATAGTGTCTCACAGTGTTCTCTGGATTTCTTGTATTTGAATGTCTATCTTCCTAGGAAGACCGGGGAGGTTTTCTTGAATTATTCCCTCAAAGATATTTTCCAGATTGCTTACTTTTTCTCCTTCTCCCTCAGGAATGCCAATAATTTGTACATTTGGTCACTTTACATAATCTTTTTTTTTTTTAGATGAAGTTTCACTCTTCATTGCCAGGCTGGAGTGCAGTGGTGCAATTTTGGTTCACTGCAGCCTCCGCCTCCCAGGTCAAGGGATTCTCCTGTCTTCACCTCCCAAGTAGCTGGGATTACAGGTGCCCACCACCATGCCTGGCTAAGTTTTGTATTTTTAGTAGAGATGTGGTTTCACCATGTTGGCCAGACTGGTCTCAAACTCCTGACATCAGGTGATCCACCTGCCTCGGCCTCCCAAAGTGCTGGGATTACAGGCATGAGCCACCATATCCAGCCATAATCTCATATTTCTTAAAGACTCTGTTCATTTTTTTAAAAAAAATCTTTTTTTCTTTGTTTTTGTCTGACTAGATTTGTTCAAAACACCAGTCTTCAAGCTCAAAAATTCTTTCTTCTGCTTGGTCCAGTCTATTGATAAAGCTTTCAATTGCATTTTGAAATTCCTTGAGTTTTTCCATGCCAGAGGCTCTGGCTGATTTCTTTTTAAGATATTTATCTCTTCCTTCATTTCTTGAATTGCTTTAGAAGTTCATTTTTTGTTGATTTTCAGTCTTGGCTCTCATTGAGCTTCCTGGCAATTCATGCTTTGAATTCTTTATCTGTTAATTCTGAGTTCCCATTTTGGTTAGTGACCGTTGCTGAAGAGCTAGTATAACCCTTTGGTGGCGTCACTATGATCAGATTTCTCACAGTGCCAGAATTCTTTCACTGGTTTCTTCTCATCTGGAGATGCTGGCACTTGTAATTTTTGTAATTATTTTTATTCAGATAGGATTTTTTCTTTTTCTTTCTTTTCCTGTATTATTATTATTTTATTTATTTTTTCTTCCCCACCCCCTACGAGGGGGTGTGGCTGCAGAGAACATTGGGTAGGGTCTTTTGTTTTGCTTCTACAGACTTACATATCTCTGTCAGCAGGTTTTATGTTGGTTTGTGGAGTTCTACCTGCAAGTCCATAGATGGCAGTTACATGCAAAAGCCAGCGGCAGCCAGTGTGGCTGGGTATATACTTAATATTTATTTACTGGCAGAAGTTCTCTGTTGTCTCAGGCAGTGGGCCGATTCATGGAATTTATAGTGGTCTGAACTCCCTGCTCAGCCCTAGAGGGGCAGAAGCCACAAAGGGCAGGGACAGCCTGGGCAGTGTTCTGTGTGGGAAATGCACAAAAGGAAAAGAAAAGACACACACACACTATACCTTTAAGGGTAAACAGCCTTATAAACAGATATCATAAGCTCATATATATATTTATGAATATGTGTACTGTAAATATATATACACTATATATTTGTGTATACATGTGTGTATATATGTATATATGTATATGTGTGTGTATATATAGATACACACACACACACACACACACTCACCAGGCAATGGGGGATTCATCACTAGACCAGGAAGCAACAACCTGGGCTCCAGAGTCGGCCACCCATCCATGCACAGATGAGGAGAGGCAAATCACAGTGGGAAAGGGAGAGGACAGACACACACACACGTTTACCAGACTATGGAGGAATCATCACCAAACCAGGAAGCAACAGCCTGCGCTCCAGAGTCAGCCACCCATCCATGCATGGATGAGGAGAGGTCTCATCAGCTTCAGTGTAGCCTGGGACCCTAGCTCTTTTTGTAGCATGTTGTTATTCGGCATGAGGTCCAGTCACGAGGGCCCTTTGTGACTGGGATCAAGGAACACTAAAAGGTAAACTTGGTTTTGCAATTGTCTGTTTTTTTCAATAACTCACGTATAGGAATAGATTGAAATAGAGATTTGTCTGGAACAGTGCTGGATGAATGCATCAAGGGGTCACACAACCTGTTTCAGGACTTGGTGACCATTGTTTGTGTCCACGTTCAGTTGAGTTCAAATTTAATATTTAACTTTTCCTCCACAGGCAGGTCTGCCCACGGGTCCTCCAGTGGCAGGCCCAGGCACCAGTGCTGATGAAGAATCCAGTGGGCAGCCACCGAAGGCCCAGAGGTATGCTTAAGTGCGGGGCTGGGAAACTACCCTGGCTCCAGTTTCTCTGTACAGGAATAAGAGATGGCCTAAACTTTAATCCAGGATAGTGGGTGCTCCAGGAGATATGCCTCGGTATGGAGCAGAGAGGGCATCTCTGCACTAAGATCTCTGCCCAGAAGTAGTAGGGTGACTCAGACTACTGAACCAGCTAACTAGGTGCTCTAAATGTCTGAAGATCTGCCGGGGTATGGAGCAGTGAGGGATGTTCTGCACCAGGATCTCTGCTCAGGCTGTTGAACCAGGGGAATGAGTGCTCCAAATGCCTGCAGCTCTGCCCGGAGAGGGGAGCAGACAGGGCGCTTCTGCACCACAATTTCAGGCCAGCAAGGTGGGGCATCTAGCAATGGCACATGCAGATCAGTTCCAGGTCACCAAGCTGGCCCTGGCTGCAAGCCTCACTGCCCAGGAGAAACTGCAGCTGTAGCAGCTCTCCTCCTGCCCCATGGGTATAGCAACCATCCCTGGGCTGCTGTGGTTATAAAACAGAGTCCCCAAAGTAAGAGGTCTAAAGTAACTGCTTGTTCATTTATTCATCTGCGTGGGTAAGATATTGGAAGGAAATGGGATGGAGGGCAATGACCAGGTGAACTTGACTCAATTCAGGAGCTAGAAAAAATAGCACACAGCAGACTTTCAATGCATTTCGAATGAATAAATGAGTACATGAACAAATGAATTCTACAGAAAGCAATGGAATAAACTGAGAACCTCATTTAATTTTTTCCCCAGCTTTGCTAAGGTATTATTGATGAAAAGAAATTGTACGTTTGTGGTGTGCAACATGATGTGTTGAAACACGCACCCATTGTGAAACGGCCAAATTGAGTTCATTATCAGATGTGTGACCTCTCATGCTTACTATTTTCATGCTCCTGTCTAACTGAAATTTTGTGTCCTTTGACCAACATCTCCCCAACTACATGCCCAGCCTCTAGTAACCACTGTTCTGCTCTCCGCTTCCATGAGTTTAAGATTTTTAGATTCCACATATCAGTGAGATCAGGTGGAGTGCGTCCTTCTGTGCCTGGCTTATTTCACTTGCCATATGACCTCTAGGTTCAGGATTTCCTTTGAAAAGGCTGACTAGTATTCCATTGTGTACATATACTACATTTTCTTTCTTTCCTTCCTTCCTTCCTTCCTCCTTCCCTCCCTCCCTCCCTCCTTCCTACTTCCTCCCTCCTTTCCTCCCTCCCTCCTTCCTCCTTCCTCCCTCTTTCCCTCCCTCCCTCCCTTCCTCCCTTCTTTCTTTCTTTCTTTCCTTCTTTCTTTTTGAGGTAGAGTCTTGCTCTGTCACCAGGCTGGAGTACACTGGTGTGATCTCAGCTCACTGCAATCTCCGACTCCCTGGTTCAAATGATTCTCCTGCCTCAGACTCCAGAGTAGCTGGGATTACAGGCATGTGCCACCACGCCCAGCTAATTTTTGTATTTTTAGTAGAGACGGAGTTTCACCACGTTTGCCAGGATGGTCTCGATCTTCTGACCTTGTAATCCACCCGCCTAGGCCTCCCGAAGTGCTGGGATTACAGGCGTGAGCCACTGTGCCTGGCCTATATATACTACATTTTCTTATCCATTCATCTGTCGATGAACACAGGATGATTGCAAGTCTTGGCTACTGTGACTGTGCTTCAGTAGACACGGGAGAGCAGCTGTCTCTTTAGGGGACTGGTTTCTTTTTCCTCTGGGTGTATACCCAGTAGTGGGACTGCCAGCAATCACATGGTAGTTCTACTTGTCAACTATTGAGACACCTCCATACTGTTTTCTACCATGGCTGTGGCCTCTTTTGCCTTGAATTTGTAAATTCTGGTTCTAATCTCAGCTTTGCTACTTTTCTGGCTAGTTCGCCTATTTCTTCTGACTCTGACTTTTCTCACCTATATGATCAGATGATTGAGTTGATGATTAACTGTCTACCATCATAGTTTTAATAAAGATAAAATGAAAAAATGTCCTGCAGTCTCCATGCTGCTTGAAGCCAAGAGCGATAACCGTAAGGTACAGTGGGTCTCCTGGAAAGGGGGACACATGAGGCCCTTGGCCCTGTCCTTTGCATCAGGGCCCGGTCAGAACCACCATGCACACAGGGACAGGCCTCAGATTCCCCAGGTCCTGACTGAGTATTGCATCAGGGCCCGGTCAGAACCACCATGCACACAGGGACAGGCCTCAGATTCCCCAGGTCCTGACTGAGTATTGCATCAGGGCCCTGTCAGAACCACCATGCACACAGGGACAGGCCTCAGATTCCCCAGGTCCTGACTGAGTATTGCATCAGGGCCCGGTCAGAATCACCATGCACACAGGGAAAGGCCTCAGATTCCCCAGGTCCTGACTGAGCAGACTCAGCTCTTTGTCGTCAGGCTGCTCCACACCCTGGCAGCTGCTGTTAGCAGAATGCATGCTCTGCAGTCATATGGGCATACAAAGTCCACACACACCAACCCTGTTATGCAGCCCACAATGTCCTCCATTGGAGTCAATGATGCTTGAGGCCATTGGGTCTCAGCTGGGTTTGCACATTGGAATCATAGGGAACATCTAAAGAACACAGAACGAAGGTGCCACCCCCAGAGATTCTAACATCATTGTCCAGGAGGGGCCCTGGGCATTTATATTTCTTAAAAGAACTCTAGGGGACTCTAATGTATAGACAGAATTAGACCTGCTGAGTTAGTATGTAGGATTCCTCAGCCTGGGCACTATCGATATTTTGGGCTGGATGTTTCTTTGCTGCGGTTGTCTGTCCTGCGCATGGTAGGAGGCTGAGCAGATTCCTGGTGTTTGTCCACTAGATGGCCAGTGGCAATGCCCCAGCTGTGACCACCTACAGTGTCTCCCTAGGAGGCAAAATTGCCCTTGGTTGAGAAGCACTGAGTTTAATAATAAATGATGAGAGGAGAGAGGCTACGCTGACTCCTGAAACTCAAGGTATAGTCCCCAGACCAGCAGCACTGGGAGCTTGTTAGAGCTGCAGAACACCTCCCCACTTTGGAATCCTCATTTTGTCAAGATCCTCTGTGATTTACGTGCAAAAGCTTGAGAAAGACTGCCAGGTCACAGGTGTTTTTTTCCTCCTGGAAATTCTTATTTACAGGGTTAGTTTATTAAAAGAGCAATTGACCATCTGAATCTTAAAAACTATAAGATCAGAGTCATAGAATGTCAAGGTGAAAAGGACCCTGGAAAGGTCATTTCAACCTCCCGGACAGGAAGACAGTGATGGTGATTTGTTCAAGGAAGCAGAACTTGTTCAGGGCAGGCAGGTGAGAGGTGGGCCTTGCTGAGTAGAATGGGTGGAGGTGGGGACAGCAGAATGAAAGGAAACCTTAATGACATCCTAATCAGGGAGCAGTGTGAGTAAGCAGACTGCTGTTACAGAGACAATGCACTTCTCGAGCACCTCGCCCTTCTAGACACCTCCCAAATGGCATTCCTGCCAGACCCTTGCTTCCTGGAGTATGAACAAGGGTTGCCTCTTGGTGGGGTAAGTGTTACCACAGAAGCGTGAGTGAGGAGGGGACTCCGAAGCGAGTCCCAGCCTGCAGGGCACAGCCTGGCACCACACCCACTGCAGGGCTGGTGGGGCAGAGGGCAGGCCTGCCTACTGGCATCCACTATGGCTTTTAAAAGACCAGTTCCTGGAGTTTCCAACCTCCCCCAAATGTTTGTGCAGATGATGGCTGCTGGACTGTCACTACCAAAGTTAGTCTCCAAGACAGGAAAGTCACAAAAGAGCAGGCTGTGAGGGACGCTGTGGAAAGGAACCATAATAATGGGTGGGATGGGATGGTGGGCATGGGGTATTTCTCTAAATTAGCACCGCTCCCTCCTATCACTCTCCTCTTTCTCTGCTTTTTTTCCGTCCTCCATAGCACCTATGGCACCTGCCATTATTTTAGACATTCACTTGTTAACTTGTTTATTACCTGGAGTGTGACCCCCCTTCTCTGCTCAACTCACGTTCCATGAGGACAGGGTTTTTGGTTCCCAGCTGCACCCCCAGGGCCAAGGACAGGGTCTGGAGTACACCAGCACTCCGCAAATATTTGGGAACTGACAGAATAAATGAATGAGCAAATAGGTTGATAAGAGTCAGGTTTATTTTAATGACAATGGGAAGAACCGCCTCTTCCTTCTTCCTTTTCCTCTGATAACTTGAGTCACTGCGTTTTTAAAAAGCTACTTGTAAAGAACCATGAGGAATAACTCGTTTTTTCTACACCTGGGAGACAGTTCTATAGATTGGATTCATTCTCTTCTCTTTCAAAGACATTAAAACTGCTTATATTAATGCCTTTGATTTCTTCTAAGAGTTTAGCTTACCAAATGCCTTCATCCATATATTCAGTGAAAGAATACTTATTGAGTACCTACTGTCTGCCAGGCAATGTGCTACATGCAGGGACAGAAAGGTAAGCAAAACTATTATCTGAGCCATGCACACTTGGGCTATCTTGGCAAGGTGGGTGTTAGTATTCCCATCTCACAGGGAAGGAATTTTCAGAGTGGCCCCCTCTCATATCTGGTAGATGGCTGCTCCACAGAAGCCTTAGGAAGAGCAAGCCTGGGACTCAGCACTGGAGCTGGTTTCAAAAAATGAGAGAAACAAATGCCTACTGACAACTGAAGGGAGGCTGCACATGTCAGGAATCAGGAGAGGAGTCACCCGAGGTCACCTGTGCACAGGGGGAGGGTACAAATGGAGATGGGCTCTTCCTCCTCCTGGAGCTCTTCCTTGCTAAGCACAGGTGGAAGGGTGGGGAGTGAGAGTTCAGGGGAGGGGTTGGAAGGCACAGGCAGATTGATGGGGAGAATCGCAAGAATGAAATCAGTATGTCTTTGCTGAATGCATGGTACAGAAATGGATCTTCACACACATGCATGCACAAACACACACACACACAAGCACATTTTACATTTTTACTGCCTGGGGACTGAAAATGTTTTAGTGAGACTGTAGAAAGCAAGCACATAACAAAACATTCAAGAAATCATTCATTCATTGATCCAGGAAAGAGTCACTGAGTATCTTTCAGGAGCCAGGCACAGTGCAGCACCCTGGTGGAACTGTGTTCAACAGCAGGCTCAGAGATAGCCCAAACTAATCAATATCACTAGGGTGGGGATTTTTATCCCACCTCAGGAGGACCAGGAGGGCTTCCAGGGGGAGGTGAGGCCTGGCTGGGGCCTGAAGGATGAGTAGCAGTAACCAGGTAGAGAGTTTAGTGAAGGTGGGGCTAGGGAAGGAAGTGTGACCTAGATTTTGGTAAGGGTGCCCGCGGACCAGCAACATCACCCCAGAACTTGTCAGGAAGGCCCACCCCAGACCTACAGAATCAGAATGTGCATTTTTAAGAAGATCTCCATGTGACTCACATACGTTTTCAATTCTGAGAAGCCCTGACCTAGAGAATTCTGTGCAAGGAAAATCTAAAGAGATTTGAAGACAAGAGAGAATTCAGGGCCAGTAGAGGAAGTGCCCATGAGCAAGTACCGAGAGAGAAGTTATAGACCATTGCTCTAGCCCCTTGTCTTCTTCCTAAGCATGTCAACAAGACTAGGACTTCAGTTTCCTGACTCTCATTCATTTCAGTATTTTATCTTCTTTTTCCTCTGTTTACTGATGCCCTAAGTTTCAAGTGAATGAAAATGCAATCTGTAAACAAGGCATTGATTTAGAGTCTCATAGGAGAGAATGTGGCTCTTGTTTCAGTGGGTAATTTAGTGTTTGGATCCAAGATGCAAATTTCCACTTGAACATTTCCTCTTTACCCACACACAGTTCAGCTGACCAATGAAAACAGGGATGCCCTTAATGTATAAAAGTTCACAGAAGGAACACAGTAACTCAAGCTTGAAACAGTGTATTAAAAATGGGCCAAAGAAATGAAGCAACACTGCACAAAGTCAGTGAATACAGAATAAAGAGTTAATCTTGCAACTGAAATAAGCAGATGCCCCTGAAATTACCAAAGATTTAACAAGTAATAAGATTCGTACAAGTCAGGTGACCAGTTTGGACATCCTGACTGGAAAGGTACCCAGCAAAGCACTGAGCGATAGAGCCTCTGTTTTCTACGACACATGATGCTCTCTGTTCTAGCTGCCCAGTGAAGTTGCTGAAAGGATTCAAGGGAAAAGCGAAGGTGCAAAGACCATATGGAGATAACATAGGAGCATGCCCTGGCCTAACACTGCTCAGTCAAAACATTAAGGGGTATTGCAGTGGTGGCTGTGAGGTAGGAGGTGGGTCCTAACTCTGAAGGTGGGGCTTGGGTACCAAACCAAGGGCTAGATTAAGGACTAGCTGGAACAGGAGAAAGACAAAAGCCCCTTTCCTTAAGATACGCTCACCAGTGCCATGTCAGCTTACCATTGCCATAGCAACACCTGAAAGCTGCCACCCCTTTTCATGGCCATGACCCAATGACCAGGAAGTTACCACCCTATTTCTAGAAATTTTTGCATGATTCACTTTTTAATTTGCATATAATTTAAAGGGGGTATAAACATGACTGCAGAACTGCCTCTGGGCTGCTCCTCTGGGCACACTGCCTACAGGGTGGCCCTGCTCTGCAAGGGGCAGCACCTCTGCTGCTGCTGTGCACAAGCACTTCAATAAAAGCCATTGCCTAACACCACCAGCTCACCCTTGAGTTCTTTCCTGGGTGAAGCCGAGAACCCTCCTGGGCTAAGCCCCAAGTGCAGGGCTTGCCTGCTGTGCATCAGCCCTGCAAGAATCTGGGGTTTCTACTCTTTAACAACCCTAAGCTGGGCCATCATCATTTTCCTGGCATGCCTTAATACTTGCTCTGCCTGGAAAGGGGGTCAGACTGAACCACTTCCCTCCATGCCTCACGCGTTCAAGCCACGTCTGTTGAGCACCTGTTAGGTTCTAGGCAGGGAAGATTCGGCCACACATGGCAGCTGGCATGGCCAGGATTTGTGCTCGTTGCTCAGAGTCTGTTGTGCGGCCAGTGCTGATAGAATTTGATGGTCATTCTTGACTCCAGGTTCAGTGCTAGAATTCAGAATACCTAGAGACTGGAGTGCAGCAGGTGTGTGGTGGGAGAAGTAGATTTGAGTCTGACTGGGGCTGACCTTGAGTGGCTGAATTCGGATATTCTCCTGTAGGATGCAGGGAGCTGTGGGAAGTGGTTAGGGTGGTACTGGCACAGCCCATGGAGAAGTGGTGTCAAGGTGGGAGAGGATGGAGGCTGGGAGATAAATAACAAAATAACCAACTCAGGAGTTCAGCAGACAGATCGTTAGAACAATCTGGTGAGGGTGCAAAGACTGGAGCTGTTTAGGGGGTAGAACCAAAAGGATTCCTGACCAGTCAGGTGTGGGGAGTGAAGGGAAGGGAGGAGGCAATGATGACTCAAGCTTCCGACCCAGGCCGTGGGAGCTGGGGCACATCCACCAAGACAGGCAACATAACAGGAGCAGGATCAAATATGGGGACAGGAAGATGACAATAGGCTGATTTGTATTTTGACTGGAAAAATAATATATTTTTAGGAAATACAGACTTTTTGCAAGAATATTTTACATCACTTGTGATATTTTTAAAGCTCACTTCTTTAACATGTTGGTACATTTATTTCTGGTTTTTGGTCCTCTGTGTGTGTGTGTGTGTGTGTGTGTGTGTGTATGTTAAGTGTCCATACTGCATAGACAATTTATATTAGTTTTTCTTTTAATAATAATATGATTTCCTGAACTTAAAATGGCTAAAATCTATTTTTTAATGGCTGCTGAATATTCCACCCTAAGGATGTGTAACAATTGCTCAATCTCCTTAATGTTGGACATTTAGATCACTTCAATTTTTTTCCATCTTGAATGATATAGCAATAAACATAACTTCAGTTTTTTTCCACATTGAGTAACATAGCTGTGAATGTGTCTAATAAACCATTATCCGAGTCTCAATAAAAAGTTAAAAGCATTTAAATAACCAAACTAAAACATTTCTGTAGTTAAAAAAAACACAAAATGATACAAAAAATATACAATAAATACTGAAGGGCAAAATACATCTAATAAAACTTCCAGTGTAAGCATCATATATAAGTTAGCAACTTCTTTCTTCTTTTGGAAATCCCCAAAGAACAACAAGAAAAATGAGATGAAACAAAATGAACCACAAATCCCCTAAAGCTGCATTTTCAGTGAAACTCGGAGGCAGAGGGAGGCACAGAGCACAGAAGATGTGCAGGAGTTGCAATCCTGGGGCAGGGTGGAGGGCGTGGGAAGGGGACAAGGAGACGGGGGTGCCAGCGGTCAGAGGGTCCGGCAGCGCCCAGCCTCGAAGGCACCAAAAATATTCCCTAGTGAGGAGCTCGCCAGGAAGCGTCAAAGCCATATTCCTCCTTCTCCACAGTGGAAATGAAAAAGCAGGCAAGCGGGGCTGCAGGGCAGCAAGGTCGGTGGACAGTGAGTCAGAAGAGTTAGGCTCTGCAACCGTACACGCACATGCTCCGGGTACCCAGAAGGCAGTCTGTCTCCTTGGCCGCAGAGACATGGAGACTATTGGAGTTGTGACACCTGGAAGGTTGGGTGGAACCTGGAAGGCCACCTACACCCTCTGCCCCAGTGGAGCCTCCTGTGAATAGCCGGTCCATCATTCCACGGTGAGTGGGGAATGAACAGGAAAAGAAATAAAGGGATGGGTACGTCCTAGGACATCACTGAGAACCACAACCGAGAGGTCTGGGGCCTTCATACCAGTCAAGGAGGAATTCACACCAAAGGCATTAAATGTTTCAAAGAGAGTATTTTGCTTTATTTTTTTTTAATGAGAGACTCCTAAGCCTATAACATGTAATATAATACGTAAGGACAAAGCAATACAGCAGCAATGTTCATGACAGAGATTAGCTGAGTGCAACAGAAACAGATGAAAACACATTGATAGTAGGCGTCAGTTCTCTTGGTCCGGGTCCGATCACACGGAAGAGTAAAGATATGCCGAAGCTGGCAGCATACAGAAGAGCATCCATGGATAGAGCTCACATTCCCTACCGTGAAGGAAAGAATGCACCTGCTTTTCAAGCACTCCATAGAACATGCAAATTGGTCTGTGCTGAGCCACAAAGAAAATCTCAAGTTCCACAACCTGGGCATGCTATAGACCAGAGGTCTCCAACCCCTGGGCCAAGAACTGGTACCCGTCTGCGGCCTGTTGGGAACCAAGCTGCACAGGAGGAGGTGAGCAGCCTGGCTCCTAACAGCCGAGGTGAGCAAGGGAACATCACCGCCTGAGCTCCGCCTCCCATCAGATCAGCGGAGGCGGCATTAGATTCTCAAAGGAGCGCAACCCCTATTGTGAACTGCGCATGTGAGGGCTCTAGATTACATGCTCCTTATGATAATCTAACTAATGCCTGATGATCGGAGGTGGGACAGTTTCTTCTCAAAACTATCCCCCACCCCCCACCCATGGAAAAACGGTCTTCCACTAAACCGGCCCCTGGTGCCAAAAAGGTGGGCTGCTGTTATACACCACACCTACAACCACAGGGTAACCCAAGTGGAAATTACCAGAAAACAAAAAGCAACTTCCACCAAAAAATTTCAAAAATGTCTCTTAAACTTCTCTTTCGTGAAAAGAAAATAAACATTTAAAAAATGTAGACTTTTTAGAAAATAAAGACATGTCAGAATATTTGAAAAACAATTGCATCAGTGCGTACAGGAATATTTATTGCCATAAATGCTTATGCCAGTGTAACAGAATGAAAACAAGTGAATTACCAATCAAAACTAAACAAGGCAAAAGTAATAAAAACAAAAACAAATTAATAAGAGCAGTAAATACTAATTAATTTAGTAGAACTAATTGATTAAACCTTTAGAAAAAATCTTAGTAAAATAGATAAGTCATGAGCTAAGGATTTGAGAGAGTTTGTGTGGGTTTGTATGTCTGTGCATAAAAATATGCAAATAGCAAATAAGGGAAAACAACTATAAAAGCAGGAGAAACTTTAAAAACCATAACATTGTTCTGCTTAACTTTTCATATAATTTGGAAACTTAGATGAATAATTTTATAAGAAAATACAGTTTATCAAAACTGATATAGTAGAGGTAAAAAATCTGAACACATTATTTCCATAGAAGACAGAAAAACTCATCAAGGCACTGCCTCTCAAAATAACACCAGGACCAGAGACTTTCTGAAGGGAATTCTGCCGCATTTTTAAAGAGTAGATAATTCCATATCTAGATCCTAGAACAAAGGATAAACATCCAAATTATTTCTATGAAGCAAACGGCGACACTTGACATACAACAACAACAGAAAAAACTACAGACCAACTAAATTTGCAATTATAGTTAGAAAAATGCTAAATAAAACATAATCCAAAGCACATTTAAAGACATCATGACAAAACAGAAGTTATTCCAGAAATGCACATGATTCAATATTAGGATATCTAATAATATAATTCACCATGTTCTTAAATCTAGTCAATAAATCAGATATTCTCCACAGATGATGAAAGACATCTAACAAAATTGTAAAATTTTTAATAAAATTCTCAATAAAATGGAAATAAATGGATATTTCCTTAACATAATAAGTTATATATCTCTCAGCCACTTGCATCAGTTTTAAAAGCTAGGAACAAAATAAAAATGCCCATTACTATTAAACACTATGTTAGAGGTACTGGACAACATAATTAGACAGGAGAAAGAAAATAGGGGCTTAAAATTAGACAGAATGAAGAACTATTATGGGTATTTGCACATGATGCAATTGTATAACTGGATACTCCAAAACACCTGAAAAATCTCAAACAAAATAATTTACTAAGAAAGCACAATAAAAATTAATATATAGAAATTACCAGTTTTCATATTTACAAACAACAACCAGTTAGGAGTTTTCATGGAAGAAAAGGCCTCATTTGCAATAACAACCAAAAAGATCAATACCTACAAATAAATTTAACAAGAAATTGGCAAGACAGAAATCAAGAAAACTCTAAAATGCTCTTAAGAAACATAAAGGGAAAAACTAACAAATGGAAACACACTTCTCCTTTTTAGATAGGATAATTCAACATCAGAAAGGTGTCAAGTCTCCCTAAGTTAAGTTAGAAATGTATGTGATCCCAATAAAATTACAACAAACATTTGTTAGGGGAGCATTATAACAGCTGATTTAAATGAAAAAAATAAATATATTCATGAAAATTTTGAAATAGAAGAGTACTATGAATGAAGTAGCTATGATGGCTTGTATTAATTTTTAAACTATAAACAGCATAGTACTGGTAAGTGACTGGACAGACACGTGGAAGAGAAGTGGGGAAAAAAAGTCAACAAAGAAGCCCAAACACACACAGCAATTAAATGTGTGATAAAGTTTCATGTCAAACCAATGGAAAGGATGAATTATTTAATGACAACAGGGTAAACCATCCAACAGTTGAATAAAGTCATACCTCACATCTTGCATGAGCATATATTCCAAACAGATTAAAGTGTCAAAAATCAAGCAGTAAATATACTAAAAGAAAACAGGAAAGGGTTTCTTTAGAAACTTGGAGTTGGGCAGCCCTTTCCAGTGGACCCAAATCCATTATCCTTATTAAGACATGTTTAGCAAATTGGAATGTGTATATGCATACAGGTTTTTCAAAAGCCAAAACAAAAAACCAAACACAGGCAAAGTCAAAAGACATAACAAACTGGAAAAAAAATGGCAAATTATAATCTCTCTATTTTTTAAAAAATTAACCATTACGTGGTGTGTCTGTGTGACAAACACTATACCAAGTATTTTACCAAATTAGCTCAGCTAATTAGTATACCAAGACTGTGATGCAGTACTAATGTTCACCCCATTTCACAGCTGAGAAATTGAAGCAGGAGAGGTTAAGTAATTTGCTAAGGTCACACAGCTAACATGTGCCTAATATGTAAAGAGACCTCCCATTCATGACAACAGGACATCCCAGATCCTCAGGAATTAAGGTTTCAAGAAATAGGCATGGAGCCACATAAAATAAACTCTACTGAGGGACATATAATGACTTAAACATGGAAGTATACCATTCTTTTGAATTAGAAGGTTCAGTATTGTGAAGATATAAGTTCTCTCTAAATTCATTTATAAATTTAGTGAAACTCCAAAACAGATCTCAACAGGAGAATTTAAAGAAAGTTGTTCAGGATTAGAAATGGCTGAATAGGAACTGATCCGGTCTGCAGTTCCCAGCAAGAGCAAGCCAGAAGGCAAATGATCTCCACATTTCCAACCAAGGTACCAGGTTCATCTCACTGGGACTGGTTTGACAGTGGATGTAGCCCAAGGAGGGCAAAACCGAAGCAGGGTGCAGCATCCCCTCATCCTGGAAGCACAAGGGGCTGGAGAACTCACTCTCCTAGCCAAGGGATGCTATTAGGGACTTTTCCTGATACTCGGGCTCAGATACTGTGCTTTTCCCATGGTCTTCACAACCCGCAGACCAGGAGATTCCCTCTGGTGCCTTCAACACTAGTGCCCTGGGTTTCCAGCACAAAACTGGGTGCCCGTTTTAGCACCAGTAGTTTTTTTTTTTCTTCTTTTTCTCTCATACCCTTGGGGTGCCTGGAATGCTCACGAGACAGGACCACTAATTCCCCTGAAAAAAAGGGGGCTGAAGCCAGGGAACCAAGTGATCTGGCTTGGCGGGTCCCACCCTCTCAAAGACTAGAAAGCTAAGATCCACTGGCTTGAAATTCTCACAGCCAGCACAGCAGTCTGGGCTCGACCTGGAATGTTCGCGCTCAGTTGGGGGAGGGGCGTCTGCCATTACTGAGGCTCGGGTAGGCAGTTTTAACCTTGCCTGTGTAAACAAAGTTGCCAGGAAGTTTACACAGCAACTGGGCAGAGCCCACAGGAGCTCAGCAAGGCCTCTCTGCAGGCAGACTGTGAGTAGACTCCTTTCAAGCTGGGCAGGGCATCTCTGAAAAAAGGCAGCAGCCCATCAGGGACTTATAAACAAAGCCCTCACCTTCCTGGGACACAGCACCTGGGAAAAGGGGCGGTTGTATGTTCCACTTCAGCAGACTTAAATGTCCCTCCCCAGCAGCTCTGATGGGAGCAAGGGACAGACTGCCTCCTCAAGTGGCTCCCTGACCCCTGTTTATCCTGACTGGGAGACACCTCATACAGGAGAGAGGAGGGCTCTGGCTGACCTCTGGCAGGTACCCTCTGGGGAACGAAGCTACTAGAGGAAGGAACAGGCAGAAATCTTTGCTGTTCTGCAGCCCCAATGCATGATTCCTAGGCAAGCAGGGTCTGGAGTGGACATCCAGCAAACTCCAGCAGACCTGCAGCAAAGGGCTGGACTGTTAGAAGGAAAACTTAAAAACAGAAAGAAATAGCTTCAACATCAACAGAAAGGACATTCATTCAGAGACCCCATTCAAAAGTCACCAACTTCAAAGACCAAAGGTAGATAAATCCAGGAAGATGGGAAGAAACCAGTGCAAAAAGGCTGAAATCGCCAAAAACTAGAACACCTCTTCTCCTCCAAAGGATCACAATTCCTCACCAGCAAGGGAACAAAACTGGATGGAGAATGAGTTTGACAAATTGACAGAAGCAGGCTTCAGAAGGTGGGGAATAATAAACTTCTCTGAGCTAAAGGAACATGTTCTAACCCAATGCAAGGAAGCTAAGAACTTTGAAAAAAGGTTGGACGAAATGCTAGCTAGAATAACCAGCATAGAGAAGAACATAAATGACTTGATGGAGCTGAAAAACACAGCATGAGAACTTCATGAAACATACACAAGTTTTAATAGTCAAATTGATCAAATGGAAGAAAGGCTATCAGAGATAGAAGATCAACTCAATGAAAGAAAATGAGAAGGCAAGATTAGAAAAAAGAGTGAAAAGAAATGAACAAAGCCTCCAAGAAATATGAGATTATGTGAAATGACCAAATCTACATTTGATCAGTATACCTGAATGTGACAGGGAGAATGAAACCAGGTTGGAAAACACTCTTCAGGATATTATCCAGGAGAACTTCCCCAACCTAGAAAAGCAGGCCAACATTCAAATCAGGAAATACAGAGAACACCACAGAGATATTCCTTGAAAAGAGCAACCCCAAGGCACATAATTGTCAGATTCATCAGGATTGAAATGAAGGAAAAAATGCTAAAGGCAGAGAGAAAGGTCGGGTTACCCACAAAGGGAAGCCCATCAGACTCACAGCAGATCTGTCTACAGAAACCCTATAAGCCAGAAAAGAGTGGGGGCCAATATTCAACATCCTTAAAAAAAAAAGAATTTTCAACCCAGAATTTCATATCCAGCCAAACTAAGCTTCATAAGCGAAGGGGAAATAAAATCCTTTACAGGCAAGCAACTGCTGAGAGACTTTGTCACCATCAGGCCTGCCTTACAAGAGCCCCTGAAGGAAGCACTAAACATGGAAAGGAACAACCAGTACCAGCCACTGCAAAAATATACCAAACTGTAAAGACCATCGACACTATGAAGAAACTGCATCAACTAATGGGCAAAACAACCAGCTAGCATCGAAATGTCAGGATCAGATTCACACATAACAATATTAACCTTAAATGTAAATGAGCTAAATGCCCCAATCAAAAGACACAGACTAGCAAATTGGATAAAGAATCAAGACCCATTGGTGTTCTGTATTCAGGAAACCCATCTCATGTACAAAGATATACATAGGCTCCAAGTAAAGGGATGGAGGAAGATTTACCAAGCAAATGGAGAGGGAAAAAAAAAAGCGGGGTTTGCAATCCTACTCTCTGATAAAACAGACTGTAAACCAACAAAGATCAAAAGAGACAAAGAAGGGCATTATATAATGGTAAAGCGATCAATGCAACAAGAAGAGCTATAAATCCTAAATATATATGCACCCAATACAGGAGCACCCAGATACATAAAGCAAGTTCTTAATGACCTACAAAGAGACTTAGACTCCCCAACAATAATAGTGGGAAACTTTAACACCCCACTGTCAATATTAGACAAATCAACAAGACAGAAAATTAACAAAGATATGCAGGACTTGAACTCAGAACTGGACCAAGCAGACCTAATAGACATCTACAGAACTCTCCATGCCAAATCAACATAATGTACATTCTTCTCAGTACCACATTGCACTTACTCTAAAATTGACCACATAATTGGAAGTAAATCACTCCTCAGCAAATGCAAAAGAACAGAAATCATAACAAACAGTCTCTCAGGCCACAGCACAATCAAATTAGAACTTAGGATTAAGGAACTCACTCAAAACCACATGACTACATGGAAACTAAACAACCTGCTCCTGAATGACTGCTGGAAAAATAATGAAATGAAGGCAGAAATAAAGATGTTCTTTGAAACAAATAAGAACGAAGACACAATGTACCAGAATCTCTGGGACACATTTAAAGCAGTGTCTAGAGGGAAATTTACAGCAATAAATGCCCATATGAGAAGCAAGGAAAGATCTAAAATTGACACCCTAATGTCATATTAAAAGAATTAGAAGGGCAAAATCAAACAAATTCAAAAGCTAGCAGAAGACAAGAAATAACTAAGATCAGAGCAGAACTGAAGGAGATAGAGATACAAAAACCCTTCCAAAAATCAATAAATCTACGATGTGGTATTTTGAAAAGATCAACAAAACAGATAGACTGCTAGCCAGACTAATAAAGAAGAAGAAGAGAGAAGAATCAAATAGATGCAATAAAAAATGATAAAGGGGATATCACCACTGATCCCACAGAAATACAAACTACTGTCAGAGATTATTATAAACACCACTATGCAAATAAACCAGCAAATCTGTAAGAAATGGATAAATTCCTTGACATTTACACCTTCCCAAGATTAAACCAGGAAGAAGTTGAATCCCTGAATAGACCAATAACAAGGTCTGAAATTGAGGCAGCAATTAATATTCTACCAACCAAAAAAAGTCCAGGACCAGACAGGTTCACAGCCAAATTCTACCAGAGATACAAAAATGAGCTGGTACTATTCCTTCTGAAGCTATTGCAAACAATACAAAAAGAGAGAATCCTCCCTAACTCATTTTTTGAGACCAACATCATCCTGATACCAAAACCGGGCAGAGACACAACTGAAAAAGAAAATTTCAGACCAATATCCATGATAAACAATGATGAGAAAATCCTCAGTAAAACATTGGCAAACCAAATCCAACAGAACATCAAAAAGCTTATCCATCACAATCAAATCGGCTTCATCCCAGGGATGCAAGACTGGTTCAACATATGCAAATCTATAAACATAATCCATCACATAAACAGAACCAAAGACAATAACCACATGATTATCTCAATAGATGCAGAGAAGGCCTTTGACAAAATTCAACAGCCCTTTATGCTAAAAACTTTCAATAAACTAGGTATCAATGGAATGTATCTCAAAATAACAACTATTTATGACAAACCCACAGCCAGTATCATAATCAACAGGCAAAAAATGGAAGCATTTCCTTTTAAAACTGATAGAAGACAAGGATGGCCTCTCTCACCACTCCTATTCAACATAGTATTGGAGGTTCTGGCCAGGGAAATCAGGCAAGAGAAAGAAATAAAGGGTATTTAATTAGGAAAAGAGGAAGTCAAATTGTCTGTTTGCAGATGACATGATTGTATATTTAGAAGACCCCATCATCTCAGCCCATAATCTTCTTAAGCTGGTAAGCAACTTCAGCAAAGTCTCAAGATACAAAATCAATGTGCAAAAATTACAAGCATTCCTATACACCAATAACAGACAGAGAGCCAAATCATGATTGAACTCCCATTCACAACTACAACAAAGAGAATAAAATACCTGGGAACACAACTAACAATGGATGTGAATGATCTCTTCAAGGAGAACTACGAACCAGTGCTCAAGGAAATAAGAGAGGACACAAACAGATAGGAAAACATTATATGCTTATGGTTAGAAAGATCAGTATTGTGAAAATGGCCATACTGCCCAAAGTAATTTATAGATTCAATGCTATCCCCATCAACCTACCATTGACTTTCTTCACAGAATTGGGAAAAAAACCACCTTAAACTTCATATGAAATCAAAAAAGAGCCTGCATAGCCAAGACAATCCAAAGCAAAAAAATAAAAATAAAATAAAAAATAAAAAAGCTGGAGGCATCATGCTACCTGACTTCAAACTATACTACAAGGCTGTAGTAATCAAAACAGCATGGTACTGGTACCAAAACAGAGACACAGACCAATGGAACAGAAAAGAGGCCTCAGAAATAACACTACACATCTACAACCATCTGATCTTTGACAAACCTGACAAAAACAAGCAATGGGGAAAGGATTCCCTATTTAATAAATGGTGTTGGGAAAACTGGCTAGCCATATGCAGAAGGCTGAAACTGGATCCCTTCCTTACACCATATACAAAAGTTAACTCCAGATGGATTAAAGATTTAAAAATAAGACCTAACACCATAAAAACCCTAGAAGAAAACCTAAGCAATACCATTCAGGACATAGGCATAGGCAAGGACTTCATGACTAAAACACCAAAAGCAATGGTAACAAAGCCAAAATAGACAAATGAGATCTAATTAAACTTAAGAGCTTCTGCACAGCAAAAGAAATTATAATTAGAGTGAACCAGCAACTAACAGAATGGTAAAAAATTGTTGCAATCTATCCATCTGACAAAGGACTAATAACCAGAATCTACAAATAACTTAAACAAATTTACAAGAAAAAAACAACCCCGTCAAAAGTGGGCAAAGGATAGGAACAGACACTTTTCAAAAGAAGACACGTATGTAGCCAACAAACATGCAAAAAAGCTCATCAACACTGGTCATTAGAGAAATGCAAATCAAAACCACATTGAGATACCATCTCACGCCAGTTAGAATGGCAATCATTAAAAATCAGGAGACAACAGATGCTGGAGAGGAGAAATAGGAACGCTTTTACACTGTTGGTGGGAGTGTAAATTAGTTCAACCATTTGTGGAAGACAGTGTGGCAAATCCTCAAGGATCCAGAAATAGAAATTCCATTTGACTCAGCAATCCCATTACTGGGTATATGCCCAAAGTGCTTGGAACGTGCCAGACCCCTCGGTGGTAACCAAGCAACTCTAAGCCTCTGGAAGGATTGGCAAAATCTGAGACATTTGAGATTTCAAGAAAAAACTGTGGTTGACATTTCGTTTATTGTGCTATCTTAAACTTCGTTTGCCTAAGATGAGTTATTTGCTTTACTGTACTTGTTATGCTCTATACTAATCATATTTGGGGACACAAAGAATCGTGTGAAAAGTTAAAATGTAACTGGTAACTTTGGCCCTGCTGAGCTGTTCTTATACAAACAGAAACTCTGTAAAAGACACACCACATAGTCTGACTGCCGGAGAGAGAATGACAGCATGTAATAAGCTTCTTGTTGCAGAGAGCCTATAAACAGAGGTGGAATGGAGAGGCTCATTACCCAGATTCCTTTCCGGGAAAGGCATATTGATCATAGCCCTGGAAAGGGAATGCGACCCTTATGGAGAGCCTATAAACAGACACATGAGGGGCGTCTGTTTGGAGGGAAACCTCTGTGGTTGAGATAAGGATGTAAAAGTCTTTCTTCTCTCACTGCTCCTCCCGCCTGCATGGGGGTCTCCCTGCTCTTGCAGTTTTGTGGTCAGGCTGGTTGTCCTGTGTCAGATCCTGTCCTCCCTGCAGCTGTGAGTCCAATGTGTTTCTTGCTGATAGTTATAAGTTTATGTTTAATCTCTATTCTTGCTAAGGTGTATGGGTTTTTAGCTAACACACAGAAAGTAACTTTCACATGATTATGCTTTTACAATAGCATATTGTGATCTTTGGTCAACAGTTTTTGCTTATGTTTCTTTTTGTATAATTATCACTGAAACTTTGTGCAACCTCACTCACCCTCCCCTATTGAAAGAACCTAATAAAAAACTGAGGTTTTCAGGGGAATGTTAGACATCCACGGAGCGGCTTTATGTGGTGTCTCCCCTGGACCCAGCTTTAAAGAAAACTGTTTCTTTGTCTTTTCTTTCTTTTTCACCAACCACTGGATCACTTTGAGAGATCTTGAATCCACATTGATATATTGGGAGCTGGTCTCCGCAATACAAAGGATTGTAAATCATTCCATTATAAAGACACATGCACATGTATGTTTATTGCAGCACTGTTTACAATAGAAAAGACCTGTAACCAACCCAAATGCCCATCAAGCATAGACTGGATAAAGAAAATGTGGTACATATACACCATGGAATATAGTTGCAGCCATAAGAAAGGATGAGTTCATGTCCTTTGCAGAGACATGGATGAAGCTGGAAACCATCATTCTCAGCAAACTGACACAAGAACAGAAAACTAAACACCACATGTTCTCACTCATTAGTGGGTGTTGAACAATGAGAACACAGGGACACAGGGAGGGGAACATCATACACCGGGGCCTGTCGGGGGGTTGGGGTGCTAGGGGAGAGGTAGCAGGGGGTGGGGTATTGGGGAGGGATAACATTAGGAGAAATACCTAATGTAGATGATGGGGGGATGGATGCAGCAAACCACCATGGCACGTGTACACCTATGTAACAAACCTGCATGTTCTGCACATGTACCCCAGAACTTAAAAAAAAAATTGTTCAGTATTTCTTTTTTCTTTCTTTTTTTTCTGAGACGGAGTCTCGCTCTGTCACCAGGCTGGAGTGCAGTGGTGCAGTCTTGGCTCACTGCAACCTCCACCTTCTGAGTTCAAGTGATTCTCCTGCCTCAGCCTCCCAAGTAGCTGGGACTACAGGTGCGCACCACCACACCCAGTTAATCTTTTGTATTTTAGTAGATCGGGGTTTCACCATGTTGGCCAGACTGGTCTTGAACTCCTAACCTCGTGAGCCACCATACCCGGCCAGAAAGTTGTTCAGTATTTCTAAAAGGTATCTAGATGAACACATTTGAGATAATATCATGTAAGATGATTAACTGGGGGAGACTGCCCAGCTACACATTAAAAATCACATTAATAAACACTAGTAACAAAAACTTCAGGCACAGAGGCAAAAACACACACACAGATAGGATCAGGAGAGTCTGGCAATGGCCCTAACAAATGTAGGAATTTAGAAAACGTTCCAATTGGCAATTACTGAATCAATGGAATCAATGCTATTGGCTGACCAGATAGCAAACAGACCATGGATATATAATTTAGAAATATGCAGGCTGGGTGCGGTGGCTCAAGCCTGTAATCCCAGCACTTTGGGAGGCCGAGGCGGGCGGATCACGAGGTCAAGAGATCGAGACCGTCCTGGCCAACATGGTGAAACCCTGTCTCTACTAAAAATACAAAAAATTAGCTGGGCATGGTGGCGTGTGCCTGTAGTCCCAGCTACTCAGGAGGCTGAGGCAGGAGAATTGCTTGAACCTGAGAGGTGGAGGTTGCAGTGAGCAGAGATTGTGCCACTGCACTCCAGCCTGGCACCTGGCAACAGAGTAAGACTCTATCAAAAAAAAAAAAAAAAATATGCAAGCAACCATCAGGGCAAACAGAAGATTTGGTCGGGGAGAAGCTACCACTGCAGAGTAGGTCCTGGAGGTGGGCAGAAGTGAGGCAGCAGATTCCTTGTGATAAGCCTCTTGAAACTATTTAATGTTTAATAATGATGTAACTGTATGCATTATCTAGGGTTCTCCAGAGAAACAGAAACAGAACATATATAAGATGAAATAGAATATCTATCTATCATCTGTCTGCCTGTCTATATCTAGAAAGACTGATAAACAATAATTGGCTTACATGATTATGGAGGCTAAGAAATCCCAGGATCTGCAGTCAGCAAGCTGGAGACTCAGGAGAACCCATGGTGTAAGTTACTTTCCAGAAGCTGGCAGGCTACACACCCAGAAGAGCTGATGTTTCAGTTTGCGTCTGAAGTTAGGAAAAGACTCATGTCCCAGGTCAAAGCAGTTAAGCAGGAGGAATTCTCCCTTGTAAAACGGTCAGCGTTTTTGTTCTATTTAGGCTTTCAAGTGATTGGATGAGGCCCACCTGCCTTAGGGAGAGCAATCTTCTTTATTCACTCTACCAGTTTAAATGTTAATCTCATCCAAAAACACCCTCACAGACATACTGCTATGTGCTGAATTGTGCGCCCCCCCAAAATCCTAGCCCTCACCCCTGATGTCACTGCATAAGAGACAGGACATTTAGGAAGTAATTAAGGTTAAATGAGGTCATAAGAATGAGATTGTAATCCAACAGGATCGGCAGCCTTATGAGAAAAGAGAGATCACCACGTTCACACAGCAAAGAAAGGCCATGTAGGGACACAGGAAGAAGGCAGCTCTCTGCAAGCCTGGGAGAGATCCCTCACCAGGATCCGGCTGAACCTTGATCCTGGACTTTCCAGCCTCCAGAACAGTAGAGAAAATAAAATTCTTTTCTTTTTCTTTTTAAGCCACCCAGCCTATAGCATTTGTTATGGTGGCCTGAGGTAATATATATGTCTAGAATAATAATTGAGCAAATATCCTGTCACCTGATGCCTCATTCAAGTTGACACATAAAATAAACCATTACAATGTATTACTTGAATACAAAATAAAATTAATTTAAAAATCCTTAAGCCATTTCCTTTATGTATGAGTCCCAGTTGGAGGGTAATAGATTAGTGTGAATTTCATGTACTTATCACACTCTTAAATTCTATATTCTCACATCCATATATTTCCCTTTAAAAATCAATGAAATGTTGGCATATTCAGAAAATTGCTTTTTTTTTTTTTGCTCTATACTGTAGCCCATGTTGTTAATATTTCTATCTCTTTAGGATAGATTTCTAAAAGAAGTACTGATTCAAAGATGACTTGGCTATTTTTTAGGGCTCTTTGAAATTATTTTTCCAATTTACACTTTCCATCAGCAAAGCAGAAGATTGCTTACCTCTTGGACAGCTTTTGATCATTAAAAGCTTTGTTCATTCGATTTGCAGCTACTTAGCTATTGTGCATACGTTAATAAGGCTGAACACTTCTGCTCCGTGGCCATTTGTATTCCCACTTTGGCCAGCTGTTGGTTGACAGCCTTGGCATGTTTTCTACTGGACTCTAACATTATTCTTCTATTCTTGGTGCTTGAAAGGTATCTGGGATTTGTTTTAACGGCTGTGATAAGGCACACAGACACAGAAATGACTGTCTTAAAGGAAGGAGCTTTTTGTATTTATAGATCCCTAGAAACAGGAGGCACAGCTGCCACTCAGGGCCACTCAGCAAAGCACCAGCGGGGGTCAAGAGGCCTAAGGATGGGGGAAGGGGTGGGGTAGGAGGCTTTCTGTGGTTTCCGTAGGAAAGTAGGGAAGAGCCAGGGTAAGCAAGTTCAGGTTTGGCTAGTTGGAATAATTTCAGAGGCTTTGGGCAGGGGGATTGTGCCTAGGTGTCTGGTACCCTGGCTCCGGGGTGATGAGGGCAGGTGGATTTGGCCTGAAGGTGAGAGCTCCAGATAAGAGGGGGATGGGTGGGCGCTCTGGATTGGCAGGTTTGAATCTGAAAGGCAGGCTCCCAAGGGAGTCGTTGACTGGATCTAGGAATTAGCCAACCCTGAGAGAGGCAGTCCCTCCAGGGTCAACAGGGCTCCAGCTATCACAGCATCAGATACAGAAAATAACACATTTGACTTATCTCTGTATGATCTGCGCATGCTAAAGACAGTAAATTTTTTTGTTTTTATATTTTTCACTGTGATGATGCCTGAGACTTTGGACTGGGGCGTCTCATCCTGTGGGGCGAGATTCTCCCCTCCCTGGACCTCCTGATTTCCCTGAGCCTGTCCTTGCTGTAGCTCTGTCTTCCAACCTCGGGTTTTAAAATGTTTTTAGTGCCACGTGCACATCGTTGGGGGTTGTTCTGAGGATGAAATGGCAGGATGCATGGCCAGAATTTGCTGTTCAATAAATGTCAGCTTCTGCCCTTATATTTGTTACAAATGTTTTCCCCAGTATTTTTTCCTTGTAGCATTTTAATTTTAGCATATATAATTTTAAATCTTTAACCTTAAAAGGGCAGTGGCATAATGATTGAGCTCACGAGTCTGGTAACCAGACACACTGGTGTTTTGAATCTGGGTATGTCATTTACGGAAGAATCTGGAGACGTGATAGCGCCTCTCTGTACCTCAGTTTCCTTCCCAGTGATGTTCAAGCAGACACTTCCAGAGGGAACTTGGAGAGCCAAGTCTAAAAACCCAGGGACAGGCCAGGGCTGGAGATGTGTGTTTAGGGGTTGCCTCTAAGATTTACTACACCGCTAGCTGGCCTATTTTTCAGATTCTATAAAGAACAGAATGAAAACGTTCTGGGATGTAGACTACTTACATACCCGTAACTTGATAAAAAGCTGCCTGTGAAAGCTACACAGAATGGGGAAAAAGGCACAATCGTTATACCACAATGCTTTACAACAGTACCACCTAGTGACAGCCTTGTGAAAATCCCATCCGCTATGTCCCCTCCAGCTTAGGGATGGCAAAGTAGGATAAACCATCTCCCTCTGGCTAGAAAGCAGGTACCCTATTCTGTTTCTCCAGTAACTATCACTTTACCTCCTACTGGTTGGAGATTCTTTTTTTCCCTCCTCATTTGGATATTGTCAGATAAAAAGTGTGTAGTCACTGAAAGCAGTCTATTCGCAAAGGATTGGCGTAGCAGCTAGATCACGGCTCATGGGTGATGTTCACTTCATTCATTAAGTACATCTGCTGTGCCCAAGTTGGTGCACATCCATCTCTAGAGACTGAACCACTAAACTGGATTTTTCTGGCACAAATGATGCATTAGGCTCTGAGAGTGTGGTTCAAAATGGCAGATGGACCAGAGTGTGGTGCAGAGAAACAGCCAGGCCATTGGAGGGAGACAGAGCTGGATTCCTCTCCACTTTTTAGCTGTATTTTCCTGGGTGGGTGACTCAGAAATAGTTTCTCATCTGTGAAATGGGAGAATGCCATCTCCCTGTAGGGTGATCATGGCATAGGCATTGTCATCCTGGTCATCTCCAGGACCCAGCTGAACCATCTGTCCCATCCTTACGGCCGCTGAAATGGGCTTATTGGATTTCTTCTCTACAGGTGTTTTCTCTCCCCCTGTAGGGTTTCCAGATTCTAAAGTACTTTGCTCTCTCCACCTTCAGCATGTTTTGCATCTTAATGATTGAGTCTGAACCCTTCCTTCCATTTGATTTTATCCTTGACATTTTCCAGGAACCCACAAGGAAGGAGTGGAGGTAACAGACCACCGGACCTGTCACTTACGGTGATTTCAGAAGTGTGACCCAAGAGAAATAAGTATCTACAAAAAATTCCAAAAGCAACAGGTTGGAAGTATTATTTATTCAAATAAACAAAAGTGTTTTATCTCCCTTTCAATGGTATATATCTTAAATTGCTGGAACATACAAATATAAAAATAAGATTATTTTAGAAAACTCCAGTTCTGAAGGGCACAACGATGGTTCAGACATTAATCAGTAGCTATGAAGCCACTTTTAAGATGAAATGAATATCCCATTACTCCAACTCTTGGTCTTATTACAATTTTAAATCAATTCAGCGTGCTGGAAATAGAGCAAAATTCCAAAAGGGAAATATAAAATAATTTTAAGCATTTTCAAAAGTACAAGTTACACTTAAGAAACATGTATTAAAGGATGTTAATCTGAGATAAACACAAAACAAACATTTTGCAAAGCACTACTTTTTGCGTCTGTGTGAGGACACACAGCTTGCATCTCTTCTGCCAGAAGCAAAATACTGACTCTAGCACAGCAGAAAAGTCAGTAACTTTGGGAAGACATGAGTGGTCGCTTTCAATGACTGGACATAGCATGTTAAACTTTAAGAATTTTTAACAATGCAAATTAACAGCAATAGTAGAAAATACATCCATTTTAGATTATAAAAATTCAGCTTTTATCAGGACAAGACAAACCTCATTCATTCTCTGCCCTATCACATGTGCCGAGTAATTGCTGCACAGAATTTCAAACCTCACTGATATAAATGCGTGAAATTACATCTACAATCTTAAAAAATGAGGGGAAAAATCTCATTTTATACCACTAGCAACAAAGAACACAAAATTGCATTACATTTGTTAAGAAATGATATTTTGTTTTCATTATAATTAGCTTTTTTCAAAATTAGCAATTTTCATTATAATTAGCTTTGTTCACTTTTTTCCCTCCATCTTAAAAAGAGATAATCTTTTAATGTTTTTCTTAACATTTCATTCAGGAACACTAATCTCAGAAATGTGAGACTTGTGTAAAATTTGACTTCAATAGGTACAATGTAGCAAGCGAAACCATACTCATATCAGGGAACTTTTAATAACCTCCATATATAGCACTCAACAGAAAAAAATAAGTCCTGACCTTTGGAGACACTTCCCTCCTTATGATATTCTGATCTGTCCATGCCTTGTGAATAAAAATGCATTTTTATTCCAACCCAAATGAAGAAAATCCTATGGCAAAACCTGGACATCAAAGGCTAGGTTGCCAAGGACGCTCAAGCTTTCTAGCCTTCTATTGATATCACTAAAGTGACAGCTGTGCCTAACATTGAAATCTACATTGTATAATGTAGATTTCATTCTATCATTTATAATTATATAATGACAAACCTATACTGGCAACATATTTTACTCAGAAGGCTATGTGTGAAGCACACGTGTGTTCTATACAGTTTGGACTTCATCTGGTTGGCCTCATACAAATAATTATCCATCTGTAAAGAGAACTACCCACTTCTTAGGGCTCCCCTGATTCCCAGAGGAGAGACAGATATTTCACTATCACCCTCCTTCCCGAGGTGCTAGTGGAGATATCAGGATGGCTGCTCTCATCACAATAGTGTCCAACAAGTACCCGGGGCTCAACGGGGCACACAAGCGTCAGGGACCAGGTACCCGCACGTCACTCTTGCCGGGGCTGGATTCGAATTTATCAGGAAGCTTTGCGATGCCTCTTGGCCCAGCCGCTACCCACCGTGTGGTTTTTAAGCAAGTGTGATGTAAAAGTTACACAGTATAATTTAGTTTAGAAGCACTGGATGTCTGTGTGTAATATCTGATAAGAAGCCTAGAGGAAGCTCGGGGAAGGGAAGAAAATACTGTATTTATTAGTGGGAGTTACGTATCCTCAAGACCTATGATAGATTCAGCCGCTGATGTGACTTGAGGTTTTGGTGGCATCACTAAGAAGCGTGGCTTTGTTCTCATTTCCACATTCCACAGATGTGGCAAACAGCCTTTGCCCACCCCTGCGGTGACACCAACAGCCCAGGGAGCCGCCCACATCTGAAAACCCTGGTTCCTGCTCTGCAGCCTCCCTCGTCCCTCCTGCACTGACGCTGAATGGGGCTGGGTGTGCTCCCGGACAGCCTGGACCTTCCGGGGACGTGGAGCCTGGGGAGCAGGGCTCCCACACTGACACCAGTGAGACAGGAGGGAGCTCCTTTTCTGTAAGTCAGTGACAGGAGACATTCTGGAGAAGGAAGCTGTCAGGCGTTCCGAATGCACGGGCTGGGCTGGCTCAGCACAGCTGGCAGAAGCAGTGAGGGCCGAGCTGCTGTGCCTCTCAATGACACTACCAGGGTAACTGCTGCCAGGAGGCTTCCACATGCTCAGACTCCACAGGTCACGATGCCAGTTCCCTTTGACCTCAGTCGCTTGACCCTGTCCTACAAACTTCCTGGTGCATGACCTTGAACCCGACTGTGTCCTGCTTGGTCCTTGAGGCCTCTCTAGTTTTATTAGGATAGGTGTGTTTTACATATGGCCACCAAGCAAGTTTCTCTTGACTTAATTGCTCCTCTGACAAATAATCAATCCTGAGAAGTTCCTTTAGAAAATTCCTAAAAAGTAGGCTGTGCCAAAAACGTGGGGTGAACTGAGGTACCCACGTCGTCCTGGGGACGTTCTTGGCTGGTGCGGACCTCCGTGGCTCACTGCCCCCTGAAGGGTGGGACCTCGCTTCTGGCTCCTTCTTGCCCTGCCCTCTTCCCAGATTCTGGAACTTGCCAGGCCCCAGCCATCCTGTACTATCCATCTGTTGAAAGAACCAATCCTTGCTCCATGTGGGCAACACCCGGCCACCAGGCCAATCTCTCCCTCTGACAAAGCTGTCATTGACACATGACTCCTGCTTGAATATTCCTTAAGTTTGGAAATCGTGGCTCTGCAAAGTGAGCCACATCTCCAATGGATTCAGCCACTTTAAAGGGAAAAGAAATCTGAGGATGGCTGGAATTAAACTGTATTTTCTTTCTTTTTTTTGAGATGGAGTCTCACTCTGTTGCCTAGGCTGGAGAGCAGTGGCACGATTTCGGCTCACTGCCACCTCTGCCTCCCTGGTTCAAGTGATTCTCCTGCCTCAGACTCCCAAGTAGCTGGGATTACAGACACACAACACCACGCCTGGCTCTTTTTTTGTATTTTTAGTAGAGACGGGGTTTCACCATGTTGTCCAGGCTGGTCTCAAACTCCCGACCTCAGGTGATCCACCTGTGTCAGCCTCCCAAAGTGCTGGGATTACAGGCATGAGCCACCACACCTGGTCTAAACTGCATTTTCTAAAAGAATATGTTCTGCTTACTTTGTTAGCATACTTTTAATTATATTCTTATTCTCCCTATCCCTCTCAAAATGTATTTTTCCAGCCTGCCATTTAAGTGGTAAACTGCTTTTACGTTCAAATGTGAAATTCTTAAAACTCCCTAAATATGTACACAATAACTTCTGTGGTATGGCATGGAGTTTTCTTGGTATTAAAAAAACCGAGTACCTCTTTTGGCCAAAACCTCTAATTTTACACTTTATGGTGCTTGGTCATAAAAAAAAAAATCTTAGTGGCAAGTTTTTCCTCCAAACAGTTCTCTAATCAATTCTAATAAGTTTGTGCAAGAGAACAGGCATGGGAATTCCACCCAATTATTTGATTTCCACTAATCAGGATAAAGTCTGTGAAACTCAATTACTGTTGTTTGTGGAACAGACAGCTGAACAGCGATTTATTCCCAATGATATCGAGTGTCGTTAGGCCAGAACTTAGAACCGAGCCGCACATGGCAGCTCCACCAAGCAGGGACGGGGAAAGAGGAATTTAACAAGTTTGCACCTGGCGAGTTAAATAATCAAATCCCTCTTCACCTCTTAAATGAAACGACGGAATCCCCAATTCACAATTGCTTTTCAACATCTATTACCCAAAGCTCTGCAGAGTCATTAATGCTGTTTTCCTGGGAACTACTTTCACAAGTTTGAACCGTAAGTGACCCCAAATTTATCTCCAATCAAAACCTCTGTGTTTCACCATGAATCAGGTAAGGTCCTTCGCAGTGTTCAGAAGTGGAACATTTTCTAGAAAAACATTCCCCGCAGTCGCACACAGGGCATCTGTTTCTTGGGTGCGAGGTACTTGTTTTTGGTTCAGGAGAAATACAAAATCGTGTACAGTACATGCTGGGAGAGCTGACACCAGTCACTTGTGGCTCTTTTAAATTCCCAAGAATAAAAATAGAATTGGTCCCCATCTCGTTTCTTGCTATTTTTAATAAATGGTTTCAGTTGCTGAAGGCAGGATTTCATTTCAGACTTTGAAAGAAGTTATCAAGAAAATAAAGCAGCATCTTAAAATAATATTGTCTATATAGAAGCACCTATTTCCCACCAGACTCGACAATGTTTCTGATAACCTAACGCTAAGTTGCACCTTTCAGGCAAGGACTGCCTTCCAGTATTCTCCACAGCGTATTACAAGGTAAAAATGACACCCTCAAAGGGTTGCTAATTCCTTTCCTGTTCCAAGCCAAACCTCCTTGAAGGCTTGCCAAGCCAAGCATCCATTTACATAACTGGAGGAGGTGGGTGTCACTAACAGGGTTCCGACTGGAAGTCCAATTCTGAGCAGGAAGGCATGCCAGAAAAATGTCCCACATTCAATTGTCTATTTCATTCCTGTTGCTAAGTTATGCTTGTGTGATTTCAGTATTTTCATCAAATTGTCACATCCAATGACATGCGATAGGAAAAGATAAAGAAATTTGATATGAAATACAAGAGAGCATGATGGCAAACTTCATTCACCTACTCTACCTGGAAACCTAGCTTGTGACTTTTGTGTATTCCGAGAACCATGCCTGTTCATCTGCGACAGGAGTAAGCTTCCCGCCTCTGAAACCTATAATACAATGAAACAGAAACTGCCTGTATAAAGAAATAAGTGGGAAAACTAACCAGGCCATACCTGCAATTCCCTCCTTTTATTTCAGGGGTTTGAATTTTTCACAGCAAGGGGAAGGCACAATCTAGGGGTGCTGGCATCACTCCTATGCAAAGTGGCCCACAAAACAGGAACCATGGAAAAAGCCAATGGGATGAGAAGAGAATCTGACTTCCAGACACCTCTCCCTCTGAAATGCACTCTGAGATTTTGAGTCCTCAACAAGCTGAGAGCAGGCGTGACAATGGGCCCTGATACAAGAGCCCCCTCCTCCCATTCCGTGCCATCATGTTCCTTCCAAGCTGCAACTCAAATCTTCTCTAGTGAGAACAGCACAGAAGGTTCTTCTGGCTGCTGGAGAGTCTTCCAGGACACCATGACAAGCCGACGTGGCCTCCACGGCTCTTTGGCACAGTCACATATTTCTCAGTATGGACGTGACCCGGGGACCCAGGGAGCAGAGCAGATGGCTGAAACATCCACACACAGCCTACTGTGAATACCAACGACACTTCTGCAGGAGGGGACACTTAGCACTTTGGGTGGAATTCTGTAATATATCCAACCCACCCCAAAAGAAATGCAGAGTGAACACTGAGCTTGGCACAGAAGCAGGAGAGAAGGGATAGTCTTTCAACTCTTCTCTTAATGACATCAGATCATAGAAGGCTGGCTATGTCGAGGTAAGGGCTTCCACTTTTCTTTGGCAAAGGCCTCAATGAGTGACAGAAAGTAGGGATTGCCCCACATAAGGCTACCACTGTACACCTGTTACCAAAGATTAAACTTCCCCAAGGGAAGCAGCACAGAGGTCAACTGCTAAACAATTTAAGCTGATTGGATGGGTATCCTTGAGCCTAGCCGGTTCTGCAAAGGGAAACACATGGCTTCGAAGCATGGGGATTAGTAGACGCTCCCTCGTGTCTTCTCTACATCTTGCATCTTCCTTCGACAACAGCTGGTCAGAAATAGGGGCATCAGGCCATTTCCCTGTTTCCCAACAGGGTAATAACCAACCTACTTCTAGAGAAGATTTGAAAAAAGAGACAACTAAGCTAGTGAAATAGAAGAAGTTTTTTTTTCATGAAAACACGATTTATTAATTTTAAGCAAGAGTAAGCATATGTGATAGTGGCCAGCTTGGTGACAGAACTCTCTTCCTGGTCGATGCACAGTTCAGCACCTGTTGGGTCTTGGCTGTTGGGATGCTAATTCTTTTGGGTGAAGGGAACAGCTGCCGTCAAGGCTGCCTGCAACCCCACCCAGGCACAGAACCCTGGGCAAAGTCTCAAAAGAGGTAGTGTTTTTACTTTCGCACCAACAACACAACAGAAGTATTGGGTACAAAAAGAGGAGGTTTCCTTCCCACTCTACCTCGATGGGCAAAAGGCCTTCCATCTTCACAAGAGGCTGGTGAGGACCATCGGTCGATGACCTCCTAGTGAATTCTGGCTCCCACTCAGAGCACAGAGAAACCCACAAAAGGGGCCTGTGGCTCTTTTTCCAGCTCTGAAGGGGACAGCACGGTTACATCCCCAGGCCCCAGGCTGCTTCTCCTGCCATCATACTGCAAGCCTTCTTTACCACTTTGACCCAGGTTGAGGTCTGGCACAAAATACCCTCAAAGGTGATTAATACAAAAAGCTTCCCGTAAGCTAAGAGGAGTTAACTATGTGCACTTATTTTTCCGGAGATTGGAGAGAGAAGAGAACTAGCCAACACTTGGTTTTGTTTTGTGTTGGTGGCACACCTAGACAGTTTGGCATAACCAATCCCATAGAGCCTGCAGCCCAATCCACTCTGTTTTGGCTTAGAATGTTTGTTTTTTCATTATCATTTTTCTTGGAAGTACGGAAGATCTGAAAGCTTGAAAATCAAGAATCAAAAGACAGTGAATCTGGAAGGCATCTGGGAGCAGAACAGAGATTGAAGACGGGTGGGCGCGGAAGGAAGCACCGCCGTCCATCCCGGCCGCTGCCCTTGAAATGTGACTTTTTTTTAAATAGCTGAGTCCACGGTTGCTTGAGGTCCAGCTTGGCTCTTCATTTCCAGCGATGTCTGACCAGAGAGGACTCATCATTCACGACCTCAGGGTCCCGGGGGCGACGCTGACACCGGAACGGCAGCAGCAGCAGGACGATTAAGACAAGGAGGATGGCTCCACACACACTCATGAGCGCATACGACACGATCCACAAAATGGGCTCGCTCAAAGACTGGGCGGGGACACAGTTGCTGGCTATGTCCTCCGTTGAGAACGGCCCAGAAATTTCAGACACTGCAGCACCTGCAATTTCTGGGGAGACATAAAGGGAAAATCCAGAGCTGTGACATGAGCAGACCACCTCCCACATCTGACACAGAGAGAACCCCTTGGCTGATTAAACCACAAAGTGGCACTCAGGTCCCAGTGGCTTAGACAGCTCAGGAAGCCCCGAGGGGGTCGCCGCTCAGTGTGCCTTCGGGGGTCCAGACCCTGCACACTGGAATGACGGTGTGTTTCAAGGTCTGCGGGTACTGAGCCTAGGTGTGGAGGGGAACTGCGGTGGGACATCTACGGGAGCAGCCTGTGCTTCATGGAAGGCCGGTGAGGCTGCAGTGCCACGCAGGTGAGAGTGCAGGTCAGCGCCGGGTCGTGACAGCTGCGTGGGTTGTGCTTCCTCCGTGGAGATGAAAAAAGAGGAGAAAGGGGAGAAAGAGTAGGAGAGGCTACCACAGAAAGCTCAGTTGGACCTGCCTGTGTCATGGGGAATTTTTCCTGGTGGAGTCAACCTGAGTTCACTCTCTACCATGGATTCTACTACAGACAGGGATCTCACATCAGCCTGATCCACAGTCTTAGTGGGTTGCGAGAACTCCCAGGGTCAGACTGGATCGAGAGACCCGCCTTGCTCCACTCTAACCCTAGGTCTCATCTACAGCCAGGAGCAGTAGGTGAATGCAACACCTAATTCATGACATCCCTGGTGACAAAGAGAAACACAGTTAAAATTCACCCAGTGACTTCTGCTAGAGACTCTTGAATAACTTCAAACCAAGAAGAAAGTTGAGATGATTTCTTAAAGCCAGTTTGTGGATTATCAGTAGACTTCCTTTCCCTGCACTAAGCTTCCCTGATCCTTTCAGGAATATGGGATCTTAAGCTTTACTTGCAATACAAAAAAGAAATAGGCCTCATTATCCATTTTTCCTATATGTAATTGCAGAAATTAGTATTTTGGCACCAGAAAATAACACTGCAAAGCATTTAATTTTTCTATAACTAAAGCTTCAAGATCTTCAGAGTTGCCAAACAGTACCCTTTTTGACTGAGGAAAGAAAAAGTCAAAATAACAGTGGGATAGTGACCTGAAAAGAATGGTTTTTAAAATCAGAGGAAAACAGGCTCGATTACTTTGCAAAGTGACTGCATTTTCTTGCTAATGTGGATTCTGTCTTAATACGGCTTTTTTTTTTAAGTGCACTAAAAAAGAAAGGCAAGGAACTAGAGCCTGCCAACACCTGAGAACAGAGGGATGCAGCCTGCAGTCAATCTACACTCCCATTTCCTGGTTTGTAGATAATGATATTGCTTAACACAGAGAGAAACAAGGTGCAAGAGACGAGGGAGCTCTCCTGGACTGTCTTTAATAAGGGCGCTAATTCCATTTACAAAGAAAAGCTCTGCCCGCATGACCTAATCACCTTCCAAAGGCCCCAACTCCAAATATCATCACCTTGGAGATTAGGTTTCAACATAAGAATTTTGGCAGGACATAAACATTTATTCTATAGCACTAATTATGCAAGGAAGCAGGAAAACACAGTTCATAGCAGGGAGTAAAATCAACCAATTGGAACTTAGTTAGAAATGGCACAGATGACAGAATTAGCAGGCAGGATATCAAGATATTTATTATGACTGTATTCTACTCAGATGCTAGATAAAATGTTAAACATGGTAAACAGAGACACAGAAAACATTAAAGATCTAAATCAGATTTCTAGAGGTAAAAATTGCAATATGTGAGATAAAAAATATACTGGATGGTTGTAATAGCAGATTATATGCTGCAGAAAAACAGACGAATGAATTAAAAAACATAACAATAGAAAACACCCAAAATGAAGCCGAGAGAAAAAAAAACCTGAAAAATAAAAAGAGAAAACATCAAAGTGTGGACAACATCAAGCTGCTAAATCATGTAATCAGAGTACTCAAAAGAAAGAGGGGACTGTGAGGCAAAAAATATTTGAAAAATCGATGACCAAAAATTTTCCAAATTTGATGAAACTGTAAATCCAACAGATCCAAGAAGCCCAAAGGACCCTAAACACAAAAAATGACATAGATTATAATAGTGAACTGCTGAAAACCAGTGATAAAAATTTCTTAAAAGCAAAGAGAGAGAAAAAAGAAATGTTATGTACAAATGAATAAAAATAAGGATTATAGATGACTTCATGTTGGAAGCAACGCAAACTAGAAGACAATAGAGCAACATCTTTAAAGTACTGGGGCTAGAAAAAGCCCTGTCAACCTAGAACTCTATACCCAGCAAAAACATCTTTTAAAAATTAAGATGAAATAAAAATGTTTTCAGTCATACACAAATTGAGATAAGTCATCATAGATTTTCACTAGAGAAAGTTCTTCAAGTAGAAGAAAAAGGACATCAGAAGGAAACTTGAATCTACACAAAAGAATGATGAACACCAGAAATGGAAACTATATAGTAGTTATAAAATCTTTACTTTTAAATTTAAATATTTTAAAAAATTAACCAATTAAAGCAAAAATTATAACAGTGTGTCAGGTGGCTTATAATACAGGCATAGATAAAATACATGCCAATCATAGCATAAAGGACTGAAGAAGAGAAATAGAAGTGTATTGTTGTAAGGCTCTTAGACTATATGAAGTAGTAGACTCTGATCAGTTAAAAAAAACTTATACTATACATCCTAAAGCAATCACTAAATAGTTATAGCTAATAAACTAGCAAAGAAGATATACAGAAATAGAAAATACTCAATCCAAATGAAGGCAACAAAAAAGGAAAAAATGAGACAAAAGAGAGAAAAAGAAAAATAGTTTTCTTCATTGTTTTACTGGTTAAACAGAGACACATCAATCATACATTAACTATAAATTCTAAGCCAGAATTCAGCAAACTTTTTCCATAAAGGGCCAGATTGTAAATATGTTAAGCTTTTTAGGTTAGCTTCTTTGTTTTTTTTTCAACCCTTTAAAAATGTAAAAACTATTCTTAGCTCAGGCCATACAGAAACAAGCTACCTGCCAGATTCAGCCTACAGACAGTTGTTTGTGGATCTCTGATTTAAACAGCACAACTAAAAAGCAGAGATTGCTAAATTAGATAAAAAGCAAGATCCAAGTATATTCTGCCTACAAGAAACTCGCTTTTAATGTAAAGACTCAAAATGTTGCCGGCACAGTGGCTTACGCCTGTAATCCCAGCACTTTGGGAGGCCAAGGCGGGTGGATCACCTGAGATTGGGAGTTCAAGATCAGCCTGACCAACATGGGGAAACCCCGTCTCTACTAAAAATACAAAATCAGCCAGGCATGGTGGCACATGCCTGTAATCCCAGCTACTCAGGAGGCTGAGGCAGGAGAATTGCTTGAACCCAGGAGGTGGAGGTTGTGGTGGGCCAAGATCGTGCCATTGCACTCTAGCTTGGGCAACAAGAGTGAAACTCTGTCTCAGGAAAAAAAAAAAGAAAAAAGAAAAAAAAAAAAAACCCTCACAATGTTAAAAGTAAACAGATGAAAAATATGTATCATATTAATGCTTATCAAAAGAAATCCAGAGTGGCTACATTACTACTAGACAGAACAGATACAGATCAAAAAGAATTACCAGAGATACAGTAGTTTCATAATGATAAAATGTTCCCTTCATAAATAGATGTAAAAATCCTAATGGTTTTGTACCTAATAAGAGTGTTTC
Source organism: Aotus nancymaae (assembly GCF_030222135.1). Classification (NCBI taxonomy): domain Eukaryota; kingdom Metazoa; phylum Chordata; class Mammalia; order Primates; family Aotidae; genus Aotus; species Aotus nancymaae. The sequence goes on along the minus strand of NW_026988435.1, from coordinate 43,977,107 downwards.
AAATTACATAAAACAAGACAGATGAAAATGCAAAGAGAAATCCACAAATCCACAAATATAGTCAGAGATTCCAATATCACTTTCTCAATAATAGAGCAAGTAGACAGCAAATAAGTAATGATACAGAATATCTAAACAACACTATCAACTAACTTGACCTACTATAAAACACTCTATCCATAATAGCAGAATATACACTATTTTCAAGAGCACAAGAAATATTTACCATGATAGACTATATTCTGGGTGATGAAACAAGTTTCAATAAATTCCAAAAGATTCAATTCCTAAAAACTATATTCCCTGACCACACTGAGGTTAAATTAGAGGTCAGTAACAGAAAGCTTCTGGAAAAATCCCTAATTATTTGGAAACTAAATAACACATTTGTGGCCAGGTGTGGTGGTGGCTCACACCTGTATTCCCAGCTCTTTAGGTGGCTGTGGTGGGAGGATCACTTGAGGCCAGAGGATGGAGGCTACAAGGAACACACACTACTGTATGCATGTATACTCACACTACTGTACTCCACTCTGGTAACAGAGCAAGACTCCATCTCTCTTTTTTTTAAAATAACATTTCTAAAACTACAACACTTCTAGAAAGAAACACAGGAGGAAATCTTTGTGTCTTTGGGTTAGGCGAAAAATTTCTTAGCATACCCAAAAGCACAATTTGTAAAATAAAAAAACAAAAATGATCTTATCAAAATTAAGTAAGAACTTCTCCTCCTTAAAAGAAAATATTAACAGATGAAAAAGTCTTGGCAAAAATATTTACAAGCCAAATTTCTGGTAAAGGACTTGTATTCTTAATATATAACTCTGAAGACTCAATAATGAGAAAACAAACAACCCTACACAAAAATGGGCAAGAACATTTGAAAAGACACTTCATTTAAAAAGATACATGAATGGCAAAAAAAGCACATAAAAAGATATTCAGGATCATTAGTCATTAGCGAAATGCAAACTAAAACCACAATGAGACCACTAAATATTAATATCTATTAAATAAAAATACTGACCATATCAAATGTTGGTGAGGATGTTTGAACAACTGGAACTTTCATAAACTGCTGGCAGAAATGTGACATAATACAGCCAACTTTGAAAATGAGTTTGGCGGCAAGTGAAACATACTTATTATATAACTCAGCCATTCCACACCTATTTGTTTATCCAGGAGAAATAAAAATATGTGTCCAAGGACTTGCATGCTATTGTTCATAGCAGCTTTATTTATAATTGCCAAAAAACCCAAAACTTGGCAACAACCCAAAAGTTCACTAACAGGTGTATGAGGATAAAGAAATTGTAATGTCTAAACACAATAGAGCATTGATCTGCAATAAAATAATGAACTATCGAACGTGAAACATTATAGATGAACCTCAAAATAATTATATTGTGTGAAAGCAGTCAAACAAAATGGAATATGTACTGTATGATTTCATTTATATAAAATTCCAACAAATGCAAACTAGTTTACAGTGACAGAAGGCAGGTCAGGGGTTTCCTGGGAATGGCATGGGGTCCAGAGGACCTGGGGGGGCAGGGAAAACAGCTCAGTGCATAGGACCACTACCTCGTGGTGATGGCTTCAAAGATGTGCGCGGATGTAACGCTTATCAAACTGTATCCTTTCAATATGAACTGTTTATTTTACACCAATTATATCCCAACAAAGCTGTTTTAAAAAGTCAAAAGAGTAAGGGAGTCAAAGTATGTCAAACAATAATACATGTGACATAATCACATTGAGATTAGAGAAGAAAAACCAAACCAATCTCAGTCACACCGGCTCCATGCATATTGATTCACTACTGTTCTTCCAGCTGAATGCCTGAGTTCATACCCATTTTCTTGTATGTGCTGTGTGTGGTGCGTATAATAAAAATACCAAAAAAAAAAAAAAAATTAAAATCAATTTTCTTCAATATACCATGTATTACTTTTTATTTTTTTGAGATGGGGCCTGGCTATGTTGCCCAGGCTGGAGTGCAGTGGCTATTTACAGGCATGATAGTAGCACATTGCAGCCTCACACTCCTGAACTCAATCCTCCCACCACCTCAGCCTCCCGAGTAGACATGTATCACTTTTATAATTAGAAGAGTCATGGATTTTGTTTTCGAGTTTTTGAAAAACAGCACCAATTTAAGATTGTCAGACATCAAGCATTATCCAGAAACAACTACATTCTCATATTAACTAGCTGCTTAGCATTAAAGAAAAGCTGATTTAAAATTCCTTCCGGAATCAGGAATGCCATCCACTGCATGGTGTCCACATTTATTACTTATAGTACTAATTCTATGATTATAAAGCAGATTCTAACTTGTAAGCCGGATTGATTTCTGAGAGGCCATTGTACGCAGTGGATGAGAGCATGACCCTCGGGCCAGACTTCTGGGGTTTCAATCCCAGCTCCCACATACAAACTGTGCGATCTGGGCCAAGTTACTTAACTTCTTTGCCCCCAGTTTTGTCACCTATAAAATGAAGATAATAACAGCCCCTATAAGTCAATCTTGTAAGAACAATCAAGTTAATAGATGTTAAGCACTTACTACAGTCTTGGGCTAAGATCAGTGCTACATAAGTGTCCTCTGTTACTACATCGTTATTTTTAATTCTTTTATCAATGTCACAGTTTTAATTGTGTATTTTCTCTGAAAGGTCAGGGTCTGGTTGATAATGAGTGCCTGTGGAAGATCTATAATTTTACCAAGGATAAAAATTATAATGGTCAGGTCTTTTTCCCTACAGCATACAAAATAATGAGAACTGTCCCACCACGCTGATTATCTGGTACTGAGATGCTTTCTGAGTAGGCATGGTTTACTTAGAAGAACATTCTGGAGTTTCAGGACGGGGGCTTTGGACCCAGAGCCAGTTTTTTTCTGCAATCATGTGAAAGCCATAGACCATCTGGGTCCCTCAGTGTTTACTTCTGTAAAATGAGGAAACAGAGCTACTGCCTGAGCTACACCTTTGGGGTCCCTGGCTTTAGTATCTTTTGATTGTAGTCTAAGTAGATGGCAGAGGCGTATCTCTGAAACTGCTCTTAACAGCTAACTTGCCTATTTTTAAACATGAGCATGCACCAGATGATCCATTTCAACCTGCAGTAAGAAAAATTCACAGTCAAATGGTTGCCATCATCCATGATGCGTCTCGAGTTGTACAAGCTGAGATCTATACAGCTCTTGGGTGCTAAATGTCTCAATCTATAAAAAGAGATGGGTGGTATTTCATAAGCTTTGGATACATTAAAATAACAGAGAGTTGTCAATTTTAACACTCTATTATTTTCTTAGCCATAGGACACTCAGCCCAGCAACACAGAGGCGGTTGAAAGTGCTCCAGTCCCTAGAATCTGTGTCAGATATGAGACACTGGCCAGAGGGATAACACACCCTGACCTCCAGCCGATTTGACTGCAGTAATGATTCTGAGCAGGGGTGGGGGTAGGCCAAGGAGAGGCAGGGTCAGCATAAGAGAAGCACCTGGGGAAATTTTTCCAAAATACCCATCACCTTCCCACCCACCACCATCCTCCTGTGCCCTGGCTGGAAAAGGGCATGAGGAGGTCGACCAGGTGTATTTTGAACGAGCTCCCCAGGAGATTCTAATCAAGGAGCTCCTACTCAGTGCTCCCCACACCCCAACCCTTAGGCTAAGCGTCATCTGACAAACAAAAATGACCATGAAAACCAGAATAATAATTAAAAAAAAAACACTGCGAGAGAAGGGCAGCTCCCAAAGATTTTGGGTCCTCAGACAGTGGCTGGTGTGAAGGTAGAACCTCTTCCTGCCGCAACACAGAGAAATGAGGACAAAATATAACTTTTTATCTCTATAGCTGAGCGCAGAAGTAAGAGACATTGCTCACCAGAGAAAAGGCCCTAGGGCTGGGTTCCCATGACCAGAAGGGGTGAGAGACTTGACTCTGGGCACCAAGAATGTGGGCACTGGGGTCAAGATGCCTGTGCAAGCCTTGTTTATTGGTGAAAGGAACTGGGAAGTTCGACCAACAAGGAAGCCTGGCTCAGCTAGGGGGCTAAGGGGTTGGGGGAGGAGGGCAAGAAACTCTGCCATGAGAAATGGAGCCCCTAATCCTCCACCTCAAGCATGGCTGGCATCTAATTCACACAACCTGGTATACAAATCCCAAAATTTTTGTGGTCTGAGGACACTCAGCAGAAACAAATGTAAAATGGCTTTATAGCAACACTTTACAGCCCAAGGCACACTGAACTCTCCTGGAAGAAAAAATGTGCTCCCTCTAAACATTAACTCACAACAAAAAACTGCAAAGCAAATGAGAAAAAAGCCCACTATGAGAGAGCAGTCAGCAGATTAAAAAAAAACAAGATGAATTCCCCATGAGTGATGGAAAAATAGAACAATGTGCACAAGATTATACCACAGCTGTATTTAAAGTGACTAAAACCCATTAATATACCATTTTTTAAAACTAAACAGGCTGACTCAAAGGTTTATGAAAGGAAAGAAAAATTAAGAAGAGTAGGAACATTCTGAAAAAGGAATAAAAGGGAACTAATACTGTATCAATGGAATAGTACAGAAAATCCAAAAATAGATATACATCTCCAAAATATTTACTAGTATGCAGTAATTGCAGAATTTAAAGAACAGATAAATTATTTGATAAATGTTATAACAATGGGATAGTCATCCTGGAAGAAAGAAGTTTAATCCATACATTCCATGCCAAGTTAAATCAAACAGGAAAGCACTTGAATAAGTCACAAAGCACTTTTAGTGAGGAAAGTCATTTAACATGTAACAGTAGACCCAAGAGCCTTAAAGCAAAATATCAAACTATTTAAATATACAAAGGGAAATTTTTTACACTAAAACATGTCATAAGCAAAGTTTAAAATATTTACAATTGAGACAGAAATTATAGTATTTTTTTCCTCCAAGCAAATCATTAATTACTCCATTACATAAAGAGTTCCTACAAATTAATACAAAAAACTAATAACCCAACAGAAAACAACGGACAAAGACATGAGTGGGTAGTTCACAGAAAAGGGCAAACAAATGACCTTAGTCATATGAAAATAAACTCAATCTGACTCACAGAAAGTGACACAAATTGAAACTACACCTGTCATTTTTCACCTGTCAGATTACCAAAATTTCCTAGTTTGGTAACACCAGGTTGGTGGGCTGACTGGTGAAACAGGTCATCAGCTACATTACAAGAGAAGGTATGGCCAGGTGTCAATGAGTATAAGCTCTATGGAAGACAATGAGGTGATATTCATTAAAATTACACATGTTGATACCCTTTAACTCAGCAATTCTAATTTAACCTAGACGTACACGTTTATATATGCAAATGATATATATAAATGGTGTCCTCTGCAGTATTATTTGTAACAACAAAGGATTTAAAACAACCTAAATGTCTATCAATATTGAACTGGTTAAATAAGGGAGCACCCATATAATAGACTACAAGGCTCAAAAAAATAAAAAAAAAAACCAAATAAGGAAGAACTTTAGGCATTAGTAGTATGACTACCTCTGAGGGAGTGCGGCTATGTGCTATATTTTACCTTCGGAATATTACCTAGCCTTTTTAATTAAAAAAAAAACAACTAAAAATAAAGAAAACCCAAGCCACAATAAAAATTTTAAATGACACTATAGAAAAGTTAGCTGGTATATTGTTTATTTATTTAGAATCTGTTCTGTCTCCCAGGCTGGAGTGCAATGACATGATCATGGCTCACTGCAGCCTTGACCTCCTGGGCTCAAGTGATCTTCCTGCCTCAGCCTCATGTGTAGTTGGGACCATAGGTATGTCACACCATGCTTGGCTAATCTTTTGCTTTTCTGTAGACAGGGTCTTACTTTTTTGTTGATATGGTTTGGCTGTGTCCCCATCCAAATCTCATGCTGAATTGGGATCCCAAGTGTTGGAGGTGGGGCCTGGTAGAAGGTGATTGGATCATGGGGGTGGTTTCTAATAGTTTAACACCATCTCCCAGTATTGTTTCATGATAGAGTTCTCACAAGATATAGTTGTCTGAAAGTGTGTAGCATCTGCTCTCTCTCTCTCTCTCTCTCTCTCTCTCTCTCTCTCTCTCTCTCTCTCTGGCCATGTGAAGAGCATGCCTGCTTCCCCTTCAACTTCTGCCACAATTATAAGTTTCCTGAAGCCTCCCAAGAAGCAGAAGTCTGTACAGCCTGCAGAACCATGAGCCAATTAAAACTCTTTTCTTAATCAATTACCCAATCCCAGGTATGTCTTTCTAGCTGCCTGGGAATGAAATAACACAGTTGCCCAGGCTGGTCTTGAACTTCTGGACTCAAGTGATCCTCCTGCCTCAGCCTCCTAAAGTTTTGGGACTACAGGTATGAGCCACTGTGCCCAGCAATGGTATATTTGGAAAAGTATGAGCTATAATTTCTAGAAATAAAAAATAAAGTCATTGAAATGAAAAACTCAAATAAAAAGACCCCCAAAACCAAAGACAATTAAAGAATCAAAACATAGTAAAAATAATTAATAAAAAAAGCACAAAAAAAGAAATAAAAAAACCTCACTGAATAGGTTAAACAGTAGATTGAACATAGCTGAACAGAGAATAAGGCCAATATAAGATGTATCTGAAGAAATTACACAGAATGCAGCAAAGAAAGATAGAGAGGAAAACATGAACAAGAAAGGTCAAGGGACCTGAAATAAATAATGAGAAATCTCATTACTTGAAATGAGAGATCCAGAAGAAGAGACCAGAGAGAATGTGTACGAAGCAACAGTAGAAGAGGTAACAGCTGAGCATTCTCTAAGATTGAGGACGAAAGACATGAGTTGTCAGATTCAGAGAGCATAAAGGGTGTAGCATGATGGGAAAACACCCTACACTTAGACACATCATAGTGAAACTTCACAACGCTATTCAGAACACTGGAAATGTAGAATAAAAGCAGTCTTATTGGTAACTAAGGAAAACAACAGATTACCCTTAAAGGTACAACAATTAAGACCAAGTAGTGTCTTTTCTTCAGCATCATCATAGCCTAAAGACAATGAAACTGAAACTTCAAAACACTAATGTAACACGAGCAACCTAGAATTCCATTTACAGCTAAACTGTGATTTGAAACTGAGGCAAAATAAAATTTACCTTTCATAGTCTTTTATAAAAGATATCCAAAGGTGCATTCTTCAACAGAAAGAAAATTGCTGTGTGTTGTTCCACTGAATGACAAGTCAACAATTGTTTACCTCTTTTCCTCTGGTTGGCTTTTGGGATGTTTTGTGTACTTATGTAACTACTAAAGTATGTATTATTCAGTTATTTTATGTGTAAAGCTGCTACGAACCTTCTGGTTAAGTCTCAGTAAACTTACATACTCATTTCATACATACACTTACACACTCATTTCACACATACACTTACACACTCATTTCACACATACACTTACATACTCATTTCACGCATACACTTACTCATTTCACGCATACACTTACATACTCGTTTCACGCATACACTTACATACTCATTTCATACATACACTTACATACTCATTTCATTCATTACATACACTTACATACTTTGCATACACCTAAGAGTGACAACGGCTGGGTTATAGAGTAGGCATATATTTAATGTTGAATGTTGATTATAGAGTAGGCATGTGTTTAATGTGGAAATTGTCAAAAAGCTTTTCCATTCATACTGAATACTTTTCAGAAACTGGAAATCCCTAAATTTAGAATTAAGAAGGCAATTCCACAAATCTATCTTATGCATAATGCTCCCTGGTGCAAAATGAGAAATATTTCCTTTAAAGTAAGAAAAAAGACAAAAATGTCCATTGTAACCATTTGTATTCAATACTGTCTCAGAGGTCATCACAAAAATATAAATAAAAGGATATAAGGATCAGAAATGATTTAAAATATATTATTTTCAGGTTATATGGCTGTTTTAATAGAAAGTCCAAGTGACTCTAGAAACCGTTTCTAAAAAGGAGAACTTAGCAATGTGGCTGGATAGAAGATTAATATATAAAAGTTGCACACCCATATTCCAAACAACCCACCAGAAAATGCAGTGCAAAATAATCTCATTTTTTATGGTAAGAACTAAGAGGTATACGTAGGAATAAGTATTTGTGTAAAATCTTTTTGGACAAAATTACAAAACACCGCAGTAGGACATAAAAGAAGACCTAAACAAATGGAAAGATCTGGCACATTCAAGGGGGAAAACTTGATGTGGTAAAGATTTGGTTTCTTCTCAAGTTAATTCTGCAAGTTCAATGCAGTTCTAATAGAAATCCCAATAGGGTTTTTCAGGGATCTCAACAAGCTGAATAAAAGGGCAAAAGTAGTCAAGAGAACTGCAAAGAAGAGTAAGAAGAGTCAAGTCCCTGTCAGATACTGTTCCATAACTAAAAAAAATTAAAACTAGATGGCTTAGCCCAAGGGTAGACAACTTGACCTGTGGAATGGAACAGAATGCTCAGAAATAGGCTCACGTATAAATGGGGACGCAGTACATGACAAAGATGCTATTAAAATTTATTAGATATCTTGCAAAAAAAATTAACTCAAGTCTGATTAAGCCTCGAGACTTAAGTTCAAGGGAATATGAGGTAAAATCAATGCATTATATGATCTCATTAGGAAACAGATAAAACTAAATATGATACATTGTACAAAAGAACTGGCCTTCTGAAACAAAATAAAACAGCAAAACAGCTAATGAAAACATTTCGGGGACACCTGGGGAAATCTGCATGTGGCCTACATAGTCATGATACTTAGTAAATATTATTAATTTTTTTAGGTGTGATTATGGTATTGTGTTTATATAGGAGAATGTCCTTATTTCTAAGATGCATAATAAAATTTTTAGGGGTAAAAGTCATGATATCTGCAATTCATTTGCAAATGGTTCAGCAAAAACTACATACTAACCTATACACACATACTGGTATATGGCAAAATGCTAAAAATTACTGTATCTAGATGGTTGGCATGCAGAATGTCATTGTATTATTTTTAGTCTCTTCTGTAGATATATTTTCATAATAAAATACTGGAAAAATCAGAGGAGAAAACATTATATATCCAATAAGGATGCTGAGAAAATGGTAAGTCCTTATAAAAATTAATTTCCTAATTCACTTTTTGGAAGAAAATAAGAAAAAAGTATACAGTATCTTTAGAAGAAAAATTATCGCTATTTTCTTGGATTAAGGAAGTATTTCTTAAATAAGGCACAGGGCATAATTCATGAGAGAAATACTGGTAAACTTGATTTCACTAAATTAAAGATATATATATATATGTGAATAAAAGGTGCCAAAACAAAGTAAAAAGAAGTCAGGGAGATTAGATGGTATAACCCAGAAAAATTAATATCTCAGAAATATAAGGAACTCATGTCTATCAATAAAAACGATGGGTGGAAAAATGTGCATATATTAATAGGAAAATTTATCCTTAGAGAAGAAGCTCAAACATCCCAAAAAATGTCCAAAGTTGTGTAAACTTGAAAGTAATCAACTAAAATGTGACACTACTTCACGTACATGGATTAGCGAAACACAAAGACAAAACAAAGACACTAATGCTTTTAGGGAATGGAAATTCTCATATAACGCTGATGTTCCAGCTACTATAAAGACGGTTTTAACCTTAGCCAATAACACTGAAGAGCTGCATATTAAATCATTTAGAAATTCCATTTCTAGAGGATGTCATTCACCTACACAAAGATGTTCACTGCAGTACTGTTTATAATTGCCAATACAGAAATAACCCAAATGTTAAGATAAAAATGGGTAATCTAGATACATTCATAAAGTGAGATATTATGCAGTCAAAACAAATGACCTAGTACTCACATCAATATGGAAAATCTATGAAATGTAATGTTGAACAATAAAGTCGAGTTGACAAAGGATACACACCACCACAGCATTCCTGCAAATTTAAAAATAAAATAAAGAAACCAAACAAACAAATTAACCAACCTAGGTTTTGTGATAAGTATATGGTAGGATGCTTCCAAGGTAACTGCTAATGACCACCCCCTGCTTCCTGGCATTTACCTGCGTCGTCCCCTCCCACATCATATCAGGGTCATTCTGTGCGACCAGCCGAGAGGGGTAGAAGTAAGAACGTGCCGCTTCCAAGATTAGGTGATGAAAACTGGGGCTTCTGTCCTGGGTGCTCTGACGTGTTCTCTCGGATCACTTGCTCAGCACTGACCAGAGGACATCAGGTAGTCCTGGGGTGAGGTCCAAATGGTGAGGGAAGTGGGGCTCCTGCCACCATGAGAGTGAACTTGGAACCAGTTCCTACAAAGGACTTCAGATAGCTGCAGCCTCATGAGCAATGCTGGGTCAGACACCAGGGTAAGCCCCTCCTCGATTCCTGGCCCTCAGAAACTACACAAGATGGCCAGGTATGGTGACTCACACCTGTAATCCTGGCACTTTGGGAGGCCAAGGTGGGAGGATCAGTTGAGCCCAGAGGTTCAAGACCAGCCTGGGCAACATGGTGAAAACCCATCTCTGCAGAAAATATCAAAAATGTTCTGGGCATGGTGGTACATGTTTGTAGTTCCAGGTACTTGAGGGGCTGAGGTGGGAGGATCGCTTGAGCTCAGGAGGTGAAGGCTGCACTGAGCCAAGATCACGCCACTGCACTCCAGCCTGGGTAACAGAGCTAGACCCTGTCTCTTAACAAAACAAAAGCCAGGCTGGGTGTGGTGGCATATGCTTGTAATCCTAGCACTTTGAGAGGCCACAGGGGGTTTAGCACTTGAGCCAGGGAGTTGGAGACCAGCCTGGGCAACATGGCAAAACTCCCTCTACACAAAATACAAAACAATTATCTAGGGCAGTCTTGCACACCTGTAGTCCCAGCTACTCAGCAGGTTGAGGGTGGAGGATCATCTAAACCAGGGGTTGAGTCTGAAGTGAGCCCTGATCATGCCACTGTACTCTACTCTAGCCTGAGTGACACAGCAAGACCCTGTCTCAATCAATCAATCAATCGAAAGAAAGGAAGAAAGAAAGAAAAAGAAACAAACTGCAGAAGGTGATAGAGAGTTGTGACATTTGGGGGCAAGTTGTTACCTAACAATAGATAATTAACAGAAGGTGCTCACACCCATCTAGTAAAATTCTAAATGTACAGTAATTTAGATAAGAATATACACTAATTTCAGGATAATGAGTAATGCTGGGGAAGGGGGTGGGTGGGGTGGGACTTCAGCTACACTTGTTTTCTCATTTCTATGACAATTTTTTAAAGAAAATATGACAAAATGTTAAATCTGGATATTCTGTAAATGTGCACACAGTATATGATTTTCTGTAACTTAAAGTTTTTTTTTGTTAAACATTTTATAATGAAAAAATAAACACTTTATATATATATATTTTTTTTTTTTTAAAAAAAGGCAGCATAGCTATTCCATTTATTAGGGTTCTGTCAAGCACTGTCTGGGCCTTTAATTGCAGCCCTGAGCAAAGTAATTACTTTAATGGCTAAACAATCCACATGGAAGAGGAGACACAGATCAGCGTATTTCCCTCCAGCTGGTAAAATCAAACGTTTAAGTACCAAAACCTTAAATAAATTTTTTAAAAAGGAACAACACTTTGGGAGGCCAAGGTGGGTGGATCACGAGGTCAAGAGATCGAGACCATCCTGGTCAACATGGTGAAACCCCGTCTCTACTAATACAAAAAATTCGCTGGGCATGGTGGCGCGTGCCTATAATCCCAGCTACTCAGGAGGCTGAGGCAGGAGAATTGCCTGAACCCAGGAGGCGGAGGTTGCGGTGAGCCGAGATCGTGCCATTGCACTCCAGCCTGGGTAACAAGAGCGAAACTCCGTCTCAAAAACCAAAAAACAAAAAACAAAAGAAATAAAAAGGAACAACAAAAAAATGTATAGAAGAGCACCTAGCAAATAACTCACAGTGAAATTCGGGGACAAAAAGTTGCCCTGTCTAAGGACGCCTAATATTACACCATTTCCAACAGTAATTCACTTAAAAACAAATGGTTATTAGACTCTGCCATATTCAGTGGACTCTAACAGCTGTTGCCATAATAGCCTCTACTTTAATGACATTTAACAAGAAAACGGAAACTGTGGGCAAAATTGCTTACGTTCTTAGATTCCCCTGGTTAAAAAGAAGTAAAATAATCACAGTTAGGAAATTCAGTGATATTTCAGTCCCACTTGCTGCTACAAAGAAAGCCCTCACTCAATAATTACTGAATAGGCTGAAAGAGTTATTGCACACGCAAAAGGTAAACATTACTCATGGCAAAGACGGAAAACATGACAATGGAAGGGTTCCATGTTTGCTCACAAGAGCAAAGTGAAAATACTTCCGCACAGATATTTACGCAGACGCGTCACGATGTATCATATACGTACACTGGGTTGAATGATTTTATTTATACAGAATATGAATTGGCCTAACAGTTCAGATGCAATCTTTCCTTTTAATATTTCTGTTCTCTAAATTGTTACTTTACTTTTCTGACATGCCATTCTGCTAAAGGCAGCTAATGAAGCACCCCTCATCTGCTTTACTTATCAGGAGTCCTGTTTTAAGACCATGTTTTAGGTATTAAAAAATAGTAGCTGAAATCTCTCCCTCCTGCAATAATTCAGCTTTGATCACCTGGCATTCTGCCCGGCCACCTCATCCTGGCAGCTCTTCATCTGGGTTCAGATCAGAGTGGAGGTCTGAGTTGAGGCTCCCGGGACGGCGGGCCCAGCCCTCTCACCTGTCCTCCAGCAGTATCTCATATCCATCAAATTCCTACAAATCCCCTTTCCTTTAACCACATGATGACCTTATATTTTACTATCAATCCCCAAATTTCCTTCTATTTCACCTCCTTGTCATCAATTCTTTTTTGGCCTCACGCTTAATTTTTCTCTCCTTTCACATATCACCAGCACAACTTTGGAATTTCATTCTGTTCCTGACTTCAAATCTAATGCACCAATTTTTTTTTCAGTCCCCTGACATCTTATTTTGAAAGGCTACAGTTCTCCCAGCCATTTCTCTGATTCAGGCTCTTCTTCCACTTGTCTCTGGCAATTCAATCTCATGCCCACTTCTGTGATTTGCCTCTGCCTTGCAGGCTGGACTCTGTCAGAAATACCTAATCCTCCCATTAAACCATGTGCCGTGTAAACACTCCATTTCAAGCAAACTGTGAAATCTGAAGACATTTCCAAGCTTATGGGGTTTAACCATCCTCTTGACTTTCTTGTGCTCTCCTGGTTTCTCTGAAGACCTGCCAACCCTTCAGCTAGACTGCAGAGTCATGCTGCGGGCTGCCCTCACGTCTTTCAAAGGAACCCCATGAGAAACAGGCGCTCCTTGGTCTCATTATGTTAGGATCAAGAAATCGCAATGATAGGCATTCATTTCCTATTTCAAAATGAGGACAGCTTTAAGGAAAAATAAATGTACACAGCTTAAATGTGAAACTTCTTCCTTACTCACGTTGCTTTAACTGTCAAAAAACAGTAATGCAACTCCAAGGTTCCACAGCATATTTTTACTCCTTGACTATCAGGACTAACACTCAGAAGGCATTTTCTAAGTGCCAAGCACTAGACTAGAAGTTTTACATGGATGATGTCATTTAATTATCTCAGCTCCCCCCATGACCCATTTTACTGAGAAGATTTTGATCCCTGGTGATAGGAAGGAGTGAAACAATTCAATGGTAATTGATGTGCCATCAAGAATGGCTTCCAAGTCAGCACATTTACATAAAGGACTCTTGTCAGGGATCCCCATTTGATGTTAGAATTGCTCACCTGCACAGGGGCTCGCTGCGAAGCCCACCCTCTTCCGGGCTCTGTCAAAGATGACGTAGAAGCCCTCCATCACCGTGGCTCCGATCACCAGTGCGTTTGTGGAAGGGGAGATGCCGAATCGGTAACATTCATAATTCAGGCCGGCCCCCATCATGGGCTGAATGTAAAGCTGTTTGTTAGAGAGGAGAGAGCAAACAAACAAGGGAAAGCACAAATCAGGCAACATCACAAAACTGCTGAGGTCACACGCACGCTCGGGACCCTCCCAGGTGCTGGGGGAGCTGCAGGGAAAGAAAGATGATCTCATCCCTGCCCTCCAGGAGGAGAGAAGATCCAAAGCATGGTGATCAATATTATTGATCAGGACAGAGCAGATGATCCATATCCACCACCTGGAGTTACTGGCAGGTGCATACACCCAGATGTCCATCCAGCTGTCTGCAGCCAATTAGAGTCAAACTCTATAAAATATTTTGAAGGGATTTATTCTGAGCCAAATATGACTGACCACAGCACGTGAGACAGCCCTCAGGAGGTCCTGAGAACATGTGCCTGAGGTGGTTAGGGCACAGCCTGGTTTTACGCAATTTTGGGAAGCACGAGACATCAATCAAATACTTTTAAGATGTACATTGGTTTGGTTCAGGAAGGCAGGACAAGTCAAAGTGGGGCTTCCAGGCTAGAGGTAAATTTTTAAATGTTCTGGTTTATAATTGGTTATCTAACCTGGGATTAATAGAAAGAAAATGCTTGGATTAAGAGAAAGGATTGTGAATATCAAAGTTTTATTGTGCAGAGGAAGCTTTTAGCTAGCAGGCTATGAAGAGAAGAGGTTGTGAAATGTTTCTTTTGGGGCTTAAAAGGGTGCCTGACTCTTAGTTGATTATCTTCTGGATCTGGAAAGAATAAAAAATAAGGAAAAGGGGATTCTCTACAGAAAGTGGATTTTTTTCTCACAAGAGATAACTCTGCAGGGCAATTGACATGAAAAGGAAGTATGTTTGGGGTTAAAATATTTTAGTTTCTTTCCTTATTTGTTATGTGATATTATGCCAGAGCCAGGCTGGAAAGCAGGGCATGTTATACAAGGTTAAACAAAACCCCTCTGGTGAGATTTTATGGTTTGTAGGGCAGACTTCCCAGGCCTCTTAGGTAGGAATTTGGTCAAGAGAATAAAAAAAATGTCAGAGTTTAGTCCTCACCTCCGTCTGGCCATCTGCCCGGCAGTTACCCGCTGAGGACTTCACAGGGCTCCAAAGCTGCCCTCTGTACCAGGACTACAATGATGAATGCCACACAGTCCCTGTTCCCTCAAGACTCCCAATCTAGGGGGAACCAGGCAGTGACCACAGGGTGGGAAGTGCCCACACAGACACCCTGTATGGGTACTGGTGCCCACTTATCACTCCCTCTGCATGGAAGCTTTCTTCACTTGGGCTCTAAGAGGGCCATACTCTTCTTTCTAACTCCCAGTCCACTCCTTCTCAGGCAACTGTATTGATTTCTTTCACCCTCCTCCCCTGCAAGCATCAGAGCACTCTTGCACTCTGGCCTCCTCTCAATCTTCCCTCCTTGGGTGACACATCTGGCCCCACCCCACGGCCCTAGATCACCCCATGGTCTCAACTGAGACTCCCACCTCCTCCTGTCCCGCCCAGACCTGGGCTGCCATTGCCACACACTTATGTCCACCTGCCTGTCCACCTCTCAGTCAGCCTCTCCCGTGTAACCTGTAAAAGCCTGAATGCTGGCTATTCCCCCCCAAATCAGCCTTCTCCCACAGTTCTCTGTCTCAGTAGATTCATGCTTCACCCAATTACTGAGGCCCTGAAGCTCCGGGCCAGTCTTTTTCTCTCTTACCCTGCATGGAGATGGTAACCAGACCCCTGCGAGCATTCCCGTGAAAGTGAAGCAGAATTGAATCCCTCCCTCGCCCCACCCAGGCCAAGTCCTCACTGTCCTCGTCCCTCGGGATCCACTGCAATGGCTCTTAGCTGGCCTAGAGCTCATCATGCACCTCCCGCCTCGGGCAGAAAGAATTTTAAAAGTAGGCAGTCTGACGGAGGCAGGACAATTTCCTCAGTGAAAAGAGGAAGACGTGATCAGCCTCAGAGAAAAGACAGCATCAGTGGGTCAGAAGTTCTGCTATGTGAGAGGGCTGGTTCCCACAGGTGCTGCGCAGTGTTAAACAAACTCAAGTCGGCCCTTGAGATCCCTGGAGCCAACAGTATGCAGGGAAATGGGTCAAACCGTAACACAATCAGCGAGCAAATCACTATCCTATCAGCAGCAACAATTTCTTGGCTTTTGAATAGCAAATAATTCAAATGCAGGCAATTAGAGAGTAGAGCAGCTGAGTATGACACAATACCACCTATTTGGAGAAAAGCGAGTGCAAAATGAGTAAGAAAACGAACCTTCCTGTGAGTAACGATCAGCCTTAAAGAGCAGAGGCAGGAAGAACGACTCGGAGGAAGAAGGTGGACACACTGATACACAGAGTCCTGGGCCTCCTGGCTGCGGAGGGTCTGAGGGACTGCAAGGGGGTAATTTTGGAGGGAGCAGAAAAGATTGAGAGGACACCAGCAGGGAGGGGCTGCCATAGGCCAAGGAGGGACAACGCAGAAGCTGTGAAGAAACCCTGGAGTTCCCCTGTGGGTGGCGGCTGCTTTTCAACAGGTCACATAGGATTCAGCCCATGGGTTTTCGGAAAATAGTGCTGGGTGTAGACAAAGTTTAAAGTAATTGCTTTTGACTTGACTCTTATCTGCAGGAGCGATCGTTTGCCCACCTATTAGCGTTCATGTCTGAGAGGCCCCAGGTGGGGGCAAGGACTCCTGGCGGTTTCCCTCGGTGTTAGAAAGGCTGCTGGGCAGAGCCTTTCTGCTGGGAAACGTGGAGCGTGTGGGGTCTCACCAGGTGATCTTTCCCAGCTTCCTACTGGAGTCCCCTCCCAGCAAGGGAATGGAAAGCAGGTGGAATGTGACACTGGGTAAGAAATCAGGAAAACAGGTAAACTGGAGTTTTAAAAATCAAAAATGTGAACATGTCAGAGTCAACCAAAAAATATCTACCATTATAAGTGAAAGCAATAATGAATTCCTATGCAGAGATGTGCAAACGACATGAAATGATCCCAAACCATTTTGGGAGCTTGCCCAGTGCTGGGTCCTAAAAGCTACTGAGAAGCCCAAGCAAGCCTTCATGGCGTGACCTGCCTGGACTAAGAGGTTCCGTCAAATGCCTGCCTTCTCCTCCTGCTTCTTATGAGTCCTTCGTGCCTGACATTTATTCAGCAGTGCACACCTGCAGCCTCAAGCTGGGTTCTGACGTTATTACACACCACACTGATGAAATAATGTCCACATTCTGCTGTTCTACTGGCCAAAATGTAATCATCAAGAGCACATGATTTTAGAGATGCTGTAAACAGCATTGCGACATCACTCAGGGCAATGCCATTCATGCGAGGATACTGCATTCTTCTGAAAATGTCTTTGGTAGGTATTATTGCTTCTTTATAGTTAAAGAGACACAGACAGGGCTAAATACTTTGCTCAAAGTCACAACGTGAGGGAAGGGCCGTGCTGAGCGTGTAACACAAGCCTCTCGTGAGAGCAGGTGTCTCCTGTTGGCCTGAATTTCTCCTGAAGCTTTCAATCCTTTCCCCCCAGGTCTCTCCTTTTCTGGGACACACATCCCCACAACGTAAGGTTGAAAATGAGGAAGAGGCAGCAGTACCATTTCCTTTTTCTCTTCTGAAATTACTCCTCCTTCCTTGTCCAATCGCCTTTATCCCAAATTCATCAAATTACAACAAAGACCCACTGATGTGTCCATTCCACAAACAGTTACGATGCACTTTCCCTCCACTGCCTGGTGGCGTTGGGGAGGGAAGGATGATCTTTTACACCCACAGCTCTCATCTTCGAGGAATTTATAATTAATAGAAAATGAAATAGAAGAAAACAGAAGTCAAATGAAAAAGGCAACAGCATACAACGTACCCTAAAGATATGATTCCATGCCAGATGAGCAGAACAGAAAATATGCGTGCTGAGTGGGAGGTGCAACCTCACAAATGGGTTATTCTGCTCATCATAGTTTCAACAAAAGCTGGGTTGTCTGAGTCGAGTCTTAAAGGATGGGAAGAATCTGGATGTACGGGCGGAGTAAGGAAGGGGAGCATTTCAGGCAGAGGGGTTGGTGGAACAAGGGATGGGAGGCAGTTGCAGGCGAGAGGCCCTGAGGGTCAGCGGCCACGCGGCAGAGGGTCGGGGTGCAGTGGGAATGCTGGGGAACTGGTGGGGGGTCTGGTGGGAGTCCACGGACAGCTATGCCAGAAGCCCTGAGCATTTACCTCGTGGGGACGCACTGCTTGCTCACAGCAGGGGAGGCTCGGGTGAAGGCGGTGGTCTAAGAAGAGTAATCCGACAACAGTTTCAAAAAGAAGAGAGGGTGGGGGCTTGGGAGGAGGAAGCGGTGAGAAATGGGACTGAGGAAGACAGACGTGGTCCATTTCATTAGACATACAGGATAAAGAGGGAGTCAGCAGGTACTGGGAGTATGGGGAGAAAAAAAACAACGATGTCTTCAAGTTGGACAATCCAGTATTTTCTGTTTATTTGTTTGTTGGAGACGGAGTCTCACTCTGTCGCCCAGGCTGGAGTGCAGTGGTGCGATCTCGGCTCACTGCCACCTCCACCTACCAGGTTCAAGCGATTCTCCTGCCTCAGCCTCCCAAATAGCTGGGATTACAGGCATGCGTCCCATCACACCCAGCTCATTTTTGTATTTTTAGTAGAGATGGGGTTTCAACATGTTGGCCAGGCTGGTCTCAAACTTCTGACTTCAGGTGATCTGTCTGCCTTGGCCTCCCAAAGTGCTGGGATTACAGGTATGAGCCACCACGCCTGGCCCCGTTTTATCCTTTGTACCTAGTATAATGGTGATGTGGTAGCTGTCACAAAAATGTCTCCAGGTCTCTTCCCTTTCCCTTGTAGCCACACCCTGGGCAATGCGGCTCTGTGGCTCCTCCCAGCGTGAGGGGCGTCCATTCTCCCATCCTTGGAATCTGGGCTGGCCTTGGGCTTGTGTGGGCAGCAGCACCATGGAAGAGGCAGGGGCCAGGTCTGGGCTGACACTGTGCGAGCCCCTGCATGTCAGGTCCTTTCTCTCTCAGGTCCCTGTTACCATGTGTGACTCAGCCGCTGGATGGAGAGAGATGCACAGCTCCATTCCTCCACCACCTTGCCACCAGATATGTGAGTGAGGCCGTCCTACACCAGCCTGGGTGGAGGCCAACTGGGGTCTGGCCAACTACTGGCTGAGCAGAGACATGTGAGTGAGCCCGCCTGAGGGCCGCTGCCCTGCCTGGACTCAGGGGCGGTAATAAGTGTGGCTGCCTTTTGCAGCATGATGGTGGTGATGACAGCTAATGCAGGTGTGACATCTCATACACGTGTCATGCATGGAATGCTTTCACTTTTGCATGTTAAAAAGAGCAAAGCACAAATCCAAGTTCATACCTGAGGCAGGATGGTGATACGGAATGACCTGCTGGAGTTTTCGTCTCTCAGGTAGATGGAGATTTTAGGGAAGTAAGACCAAGGTGTTTCTGAATTCGTCCAGCAAGCCAGCTGGGACCCAGTCCAGAAGCCATCAGAGAATTCTGGAATCTAGACAAAACAAGATCACATGAGAAACCACGACCAGTCTGGCACGTCAACAGGAAACAGCTCCGGGCTCTCCTAGCCACCTCGCCAGATGCCCACAGGGATAAACGATGTTTAATTTGGACAGAAAAGCAGGGACATTAGTCCCCTGGAAGAGTGACAGTGATGACAAAATAATAATGATTGAAATTGTCAAGACACAGAAGTACCTACTAGTATTAGACACCCTTAGAAGCCCTTTGCAGCAATAATTACTTCAATTCTCAGCCAGTATAATGCATTATCCTCTCTACTTTACAGATGAGGCAAGCAAAGCACAGAGAGGTGAAGTAACTTGCCCAAGGTCACACAGCAGAGCACAGAGGCCTTTTAGAAGGGAGAATTCCTAATTTTGGCCTTCAAGGCCCTTCTACTTATCACCTGCCCTCTGAATTCCATGAGCCCAGCAAGTTGCCCCCTGGTGCAGAGCCTGGACTCTCTGCTCTTTTGGGACATTTTTCTCCTCCTTCAGATCTCAGCTCAGATGCCACCTCATCCAGGAAGCCCTCACTGGCTTCCCCTTGTAACACTAGAACACCACCGTGCCCCTCTCCTTCCTAGTCTTTCTCCTTGTGGCAGTTAACAATTCACACTGATTGGTGTGATACAGTTGTCTCTCCTGCACTAGAGTTCATATCTTCTCAGGATAGGGGTCTGTGGCCCGGCCCCCACTGCAGCCCTAACCTCTCACACACAGAAGAGACCTGGTGAATAATTGTGTAAAAAAATAAATGGGATCCAGGGACAAAAAGGTGGCCAGCAACACAGGACGTCCACCTGTGCCTCTCACCAGGGAACCGGAAGGAAGGTGGTATCTGCCCACCTCCCCTTGTTGCTGAGTTGGCAAGTTAACGACACCTGCGTGATCTGACAGGGAGGCTCCCCAGCGATCCGCCCTGGGCCTGCCGGGGAAGGACTGTGTGTGTGATGTGTCTGTTGTAACACATCCAGGGCAGTGTCCGGCGTGGGGCAGAGCAGGAAGAGGTCATGGCTGGGAGGAGGGACTGTCTGTCCAGGGAGCTGGGCTGGAGGGCCAAGCAGGCACTGGGGAGGTGTGCAGCGGGGGCACCAGGCAAGATGCTGCAGTGGAACCTGCCTGCTGGACACGGCAGGTGCTGAAGACAGACAGGAATGGAAGATGAGGCCAGGAGAGAACCAGGGCCGCCACTGTGAAGGAATGCCCTGACCGCATTTCGTCTGCCAGAGGGCTGAGGTCTGCAGCGCATCAACGTGGTTCATGCATCCAAGTGTACATGTCGGGCTCACTAGTTCTGAGTCCCCTGAGCTCCAGGGGATGGGCCTGGGCTAGACACACATCCCAGAGGTGCTGGCAGGTGAGCAGGAGGTGTCGATGAGGCTAAGGATGGGATCATCATGTAGGAGAGCAGGCAGCAAGAACAGGGGGCTCAGGCCAGAAAAAGAGGCCCCAGGAGGAGGGACACAGGGGCAGGAAGAATCCAAGAAGCGGGGAGGAGGGTCTCATAGAAGCCAAAGGGATAGTTAGAGCAGAAGACAGGATAATGGGACAGAACGCTGCCAAGACCAGAATGGAAAAAAACATGTGGGTGCCCCTGGACGCATCTGCCGATGCCCGCACCCGCCGATGCCCGCACCCCGAATACTGGGGGTGGCACGTGCCACATAACCATGCACACTGCAGGCACCTGCCCTCCTTGCCAGGGCGTGCAGCTGGGGAGAAAGCACCCTGTGGTTGGTTCATCCATCCAATGTTCTCCATTCAGACCATTTGTGATTGACTTGTGAAATTCCTAATGCTGGCATTAATAGATCTTGGCTTTGTAAACAAATCAAAGTTGACTGGAGATGTGCATCACAGGGAGAGCCCCTTCTCAGACAAGCTCATAAGAGGCGGGACGGTCATTTTGCCAGATTTGGTGAAGAGCTTCGGTGGCCAGCCCGGCAGTGAGGCACAGAGCTCAGACGACAGCGCCATGTCCAGCTCCAATGGCAGGTGGCAATGAGACTCTGAAGAGCCGAGTAACCGGCCTGGGTAGCTTGCCTCAGATTTGGATGTGGGACTTACTGTCCCCAGAGCCATGGTCTGGCAGCCTCCCAGGGGGTGAAGCCACGTGTCCTTGGCCAGTTTTGACCCTCAGATCACAGTTTTAAAGTTAGAAGTCATCTTAAAGTGGGTGTCATTTTGCGTCTGGATTTCCTCCTGGAGAAGCGCTGGGACTGAGCCACACGGGTGCCATGGCAGGATCGAATGAGCCCAGGTCCCCATGCCTCTGCGTGAGCTGCACCTCAAACAGTACTCCCCTCCGGGTTCATTTGTAAACACAGAACTCCAAGCCCTTACTCTCTAGAATCGCATCTGAACAACAGCCCAGCATTTGTATTGGCTTTAGCTCTTGGAAGCCAGCTCTCTCCTTAACCAGAGGAAACCCAAGCCAAGAAGGTCGGTTTACCGGGACCTGGTAGATAAGAAAAACAAACACAGCCTCGGTCCAGAGACAGTAAGACAGAGACACAATGCGCCCTTGTAATGCTTTCCCTGCCCGAGACAAATAGGCTCCCGGGTTTCTCCTCCTGACGCAGGCACTGGACGAAATCAGAGGATAATTTTAGAAAAGGCAAACAAATAGTTGTGATCTCATTCTTTCTACCTTGCGGTTTCCTTGCCAAGTCAGTCAGGGCTCAGCGCAGGCCACGACGAACACGGGAATGCCAGCCCCACGCAGCCCCACCGTCCTGCCTCTCACGGCACAGGGGCCCAGCCAGTCCACAGCTTGCTGGATTTTCACGCTGCGCTTCAAACATGTCTTTGGGATGGTGGTCAGACTTTTCCATTCAGGATATTAAGTTGGAAGATACATTAATCTTGCTGAGGGCATTTTTACTATTTAACAAATGATATCACTCCCTATTTTAAGTATGGTCTGATTTTCTGCAAGCGTTCTAAATTTAAGGCACTAAAAATGTTACCTGCCACTTTCTCTGATTCAGCAGATAGTGGGAAAGATGGAGACTCTGCTGCGGCTTCAGTGGCAGCTGCGCAAGGCGGCTGGCTGCCTTGAGTCCCACTGCTTCAAAAAGGGCCCACAACCTTTCCCGTTTATTTCCCTCTGTGTGTGTTTCATCCGCGTGCCGCTCTTCCCGCAGCAGTTACAGGCATTTGAAGCTTGGGTTCAGGACAACCCAAAGCCGTCTCCCACCTGTCACGTTTCTGCTATGAGCGGTATCCACTGCACGAGCTCCTATCGGCCACTGTTTGAACTCAGCCATCACAGCAGAGGAGCAGGACAATCAGCCCCACGCCGGGGTCGCAGCACAGGCTGCGTGCAGGAAACACTCTCTGACGATCTCACGAGGATGAGTGGACAGATGCTATGAGAACACGCAGGAAGCCAAAAGTAGCGTTCCTCTCACATCCACACAAACAGCAGCAGTGCTGTGGCTGGACGCTAAATGGAAGCTCCAAGTGTCTACTAAACACCAAGAGTTTGACCCAAACCTCACGACCACCCCTCAGTTGAGAGTATGGAGGCTCTCCGGGGGCACAAAACCCCTCCTCCGGCATCCGGCTAAAAGTGACAAAAACTAGAATAAATTTAATTCTATTTCATCCCAAAGCTGTGCTGTAGCCAATGTTTATTGCCCTGAACTGACTGGAAAGTTGGGGGTCACGCCAGGAATACCATCAGCCAGGTCCCATAAAGACATGTTGGCTACAATCATAATTTCAACTGTATTTCAGAGCATGGCCATAAAGTCATTATGAGATTGGCTGACGGACCTTTATCTTCTGTGAAAAAATGATACTCTTTTACAGAAACAGAAGTTAAGATACCAGCGCAGGGATGAAGGCCAAAAAGGAGTAAAATTTTTGGTTTATGTGTTTTGTTTTAAAGTCTATAAATATATTCTTGATTTATTGTTTATTCTAATATAGTTATATTACCAAGTGTTGTTTTTCACAGATTAAAAAAAATACTACACCAACTGAAATATTATGTGAAATACTAGAGGGCATTGCACATTCAGATCCAAGTCCTCTGAGGTTCATGAAGGTATTATTTGCTAACATCAAAGAGGACTGTGAAATTAACAAGTAACAGTTGAATCAAAATCCTTCAGAATATAGATTTGAAATACATATAAAATATATGTACATATTGCACCTATATTACATATAAAATGTACAAATACAAAATATGAAAATTTGAAATGCATGGTGCAATAGTTCAGAGATGCTCAGAACACACAGTGCTGCTCCTCAGCAGGTGATTGTAGCCCCGTGACTCGGGGACCCGCGAGTGTCCCGAGGACTCACCAGAGATGCACGGGCCACAGCCTCCACCACTGCATCGAACACCTTCTGGGGCAAGCGCAG
This sequence comes from Aotus nancymaae, assembly GCF_030222135.1. Taxonomy (NCBI): domain Eukaryota; kingdom Metazoa; phylum Chordata; class Mammalia; order Primates; family Aotidae; genus Aotus; species Aotus nancymaae. The sequence continues at coordinate 43,953,167 of NW_026988435.1, read as the reverse complement.
CAGCGTGGTGCCACTGTCCACGATGGCCTTGTCGGCGTTATACTGGAACGGGAGAGGAAGGGGAAGGTGTGTGAGTGATAGTGGCGCTCCCCATCCTGTGTGGCTCCAGTGGCCATCACCACCTGTCTGTTACACACAAATCCAGGCAGTCATGCACTCATCAAGGACTGTAGTTTATTTATGTTCTCAGAACTGGGGAACCAGGGGTCTTCCAGCCCAACACACTCAGTTCAGAGACAAGGAAATGGGCCCAGGAAAGGGAGGGGACATGACCCAAGTTAGCAGATCAATAGCCCTCCCAAGGCACAGCTCTTTCCTTCCTCAGAGCTGCCCGAATTCCTTCACTGAGGACCCCCATTCCTGCCCCAGGGCAGAGGGAAGACCTATTTGTTTTTTGAGGCTGAAATATACTAAAAGCCACCTGCACAAACTGTACACAGACCAACTTCTATGACCTCACTAATGAAGAGAAGGAGGGACAATTTTTTAACAGACATCCCATATTTGCATTGGGAACAGAACCAGAGCCACACTGATTCACAGACTGAGACACACACAGGCGCTGCCAGCCCCGTCCCCACCTGCAACGTTCTTTATGTGGCAGAGGGAGAAGGATGAGGCCAGTGGCCAACACCAGACAAGCCACCCCAACCACTATGGGCACAGCTGCATGGGCAAGGCTGCCCACGGATGGAACGAGTCCTGGGCAACTAGGTCCTCCTGCCTTAAGGCAAATCCATGAGTCTCATGGGAAGTCTCATCCAATGAAGTCAAAAGGGAGGAGGAGTCAATAATTTTTTAAAAATAAAATATACCAATTTATTAGTATTTTTCACAAACACTATTTTCAGTGTAAAAACAAAATTTAAAATATAACTTAGCTTATTCATAAAATTTTCATTTTTTTAATATGTGAGAAAAGTAAGTATGTAAAAGGCCTGTAGCAAATTGAGATGTTGCGCTAAGATGTCCTGGATTTTGTTGTTTGTTCTTTTGTGGGGTGGGTGCATGTGGGGTGGGCAGGAAAGAACCTAGAATCTAAGAATCACACCTCCAAATATAGGCTTTTCCTCGCTAATACACACACACACACACACACACACACAAAACACACAAGTTTTGTATTTTGTTTTACATTTGGACATTTGATTCTACCACTGGGTTCTTAATTGACTAATAAGTGCCTCTTGACAATAATCACAGATTTGCAATGGAAGGGACTGTCATTTTTATCAGTCTTTAGTTTCTCAGAGGTACCTGCATACACGAAAATTGATGGTGGGATATGACGGGTAATAAGAACGAAGTGCTAACAGGTTAGAATATAATGGGATCCCCGTGGTTTTTATGAAGCATTCTAAAAGGGCTGTAGAAGACTGAGGCTCCCACAAGTCATCATAATCATAATGTTGTCATGAACAAGCCAAATCACAGTGAGAGGGCGTGAACACGGGTCCTAAGAGGCTCGGTGTCAGAGCTCTGCATGTGGCCACTTTAGCACCACTGAGCCACACACAGCTTTACAGCATGACTGTTCTTCAGGGAGAATTGTGTACTCTGGGGGCCAGGCTAGCTGTGAATGGAGGAGAAAAAGCTGATGATCTTTTTTGATTTCATATGTCCTACACTGATTAAAAATCTGCTTATTTCAACCTCTTAAACTGAGCTCAGGGACCATCAGTCCAAGATGAACGAATGGTGAAAGGTGTGGCTCAGATAGTCCTCTTCACTCACCATTTAATGCTAATTTTGTCTTGTGAAGATGAGTGGTTGGGAGGATGCAATATTTGGGAGGGAAAACAATTCATTGATTAAAATTCACCGTACAGCAAGGCCCTGAATCTTTTCATGTGATGAACCTTTATCATACAATATAATGTACCTTCACTTGTCATATACAGCTTCCAGCTGTCATATTTAAGTGACCCAGGCATACAAAGAAAGACACAACAGAGACTATAGCATGCATACCTCTCTGCAGTCCAGATTAAGGCTTTGGCCTCCAATTTCCAATTTCAGAATTTCTATCTGGTAGTACCACTCCTCCTTAATAGGGGTATACCAGATGTCTCCTTTATACAAACTTGGTTCAATTCCACCCAGAACCTGGTACAGAAAATATTTACAGGTATAAGAGAAAAACTACACAGACATGTCAACGGGTTATACAGAAAAGCACGCACTTGTAAAGTGAAACTTCACTGCAATCAGAGCTTCTACTTTGTGGTGATGTCATGAAACAAATATAAATGCTTAAAAAATAAACAAGGAGCCAGGTGTGATGACTCACGCCTGTAATCCCAAACTTTGGGAGGCTGAAATGGGCGGATCATGAAGTCAGGAGTTCGAGAACAGCCTGGCTAGCATAGTGAAACCCCATCTCTACTAAAAACATGAAAGTTAGCCACGCATGGTGGTGCGTGCCTGTAGTCCCAGCAACGCAGGAGGCTGAGGCAGGAGAATCACTTGAACCCAGGAGGCAGAGGTTGCAGTGAGTCGAGATCACACCACTGTACTCCAGCCTAGGTGACAGAGCAAGACTCCATCCCAAAAAATAAAATAAAATAAAATAAACAAGGAATGTTATGGGTTCATGTCTGCAAAGGTCCGATGATATTACGCTCTAGTCTAAACAAGATGCTTTAGTGATTTCTCTTATCCAAAGAAAGTACACACATGTTCAGCTTTACAATATTGACATTTTCCTTCAAAGAAATGCAATAGAACAGTTAACCACACTGACTGACAATTTAATTCCTCGGAGGTCAGAGAACAGAAAAACAAGAGCTTCCCTGATCAAAGTTTCATTTTGCAAAATTGTAAAACATTTCCTTACAAACCCTACGCTACCCTCTTCCCAGAAATGGTAGCAAATGAAGGTAGCTGAGGATCAGGGCAGAGCCCGCCTCTCACAGTCAGACAGCAAAGGGGCTGCTGGCATCCCCTTCTAGTGCATTCTTCCTGTCCCCTACGGCTTTCGATGTCTGGGGGCAGGGCCCTGGAGGGAATCTCAGGCTCCAGCATTTCCGCAGTGCTGACAGTCTTGGTTCTGTTTCAATAGCAAACGCTTTTGCTGTGGTGCGTGTGTGTGTTGAGAGACAGTGAGAAAGGATCTGCAAGGCCTTCTATTTCCGTGCCAACTTTATGAACTCTCCTTTGCCCCCCTACCCACAGTCGGGCCCACTCACCACATCCCCAACCCCCACCGATTCTCACTTGCCCCTCCCCCACCCACAGAAAGCAGTGCCCTTCCAAGGACAGTAAAGAAAAGCTTTAATGGAATTTGGAGAACGATGAGAATCATCCTTCCAGATGGCAGGGTGACATCAAGGATTGCCTAATTTTAGCCATTTTTAAAAAGATTTACAACAAGGATGATTAAAGTTTTACAGTACCTACGCACACCTACATGCCCAATATTTATATTTCTGCTCAGGTGTTTAATAAAACAGAAAAAAAACAGCCCATCAATCTGTGATTTTTCGCCCCTTTAAGACTAAAAGATACCCACAAGACTACCTCCGTTGGTCCCAGATCCAGCAACGGGCAACCCGGCTCCACACATCTGCATGGAGAAAACATTGGGGATGTTTGCTTGTGTCACCAGGGAGTCAAAGAAGGTCTCCAGAGAACTTGATGGCTGTGGGAGGGTGACAAAGAAGGACACCTGCTTAGGACGTACATCGCAGACATGGGTGACCCAGTGTAGACGCCATGCACCACAGACAACATTCCTGGTGTTTACATTTAATTTTTTCATGGTTCCACAATAAACCAGCTTGTGATCAGGTCTAGGAATTTAGAAAGCCCCAACAGAGCTTCCCACTGGTTGGTATTTTTCCTTCGGGTACGGCTCTGTTGTACAAATAAGATCGTATTTCTGGAAACCATTCGACACAGTCACATCTATCATCATGACTGCCTTGTGAGGGGGTGTGAGAAGCCGTGAAAGTGGGTTACCGTGGCAGGTGGTGGATCCTAATCTTAGACACTTCGGAGTAAGGAGAGGAGAGTTTCTCCAGGAGCTGCCATGGCCGCAGACATTTTTGTTCTCCTGTCAGCTGCAGCTGTCCACCATGCAAACGAGAGGTGACCGACTCGGGAGAACAGTATCCCCCGGACCCCAGAGCCTGGGGCGAGGCTTAGCTCTGCCTGATGAACTCTGGTGGGAAAGCATCAGGAAAGGCACAAAAATATAGTCCGGAAGCATGAAAGGCTTCTTATCCCCAGAGGCCAGATTTCAGAAGTCCTCATGTGCTCCGTGTCTCTCTCACGTCCAGCAAGACACGCCGAGAATGTCCTCGTTCCTCCAGAGACACTCAAAGGGAAGAGGGAAGGTCTGCGAACAGCTGTGAGGTGGGGGTGAGATGGGGGTGCCTGCGGTCATGGAGGAAGTCAGCGACAGACTGGAGTTTAGATTTTGACCAGTGGGAGACATTGGAGTTGGTGACGCTGAGTTGTTACTTTTTGATAAAACCTGAACTATAGTAGCACAGATGCTCCGGGCACCCCTGGGTACCCACGGTCATTCACAGGAAGGATTATTTACTGTCTGTGAGAACTAAGACTGTGATTCCAGAGGGACTGAGCGGGAACTCCGCTTTGTAACAGATGCAAACTTCCCATTGGTCTAGTCCATTTGTGTTTGACCTCTTACTCGTTTCATCTCAGCTTCTGCAGAATTCCGAGGCAGAATCCAGCACAATCTCATATGCATTCTCTGTCAAAACCCAGGTGAGCATGTGGGTCAACCAGTGAGACAAAAATCCCCTCCTGGGATAACGGGATGGGCCTGGGGGTGGCCCAGCTGCTCTGCCCACCTTCTCAAGAGGCAGTAAAGCGAAGCAAACGCGGGAGGAAGACTGGCTCTGCCACTTGCCGGCTGAGTGACTTGTTCCTTTGCTTCCTTCCCTGTGAAACGGGGAGAACAGCAGCCTCCTGGAGCCGCTCTGGGGCTTCAATGGGCCGATGCCTCTAAAGTGCTTGCAAGGGTACCTGGCACACGATGAAGGAGCTACAATCTTTCCGTCAAGTCCTTCTTCACCAGCGTTATGCCTCGGGATCCCTCTAAGAACTTAAAAGCATCCAGGTGCCCAAAACCAACCCCGAGAGAAGCAGATTCAGCAGGAGTGGGGCCCAGGCAGCTGCAGTGTCAGAAGCCTTGTGGATATTCCTGACACAGCCTTGACAGGAAGCCCCTAGAATGGATGAGGGGCCACCATACAATCTGACCACTGCAGAGCGCTCAGCCCCCCTGTCTCAGAGACCTCTGTGGCAGTCCGCCCAGCCCGCCTGCAGGCCCTGTTCCCAGCCACAGTCTGCTTCCTCCAAGTCCTACTGCTGTCTCCTCAAACCCTGGACACGGGAAGCCAATTGTCAGTAATCTTGGAATTTCACAAATGAAAAGACAAAATGTCACATGGAGAGTCAGGAAGTCTGAGCAAACCCAGAAGAAGTCTGTTCTCACGGAAGCTTTACATGGTATTAATTACAGGCAATTTAGGTTTATTGTCTTTGGAACAACTCGCATAAAACCAGTCATACATCCTTCATTTCCAAACCGTCACATACAGATAAAACATTTTGAAAATGTATTTAGGAATGCAGGCTTTCACCCATCTGCATTTCCCTACGACACAGAGGACAAAAAGGTTCCTGAGCCAGCCTTGGCTCTGCAGACTAAGAAGTGTACCCACAGCTCCAGGTTCTGACTTCAAAGGCGCAACAGCTTGTTGACCCTCAATCTCCACATCTTGAAAATAGGGAGAATATGGCCAGGCATGGTGGCTCATGCTGTAATCCCCCAGCGCTTTGAGAGGCTGAGCTGAATGATCACTTGAGCCCAGGAGTTTGAGACCAGCCTGGCCAACATGGTGAAACCCCATTTCTACCAGAAATACAAGAATCAGCCACATGCTGGTGTGCGCCTGTGGTCCCAGCTACTCGGGAAGCTGAGGTGTGAGAATCACTTGAACCCGGGAAGCGGAGATTGCAGTGAGCCAAGACTGGCCTCTGCACTCCAGCCTGTGTGACAGAGCAAGAATCTGTCTCAAAAAATTTTAAAAAAAGGAAAAAAAAAAGAAAATGGGGAGAATCCGACCTTCCAAAGTCTGCCGCACAGGGGAATCATGAGCACTGAGTGATTGACATCTCATATCTTCTCAGCCTTGGGCCTGATAGGCTCTCCGCAACTGGGGGGCCAAGGGTTGTAAAATTCCTCTTGCCCTCCCCACCTCACCCCACCTGCTCATAAACTGGAGCTGGAACAAATGCTCTTCCAGGATGGGAAGATTATCCTCATGGGACAGTGGAGGGCTGTTGCTCCAGCAATCACTTCTGTTTCCTTCCACACGTGGCTCTGACTCCAAGCCTAACACTGAGCAAGGTGAGGCCAGGCGTGGTGCCCAGGTACAGGCACACGTAAACCCGTGTGGACTCCAGGAGCCCAGCGCACGGCCCTGGTGTCCACTCCCGCCTGCTCCGGCAATGCCTCCGGGTGGAAATTCCCCTGCCTGCCTCCCTCCTCCTGCACACAGACTTTATTTCCTTTGGGTTGGCCCCAAGTACAAATATTTGGGGAACATCCAATTCTGTCTTTTCCCATTTGGGGAGGCTCTGGCGATGGTGAGAGCAGGGCTCCACGATTCCTCCGTGGCTCGCCACCTCTGGGAAGGGCTGGCTATCCCTGGGGCATGCTTGCAGGCCTCCCAGATTCCCGAGCTAGGTGTCTCCTCTGATGTGTCCCCTGCAGTGGTGGGAAAACAAGCCGAGTCCCAGGCTGGGGGAGAGCACCATCCCCGGCCTGTGTTCCAGGGCCGCCCGCAGGCTCCATCTTCATGCAAACGTATAAATTTAATAAATGTGTTTTCTCTTAATTCTACCTCAATAAAAACTCCTAAATACACACCATAAGGTACATGACTCAAATTCTGTTCACATTTTAAACTATAAAACGAAAATAAAAACAAAAATAGTTAATGCGATTAGTGTATCTTACAGGAAGGTTCCAAGAATCATGCTGTTTATCTTCAATTTAAAAAACACTTAGAAATATAACTGTGTGAATACTAGTCTGTTTCCACCACGTGGCTCTCACTGTCTCCAAGGACAGCCCAAGACTCCTCTGTCAGCCCTTTAATGCTTCGTCTTCAGAATCTCATCCTATTTGATTTCCTTAAATCCATGGATTAGCCTTACCTTGGCTAGTGTGGCATAAGCTAGGCCGAGTATTCCATTCCATTTAATCCCAGGCAAAAAGAAATTCTCTGATTCAAAAATCGTGGCAATATTGACAAGGAAGGAGGTATTGAAGCCTTTGGGGATGGTGACCAGGTCCTCCCCAACAAAGCCCGTCCAGCTGCCCTGCGTGTACTTCACAGTGACGTCGAAGCCTTTGGAGCGGTATGTGCTGGACCTGGAGAAAGAAAAGAAAGGCCCATTGTATTATCTTAGGTATCCCTGTTCCCTGAACCACGAAGATAAGGTTGCCATGTTCAAGGCAGCTATCCTAACCATAGAAAGTCTAGCGTAAGCCTGTAAGCCATTCTTCATGATTAACAGCATCGATGTTGACAAAGTGATAGTTTCCCCCAAAAACATAATCACTAATGTTTTAGTAACTGTTTTCCATGCCACATGGACGGGAAGCACTGTTGTAAACACGTGGCTCTCGAGTGTAATTCTCCCCTATACCCAAGTCAAACCCTGTAAGTCTGGCACTTTGCTTAACCACTATAGCCTCTAAAAGACACTGCCCAATCTGGGCACCTGCCTGGTCCTCCGGCTTTGCAGAGCTGCTGGGCTGCTGCTCAGGGACACCGACAGGTGCCAGCACCCCAGAAGGAGGCTCCACCAGCCTGTGCCAGCAGCGGCTGGGGTTCGGGTTCACACGTACAACTCCCGTGACCAAGCCCTACTCGCTGAAGCCCAGGTCCTCGATGTCACAGGTCCTTCTCAAGATTCTCCCCCAATGCCCCGAAGCTGATTATACTCACACCAAAATATGGGCAGTGACGCCAATGGCATGCCAGAACATGAATCACTGTGATGTAACCCAGAGCCTGACACTCACGTGGCCCTGAAGGTAAGAGCTACTGACGCAGGACGACATTCACAAGATGGGAGGAAAATTCTGCCCCCTCAGTTTATGCTGCAGTGAGGAGAGAGAATGCACACAGGAATGGTGGTTACAGGGAATAAAGGAGACAAGAGGACCGCAAGTGACCAGCGGTCGAGAGAACTCTTGGCTCTGACCATGTTTGCATGAGACCTGAATGCAGGCAGCGAGATATGGGGTTCTCTGGGGGCAGAGCATGGTGGAGAGAGGACAGCAGGCATCAAGGCCCTGGGGTGTCCCACCCTGCAAGGTCACTCCTATGCTCATTTAAGTTTGAAAACTGCTGGAATATAGAAGGGAACCTAAGAAACATCTCTAGGGAAATGTATGAGAACTCAAACCACGCTCCTCCTAAGAAAATGATCATGATCCTAAGCTAAACAGTAGATCATGCTAAAGTGTTCCTGCTTGCCTGCAGGCTTCATTCCACTCTGTTTTAATAGTAAGTCTGCAAACATTAACACATGTTAATAAGTCTTTGTTGTGGGATTACATGAACTAGTGCAGTCTTGCTTAAGGTCAGTAAAGAAGTTAAGCTCAGAGATGACATGATCATTTATTTATTATTTCTTTAAGAGACAGGGTCTTGCTCTGTCATCCAGAGTGGAGTACAGTGGCACAATCATGGCTTACTGTAGCCTTGAACTCCTGGGTTCAGGAGATTCTCTCACCTCTACCTACTAAGTAGCTGGGACTATAGGTGCACACCATCAAGCCCAGTTAATATTTTTCTTTCTTTCTTTTTTTCTTTTCTTTTCTTTCTTTCTTTTCTTTTTTTTTTTTTTTTTTTTTTGTAGAGACAAGGTCTCATTATATTGCCCAAGCTAGTCTCCAACTCCTGGGCTAAAGCGATCCTCCTGCTTTAGCCTCCCAAAGTGCTGGAATTACAAGAATGAGCCAGCATATCTGGCCTTTTATTCATTAATTCATTCTTGGTATATCTTATAAGCATTAAAAATGTTAACTATCTTTAATTCAGTAACTGCACTTCTGAGAATCTGACCCTAAGGAGATACCCAGGAAGCAGACAGAGGTTCATGTGCCAAGATAGTTATGATTTTCTTTTTTAATTGTACTTTAGGTTCTGGGGTACATGTTCAGATCATGCTATGTTGAATAACATAAAAATCCTGAATTATTCAGTCCATTTGGACAATTTGGGTTCACTCCTTAAGTTCAGAAATATCCTGAGGCTAATTATCTTGAAATGCAGGAGAATTGCCTGAACCCAGGAGGCGGAGGTTGCGGTGAGCTGAGATCGCGCCATTGCACTCCAGCCTGGGTAACAAGAGCGAAACTCCATCTCAAAAAAAAAAAGAAACAAGATCTAATACAGAGGTTGGCAAGTTTTCTCTGTAAATAAAAAAATAATAGATGTTTTAAGGGCTATAGCTGTACGTCATCAAGCCCAGCTAGTACTTTTCTTTCTTTCTTTTTCTCTCCTTTTTTTTTTTTTAACATAGGATCTCTGTTATAACTACTCAGATCTCAACTGTAACGTGGAAGCAGCTACCGACTGTAAAGAAGCTTCCGTGGCTGTGTCCTGGTCAAACGCTATTGACAAAAACAGGCAGCAGGTCCAATCTGGCTCATGGGCTAGCATTTGCCACCTCCCGGTATATTAGTCCATTTTCACACTGCTGATAAAGGCATACCCAAGACTCGGTAATTTATAAAGAAAATTAAGTTTAATGGGCTCACAGTTCTACGTGGTTGGGGAGGCCTTACCATCATGGTAGAAGGTGAAAGTCATGTCTTGCATGGTGGCAGGGAAGAGAGAAATGAGAGCCAAGTGAAAGGGGTTTCCTCTTATAAAACCATCAGATCTCATGAAATATTCCCTGCCACAAGAACGGCATGGGGAAAACTGTCCCCTTGATTCAATTATCTTCTACTGGGTCCCTCCCACAATATGTGGGAATTATGGGAGCTACAATTCGAGATTTGGGTGGGGACACAGCCAAACTGTACCACCTGGCCTGGTAGAGTAATTGCTTTGTTGTTGTTGTTGTTGTTGTTGAGACAGAGTCTTGCTCTGTCACACAGGCTGGAGTACGATGGTGCAATCTCGGCTCACTGCAACCTCCGCCTCCTGGGTTCAAGCGATTCTCCTGCCTCAGCCTCCCTAATAGCTGGGATTACAGGCGTATGCCACCATGCCCATCTCATTTTTGTATTTTTAGTAGAGACTGGGTTTTACCATGTTGGCCATGTTGGTCTTGAACTCCTGACCTCATGCGATCTGCCTGCTTCAGCCTCCCAAAGTGGTGGGATTACAGGCATGCACCATCCTGCCCGGCTCTGGTAGAGTAATTATATCTTTTCCCCACAGTCTAAAGTGCTATGACTTTCTTTTGAAAAGTTTAGTGTTACTCTGTCCAGGCTATACAAAACTCCATAGAATTTGTACTGTTAATAAGAACCTGAACCAACCTGCGTATCTATTTAGCATGTCTTCTCTAGCCTCCTGCCCAGGTTGCTGGTCCCTCACAGAGGGAGCACTCTGGATATTTTGGTGTCACTTTCAGAGAGACAAGAGGCAGCTGGAGTTATGCTGACTGGGTTCAAATATGAGTTCAATCCCTTATTAGCTGTGTGACCCAGGGCCAAGTTATTTACTCTCTCTATGCCTCAGTTTCCTCAACTAAAAAATGATAATATAATGTCATCCCTCGAAAAGTTAATTATGCAGATTAAAAGAGTTACTACTGTAAAGGATGTAGAACAAAACCTTGGAACACAGCAGATATGCACAAAATAGCTGCCGTTGTAATTATCTCATCGCTTGCTACCTTTTTTCAGCCTATGAGTTATTATTAGAAAATTCAAGTCTGTTAGGCCATGTTTCCACTGCTATAAAGGAATACCCAAGGCTGAATAATCCATCAAGAAAAGAGGTATGATTTTTGGCTCATGGTTCTGCAGGCTGTGCAAGAAGCATGGTGCTGGCATCTGCTTCTGTTGAGGCCTCAGGAAGCTTCCACTCAAGGTGGGAGGTGAGGGAATACACAGTACATTACATGGTGAGAGACGGGACAAGAGAGCAAGGAGGAGGTGCCCGGGCCTTTAAACAACCAGCTCTCATGTGAACTAACAGAGCGAGAAGTCACTCATTGCCTTGGTGAGGGCAGCAAGCCATCTGTGATCCAAACACCTCCCCCAAGGCCCCATGTCCAACACTGGCAATCACATTTCAACATGAGATTTGGAGGGGACACACATCCAAAGCATATCATCAGGATGTATTCATTTTTCTGGAAAATGCTCCTATAGAGCATTTTCTCAATTACTCTGCACAACAATTAAATACATGGAGTGAGAACCCTGGATGGGCTTCTCCTTGGCAATGTCCATTCCAGGTGCTCAGAAACCACAATCAATAGGGATGTGGGTAGCCAGGAAAAAGCCCGCTCACAGTAATAAAAATACTTTGAACCAAATTCAGAAGATGTTCTGCCTCTGATAAGAGTGCTCAGGGAATGCAGGATTAAAAAGTGAAATCAATTGAACTGAGGGGAAAAGAGCTGCAGATCATTTTATTATTTCAAAAGAAATCTGCTGTTGTTTGCAGAGAACATGAAAAGAGAAAGTGGATGTGCAGAATTCTAGAGTTCAATCCTTGGGTTGGGTCTGGTTCTCCTAAGCCACTTGACCCAGGGAATGCTGAGTCACCCAAAGAACTCTGCTCAGGATTTCCCAGGGGCTCTCAGGGTCTGGAATCAACCAGTGGGGCTTACTGTCCTGGCTCAGGTGACCAGATGTGACTCTGGAAGTCACCAGACTTGAATGCATGAGACCCCTGAGGTTCAGGATAAGCTCAGCTTGCCCAGCCTGGTGATTAATCAACGTCCTCAATAACGTTAAATGCTCACAGGCTTCAAAACGGCAAGTCCCCTTCTAGCAGGAAAATGATGGGTAGGCTTGAGAAATGATCTCAGTAATCAGGCAAAAAAATCTTTCCTCATTGAATGCAAAGCCATTTGATCTGTATCCAGTTTAGCCTCCTTAAAAAAAGTCGCCAGGTAATTCTTTAATTCCCTAATTCCACTTACAAGCATTAGTTGAGGAAAATAAATTGGATTTCTTGCTCTGTGAGTTTCACCCCAGATACAGTACAAAAGTGAGGAGATATTTTAACAGAAATATACTTAATTTTCTGAATAGACTCATGGAGGGTCAAGGGATGGGTGTACTGGATCTCTCATCAGGCCAAATAGCTGGAGGTGAGATTTTATTGGCTAAAAAAGATGTACATTTAAAAAATGCATGATTTTTTCTTTTCTTTCCTTTTTTTTTTCGCTCTATAGTAACTCACTGGAACATTCACCACCATGAAAAGATGGATTCTGATCAAGATGAGCTCACAAATGACTAATGGTAGCCGGACATCTCATTCCATAAATCAAAGAGATCTTGTCAAAGAACCCCATGCCAAATCTCCAATTACTGTAACATGTTTCAGGAAGCATTAGACCTGAATATCCAAAGACTGAGGACGTGAATCAGAGGCGGACAAACCCAACCAGAACCTTATTATAACTAGGAGAGATCAGAAGCACAAGCAAATACAGACACATCACAGGGCAGAGAGCTGCAGCTCAGAAAAGAAACCTTTGTCAAAACGGAGAAGGCAAAAGGATGGTCTCTTGGCTCCCATGAAATACAATGGTTGAAAGTATAACTTAGGCCAACTCTAAGTTAGATGAAAGCATTAGACAAATTAACGAAATATAATTGACATTGAAAGAAAATATTCCTATCTTTCAACAAAAAAGCATATCAAAAATACTAAAGCATGTAAAAAGCAGCTACAAGGAAACGAGATGAATATAAATTTAAGAAAGTATTTAACCTGTAAAGCTAGCACGGTAGCAGGGATGCAGCCAAAGGAACAGAACTTGCCTCAAACTCAGAAGTGGGATGTACCACATCTGATTCAGCCAAGAGGGAACCTTGCAGTTCTGTGAAGAATGGTCTCTTGAAAACAAAGGCGGTACCAGGTTAGACTCCCAAAAGGTGAGTGATGTGTAGTACGTAATAAGTCAGTCACTGCAGTACTTGCAAATAAGGTAGGCTGAATCTGAATGGTGGAAGTTGCGACAGGGTGAAATGGACCATTGAGGGGCTTTCCCTAGACATCACTGTGTTCTGTTACTTCTCTTTTTATTTACCCACAAAAGGAGAAACAGATCGGTACCTTGACTGGTCAGAATGGTGGCAAGGAATCCTGAATTATCTTGTGAGATTAGCAGGAGGGAAGGCTTCGTCATCAAAGGAGTTCTGGACAATCCCAGTTTTCATATGAATCGAATGCATATGGACTAGAGGAGCCCAAAGTATGGAAAACAGGAAGCATCTACCACTAATACAAACCTGGTGATGGGCGCAAAATGCGCTTGAATAAACCAAACAGGGCTAGCAGGTGAGTAAGAGAGATGTGTCCCACAGTATTCCGAAAAGAGAACCACAGCTCAACCAAACACTGAACACAGCTGAAGTCAGCTGAGAAAAATGCTGGGTTGTTTACGGTTGATGAAATACTGCACATAGTCTTGATAATGCGGACTATTATTTACCCTTGAATGTTTCCACAACTGCATCTGCATAGCAAAAGGATGTGTGAATTGAGAAGCTTACTTTGACCTTCATGGACTCTGGCTATGGGTGGCTGCAACAGAACTGCCATTCACCTGCCAGGAAAAAAAAACAGCCATCCACAGGGCTTGACTGGCATGGTTCACTTTAAATCTAGAAAGTATCCACATCACCTTAACCTTGATTTTACTGTGCTTTACTGTTTCTTTCTAGTGTATCTTGCATCTACAGATACGAGAGAAAAACCTATTCCAAGGGGAAAAGCGCTGCTAACTGAGAAATGCAAGCTCCCCGTGTGTTTGTTCTGTCCCCACGTGCTGAGCCCCGGTGCTGGGAAACGTGGAGAAGGTACAATACAGACTAGAGCTCTGCAGGGAAACGACACAGGGCCAGGACCATCGAGGGCCTTCAGAGCTCCGCAGGGGAACAACACAGGGCCAGGACCATCGAGGGCCTTCAGAGCTCTGCAGGGGAATGACACAGGGCTAGGACCATCGAGGGCCTTCAGAGCTCCACAGGGGAAATGACACAGGGCAGGACCATCGAGGGCCTTCAGAGCTCCGCAGGGGAAACGACACAGGGCCAGGACCATCAAGGGCCTTCAGAGCTTCACAGGGAAACGACACAGGGCCAGGACCATCGAGGGCCTTCAGATCTCCGCAGGGGAAACGACACAGGGCAGGACCATCGAGGGCCTTCAGAGCTCTGCAGAGAAAACGACACAGGGCCAGGACCATCGAGGGCCTTCAGAGCTCCACAGGGGAAATGACACAGGGCCAGGACCATCGAGGGCCTTCAGAGCTCCGCCGGGGAACGACACAGGGCCAGGACCATCGAGGGCCTTCAGATAAGCAGTTCTTTTTCAGTGGGGAAGGCCCTGTCCCCTAGGGGAAGTTTTGGAAACTCTAGGGGTGTGTTTGATAAGCATGCTGGTTATCCCAGAGTGTGAAGGGCGGTCGTGCAAAATGAAGAATTGCTCCCGTCCACATCACTTTCCAAAGTCGCTCTGGGCATCAGCATGGGTAAACTCTGCTGGATAAGGAGCACAGAACGCACCTTCCACTCACATGTGAATGAAACCTTTTCTACAAAGGTTTAGTATACATCGTGTATTTGCTGCTGTGAAAATCCAGGGAAGCTGATTCTTTTTCTGTTTGTTTTTCTTGGAACTTTCCTAAGATTCTTTTCCATTTTGGAAAATCGTATCAGCCACTGATATAGTTTGGATATCTGTCCCCACCGCTTCTCATGTTGAAATCTGATCCCCAGTGTAGGAAGCGGGGCCTGGTGGAAAATGTCTGGGTGGGGGGGTCGGATCTCTCAAGAATGGCTTGGTGCCTTGCCCATGGTAATGACTGAGGTCTCGCTCTGTTAGTCCCAGGGAGGGCTGATGATTGTTAAAAAAGAGCCCGGCCCCTCCTTCCCCTGCCCTTGCTTCCCCTCTCCCACGTGATCTCTGCACAATGGCTCTGCATCCCCTTGCACCATGACTGGAAGCAGCCTGAGGTCCTGGCGCCATGCTACAGCTCAAGGTACAGACTGCAGAACTTGAGCCAAATGATCCTCTTTTCTTTATAAATTACCCAGCCTTGAGCATTCTTTTATAGCTGTACAACAGACTAAGACAGCAAACTGAGCTGCTCAGGGTAAGTCTACGTCAGCCTGCCTGGATCAGTCTACACTGGGTGTCCGTGTTGACAGTGATGTTAACTCACCTCCAGCATGCCCCCGCTGCATGGTTTCCTAGCACCGTGGAGCCAGGGTGTTCACGTATTGAAGTACTGATTACCCGGTTATACATTACTTCCCTTCTATTCCCCTCATATTCCATCAGGGCACTTGGAGCTGTGTATGTAGATAAGTCATATGACCTTTACAGTCACTTCAGGGAACGACAAAGCACTTGTTATAAAAAGCAGGTGTCGGCTGAAGGTTTGGGAGCTGCTGGTCTCAAAGCTTGAACTTGGGCAAGCCCCGTCTCCCTGACCTCCTGTGCTGCAGGAATAAAAATGAGATGTTTGGACCAACTCCAAGTCCAGTTGAGGTTCAGAGTGAATAGTTGGAGGTGAGGGCTGTTTGGGGACTGAGGACTTGGATGAACCACAGATCTGAGTGGGAAGAAGCAGCATTAACCATCGCAAACCAAGCCTCTGCTGCACACGCAGAGAGAACCACCACCACCACTTCTACACACGTTTGTGGTTATAGCAACAGCTGGGCACATAGCGATCGTACAGTGGCCGGGTGTTGTATCCGGGAATATCAATGAATAAAGCTTACCAGTACAGGAAGTCATAAACTAAGCTATACGTTCCTGGAGGGAGGGGCCAGCCGTATTTTTCTGAAGCCTCATACAGCAATGGCCACCACAGCCCTCTCCCCAGTAGGCAGCTGCAGCCATACGTGCAGGAGGCCACGTCATTTATGGCACCAAAGCAGAGCCCAGGATGCGGCGTAGGTAGAGCAGATGTGCATGGTTTCCTCTAGGCCTTCTTTCCTACCCGGCAAGTCATCTTGCTTTATCAAATTGACTGGCATTTTCAGAAGACTCCAGCTATTCTTTCCCTCTCCTTTTGTCCCCAACTAAAGCTGGCCTTTATTCCCTGGAACAAAACACTGAGGATAAGGAAAGTGAGAAAGGGAAGTCAGGAAAAGGATTTACAGTAGGGAAACCCAACGTGGCAGTTCTGAGCCTGTAGATGGCTCATGACCCTAAAAAACAAACCGGCACGTCAGCTTCCTGTTCTGTCTGCTGAGTTTAAGTTTCAGGATTGCAAAAATAGTTGTGACAACAAAATGTGCACGGTGTTAGAGCACCTTCCAGTTCACAGAAGGGCTGACTCTAGACCCCATGGGCTCCTGCAGAGCTGAAGGCTGCCACAGGCCGTCGGGGGCCTCCCCACAACCCCAGCTGGGGCTGCTCTGAAGCCTGCATGGGCAGGGCTTGTTCTATTCCAGAGACCTCCATCTGGCTCCACTTGTTTTTTCTCAACGCCACCCCGTTGCTCATGTGCAGCCGCAGTCCTGGGCCTTAATACTTTGTACTCACAAAACTCACTCTTCCAAATGAGTGTTGCGAACCAACCCACAGAAACGGTTTCCATGAACCACAGCTTAACCCCTACTGAAGTATGCGAAGGTGGGTATCCCTTCAGCTGTGGAAGCAACCCCACGCCCTTGCCCAGAGTGGCCATGCCGACTCCCAAGACCTCCTCCTGCTCCAGCCCACCTCCACTGCGGAACTAAAGCTGCTGCAACAAACACCGACGGGCCACACGCTCCCTGCGACGGGATAACTACAGACGTTGTGTCTGACTTGGATTTCTCTAAAATGAATCTCATGTAAATGCATGAAAGCTATCAGGAGACTCCTGCTGTGGATTTGTGGATGGAATGAACATGCACATATGCATACACATAGTCACATGTGTGTACACGCACATGTACATATGCATACACATCGGTATCCCCTTAAAATGAAACAGCTTTCTGGCTGTTACGGTCTGCCGCATTTTGAAGCACGCTGATCATGCAGCGCCCCGGCCCAGCACACCAGCCAAGAGGCCAGCACTTACCTCTCCGTGTCAAAGTACGTGTCTATGTAGGAGTGTGGGGCTCCCGCCACGGCAAAGTTGCTGCTTCCAGTGTCAACGAGAATCTGTAGCTTTTATGTTTTAAGGAGAGAAAAAAAATAGAAAGCATCAGGTTATTTTAATAAGGCAATATTCTTGAACAATTTTTTTAAAACTAAGTACCAAGAATAATGCAGCAGTTGGAAAAAAAAAAAGTACACCGATCAGGGGAATACAAAAAGCAATTATAAAATTGAAATCTGAACGAAGTCCATGAAGAAGTTTGCAGGGTGAGGGGGAGGTGCTGGGAATGGTGTTATCTCAGATATACACTGAGCCTTAAAAGAGAATGGATTCTGGTGGCCATACCATCCTGAATGGGCCTGATCTCGTCTGTTCTCGAGAATGGATTCTGTTAAAAAGCCAGGTTTCCTTTTTAGGCCATTGGTGCTTGAAACCAAGGCTGAGGTCTTTCTCATCTCTGGGCTTTCAGCCAGGTTTAGCCCTTCGCTGGGCTCAGCCTCCTCTTGCTTTTCCAAATCTGGCCTGGAAACCCCGATCACGTGGCCTCCCCTCCCCAGGATGCCTCCCAGTCTCCTCCTGGCAGGCGGTGTCCCCTCACCTCCCTGCACAGCACCTGGGAACACCTGTCATCAGCATCGTTTTTAGGTTATTCGAGATATAATTTGCATATAATAAAAATGCAAGACCTTAAATGTTCGCCTGGTGAGTTTTGGCACGGTATGTCCCAAACCAAGATACAGAAACCTTTGTTCACCTCAAAAGGTCCCTTTATGCCCCTTTCCTTTCTGGTCCCCAGAAGCAGCCACTTTCTGGCTTTTGTGACCACGGACTGGTTTCATCAGTTCTTGAACATTCTATAAACGTAACGATGTGCGTTTTTGTGAGTTTGTTTCTCTGGCATGGCTTCTTACGTGCAGCTTGTCTTTGAGATGCCCTCATGTTGCTGCCCTGTTTCTCTTCACTGTGGGAAAGTACTCCTCTGCAGGAACACACCAGGATTTGCCTCTGCTTCTTCTGACGGGCCCTTGGGTTGTGTCCAGTTTGAAGCTACCATGAGTAAGACAGCTATGGTCATACTGTATAGTATAGGTCTTTTTGCAGACGTATATTTTCATTTCTCTTGAGCAAACACCTAAAAGTGCAACGCTCTGGATCACAGGCTGGATACATGTTTAACTTTTTAAAGAAAACTGCTGAACAGGTCTGCAATGTGGATCCACCAAGTCATATTCCCGTGAGCAATGGATCCGTGGGCCATTTGGTTTATTTGCTCCGTATCCTCCCCCAGATTTGGTGTTGCTGGTCTTTTTAATGTGAACCATGCTAACGGGTATGGAATGGTATCTCACCGTGGTTTTAACCTGCAGCAGTTCCCTAGGGAACCAATGTCATTGGGCTGTTGCCCTGTATCCCATTGTTTCACTCATCGTCCCCAGTAAACGGTGTCTCAGGGCAGGTGTGTATGTCACTCATCATTTTATGTCCAGCATTTATCCCAAGTCCAGACATGTGCCCGGTTGTTTACAGAATAAACATATCTTTTAGAAATAAAAACAGACCACTTAGATATAGCCCAAAAGGTTGAAAATCAAGTTTAAAAACCTATAGTCTAAAGAAATCAAAACAGGCAAGTTTTTGCCTAGGATTATCTTATCAACAGTCATGCTGTTGCTTCTGCCAAGGACCTCAGGTTTGCTGGGTCCAGCGTTTGCCTCTGAGCTGACCCATCAGCAGGATCTGACTCAGTCTTGCTCCCTCCTCCTGGAAACGTTCTTCCCTTTGGATCCTGGGGGCACACGCATTCCTGATTTCCTCCTTCTCTGACGCTTCACTTTAGTCTCACTGCTGGGTGCTGCTCATCTCCCTGACCTGCTGACGTTTCCCGGAGATCAGCTCAGGAATCACTTCTGGGATCCATCTACACTCACACCCTTGGTGTTCCCACTGAGTCTTGAGGCTTTGAGCACCTTCTGCATGCTGAAGACCCCCAGGTTTACATCTCAGCCCAGGCCTGCCCATGCACTCTGGGCTCTACCTATTCAACGCCTCCCGCTGGCTGGCTAATAGTCATCTTTTATGGGTTGAGATGTGTTTTCCAAAAAGAGATGCTGAAGTCTTAACCCCTGCACCTGTGTGCCCTTATTTGGAAAAAAGGTTTTTACAGTCAATCAAGTGAAAATAAGGCCCACAGGATGAGCTCTAATCCAGTATCACAGGCATCCTTCTGGGGGCGGGGTGGGGGGGGAAATGCATGGAAAGCAGAAACACAGCGGGGTGCCAAGTGGCCGCAGAGACAGGGATCAGAGTGACAGAGCCACAGGAATGCCAAGGACTGATGACCATGGCCAGGGGCTGGAAGGGGAAGGGATGGCTCCACCTGGAATCTCAGAGGACGCACGGCCCCTCCAACGCCTTCGTTTCAGACTTCCTGCCTCTAGAACTGTGAAAGAATACATTCCTGGGTTTTGTTTTGAGACAGTGTCTCACTCTGTCACCCAGGCTGGAGTGCACTGGCACAATCACAGCTCACTGCAGCCTCAAACTCCTGGGCTCCAGAGATCCTCCCACCTCAACCAAGTATCTGGGATCACAGGCTTGCACCACCACGCCTGGCTAATTTATTTTTATTTTAGTAGAGATGGGCTCTCACTGTGTTGCCCAGGCTAGTCTTGAACTCCTGGGCTCAAGCGATCCTCTCTCCTTGGCATCCCGAAGTGCTGGGTTTACAGGCGTCAGCCACTGCACCTGGCCCATTCCTGCTATTTTAAGCCCTCCATTTGTGGTACTCGGTTATAGCAAGTCCAGGAAACATCTTGAGGTGGGACATCATCTCAGGCCTGGAATGTCCTGAACTGAACTCCGGCTGCACCCAGCCCTGCTCTCCCAGTTGATGGGAGCTCCATCAGGTAAGGTCAGGCCACGCCGGAGATGATCCCTAAGGCTTCCTTCCCCTCACGCCCCACATTCAGCCACCAGGAGTCCCAAGGCCTCTGCCTCCAGGTTCTGGTCCACACCTATCCACGCCTCACCTCCTCCAAGGAGACTGGCAGGGGAGGTCCACACCACTGTCTTCCCTCCTTGTCCTCACTGGTGTCCCTGTTTCCTTCCTCCGTCTACTTCCAACTAGCAGCCACCACGGTCCTATGACAGTTAAGTCAGAGGGAGTCAACCCTCCACCTCCCACAGCTCTCATGTCACCCAGAGTAACAGGCAAAGTCCTCAGAATGCCTGGTGAGTCACTCGCCATGCCCTGAACTTACTCCTCCCAGCCACGCCGACTGCCAGGACACTCCGTGAACGCCCCTGATATGCCCTGGAGGCAGGGCCTCTCCCCTGGCCACCTTGCTGGGGTGGGGGCTCCTCCCCAGGATACCCAGATCCACGTGGCATGACTCATCATTCCTTCAAGGCTTCGTTCAATGCCACCTTCTCCACGAAGCTGACCACGGCCAGCCCTGTGGGAGAACCGCCATTCTGCTGGCCTGTGCATCCCCTTCCCTTGCCCCTGTAACACCACACCTCTCAGCACCTGCGGTGGGCTGGGCAGTGCCATAAGCACTTCCCACATCCATTAGCTTATTTTAACCTCACAACAGCGCCCCAAGGGCTGCACGGTCACCACTCCATGTCACAGATGGAGACACTGAGGTGCAGAGGGGCTGACCTGCCCAACTACACAAGGGTAAGTGGCAGAGCTGAGGCTGGGACCCGAGGCCAGGCTCAAGCGCATTCTTGTAACCAGCTCAGCCAGTCTGGGCCCGGTGCAGGATCATACCATTCTCGGGGTCCCGACAGCTCCTGCTGCCTCCACCCCACCAGATGAAGGCTCCTGCTGGCAGGGATTTTTGCTGTTTGCTGCTCTGTCCACCACACATACCTAGAACAGGGCCAGGCACACAGTAGGCACTCACACTTGTGGAATAAACAACAAAACTATTCTCAAAGGTAAAATCAAAGACACTCATTTTGCTCTCAGTACAAAGATAACAGATTCCAAAAAAAAAAAAAAAAACCAGCAAGAATAATGCAGTCTGTGCACATAAACCTGGCATGTGTACGTTCCCCACACACAGTTTTCAAGCTGTTGGCAAAAACAAAGTCAGGTTCTTACTCCCCTAATCTACTAAGTGCCACGTTCCTTCCCCCACAGGAGGCCGTGGAAATAGTGGAGTGAAATGAACGACTGAGCGACAGTCCTGGGCATCTGCCAGGTGTGGTGCTATAACATGTGATATTCCTGTTTTCTCAAAGGAAAATCGACTTTGTGACTTTAGAGAATACCTTCGTACCACTGAAGATCATGTTTACAAAAACTGTGTAGGAATGGTAGAGAAACAGATTTGGGACAAAGGTTTGACGTGAATCCAAAACAATGGCAAAGGCACGCTACTTTTTCTTTTAACATACTTTTTTGAGATGGGGGTCTCACTATGTTGCCCAGACTGGTCTTGAACTGCTGACCTCAAGTGATCCACCCACCTCAGCCTCGCAAAGTGCTGGGATTACAGGCATGAGCCACCACACCCACCAGCAAAGGCACTCCAAATAAAGAGACTATAAATGCCACTTTAAACATCTTAGTTTTAGTAAATGAATTTTCTGTTCTTAATTTCTATTTACAAATACACAGCTCCTAGAAAATGTGTAAGATCTTGCTCCTTTATAGAGGTGTTTGGGTTGATTTCAGATAGAATGTAATCTCACATATAAAAAAAAATTTCCTGCCAGACGTGGTGGCTCACGCCTGTAATCCCAGCACTTTGGGAGGCCGAGGCGGGTGGATCACGAGGTCAGGAGATCGAGACCATCCTGGTCGACATGGTGAAACCCTGTCTCTACTAAAAATACAAAAAATCAGCTGGACACGGTGGCGCGTGCCTGTAATCCCAGCTACTCAGGAGGCTGAGACAGGAGAATTGCCTGAACCCAGGAGGTGGAGGTTGCGGTGAGCCGAGATTGCGCCATTGCACTCCAGCCTGGGTAACAAGAGTGAAACTCAGTCTCCAAAAAAAAAAAAAAAAAAATTTCCATATATACGATATATAATAATTTATTATCTGGCTCTTCATCTACATATTAGATGCTCAGCAGCCCCAAGTTTCAAAGCCACGATTTGGATTAGATTCAATCTTAATTTCTCATATACGTACAAAGGGGCATGAAAGATTGTGAAATACATATTTGGTTTCATCCTCATTTCCTGGCATACAACTCCTAAAATCTCTGGAATCTCCACAGTGATGTGCTTTTGTCTGCTGTGAGTTGACTGATGGCTGGCAGCCCCCAGGTAGCTTCGGGATGGGGGCTGGTCACCAGAAAGAAGATTAGAGGGTTGAGACTTTCAGCCCCACCCCCAATCTTGGGGAGTGGGCAGGAGATGAAGGTTAAGCTGATCACCAATGACCAATGTCTTAACCAATCATGTCTTCATAATGAAGTTTCCAAAAAAACCCAAAAGAACAGGGTTCACTAAATTTCCAGACAGCTGAGGTTCCTGGAGGGTAGCGTGTACACGGAGGGCATGGAAGTTCTGCACCCGTTCCCCTACACCTCACCCTACACATTCTTTCATCTGTAGCCTCTGTGATGTCCTTTATAGTAAACCAGTGTACCTGTTTTCCTGAGTTTTGTGAGCAAATCTAGCAAATTAATCAAACCAAGGATAGGCTCCTGGAAATCTCCATTTGTAGCTAATCATGGAACAGAAGCACAGGCAATGACCCGGGGCTTGCGACTGGCATGGAAGTTGGGGGCAGTCTTGGGGGACTGATCCCTAATTCTGTGGGGTCCTGAGCCATCCCAAGGTAGACAGTGTCAGAACTGAACTAAATTAGAGGACACGCAGCTGGTGTCTGTCACAGAATTGATCGACTGCTTGTTGGTGGGGAGAAATCCCCACACATTTGGTCCAGAGTCTTCCATGGTGTGAGAGCAGAGACACCAAACAAATCTGCATTTACATGGATTTTACAGGAGAGAAATTGTTGGAGGTTGAGTAATTCTTGTATGTATCAGAGTCGGTAACAGGTCAAAGTAAGTGAAGGAGACCCATCTCTATGTCAGTCTGGCTGAACCAGATATTCTGGAAGGGCAGGGCTCTCCCTGGGTCTGCTCATAAATCCTAAACACTCAATCATCAGTAACTCACCGCAACATGACACGAAGAAGGGGCAGGCGAATCAGAATCTCCACACCATTTCTTAAACATTTCCCCCAACTTGAATTATTTTAAGAGATGAATGTATTGATTTACATCCAGTTATACACATTTTTCCTCATCCTATCTCTTCTTATGTTACACTGTCTGCTATAATGTATCTTTTATTCATCTTCACTATATAGATTTCTTGTGTTTAATAATTTTTCTGGTCATCTGCAAGCTTTACATCTATTTTTAAATTGTTACAGTCATTTTCTTTATAACTTTATGTGATATCTCTTAATCTTTTCTCTTGATTTGGCAACTTGGAATGGTATTTGTGGGATCCCCACTCTGCACACTTCTAAAAATCAAGACGCTTGGAATGGACAGGGTGTGTCCTAGGGTAGGGAGAAGGGAAGAAGTGCTGGATTATAACATTATTTTTACTTTTATGATATGCCTTTTGGTAACTTTACACAACGTATGAACATCTTTCTTTTTTACCTACCTGCCAATATTTTTTATCTATTGTCTATTAGAATTTCCTTCCATGAAGGAAGATGAATCGCAGTCACACCAACCTCTCAATAGGTTACACTGTTGTTTTTATCTTTTCAAGATTTGTTTCTGATGCCCGTATTTCCCACAGTTGCTTCGTCATTCTATAAGGAAAGAGGTTCAGCCCTTCCTATCAGTCCCCCTAGTCCCTGACTTCACCCAGCTCTCTCCAATGGGTAGGTTTTGTTCAGCCTCCCACGGGCCCCACCCCAAGATGGGCACCACCTTCTCCAAATGCTTTCATGTTTGAGCACACCTCTCAATGACCTTGACATCTGAAGAACGATTTGCCTGGCTTTTATGCGTTTGGATCATTTTTTTTTTCTTTAACACTTTCCATATATATTTCTCCAGTGTCTTTCAACAGCGAGTATTTGTGGAGAAAACTAAAGCATATCCCACTTTTCTCCTTGGATACTGAAGAATTCTTTCCAGAGTCACAAAATTCTAAATTTTATTGTTTATATCAGAACCATCATTCTATAGTTTTATTGATACATCTTAACATTGGCTGGTCTGATTCAAGTTTCCTGGAAAATGGGACTTACTTTTTACATCAGTTTCCAAGGGCTGCCTTAACAAACAGCCACTAACTGGTTGGTATGAAATAAGACACGTTTCTTTTCTTTCTTTCTTTTCTTTCTTTTTTTTTTTTTTTTGAGACAGAGTCTTGCTCCATCTCCCAGGCTGGAGTACAATGGTGCAATCTTGGCTCACTACAACCTCCTTTTCCTGGGTTCAAGCGATTCTCCTGCCTCAGCCTCCCTAGTAGCTGGGATTACAGGCGCCTGCCACCGTGCCCAGCTAATTTTTGTATTTTTTCGTAGAAATGAGGTTTTGCCATGTTAGCCAGGCTGGTCTTGAACTCCTGACCTCAGGTGATCTGCCTGCCTCAGCCTCCCCAAGTGCTGGGATTACAGGCGTGAGCCACCACATCCTATCTGGAAGCTGTTTCAAAACCGTTTCTGGGTCTCACTGGCAACTCTGCCCTCAGCAGCCCAAAAGACCCCCACACCTGACCGCTCAGGCTGGCAGTGCACATCCACGCTGACTGTGCCCACGTACGTAACTAGACGGGGCCAAGGCAGAAACAAGACTTGCCCTCCACACAGCAATCCTAGTGACGGGGGGACTTTCTCCAGAGACGTTTCCCCTGCTTCCCTCGGTCTGAAGTTCCACTGCAGCCTCTGCATCATCTCCTAACTGGAGCTCTTTCTCATGCACCAGGACCACTCCTGCCTCTCAGGGGACGTCACTCCTCTGCAGAGGCAGGGAACACAAATGCAGAGAAGGTCAGACCAAAGTGTGGACTGCATTCTTTTACACAGATGATTTCTTCTCATTGCCCAGGTATTCAGCACAACCATATATTTCATGGTGATTCCACCAAAAGCTGGCTTTCAAGAAGGTTCAATTCAGAGTCATGGCTCGGCAAAGCCAGTCACCACGACGGTCGTTCCTAGAGTATACGATCTGAGAGAAATGGCCCCAGATAAACAAGGCAGCCACAAAGTCAGGCAAGGGATGAGTCTCCAGGGGGCCAGTAAACGCTCTGGGCTGTGCATCACCTCTTGCGTCTGAGCCACCATTTTCTGCATGGTAACGTTGGAAACGGACCTTTCTCAGGTTGAATTCTACCCAAGACCATTACCACTTTTGCAAGTAGCCTCAACCACAGAGATAAAAAAATAGTAATGCCACTTGCTGTACAAATTTCACACGAGGCACTCTGAAACAACGGAAAACTCCCAACACTCAGGCTGTGGGCTGCTTCCAGGTTCCTCACCTCACGCAGCATGCTAGCAACTTCATCTGCCTCTTCCTTCATTCTAGGAGTTTCCAAAGTTATTGCCTGCCTCTTTGGGTTCAACCTCGCATGCACGCATGTGCTCACACACACAAACACACACACACCAGCCTAGCCCCAGGCCACGTCATTCCAGCTACCTATTGAAATTACATATTGAAAAATGAGTATTACGTTGGAAATACATATTCTCGAATTCAGGGAATGTTCTGAACTTTCAGAGTATAACTTAAAATGACTCAAAACACATAAGATAGACAGATCCCCACTTTACAACTGAGAAAACAAGTGCCTTGGAGACGTGAAAGGGCCCAGGGAGATCCTGAAGTCCTGACCCCTGTTCCCTGCTTCCTTCCTCATACTAGGAAGCCTCCCAGAGAACTCACATTCCATTTCTCCAGAACACAATAACAACCAGCAAAATCCTGTTTTCCAGCAGAAGCTGGAGTCTTCTACCCAGATAATCATTGGCTTTTAACTACTCCAACCCTGCCGTCAACATCAGAGGCCTCAGGGGCCTTTGCAGGGCAGATGCGGGTCCTTGCTGTGCTGAGCCTGGGGCATGCGGTGAGAGCAGAGAAGATGATGGAGACTGTGTCCCGGCCCTGCAGAGTGCAGAATCCAGTAGGGGGAGTGGCCTGTCCACCAGGACCTGCCCTTAAAAACCGTCTGTGATCCAGGCTGCAAGACACCTAGGGAGGTGGAACTGCAGGAACTGAGTGGTGAATTTCTCCTCGACTTCTTAAAAATGGCAAACCCCAAAACACACTCCCTCTAGCCACTGGTCCTTCCCCATTCGCGGTCAGGCATCCAGCAGTGGGCCACCTGTCTTCTCAATTTCTCTCTCCCTTTCTCTCCTCCACCTGCAGAGATGGGGCTTCTGCCTCAGCTCTCCACGGCCAGCCAAGCTCACCAGTGACCTCTGTGCTCCAGGCCCACAGTCACCTCTGAGCTCTCCCCTGACCCGTCCGGCATGTAGGCAGTGCTGACTGCAAGTGACCAGCCCCTCAGTGAAGCTTTGGAAATGCACCCTCCTGGTCTGCCCACCACAGTCCTTCCTTCTGATCTCTGGCCCCCATACCTGTTCCTCTAACTTTATATGGTGTTTCCAAGGCTTCTGTGCCCGTGTCCTGGGTGCCTCACTGTCACACAGGAGTCTGTCTTCTCCAGACAATGTCCCCAGCACAGTGTGTCCTTCATGAGAGCTGACAATGGGGCCACATATGGCTCATCTCCTTATCAACAGTATGTCACACAGGGCCTGGAAGCATAGTAGGTGCTCACTAAACAGTTGTTGAATGAATAAAAAAAAGTCAAGGTTAGAGAGACTTTCACGCAGTGAAGAGCACGTGGGAGAAATGCACGTTCCAGGCAAAGGGAAGGTGGCTTTCTCATTTCTAAAACAAACCTCTTGGGCACCTACCACTTACACATGAAATCTGAGAGTAAAAGAGTTTAGATGATCTATTCCAGAAGATGTGTGAGAATTCTATGCCCCCACAATGAAAACTGTTCGTCTTTGGCATAGACTTCCTTGACAAGACGCCCCAGTTCCAGCAGCCCCACCCAAAACCCCATAACCAGACTCTACAAAATAATTATACACAGGGACGGCCATTATGCACACATCACAGGTGGGTGGGAGCGAGACATGTTCTGAAGGTGAACATCTTCCTCCTGTGTCACAAGCTCCTTGAAAACAATTCTGCCCACACTTCACCGAGCAGAACGACTGAATTCGCGCAGGACTTGGGTCCAATCGCCCTCCACCATTAACATGTGCCGGTGCCTGGGTAGGTTCCTCTCCCCAGGCCTCTCTGCATGCTCCTCTAGGAAAGGGGGCGATGACCATTCTCATGGGGCGCTTGTGAGCAGGAAATGCTGTGACACAAGCTCCTCACGGTGCCGGCTCACGGCGAGTGAGCAAATTAACACTAGCGCCGCTTCCACGTGCAGTTTCGGCCAGTGAGGTGGGAAAACAGTAAACTGAGTTCGGCTCCTGGTCACCAGGACACACAGTCCACAGCATCCCGTGGAACTGAAACCTCTGGACAAGGAAAACGGCTGATTCTGGAGCAATTAGAAGCTACAGGATTCTTCAGGAAGAGTCCTTTAGAACTGTTCTTGGAAACAGTCAAAACTTTCTCCCCATGCCGGGCCCTGCCCAGACAAAGCTAACTCATTTTTTTTTAGTGGCATAATTTGTGGGGTTTTATATTCCTTATTTTGTTTTGATACAAGGAGGAGCCACCTCTAACCCTTTCTTCCCACTGGCTGAGAGTAAACAGTAAACCGTACGCAGGCGGTTGCCTTTGAGACCCAGGCTGAGACCTGCATTCCCCAGAAGGCCTCCCAGCTGCAGCTCCGATTCACTCCTAACAGCTCATGCCCTGATTTTTGGTGCCAGGGTTGTCTCGTGTGTTGTATTGTCCTCTAATTTTTCCCAGAGGCCTATGTTTCCTGTCAATGAGCTTGTGAATTCCTTAAGGACACAGCTCTTTTTCTTAGTCTCTTTTTGATGGTCCCCATAGTACCTACAACTAATAGAAACTCACTAAACCTTGTTCCTTAGATGGGGAAACATGTTCACGAGCCCCACGTGGGAGCAGAGAGAAAGCCAGTGAGGTCAACAAACCTGCCAAGACTTTGGAAGCAGCTAGAGAAAGTTCAACAGGCCAAACTCCTAAAGCATGTGTGCAAAGAATTAATTTAGATTTTCCAGACGTGGCTAGGGCAGGCTGAACTTGGTCAACTTCCCAGCTGCTATAAAAATAATCAGAAACTTGTCTCTTAAATGTCCAAATATAAGCAAAGCTCGAAGCGAGAGGACAGCAGAGGTTGCTGGTGGCCTACCCATATTCCTTGGGCACTCACTCCAGCTTCTGTAACCTCAGGAGTAAGATTATCTAGTGTCCAAGTTAGGTCTGATGTGCCAGGGAGTGAACGCTCCTGGGAGCAGCCCTCATCCAAAAATAAACAGCTGGTGATTCAAACCCTTGCTCCCTTACTCCCCAGGCAAACAGCGTGGGGTGGTCTCTGTGCCATCCCCCAAAAGTCCTTAATGGAGTTGAGCCCCAGATGTGCATTGCAATAGCCCACTCTGAGTATATCCTGTACCGACCTCCTCCTCCCTCCCTCCCTCACTTCGCTGCCCCCTACCAGTGTCTCAGGGTAGGGAGAGTGAGAGGTTTACTCACACAGTCCTCACCTTATGCTCTGCTACGGTCTGAATGTCTGTGCCCCGACCCCTAACTTTGTATGATGAACCCTTATTCCCAATGTACCAGGATTAGGAGGCAAGGCCTTTGGGAGGCAATTAGATCATGAGGGTGGGGCCCTAAGAGATAGGATTAGTGCCCTTACAAAAGTACCTAAGTGCACACTCTCATCCCTTCTGCCAGGTAAGGAGACAGAGAGAAGGCACTGTTTCTATGAAGCATGAAGCCCTCTCTAGATCTGAATTGGCCAGTGCCTGGGTCTTGGACGTCCAGCCTCCAAAACTCTAAGAAGTAAATATCTGCCATCTATAAGTCACCCAATCTAAGGTATTTTGTTATAGCAGCCCAAATGGGATAAGAGAAGCTTTCTAAAGGCCAAGTATGCTTTAACTCAGAGGCTATGACATAAACCAGAAAACAGTGGTGGAGAAAGCCAATTGCCTCCTAGGCTAGAAGCCATGTTCTAGCCACCGATCTGCCACCTGGATGAAACCCAAACAGACTGTGGATGTCTCCCACTGTCCCTTCTTAACCTCCGGTTGATGCATTGGGCAATAACCCTACAGAAAGCCATTCGCTAATTGCTGCAATAAGGTAAAATGTTGCATTAAAGAGAAAAACTGGGTGATTCATCTAGTTAGTGATTAGCAGCCCGAGATTTCTCAGATATTACTCTCTCGTTTTCAGCAGGTTAATAGATAGGAAAATTAGCAGATAATTTAAATAATGCCTCATTTAACACAACGATTCCTAATTATATTAGCAGCCCATCTGCTGAAGTCTGCCAGCAAGCTGAACCCGCAGCAGCGGTGGCCTCTGCAGCCCAGCCACGCGGGGCTGTTTGCCCACAGTTATTACATGTGATTGTAGACGCTGATTCCGTTAATCAGGCTCTTTCAGCGCTTCAGTTCTAGAAATGAATCTCATTTACTTAAACACATCTTGTTGAAGACAGCAAAAATAATTGCCACGCGCCATTTCTCCATAACCTAAAATTAAGGCTGTTTTTATAAAGGAGGGGGAAAAATCATTTTCAAAGAGCACCACTTAACACAAACAGATGTTACAGAACTTAGCTAAGAGGAGCCTGATTATACCATTTATTCCGGCTGTGTGTGCACGTGTGCGGGTGTGCGAGCCATTTCACTATTGCTGCACAGGCTCCTACTAGAAAGACACATGTTGAGAGACGCGTGGATACCCAGGCTCCTTTTGGGAAAACCACACCTGCCAAGTGGATGGTGGCGGCTTAGCTGCCTGAACGTGGTGGTTCTCCACCCAATGCTTAGCGCTTAGCAGTGTTCACTTAAAAGAAAATTCAACACAATATTTATACATTTGGAAAGGAGAAAATACCTTCTTATAAAGGTGCAAGGCAGCCATCACACAGTCTGGGAAGTGTGCTTTTTGTCCAAGATCAGACAGGCACTTTGAAAGAGGAGGGGTTGGGGAAGGAGCTTTATACTGAATGGGTTGGCCAAACACACATACTCAGCAGGTTACAGGAGGAACTATAAATATTCATGAAGGTGGTCCTGACACACGCATATTGAACATCCATGTTACATGACTCCCATGTTCACTCTGGGGTGGAGTCTTAACATTGAAATGTATCACAATTAGACCCTAAACGTCCAAAAGGTCTTTTCAGGACTCAAAGGCGCTCAGCCTCTGTAAACTGGCCAGGGACAGTCCATGATCGGGGCCTCTGATCAGAAGGAGGCTCCTGAAGTCAGTCTCCTGCCCTATCAGAGCTGTAGTCATGGCTGTGGAAGGGGGTCAGCCGGCGTCTGTGGGTGGATGAGCTGCAGTCATTTGAATCTCGGGGCCAGTGTGTGTTGAGCTGCTGGAGAAAAAGAAGATGCTGTGGTGCGAGGGCAGAGTCCATTTTTCAAGTGCAAGACACATGGCTTGACCCTTGCCTGGTGTGGCCTGAGGTCCTGCTTATAAGTTTGTATCTTGTTGCCACCAACAGTCTGTCCTGTTCTCTATTTTAACATTAGTAATGGTCATCGGTTGTGCCTAAACTATAAAAGGGAGAAAGTATGACAAGGTGTGTCTGATCTCTTGTCCCATCATGGCTGAGAACTAAGTTTTCAAGGGGTTTTACCTGAGGATGGGAGAAGACGTTTACCTGCATGCCTCTCCCTTCCTAAGGCCCTAGTGGTGTGAGCTTGGTGCAGGGCTGCCTGGCTAGTGGCAGGCAGAACCAGGGCCGGAATCAGGCAATGTCACCACTGAATCGGGGCTGCAGAGCAGCACACCTGAAGACAGGTGTCCCATCTGAGAGCGTGGGCTGCTTGCCAAGAGGCCGCGCATGACTGCGCTGCCTTCAGGGATGGCCACTGTCCAGGGTCTGATTCTCACTCTGCCTCTTGGATGCAGGAACCAAACGTGGACTGAAAGGGGAGCAGCCATCAGCAACCTCACTCCAACCAAGCTTCCGCAGATGTGGGCTGGAGGCCAGAGAGCCTGTTCCTTTGCAACAGGGGATATTCAGTAACAGCTGGGCTGGATGTTTTCTTCTGCTCCAAGGGTCTGTCTGAAGACAGCTTCCACCAGGAGGGAAATCAGTGGGGCAGGGTTGGGGAGGCAGAGAAAGGGAACAAGGGGTGCTTTCTCTATGCAGGATGCCTCTGTCCCACACTCTCCCTGGGACCGTGGAGTTTCCCTGAAAGCCTCTGAGGTTACACAATCTGTCTTCTAGCAGGATGCAGTTCTACTGACCAAGGAATGAAGGCATATTTAAACAGTCACGTGTGAGAGCATTCGCTGATGCCAATGAAAACAACGATCCTTTTCCCACACAAGAGGAAATTCACACTCAACCACTTTTAAGAAAACAAACTATTTAAAAGGACAAAAGATCTCTGACCTTCACACTCTGATGACAGTTGGGGATGGGGGTAAGTAGAATAACATTTCTATGATTAGGGGTAGTTTTTTCCTTTCCCAAGAGACAACCAAAGTCGCTCCAAAGAACCCCCAAGAGCCCATTACGCATTTCCAAAAATTTTAGGAGATGTCATTTTACCTAAAAATTAGCTCTTTCTGCACATTTCCTAAAGGGGTTTAAATAAATTCTTATCAAAGGTATAATGTCTTAGTTCTCAAGATGTTTCTGGAGTTTCACTAAATGTTCCCTTTTGCTCAAGAGTTGATGACAGCAACTGAACAGCCACTTCAAACCTGAACGTTCAGAAAAGGAACATAGTTAACTTTACCCCGGTTGCCAACATTCAAATTTTGTCACAATTTTTAATAAGTGTAAAAAAAAAACAGATAATGCATATACACCTGCTGCAGCATCAGGCAAGATTTTCAAGTTACTCCAATTATAAGATGGTTACTCCTTGTAATTATTCTAGATATTAAGATTCATTTTTTTCTAAAATGTGATAAATACACATACCTTAAAATTTTCTGTCTTAGCCCTTTTAAAAGGTAAAGTTCAATGGCACTAAGTACATTCACATTGTTGTCTAACTGTCATCACCCACCTGAGGAACTCATTTCATTTTACCAAACTGAAACCGTTACCCATTAAACGACTCCCCACTCCCCAGTCCTGCAGATACCACCCTTAATGTTTCTGTCTCTATGAATCTGCCTTCTCCAGGAACCTCACATAAATGGAATTACACAGTGCTTGTCCTTGTGTGACAGTTTTCTGTCACACAGCATAAGGTCTTCAAGGTTCATCTACGTTACAGCAGGTGCTGAAAATGTTTTCCTTTTTAATGCTGAAAAATATTCCATTATATGCTGCTATGGACTGATTTGTGCCCCCCACTTTTTGTTGCAATCCTAATCCCCAAGGTGGTGCCATTAGGAGGCAGGGCCTTTGGGAGGTGATTAGGTCATGAGGATGGAGCCCCGTGGATGGGATTACTGCCCTTATAAAAAGGACAGAGGCTCTCTCTCACCCTCTTTCTACCATGTGAAGATGCAATGAAAAGCAGGCAGTCTGCAGCCCAGAAGGGGCCCTCGTTGTACCCTCACCATGTTGGCACCTTGATCTTGCGTTTCCAGTCTCCAGAACTAAAAGAAATACATTTACATTATTTATAAGCCACTCAGTCTAGGGTACTTTGTTATGGCAGCCCAATCTAAAACACGTGTATAGAACAGAATTTTGTTCATCCATGCATCTGTCCACAGACACTTGTGTTATTTCCACCTTCTGCTCTTGTGAATGACACTGCTGTGAACACAGGTGTACGGGTATCTCCTCAAGACCCTGCTTTCAGTTCTTTTGGGGAGATTCATTTTCTTCAACAAATATTTATTGCTAATAAATATTAAGTGAGCAGCTACTATGTTCCTGAGCCATAGAGATGAAGAAGATACAGTGATCCCCATTGAATTTATGACCTGATGTTAAGACAGAAGACCAGCCTTCCCTTTCATAACAGTTTTCAGTTTCTGTAGAATTGGCTTTTGGATTGGTGAGGGATTAAGTACAAGCAACTACAAACAATTCACATAAGGTTTTCCACTCAAAATTTCATTTCTCCTCGGCCACTCAACATACTTAAAAAAAAACTTGCCCTTCTGTTTATTAAGATAGTTTCAAGGCAACAGAATAATTTTAATAATATATAAAACACAACAGAAGTAGAAAGATAAATTTTCTAATGGGGAAGTGCATTGCCAATCACACAATCTGCTATTTTCAATCACACACAAAGATGACCAAATAATAACCATATTATATTTAAAACTGACCTGCTGAATGGCCATGCAATTTTACCACATTTTAGAAAAATGAATCTTAACATCTAAATAATTGCAAGGAGTAACCATCTTATGATTGCAGTAACGTGAATTCATCTCATCTATGAAAATACATTATAAAGTATTGATTATGATGAAGGGCTTTGAAAGCAGAAAATGTGATTTAATTTCTAAGGGTTGAAAAGGTACAAACACTTCTTAGCAACAACGACAATTATATGTGAGTATGTTGATGATGGGCACCGATAATCTACCAATCCTAGTATTCACCCAAGTGTAGAATGCTGTGACCTAGCTTTACAACGAAATCTTCTTGAACTCTAAAATTTCATCTTCATTTTACACTGATCTTTTAGTTTGCGATCTCATTGGCCCAAACTTGGAATGTGTGACACAGAAAAACCACTGCGTTCAATTTACTACCCTTTGCAAATTTCAGGCCAACAATTTAAGAAACAGGCTATTTCTATGTGGCTCATATAAGGCCTTGATGTTTTTTTCCCATTTTAAACCCACAAGGAAAAAAAAAAAAAAATTTTAATAGGCGTATGGTGATCAAAGATATTCTCTGCTAAAAAAACTTTTTTAAAGCCCTTCCAAGTAAATTTATCTCAAGAAACATTCAATCTCTATTGACCTCTACATTTTTATGGTGTCCAGATATTTTGAAAGAATGCTAACCCAGAGGAGAAACGACAGATGCATCCCTCTCTGGCTTCTATTGCCAGCAAAATACAGATGTTTTCTTTATTATGGTATAGAAAAGTCATAAAGAAATCTTCCAGAATATTCTAGAGACAGGAAAAATGAAGAAGACTTGGAGAAAAAAAATGCAACATATTAACCTTGGCAAAGTCTCCAACATACTTGTGAGAGCCCTTGTATGTGAGTATTAAGCATTTGCTGGAGCCACAGTGGAGATAGCTACCATCCACGGTCCTAGCTACAGCCCCTCTCCATGGGCACTGGACCACCCCACTAAGTGCCCACTCAGGACAGCATACCCATAACTCCCCCCTCTCTTCTGCATCATTTCCCCCCTCTGCCAAGATCACTCCCACTGCTTACACACAGGACAATACATCTCCCATCTTGAGAAAGAAAATGCAAACTCTTGGCCAGGTGCACTGGCTCATGACTGTAATCCCTGCACTTTGGGAGGCTGAGGCGGGCAGATCACCTGAGGTCAGGAGTTCAAGGCCAGCCTGGCCAACATGTTGAAGTTCCATCTCTACTAAATATATATATATATATATGAGCAAGGCATGGCGGGTAATACCAGCTACTCGGGAGGCTGAGGCAGGAGGATCACTTGAACCCGGGAGGCAGATGTTGCAGTGAGCTGAGATCATGCCACTGCACTCCAGCCTGGGTGACAGAGCGAGACTCCATCTGGGTGACAGAGTGAGACTCCATCGCAAAAAAAAAAAAAAAAAAAAAGCAAGCAAGAAAGAAAATGCAAACTCTTCACCCCCCATTGCCCTCCAACCACAGCCCTATCTCTCTATTCTCCTCTACAGTAAATCCCCTTGAAAGAGCTGACTGATCTCACAGGCTCCAAATCCTCTCCTCCCTTTCTCCCTCGGGGCCACCATCCCACAAAAATGGCTCTTCTCTCTACATCGATGTCCTCTCCAGCCACAGCTACCCAGCTGAGGGGTTTGGCGACCTTCAGGACTCCCTACCACCCTGCCTCACCCCTGTCTCCTGGTATCTTTCCTCCCCCTACCCCCTACCCCCAGCTCTTACTCCTCAGGGCCCTTTGCTGACTCATCCTCACCTGGTCCACCTCTATTCTAAGTTTTGGGGTGTCCCAGGGCCCGTGCTGGGACCTCACCTCGTTTCCCTAGGCTCAGTCCATGGGAGTGCGTGGACTCTCAGGGCTGTGAACACTGCCTCTGCATTGCACACTCTTAAATTCAGTTGTCTCTGGGCCCAGAGGCAGGATCAGCTGTTGCAGGGGCTCCCCCAGTGGGTGTTAGGAATGGCATCTGATTTGGCGTTTCCAAAACCACACTCCTCATTCACCCTCGCAGCCAGGCAGCTCTCATCAACAGCACTTCCCCCTCCTTCCTCCAGCCTTCCTCCCCACGGCTCACCCTCCACGCTCCACCACACAGGCTGCCTTGGATTCCTCCAGGACCCAAGCACTGCTCCTCCTCAGGGCCGTCGCGCTGGCTCTTCCTGCCGCCTGGACACCCTTCCCCATGCACCTTGCTCTCCCAGCCCTCCTTTTCCAGGTCTCTGCTCCAGAGCTCCCTTGTTGGAGATGCCATCCCTGGCCATCATAATAATGAATTCATGACACTTCCCTACCCCTGACACTCCTTTGCCTGTGTGGTAATGTTTTTCATAGCATCCATCACAATCCTTTCACAGTATCTGTCACCATGCTTACAACATGTTGTTGTCCGTCCCTTTCACGAAAGTGTAACTTCCAAGAAGGCAGGATTTTTGGTGACTATTGCAACTACTGGATGCTCGGTGCCTAGAACAGGACCAGTCAAGTATCACATGTCCACTAAATACCAATTTCTCAAATGTTTACAGTCACGTGTGGATTACAGTAACTTCTCCACCAAAGCAATAACCAAACTCAGCCACTGCACTAGATTTTATTAAGAAACATGAAAAGCTTAAGGGTCATCATTTTGTCCTGGCTGATCACTGGAATCACTCCAGACACTTAAAAAATACATACAGCTCCAGCCCAGAGAGTGGAGCCTGGAATCCATACCTTTAACCAGGTCCCCAGTTAACTGCTGATCAGCCAGGTCTGGGGAGCACCAATTGGTCTCATCTCCCAGTGATCCCACTGCTGTCCATCAGCACGCACAGGTAACAGTGTTTCCGCTGGATTTCTCAGTGATGGGAAGTGCATTACCTTATGTCCTAGTTTGTTATAATTTTAGGGCATATTTTTCACCACATTCTCCCTTTTTCGGTTTAATTGCACAGTATATGTTGAGGATCTGCCCAGTAGGAGCAATGGCCTATCCTGAAATAAACAGCTAGTGAAAGGGACTTGGCGCCTGTCCCCAGAAAACTTCCAGTTGGCCGAGTATTTCCCAACACCTACTGCTTTCCAGCAGACCCAAGCCCGTGCTCTGCAATAATGCCCTCTTCCACCTGGCTGGCAGCTTGTCGAGTGTAGAGTGTCTCCTGCCTAGGACCTGGGGCATCCCTCTTCTGGGGTGGAGGTGGGCAGGCTGCACACCCCCCTGAAATCCTCCAGGCATTGGTCACGTGACATGATTTCCTGCTCCTTCCTCATCATGGTAGCATCTCAGAAACTCACCTGAAGTCAATATCCAGCCCTCACACCACCTTCAACAGCCCCTAATCAAACATCTCACCATCAATTTCTGCACGTCAGCTAAGCATTAACCATATCATAATAAATAACAAACAGCTCACTACAGTCATGCCTCATCATTTAGCACAAAGACTTCTGAAAATAATTCATAGTGAAAACCGTCTTACATGATTTCACAATTTCCTAAAACAAATTATATAAAAACCAATATCACACAAAGATGGGATCTGCACTTAAAATATTTTAGCATCCCGATACGCTCTGTTCATCTAACACCAGGCTCCAGTGGTTAGCATTCAAACAAAGTTTTAAAACAACCAAGTTTTCATTTTAATCATTGACAATGACCCTAAAACACGCTGGATTTGGTAGTTTGGAAAATATTGATTACTACTTAAAACTCTCAAAATTAACACAAACATGATCTCCCTCCACCGTCAACACAGATTTTCTTTGGAAAAGAGCCTAAGTGCAGACTTTGAAAAAAAAACCCATTTCACCACATAATTTCCTCAACTTAGATTTACACACAAAACGGTCTTGCAGCCTTACGGAAGGATGTTCACATGTTCCTAACTAGCTGCGCGTGACGCGTCTCGGCTCCTGGACCTAATAGAGATTCGAGCCGGCTGCTCCATCTTAAATCTTCTCTCCCCGAGGAGCCTGCCTGGTTTGAAGATCAATGAACTGCCCAGACGGAGGCGAGACAGCGAGAGTCACAGCTGAAAGCCTCATAGGTTTTAAGTGCTGGGTTTTGTACCAAACATTCCCATCCTTTTTGTTTCAAGTGCTCAGAAGGCAGGCAGCGCGGTGGTTTCAGCCCTTGGATAACTGGCTATAAAAGAAGCCATAACTTTCAGGCTCACCTGAATGTCACGACTTTGCCCCAGGTGGATGCATCTTGATTTGTGAAAAACAAACTCAACTCTATTTAATGCATTTCTCTTAAAACCACCTCTGCTATGATCAGAGCTGCGGGGCTGCTGGGACACGGTGGATTCTAAGTATGTGTCTGTTATGTTAATATGCATTCACCAAAGAACAAAAGACTTCATAAGACAAACATTTTGCATGGTCCAGAGGGTAAGGCAGGTAAGGTGTGAGCAGAGGAACAACTGTGTCCGTGAAGGCCCTCCTCATCTCCTCATTCCTGCCAACATAAAATGGTCTGGTGAGCGATGCCCAACTAAGAAGGCTGGGACCAGGATACCCGAGCAGTGGAAGCTGCAGGAGGCTGTGAATGCGGACAGTGGCTGAGGCGATCCGGCTATGCGGATTGAACCTGGTGAGGAACTGCGGCAGAAGTGGGTTTGTGAGTCAGCACAGGCTGCCAGAACAAAGCACCGCAGACCCACAGCTTAGACAACAGACTTGTAGCTTCTCATGGTTCTGGAGCCTGGAAGTCCCAGATCAAGGTGTGGGCAGGTGGCCTCCTCCTTGGCTGGCAGATGGCTGTCTTCTTGCTCCTTCTTCACGCGGCATTCTCTCTGCGCACATCCCTGGTCTCTCCCTGCGTGTCCTACTGGATCAGGGCCAGGCCACCCTCATGGCCACATTTTAACTTAATGATCTCTTTTAAGGCCCCATCTCCAAAAACCATCATATTTTGAGGTACTGGGGATTTGGACTTCGACATATAAACGTGAGGGACACAATTCAGCCCGTAACAGGGGGCCGGGCCAGCGCAGTGCAGGGAAGAGGTCCTGAGACCTGCCAACCACAGGGTTTCAATCCAGGACCTCATGGGTGCACCGAATCCGACATCCATGGTGGCCGAAGATGGTAGTGAAGACAGCCGAGTCCACACTTGCTTGACTTCTTTGCTTCTCTAAGTTTCTACAGCCCAGCCCATTCTCTACAAACCAACTGAGGTAAACTGAAATCTGAATTTAAAGGATCAAAATTATTTGGATAGACTCATGAACTAAAAGAAGCTTCATTCTGAAATAATGATCACCAGCTGTACTTATCAGAGTCCAGCCACAAAGAGAATTCTACTCCAGAGCTCCCCAGAAGGCGTTTTGATGGAGGGGCTACTTGTGGAGGTGTGGGTGGGGCACCAGGGACCCACAACAATGGCAGCCATCCCCGTCCCTGGCCTGAGGGGACAGGGCACACACCACCTTGCCTGCCAGTGAGAGCTAGAGCTTGGAGAGAACCTGCTTTGGGAGGCTGGAGGTGCGGAGGGAATCAAAGCCAGGCTAGAACAGGCAGGAAGGGTGAGTGGGAGCCATGCACTGGCTTTTCTCTTGCCCTTCTGAGCTGCACTAGAAGCCAGAAGAAAAGGAAGCCTGAACTACTCTTGGAAGCTGGCCTCCCTGGCACAGGACAGAAGGAAGCTGCTTCACCCAGGAAAATACACCACTCTTGGGCAACCACAGGTGGAGGACATCGGGTGGTGTCGCTTTCACTGGGGCACCCAGACTGGATGCTTCCGTGCAGGTGCTAGGCAGCGCCCCACTGCCACCCCCAGCCAGCATCCTCAGCACCTTGCAGACCCCTTAGCAGCTGCCAGCAGAGCTCAGTTCTTCCTGCTCACCAGCCTTCCCCTCCTCCCTGTGGCTCCCTCCAGAAGGAAGCAGGGAGGGAGGGTAGGAAGACGAGGAGGGGGCTCCGGCAGCCAGCTCCTCCCTGCACCACAAGGAGGAAAGAGGAAAGAGGAGCAGACGCTGGGCAGCACCGTGACCTCTGGGAGGGTTCTTGCTAAAAAAGAAGGTGGTGCTGAAACCCAAGGGGGTGTGTCCACACCAGCTAGCTGGAAAGGAGTAAGATACGCCACCCATAGAAATTGCATGGAGATCCCGGTTGGAAGTTGATATTTATGCTTTAGATAAAGTTTTAAGAGTGTTCAATTCTATCTGGAACTGCTTTGGTAGAGGAGCTTATTAAGGAAGGCAGCCAGAAAGCCCTGTCAGGAACAGACAGGTGAATGAACCGTTCCCGAGCATCTGCGATGTTCTAGGATCTAGCCTGCGTACCCAGATACACTATGACTCAACTCAGAAATGGGCAATTTCTCTCAAACAAGACTAGGCCCATCATTCCCTACAAGGCTTCAGAATTCTCAGTGGCAGTGACTTTGACTTGGAAAATTTGGGGATAAAGTGACCCATCAAAAAACATATATTTTGGGGGCTGAGCACAGTGGTTTACACCTGTAATCCCAGCACTTTGGGAGGCCGAGGTGGGTGGATCACTTGAGGTTAAGAGAGTGAGACCAGCCTGGCCAACGTGACAAAACCCTGCCTCTACTAAAAATACAAAAATCAGACAGGTGTGGTAGCATGTGCCTGTATTCCCAGCTACTTGGGAGGCTGAGGCACAAGAATTGCTTGAACCCGGGAGATAGAGGCTGCAGTGAGCTGAGATTGCACCACCACACTCCAGCCTGGGCCACAGAGTGAGACTCCATCTCAAAAATGAAAATAAACATTTTTGGGTATTTAACGTCTATGTGTGCATATATCTACCCCTTTTGCATATCCCTCTCTTTGTACATCACATATATTCTGAAATTTATAAAACACACAAAAGGCAGCTTAGCACACTGGTTCAGGGCACACAGTATGGGACCAGCCAAGCTGCTTTCAAGTCCTGGCTCTGCCCTCATGAACGGTGTTACCTCAGCCATGTAACTGATCTGTGCTTCAGTTTCCTCATCTGTAAAATGGAGATTAGGAACAGCCACCTTTCATCTTTCCTAATGTCAACCAGTAACTCTACCAAACCAAAGGGAAGGTACTGCTTATCTCCATCTTTTTTTTTTTTAACACAAGCAAAATACTTTGGAAGATTTTTACATAGGTAGGAAATTCTGTCTCCAAGTTAAGGTTCAAAAGTGTTTTTATAGGTAGCCAACTTACTCCATTTTGGTAGTAGAAATCAAATAATGATGTAAACATTTGCAGATATCATCCTCAAAAGACCTCTCCAGAGTAAGAGATTTTACGCTTCTCACCTAGCATTCAAGTATCATCTTACAGGGACCTGGTTTGTGTTTACTTTTTTAAATATCTACTAAGTACCATACCACTGCCAGCCACTTGCTATCACCATAAATGTCAGCAAATCTGGAACTGTGACTTTCTGAGAAATAAAAGCATGTAATTCACCTTTAGAGACCATGTTTCTTTTTGAAAAAGAATAAAAACAAACCTGACTGTCTGGGTGCAGTGGCTCATGCCTGTAATCACAGCACTTTGGGAGCTGAAGGTGGGGGATCACTTGAGCTCTGGAGTTCGAGACGAGCCTGGGCAACATAGTGAGACCCCATCGTTACAAAAAAATTAAAAATGAGCTGGGTGGGTGGCATGCACCTGTGGAGGCTGAGGTGGGAGGATGGCTTGGGTCCAAGAGACTGAGGCTGAAGTGAGCAGTGACTGTGCCATGGCATTCAGCCTTGGTGACTGAATGAGATCCTGTCTCAAAAAATAAAGTAAAATAAAATACAAACCAGACCGATGCCATACCAAAACCTGGAAACTGAAGCCACTATCAGGGTCCAAGCAAAAACACATTTAAGGGAGATGTGCTCACTGAGCTGCAGCATCAGCGACCCCTAGACCCCGGACCTCCGCAGTGTGCCACCATCAGTGAAGACCAGGACCCCCAGCAGGTGGACCAAACGAGGTTACCTGCATTTACCACGACTTACTAAAGCCAAATCCTTTGCTGTTTTAGGCAAAACAATTCAGACATTCTAATTTCTTCCTGCATCCTCTAACTTTGGAGACCTTTGTCCTGGGCAGTTTGTTGGGAGGGACACCTGTATGTGCCGTATGCCGCCTTCTTAGGTGAACAGGGGTACACATCCAGCTTTTTCTCCACCTTGCTTTTCTCACTTGCAGTATTTAAAGATATTCTCAGTCATTTATATCATGTTCCATGGCGTAGATTACCATAGTTTAATCAACCAGTCCCCTCTGGAGGCACAAGTGGGTTATTTCTTTTTTATTTTTGAGATGGAGTCTCGCTCTGTCACAAGGCTGGAGTGCTGTGGCATGATCTTGGCTCACAGCAATCTCTACTTCCTGGGTTCAAGCAATTCTCTTGCCTCAGCCTCCCGAGCAGCTGGGACTACAGGCATGCACCACCATGCCCAGCTAATTTTGTGTTTTTAGTAGAGACAGAGTTTTACCATGTTGGCCAGGATGGTCTTGATCTTGTAACTGCCCACCTCGGCCTTCCAAAGTGCTGGGATTACAGGCATGAGCCACCATGCCCAGCCACATGTGGGTTATTTCTAATCATTTGCTATGACAGGCGTGCCACAGTGAATAGCCTTGTGAATTGCTTTCCATATTTTTCCCCAGTGTAATTTTTGTATAGACTTCCAGAAGTAGATTTCTTTCTCCTTCCCTCCCTCCCTCCCCAACCCCTTTGTCTTTCCTTCCCTTCCTCCTTCCCTTTCTTCCCTTCTTTTCTCTCTCTCTTTCTCCCTTCCCTCCCCTCTCCTTCCTTTCTCTCTCTCTCTCTTTCTTTGGTGGAGTCTCACTCTGTCATCCAGGCTCCAATGCAGTGGTGCAATTTCGGCTCACTGTGACCTCCACCTCCCAGATTCAAGCAATTCTCATGCCTCAACCTCCCAAGCAGCTGGGACTACAGGAGTGTACCATTATGCCCAGCTACTTTTTATCCTTCCCCCCTACTTTTTTTTTTTAGTAGAGATGGGGTTTCACCATGTTGGCCAGGCTGGTCTCCAA
This sequence comes from Aotus nancymaae, assembly GCF_030222135.1. Lineage (NCBI taxonomy): Eukaryota > Metazoa > Chordata > Mammalia > Primates > Aotidae > Aotus > Aotus nancymaae. The sequence continues at coordinate 43,910,380 of NW_026988435.1, read as the reverse complement.
CTCCTGACCTCAAGTGGTCTGCCTGCCTCGGACTCCCAAAGTGCTGGGATTACAGGCGTGAGCCACTGCGCCCAGCCCAGAATTGGATTTCTGAGTCAAAGGATAAATGCATATGTAATTTTGCTAGCCATTTCCAAATTCCTCTCCACAGGAATTATATGACGGAATAATATTTTAACAGAACTTTCTCTTGCCATACAACTGCTTTCTAACAAGCCCTGTACATTATCCTTCTCCACCCTTGAATGGAATCTTGGACAAAGCCCACATTTTTCTAATAGCTTTATGGTCATATATTTGATTTTAGGCATTTTAAATCTAGTCTATCTCATATCAAAGCTTCTACCTGGCATCAAACGTGACGGGCCTGATTTAGGCTTGCGGTCTATAGTAGGGGAGGAGAGGTATTGTGGTTGGATTTACTGCTGTTTCCCCACCTTGCTCATGACTGTACCTCTGACTTCACCAGGATTGAAACAGGGAGAACGGAGGTGTGAGGGGTGGGAAGTTTTGTATTTGACTGCACAGTTGGCTCACTCTAGGCGTGGCTGGTGTCCAACATGCCAACCCTTCCCCTTATGGGTACTCCATGGGTTCTTCTGAGGCACTGCCTGGACATTTCCCACCTGCAGCTTCCTGATATAGACAAAATCTCAGGTGGCCAGTCGGCTACTTATCACTCCCTTCTTAGTCTCTACCACCTGACAGTCTAACCCAGAGGTCAGCAAGCTTTTTCTGTATAGGGCCAGACAGTAAATATCATTGGATTTGGTGAGACAGTATCTGTGTCAACCACTCACCTCTGCCATTGTAGTGTGAAAGCAGCCTCAGGAAGTATGAAACAAACCAGCATGGGTGTGTTCCAATAAAACTTTATTTATAAAAACAGGCAGCTGGTCAGATTTGGTCCACAGGCCTTCCTCTACCTACCTCTGGTCAACTCCATATTAACTCCCTCTGTGCTCTTCTCATGGGGAAGGGCTTGCCTTGTTCCTGATGACCAGAGTCTAGATCCCTTTAACTGAGTCCACATCTTCCCTGCTGGAAATAAGTGCACTGCCTGCCAATAACATCAATAAAGACTACAGTAAACAGACTTTCAGATTTGTCCTGCTGTGCTTTGCTGATTTTAAAGAAAGGAAAAGAATGGCAAATTGCTTTAAGGTACTTTATTCTTATTAAGCTATTATTTTTTTCTCAAAAAGTTATGAGGGTGAATCACTTGGAATATTTTTGGCTGCAAGTAAACAGAAAATTATAGATTTAGGATGGCCCAAATATGAAAACATTTGTTCCCCCCGCCACACACACCCCGCTAAGAAGCAGCCTCTGGTGATATTGGACCAATATTTCAAAGACATCAGCGTCGGCATCAGTGCTGTTCACTGACCTCTCTCCCAAGGTCAGAAGTCAGCTGTTTCTGTTGAAGGCCTTGTGTTTTCATGAAAGGCAGAAAACAGGAGGAAGTATTATCTTGGCCACACTTGACAGTTTTATTAGGAAAATATAAGCTTTCCCTAAAGTCCCCCAGGAAACTTCCATTTAGGGCCCACTGTCTGCAGCTGTGTCCTTAGTTGCAAAGGCAGCTACAGTGAAAAGCTTCAGGCCAGAGGAAAGTGAGGTGAGAGGTGTTTTATTCAGTTATCCAGCTGATATGGTCAGGTTACATGGAATCATTTTCCTCGCCATGTTTCAAAAACTAGATATGGTAAGGTCAGGTGGGCAGAGTTACCATAATGGACAGCAGAGACAAAGCTACAGTCAGAATAGTCTGACTCATGTAGAGTTCAGGCACTGGCTAATTAATCACAGTGTTCCTACAAGTGAAATTGATAGGAAGCCTACTGCGTTTCTTCTTAATTTATACAAGCAGAAAACTTCTAGGTCAAATGGGCAAAAGACTAATTTGAATTATAAAAACAGAGAATCATAGCCCTTCAATCAATTTCCAGACTTGAGTCAGTTTACAGACCCAGAACCTTTTGAATGAAGCGGAGGCCAGGTCCCCTTGAGAAAAGACCCCACTACATTACCGATAATAGTGAATCTTTCTCCTGTCTTTCCCCAAAGAGACCTCTGACCTTTTATCAGGGTAACTGTGCACTGGGGAAAGGGAAATGATCAGACATTTTGGGGACTACTGGACACTGGCTCTGAGCTGACGTTAATTCCGGGGGACCTAAAATGTCATTGTGGTCCTCCAGTAAAGTAGGGGCTTAAGGAGGTCAGGTAATGCATGGAGTTTTAGCTCAGGTCTGACTTACAGTGGGTCCAGTGGGTTCCTGGACTCATCCTGTGGTCATTTCCCCAGTGCCAGAATGCATAATTGGCATAGATATACTTAGCAGCTGGCAGAACCCCCACACTGGCTCCCTGACTGGTAGGGTGAGGGCCATTATGGTGAGGGCTATTATCACCCCTAGTGATCCAGTAGCAAAATTTTTGCTTCCTGTTCCCACGACATTATGTTTTGCTGGCCTAGAGGTCTTAGTTCCAGAGGAAGGAATGCCGCCACTAGGAGACACAACAACGATCCTATTAAACTAGAAGTTAAGATTGCCACCTGGACACGTTGGGCTCCTCCTACCTTTAAGTCAACAGGTTAAGAAGGGAGTTACCATGTTGGCTGGGGTGATTGACCCGGCCAATAGGTCAAATGGAAGCCAAATGGAAGTGCCAAATGGAAGCCATTAGAGCTGCCTCTACCTAGAAAAACAGTAAATCAAAAACAATATCACATCCCTGGAGAGACTGTGGAGATTAGTGCCACCATCAAGGACTTGAAGGATGCAGGGGTGGTGATTCCCACCACATTCCCATTCAACTCTCCCATTTGGCCTGTGCAGAAGACAGATGGACCTTGGAGAATGATAGTGGATTACTGCAAGCTTAACCAAGCGTTGACTCCAATTGCAGCTGCTACACCAAATGTGGTTCCATTGCTTGAGCAAATTAACACATCTCCTGGCACCTGGTATGCAGCCGTTGACTTGGCAAATGCCTTTTTCCCCATTCCTGTCCACAGGGCCCACCAGAAGCAATTTGCCTTCTGCCGACAAGGCCAGCAGTACACCTTTACCGTCCTACCTCAAGGGTATATCAACCCCCCACTTTGTGTCATAATCTCATTCAGAGAGACCAGGATCGCTTTTCATTTCCATAGCATATCACACTGGTCCGTTACATTGATGACATTATGCTAATTGGATCCAGTGAGCAAGGAGATAACACACTGGATTTGCTGGTGAGACCTTTATATGCCAGAGGATGGGAAATAAATCTGACTAAAATTCAGGGACCTTCTACCTCTGTAAAATTTGTATGGGTCCAGTGGTGTGGGGCCTGTTGAGATATTCCTTCTTAGGTGAAGGATAAGTTGCTGCATTTGGCCTCTGCTGCAACGAAGAAAGAGGCACAACACCTACTGGGTCTATTTGGATTTTGGAGGCGACATATTCCTTATTTGGGTGTATTACTCCAGCCCATTTATGAGTGACCTGAAAGGCTGCCAGTTTTTAGTGGGGTCCAGAACAGGAGAAAGCTCTGCAACGGGTCCAGGCTGCAGTGCAAGCTGCTCTGCCACTTGGGCCATATGACCTACCAGATCCAATGGTGCCTGAGGCGTCAGTGGCAGATAGGGATTCTGTCTGGAGCCTTTGACAGGTGAATGACAGCAGAAGACTCTAGGATTTTGGACCAAGGCCCTGTCATCTTCTGCAGATAACTACTCTCCTTTTGAGAGACAGCTCCTGGCCTGTTACTGAGCTTTAGTGGAAACTGAATGTTTGACTATGGGTCATCAAGTCACCATAAGACCTGAACTGCCAATCATGAACTAGGTGCTTTCTGACCCATCTAGCCAATCACAATCACTCAAGCCCAATATATATATACCACTTATATACCACTTCCATTTGATGATAGAATGCTGCTGTGCACCACCATTTGCCAGGGCTGACCTGGCTACGGCCACTGCTGGGTGCCCAATTTGCCAGCAGCAGAGACCAACACCAAGCCCTTGATATGGTACAATTCCTCAGGGTGATCAGACAGCTACCTGGTGACAGGTTGATTCTATCAGGTCGTGCACAGCAGCATTCTATCATCAAATGGAAGTGGTATATATGTGATTGGGCTCGAGCAGGTCCTGAAAGCACAATTAAGTTACATGGGGAAGTAGTTCAAATGCCCATGGTCTCCACTCCTGCCACCCTGCCTTGTCTCCCTCAGCCTGCACTGATGGCTTCAAGGAGAGTTCCCTATTATCAGTTGACAGAAGAAGAGAAGACTGGGGCCTGGTTCACAGATGGTTCTGCACGATATCCAGGTACCACCCGAAAGTGAACAGCTGCAGCACTACAGCCCCTTTCTAGGACATTCATGAAGGACAGCAGTGAAATCCTCACAGTGAGCAGAACTTTGAGCAGTGCACCTGGCCGTGCACTTTGAATGGAAGGAGAAATGGCCACAGGTGCAATTACATGCCGATTCACGGGCTGTAGCCAATGGTTTGGCTGGATGGTCAGGGACTTAGATTGGAAAACTGGTGACAAAGAAAGCTGAGGAACAGGTATGTGGATGAACTTCTCTAAGTGGTCAAAACTGTGAAGATAGTTGTATCCCATGTGAGTGCTCACCAAACGGTGACCTCAACAGAGGAAGATTTTAATAATCAAGTGGATAGGATGACCCGTTCTGTGGACATCACTCAGTTTCTTTCCCCAGCCACCTGTGTCATCGCTCAATGGGCCCATGAACAAAGCAGGGTGGCAGGGATGAAGTTTATGCATGGGCTCAGCAACATGGACTTCCATTCGCCAAGGCTGACCTGGCTACGGCCACTGCTGGGTGCCCAATTTGCCAGCAGCAGAGACCAACACCGAGCCCTTGATATGGCACCATTCCTCGGGGTGATCAGCCAGCTATCTGGTGATAGGTTGATTATATCAGATCTCTTCCATCATGGACAGGGCAGAGGTTTGTTCTCACTGGAACAGACACTTACTCCAGATATGGGTTTACCTATCCTGCATTCAGTGCTTCTGCCAAGACTACCATCCGTGGGTTCACAAAGTGTTTTATCCACTGCCATGGTATTCCACACAGCATTGCCTCTGACCAAGGCGCTCACTTTATGGCTAAAGAAGTGTGGCAGTATGCTTGTGCTCATGGAATTCACTGGTCTTACCATGTTCCCCCCATCATCCTGAAGCAGCTGGATTGACAGATGGTAGAATGGCCTTTTGAAGTCACAATTACAATACCAACTAAGTGACAATACTTTAAAGGGCTGGGGCAAAGTTCTCCAGAAGGCTGTGCATGCTCTGAATCAGTGTTCAATATATATAGTACTGTTTCTCCCACAGCCAGGATTCACAGCTCCAGCAATCAATGGGTGGAAGTGCAAGGGGCACCACTCACCATCACCCCTAGTGATCCACTAGGAAAATTTCTGCTTCCTGTTCCCATGACATTATGTTCTGCTGGCCTAGAGGTCTTAGTTCCAGAGGGAGGAACGCTGCCACCAGGAAAAACAATAAACTTCATGAAATTGGAAGTTAAGATTACCACCTGGACACTTTGGGCTCCTCCTACCTTTAAGTCAACAGTCTAAGAAGGGAGTTACCGTTTTGGCTGGGGTGACTGACCCAGACTATCAAGATGAAATCAGTCTACTTACCTCCACAATGGAGGTAAGGAAAAGCATGCACGGAATACAGGAGCTCCATTAGGGCATCTCTTAGTATTATCATGCCCTGTGATTAAAGTCAATGAGAAACTACAACAACCTAGTCCAGGCAGGACTACAGATGGCCCAGACCCTTCAGGAATGAAGGTTTGGATTACTCCACCAGGAAAAAAAACCATGGCCTGCCAAAGTGTTTGCTGAAGGCAAAGGGAATACAGGATGGGTAGTAGAAGAAGGTAGTCATTAATACCAGCTACAACCACATGACCAGTTGCAGAAATGGGACTGTAATTGTCATATTTTTCCTTCTTTTGTTAAAAACATGTTCGTGCGTGTTTACATCTGTACTAAGAAAACATCTTCATTTTACTTCCTTTATCCTTTATCGTGTGACATAAAATTTATTGACTTAAAATCGGCATTTAAGTATGTTAACTTTATGTCAGAGTATTTGGATTGGGGACTGGTGTGGTTCAGGTTGTATGAAGGATAGTTGAATTATGTTAGGCATAATTATGACCTTATTATTGTCTTTATTTGGAGATTATGTATGATCTCAGATGTGTACGGGTTCAAGTTGACAAGGGGTAGACTTGTGATGGTTAATACTGAGTGTCAACTTGACTGGATGGAAGGAAACACAGCATTGATCCTGGGTGTGTCTGTGAGGGTGTTGCCAAAAGAGATTAACATTTGAGTCAGCAGGCTAGGGAAAGCAGATCCACCCTTAATCTGGTGGGCACCATCTAATCAACTACCACTGAATATAAACCAGGCAGAAAAATGTGAAAAGGAGAGACTGGCCCAGCCTCCCAGGCTACATCTTTCTCCCATGCTGGACGCTTCCTGCCCTTGAACATTGGACTCCAAATTCTTCAGTTGCTGGAACTCAGGCTTGCAGACAGCCTATTATGGAACCCTGTGACTGTATAAGTTAATACTTAATAAACTCCCCTTTATCTATATCTATACCTGTCTCCTATTAGTTCTGTTCTTCTACAGAACCCTGCCTAATACAACCATGAAAATATTTTCTATACCTTGCCTCCATACAGTCCTTAACTTCCAATCAAATTTTAATGCTTCTCTTTTTTTTTTTTTTTTTGAGATGGGAGTTTCACTCTTGTTACCCAGGCTGGAGTGCGGCTCACCGCAACCTCCGCCTCCTGGGTTCAGGCAATTCTCCTGCCTCAGCCTCCTGAGTAGCTGGGATTACAGGCACGCGCCACCGTGCCCAGCTAATTCTTTATTTTTAGTAGAGACGGGGTTTCGCCATGTTGACCAGGATGGTCTCGATCTCTTGACCTCGTGATCCACCCGCCTCAGCCTCCCAAAGTGCTGGGATTACAGGCGTGAGCCACTGCGCCGGCCTGCTTCTCTTTTAAATATGAACACTCAATAACCACAAGATAGTTTAGAAAAGTCTCTAGCATGAGACACAAAGACCATGACAAACACACTGAAAAAAGGAACTTGGAGGAGACAGATAAAAAGCAGGGAGCAGAAAGCAAATGTTAAACGAAATCACAATTAATTTCCTCAGAGAAATATAAGAAGACGTGCAACTTTGAAACAGGAAAAAGATGCAAAAAAATAAAAAAACAGAAGCATTCAGAGAAAAAGAAAGTGATCCTGAAAACTCAAAACACAAATTTGGGTGGCAGAAACGAACATGGAGGGAAGAACCAAAAAGACAGAGAAGGGAAACAGAGAGACCAGACTGTACCTGCGGCATCTGAATGATGAGAAGTTCAAGAAAGGAGAACAGGCAGCTACTAGACAATTTCTCAGAACTGAACAGTATGAGTTTCTAGACTGAAAAGATTCGCCAAGTTCCCAGCATTAAAAAAAAAAAAAAAGACCCGGACTCAGACACATCAACAGGAAATTTCCAAATACCAAGTTGAGAATATTTCACGTGTTTCCAGAGGGAAGGAAAACAGTTCATATACAAACAATCAGGAATGATAATTGCATCAGACTTATCAAGAGTATCCAGGTGGAAGATAATGTAAAAATACCTTCAGAACTCCAAGGGACACAAGAAGATGCTGCTTGGCCACAGGAGCAAGACTGCTGGCCTACCAATCCGTCCTCTGGGCAGGCCTCTGAGGCAATCCCAGGCCGAAGGAACGACAGTAACCAACGTGCCACTGGCTGTGCTAAAACCCAGTGGCCCCAGGAAGAATCCTGTTGATGCTGACTTGGAGCAAGAGGCTTAAGGATGAGGTTTGGCAGGACCCTGGGTAGAGGCTAAGGCAACTTCATCCTTGGATGCCCACTGCCATGTTGACTTCTGATCGACCCCAGTTCCTGGAAAGCTTCTAAGGTTTCTGTTATCTATTGTTCCTTATGTAAGAGAAAGTACTTATTGGCAAATCCTGCCCTTAGGTCAGACAATCTCGCCCTTAGGCAGCTTCACAACAGATTCTTCCCTTTTCCTATGACTGCCCTACACATTCCTTCCCTACGGCATGTAAGCCCTGGGTCTGGGGGTGATGGTGGAGATCCACCATCTCATCTCGCCACCCCTCGAGACACAGGCATGGCGTCCATCCGTAAGTCCCTATTAAGTGTTTCTTTCTGAGAAACTGGATTTGGTAGCCTCTTCCTCGGCTTCTCAGCTTCCTTGGACTCTGGGGTGGTTTGCATAGGTCTGCCAACCATGGAGCACCCTGCCTCTCTCTAGGCCTGAACACAAATATTGGGATTTTTCAATTCTATACTTAGCCTCATGGTTCATAAACCCAGGCAATGAGGCATATGTCCATAGAGACGGCGACGAGCAGGCCCCAAGTGAAGCACCAGCTCAGACATGGAGGGGAAGACGTGGGTTCTGAGGGGCACAGGGTGACTCCACCCTCTATAAACATGGCCCATGGGTGCCTGCAGCCTGGCCATCCTGAATGACACTACCTTATCTCCTATTTAGTGCAAAGAGCAAGAAGGAGGGATCACAGAAGTTGTTCCTGGATTACAGCATTAAGCCAAGATGTACATATTTGACTAATGGAAGGATGATAACAATACTACATACCTTAAAATATGTGTGTACTTAAGAACGATGCTATACAGAATATAACTGAACTATTATACAGTAAACTCTTATGCATACAAAAGCTGTGAGAGCTATACGTCGGTAACTTCCTGAAGGATTTCATGTAAGTGGTAGTGGGTCAGGAATTTACCACTTGCTGGCAGCTCTGTTGTGGTGCCAGTCAACGATACAAAGCCCGGCCACTCTAAAGGGTTTGCAAGCCCTCATGTTCGGAGCACTCAATTCTCAAAGGTGGTTCTGTGGTTGTTTATAACCTCAAACACAATCACCCTTTGCTTCCCCCAACCACTTTCTCTTGCTCAGTATCTACACATCACATCTTCACCTTCCAGTAAAAGTTCAGAGTATACACAGCAAGGACAGGCACACTCCAAACTCACAGAGGCTTTCATGGGTTAGATTCTAGAGCCTGTCAGCAGGTTAGGATTTTAAAGAACAGTTTTAAAACTCTGCTTTGTGATTCCTGGGCCAAAATAATGCTCTCGAATACATTCAGTGGTAGAACATATTTGATCTTTCTTTCCTTAAATATCATCCTAACTTGTGCGAACCATGGTTCCGGCACACTGACTGTTCTAGGTACACAGTAGCTGCAGCCAACTCTGTGCCAGCCACACCCCTCCTGGGTATTTGACCTTACAGCCTCTAAATGCAAACTTGGCTCATGCCTGTAATCCCAGCACTTTGGGAGGCTGAGGAGGGCGGATCATGAGGTCAAGAGATTAAGACCATCCTGGCCGACATAGTGAAACCCCGTCTCTACTAAAATACAAAAATTAGCTGAGAGTGGTGGCGTGTGCCTGTAGTCCCAGCTATTCGGGAGGCTGAGGCAGGAGAATTGCTTGAACCCAGGAGGTGAAGGTTGCAGTGAGCCAAGATCGCGTCACTGCACTCCAGCCTGGCGCCTGGCAACAGAGTGAGACTCTGTCTCAAAAAAAAAAAAAAAAAAAAATTATAAATGCAAGCACCTATGACTCTCTGCAGATGGTTTCTCTGGCCAGCTATTGAGCCACAAATGCTGAAAAGTGAACCCCCTGGGAGCTGCCCTCTACCCGTGGTTGGCAGGAGCGGGTGATAAGGCCCAGCTGCCTTGCCCCGTAGTCAGGACAGCTGAGTCTATCTGACGTCACCTCTCAGAGATCCCTAGGAGGGAGTGGGCCTCAGTGGCCCACACTTATAACCTCCTCCACGGCACACGCTCTTACCTGTCACTCCTACTCCTGGTGAGGCAGAAGGTGGGACTTGATTTCAGAGGCAGGGCTTAGACACAGAAGCAAACTGAGCCCTAGCTAAAACAGGTCAGGGCGGGTGCAGTTTCCATAGGACACACCCACCAGCACGCCATGGCAGTTTACCGTTTCCATAGCAACACCCAGAAGTTACCACCCCTTTCCATGGCAATGACCCAATGGCCCTAAAGTTACCACCCTCATCCTAGAAATATCTGCAGAAACCGCCCCTTAATTTGTATATAGTTGAAGGTAGGTATAAATATGACTGCAGAACAGCCTCTGAGCTGCTACTCTGGGCACACAGCCTACGGAGCAGCCCTGCTCTGCAAGGAGCAGCACCTCTGCCTCTGCTGTGCATGACTACTCCATCAAAGCTGCTGCCTAACACCACCAGCTCACCCTTGAATTCTTTCCTGGGCAAATCCAAGAACCTTCCCAGGCTAAAACCCAATTTTGGGGCTTGCCTGTTCTGCATCATCTGGCAGCCAACAAAGGGACGAGGACAGTGGAGACGGTGGCCGTCCGCAGACAGGCGAGACAGCGGAGGCAGAGACAGCAATTGACGAGAGACGACAAGAGACAGCAGTTGGCGAGATGGCAAGAGACAGTGAGGCAGCCTGTGACTGAGGATGTAAGAGCTGTAACACTGAGGCGGTAACGATAAAGAGCTGCTAACACTACCGAGCTATAACCCTAACCAGAGCCTCTTTTCAGAGCCATCATCTTTCCCTGGCAGGTGCTGGAACTGAGTGGACAGCCGAGTGTCCATAGTACAGCTGCCTCGTGTGGGACCCACTCCTCCAACCAGCAGGCTGGTGGTTTACTGGTCCCTGTGCCAGCCTCCTACACAGAAGCTGAGCACCCCCAAGCGGGGGAACCTGGAGAGACCTGCACCTGGGTCCCATGTGGAAGACTGGTTGGTGCTATTTTGTCTTCTGTGGATGGGTGAGTGTCACCTTTGTAATGTCTCCAAATAATATCAGGTAAGCTAGGAAATAAAGCCTTAGGCTAAGTGGTCAGTTCCCCACTTAGTTTGGGTGCCTTGAAGGACATCCTTGTTACCCCTTCACCTGGTTCTTCCTTCTCTGACTCCATTTGATTGCTTCATTATTGGTTTTATTTTCAATTCTAATACCTACGTCTTGTTTGCAGTCTTATGCTTGCTTTTGACTTTCTGTTAACTATATTTGGGCAACTGTTTAAGGCAGGACATTCGGCTGTGAGAGGTCCCCTGTTGTGTTGACTCCGGGACACGAGAGTCACATATTCTATGTTCTGTAACCTGGTCTTGGGTTCACTGGGTTGGCCGTCCCCCTGGGTGCCCCATTGTTTTTGGCGCTGCTGTGCACTGCTGCTTTGGTGAGGGTACCCCTGTGTGCTGAAACGTGGGATTTGGGGTTCTCAGCATTGGTATTATAGGCCACCTTCCAGATGCTCTGGGGTTTTTGGCATCGACATTTCCTCCAGGATTGTGGGTTATACCCCTTACCCCAGGCGAATATTGGTCTTGCCTTTTTCTGTGCTAAAGTTAGAAGTATTATTTTCCTAATAGCCAATTGCAAGCTCCTTCCTATGTCCTGCCTTCTAACTCCCTTGCTTAAGCCACTCTTGGTCAAAGAAATTGGGAGTTCCCAGGCTTCTGGCCTGGCAGTCAGCCACCTACAGTGGTAGACAAGTGGCCACCCTGGTATTTTTTTCAGTTTCTCCACTACTGGGGAGGTTCTCCAGCAAGTCAGGGCCTCTGAGGTCTCCCCTTGGGCAACGCTGTTTACCCCTTTGCCTTCATCCATTTCTTCAGCCCCCTCTCCACCCAACTCTCAATCTCTATGGAATTTAGGCTCCACATTTGACTGCCTATTTGTAGCTCATAATCCACTTTTATAACACCTTGCTGTCCATATTTACACCTTTAAAGAACATGGGAATTTAAGAGGGAAAAGTAACTAGGTTTTCGCTCAACTTAAGCTAACTAAAGCCCTCTGTGGAGTTCCTTACTAGGCATGGGGACAAGAGTGAGCATCCCAAAGGACTCGCCACTAGGGTGTCTTTTAAGCTATTGGAGCAAATTTAAATTTGGCTTAAAGAAAAAGAAACTCATTTTGTATTGCAACACCATTTGGGTTAAATACAAGTTAGACAACCAATATATCTGGCCTAAACATGGTTCTATATATTATAATGATATTTTACGATTAGGCTTGTTTTGTAAAAAGGAAGGAAAATGGGAAGAGATCCCTTATGTACAGACTTTCATGGCTCTTTACTGGCTCACATTACTTCCAGGCACCAGAAAGCCATGCATGAGGGATCCCCAACTCTCTGCCCGCCATCAAACATTTACAGCCTCCCCAGAGTCTCGTCAGTCACCAGTCCTGAGTGGGCGTTCTCACCAACTCTCTAGTGAAAGATTCCACCCCAATGTCATCAGGCACCTTTCCCCCTTATCCAACTAGCCCTCGTCTACACCCTCTACTGCTCAAGAAAGTGAGCCCAACCAGTACCACAGGAGTGAGGTCCCATATCAGCCCCTAAAGTCAAACCTGTGTCCATCATGGGAAGTAGCTGATGGAAATCAGGGAACACTCAAACAATACACATGCCATTTTCTATGTCTAATTGGACCTTATAAAAGGAAAACATTGGCCAGTTTTCAGATAATCCAGAAAAGCTTATACAAGAGTTTGTTACATTGACCACGTTCTTTAAATTGTCGTGACTTACAAATACTGTCATCGGCTTGCTAGGCTGTGGGAAAAAAAAAAAAAGTGGAGGACAAAGTGTGTGGGTAAGCCAGTTAATTACGACAAGGTTAAAGAAATAACTCAGGGAAAAGATAAAAATCCTGCTCTGTTTCAGGGTCATTTAGTTGAGGAACTCAGGAAATACACTAATGCAGACCCAGACAGCCCAGAAGGGCAAGCTCTCCTGGGTACGCATTTTATCATTCAATCCTCCCCTGACACTAGGAGGAATCTACAAAAAGCAGCAATGGGACCTTGAAGTCCTATGAGCCAACACTTACACATAGCCTTTAAAGTTTACAACAACAAGGACAGGCAAAAGAGGGGGGAAAAAGAAATAGCCAAAAAGTACAATTGTTAACTTTAAGCCCCCTTCCCCCTCGGGGTTGCTCATCTTGAGAAAATGTTGTAAAATGGGCATCTGGGATGCCCAGACAAGAGCCCCTGACTTGCTGACCCCTGGACCAGAATCACTGTGCCTACTATAAGCAAAAGGGCCACCGGCAATGAGAATGTCCCAGCTGCTCTGGTGAGAGACAACAAAAAAAAGCTTCCATCAATACTAGAGCTACTTCCCCTACTAGCCCCAGGGAGCTGCTTTGCTCAAGCAAGTTTACTGGGAGTCTTGGATCCTTGATCCAGAGGACAGCTTTCCACACTGGCAGGTAAGCAGCTGCCTTCGGTATTTCCACTTCTGGGCATGCTGTCTGGTGGCTTAGGGACTCCAGAATCTTCTTTTGAGCAATGCACTTTGCCCCCTTCCCTTTTTAGTTGATGGGATTCCCTGCCCTGACTCTTCCTGCTTCCCATATCTATTGGGGCAAACAAAATTTGGCCAGGTAGATGGGTTCCAGTTCTGTAAATAGCTTGAATCCAGTTGTCTTGTATAGGTTATTTTATTTAATATGTTTCTGGGTATAGGTACATGTATTGTGATGTGTGTTGTGTCCAGCATGCTATCAAATTGGCTTATAGATAAAACAGCACTCATAAATTCAACAAATAAGACTAGTCAAAGCATATTAGTTTGAAGAGAATCTTGTGTCTCCTAAAATATAACTTTAGGATTTTTATCTAGGTAAGTCACTGATGTTCATAGGCTTTAAAATGGTTAAAATGGCTTTAAATGTGACTAACTCTGTATGGTATCTTGGTTCTTGGTGATCTAGATAACGCAGTTAAAAGTGAAATAATTAAATTCATGTGAATGGGATGTGCTTAATGTGTGGTTTAAAATCATAAAATGGTAGAATGGTTCGCATCTATAGAATGCCAATGTCTAGTGTGAAGTTCAGGACTTCTTCCTTCCTAGGTTTACATAAAATGTGCTAAAGAAATGTATCCTTTGAGAAATTTTGTCTAATCCAGAAGTTATTAAATGGGAGGTTAAAAACACAAGCGAACCAGTGAGTAGAAAAGAGAGATGTAAAGAACATTATGAATGGAAAATGTATTGTTTGTTCGCAAGGAAAGGATAGAAAAAGTAATTCTATATGTGGAGAAATCTTATATAGTAAATTTCTGTCCTAAAGTAAAATAACTTGTTATTTAAGAAAGAGGTAGTATAGAACATGTCAGGAAATTCAACCATCTTGTCGATGGTCTGTGTAAGTCATCCACACAGTGTGGATGAGGTGGAGGTAGGTGGGCACTCGCTGGCCCTTGAACTCCTTTTGGGCAGTATGGGAGCCAAGAACAGAAGCCAGGAAATGGGGTTGTCAAACTATGGACTCTATGTGTTGAGCTGCTGTGGTCTTGGCTTGTAGTAATTACCTATACGAACCTTCCCCCTCCCCTTTAGGATTTAGGACAGATTCAAAAGTCCCTCCAATATAAAAACAAAATACTGTCCTTTTCCACAAAGGAAAAAATGGCTCCCCTGTTCAACCAGGAGACTTAGTCTTGCTAAAACCTTAAAGACAAGGATTCTTCCAAGAATCGATTATGACCAAAATAGAAGGGCCCTTATTGGGTATTGTTAAGTACCCCCACTGCCGTTAAAGTTCACGGAACACCTACTTGGGTACGCAGATCCAGGATTAAACCTGTTTCTTATGAGTTACAGGTACAAAAGAAGGACACTACAACCACAATCTGTATCATTAAAGCTTTGGAAGACCTCTGCTATCTATTTAAAATAATCGACACTCAGCCAGAAGACGTAATGTAATGCTGCAGATGGGAATAGGAGCATTAATCTTGCTCTTCTTCCTGACTGTAGTGCTTCTTTTCTATGGCTTTAACCAGCCACCTCCTCCTGGGAAACATCTCCTTTGGGCTTGGTGGGTGTAGAGGCTGCTCTAAGACCCAACCAGATACCATGATGCCACTGTTAATTCTGTTTGTTCTTCTAATTAACCTAAGCCAGTGTGCATGTTGGGGGTAGGGGGAACAAAATTCTAGAGTAAATATTTCAAAAATTATAGCAGCATAGAATGATCTTTATGGTTGCTAGATTTGTCGTCAACACCCCCAAGATAGAGAGTTTCATCTTCTGATCTATCTGGAAAATCTCACGACATGTCCCCAGACCTCCTAATTAACCATAGCAATCCCAAAATACCCAAACCCCTACTTGTGAAGTGGAAATCTCCCCCACTTAGTGGATTCCACCTGAACCCTGCCATCCCCCTGCCCTGACCACTATTATCTGAATCTGAGAAGTTGGGTATCTCTATCTCCAGTGCACTAAATAACTCTATCTTTTGCGTCCACGCTCGCATTAATGACACAAAAGTGGAAGTTTCCCTGTGATGCTCTGATCCAACTCTAGTTGCCAAGTTTCCAAGACCACAGTGAGGTGAATGAGATTCCATTTGTAAGTGAAAAGACCATGTATATGGCACCCTCTCCTGGATTGGAATATACAAAGGAGAAACAACTGCCTGGTCTGCGAAGGTTGGAGTACTACCCTCTTCTAGAAAATAAAGACTGTTCAACCACCACCATTAGAACCAGTGGAAAATATCTCTATAGACTCAACCTGGCAACAAAGTATAAACATCACACCCCACATGGCTCCTGTGGGTGCTCCAGCTGGGCTCCTTTTTGTCTGTGACCATGACTGGGAAGAAGTCACACCCTATAACCACTCCCAACTCCCTAGGGAGTCACCTGTTCTTTAAGAAGTAGCTTTCCCTTGTGTATCAAAAACTTGGAACTGACATGAATGTATGTTGGCCACTCTTGCCCCTCCAGGGGTCACAATCTATAACTCCTAAGACTCAAGAATACCAGGAGGAAGTGAGCAATAAAATTAATTCTGGCAGGAATCAGGGAGGCAATAGGGCTGGCAGCACCCTGGGGTGGCTTTGCCTACCATGAGTTAATCCTAAAGAACTTGGCTCAAATCCTAGAATCCTCAGCCACCAACAGAGGTCAGGCATTAAAGAGAATTCAGGAGTCCCTAGACTCTGGCAAATGCAGCTGCCGATAACAGGCTAGCGTTTGATTATTTACTACCTGAGCAAGTTGGAGTCTGTGCAGTTATTAATAAAACCTGCTGCATGTATATTAACTCTGGACAGGTTGAGGTTAACATCCAAAACATCTCTGAGCAAGCTACCGACTTACATAGACATAACCAGGGCGCTGACCCCAACTATATCTGGTCACTATCTCACCTGTTTTTCACCTCGTTTAGGACTTTCGACAGCTGTCTTGTTGTTACTAATTTTTGGTCCTTGTTTAACCTCTTAGAAAAGTTTGTGTCTTCTAGATTACCACAGTTCCAGAGACAATGCTGGCACAAGGTTTCCAGCTCATCCCGCTGACACGGAGAATAAAAGCGTCCTGCCTCTGGGCCCCTTAGATCAGGTATCCAGAGATTTTTTACTCCTCCAGTGCTAGGCAGGGCCTACGCCCATAAACTCAGCAGGAAGTAGTTATGGAAAACGGATCTCCGCCCTTCTGCAGCCCCCTTAAGATTAAGGAGGAGTATTTAATCTCTGAGCGGGGAATGAGGTAGGAGGTGGGACTCAACTCTGCGAGTGGGACTCAGACACTCAGACCAAACTGGGCACTAGCTAAGACAGGTCCAGGGTGGATGCAGGTTTCCATAAGACATGCCCACCTGTGCCAAGTCAGTTCAGCATGCCCTGGCAACACCCAGAAGTCGCCACCCCTTTCCATGGCAACAACTCGACAACCCGGAAGTTACCACCCTCATCCTGGACATGTCTGCATAAACTGCCCCTTAATTTGCATATAATTAAAAGTGGGTACAAATAAGACAGCAGAACTGCCTCTGAGCTGCTACTCTGGGCGCACAGCCTATGGGGTAGCCCTGCTTTGCAGGCAGCAGCACCCCTGCTGCAGCTGTGCATGGCGGCTTCAATAAAAGCTGCTGCCTAACACCACCAGCTCACCTTTGAGTTCTTTCTTGGGCGAAGCCTAAGAACTCTCCTGGGCTATGCCCCGATCTTAGGGGTTGCCTGTCCTGCATCACTGGGATCATGTCCCAGTAAACTAGCCACACTTACCTCCATGTGTCAGGGCCATTTCTGGAGAAACCAGCCCAGGACACTGTTGACTAACACACACAATAGTCTCTGTGGCCTTCTCCACCCCACCCCACACCAGGCACTGTCAGCTTGAGTCTCCTTTTTAACTGCCTGTAAGCAGGGTAGCGTAATGTTTTCACATTCTGTGTAAGGCCTTTGTTCTACTAAAATCTAACCTCAGAGAGCAATTTCAAACTAGATGAAAGAGGAGCTGCTTCTGGAGCACCGCAGACACTTCCCCACCACACACGTGCACTCAGCCTGGACGCCCTCACGTCTTCACTTCCCTGGCTGCGGCCTGGGACACGTTTTCAACTTCTCAACGCTCAGTCCTTCTCCTCCTGCCAATCTCGGCTCAAACTGCACCTCCTCAGAGAGGTCTTCCCCAGCCGCCTTTATAAAGCAGGATTCTTTCACCCATGCCCATTCCCACGTCACACTGTCTCACAGTACTCATCTAAAAGTCTGTTTACTTCTTTAGCAATCTGTCTTCCTCACAAGAACAGAAGTTCTGTAAAAGCAAGGACTATCTTTTCTAGTTGACTGTTGTGTACCGGGGCTTAGACCAAGGCCCTGACATGCAGTAGGTGCTTAATGAATACGCTCTGAGGCAGGCTCTTGCTCTGTTGCACAGGCTGGAGTGCAGTGGCACAATCATAATTCACTGCAGCCTTGACCTCCTGAGCTCAAGTGATCCTCCTGCCTCGGCCTCCTGAGTAGCTGGGACTACAGGCATGCACCACCAAGCCTGGATACTTTTTTAAAAAAATTTATTTTTATTGATGGGGACTTACTATGTTGACTAGGCTGATCTTAAACTATCCTCAAGCAATCCTCCTGCCTTGGCCTACCAAAGTGCTGGGATTATAGGCATGGAGCCACCACACCCGGTCAATGTGCTGAAGAAAGAAAAACATGCTCATCCTTTGAGTCCAGTTCACAATTTTTCTCCTCTTTAATCCCCAGTCACTCCAGTTATAAGTGATGTTTAACTCCTCACACTTTAATGCATCTGGCAAGAAGATCCACGTGGCATCAGGAACAAGACAGGACCTTATGTATGGGGGAATCAGCAGGTATCGGCGTGCCCAGGTGCTCAGGGCAGCTGTTTCCACTGCACATGCTCCCTTTGCCCCTCTGGGCAGCGACTCCCAGGCCAGCCAATCTGCTGTGTGGAGTAACCAGGATTTCCCACTCTTGGCACGGTTGTCATTTTGGACCAGATCGTTCTTTGTTGTGGGGGCTGTCCTGTGCCACATGGATGCTCAACAACAATTCCAGTCTCCACCCACAGGATGCCAGGAGCACCATCTAAGTTGTGAGAACTCAAAATGTCTCCAGAGGATGCCACATGTTCCCTGAGGGGACACAGTCACCTCGGGTTGAGAACCTGTTTGCCACCCTGGGGTAAAGCTCTATTCACACCCCCTCTTACAAGGGCTGGGAGGCAGAGTCGTGGGGCCACAGAAGGCTGGCTTTGCAATGAGAGGACAGGATTCACATTCCTTCAAGATGCAGACCCAGATTGTCAGGCATCTAGTTCTTGGGTTTTTTGTTGCTGTTGTTCCGTTTTGTCTGTCTTCCCTCCTTTGTTCACTAGCAGCCTGGAATTTGCCACTTTTTCTAAACTAAGATTTATGGAACACTTACCACACACGGCTGATGCTGTGCAAGGCTAAGTTTCTAATATACCTCACCTCACTTAACTCTCTCAGTACTATAAATGCACTCTGTTTTATCTTTACCCTTTCTTGGGAAGGTGATAGAGATGTAGGAAGGGGAACACCTTTGTGCCACGTCCCAAGGGTGTTACTGGTGGAATAACATCCCCTCCCACCCTACTCCAGTTTCTAACCTGCCATAGGCTGTGACACTGTGGGGCAAGGCTCAGAGTCCCGTTGAAATTAGGAATAAATGTGATGTGAGGGAAGGGCTGCCTTATTTTAGAACACAGACCTTCTGAATACCTATGTTAATAGGTTAGATCCTCTCCCCTTCCTCCCTTCCTTCTGCTGATCCTCAACGTCTTGATGGTGTCCTATCTAAGTGCCTTTAGAGACATGAGTTGTGACACACTCAGGATGCCATCAGATGTCCTCCAGTCCAAGACTGCTGAATTTAACAGAGATTTCTGCATTCTGGAACAAGCCTCAATTTTCCCCAAGCAGGAGTACTCCAGAGAGCAAAACACAGCCCAATAGTACCACATTCCCTTTCTGCCTTAGCAAAAATAACCACTGTCTCATTCAAGGGAGGAGGCTGCCAAGCAAATTTGTTACTGGAACCATTTGTAACAACTTCTAGTTTGCACTTGGAGCAAGCACACTTTGTAGGGTAGGATTTGCAGTTACTTGGGCAACAAGGGAACCACTGATCCTTACAGGAAGTTGCGAAGTTGTGGGACCCGGGTAGAGGAATGGGATCTCTGTCCAAACTAAGAATAAAAAGAATGACATTTGTATTTTGTATGTCTTTTTTCACTTTGTCTTTCTAGTAATTCATTTTTTTCTTGATGTTTACACCTTGCTGCCCTATGATAGACTGGACATCTCAAAAACACACCTTCAGCACCAAGGTTTTGAACAGCACCGCCTCAGAACGAGATCCCCAAAGAAAACTGTCTGTTTTCCATTTGCCCAACACAAAGGAGGTTTTGGAACACAATCTGCTTGAGGTGGAGATTTTCTAGATGGGCAAAGAGAAGGAAACACTTAACCTAGGAACGGCATTTAGGAAG
Source organism: Aotus nancymaae (assembly GCF_030222135.1). Lineage (NCBI taxonomy): Eukaryota > Metazoa > Chordata > Mammalia > Primates > Aotidae > Aotus > Aotus nancymaae. The sequence continues at coordinate 43,890,421 of NW_026988435.1, read as the reverse complement.
ATGAAAGAACATAGCCTTTCTGCACAGGAAACCACTGAGCACAGGATAATCTAGCCTCTGCAGTGGCCTTCAAATAGAGTCCAGTGGCTGGGGCCAGCCTGCCTGCTTAAGGGGGACTCAAGGGATATAATAAAATGCAGATTCTCAGGTCCTAGTGCAGACAGTCTCACCCAGTAAGTCTGGAATGCATATGGGAATCTGTATTTCTAAGCAGTTCTGCAAGGCATTCCTGGTCTTTCCCTAAGCAGCTGGTTTGGGGAAAGAAGCATTGACTTCAAGTGTGACCTGTGAGCTGGTGGCAGACACCCTCAGCTCTGCTCCCGGTCACTGAATCTGATTCTGCATTTTAACAGAACCCTAGGTGATACACCTGCACAAAGCTGAAGCAGATTGGTCTGGGGACAAAAAAAAAAAAAAAAATAGAGCTATGGAGATTCTCTCAAATGAAATAGATGATATCATTGACTGTTAGAGCTTCTAGAAGGAATCTCAGGTCACTTGATCAAATTCCCTGATTCACAGATGAGGAAACTGAGGCTCAGACAGCTCAAATGACTTCTCTCCAATATTCAAATTTGGCAAGCAGCAGGTCTGGGACTAGTTCCCAAAGCACCTAGGTCCCCAATCAGTACACAAGCCACACGGTTCTGTCTGCTTGCCAGTGGCTTTTCTGATGTGAAAAAAGCCTAGGAATTTCCCCAGGAGGCAGCTAGATATAGTGGGAAGGGCTCTGGATGCCTCTCCAAGGCTTCTGGAATCCACGTCCACCTCCACCAAGAAGCCGCTTTCCTGCCAGCTACGGGTGTTCATCTGAAAAGCAAGTCAGGCCATATTAACCCTGACATTGCTGGTACCTGGAAAACTTTCTGATTTAATGCTTCCACCTCCCCCTACCCCTCGCCACCCCCATGGCATGAAATCCTGAGGGGCTGCTTTAGAGGTTGTTTTATTTGGCTGCTGGTGGGGGCTGCACAGCTGGCACACTGCACCAGTCTCCTGCCTGCTGCCAACAAGGCCATTTCCCAAGCACTGGCTTTGGAGAAGCTGGCACTCTGCAGTGGGAGCACGAGGCTGCCCTTAGCAGGCCAGGTGTAAATTCTCTCCCTGCCACTTTCGGCCTGGTGTGAAACGGATGGAATGCGCATTCTCACTTCCCTTTATGGTTCCCTGGAATGATGGAGCTGCCCAGGGCATCGCCACGTTACTCTTCAGACAGCCCCTTTGTCTTCCTACAATGGCAGTGCTGAGGTCGTGTATTTCTAGGTGCAGGTATATGACTGCCATATAACAGAAATCTGAAAACATCCCACCCAGGACCTGTGCTGGACAGCAAGGATTAGCACAACACAAACCCACTCATTTTATTTCCTTGCTGTGGTTAATGTCAGCACTCCCAGAGTATTCTTTCTTCTGACAATTCTAAGAGCAAAAAAAATGACCTTTTTTTTTTAATTGAGTAGCAACAGGCGAATATCTAAATAGTCCATCTAGGCCAAGAAAGGATGAAAGGGAGCCAGGCCAGGCAAGTTGCATGGAAGAGGTGATACTCTCTTCCTCGGGTTCCACCATCAACGTGTTTACACCCAGGGAAGTTACAGAAGGGGTGCCAGGCCACCCACCAGCCTCACAGGTGCGCTCTGTCCAGGTAGTATCTGTTACCATAACATACAATGAGCCCCAGTGTCTTGCCAACGGCTGGGCAAGCAGGGTGACCTGAGGGAGGGATCCATGACACACAGCAAGGGACCCAGGGACAAGCAAAGGCCCACAGTCAGTCACAGGAGCCTCAGGTCACCTAGAGAGGGGCCTCACTCACCAGCAGGCAGGACTACCACCCCATTCCTGCTGTACCCAGTGTGTGGGTGGGGGCAAGAATCAGCAGCCTCTAATCCTCCACCTCTGCCCCAGCATAGGCAGACCCTGAATCCAGCGGCCAAAGGCTTGACTTGCTCTAGTCTATGAATGAGCTATTAAATAAATCCCAAGGCATGCTGTCAGATACCACAGAGAAGGAGAGAAACAACCCCTTTAAATTTCTCCCCCTCTACTCTTGGGAGCAATGCAGCTGGGTACCACCATCACAAAAGAACAGCCACTCATCACAACAGCCAACCTTTTCCTTTTGGGATCATTCCAGGAGGAAAAAGGAGGGATGGGCAGCTAGAGGCTAAGCCAACCTACCTACAGTAAGGAGATATACAAGGAGATCAGGGATGAGCATGGTGGGAAGTATGGGGGAAGGCCCCTATTTCATATTAAATGTATCCTGATTGATAAGGGGGTTGCCTTATAATGTCTTTAAAACATGAAATACTCAAGCTATGTCCATGTTGTTCCAACATAAGTATTTATTACTCATAAGTATTTAAATATCATTGATCTAATCTTGCACACATTGGATTTCTCTCATGTTATACACTAACTTCAGCAACTCTAGAATTAGTGCAACATGACATGGGACAGTTTTTTTGTTTTGTTTTATTTATTTATTTATTTATTTTGAGACGGAGTTTCGCTCTTGTTACCCAGGCTGGAGTGCAATGGCACGATCTCGGCTCACTGCAACCTCCGCCTCCTGGGTTCAGGCAATTCTCCTGCCTCAGCCTCCTGAGTAGCTGGGATTACAGGCACGCACCACTATGCCCAGCTAATTTTTCGTATTTTTAGTAGAGACGGGGTTTCACCATGTTGACCAGGATGGTCTCAATCTCTTGACCTCGTGATCCACCCGCCTCAGCCTCCCAAAGTGCTGGGATTACAGGCTTGAGCCACCGCGCCCGGCCCTTTTGTTTTAAGACAGAGTCTTGCTCTGTCATCCAAGCTGAAGTGTAGTGGTGTGATCTCGGCTCACTGCAACCTCTGCCTCCCAGGTTCAAGCGATTCTCCTGCCTCAGCCTCGCTAGTAGTTGGATCTACAAGCGTGAGCCACTATGCCTGGCTAATTTTTGTATTTTCAGTAGAGATGGGGTTTCACCATGTTGGCCAGGCTGGTCTCAAACTCATGACCTCAGGTGATCCTCCTGATTCAGCCTCCCAAAGTGCTGGGATTACAGGCATGAGCCACCACACCCAGCCTGACATTTCAAATTTTTAAGCAATTACTCTCTATTAGGAAAACAATACAGAAGTACAGAGAAGCAGAAAACCTCCCTTCTCCCTTCTCTCACCCAGGCCCCAGGGCACTGTCTTACCACAGGCTTCATATTAATACAACACTAAAATCATCATTGTTTATTACCTGTAATAAAAGTTACATTTGAATCCCAAATTGAAATTATTAACAATTAAAAGGTGAGGTGGAATCAAAGAAAAAAATCCATGGAATGAAAAACCTAGAATGAACCTGTTGTGGATTAAATCATGTTCCCCAAAAAAGATATGTTGAAGACTTCACTCTGGTATATGTGAACTTGACCTTATTCAGAAAATGGGTCTATGCAGACGTGATCAAGTAAAGATGAGGTCAGGTTAGAGGAGGTCAGGCCCTAATCTAATGACTGGCATCTTATAAGAAGAGAGGAATTGGGCCACAGACACTTACACAGAGTGGGGAGACTGGAGTGATGCAGCCAAGGGCCAAGGAATGACAGCAGACACTAAGAGAAGGGAAGGAAGTATCCTCTCTAAGAGCCTCTGGAGGGACGGTGTTTCTGATGATACCTTGATTTTCCAACTCTAGCCTGTAGAATTGTGGGAACAAGTTTCTATTGTTGCAAGACCAGGACACTAATGCAGAACTTAGATTATCCACAGCTGAGGAAAGCGAAGCCGAGGGAGGTTCCTCACTTGCCCATGGTCTCAGGTGTGACACTACAGTGTTTCGGACCTGTAATCAGGCCAGGATGCTTCCACCAAACCACGTCATCTCCAGAAGCAAGAAGGTGGTTCTTCTTAAAAAGTTACTGTAACTAAAACATTGCACCTAAGGAGGAACTGCAGTGAAGTGCAAAGACTTTGAGCTGGGCAGACCCAGATTGACAGCCCTGCCCCACCCTGCCTTCACCATTGTGGCCCTCTGAGCCTCGGTTACCCATCTGGAAATTAAGTCATACTGTGCACATTTTCCAGGACATTGCAAGGATAAAATGAGGTGAGCCACGCAAAGGGTTTCACATGCCCTTTGAGTGCCCAACACTCAATCAGCAAATCAAGGTCAGTTCTTTTTTTTCTTTTTTTTTTTTTTTTTTTTTTTTTTTGAGACGGAGTTTCGCTCTTGATACCCAGGCTGGAGTGCAATGGCGCGATCTCGGCTCACCGCAACCTCCGCCTCCTGGGTTCAGGCAATTCTCTTGCCTCAGCCTCCTGAGTAGCTGGGATTACAGGCACGCGCCACCGTGCCCAGCTAATTTTTTGTATTAGTAGAGACGGGGTTTCACCATGTTGACCAGGATGGTCTCGATCTCTTGACCTCGTGATCCACCCGCCTCGGCCTCCCAAAGTGCTGGGATTACAAAGGTCAGTTCTTAATCTTATAAACCATTTCTTAGACTCCTGTCCCTCGTTGTTGTTTCAAGCTGATTTCTTGGCTCACCTTTCCTAGTCCTCTGTAATACAACCTTTGATGAATTCTTTCTCTAAAGCCCAGGAGCTGCCACTTCTCACTCAAAGGAGCTGGTGGCAAACTGGCTTTGACTTTCTTGTTCTTTCAACCTCAGTAATTGTTTTATTTCATTGTCTTAAACGGTTTACCATTTCAAGTGGTTCCATCAGATTTCTTCTTGCTGGGACTGCCTCCTTGTTTTCAGCCTCACCTACAGTCAGCTTAATTTGGGGAGCCTAGATGGCTTCTCCCGAAGAACAAACTCTTATTTGCATATGCTCAGTCCGTATTTTCAATCCAGGTTTTCCAAATAATTTCATACTAAGAGGCTGAGAATCGAGCGAATGCACTATGATTAAAATAGGATTTGCCAAAATAATTAGGTGGTCCTTTACATTCAAGTGCTCAGGTATGAGAATAGTTTTGCAGTCTGCTTTACCCATCTTAGTGTAGATGACAAAAAATCTTTCCAGAAAAAAAAAAAAAAAAAACCAAAAGCTTTTTTGAAGCTCCTACAAGGTATACGGCTGCACACCTTTTCCTATCTTCAGTTGGAGTCATTGTGTTAGCATGAAAGTCTCTTTTTTTAATAATGGAAATTGCTGTAATTATAATCACTTTAGAACACTGTTATTATTATTAATAAGACCAAATTGCACATTCAAGCAGATGCTGGTTGAAAGAATTGTTCAAAAGTTCTACTGTTCGAAAGAGCCCATATAATGGGATCAGCCACAAACCTGGCAGTCATCTCCATGCCAACGTGGCCCTGCCCGCCAGCACACGGGTCCTGCAGCTCTCACACAGGCTTCTGGGCACATGCCCGTGACTCCTCACAGAGTCACTGGGCAAACAATGGACCTCCAGTTCCTGATTAAAGCGTTCAGGGAACAAAAGCATACTTCCAGCAGTTGACTTTCCCACAGGAGACGGGGAGCTGGAGAGCTGTGGTTGCTGTTGACCCTCTCCTCTCGAGGTGTCTCCCATGCACACCTGGATCCAGCTCTTCATTCTGTCGCTCATTCAGTAGTGCCCAAGGAAGGAGGAGATGGGGGAACAGCAGGGAGTACGGGAGGATCCAGTTGCAGTCATAAAGTTCCTAACACTTTGGGGTATAAGTTCAGGGTTCTCTGGCTAGAAAGGGTAGTTTGAGCCAATACCAGAGAGATCAGGAGGTATGAAGGGAAGGAAGTCATCATCTGCCTGGTGGTTCAGAATTTGGCTTCTGAAGTTCAGCTCCTTGGGTTTCATTTTTGGCCCTCCCTTTCTCTTGCCCTGGAAAGTCACTCAGTCCCTCCAAGCTTCAGTTTTCCCATCCCCAAATGCATATAAGAACCCTGAGGGGTGGTGGGTGGTGGAGATTCCTGGGGAAAGCACCCCTAAAGCACACAGCACAGGGCTTGTCACTGAGCTTTCAGACATTGTGTATGACTATTACTTAATTCTTGAAAAATTCTTGGTTATTTATTGCTTGAATTTACAATTCCATTTTTTCTCTCCACCTAAGCAATTTTTATTTTAGGCTTCGGAGAATCAGCAGAGAATAAATGCATGACTCCTGGCCATTAATAGAGCAGGAAAGCTCACTCCAGGTTCAGAAGTCACCTCACTGCTGCCCCCTCTAGCTGGCTGACGACACCCTGCTGGTGGTCAGAGACATTTCAGAGCAACACAGGCAGACAGTGAATCTTAATGCAGTAGTCAGTAAAGCCTGAGTTTACAGTAGGCATTTGGAAAGATTTTGCTATAAAGCGGCTTATTGCTAAATCAAGCCAGGAAGGAGGTATGGGATATTTCATTCCCCATCACATGTAAAAATTAAACCCTTCTCTGTGAAAGCAGCCCTCCCTGGAAACATGCTAATGCTTGAGAAGTAATCTTGAATGAACTGCTGCCTTGGTTATGGTAAAGACAGGAGCCTAGGTACTCAGTAACATTTCTATTAACTAAATTAATTAAACCTCATTTTAAAGTAAAGGTCATCGAATTAATTAACAAAGGCAAGCTATTATTTATAAAAGCTTTTTCTTTCTTTTTTTTTTGATTGCCCAAGGTATTTTTTAGTCCTTCTCCAGGCTTCTTCCTTTCCCCTTTCCTCTGGAGAGAGGGTTTCCGGGCTTAGCACAGCCCTCGGACTACCCAAATTTAGTTCTAGTAGAGACAATTCCCTCACATCAAAGCATACATCTCAAATGGGGAGTCATGCAAGGCCTGTTCCAAAAGATTCTCTGTAGGTCACCGAAGAAGTTCTTCCTCAATAGCCTGTGATATCTACAAGGTTCTCAGCACCAGGCGCATGTTCCCACGTGGTGGCTGCACCAAGACCACATCTTAAGGCCGAGTTAAGCTCCCTCAGCTGACGGGATTCCCATTCCCTCCCTCTAACCATCCACTCCCGGAGATGGGAAAGATCATTCACGTGGCTTCCCATGACTTAGATGAAAGGCAACTAGAATCAAAGTTTGAGCAGAATACACTTTTGAAGGGGTTTCCCCCGCAAACTAATTAAACAACTACAGAACTTATTCGGCAGTTTCCTTTTTAAAAAGAATTAGCGTGGCATGTCTCTCCTCTTAAAGTCTTGAATAATTTAATGAGAATTATACAAAAAGTCATGAGTATGTTCTATTTATGGGAGAATCATAGCTAAATTAAAACCCAAATGACAATGTTAAAAATAAAAATAAAGTATCTTCAAACAGTGCATTCAATTGAGCAAATGACTTCAAATCCCACTTGCATTAGATAGTTTGAAAGTAGGAAGGGGAGCAGATCAATTGGAATTTTTTTTTTTTTTAATTTAAGATTACTGTGCTTGGGAACATTTGTTTCTTGCTACAAAAAGTGTTAGTAAATGAACATCAGAGTAAGAGAAAAAGCTGCTTGGTTTTTTATTTTTGTTTTGTAATCAGGATACCACTTGGTCCCTGGACACCTCACTTAGCTCGTATTTTTTCCCGGTAGCTGGACTGCATTTCACACTTTCTGCACAGCCGCGTGTAGATGCATCGCTCCGTGCAGAGGGGCAGGGCCGCGGGATGAGCGAGGACGCAGCTGCCAAACCAACTCGGAGAAGGGAACGTTGGCGCAGGGGGAACGCTGCTCCTCGCACGAGCAGCAAGCAAGCCACTTCAGAACCGGGTTGCTTTTAGCTGAGCTCATGCATAAATCCCTTCTAAAGGGTACTGCGCCTTTGGAAGCCCGCCACGAGCCTCTTTAGCAATGAGACAGCATAGGGGGGTGGGCGGGGGGAGGGAGAGTCTGAAGACGAGGTGATTTTCCCCTGAACAGCCCGTCGCCCGAGGCCCACCGCTCCGTCTCCCGCTGGAAGTAGGTGTCGCCCGCAAGAAGGAAATCACGTTACTGGAGGCGGCAAGTTCCAGGTCTCCTCTCCCGCCCAGCCCCGCGGAGGGGGAGCTCACAAGTTCTGAAACACTCGCGCACACCCCTCCGTGCGCCCCGGGCGGGGGCCGCGGTCCTCCACGACCCAAGAGCGAGCGCCCCCGCTCCCCCGCCCACCCGAGCCCCTCTGCGTTCCCAGCTCTTCTCTGCGGGGACAGCTGCTGCTTTGGGGCGATGCTAAGCCGCGTGGAGGCTTCTCCGTACGGCCCCCTCCCCCCAACGAGCTCGAAAAGCCCGCGGCAGCCTCCAGGGCGTGGGGCTTACCTTCTGCGGGGGGGTCCCGATCAGCATCTCCAGGTAGTAGCCGCGGCCGGAGTCCCCCTGCAGGTTGTCCACCATGGCCAAGAAGTTGGCGGAGCCCGCGGCGGACTCCAGGGCGGGCTCCAGGGCGAGCGCCAGGCCGTCCGCGCGGCCCTCGGCGGGGGTCCCGGGTCCCGAGGTGGGCGCAGCAGCGCGGTTCGTGGCCGTGGCCACCCGGAGGGGCAGCGTGAAGGGCGCGGGGGCCAGTTCCGGGGCGGCGCGCAGGAGCCACTGGGCCAGCAGAGGCAGCAGCAGCGCCCGGGCCAGCGCGCCCATGCCCACGGCGGGGCCCGGGGGGCGCGCCCGGCCCAGCCCGTCCCGTCCCGTCCGGCGGCCGCGGCTCAGCGACTCGACCGGTGCGCAGGACTGCGGGCAGGGATGGGCGCACACTGGGACGGGCGGCGGCGGCGGCGGCGGCGGCGGCGGCGGGGAGGACGGGAGGAGGGCCCAGGGGAGGAGGCTCGCGGGCGAGGAGAAGGCGGAGGCCGGGGAGGCGGGCGCGAAGGCGCGGAGCCGCCCCAGCCCGCGCAGCCAAGTTGGGCAAGTTCTTCTCCGCTGCCCCCTCTGGCGGCCGCGGCTGCCCCGCAGCGGCCCGGCCCCTCCCCCGCGGCCAAGGTCACAGCTGGGCGCGGGGGCCGCCGGGGTCCACCTGCGCCCGCCCTGAGCACCCTCGCCGAGCTGCGGCCGCGCCTCTTCCCCGGGAAACTCGAGTCCCGAATTTCCTCGGAACGCGCCCCGGCGGCCGCGGCCAACGGATGTGACGAGGCTCATCTGATACCAGGGGGGAAAGTTTCGAGAACCCTTAAAGGGGCAGCGAGGGCCTCAAGTAGCGCCCTGGCCCCGCGCGCGTGGTTGTCCCCGGGGGTCTCCTCGCCCCGCCGCGGCGGCGGGGGCTGCCGGGGCTGACTTGGGGGTCAACGAGGAGAGCGCCAGATTGGGAAGGAGCTGCGAGCCTCGCGCGCGTTTCCGAGTCGGAGCCTCCCCTCGCCAAGCGCCTCCGCCTCACTTCAGCCGCGGGTCCGGCTGCTTTCGAGGCGTTTCCCGTGCGTTGCCCCACCAGCCCCCGCCCCAGGTCCTGCCCGTTCCCCGGCTTCATCCCGCGGCGGCCCCTGGGTGGGTTTAAAGAGGTCTGAGTGGGGGCAGGGAGGGTGGCGGGTGGAAGGAGGCAGGGGGAGGATGCGAGAGCTTTGGAGAATATTCCCTAAAAATCCTGGGGGAGGTGGGGGGCGTGGCTGCTACTGGCGGCTGACCCCAGCCTCGGTGGCCCCCCTTACCCCCTCTGTTGCCCGCAGCTGGCTTCGAACCCGGGATTCCCCCGAACCACCTCTACCCTACCCCTGCCCCCTTCGTCCCCTCCGCAGCACCCCTGTCCGTAATGCAGGCCAGATGCTGCTGGGACCTGCCCTCTCCCTTCGCACCGGGGCCCTCAGGCCACCTAGGAAGTTGCTGTCAGGATCCCAAATCAGGGCCGCGAGTCCACTCTGCTGCCATCCCTGCTCCTCTCCCCCACCTCCCCTCCCTTCCCCGGCCAGTTCTCCGCGGGCTATCTAATTAATACTCGCTTAGCCACAGACACTAAGACGCAGAAAAGCGTTCAGTAATGCAAGCAACGAGGGTTATTTTATTTTAGATACTAAAGGCAGGGGGGACAATTATACAAGCTAAAGTCCATCGATTTCTACAGAAACAAGGAATAGAAAAATCTTTCTACCTCCTCCAGCTGAATTATGTTGGCTGTTTTAAAAACAAACAAGCCCATCTTCAAACAGTGGGGAGTTAGCAGCCAAGCTTCCCCAACTCACTGCAATTTTCAGCTCCTTCTACTCAAGATTTGATTTTTATTCCTGTGTTCCCAATTTTAGAATCACATCTAGCTCTGCAAGGGACCCTTATGTCAGAGATGTTCAACTGTATTGATTTTCAGATGACTTTAACTATAAATCACACATCCCCCAAACTGTATCTCAACTTTAACAAATCCTCAGCTCCATGAAGAAAGACATAGCAGGATCCCATGGTATAACTTAAATTGATATTCTCCATAAATTTGCATAGTTATTCCACAGCCATTGTATTCATATATTCACGTTTCAGATTCAAGGTTGTAGAGGAAGTGTGATTTTTTTTTTTTTAAATGATTATTTATACTCCTTGGTGTCCAGTCTTGAGGGGTTCAAAAAGACATTCAGACAGCTCTGGGAAGAATATAGTCTTTCTGAAAAGCACGTGAAATGTATTAGGGCCATTGATAAAGAGGCTATGGGACATATAAGTTCAGTACTAGAGACATTTGCTCTCTCTAATAATTAAAAGCCACAGGGGAAATTTTTTAAAAATCAAGTCTAATTAAGGTTTGCACTTGAAATTTCTGTCTCAGTCTAGGGCGAATATTCCTGAGCTTTTCATTTTAAGAGGGACGGTTTGGCCGGGCGCGGTGGCTCAAGCCTGTAATCCCAGCACTTTGGGAGGCCGAGGCAGGTGGATTACAAGGTCAAGAGATCGAGACCATCCTGGTCAACATGGTGAAACCCCGTCTCTACTGAAAATACAAAAAATTAGCTGGGCACGGTGGCGCGTGCCTGTAACCCCAGCTACTCGGGAGGCTGAGGCGGGAGAATTGCCTGAACCCAGGAGGCAGAGGTTGCGGTGAGCCGAGATGGCGCCATTGCACTCCAGCCTGGGTAGCAAGAGCGAAACTCCGTCTCAAAAAAAAAAAAAAAAAAAAAAGGGACGGTTTGGGTTTTGGAGGGGAAATGATGCATAAGATCCAGGGATGGAGGAGCACGGGGCGTCAACGGATGGCAGACGTGTCTTGTCAGAGAATAGTGCAAGCTGAAGGGACAGCATTGGGTGACTGTCTCCTTGGTTGTCTCTGTTTCCACGAATGGTTTTAGAGCACGATCCCTATTCAGCACTGTAGTGCTGGGTAGATTTGGGAGATGGTAATTTTACTTTACAGGTGTTTGAACTGAAACAGTAAGTGGCAGCCCTCTCATGGAACAGCATTGATTTTTAAATCATATCAACCTGAATCCACCTTAAAGCACTACCCTGAGAATCCCTTCCCATCGTATGAGTGAGCGATGCAGGGGAGAGAAAGGAGAAGGTGAGATATATCCTCCCTGACCTCATCCCCAACATCAGAGGACATGGGATACTGCCCTGCTCTTCCTAACTGCACCAGAGCCTCCGTCTCCTTCCCTTCTCCTTACATCCTCCCTCAGCACCTTCGTTTTCAGCCACAGGCTTCCTGACTCCACCCAGGAAAACAAAAGCCCTGCAATTAGATGGGCCCTCTCTCCTTGGGAAGAACAAATACGACCATTAAGCATGTCCCTGGACAGTGGAGGGTGAAGAAGGATCTCATCCTCCAGCCCAAAGGGCTAATGGAGGATTCCTGGTAGGAACCTGTGGCGCTCAGCCAGAAAGAGTCACCATCCGTGTTCCACTGGTTTGTGTCTCTCACTGCTAAGCTCTGAGTTCCTTTTATACCTGCAATTGTAACCGAGCCTATGTTAGATGAATCATAAGGCGTTTGTTTTACTTGTTTTCCTTTGTCGTGGTCCTTTGCTTCCTCCTTGCATGTGTGTTTGCACATAGTCCTTTTGGTGGAAGGGAGTCACTTGTCATTCATTAACTTTATATCCCAGCCCCGAGGCTGCCCACGAGATTAGTGAACGTGTTTTTCTTTTAAAGAACAATGATCCTTAGGTCAGGCAGACCTCTTTGATGTCATCCAGAAGTTTGATCAGGCTGGGCCAAGGAACCCAAACAGCTTTGATCATTGGGGTTCTTACCTCCCACATACTTACCTTTCCCGTACAGGCCCCAGCTGTGGTCCTGAACTGATTCAGAACTTTCAGTATATATTTCTGAGGCCTTTAAAAAAAAAAATGATCCTTTGATATAGCTACTGAAAAGTTCTGGAAACAGTGAGTATCCTTAGTAACAAATTAGGGTTACTAAATATCACTTCCCTCCAGAGAGAACCAGGGCTTTCTGGAGAAGGATGATTTCATAAACTGAATAAGATAACCCCAGAATATCTCATCGCACCAGAAAGCAAGGATGTTATCAAAGACTTCTGAGGTCCTGTCATAAGCTGGGGCAAAACTGAGACAATTTAAACATCATTAAAGGCAGAAACTACAATGCCTCAGAATACTTCAATTATGTTGAAATCTATTTGCTCATAATGTTCTTTTAAAAACTACATTGATTATCTTTGAAGAATGCTTAGAAGCCCAACTCATTATTTTTAAAAGCTGGAAAAAAAAGGAAAGGAATCAAGCATTTATTATCTTGACTTTCTTGTATAAACTATACCTCAGTATAAGCAAATAGTTGATGAAGGAGAGTTTCTCTTTGTAAAAGTATTGCAGCTAATAAATGAAGAAGGGACAGTAGAATTAGAATGTTGCCATTCTGCTTTCCTTAATGAATTAATGGATCTAGACACTAAATGTATGTGGCTGATGAAATATTAGAGAGCGAGGGAAAGAGAAACACCCTGACATTCTAATCTTCCTGATGGAAATCCACAATGCTACCAACCTATGACATGTTATAAAGAGGAAAAAAAAAAAACCTGAATCTGAACAAGCTTGTACATCACACGTTAGTAATCTGCCTCCTTGGGGCCAAATCTGGCCAACTGCCTGCTTTTATAAATAAAGTTTTATTGAAACACAGCCATACCCATTTGTTTAAGACATAGCAACAAAGACTGAATGGCCCACAAAGACTAAAATACTTGCTATCTAGCCCTTTTCAGTGAAAATCTGCCAACCCTTGCTATATAGATCAAAAGAATCCCAGCACCCCATCAGTCTATTGCAATAGGTGGACCTTGTTTGAGTCCTGATTTGAACAAAATGACAAAGTTGTTTATGAGGCATTTAGAGAAATTTGAATACTAGTTGGATGATATTATGGAATTATTGTTAATATTTTAGGTATGATAGTGGTATTGTGTGTGAGAGAGCCCTTATCTAGGGGAGACATATGCTGCCATATTTATGGATGAAATGAGACTGGTTTCAAAATAATGTGGGTTGGCAAGGAACATTTCAGGCAGTATTCTCAGCTATTTGATACAAATAATGACCCTATCAGCAGACATTATTACGCTCATTTTACAGATGAGGAACTGAGGCACAGAATCGATGGTGGTTGGTGAGAGCTGGGGATGGTATTGAGAACCTCAGGTCTGGTTTCGGAGCCTGTGCTCTTCATCATTAGCCAGGGGCACCCCTTTGAGGTGACCTTTCTGGGGCTTATGGTCTGCCCCAGCTGGAGAGTGCTCCAGAATGTCACCTGCACAGCCAAGACACAGAAACTGCAATAGGCCAGTGGAACCCTGCAGGCTGCATCCATAACCAGGTACTAAACAGACATATGCTGAACCATCCCTGTGCCAGGCTCCACGCTCGAGGCAGGCTCACATGGGCAAATAACACCCAGAAAGCCCCTTCCATCAGAAATTACAATTTGGCAGGAGACAGACTGACTGTAAATACGTTTCCTTTTTTGGGAACACCACTCTAGCTTCTAGGTGGAGGAGAGTTGGGGGTGGTGAGGCTGGAGACAGGGAGACCGATTGGGAAGCTGCTGCAAGGATCCGTGAGGACAGTGGCGATGGGCGTGGGAGGGGGAATTTAGCATTTAGTGCTTAGGAGATAAAACCTTCACAGCACAGGGAAGAAGCATCATAGGACTCTCATGTGACGGGAGCACTCGACATACAGCCATCTGCATAATAATCTCTCCTGTTTGCATGGTGCTGGTGCTGTTCAATTTTCAGAGCAATATCACAAATCCTGCCTCATTTTGCTCCTCAGGCAGTGGGAGGCAGGGATGGTAGGGATGATAATTTAACTTGTAAAAGGAAATTGAGGGACAGGAACACTGAGCTCCCACCATGTCCTGAGACTCTTATTCTCTAACACTCCCAGGTAGGCGCTATGCGCCGGCATCACAGAGGAGGCTGTGGAGGCACAGAGTTGATGACTCTGTCTGAAATCACAGTGAGGAAATGATGAACCCAGATTTGAACCCAATCCGCTCCAGAAGCCTAAGGTTTTTTTCCCCTAACCCATGTTGCCTTCTTCAAATGACTAATTAGATACATTTGGGAACAGAAGGAAGTAGGGATTCACCTCGCACTTCCTTTAAAGAACAATCTTTCCTCATGTATTTAAAATGGAGTCCCATTTACAGAAAGCCGTGCATGCTTTCAGGAGCATATCAGTTGGATAAATAAGGCCCATTACTATGATATTACATCAGCAAGGTCCCAGCTAGGAAAGGCTCTACCTAGAGAGGCAGATGGCTAAAATCACAGAGGTTTCCAAATGTCTGTTTACCATCAGCCCTCCTGTTTTAATGAGTGTGGAGATACTCCGTCGAAGGCACAGAGGCTCAGAGCCCCAAGATCTGGGGTCAACTTCCGATTCTGCTTAGACCATTGGCAAGTTCCAGACAATTTTCTGCCCCCTGAGCTTTGGTTTCCTTATTTCCATTTCTATTGCCACCTCCAAGGCATGTTCTCGTAGATTCAATGTGAATGGCCCCACCTGAAGTTGTGTGTCAGTACCGCTTAGTTGACTCACTGTAGTAGGCTTCCTGTGAGGATGAAATTCTATTCTACAGTCTCTCAATTCTGCTTGTTCCTAGTTTAACCACTCCAAAGCCAGGACACAGATGCCACTGTAGCGTCTTCTATTCTCCGTGCCATTGCCATGGCGTGGTAAGGGTAGGAATATTGTAGCAATTCCTGGTGCCATGATGGGAAACCACCTCTCCTGACATTTTAGTGACCAAATGACTAAGGATCAATTGAGAAGGGGTCTAAAACCTTTCTGTTGACAGCTTCTGAAGATGTCAAGAGAGCCCCAGCATAAACACTTGCAGGAAGGTATCAGGGGCTGGGGGTGTTCTGGAAACTGTAGAAAACTGCGTGTGGTGAGGAGGACAGTGTCCCCCAAGGATGTCTGTGTCCTAATCCCCAGAGCTAAGAAATAAGGTACCTTACATGGTAAAAAGAACTTTGAAGATGTGATTCAAAGAAGGTTCTTGAGATGGGGAAGTTGTTTTCGTTAATCCAGATGCTAGCCAAAGCTAACCAAGTGTATCCTTAAAACCAGAAGACCTTCCCAGCTGTGCTCAGAGGGTGCCATGACTGTGGAAGGCTGGTGGATCAGAGAGATGCAACATTGCCGGCTTTGTAGCCGGGGTAGGGGCCATGAGCCAAGGAATGCAGCCTGCTTGAGAAACTAGTAACAACAAAGAAGCAGACGCCAGAAACCAAAGCAGTCCTGTGACCCCTTGACAGCCCAGTGAGGCCTGTGGCAGACCTCTGACCTGGAGAAGTGGAAGACAAGGTTTGCTTTGTTGTTGTTGTTGTTGTTTGTTGTTGTTGAGATGGAGTCTCGCTCTGTCACCCAGGCTGGAGTACAGTCACGCTACCTCAGCTCACTGCAGCCTCCACCTCCCGGGTTCAAGCGATTCTTGTGTCTCAGCCTCCTGAGTAGCTGGGATTACAGACATGGACCACCACGCCTGGCTAATTTTTAGTAGAGACTGGGTTTCACCATGTTGGTCAGGCTGGTCTCAAATTCTGACCTTATGATCCGCCCACCTTGGCCTCCCAAAGTTCTGAGGTTATAGGTGTGAGCCACCACACCCGCTGTTTGCTTTGTTTTAAGCCACGAAGGTTGTGATAATTTGTGAGTGCAGTGTATAGAAAACTCATACACCACTCTTAGGAAATTCTCTATCATCTGACATCTTAATGGCACAGAAGATTATATTGCATGGAAAAACATGGATATTGATGACTCCAAGTCCAAAAGTGATTCAGAAGAGTTAACCTGAGTGTGGAAAGTGTTAGGAATAATTTAACAATTGATTTCACCTATATTTAATGTTTATATAACAATGTCTAAATAGGGCCCAGCCTTCTTCATACATACAGAACAAAAATCCTAAATAATAATAAAGTATCATGGTTTAATGGTAGCATGCTTTTTTAGTAGTACATGAAAAGAAGGTTCTTTCGGTCAAGGCATGTATATATCTTAGTATGGTTAGAGGTGGTGGAACTGGGCAACACTTGGTACATAGCAGTCACTCAGCAGACACTACTGTTCCTTTCCTGAGAGTGTCGTCTAGGATCTTTTCCTTTGAGACGGAGTTTCACTCTTGTTGCCCAGGCTGGAGTGCAATGATGAGACTTCCACATCTCAGGTTCAAGTGATTCTCCTGCCTCAGCCTCCCAAGTACCTGGGATTCCAGGCATGCACCACCAAGCCCAGCTAATTTTGTATTTTTAGTAGAGACGGGGTTTCTCCATGTTGGTCATGCTGGTCTCGAACTCCCGACCTCAGGTGACCCGCCCACCTTGGCCTCCCAAAGTGCTGGGATTACAGGCGTGAGCCACTGTGCCTGGCCCGTCTAGGGTTTTAAGCCTGTGAACCCTGTGGCTATGTGTATCTGTGACTTTTGGGGTGCCTGTATCGACTGTCTGCCTTCCTTCTTGCTTCTTGGGCTTGCTGAATGCCTTCTTTTTCCCACTCTGTGACTGCGCTATTCCACCCTTCCCAATGCACCACGACAACTTCCGTTTCTTTTCTTTCTTTTATATTTACTGAGACATGGTTTACAGGAAGGCAAGTTTCACTTTTTTAGGTGTATAGTTCTTTGAGTGTTTAATTATATATAAATTTATTTATCTCTATACATATTAAAGTATCCCCCCCGTACTTTTGAGGTACCAGTGGTTTTGGGTAACATTGATGAATTGTGCAGTGGTGAAGCCTGGGTGAGAGGATGGAATCCTGTGGAATTCACAGTGGCTGTCAGATCATCATGATTAATTGGTATTAATGCCAATGCAAGCAGGAAAGAGGAATCCTGGAGTGGCAAAAATCCGAAGTGAGTTGCTGCCCACGACAGACGGACTCCTTTGGCAGCACAAGTGTTTCATGAATGTGCTGTGTTTATTTGGCCATTTTCTGAAAGGCTTCATCTCTCTCCTTCCCTGATAAAAGTCTGGAAGAAGGCCAATTGAAGCTAGTGCCCGCAAAAGTGTCTGTTTTCACAGGAACCATTTGGAGATCGTTCTTTGTGCAGCTTTGTGAGTTGATCAGAGGAAAAAAGTAAAACAGTGAAGGAGGGAGGGAAGGGGGAAAGTAAGGGAGAAAGGGCAAGAGAAAGTGCAAGTCAGACTGCAGGGCGCTGCGTGTTCACACCCTCCCCGGGAGACTCGGTGTTCAGCAGGGTTTCTGAACCCCTGGCTGGTCCTGTTTAAATTAGATCAATTTAATTAGATCAAGTGCTTTGGGGCATCTGTCCTGGCAGGGCCCTTAGCAGACAGCAGGAACCCCAAGAGAAGAGGGCGGTGCTGCAGTTCACCTTACCATGCTGATGCTGTGATGTTAAAAAGGTGGGAGAAGAGGGCCCTAGGCAGCTGTGAAATGCTCAGTCGTGCTCAGCCTTGCATGTGCTTCTCTGGACCTTCCAGTGCCCTCTCAGAGACAGCCCTAAGATCTCACTAGTGCAGAGGCCAGAAGTGGGGTTAGGGATCAGGAAAGGTAAACTTGGAGCAGTTGTGGTAGAATTAATGAAAAAACCTCAATAATTCCACCAGAATGCCACAGAATGTGACTATCCAGCCTTGGACTGCAGATTGACCTTCCACAGTCACTTGGCTGGCTCACAATGGCAGCTGCCACCCGGCACATTGGAGCTCAGGCTTTATCCCGCCTGCCTCTGTCCTACCTCTGCACCCCACCCAAAGGGGAGTATGCCAGCTGCCCCTGCCCACAATTCCATTCCCTTTACTGTCTCCCGAAGACTCCCACTAAACTACTAACAGAGCCCACATTAGCTGCCCAGATTCATCCACCTAAGCTGGTACATATCAATATGTGTAGATGGTAAAAAGACCCCAGCACATGGGATCTGCAGCTAAGGGAGCACCACTGAGCTGAGAGGGCCCTGAACAGCCTAACAAATCATTCTACTATTTCCTCACCTCAGGGAAATTTTAGAAGCTATTATATCAAGCAAATAAGAGCTTTTACTTAAAAAAAAATAAAATAAAAGAGCAATAGGAAGTCAAAAAAAAGCATCACTGGAGATAAAAGTATATTTTTTGAGAGTAAAATAAAAACTGAGTAGATGCAGTAAATGGCAGAAGGGACTGAGCTAAAAAATCTGATGTCATGAAGTATTCGCTTAGTGTAATTTAAGGCATTATCGTAGCCTCTGAACCAAAAAAAAAAGAGAGATGGAAATGAAGAAAGGAATTTTTATGATGAAAAGAAATCTAGGAGACTCTTCCTTCCATGTCATAGGAGTCCAAGAAAAGAGAACAGAAATGGTGGAGGTAAAACAAAGATCAAAGGAACGAAAAGTTTTCCTTGAGCTGAAGACATTAGCTCACCAATGCTTACCAAATGCTTGGGGAGTTATTTTAAAAGACACTTAAGAATTCAAAAGATAAAGAGAAATTGTTTAAATGTGTGTCTGACTGGCACGAGACTCTCTCCAGAAGACTAGATGGTAGCAAACAGTAGAGCAACAGATCCCAGAGAAAGAGACACACTCCAGAATTATATATCCAGCCCAACTATCTCTCCTGTGGGAGGAAGCAGAAAAAGTATGGTTTACCTTCCATATGCCATTACTAAAAAGTTCTTACTAAAAAAAATGCATTAACCCAATAGACAAAATGAATCAGAAGGAGAAATTCTAGAAAAGGAAGGTGAAGTATCTGAAAAACAATAGTGTAAGTGAAACAAATGAATCTGAACAATCGTCGATAACATGACCAGAAAACAAGTACAGTCAGGCATTGCTTAATGATGGAACACATTCTAAGAAATATGTCATCAGGAGATTTCATCTTTATGTGAAGAACATGGAATGTACTCACACATGCCTAGACGGCATAGCCTACTACACACCTAGCCCATATGGTATGGCTTGTTGCTCCTAGGCTATTAATCTGTACAACATGTGATTGTACTGAATACTGTACTTAATTGTAAAGTAACAGTAAATACTTATGTACCTAAACATATCTAAACATAGAAAAGATACAGTAAAAACACAGTATAAAAGATAAAAAATGAAAAAAAAAAAAAATGGACTGGGTGCAGTGCCTCACGCCTATAATCCCAGCACTTTGGGATGCTGAGGTGGGCAGATCACCTGAGGTCAGGAGTTCAAAACCAGTCTGACCAACATGGTGAAAACCCATCTCTACTAAAAATACAAAAATTAGCCAGGTGTGGTGGGCACCTGTAATCCCAACTACTTGGGAAGCTAAGGCAGGAGAATTGCTTGAACCAGGGAGGCAAAGGTTGCAGTGAGCCAAGATCGTGCCATTGCACTCCAGCCTGGGCAACACAGTGAGACTGCATCTCAGGAAAAAAAAAAAAGATAAAAAATGGGACACCTGAGTACATCTGTGTGGGGCACTTACTATGAATGGAGCTTGCAGTACTAGACGTTGCTGTGGGTGAGTGAGTGAGTGAGTGAGTGAGTGGTGTGTGAATGTGAAGGCCTAGGACTTTATCATCCATTATTGTAGACTTTATAAGCACCACACACTTAGGTTACGCTAAATTTATTTAAAAACTTTTTCTTTCTTCAATAATAAATTAATTTTCACTATTACTTTTGTACTTTATAAACTTTATTTTTAAGTTTTTTACTTTTATAATAACAGCTTAAAACAAACATTATAGAGCTGTACAGAAATATTTACATACTAATTCTATAAACTTCTATTTTTAAATTTTTTTATTTTGTTTACTTTTTAAACTGTTTTGTTAAAAACTAAGACACATGCACACACATTAGCCTAGGCCTACACGGGGTCAGGATCCTCAGTGTCACTGTCTGCCACTTACACATGTTGTCCCACCGGAAGGTCTTCCGGGGCAATCACCTCCCCTGTGGTAACAAAGCCTGCTTCTGGAGGACCTGCATGAGGCTGTTTACAGTTAACTTTTTCTTTTTATAATTGGACGGAGTACACTCTAATGATTAAAAGTATAGTATTAATAAACTAGTAAAATAGTTGTTTATTATTATTACCGAGTATTATGTGCCATATATAATTGTATGTGCTACACTTTAATAATATTTAATTTAATTTTTTATTTTCTTTTTTTCTTTTCTGAGACAGAGTCTCATTCTGTCACCCAGGCTGGAGTGCAGTAGTGCTATATCCGTTCATTGCAATCTCTGCCTCCTGGGCTCAAGTGATTCTCCTGCCTCAGCCTCCTGAGTGCCTGGGATTACAGGTGCCCACCACCACGCCCAGCTAATTTTTGCATTTTTTTTTTTAAGTAGAGGCAGGGTTTCACCATGTTGGCCAGGATGGTCTCAAACTACTGACCTCAGGTGATCAGCCTGCTTAGGCCTCTCAGAATGCTGGGATTACAGGTGTGAGCCACTGCACCCTGCCCTATGTGTGCTATAGTTTTATATGACTGGCATCACAGTAGCTTTGTGTAAACCAGCATCACCACAAAGACATGAGTAACACATTGAGCTATGTGACATTATGATGGCTACAATATTACTAGGTGATATACTATTTTAGGATCATTATAAATTTATGGGCCCACAGTGCTATATGCAGGACTGTGTTGACCAAAACGCCATTATGCAGCACATGACAGCAACACACAACTGAATCTAAACAATTGTTGGTAATGTGACAGAAAAGCTTAATGCAATTATTAAGAAAGGAATCTTGAAATAGAGATATGATCTAAAAAGACAGAGCCAGGAAACAGCTGAGAAAGAGTATTTCAGATTATTTCAACTAACTTTTTTTTTTGAGACAGAGTCCTGCTCTCTGTCCCCCAGGCTGGAGTGCAGTGGCATGATCTTGGCTCACTGCACCCTCTGCCTCAGAAGTTCAAGGGATTCTACTGCCTCAGCCTCCTGAGTAGCTGGGATTACAGGCACACGCCAACACACCCAGCTAATTTTTTGTATTTTAGTAGAGACGGGATTTCACCATGTCGCCCATGTCTCGAACTCTTGAGCTCAGGCAATCTGCCCACCTTGGTCTCCCAAAATGCTGGGATTACAGGCATGAGCCACCATGCCCAGCCGTCAACTAACTCTTTGAGTTGGAGAAGTAGGGTAAGAATGAGGGGGGAAAGGGAAGGAAAAGAGAAAAAGAGTCTGACCTGGGTGCAGGTGGGGCTGGTGTGTGATGAGAGCAGGGGTGGGGGCTGGGGAGTGGGAGAGGGCTTAACAGGGAGGGGGAAGGGAGGTCACCCCAAGGATTGCATTGTCACTCAGGATTCGCCAGCTGTGTGCTCCCCAGCACACCATATCACTCTTTGCCTTCCTTCTCTGTTAAATGGAAGATAGAGCCCAGTTAATCAAGTATTTCTGAAATTAAATGGGAATACTTGTCAATCCCCTCACACAAAGCTGACATGTTTTAAACCCTAGTCACTAGGTATTATTTTAATTAATACTAATTACTATTCTTGATGGTGATAGGATAATATATGTTCAGACATCTTTTAAAACTCTTTTTACATAAACTTGAACCCGGAGGAGGCTGGCGTGGTGTCCCTCTGTGCTGAGCCACACAAACGAAGCCAGATCTCCACGCTGCGTCCCAGGGTTGGGTTGGGTTGGGTTTGGAGGGTGGAATCTGTTTGCTTTTTTCTTGTAGGAGGTTGGGGCTCCTCCTCTTCCCTCCCTTTCAGGTGGGTGGAGGCCAATTCCAGGGTAGACAAGAAAGTACTCAACAAAGGAAGTCACCAACAAAGTCACGCCATTATTATTCTCCCTGGAGCGGAGAGGAGGATGTAGACCTGTGTACACAATGTGAAGGCAGCCATTTGTTTTTAAACTGCAAACGTGGGATTGGAACACACGCCAACACTGTTCCTACTAGTTCCCTTGAGCCACCCATATCCTGCAAAGAGCCTCAGGGCCTTGCATGATGATGAGAAAAGGTCAAAGGGTCTCCTTCCACAGATTTGGGAGCCTGTTGCTCTCCTCTGTGTAACATTCTCTCTGGAGTCACTTGGGAGAGTCGGGGCGAGCACACCAGAGTTTTATCAGGATTGGGAGCTGGGAGCTGGGACGCCCAGCGTTCAGCCTTTGGAGCTTTCTGACAAGGACCCTTGATAAAAACTTATCTACTTGGGAAGTTTGTTTAAAGCCAGGTAATAATCACTGTTATCATCATTACTGTTTACTGGCCGGGAATCACTTAATGTCAAAAAATTCTTAAGTAACTGTGGACTGTGAGTGTTATCCCCCAACCTAAAAGTGAAGCCATCGACACCCGGGGAAGTGAAGGAACTTGCCCCTCCTGGGTGGAAACACTGGATTCCAGCCCTGGAGAAATAGATCCATGGTATAATATCAGGAGGAATTCAAGGGCAGCACGTTCTTTTCATGCTTTATCGAAGCAGGAAAGGTGGCCAAACAGACCTCTGGAACACTGAAATTGGAAGGAAGGGGTGATTTATTTGCCACAAAACTCCAGCTCACAGAGAAAGTTCCTGCCCTTTTAAAGGCTTACAACTCCAGAAATTACATGTGAAAGGGTCTTGGCTTACAATTCTAGAATTAACATGTGAAAGGGTCTTGGGCCATGGAGTAGGTGTGGGGTTTAGGTGGGGGTTTGATCTTGTTTAAGTAAAAACAATGCCTTCCGGGAAGATTCCTCCACACCAAGCCTGCCATCTATAGGAGGGCAATTGGGGGCACCCAGTCCGCCAGCCTTCACTTCTCCTATTGAAATGCAGTGTGGAAGTCAAGGGGTGATGATCTTAGATGTTTAAGGGTGATTAAGGTTGTCCTCTCTCATTATCACTATTTTTAGATTATTTTCATTTAAGAAAATAACTTTTATTTGCTTTTGAAAGGAAATACTTTAACGTATCTATAGTTTATGGAGATCAGTAGAACAGTAACAACTTCCTATGAAATGGGAACAACCCCGCCTTATCTCCTCTTGAAGGCTGGTGGCTTCCTGTTTATGAATGTGGTGATTTGCTCACGAACTTGCCTTTTCCTCTGCTTGGGGATGTGATGGTCGTAGTGTTTTTAGTTTCCAAACTGTCTGTGAGGGACCTTCAGCCGGGGTATTTTGTACGCAAAGCTCAAAGGTAAACATGTAAGTTCATATCCGCAAGTCTCAGCTGCCGCCACATTGGATATTGAACTTGATGGAAACCAAGCTGGGAATAAGCTTCTATAACCCAAGGAAGGACAATTCAGAGTATAAAAATAATCTTTGGCTCGAAACTCCAGAACGGAATATTTTGCATTCATTCTTGAGTGAAACTTGGAATCATCTACAAACCCCAGTCCCCATCTGACTTGAACTCTTGGCAATAGTTGATGCAGTGCTGACCACTCTTTGATTCTCCTGATTTCTGCAATGTTTTTCTCTTGTTTTTTTCTCTTTCCTCCAATTCCCTCAGGTTCTTTTGTGGGTTCCCTCTCTTCTCCACCTCTGAGTGCTGGAGATGCCTGGGTGCGGTTCCTGATTCTCTCCTGTGCCCTGTCCATCGTTGACCTTTGGGGATCTCACTCACATTTCAATCATCACTCAAAATATCTCATCTGTTTTAGTTCCAGCTCAGACCCCTCCTGAACGCCTACCACTATTATACCCTGTAGGAAATAAAATAAATAAAAGGTTTCTTTTCGAAGCTTTTCCCTTAGTTCATTACGAATAAATAATAGTTTCTTCAGAGGTTAATTTACTTTAAAGCTTTTGCTGATAATCTTAAAGTGGCTGTTAGTCATAATAAAGAAATAAGTGCATCCCACGTTCTTAGATCTTAAACTTTAAACTAGACATTTGCCCTGACATGTCTGGACAAGCCCAGGCAAGTCTTAGGACAAAACTTATTCCCCTTCCTTATTTGAAAATGTTGTCACTTCTCTAAGCATTCCTCAAGTTGCTTCCTCTTTTCCTCTGCCTTTACTTCTTTAGAAAATTTCCAAGTTTTTAGCCAATCAGGTCAAGCATAGAATTGAGGTCCTCTTCCGGCCAGTGGAAACTGGACACAGCAGTTGGGTGACGGCGTCAGATTATAAAAGTTATAAATGTCCCTTTCTCCTTTGTTCAGGTGTGCTCTTGTGGCGAGACTGCTGGCGAGTTACCCCCTTCCTACAGGAAGTAAACTAGCCTTGCTGAGTGATCCATTGTCTCAGTGTGGATTTTTCCCAACCATTTTAACCCATTTCCAACATACCCTCTGCCGCTTTAATAGTCCATTGGGCTTTCTTACATCCATCTCAGATTCTACAGCATCCAAGCGGAATTTCTGCTTTCTCATCTCTCTTCCCTGCACAAATTCCCTACCTGCCATCTTCCTCTCCTCAGTCACCTGTCCTGTCTGTCCCTCTCGTTCAGACCACGGTTTGGAGACACCCTTGACTCTTCTTTCTCTCACACCACACATTCCAGTCATCAGGAGTCATGCTGGATCAACCTTCAACATTTGCCTTCAACAACTGCTTCTCACCTCTCCACGGCCACCTGGCCCCAGCTCCCATCCTCCCTCACCTGCTGCAGCCTCCAGCAGGCCTCTGGCCGCCACCCTTGTCCCCATGGTCTGTTCTCTGCCCAGCGGCTCCACTGATCGTGTTAAAATATGGCACAGAGTGTCGCTCCTCTGTTTAAAAGCCTGCAATGGTCCCATGGGACTGCATCTTACAGTGGTCCTTGAGGCCTTCTGTGGTCCATACGCCCTTTCCTCTCCCACTGCGACCCGCTCCGCTCCAGCCCCTCAGGCCTCCAGCCTCATTGCCACTATGGGCAATGCTCAAGTGTGCTCTATCCTTAGGGTCTCCTTGCAGCCAGTTCCTTCTACCTGGAAGGCTCCCCGCTAGACGGCTCCTGGAGGATCACCCCACACTTCCCCAAGTCCCACTTCCCATTTCCGGTCCCAGCCAGGCCCCTTCCTCCCTGCCCTGGCCCGAGCATTCCCTGACTCTTCCTGTCCCCTGTGGTTTTGGTTTTCTTCTTTCCTTCCTTCTTTTTGCCTGCCTTCCTTTTTTTCTTCCTTTCCTTCCTTCTCTCCATTTGTCCCTCTCTCCCTCCCTTCCTCCCTCCCTCTCTCCTCCCTTCCCTTCTTTCTTCCTTCCACAGCTCTAATCATTTTATAAGGAAGCACACAAATGGATGGCTCGCTGTGTTTGCTGTGGACGCTCACGATCTCACTGTGCTCTGTCTCCCTACATACCTCCCTCCTCGAACATAAGCTCCATGAGGGCAGCAATTGATCTTTGTCTATTTTGTTTATTGATGTATGCTGAATGCCCAAAAAGGAAGTTGTCATGTCACAGTGCTCAACACATATTTGTTGAATGAATGAAGGAATGAATGAAAGAAGGAGTCACAGGGATTCCAGAGAGACTGCCAGGGCCCTCTTCTTTCCAGGATTCCTAGCTTGTCCTACAGTCCGGGCAGCCTTTGCACATTCTCCCAGCTGCTGCAGTTCTTACCACCCTGGGCTGAGCTTAATGTGCTACTGGGGTCACCCCACACCCTGCTGGCCACTCTGAGTCCAGCAGTGTCTATCTCATGGGTGGGAGACACCATTGCTCCCTAGTTGTGCCAGACCATCCATTAAGCCACTAAAACGGCAGGGCCCTGAGCCCAGCACCTGGACTGACTCTTCATTTTCTACTTGGCAGGAGACGCTCCAAGTACAGACCAACAGGAAAGTCTACCAAGGAACGGGGGAAGAGCAAGCTGAGGACACCAGAGACCCTTGTTTGGGATCCGCAGATAGCAGCAAGAATCTTAAATGAGACTCCCATTAAAAATAACTTCATGGGTTTTGAAAGGTCATTTTCAATGAATAGGCACTAAAACTTCAGATTTGGGACAGAAGACTGAAAACGTAATTTTTTCCTTGTCTTTTTGTCACTAAACACATAGGTGTTTGTGTAACTCATATCTGTTCGTGTAAACCCAGTTGATTCACAGGATATTTTGCTTTTCTAAGGCATAGTTCTTTTAAGTCCACTTATTTCTTCCTATGCCTACTGATATGGTTTGGCTGCGTCCCCACCCCAATCTCATCTTCGGTTGTAGTTCCCATAATTCCCATCACGGGGACTATGATAGAGAAAACTCTATCATACTAGAGATAACTGAATAGATAAGTTAGAAAGAGGTAACTGAATCATGGGGGCAGTTGCCGCCATCCTGCTCTCACTCTGGGGAGTGAGTTCTCAGGAAATCTCATGGTTTTATCAGGGACTTCCCCCTTGTCTGAGCACTCGTCTTCTCCCTGCTGCTGTCATATGAAGAAGGATATGTTTGCTTCACCTTCTAAGTTTCCTGAGGCCCTTCTAGTCCTGCATAACTGTGAGTCCATTAAATCTTCCTTTACAAATTACCCAGTCTTGGATATGTCCTTACAGCAGCATGAGAACAGACTAATATACCTGCTTTCCATATTTAATATTTTGTGCTAACATACCTATAAAAAGTCGGGTTGTTAATATATACAATTCTGAAAGTGCTGTTAGTATGAGCAGATCTCAGTGTGGACATTCAGGTTAAATGATTGTTAAACGATCTTCAGTTGTCCCTCCAGCCAGAGAGGACACAGAAAGATGCTGGGCTTAAGCCTTGACTTCCATGTGCGTGGAAATTCTGCTGAGAAAGAAAACAGAAGAGGAAAATGGAAATTGCATGTTTATGATGCCATCCCTGGTTTGATGATCTTGGCTGTCTTTCTGCATGTGACCTCACTGACCTTCAATTTCAATTTCTCTCTCTTTCCCTTCTCTCTCTCCCTCATTCTCTCACTCCTTCCCTCCCTCCCTCCCCTTCTCTCTCCTTTCTTCCTTTTTACGTCCTTTGCATGTTCTCAGGCTCACTTTCACGTCTGTTGTCTATCAATGAGAATGATTGACCCTGCAACCCCAGGACCAAGCATCTCAGGTAAAGCAGAGAATTTACCCAGGGAGAGCAACACTTTTTGTTGTTGGCTAACATTTATTGAGCACTTACTGTATATAAATGCCAACACTTTACCTATACGAAGTCATTTTAACCCTCCCATCAACCTCATTTTAATAGATGAGGAATCTGGGGTACAAAAGAGTTACATCACTACTCAGAGACTAAGTGGCAGTGGTGGGGGTGGGTAACTGATATGAGGTGATTTTGTATTTGAGAATATTTTGCAAAATGTAAAATCCCATGCAAACTTAAATAAGCATCAGAGCTCTGTTATTCGTGCATCTCTAGGGAATAGAAAGCATAGATGATTTCAGTGCTTGGATAAAGCATTTTACTGCATTAACAGCTTACGATATTAAAATAACAATATTGCAGGGTATGGTGGATGAACAGTATCATCAGGGCTTCAGTAGCAACTCTTTGGAGCTCTTCCTAGGTAGCAGATGTGACAGCAACAGCAGTTAGGTTCTCCTAACCCACAACAACTCACAGGTACTTGCATTGTGACCATCCTACAAATGAGGAAACAGGCTCTAAGGCTTAGCTAGTCACGCAATGGTGTCCTCCATTCCTCCAAGCCTTGACTTGTGCTCCACAACTACGTTGTTGAAAATAATCTTGGGCTGGGCGCGGTGGCCCACGCCTGTAATCCCAGCACTTTGGGAGGCTGAGGCGGGTGGATCACGAGGTCAAGAGATCGAGACCATCCTGGTAAAACATGGTGAAACCCCGTCTCTACTAAAAATACAAAAAACTAGCTGGGCATGGTGGCGCGTGCCTGTAATCCCAGCTACTCAGGAGGCTGAGGCAGGAGAATTACCTGAACCCAGGAGGCAGAGGTTGTGGTGAGCCGAGATCGTGCCATCGCACTCCATTCTGGGTAACAAGAGCGAAACTTCGTCTCAAAAAAAAAAAAAAGAAAGAAAGAAAATGATCTTGGGCTGAGATTTTCCCCAGCAGCCGCTCACATCGGGTTCCATCTCTCTTCCTGCTGGAGAAGCCTCACCAGGTCCTGGTGCACATAGGAGGGCTTCTCTGACCACCCCGGGACCAGAGACCCCGTTCTCCCCCATCACACACATACACGGACACACTCCACCTCCACACACACAGGCACACATCATATTTACACACTGTCTCACCATACCACACTCCACACATCACACAGATACACAGATCACACATCACACACACATCATATACACTCCCTCGCCACACAACACTACACACCACACATCACATACACAAACAGCACACAGGACACACACACACACATCACACATACGGCACACACATTGCACCCCACATACATTGCACATGCAATGCTACACACACATAATACACACTACGTACCATACGAACACATCACCTACCACATACAGACACATACACAGCACCTCATACACATCAGTATCTATTGATGGCTCATTAGCCATAAACCACATCACATCTGCTCTCACACCAGCCCCATTGTGCTCACGCAGGCTTTCACTTGGTCCTGCCCCACGTACCTCCAGGACAGGTGCTGTGTCACGCTCTTCCCTTGAGGCATGTGGCTGGTCCCTGGCTGACCCAGACCACTCGTCAAGTCCCCTTGCCTTGACCTGTGCTCTGGAGGGCTAGTGACTGTCCATTTCCATTGGATGGTGCTTCCATATGGAATGGCCAGAGGGGCTGGACATTTTCTGAGACACAGACTATGGCTGGCTGCTTTTGGCTCGTGGTCCCTTGAAGCCAGCCACAAGTAGGGGTCATCAGCCACAGCAGGTTTCTCTCAAACACTCCCTGTCCTCCTGGTCCTCACCCCACCACCCCACCTGCATCCTGTGCTCTCCACCCCCACCAGGAGGGGGCAGAAAACCAACCGCAGTGGTGCCCACATCTGGAATTATCTCCTTTATGCTCAGGTCAACAGATTTTCCAAGAACACTCGCTGTGAGCATCTGCGGCCTTTGCTTCTCATTTCCTTCTAAGAGGAGCCCGTGGGGATGCCGTGAAGGAAAGCATGCAGAGGGCATTGGAGACTCCTGGATTAAGGCTTGGAATTCTGTCCCATGGCATCTCATGCTCTGATCTTGTGGCACAAGGGCCTTTGGGCGCCGCAGTTGGTCATAGAGGCTGACAGTGCATGCGCCCCATGTTGAGCCATGCTTCCTCTAAGCAGTTACAGTGTCAGCTCATTGAATCTTTACAGCATCATGCAAGGCAGATCTAACAGTTGTCACCCCTGTTTACAGATGAGGAAACTGAGGCACAACTGGCAAGTGGCAGAAACTGGTTAAATGCTCAATGAGTCGTTGCTGAATCTTAGAATAGAGAGGAAGTTCATTCGGCTGCTTAGCGGCGGCAGTCGCAGGGGGCGGCCTGACCCACCCACACTGTCTTTGAGCATTTGGCATCACGTTGGGATAGTGAGGTTGCTGTTCACAGGGGAAGCTGCAGCGTCTCCCTGGTGTGGTAACCTTTCTGAGAAGCAGCACCCGTTAGCTTGCAGAAGAGGGGAGACGCGACTGTTCCGCACCCCCCTCTCCACACACCCCCTCTTGCAGCAACAGCGGCTCTGTCACTGAACGTGCATGAAATGCCTTGTGTCTGAGGAAAATGAACAGTGTCTGTTCATCCAAGATGAATCTACCCTAGATAAGCATGTATCAACCTCAGACCACATTGTGTCTGCAAATATTTTTCTCCGTTTCCCAATCGCTTAACGGACAAAGCGGGGTCCGGGAGAGCTGGGGAGAGTCGGGCAGTTCTCACTGAGCACCAACACTTTTTCCTGAGTCTGTAGTTTTTGTCTCCGTGGCTGCAGGAACTGGCCCGGGTCTTGTCCGCCATCCACATTCGGAATGCTGGGAACAGTTGAAAAGAACGTCGAGGCAAAGCTTGGGCTGGTTTGTAAGCAGGTCTCATCTGAGAAACTCTCCTTGCCCCTTTCATGGCAAATGGTCACTTTCTTCAGGCCCGCTTGCATGTGTGGGCGTGGGTCAGCACGCACCGGAGTCCTTCTTAGAATATGGGTGCACATATCACATCTGTTTGCATAAGCGAAGTCTCTAACTGCTTTTTCCTCCTGTGAATCAAACTTGCCTTTTTCCTTGCTAGAATATTGTGAAAGCAAAACAAACAAATAAACACAAAGAGATGTGGGTCGGTTCACTTACTTGTGCACATTTCTTTCAGTGGGGTCAATGAATCCCCCATTGTTTGCTCCGACAAGCCCCTTGTTGTGTCCACGGGTGGCCCTGTACCAGGTAATGAAAGGATTTCTCTTATGTTTCTGTTCTTTGTTTTCAAGGAACAACAGAGAGATGGTATTTCCAGACAAGGGAATAAATTCCCAGAAGCAAGTGGCCAAGGAATGAAAATCCCGGAGAACAGAGTTGAGGAAACCCATATTCCACGCCTCCTGTTGACTTTCTTTCCTCCCTATAACACTGACCTCCCACAGTCTTCACTAGCAGATACTCACATTTTCCTCCCTACACCACTGTAGCCCGGAGGCCCCTAAATTCCAGACCCTGCTGGAGCACTGAACAGCACTTGGGGCGGGGGTGCCGTGTCTAGCAAGTCCATGGGAATGAGAACCCTTGGGTTGTGCAGTCCACACCCGGCACAACCGTTAGCTACTTTAACTCCGGGCTCACAGCCATGTGAAAATGCCAGCTTTATTATACTAATTAGACTAATGATCTGCTGACTTTTGGAGTAAGAGGCTTTGACCTCCCTACTCAGCACAAGCAGAAGGAGGGAGCTTTCAGAACAGCGCCTCAAGGGGCCCCTAGCAGCCTCTCGTGCCCCCATGCTGAGGAATATGTCCAAAAGTTGCCAACTCAGGCTGGGGGTGGGGGGTTGTCAGCTGGGCCTGCGACCCTCTCAGGTGTCACCTGCTTCATTATACTTTCCCGGTGGGGTGTTCTGGCCTCATCTGAATGGGTCCCAGGACATAAATGTGACACTGTCATTGCATTAATCTAGTAGAGCTGAATTCCCTGAAAACAATGACAAGGTTTGGGCAGCTGCAGTCTTAAACACCAGGAAGCCAGGTGGGTAAATACCTAGGATTTGCAGCCTCATGGCTTGTCAGTGCCCTGGGGTAGAGCACGAGCCTCAGCAGCTGGTTCCAGTTCCCGACCGAGGCTGGGCTGGGTGCTCCTGGGCTCCCCTTCCCTGCCCAGAGACCCGCTGCTCTGGTGCCCCTCGTTTTTTGAGGGAGGGAAATGGTATCCGCCAGGGGCTGCCAGGGTCTCTCTGAGTGCCACTCTGCCACTCTCTGCTGGGGTCCCTCTATGCTCTCTGTCCCTACGGCTCCCCCCACCCCATGCCCATCCCCTCCCTTCTCTGCCATCGTCCTCCCTCTCATGGCAGTCATCCCACTGCCCCTCACAGCCGATCTCTCCCTCGAGCCTCCGGTGGTGTGATTCATCTCCCTCCGGTGCACTCAGGGCTGGTCACGCTGCTGCCTGCAGCTTGCACTAATCATAACGGCAGCCACAGCTAATATGTGAATTGCTCTTCAGAGTTCAGGAGGCTTCCGGCCTCACAGGCCCTTGGATGCTCGCAATAATCTCTTGCAAATGGTAGAATTTGGATGCTTTTTATACAGATGCATTTATTAGGTTTTAATAAACATTTTATTTTCTCAGTCATCACATCTTTAAAACAGACTTTTTTTTGTTGCTCAATATACAATAAAGCTTTGAAAGAGTTTAGATAATCTACATCTTTCATAAAGCCTAGGAGTAGAATATGAGTGTAGTAACACCAGTTATTCTAATTTTCTCTTTACCACAGGGCAAGAATGAATACCTTGCATTTTTACAATGCTTTATACTTGCCCCCCAAAAACCAAACCTATATTTAATTACCAAAATAATAGGATTATCCAGCAATCTTTTGAGGTGAGGGAAACAAGACTTATTATCTCAAGTTTACAGGCTGAAGAAATAAAGGCTTATATAAGCTAAATAATTTGTTCAGAGTTGCAAATACCTGGTAGATAGCAGAGGTCGAGTTTGATTAAAATTTCTGACTTTTTAAATTATAGACCTCAATTTCTTTCCTGAAATTATGTTTTTTGATATAGATACAAAAAGACAAGTACCTCCATATGGTCCTCAAATGCCACCCTTCACGATCCATTTTTCTCACGTCCTGCAGGAAAGGGTCCCCCACCCTACCTCACCGCACAACCTTTTGACTCGTATTTCACACTCTTATCTCCAGTTGCTTCCATGGAAGCAGATAGGCTGACCAGTCTTGGGCAGCTCCAGAGCGCCTGGCGTGGCCCTGGGCACAGAGCTGAGTGGGTCTCGCAGGTGGCAGAATGCGGCCTCACCTCATGCGTAGAAAGGGAGGGTTTCCTGGACAATTTCTCATGTTCATAGAATAAATGAGGATGAGGGCTGGGCACGGTGGCTCCCACCTGTAATCCCAGTATTCTGGGAGGCTGAGGTGGGCAGATTGCTTGAGCCCAGGAATTCAACACCTATACTACTGCTACTACTACTACTAATAAAGCTGGGCGTGGTGGCACAGCCCTGTAATCCTATCTACTAGGAAGGCTGAGGCAAGAGGTCAAGGCTGCAGTGAGCCGTGATTACACCAATGCAGTCAGCTTGAGCAATAGAATGAGACTCTGTCAGAAAAAGAGAAAGAGAGAGAGAAAGCTGGGTGCAGTGGCTTATGCCTGTAATTACAGGAATTTTTTTTTTTTTTTTTTGAGACGGAGTTTCGCTCGTTACCCAGGCTAGAGTGCAATGGTGCGATCTCGGCTCACCGCAACCTCCGCCTCCTGGGTTCAGGCAATTCTCCTGCCTCAGCCTCCTGAGTAGCTTGGATTACAGGCACGCGCCACCATGCCCAGCTAATTTTTTGTATTTTTAGTAGAGACTGGGTTTCACCATGTTGACCAGGATGGTCTCGATCTCTTGACCTCATGATCCACCCGCCTCAGCCTCCCAAAGTGCTGGGATTACAGGCGTGAGCCACCGCGCCCGCCCAATTACAGCAATTTTTGAGGCTGAGGTGAGTGCATTGCTTGAGCCCAGGAGTTCGAGACCAGCCTGGACATCGTAGTGAGACCCTGGCTCTATGAAAAATACAAAAAATCAGCTGGGTGTGGTGGTATGCACCTGTAATCCCAGCTACTTGGGAGGCTGTGGTGGGAGGATCACCTGAGCCTAGGAGATTGAGGCTTCAGTGAGCCGAGATGGCACCGCTGCACTCCAGCCTGGGTGACAGAGCAAATCCCTGTCTCAAGGAAGAAAGAAAAGGAAAGAGAAAGAACAAATGAGAGTAGCCACATGATTCTGTCATTTAAGTGTCACAGAATAACAGAAGCAAATCATCAGTGCCTGTTCTATTTGAACTTGGTGAAACTCAGCCTCGTGACCCACGGTACTGGACAGAGACCACGACACCTTGTCTACCTGGAGTGCCCGGGGCACTGTCTGCAGTTAGCTCCTGGAGGCTTGTCCTCGGTAGGCTTAGGGCATGTGGAGCCCTAGAAAGCCCAGGAACCCATGGAGGGCCCTGGAGACACAGCACCTGTGGCTGATGGGTTCTCAGGCCTGGCAGGATCCACTCAGGTAGGAACTAAAGGCAGAAGTAAGGAGAGGTGGATGTTGAAGCAGAGGTACCCTTGGGATTGGGCAACCGGTGAGAGAAAGGTAGAAAATGAGGGGACTCGGTGATGGGATGGGGTCATCTTGTGATTCATCCTTGCTGAAGTAGGCGTGCCCACTTTACCCCAGCTGGACTCAGTGATGGGATGGGGTCATCATGATTCGTCCTTGCTGAAGTAGGCGTGCCCACTTTACCCCAGCTGGACTCGGTGATGGGATGGGGTCATCGTGATTCGTCCTTGCTGAAGTAGGCGTGCCCACTTTACCCCAGCTGGACTCGGTGATGGGATGGGGTCATCGTGATTCGTCCTTGCTGAAGTAGGCGTGCCCACTTTACCCCAGCTGGACTCGGTGATGGGATGAGGTCATCGTGATTCGTCCTTGCTGAAGTAGGCGTGCCCACTTTACCCCAGCTGATCTCGGTGATGGGATGGGGTCATCGTGATTCGTCCTTGCTGAAGTAGGCGTGCTCACTTTACCCCAGCTGGACTCGGTGATGGGATGGGGTTATCTTGTGATTCGTCCTTGCTGAAGTAGGCATGCCCACTCTACCCCAGTTGCGACTGAGCTCACTTTGAGATCTAAGGAAGGAGTATAAAGGCCAGTTTCATGACTTTCTTCTTGTCTGTACTTTCCTAACCTAGCTCCGAATGCTTTGGTGCAGGAAGCATTTATGTCGCCTCCATCCTGCCTGAGCGAGTGAAGCTGCCAGGGTGCCTCTACTCTTCCGGAGGAAGGGAGCAGGTGGAGTCATGGTTCTCCTCCGGGCTTCCTTCGGAATAGCCTGTCCCACTGGGGCTTGATCAGTGTCCCAGTTTCCTGTATGCCTTCAACCCCCAAATGGTGTTCGCGAGCATTTTTTAATGTTTATTTTTAACTCTGATGCCCTGTCTCATTCATCTCACCACGCGGTAACTCCACAATCATATTCGCAGGAAGAATTCACCTCCGTGTCATCAAGATCCTCCAGAAGCATTTGCTTCCCATTCCTGTCTTGAAAGATGTGAATTGTAAACACTGGTTTCTGTGGGCACCATTGATTTCCTGATGTCGTTTTGATCAACCTCTAGAGCAGGAAATACATTCAGCATTGTATGCCGAACGTAATGTATGTAATGGCAGGTTGCTGTTGCAGGAAGAACAAGGACTTGGAACTCAAATAAGCCTGAGAGCAATGCTGCCTAGCTGTGGGACTTTGAGTAAAATTTCTCGGCTTCTTGGTACCTCAGTTTCCAACTCTGTAAACTGGATGTGCTATCCTTCCATCATAGATCAACAAGAGGAAGTTCGCTGTTCTGCACAAGCATGACACCCAGGGCTTGGCACTTGGGGGGCTATCCATGGGAGCCCACTTTTACGAACCCCTCTTCCTACTAGGGGGAGTGGGGGAGCCCTGGGAGGCGGGTCCTGCTGTCTGTTGAGCAGGACCTTCCACCCATGAAGGAACCCAGTGAGGCCCTTTGAGCTTCCAGGGCCAGGCAGATGCATTCTATATGATGGGTGCTTAGAAGCGCTTCCCCCAAAGCATGAACTAATGCACATGCTCCTGGAGGCAGTGGTACCTTGTGTGCTCCAGGGACCTGCAGGCGTTTACAAGGCACAGTGGGGGAGGCATGGGCTATATATAGCCCAGTGCACTGCTCAACTGCTCACTCCTTTCCCCCAGGGAACAGCCCCCTTTATCAGTTTCCAACGTTGAGCTTCTAAAGAGAAAGGCGTGGCCAAATCCCCCTGAAGGCTTGAAAGGCCCCCAGACACTCAATGCATCATTTTACTTTCTCCTTGGAAAGGGGTGGAGTTAATAGGCGGGGAGGACAACTCTTGTTCTCAGATCAGCTGCAGTGAGAGTCTGGATGCCCCATTCCCAGCCAGGAGAGCTGGTGGGAGTCCTGCTTTAGCTAGGAATGAAGCTTCTTGCTTTGTAACACATATGAAAGAAGAGAAGCAGCAGCCAGCCCCTTCGTTCCTCCAATGAAATAAGGAAGTTGGGATTCATGCCTCACTTACACGTGCCTTACCTGTTGATTAAGAATTGTTATGGATTGAATCGTGTCCCCACCCCAAGTCCATGTTAAAGTTCTAACCTCTAGAATCTCCAAATGTGATCTGATTTGGGGCTAGGGTAATTGCAGATGGAGTTAGTTAAGATGAGATCATGCTGAGTAGAGTAGGCCCCTAATCAATTATGACTAGTGTCCTTACAGAAAGAAGAAATCTGGGTGTAGACACAGACACACGCATTCACACACAGGGAGAACACCGCATGAAGACAATGGCAGAGCCAGAAGGAAGCCTCTACAAGGCAAGGGACAGCAGAGACCGCCACCACCACCAGAGGCTGGGGAGGCTAGGAGCCAATTCTCCCTCCGGGCCTCAGGAGGAGCCAGCCCTGCCCACCTGTTGATGCTCCACCTCCAGCTGAGTGAGTACATTCCCGTAGGAAGAACAAGGACTTGGATGTCAAATAAGTCTGAGAGCAATCCTGTCTAGCTGTGGGACTTTGAGTAACATTTTTTGGCATCTTGGGGCCTCAGTTTCCCCCTCTGAAAATTGGGCATGTCATCCTCCATCATAGATCAACAAGAGGAAGTGTGCTGTCCTGCACAAGCGTGGCACCCAGGGCTTGGCACTGGCGGGGCCACTCATGGGAGCCCACTTTCATGACCCCTCTTCCTACTACGGAGAGTGAGGGAGCCCTGGGAGGCAGGTCCTGCTGTCTGCTGAGCAGCACCTTCCACTGAGGCACCCAGTGAGGTCCTTTGATCACCAGCAACCAGCCGAAGCTGGGAGGGCCAGGAGCTGAGTCTTCCTTGGAGCCTCAGGAGGAGCAGCCCTGCCCACACCTAGACGCTGGCCCCTCAGCTGAGAGAGCACATCGCTGTCATTTAAGCACCCCCAGCCTATGGTACTTTGTCATGGCTGGCCCAGGAAGTCAAATGAGAATTGTGTCTGGGGGCCAGCCCCAGCCCCTCGTTTCTGTCCTGGGGAATGCGTGATGATGTGAGAACTCAAGAACTCGTACTGCCTCATAGCAGGGGGCAGCCTGGCCATTGTCTCTGCCACGACACTTGTTGTCGTGCCAGAAGTCTCCGACATGTTACTGTCCCTCTGACCCTGGCATCCGGATGAGGGTTTCTGGGCTGCTGGGATTGCAAGGATCCCCATAGGGCAAAGGTTGGCACCCTATGGGTGTCTGGGCATGGGTGAGAGGGAGAAAACAAACAGAAAACTCCCCAGTGGGCATCAGTCCTGTACCTTCTGGCCAGTGAGGGAATCCTCCCACAGGCAGGTCTGAGAGGCTTATGAGTAAGATTTCTTTGGATGGAGAAGTTTAATGGGGGAGAGACAAGGTGACAAACAACTGATCCAAGCCACGTCCTTTCCTTCCCAGGTGAGGCCACCTGCAGAGGTCATGCTGTGGAGTCTGGAGTCCACGCTCATTTTCAAGGCGTGGAGCTCTCTTTATCCCTTTCTCTCTTTACCTGCTTTCTTTCCGGAAGTGCCTTGGATGCATCCTCCCCTTCTCTTTTCTCTGCTTGAGGACGTCGCTGACCACCTTCTCTGGTTTGCTTTCCCACACCGAGGAGTGCTTCTAAGGTCCAGGTGCCCTGGGGCTGACAGCTACTTATGGGGGCATTTATAACCAAATGAATACTGAAATGGTCCATGGTCCACAAAGCAAATGTTAGTGGTGACCAACAGCGGTAAAACTGGGGACGTGGGACCCTGCACCTTCTTGCATGTATGTTCCTTACGAGACCCCAGGGCCACCTTCAGCCTCTCCAGTGTGCTCAGAAAATCCTTGGTGGCTCCCACTCCCAGCTTAGTCTTTCAGACAGTCCTCAGACCGAAGCAAGGGATGGGGAGAAAATTGTTGAAGATTTTCCAGAATGCCGAGAACACTCACTGTGGTGGAGTATGGCACATACTGGCTCTTCGTTGCGTGTGCATCAGTGTCAAGCAGCCAGAAGCCTCTCCTCTGAGAGTCCTTGCCCTCCAGTTTAAACAACAAATGGAAAGGAATGGGTTCTGGAAGGCCCCACATGGCTGGGGTGGTTCTGGAGGACATCTTCCAACTCCTCTTCAGGAGGAGGTTTGGTCAGATCAGCTCTGTGGCCACCTGGGCACCGGAGGGGCAAGATACAGGCTGGTCTGGCCCACAGGAGGAAGAGCACCATGTTCTGGTGAAGCCCACGCTGGAACCAAAGGCCCTGGGAGGGATCCTGGCTCCGACATCTCCCAGCCATGTAGCCTTGGGCAAGGTCCCTGACTTGGACTCAGCCTCCTCATCTATAAAATAGGCAGAACAGTAATACTGACCTTTTAGGTTGTAGAGAGTTCACATACATCAAGCACTTACCACCATGCCTGGCAGACCACATGCCCTAAACACAC
Source organism: Aotus nancymaae (assembly GCF_030222135.1). NCBI lineage: Eukaryota > Metazoa > Chordata > Mammalia > Primates > Aotidae > Aotus > Aotus nancymaae. Next base: position 43,852,167 of record NW_026988435.1, on the reverse strand, counting down.
ACATCCGTGAAATGAATCCCTCAGCAAGCAGCTGCTGGGGGCAGCGTGGGGCAGAGAGGCAGCTGCCTGGTGGAACTGGCAGTGGGAGGAATACTCTGTGCAGAGGACACTAGGTAGCGTCACCTGTCTCCTACCCAGCGTCTCCACTGGAATGGAATGTCAGACTCACACCATGCATTCCTTTCCCTGCCAAGACGCCTCCTCTTAGCAGCGAGCAAGAAAGTTGTTCGAGTGGATGAAGCCAAAAGCCCATTTGGCAAGAATGCTGTTTTGGAAAATGCTTAGCAGTGTGGGTTGGGATGAGGTTTTCTGTGCCTTTCCATTATTTCTTCAGCTTCATGTAACCCTGACTGAGCAATGCTCAGCAGAGTGAAGGCTGGGCAGCAGATGGACAAGATTTTCTCAAACTCCTTTCTGGGCCAATTTCAAAATATAGAGGGAAAAATCCTTGTTTTCTCTCTTTGGTTTTGAGAGATTTCATATGCAGACACAATTTTAATTTTTTTTTGCCCCCAATGAGATGCTTGGAGATGGTGGTAGTGGAACAGGAAGGAATCTATATGCATTGAGGAATTTTTCACCCCAAGGCCCATATTCTCCTATAATTCAAGAAGTGAGTGGGTAGTGTTTTTGTTTTTGTGAGAGGGGTGGTGGAGGGGAGAGAGAGAAAGAGAGAGAGAGAGAGAGATTATGTAGAGAAGTCCAAAATGAATACAGTAAAAACCAGTTTGGATTAGTTCTGCGATATTAAGTAGGCAGCCAAAAATTTTAGTCTGCTTAATTCTTAGCTCATCTAAGTCTACAGTTGACTGATTGATTGATTGATTGACTTATTGAAATACTTATTGAACTCGCATTAGCCAGACACTGGTCTAGGGCCCAGGAATTCAGCAATAAATGAAACAAGACCAAAAGAAACATGCCCCTTTCAAGCTGACTTTCTTGGGGAGAGGGTGGGGAGCTGTGACATGAGGGGGGCCACGTCCCGGTCAGCCCGTCCACGCAAGCCACAACCCACAGATGGTGGCCAAGGAGCTTCCAGTTCCCTGCATGGCCTCTGCCTGTGGCCCCACACTCTCGGCTCCCTGTGCAGATAACAACCCCCACCTGGGTTTCATTTAGGCTGAAGCTTTAAGGGAAATCAAAAGCAGCCATTCCCACAATGGAATGTTTGAAGATTTCCGGGTCAAGGAAAGTCCCGGTGGCAAGCGTCACTCACCCACACCAAGCAGGTCGGAGCCTGCTGGGCAGCATCCGACACATTCCACTCCCTGCTCTGTCCAGCTCCTCACGGTGCAGACTCTGCGTGTCATACGAATTTGGGACTTTCCAGTCCCACCTCTGGGAGTCACCTATAAATAGCTGATTTGGGTGTCTGCTATTGTTTATTTGCTTCCAACGTAATATTTATCCCCCAGGGACGTTGCTCAATCAGTCCTCATTCACAGTGCGTCGGGCACGTGCTAGGTACTGTGGGAACTAAGGGGATATGGCTGACTCAGTTGTTCCAAGCTCTGGATTTGAAGAGTTCTGGGGTTTTCAGTGACCCCACAGGACTCAAACACCACCACCACCAAACAACAACACAACACAACACAACACGACACAACACAGCGCTGGCAACCACAGGAGCAATAGCAACAGAATACACGGTGGCGGCGGCAGCCACACTGCCGGGCATGGAACCGGCCTGGAGCGTGAGTGGCTCTGCGGGTGGAACCAGCCATGCTCAGCATGGTCAATTTCCCCGGCAGAATGAAAGGATGCTTTTTAGGCTAACAGTATCCTCAAAAGCCCAAACGTTCCCGTAAGAGTTGAGAAACGTGGAGGTAACAGGAATCAAGAGAAGAAAGAAAACAAAGGTCAGAGAGCCAGAGGGCACCGCAGGGAGGATGCTTTGATTTGGACACAAGGGTGCGTCAGAGCCTCTTCTGCCCCAGTTCAGGTCCTCCAGGTGCTCCTTGTGTTCTTTTTCTTTTTTTTTTCAGACAAAGTCTTGCTCTGTTGCCCAGGCTGGAGTGCAGTGGCCCGATCTCTGGTCACTGCAACCTCCGCCTCCCGGGTTCAAGCAATTCTCTGCCTCTCCCTCCCTAGTAGCTGGGATTACAGGCGCATGTGCCACCACACCCAGCTAATTTTTGTCTTCTTAGTAGAGATGGGGTTGCACCATTGTGGCCAGGCTGGTCTTGAACTCCTGACTTTATGATCCACCCTTCTCCACCTCCCAAAGTGCTGGGATTACAGGTGTGAGCCACTGCGCCCGGTCGTTCCTTGTGTTCTTTTGGGTTGAGTCTGATCAGCTTCACATGTGTGCACCCGACAGTGCCCCACCGGCTCACACTCTGGGCTTCCCTGCTGTAGCCACACAGGGCTCTCCTCGGAGCCACTCCCATGCAGTGTGACCTTCTTTGAGGACTGGGTGGGGTGGGGGGGCGTACTCTCCAAGGGATGCTCCCGAGAGGTCTGTAAGGCTTCCAGGGCGCTGTCCTGGGAGCGTGCAGCTGTTGCAGAGTCCACACTGGCGACTGGCCTCTCAGCAGCCTCGCTTCGCCCCTGTCCCTCCCTCCTGTCCTGGGTTTGTGCTCATCCGTAAAGCAGTAGCCCGGGACACTCTGCCGTGGGAAACAAGCTCCAACCTGGGGTGCTCGCAGCACCATCCCGAGATCTGCCCTGTCACGTGGGATCTGATGTGCTACGGCGACAGCAATCGCTGAAGGAGCAAGCGCGCCGGTACTGAAGTGCACCGAGTGCCTTACCAACATCGCGTGCATTCTTTATTGCAGACTCGTCATGATTATGGCCATTCTGTAAATGAGAAATGGAGGGAGAGGATAAGGACCCGGCCTAAGGTCTCAACGTCGTTAATTGTTGCTTGCAAGACTAAATGCTATAGCCCTTGAGGCTGCTTTCCAGAGAGTAGAGACGACGCCGTGGGAGTGGGAGGGAGGGCAGGTGGCCAGGAGCAATTCACTTGAATAGTCTCTGCGTCATAGGCATAAGCACAAAACCTCTGTGGGATGTGTGTGTGCGTGCTGACTGCATATATGTATGCACATGCGTGCATAGGTATTGTGTATTGGGGTTATGCTTGTGTTGGGTACGTGCATGTATGATGTGTGGCATGCGTACAAGTGTGCATGTGTGTGTATTGTGTGCATACACGTTGCACATGGATATGTTGTGTGTACATGTGTGTCGCATATGTTGTGAGTGCACCTGTGTTGTGTTGAGTGCACCTGTGTTGTGTTGTGCGCACCTGTGTTGTGTTGTGCGTGCATGTGTGTTGTGTTGAGTGCATGCATGTTTTGTGTGTTGTGAGTGTATGTGTGTTGTGATTGCATGTGTTGTGTGTGCACATGTGTGTTGCATGTTGCAAGTGCATGCATGTTGTGTGTTGTGAGTGCACGTGTGTTGTGTATATCATGAGTGCATGAGTGTTGTGAGTACATGTGCATTGTGTTTGTTGTGAGTGCACGTCTGTTGTGTGTGTTGAGTGCCTATGTGTTGTGTGTTGTGAGTGCACGTGTGTTGTGTATATTGTGAGTGCATGCGTGTTGTGAGTGCATGTGCGTTGTGTGTGTACATGTGTATTGTGTGTGTTGTGTGTGTTGTGTGTTGTGAGTGCATGTGTGTTGTGTGTTGAGAGTGCACATGTGTTGTGTGTTGTGAGTTCATGCGTGTTGTGTGTGCATATGTGTGCATGTGTGGCGTGTGGATGTGTACATGGCCTTTGAAGCACAGTGACTCCTGAGGCAGGTGTCTTCCCCGCGGCTGGTCCAGACAGGCTGCGACTGCCATCAGTTCCATTTGTTGAGATGGGAAGATGGGGCAGGGGAGAAACGGAGCTGGGAGAGTAACATTTTCTGTTATGTTTGAGGGGCCTCAGTTTGGATTCCCCCCACAAGGAGATCCTCTGAAAAGAGCAGAACTGCATATCATTTGTGTGGGAAAGCGATCTCAGGGACTAGGAAGAAGTGAGACTGAGGAGGGAAGCCCAGCCCAGAGTGTGTTCTGGAGCTGATCCCTGCTGTGAACATCTGGGCTCCGTCTTGCTGGGAAGTGGGAGGGGACAGGATCACCTCCAGCTTCCACCCCCACCAAGGGCTGCTCGGGTGTGTCAACTCTTTTGCTCTTCCAGGTGTACGATGGCTCCCTGCTGACTGAGCGAGTGGGCTCCTGCAGGGGCCACAGTTACAGCAGCCAAGTCGTCCTGAGAAAGAAGCAAGAGGTGTGTGCGGCCCCAGGCTGGAGGTGGAATCAGCTGCTCCTATCTGCAGCTGGTTACCACAGCAACAGCTGGAGCATAAGGGTGGACTGAGAGGATGTGAGGTGGTGTGTAAAAATGTCCCGCACAGCATCCGAAAGAGATGTCCTGGAAATAGTTGGATATCTGAGCCTGGAGTTCAGGAGAGGTAGAGCTGAGCTATTGGGATAGGCGTCATCAGCATAGAGATGATACAGCTGTGGGACCTCAACTAGAGGAAAGTCAAAGATGAGCATCTAAGGGTGACCTCTGAGCTGCCCCTTCTGAGAAGGGTGAGGAGGAAGATCCAGTAAAGGAGTCTGAATGGAGCAGAAGGAAACCAGGGAAGTGGGTGTGATGAAATCCTCAGAAGGCAAACCAGATGAGGATGTAAAAATCATCAATGGGTCACAGATGGGCTTGATGAGAGTGGCTTCGGCGCCGTAGAGGGGAACACCTTGATTGCAGGTGTGGGGAGAAGATGGAGATTGCTTTTAAGATCCAGGCTCTCACAGGGAGCAGGCCAACGAGGCAGGAAGGAGGAGGTGCTTTTTTTTTTCCAAATGGTATTTTCAATATCTCACCAAAAAATATTTGAGTAACCATCTCTGTGTGGACTGCATCTTGTTACTAACAGCACAGAGAATTACAAATTATGTTACTTCCAAATTAACCAGAAAAAAGAAGAGGAGGAAGATGAGGATTAGACATCATTTATCCAGAATATTTTGTATGAGTTCTTGAATAAGACTTGGAAACTAAGCCAAAAAAGAGAGAGAACAGAGGCTGGACATCTGCTGCGAGGCTGAGGGGGAAAGTGATTCCATCTCGGTACTCACGATCACATTTCCATTCCGTGTTGTTAGCGTAATTTATGTATTTTACAGTTGAGGAAAGTGAGTCTAGAAAAGTTTTATTACTAACTCATGTTCACCCAAATGAGGGTTGGAGAGGTGATCTGAACCCAGCTCCATGGGACCTGGAGTCTAATTGCTTTCTGGGACCACAGCGTCATGTAACGGACAAGGGCTAGGGTACACCATGGTGAGTGGCAGGCATGGATGGAAGGGGAGTAGAGGCTTATTCTCTAGGAGGAGTTTCTCTCTGTAGGAACTCAGGTTCTGGAAGGTTCCCTTTCAATTTTCCAGAATGATGGATAACCATTTTAGTTTTCTGCCACTGAAATTCCTGTGATGGGGCTGGCTCTTATGAGTGGCTGGAGCCACTGTGACACCATGCAATGGAGAGTGAAGAGCTGGCACTGGACATGAACTCCTCTCAAAGCCTTTTCTCCATATTCCCTGTTCTCCCATCCCCCTTCTATTCGTTCTCTGGAAGACTAAGCTCAGGCTCTGAGGATAATTTGTGAAAACAAAAGAAATGGGCAACAGTTTGTGTAAGTTTCCCATTTATTTTTCCTTTTTCCATCACAAAGGCTCCCGGGGTGGTGTTGAATGATGATATCTGGTCTAACCATTTGCAAGTAGCAGCAATAGATAAAATAGAGATGGAGAAAACACCCAACAGAGATGTATTCTATTATAGACATGGCTGCCCGGAAAAACTGGTGCATATCTTGGTTAAAGCCTTGAAAACTGAGGAAAAACTAAGTTCAGCATACTCTGGGAAAACAGTCTGTCTCCATTTTGAATAACTGCTACTGACCATGACCTTGAGATGACCAGCAGATGTCAGTATAACGTAGGTCTAGCAGGAGCCTGCGTCCAAACAATGAGGTCAGCGCTGGTGAGAACTTACTCTCGGACATCAAAGACCCCCAAAATAAAGGAATGGCCTAGCCCCGCAAAACCACGATGCCTCGCATTCTTCCTTAGGCTATGGTGTGAATAAACGCTCGAGGAAAATGGCTTCTTTGTTCAAAGAAAATGCAAGAAACGTTCAAGAAATGAAGAAAAAAGAAAGCAAGTATTTACTTGGGTTAGCCTTCTTTAAAGACCATAAGGTATAGATAGGCTAATGCATAGAAATCTGATACAATATGATATTCTAGAACATTCTAGAGCTATGTTGATGGGTATAAATAGCTCCCACAGCATATTGTGGATATTTTTTAAATTTGGCATGTATAATGTGGTTCTACTTATAGAATGTTATACACTCTATACATTTTAATTTAAAAAATAGAATTTGATTTATAAAAAAAATTAAAAAAAAAAAAACAAATTGCATGGCCTCTCCCACTCAAAGTTACACCTGTGGGCGATTTTTACACTTTCTTTGTGGTAGTAAGAGTTTCATCGTGGTCATTCTCGGTGGCCAACTCTTTCTGAAGCTAGAAAGGTGGTAAACCAGTTGTGACCTTTACGTCTTGTCCCATGCTGCTGCTGCTGCGTCTTCTTCTTCTTCTTCTTGAGATGGAATCTCGTTCTGTTGCCCAGGCTGGAGTGCAGTAGCGCGATCTCAGCTCACTGCAACCTCTGCCTCCCGGGTTCAAGTGATTCTCCTGCCTCAGCCTCCCCAGTAGCTGGGATTACAGGCATCCATCACCATGCCTGGCTAATTTTTGTTTTTGTTTTTTAGTAGAGACAGGGTTTCACCATGTTGACCAGATTGGTCTTGAACTCCTGACCTCAGGTAATCCACCTGCCTTGGCCTCTCAAAATGCTGGGATTACAGGCTTGAGCCATCGCACCTGGCCCCCTACTTCTTTATCTTAGATTTTTCTAGCCCAGCGCAAAGGGAACACATGCTTGAGAAAGGCTTATAAAAAGATAAATAAGACCTAATCATTGTCCTCATAAGAATTTACTCCCCTCGGGGAACAAAATACACACATAAGCAGTTCTGGCAAATATGGTTAGTGCCATTCCTACGTGGGAAACGCCACTCCTTCCTTCTCCTTGCCCAACCAACTCCAGCTTTGCAACTGGCTCTTAGCTTAAGTATCAACTCATCCAGGAAGCCTCCTGAACCCTCACATTGCCTGAGGACTGCCTTTACCCTTGCACGTGCTTTTCTGCCCCAGGGCCACCTTCTCCTTCCACAGGATTGCATGCTAGAACAGGGTCTCACTGAATGTCAACAAATTTGTGTGTCCAGAGCAGCCCTTTATCAGTGGTGGGTGGGAGGTGATGGCTAAACACTCAGCTTCTCCCTTCTTGCCAGGACAGCCTGGGGATATGTACCATGTATGCAGCCTCCCAGATGTCCCACTGTGCACTCTACATGGGTTCCTTCCATTCTCTATCTCATTCCCCCTCTCCTCCGTGAGTATTTCTTGGCTCTCATCCCAAATTAACTGCTGTGCTCAACCGCTTGTCTCCAGGTTTGCCTCGTGGAATCAATCCTGGAACAGTACTCACCAGGCTGCATTATACTTGCCTGATTTCTGTGTCTGTTCCTTTAGCCTACGAGCTCCATGAGGACAGGAGCCACATCTGCGTCTAGCTCTGTCTCCGGATAGACTCTGAATTGATCTTTATTAACCCATTGAGTCTCATCTGGACTCTGGGTATAATTAGCTGCATAAAAGGAAGGGAGCTTGCATGTCCCAGGCTTTTGCCTTTGGCCTAACCGATTGAAGAAGAGTTTTGCTCAATATCCACTTCTGAGAAGAGGTGGCCAACACATTCTAGGTTTATTTTAATCTGTGACCTGTCAGAACAATTTTCCTTTTTCATTATTCATTCCATCCAACATCCGCTCTTTTCTGGCATCAGGTATCCCTTCCCGACTTATCATCCTGAGGGAGCCAGGTGCATTCACACCAGTGTGTCTGTGCAATTGCTGTTCATTTTTCCTGAGATATCTCTCTTTTTCATGCCCCTTCCTTCCCTGGGTCTTCTGACTTCCGTTTCTTCTTCCAGGCTTGGAGTGTGCCCCTTTCCCTGGAAGAGACTTTGTTGCCCATGCTGCAACAAAGGCAGCCAACTCCTGCGGACAAAGCCATGGATGAAGAAAGTCTCTTCCAGGGAGAGGGGCACACTCCAAGCCTGGAAGGAGGAGGAGAAGTCTCCTCTGTGTTTACGTTTGGGGAAGAGGAGCATAGTGTCTAAGAATGCAGACCCTGGAGCCCAGTTGCCTGAGTCCTAATCTCAGCTCCGTCTCCCATCACCTGTTTGACTGGGGTAGATTACCGAACCTTCCTAGGCCTAGGGATGTGTTTCTACAGAAAGCCTTCTTTAATGTACGGACTTTGTCAGTTTCTCTTTGTAATTAAGAATCAGAAATTCTGGGGGTCTGGGATAGGAAAGAGTGGCAATAAGAGATTAAAATCCATGAAGTGGAATGTCTTGACCAACAAGTGAAATGAGCTTCTGCAAACACACACACACACACATGTGTGCACACACGCGTGCACACACATTCTCTGTTGAAATATGCAAACACTTTCACTTGGGTGTTTATTCCCCATACTCCTTGATCCCGCTGGTGGTCCGGTGATTTCACAGTAGGCACAGAGGGGTCTTTTTTCTGTAGAAGGCTGGCTCCCTCACAGCCTGGTTCTGTCATACCTGCTTTTCCTTCTTCTTGGAGCTGTCCCCTGAGGCACTCTCCTCCAGGTCCCATTCCCTGGGTCTGGTACCTTCTCTGGAAATGCTTCATTAATACCAAGGTCTGCAAAAGCTGGCTGACCTCATTGTGTCCCCCACACCCTGTGCCTGTCTGTGCCGTTGACCTTGACAGCAGCACTTTGCTATAGTTGTTGATTTCCTCCTCCCTCCTTCCCTCCAGACTGTTTCACTTTTCCTTCTGGTGATGATGGCTCAGGGTTTACAATGCAGCCGACCTCCCATATCCACACGTTCCACATTCACAGATTCAACCAACCTCGGATCATAAATAGTTAAAACATTACTACAGGATAATACACACTTTACGATTCAGTGTAATGACCATTTACATATCATTTACATTGTATTAGTTATCATAAGTAATGTAGAGGTGACGTAAAGTATTCAGGAGTATGTGTGAGGTTATATGCAAACCTCACATGCAAACTATACCACGTTACATAAGGGATTTGAGCATCTTTGGATTTCAGTATCTGCAGAGGGTCTTGGATCCAATCCCCCATGGATATTGAGGGATAACTGTAGACACTCTAAACTTACAGTCTGCCTTCAAATATATTATGTAACTTTGTGTATAATGTATGTGTATAATGTAATAACCATATGGCAGTATAATTCCGCCCCTCCACTGTCTTTTCTGCTATTTATGGCATGCATTTTACTTCTACAAAATGTTAAAACCCCACAATTGTTATTTTTGCTTTTAACAGCCCATTAACTTTTAAAGACATCATAAAAAAAGAAATTCTTTTCTACCTACCCTCATTTTGAACTCATTTTTGCCATTTCTGGAATTCTTTATTCCTCTATACCTTTCTGAGTTTCCACCCAGTATCATTTTATTCTGTGTGTAAAACCTCCTTTAATATCTCTGGCTGTTCAGGTGTGCTGATGAAATATTCTCTAGACTTTTTTGGGGGGAAGAGGGGGTCTGAAAATGTCCTTTTTGCATGTCTATTTTTGAAAGTTTTTTTGCTGAATATAAAATTTTAAGTTGCCAGTTTGTTTTATTCTTTGTGTTATTTAAAGATGTTTCATTGCATTGACCTATGACCTCCTTTTAGGTTTGATTAGGATAAAAGGAACATTCTTATCACTGTTCTCCAGTGTGTAATGTCTCTTTATTTTCTGGATGCTTTTAAGATGACCTTCATCACTAGTTCTCAGAAATGTGATTATGATATATCTCAGTGTTTTTTTTTTTTTTTTGGTGATATTCTGCCTGAGGGTTTGTGTGTGCTAATGTTTGTGTCCTCCCCAAAATTCTTATGTTGAAAACCTAGTTTCCAATATGATGGTATTAGGTGGTACCTCTGGGTAGTGGTTAAATTGTGAAGGAAGAGCCTCCATGAATGTGATTAGTACCCTCATAATCCCAGACACTGAAGCCTTGATCTTGGACTTCTCTAACTCCAGAATTGTGTGAAATAAATTTCTGTTGCTTTTAAGCCACTCAGTTTGTGATCTTTTTTTACAGCAGCCCAAATGAACTGAGACAGTGGGTTTCAATCTTTCATCAAACCTGAAAATATTTTGGCCATTATTTTTTTAAAAATTATTTTTATTTACTCTTCTTCAGAAACTCCAATTTCTTGTCTACTGGGCCACTCTATTTTGTCTCACAGTTGTTCAGGCCCTATTCATTTTTCTCTAGGCTTTTTTCTTCTCTATTTTTAAGTTTGGATAGTTTCTGTTTCCCAGTCTTCAAGTTCAAGGAGCTTTCCTTCTAGTGCAAACATTGCCGTTAGACCCAACCAGTGACTATTTTATTTCAGATGTTGTGTTTTTCTATTCTAGAATTTCCACTCCTCATTAGGGATCCTGTTTCTTGATTGAGATCCCTACATTCCCTCAACATGCTCATGTTTTCCTGTAAGTCTCTGATCATACTTCTAATAGCTACTTCAAGGTTCTGGTGTGATACTTTTATACTTCTTATTGTGAATGGGTATTTTTCTAATGACATTTTTCTCCAGGTATCAGGTCAGTTGTCCTGTCTGTTTGCATGTCTAGTAAGTTTTTATTTTATGCTGGACATTGTGACTGGTAGCTTGTAAAGTGTCTGGATTATATTGTCTTCTTTGAAGAGTATTGAAGTTTTTGTTGTTGTTTGTGTTTGAGAGTGTGTATGTGTGTGTGTGTTTGGTTTTTGGTTTTGTTTTGAGACAGGGTCTCATTCTGTCACCCAGGCTGGAGTGTAGTGGTGTGATCACAGCTCACTGCAGCCTTGAACTCCCCAGCTTGAGTGATCCTCCCACCTCAGCCTCCCAAGTGGTTGGCACTACAGGCACATGCCACCACCCCTGGCAAATTTTTATATTTTTTTGTAGAGAAGGGGTCTTGCCATGTTGCCGAGGCTGGTGTTGAACTCCTAAACTCAAGAAATCCAGCTGTGTCAGCATCCCAAAGTGCTGGGATTACAGGCATGAGCTACCACACCTGGCCTGAGTTTTGTTCTGGCAAGTAGCTAATTTCCTTGTACGTAGTTCAGCATGATTCTTTCAGTCTTATTTTTAAGCATGTTAGGGTGAGTACAGAGTAGCTTTTACTTCACAGCTAGAGAACCACAGTTTCTGAGACATGGCATTTCTGAGGCCTCAACTGAGTTCCTAGGGTATTTGTGAGATCTACGAATTATTGTAAGCTGGTACTCCTATGTCACTTGACTCTTTGCAAGTTCTGGAATCTCTATGTAGCTCTTTTCAGCCTCATCTCTCTGTGCCAAGGATAGCTGGTGGTTTATTGCTAAAAGCTTTGCCTGGCCTTATGAAATCTCATCCTCTATATCCCCAACTTACTATTCAGTCAGAGACTCAAGGAGACCCCTGTATAAGGTTTTGCAACTCCTCCGTGAGGCTCCTCCAACCACGCTGTACTCTGTACCATTCATTCCCATAGTCTTAGCAACCAAACTCTGATCTTCGTCTTCTCCACTCAGCTCAGCACGATTACTATGCGCTCCTATACGCTGGTTTGTAGTGGATGAAGAGTCTTTTACAGGGAAAGAAAATGGCACACTCCAACCCTGGAAGGAGGAGCAGAAGATGGAGGACCCAGGGAAGAGGAGTAGGGGACGGGGACATCCCAGCAAAATGAAAACAGGCACGGACTTGCCTTCCCTATGCTATGATCCAGAAAGTGCTTTAAGTCAGATAACTGGGTAAACCATAGGGCTCATCTCATTTTGCTCTCCAAGAGGTCACAGTACTGCCACATCTGATGTCCTACATCTTCAAACAGTTGTTTCACATAATTTTCCCATTTTCCATTGTTTATCGGGGGAAGGCTGGTCTGGCACCAGTTACTCTGGTTGGCTTCTCTGGATGTTGAGAGGAACACAGGAGAGATGGAAAAAGGTGAGAGTTTAGTCTGTGCACCCCTAGCTCTCCACAGTAGGCACCGGCTCATGGTAGATGCCTGTGGCAGTTTCAAGAATGGGTCCCGCAAGATGTCCACATTCTAGTTCCCAGAACCTGTGGGGATGTTACCTTCTATGGCAAAAGGGACTTTGCAGATTTGATAAATTAAGGATCTTGAGATGGGGGAGATGATTCTGGATTATTTGGGTGGGCTCAGTGTCGTCACAATGTCCTTAGAAATGGCAGACAACAGTGACACCAGCCAAAAAAGGAGCTGAAGGATGGAACCAGAGATTGGAAGGGTGCACTTGGAAGATGCAGGAAGGGGCCATGAGCCTCATAGGTCCCAGAAAAGATGAGGAATATATTCCTCTGTAAAGCCTCCAGAAAGAGCGTGGCTCTGCCAACACTGGATTTTAGACTTCTGACTTTCCAAACTCTAAGAGGACATATTTTGTTGTTTGAAGCCATTAAGTTTGTAGTAGTTTGTTAGAGCAGCCACAAGAAACTAATTTATAGTGCCTTGTAAATCTTAAAGAGATTGAAGTCGCTCAATATTAATTAACGCCCTAGTGATAATTAGCTAACAATTCTTTCAAATGTTCATGATTTTTGGCTAGTTAAATATGGAATGAAATGAGAACACTTTAAGCAAAAAAGCAGTTGATCTCATAGAGTAAAAAGTAGGACAGAGGATGCTAGAGGCTGGGAAGGGTAGGGAGAAGGGAGGGGTGGGGAGAGATTTGTGGAAGGCTACAAAATTACAGCTAGGCAGGACGAATACTTTCTAGTGCTCTATAGCACTGTAGGATGACTCTAGTTAACAATAATACACAGTTTCAAATAGCTACAAGGAAGATATTGAATGTTCCCAACGCAAATGAATGATATATGTTTGAGATGATGGTTATGCTAATTACCCTGATCTGATCACTGTACATTATACGTATTGAAACATCAGGCTGGGCACAGTGGCTCATGCCTGTAATCCAAGCAGTTTGGGAAGCTGAGGCGGGCAGATCACTTGAGGTCAGGAGTTCGTGACCAACCTGGCCAACATGGTGAAACCCCGTGTCTACTAAAAACACAAAAATTAGTTGGGCATGGTGGCGGGCACCTGTAATCCCAGCTACTAGGGAGGCTAAGGCAGGAGGATCACTTGAACCCGGGAGGCGGTGGTTGACATCACTATGTTCCCCCATGAACGTGTACAATTATTATTCATCAATTAAAAAAATAAAAAAAAACTGAATCTCATAACCCAAAAAAAAAAAGGAGAGGAAGGGGTCTGGAATGTTAATATTAATTGGGAGCAGGGTCTGGAAGGAGTCTTTTCATTCTCTTGACACAAGGAGAAGGGGGAAGGTTTTTATGAGCTCATTACATTGACAGGGGAGTCAGGCCTTTCCTCGTGTCTGCTAAGGTAATTCTTCTCCAACATCTGTCTTTCAAACGTTAGCTCCATTCCCTGGAGTCAGAAAGTCAGAGATCTTTAATGCAAAAGTTCCAAAGTGACTAACTCTGAGAGTAGTAACGGAAACCACTGTCCAGTGCTTTGTATTCTGTAGATTCCTCCTGCCAACATAGCTCTGCTGTAGTCCAGCTTGGCCCGCTTGCCCAGCTGGCTACTGAATGCACAGGTTAAGTCCTCGCAGTAATCCTTCTGGGGAATAAGCTACTTGCCTATTTAGTTCCCAGTTTTCCCTCCTTGGAAATAAAACTCGGCTCTGTGAATATGAAAATAACCATTTTATTCCTATCACTGAGCCTCTGCCCCCTCCAAAACTCCTTGTTTGGAATCCGTGCTTTTTTAAGGAGCCAAAATACTCAACCCAGCAAGTGAATACAAGAAAAGATGCCTTAGGGCTCTTTTCAGCCTCACCTCTCTGTGCCAAGGATGGCTGGTGGCTAATTGCTAGGAGCCACTCCCTGACAATTCCCTGTGAAGTCTTGTCCATTGCTCCGAGGCTGCAGCCCTGCACGATCACTCACAGGTGGCCAGTGGCCGGTGAGAACTGTTCTGCTCACAACTGGCAGCTGCCGCATCCTGATGCTTCCTTTCAGCCTCAGCCTCTGGGCTAGAAATTGGTTGCCTTTGACCACAGTTACTCTGTTCCCCAGCCTCGCTGTGATTATAAATAGCTCTATCCATTCCAGGACAAGTGATTCAGGACTCACACGGATTGCCATTTGATCGTAATTATATAATCACATCTGTGGGCTCTGCATGGGTTTTAAAATGAACTGGTAAGTATTGGCTTACTGACTCTAGAGGCTGGTACCTTGGCGGAGGCAATTGTGTTTCTCCTCATCCTCAAGAAATTGGCATCGCGAACCAAATGTTCAGTGGTTATGGAATATTCTATATAAGATTCAAACTGCTGCTTGGAAAAGCTAGGGAAGACCTTCTGGCATGCTGAAAGTTGATCTTTTCTGGCGTAACTGAAAATAGGAGAGAAAGAAGGAAGAGTGTGGAGTTTTTCTTGGTTAAGTCACACAGACAAAATTAGTGCTAGAAGAGGCACTAGCTTTAGAAAACGTGTCATGTGCTTGGATTGTGGATGGCAATTTTAGTACTCTTGTGTGCTCAACTTTTAAATGTCTCTCTAAAGATTTTATTAAGGGCATTCTTGTGGAGGCACATAGCAATTTGGAGCTGGCTCTAGCAACCAGATGCCGGGCAGGTTCTAGGGCCTATTTCTGACTAGAGTGAAAAGCAAACAGGACTATTTCTAAGAGAACATCTTTGCTGGATTTATGCTAATTTCTTGTTAACATTTAAAATCAATTCCTTGCTTTAATTTAGTGTTAAATATCAGGTATCCTGCCCCCTCCAAGGGGCAGAAAAACAAGTGGAAAAGAGCTTATTTGAACACCCGATGGGGGCTTATCCCTGGATTTAATGTAGAAATACGATTGGGAATACATGTGCTCTTTAAAAGATTTATATTATAATTGGTAAAACAGCAGGAGACTTGGTGTTGATGGTTGGCTGGATTGCATCTTGCCTTTATCCATTTGCGCACTGCCTCCACTCTGCTTTAGGAAACAGTCCCCTCTGCAAGCTCTCAGCTTTTCCATGGAGCCTGTGACCTCTCAGGGAGACATTGACCCCTGGCCCGTCCATCCATTTGTGCATTTATTCAGCAAAAATTGAGCATCTGAGGCTGTTCTCTAGACACTGAACCAAATGCCCTGCACTTACAGAGCTGGCATTCTTGCAGCTCTGTTTTTGTAAACGTACAGAGCCAGTAGAGAGTTGTTCTCAAGCAGGCTCAGTGACACTTCCTCAGGGCCAGAATCCTTCCTGCCTCATCTGATCTGGGTTTTCTGTCCCTACATCCTTCTGATGCAGAGGACACTGCCATTGTCACCGCCGTGAGGAACCCCACGCACCTGTCCACCCGCCCCACACAGAGGCTGGGTCAGCTGCACTCCTCACTGCCTGCATCGCAGGACGCACACGTTTGCAAACCCCACTCCTATTTTTGTTTATTCATTCGTCATTTCTTTTCATCCTCATCTCCCACTCCCGTTCTCCCCCCTTCCATCGGCCATCAGGTGGATGTGCTTAATGCACAGCTCTTAATTCTAAGTCAGTTTTAAAAGACGGTGTCTCCAGTTTTGTGTGCTCTTGCTTAAATTGTTACACGAAGGATAAAGACCTTGGATTCTGGACTCAGCCAGCTTGGGTTCCAGTCCGAGTTCTGCCGTGGTCTGGGTGGCCTTGGCCTTACTACACAACCTCTCTGCATCTTTGTTTCATCATCTGTAAGATGGAGCTGAGACTAGTAACCTACTTCACTGAATTGTTGCATGGATTAATGAGTTAGTCCAGTGACGTGTTTAGAAGAGGGGCTGGTGGTGGTCTTTCCTCTGTAAGGGCTGGCAACTGGTGCTGCCCGCCATCTTTACATGCAGATTATCTTCACCTTCCCCACCACGGTTTAGAGAAAGAGATACTGGTGAGTCTAGGCGATTAACATTTGTCCCGAAAACCAGTCCCCAATTCTCTCTCTGTCCAGCTGTCATGCTTCAGGGTAGGGTAGCGGTGCTTAGAAGGAGACAGTGGTCAGCTGAACACGGTGGCTCACACCTCTAATCCCAGCACTTTGGGAGGCAAAGGCGGATGGATCCTGAAGTCAAGAGATCAAGACCATCCTGGCCAACATGGTGAAACCCCATCTCTACTAAAAATACAAAAAATTAGCTGGGCATGGTGGCATGCGCCTGTAATTCCAGCTACTCAGGAGGCTGAGGCAGGAGAATCACTTGAATCAGGGAGGCAGAGGTTGTGGTGAGCTGAGATCGCACCACTGCACTCCAGCCTGAGACAGAGCAAGACTCCGTTTCAAAAAAAAAAAAAAAGAGAAGAAGGGGACAGTGGTCACGTTGCAGCAGTTAGAGCTCACCCAGGAGAGAGGGGTCAAGGGTGGGTGAAACAGGAGAGTTTCATATTAAGAACGACTAGCAACAATAAAAGAATAACTACAAGACGTAAGGAAATGCAACGGGGTACCCTGGGGCAGGGGGCCCCAACCCCCGGGCCGTGGACCAGCACCAGTCGGTGTGTTAGGAACTGGGCCACACAGCAGGAGGTGAGCGGCAGGTGAACAAGTGAAGCTTCATCTGTATTTACATCACTCGCATTACGGCCCGGACTCTGCTTCCTGTCAGATCAGCGGCATTAGAGTCTCGCAGGAGTGAGAACCCTATTGTGAGCTGCGCACGCGAGGGATCCAGGTTGCACGCTCCTTATGAGAATCTAATGCCTGATGATCCGTCACTGTCTCCATCACCCCCAGATGGGACCATCTACTTGCAGGAAAACAAGCTCAGGGCTCCCACTGATTCTACGTTATTGTGAATTGTATAACTATTTCATTATATATTATAATGTAATAATAATAAAATAAAGTGCACAATAAATGTCATGTGCTTGAACCATCCTGAAACCATCCTACTCACCCTGGGTCCGTGGAAAAATTGCCTTCCACAAAACCAGCCCTTGGTGCCAAAAAGGTGAGGGACAACTGCCCTAGGGCTCAGGGAGATGCCCAAGGCAGGAGGGGCTCGGAACGGCTCCGGACCTTCTGGAGAGTGTGTGGTCAGCCAGGGGAGGCGGGAGGTGCCCCGGCTTGGCCAGGCCAGGGCTGGTCTGGAGCCCCTGGGACACCCTCACGCGCACAGGCCCTGCGGTGTTGGGGGCTGTGGCCCTGCAGAGCACCGGGGCTGCACAGGGGCTTGGTTTCCCTGTCGCGAGAGCTGAGGCCAGGTTGTCACCAGGCCGAGGGATCAGGGCCACTGTGGTCCTCACTCCTGTGCCAACGCCGGGGTCCCGGCTGGAAACCGCAGGAGGCCTTGTTCTCCTGCGTGTCCCTCCAGCGTGTCCCTCCAGCGTGTCCCTCCAGCGTGTCCCTCCAGCGTGTCCCTCCAGCGCCCTCTGCTGGGAAAGCTTCGCCTCGCACTTACTTTGAAGGAGAGAAACGCTCGGGGAGCAATTTCGCGGCTGAGCACGGAGCACGTTTCGGAAGGGCAGGCTGAGAGGCAGCGCGTGGAGACCGACACTCGCGTCCGCTGCACACTCCGTCTCGTTACGGAAAGCACTGCCAAGAAAGGCACTGAAGAAACGGCCCATCTGCTTCGGACACTCGGCCCTTCGGGAAAATCCCCTGACCCTTTAATATTCACTGAGCGCCAACTGTGTGCGTTGTTCCGTGTGCTGGGGGGTGAGTGATAAAGATGGGCGGGTGACTTGAGCCCATGATGCTTATATCCTGGTTGGAGAAATTAGATAAATAAACCAAATATACGAGAAAATATCAGGCAATGATCAGGACCCCGTGCTGCGTATAACGGAATGGGGGTGTGGTGGGGGTAGAGACCCTGGACTGACCATGGAGGTGCCCTCTGGGGGGTAACCTTGAACCTGAAGCTGAGCATCAGGAAGGGACTGGCTGTGTGAAGACCCGGAGGAGGGGCTTTGCAGGAGCTTGGCCTGAAATTCTAAAACGCATCCCTACAATGCCAAATATATATATATATATATTTTTGAGATGGAGTTTCGCTCTTGTTACCCAGGCTGGAGTGCAATGGCGCGATCTCGACTCACCGCAACCTCCGCCTCCTGGGTTCAAGCAATTCTCCTGCCTCAGCCTCCCGAGTAGCTGGGACTACAGGCACGCACCACGATGCCCAGCTAATTTTTGTATTTTTAGTAGAGACGGGGTTTCACCATGTTGACCAGGATGGTCTCGATCTCTTGACCTCGTGATCCACCCGCCTCGGCCTCCCAGAGTGCTGGGATTATAGGCGTGAGCCACAGCGCCCGGCAACTAATTCCAAATATTTTTCATCTGTCGACTCTTCCTGCCTTATAGGTAAGAAAATTATGTGTATGAATTAATAACCGAATCCATTGTAAATACATTCAGTGTATTTATATTCTATTATTGTGAAATACATTTCTCTTAAACCGCATGAACTGTGTTGCTCTATTTCCTTAGGGATTCTTAGATTTTCTGAGTGGAAGTTCATTTGTGCCTCAAGTGCCAGGCCTGCTCATCTATCAAAGTTTCAGAGCAAGAAGTGGAGCACACCCTTTCATCCACGTCCCTTCTCCCCCCGTGCTCCTCTGGGATGGACACTTACCTGTCATTTAGTTTCTTTTATCTTCGTTTTTGAGATAGGGTCTCACCCTGTCGCCCAGGCTGGAGTGCAGTGGTGTGATCACAGCTCACTGCAGCCTTGACTTCCTGGACTCAGGCGATTCTCCCACCTGAGCATCCAGAGTAGCTGGGACTATAGGCATGCACCACCATGCCCAGCTAATTTTTGTATTTTTTAGTAGAGACGGGGTTTCGCCATGGTGCCCAGGCTGGTCTGGAACTCCTGGGCTCAAGTGATCCTCCTGCCTCGGCCTCCCAAAGTGCTGGGATTACAGGTGTGAGCACTGTGCCTGGCCCTTCACTGAGTTTATCACCTTCATTTTCTGCCTTCCTGTGGGGACCTCAGTCCTGCAGGCCACCCGTGTCCTTTTGCTCCACTGCCAAAAAGGTTCCATTAAGGTACTTTTGTCCCAAGAAAAGCCCCATCATTTAAAGCTCTCTCTCCTCTTCCCTATCAAATCTCTAATCAGTTACCACTTCTCAGACTGGTTCCTGATATTCTCACACCCCATCTTCAGCCTCTCTGCTTGACTCCAACTGAAACTCGCTTCCACCATGAGGCCAAGCTCCCCACAGCCTTCTCACAAAGCACTTCTCAGGAGGCGCTTTGTTCTGCATTCTTGGATCACAGGACACTGAGGCAAGATCCCACCATGTCTGTTCTCACCAGAACCCATTCTCTCCTGCCTCAATTTGTAGGAGGTGCGTGCTTTCCTGCTTTGTATCCTTCATTGTCTCTCCTGCTTGTCTTCCACATTCGAGCTGGCCATGCCCCTCATCAGGGAAATCCTTGGCACTGGGTGCTGGTTTCCCTCTGCACCCCCAAGCCCCACACCCAATGGTCCTCAATGCCCCATTTCCTTCTTCCTTCCTTCCTTCCTTTTTTTCTTTCTTTCTTTCTCTTTCTTTCTTTCTTTCTTTTCTTCCTTCCTTCCTTCCTTCCTTCCTTTTCTTCTCTCTCTCTCTCTCCTTTCTTTTTCAGAGTCTCACTCTGTCACTCAAGCTGGAGTGCAGTGGCACAATCTCAGCTCACTGCAACCTCTACCTCCTGGGTTCAAGCGATTCTCGTGCCTCCGCCTCCTGAGTAGCTGAGACTACAGGCACACACCACCACGCCTAGCTATTTTTTCTTTCTTTTATTTTTTTTTTTTAGTAGAGACAAAGTTTCACCATGTTGGCTAGGCTGGTCTTGAATGCCAGACCTCAGGTGATCCGCCTACCTCGGTTTCTCAAAGTGCTGGGATTATAGGCGTGAGCCACCGTGGCTGCAAATGCCCCATTTTCTAACCTTCTCCTTGTCAAATGATTTTCTTCTCATTCCCCTTTAATTTTTCACTCTTAGAGCTTGTTCTTTTCCAGAATGGTTCTCTATGTTTTATATCATTTCTCTCCGACTTTCACTTCTCCACTCACTCTGTCTCCCGCTGTCTGTCTTTGGGCTTCCACTTTCCCTACCATGAAATGGCTGCTAACCCCGGTGCCTCCTTTTTGACACTTACCGTCCCTGGAGCCTTTCCCATCATGCACCGCACTCTCCTCCTAAAACGTGCTTGTCCCAGGTCCTCGGTGCCTGCTCAGTGCCCCTGCTACACCTCTGCTGCCCCCACTCCACGCGTCTGTCACTTCTTCCTCCTGCCCCTGGATGCTGAACCTCAGAGCTCCTCGGGTGCTGTGCAAGGACTTCTTTGCAATTTGCACACGCTCTTGAACTATCTAAGGCACATCTGACATTTCAATTATAACCGGTTCTGATAACCTCTCAAACTTTGTTTAGAAGCCTAGACCTTTCCCTTGAGGGTCAAATAAGCCACCCTTACCCATGAGACGACTGCATTTGGTTATCCCACTGATTTCTCCAGCTCTAATGCATTCAAAATGAAAATCAGTTGTCTGCTGGCTAAACACGTCTTGCCTCCTAGAATTTCTGTCTCAGGGAATAGGGAAACATCGACCGAGCTTCCCAAGCCAGAAACCTGGGTGTTTTCCTTGACTGCTCTTTCTTCCCCACATTGCACATCCAAACTTTCAGTTTGTTGTGCTGTTTCTAGAAGTGTCTCTTGTGCGCATCCAGGCCTCTCCGTTCCCACAGCAACCGTCTCCTTCTGTGATGGGCCTGGGTGACTGCAGCAGCTCTCCGCTGGTGCTCCACACAGGAACCCTCCCAACACACCCTCTGCAGCACAGCCAGAGCAGCCTTGCAAAATGCAAGTGTGATCCTGCCTCCCTTTGCTCAAAAACCCTCCAAAGACTCCCCGTGCTCTCATTCCATCTTCATAGGGTACCCTGGGGCCTTCCTCTCTGGTGCCACTCTTGCCTCTGGAAGTCAGCCCTGTCATGGTGGCCTGCCTGAATGCAGTTCCGGGGTGCGGTGCTCTGCCCTGTTCTCATTCTCCGTGTCTTCCTCCCCTTGTCTCTTACTGCAAAGCTAAGCTTGCCTTCTTAGATTCTTTCCCTGTCTGGCAGCCCAGCTCTCCCTCTGCCTTATCCTTTGTTGATCAAGTGACTGATCATCCATTTCTCTGGACAGACTTCGCCTTCCTAGGAAATAGCCCCTAGCCCCACACATAACTGGCTCCCTACTTCCTTCCTTATAACAGGTGAACGCTGCCTGGCCAATGCCTTGTGACTTGTCGGACTGCCCTCTAATCTGTTAGCTCCTGGAGGGCACGGCCCTGTTTTATTCACTGCTCTAATCTAGGTGATTAGAACAGCACAGGTGTTCAGTAAGTATTTATTCAGTGAGTAAAGAAATGGGGCTCTGTAAGAGTTAAATGAGATATTGCACATGCCCCATAGCTGGCCCATCATTCAAAACAGATGAGATCATTACTATTAACAGCAAGGATGGTCATTCCACAGCACGAGGTCAGCACCTCCTGGGCTACAGCATCCAGAGGGCACAGGACGGTTGCTGGCTGGCAGGACAGTTCCAAAGTGCCTGTGAATCCCACTGCTCTTGAAAAAGATAGATGGGGCCATCAATAGCTCAGCTGCCCTAAAGAAATAGTTCAAGTTGTAGCTGAATGAGGTTTCCTGTCCCTCATGGGGAACGTCACGTCGCTTTATATCAAAGCGTGCACCAGGCCCTGCTCAGGGAGATACAGTACCTCCCAGGCACACATGCTGGAAGGGGCGCCCATCTTCAGAGAAGATGCACGCTGGGCTCAGGGAATGATCTACGTTTTCACCTTGAGATGATGCTGTGGCCTGTGGGAGGCAGGGGAGCTGTGGCCATACAGCTCCAGAGAATGAGGAGGAGGAAGGCTGGAATTCACTTTGCGGGAGCTATAAAACACAGGTAAGCATTTTTCGGGTGCTGTTTAAAGACGCCGCATGATTCTGTTTGGCTGAGACGGAGATAGCGCTCTCCTTGGTGTTACAGCTCTTACACTTTCTCCCTCTCACTTTCCTCGTTTGTAAAGTGGGGAAGTTGAGACGCATACCGGAAGGAGGCCCCAAAGATGAAGAGGCTGTTCAGGTTGTTACTTGGAAGCCATCACGTGTGTCTCGGTTTTAGGGAAGGACTTTCCTCCCTTCCTCCTTGCGCTCCCTCCCTTCTTCCCCTTAGGTCCTCCCGCCTCCTTTTATTTGCTTTCATGTTCATTTTGCTTCCTTCTTTTGTTCTGATATAAACAAATTTTAAGTTATTTTGAAAGTTAGTTATTTTTAAGTTATTTAAGTTATTAGATGCATAATTAAAAAATTAAATTTAGATACATATATTAAATACATAATTGTTCTCACAAATTCAAGCCAATTCACATTTAAGCCAGATGTGACCTTTCTCCCATCAAGTTCTAAACCATTTTTTCTCTGATATCCAGCTTCCCTCAGTGGCCTTCAGTTCCCCCACTGCCACAGCCCCTTGTCTCTCTCTCCCCTCTTCATCCTCCTCCTCCTCCCTCCTATCCACCTACGTATCTGTCTTGACAACTCCTGTCGTTAAGTGAGTCATATTCACAGGCCTCTCTCTACGTCATCTCATCCACGTCCTCCTGAACACGGTCGCGTTGTGGCTCATGGCACAAAGGCAGGCTACTGCCACTGGTTAATGTTGACAGTGCTGCTGTCGGCCGTCACGGTCATAGCTGCGGTGCGTTGCCTCGCCCGTCCTGCCGTCCCGCCTGTGCGCACGTGTGCCGCCCTTTCTGCAACAGAAATGCTGTTGCTCTGACGGGGTGTGCACATGGAACGCGGTGGAGCCGACACACTCTTCCCCCTCTCAAATGTTAGTGTCTGTTTGTGCTTCCACCAAGAGCATGCGAAAATGACAATTTCCTCACAGCATCACCAACACAAGTGTTCTCCATCTTTACATTTTATGTCAGTCTTGTGGGCAAAAATGCCGTCTTTGTGACTGCTTTAATCATGTATTTCTTTGCTTTTTAAGACATGCAAATATTTTGCCTCCATTCTGCAATTTGTCAACTTGGTTAAGTCGGAATTCTATGTCCCCAGATCCGTCCTCGGATGGTAGGAATGAGGCAAAGGGGCGCTGGCCTGCGATGTGGGAGGAGGCAGGAAGCAGCAGTCCCTGCTCTCTGAAGGCCCTGTCTCTGAGATGGGAGGGCACACAGGGTGAGATCACTGTGAGGCCTCCCTCTTCTCCACTCATTGTCCCTTCATCCCCGACTCTGGCCTGGCCGAGCAACACAGCCCTGCCCTGAGACGTTCTGTGACAGCCTGGGGGTGCTGGGGGTGCTGGGGGTGCATGGCTGCTCAGACACGTTGGTAGGGGCTCCCCTGACCCTCCGCCTCTCTCTTCTCCCTCTGCCTTCCACCCAGCTTCCCTCCAGCTAAGAGGAGTCTAAATCTTGATCTCAACATAAACTCCTGATCGCAAACACACATGAGCAACTCTGCCTGAACCCATCTTTCAGCTCTGTTCATGGGTTCTCTGCAAGTCGAGTTTGGTTTTTGGCCTGCCTACCTTTTCCTCCCCTCCCTTCCTTCCCTCCCTCCCTCCCTCCCTCCCTCCCTCCCTCCCTCCCTCCCTTCCTTCCTTTTTCTTTCTTTCTCTCTCCTTCCTTCTTTTCCCTTCCTTCCTTCCTTTTTTCATTCTCTTTTTCTCTCTCTCCTTCCTTCTCTTCTCCTTCCTTCCTTCTTTCTTCCTTTCTTTTTTTGTATAGCATATAGTGGACTATACCACAGCCCTCCATATTGCCAGAAATGATTGTGCCTTTATCATTCTTAATGCTATGTACATATGTATCACGCTTGTTAGACGTTCATCTATGTTACAGTGTTTGCAAAGATTTGGCTATTGATTTTATTTATAAATCTGCTAACTTTTGAGGTGTTATCATTTTTTTAAACTTTTTTCCAATTATCTGTATTCTTTTCTACTTTCTTTAGGATGACTTTAGTGGCCGACTGCTTTAGACTTCGTTTTTTGTTTTTTTTTCTCATGCTACCTTGCCTAAGAACTGGACTTCTTGAGTTGAATGTTTAGTTCATTTATTTGCAATCTCTATCGTTTTCCAATAAAGCCATAACTGTTCCTGGAATTATTAATCATTAAGTTATTAGGTATTGATATGCAGTGTTCACATGAAATTTCCTCTTCAACACAGGACCTATTTAGCATACTGCATTTAAGATTTCCAGTTAGTTATAACCTTTGGAGGTCTTAATTTATAGTGTTTTGGCATCATGATGAGAAATCATACTTCTGTAAGATTTCTACTATTTGGAAAATATTGAGCTTTTCTTGGTAGACAGCTTTTATTTTTGATATAAAGGGAAAATAATGAAGAAAGAAACAGAAAGTCGACTTGGAAAGGGAGTAGTGTGTGAAGGAAGAGCTGGAAACTTGGGGAAGGCAGGTGTATCTGAGTTTCACCTCCCACTGGGCTTTCGCAGACATGGAGAAAGGCAACACTGACGTATTAGTCCGTTTTCACGCTGCCGATGAAGATATACTCGAGACTGGGCAATTTACAAAAGAAAGAAGTTTAATAGACTGACAGTTCCACGTGGCTGGGGAGGCCTCACAATCGTGGCAGAAGGCAAGGAGGAGCAAGTCACATCGTACGTGGATGGCAGCAGGTGAAGAGAGAGAGCTTGTGTAGGGGAATTCCTCTTTATAAAACCGTGAGATCTTGTGAAACTTGCATGGGAATTCAGGATGAGGTTTGGGTGGGGACACAGCCGATAAGGAGATTTACCCCATATCTCCAGCACCAGACCCCTTGCAGAAAGTGAAGGAGAACTGAGAACTCAGCTCTTTCACCCGCACCAGCTTCACTCTGAGCTACATGTTCCCAGCTCATCTCAGTTCGTCTTGATGCTGGACACTGCTGAAGGCCATAGATCGCTGCCATGTGAGGGGTGGGTGCCTGCTTTTTCCAGGCATGTGTATTGGGAAAGAGAAAGTTATCCCACTGTATTCCCTGCCTTGTCATAGCAGGAAAGCTAGTGAGGAGGGAACTAAGCATTCATTCAACACAAACCCATGTTCCAGGCATTGCGTATGCTCTGATAGGAGTCTCTGTAACTGCCGTCATGCTGCACCTGTAACACCATAGCTAATGATGCCCTTATTTAGGGCTCCAAGGCTCTGCAGGGTTATAAAGCCAAGAGTAAATCTCAGCATACGTAAGACTTAAGACTGTAAAATCCCTAGAAGAAAACACGGGGGAAGCTTCATGACATTATCTTTGGTGATGATTTTATGGACATGACACCACAACCGTACTCAGCAGAAGCAAGCACAGCTAAGTGGGACCACATCAAATTATAAAGCTTCTGCACAGCAAAATAAACAATAAATAGAGTCAAAGGCGAAGCCTGTAATCCCAGCACTTTGGGAGGCCGAGGCGGGTGGATCACGAGGTCAAGAGATTGAGACCATCCTGGTCAACATGGTGAAACCCTGTCTCTACTAAAAATACAAAAAATTAGCTGGGCACGGTGGTGCGTGCCTGTAATCCCAGCTACTCGGGAGGCTGAGGCAGGAGAATTGCCTGAACCCAGGAGGCGGAGGTTGCGGTGAGTCGAGATCACACCATTGCACTCCAGCCTGGGTAATGAGCAAAACTCCGTCTCAAAAAAAAAAAGGCGACTGATGGAATGATAGAAAATACTTACCAACCACGTATCTGATAAGAGCTTAACTTTCAAGATTTGCAAGGAACTCCTGAAACTTGAAAGCAAACAAGCCAAGTTTTAAAATGAACTAAGGAGTTAAATAGCCATTTCTCCGAAGAAGACATACAAATGGCCACTGGGTGTACAACAAGATGCTCAACATCACTATCACCAAGAAAACGCAAATCAATCACCATGAGACGCCATTAAGATGATTTTACTAAACGACAACAGCAACAACAACAAACAAAAGAGAATGAGTGTTGGGAAGACGTGAAACCTGTTGGTGGGAATGCAAAATGCTGGAGCGGCTATGGAAGACAGTAGGGAGGTTCTTAAAAAAATTATAAATAGAACTACCAGCAAATCCAGCAATCTCACTTCTGGGCATTTACTCAAAAGAACTGGAATTATGATCTTGAAAAAATATTAGCACTCTGCGCACACACACACACACACGGGGATATTATTCTGCCTTAAAAAAGAAGGAAACTCTGCCCTTACGTGACAAGATGAATGATGAATGAAGGACATTATGCTAAGTGAAATAATCCAGGCACAGAAGGACAAACACTGCACCATATCACTAATATAAGTTATCTAAAATAGTCAAACCGATAAAAGAAAAGAAGCCGGGCAAGGTGGCTCAGGCCTGTAATCCCGGCACTTTGGGTGGCCGAGGTGGGCGGATCACCTGAGGTCGGGAGTTTGAGACCAGACTAACCAACATGGAGAAACCCTGTATCTACTAAAAATGCAAAAATTAGCTACACGTGGTGGGATGCACCTATATTCCCAGCTACTGGCTTGAATTCGGGAGGCAGAGGTTTCAATGAGCCAAGATCGCGCCACTGCACTCCAGCCTGGGCCACAAGAGTGAGTCTCTGTCTCAAAAAAAAAAAAAAAAAAAAAAAAAAAAATAGTGTTTGCTGGGGCCTTGGGGAGGGGGAAGAGGGGGGTTGCTAATATAATATAATATTTCAGTTATTATGAATATAAAATTTCAGTTAAGCCAGACAAATAAGTTCCGGAGACCTGCTATAAATATTGTGTCCATAGATAACAACAATATGTTGTACACTTAAAAATCTATTAAGAGGAGTACATCTCGTGTTACATGTTATACCACAATTTAAAAAACGATTAAGTGGGGTGCAGACATAGAGAGGAGCATGGCATAACAGGATTCTGGAGAGTGGGGCCGGCCTGGACCACTGACACATGCGTCCATTGTGCATGGGCCGTGGGACCTCCAGAGGGCCTTGAGCCTCTGTTTTCCCACCTGCAGGGATCTGTCCTTCATAGGGTGGATGCTGGAGTCTGTAGAGTGGAGCGTGTGGGTGCCCTCAGCACCCTGCTTGGGACTGAGCACCAGCTTCCGTCCCTTCCTGCCCCACGGCTCCTTCTCCTGAGCATTTTATGGTCTCTGCTGTCCCTACAGTCCTTGAACCCAGGCTTCATCAAAGAGTCTGCCAGGTCCTCCCCCTTCCCTCACCAGCATCCCCTCTCCATTGTGCTCAGCTCTGCATTCTATGCAGGATGCCTGATCTTTTCCCCAGATCCAGGGCCTCACTTCCCTTTCCTCTGGGGCCTCTCCATTCCTGTAGTGTGGCAACAGCTTCCTCCTGCTTCCCCACGAGAACCTCTC
The DNA here is from genome assembly GCF_030222135.1 of Aotus nancymaae. Lineage (NCBI taxonomy): Eukaryota > Metazoa > Chordata > Mammalia > Primates > Aotidae > Aotus > Aotus nancymaae. Next base: position 43,824,625 of record NW_026988435.1, on the reverse strand, counting down.
CCTTCCCCGTCACTCCTGGGTCAGACATTCTCAGCTGCTCCCTCTCCACGTTTCCCACCTTCCAGCAGCTGTCACAGCCTGCCAAGCCTCGTCCTGCAGCCCCTCATCTGCTGGGCGTCTGGCTTCTCTTTTCCCTTCTCATCCCCATCCCTATAATTCAGACTCTCATCACCCTGCATGGAGACCCAAGCAGCCTCCTTTGCATTGATCCCATACCCCCAGTTTCTCCCTCTCCTCTGTCCTATACCCTGAAGCCAGGTGAACCTTTCTGTCATGCAGCCCTGATGATATCAACTCCTTGCTGTTGTATTTTTAGTGGTTCCCCCTTGTCCACTAAAAATGGTCACATTTCACAGGCTTTGACTCAGGTCCTCTAGACTGAAACCCAGTAACAAATCTAGGCTGCTGCTCCATCGCTTTCTTCCTGTGCCTGTGTCCAGCTGAACAGTGTCCGTGTTTTCTCTGACATATCTCAAGCTCTCTCCAGCCATGCTGTTGTCCTCACTCCTCTGTTAGCTTCACATAAGCGTCCTTTCTTTGACTCTTCCCCTACCAATTCTATCCTTTCCTTCTATAAATCTGTCCCCAGTTATGCCATGCAGTGGTATCTTGCTCCTAGATCTTCCAAAGGACTTGCCTTATACTTCTTACAAGACAGCAGCATGTAGAGAAGAGATGTTGGGATCTTCAAAACCCTGCCTCAAAAAAAAAAAAAAGAAAAGAAAAAAGAAAAAAAAGAAAAAATTAAATTTAAAACAGTATTAAGGTTGGTAATCAGCTGACTCTAAAATAGCCATGTGTAGGTTTGCAACCCAATTTTCCACCACTATCTTGCTGTGGGAACTTAGAAAAGTTACTTTCCTTCTTAACCTTATATATTCATCTACGAAATGTTATTATTTTAAGTGCTGTGGAAAAGATTTAAAAAGATAACACATAAGACACAAGGCACCCAGTATGCTTGTTTCTGTCCCTCATAGGGCCTCTTCTGTCTTACTTGACATATCATTTAGAGACATCTCTGATCTCCCCCAAATGAAAGAATGCATGCAGGTAGCTTAGCACAGAGTCTGTGTGTATTCAACAAATGCTAATTGTTTTGGTGTGGATATTGTTATCACTAGAGTGTAACTTCCCTCACTGTGAAGGCTGGGCTTCATTTTCTGTGATTAAAAAAAGAAAATTAGACATTGTTTGCAAATTATGTAAGTTAAGTAAAAGTTATGAATATATCAATGTTTTCAAATTTAAATATTTACACTTGAATTCCTAACTTTACCTTTGCCCAAATTCCTTGAACTTTATTTTCCTATAAAGACCACAAGGCTGACAAGGAGCTCCAGTTCACCTGTGGAACTAGCGCAGCAGGAAGGCACAGCTAGATGACTGTCAAAAAATGAGTTTGTATAGTGATAAAATTACATAGTCACAAAATGGTCACGTAGTATTTAAATGGAAATACCAATGTTTGTGAACTCAAAGACATATCTCCCTAGTAGGCCAAACAATTCTCATTCTTCTAAATTCTAATTCTAAACAAGTAATTGTTTGCTATGTACCTATGTACTAGCTCAAGTTCTAAAAAAATGAACACTAAATCTTTGAGATGAAAACTGTTCATTTTGCATGTGATCCTTCCTTCTGTCCAACCAGTTATCCAGAATCCAAGGTGGCAGCTCAACTCATCTTTGAGGCTGAGGTAGGCAGGATGTGGTAGTCTGTTCTGACATTGCTATAAAAAATACCTGAGACTGGGTAATTTATAAAGAAAAGAGGTCTAATTGACTCATGATTCTGCAGGCTGTACAGGAAGCATGATGCTGGCATCTGCTGGCTTCTGGTGAGGCCTCAGGAAACTTAAAATCATGGCAGAAGGCGAATTGGAAGCCAACACTTCACATGGCCAGAGCAAGACAAAGGGAGAGTGAGGGAGGAGGTGCCACACACTTTTAAAGGACCAGATCTCATGAGAATTCACTATCACAAGGATAGTACAATGAGGGGATGGTGTTAAACTATTTGTGAAGGATGAACCCCCATGATCCAATCACTTCTTACCAAGCCCCACCTCCAACATTGGGGATCACAATTCAACATGAGATTTGATGGGGGCACAGATCCAAATCATATCACATATAATGGCTCTCCAAACATGTTTCTGTACTACTCCTGAGATAGCAAGAATATGTAACCTTGCATGGTAAAGAGAAATTCAGGTTGCAAATAGAATTAAGTTTGCTAATCAGCTGACCTTGAAATAGGGAGAGTATCCTGGATTACTTGGGTGAGTCAAGTGTAATTAAAAGAGGCTTTAGAGTGAAAGAGAGAGTCAGAGTCAGGGAAGGAGATGTGATAATTGGTGCAAGGCCAGAGTGATAGTGATTGCTGCCTTCGAAGATGGAGGAAGGGCCACCAACCAAGGAATGCAGGTGACTTCTAGAAGCTGGAAAAGGCAGGAATCATTTTCCCATGGAGCCTCCAGAATAAACCAGCCCTGCTGACACCCTGAGTTTAGTTCATGAAAACTAATTTGAAAGTCTTTGTCTCTAAGAACTATAAGATAACAAATATGTCATTTTAAGCCACTCAATTTGTGGTCATTTCTTACAGAAACCATATAAAGTAAGACAGACTTTGATACCAGGAATGAGGTGTAGATGCAAAAAACTATACATAGTTTTCAAAACTATAAATGTTTTGAAATTGGCAATAGGCAGAGGTAGAAAGAATGTTAAGGAGCATAACAGACTGCTCATATAAATTTGATTGTAAAAGACTGTTTATGAGGGCTCAGGAAAGAGTAAAAACGTGACAGGAAAAGACATCAATTGCCTTAGAGAACCCCCAAATTATCATGAATAGACTTGATAGAAATATGGATGTTACAGGTGCTGCTGGTGAGGGCTTATAAAGAAATGAGGGATTTGTTATTGGAAACTGAAGAAAGGAGACACTTGTTATATAGTGGAAGAAAGCTTGGTGGAATTCTGTCCTGAAGTTGTGTGGAAAGCAGACTTGTAAGGAATGAACTTGGATATTTAGCAGAGGAAATTTATAAGCAAAGTTTTGAAGGTACAGCCTGGTTTCTTCTAGCTGCTTATATAAAATACAAGAGGAATAAGATAGACTGAGGGAATAAATGTTAAATTAAATAAACAAGAATTGATGATTTAAAAAATTCTCAACCTATCCAGATTGCAAAAAAAAAAAAAAAAAAAAAAGCTAAAATTAAGAGATCCATTGTCAGGAACGCCTGCTCTAGAGAAAAAGCTGAGGACATGGTTGCACAACCTTTTCTTAGTAGCTCTGAAAAAAATAAAAAATTAGAGTATTCAGTTACACAACCAACTCCTGGAAGAGATTAAGGGTGTGGTTCGCAGATTCCCTAAATCAAACCAGAGAATATCCAGGAAGCTTGGGAGCATTGCACCACAGCCATCTCTGCAAAAGCCAAAACAGAGACAGGGGTACCTAGGAAAAACCTATGGAGGCGCTCTTGTCTAACAGAATGAATCCCCATGACATACACAGGAGACCCACAGGCTTCTTGAGAATTTGATACAGCAGAAACACTGACAGGATTGCAAGGGAAAGACAGGATACAACAAAAGAGGGCTGTTGGTTCTGCAACTGTCTTCTGGCAAAAAGCACACTGATAAAATTACTCAGCTGCAAGCATATGCTACCTTTTATGAAAAATGAAGGAAAACTCAGAGGGCAGAGCTACAAGCCCAGAGGATGGAGACTTGATTCCTGAGGGCCTAGCCTCAAGCTCAGGGGGTGGAGTTAGGAGCCACAAAGAATTATCCCCAGGCATTAATACCTAATGCAGTTTGCACAGATGGACCTTAAAATTGCTTCGTATGTGTGACTCATTTTTTTTCTATTTTCTCCTTTTTTGAACTGAATGTATATAATTGGTAGCCTATGTTTGTACCCCCATTGTATTTTGGGAGCAGATGCCCTATTTTCTACTTTAAACGATCTACAGATGGAGAGGAATTTTGCCCCTGGACGGATTGTACCCAGAACCTCACCGACATCATATTTAGATGATAAAACTCAAGACTTTTGAGGGAATGAGACTTAGATAACATTTTAGACTTTGAGCTGATTTTGTAATGTGTTGAAACATTTTGGGATGTTGAGATGGGGGAAATGTGTTGTGCATTGTTATCTATAAATAGACGCGGTTGGGACAGAATTGTTATGGTGAGAAATGAGGCTGTGTGCTGCTATATTATGGGACATGGTAAATGCCAGGCAAAGTAGTTCAAAATTCATTCTGCACAAAGTGAGGAGTCTTTGTACAGTGCAGTGGTGGAAATGGGTGGGACACTTCAAAGCCAACTGAATTTTGGAATAAACAACCCTTGTGTAGCCAAGCCTTGGTTCCCACCTTAGAAAACAATACCCAGTATCAAAAATGAAGTAGCTGGAGTATTGATCTCAAACTCCTGAAATATTTGAACTTTGTCCAGCTTCTCTTCTGTCCACAATAGATGCTGTGGTCCAAGAGTTTTGAATGTCTCCTAGAAAATAAGGAAGAATTCTTTGATTTTGGCTCTGGAGAAGAGAAGATAGTGTGATTTTGAGAATCACTACTAGGTTAGGATACAGAAGGCAGTGGGTGGCTGTGGGCTTTAGTCTCTTCAAATGCACTCTCCAGGATTTGGGTTCAGGTGCATCTTGCTGACCTTTTATGACTTTGTGAATGATATTTTCTGCAAACTTTCCTATCATAGCTTTCCTAGCTGTCATCCTGATCTATTCCCAGAACTACAGCCAAATGTATGACTAATGAAAACACCTGGATTATTAAGGTGAATGGAAGTCCTCATTCCCCACGATGTCTTTGCTCTGCTCCTCACCCTTCACCATCTTATTTCCTTCTGACTTGCAGTCACTCCCCACCAGCCTGATGGCCGTCACTGCTAACTTTGGTCCAAGCTCTCCTTCTGACCTATATGACCTGTGAATCCCCATCTGGAGACTAGAGGATGAATTTCAGGTTTAAGATGCCAAACCTGCACTCTTTGTCTCACCCTCAAGCCTGCCCTTCCTTTATCCCCAATTTCTTAATTAGTGATGTCTTCAGTCACAGAATCTCCCAAGTCAGAGACCTGAGTCCTACCTCTATTTCCTTTTTCATGCACTTTAAAAAATTGGCTCCCAAGTATGGCTCATAATGGTTCTTCAATCTCTCAATTTTGACCTCCTTTCTCATTGCCACTGCCTCATTGCTGCCTCTATAACTTCTTGCCTGGAGAACTGCTGTAGACATGTAGGTGCTGGGTCAGTGTCTATCAGTTGGTCTGCACCAGGGTCCTCCATGTATGCCTTGCAGCTGCTCCTTTCTGTCCACTCCTTTTCTTTTCTTTCTTTCTTTCTTTTTTTTTTTTTGAGATGGAGTTTTGCTCCTGTTACCCAGGCTGGAGTGCAATGGTGTAATCTCAGCTCACTGAAACCTCCACTTCCCAGGTTTAAGTGATTCTCCTGCCTCAGCCTCCCAAGGAGCTGGGATTAAAGGCACCTGCCACCACAGCTGGCTAATTTTTTGTATTTTTAGTAGAAACAAGGTTTCACTACATTGGCCAGACCAGTTACCTTTTTTAGAAAGCTTTCATTGACCAGCCCCTCCCCTGATCTCAGGTGATCCAGCTGCCTCAGCCTCTCAAAGTGCTGGGATTACAGGCATGAGCCACCGCACCTGGCCCCTGTCCACTCCTATTCCTGGTTCCAGTGCAGGTGATCAGTAGCCCCCTACTCTGGCCATGAGGATGGTCTGTAACCCACCGGGATAGTGAGGGCAGTTCCCTGGCACTCATGGTATTTGTATGGATGAGTGAGCAGCTTGTTGTTGAGTGACAGGGCTTGTGATGGAAGCCCAGGGGATGGGATCAAGGGAGTGGGAGATGTCAAGAAAACAAATCAGAACCAACACACAGGGAGAAACAGAGGCCAGAGAGCTCAGTGGAATAGTCAGGCATGGGCTCTAGGGTCCTAGTATCTCTGTTCTTGCTCTTCTGTTTGAGTGGATACAGTCACCATTTTCCTACCATAGCTTAAGTTGTGCTTAGGGCTTTTCTCCCTTTCTGAACATCCTCTCACTCCCCATGACCTGGGGAGAAAGTGCCGGCTCATCAGCACGGCAAAGACCTCCGACTTCCCCTTTGCTCTCTTGTCCTTCCACACCACCTCCTTATGCTTCATATTCCAGGAAGGAAAACAAGCATGTGATGGTTTTCTGAACATATCTGCACATTTGGAAATGCTTCCTCCCTGGCCGATGGGGGCCCTTCCTGCACACCACCCCCACCAGCTGCCGGGGAGCTCTGGGCCCTTTCTTCTGTTGGAAAATGGTATTTTTTTCTTCAAATCCCAGGCCAGATATCTTTTTTAGAGATCTTTCATTGACCGGCCCCTCCCCTGCAATCTCATACTCTGTGTAATCTCAATGACATGCACTTCCTTCTTTCCTGTAGTTCTGACACTGTGGATTCCCTTATTTGCTCAGCTGCCTGATTTCCTTATGAAGATGTGACTTGTGACTGAGCATGATCTTTGGCATATAGTAGGTGCTCTGCCAATGCCTACTGACTTTAGAATTTAAGCGAAAAAGAGGGTAATGAGGGAGCCTTGGGATGATCCCATGGAGGTGTGTTGTTTCCAGCAATCATGACTTCTTTTTCAAAGTGTCTCAAAGCCAGTGTCTAAGAAGACATTCTGTCATTTGTCTGGGGATCAGAGTCAACCTCACTGCTCTGTAGTTTCCGTAATCTGCTCTTGTGAAAACCAGGTCATGGTCAATCTCCTGATGCCCACTCATTGGGACAGCTCGGTAACCAAAGGCAGCTGTCCACCCCCAGATTCATATGTTGAGGCCCAAAGCCCCAGTACCTCAAAATGTCATGGTATTTGGAAATAGAGTTTTTAAAGAGGCAGTTAGGTTAAAATGGGGTTGTTAGGGTGGGCCCTAATCCACTCTGATTGCATAAAGAGGAGAACAGGATACAGACGCACCCAGAGGGACGACCCCGTGAGGACACAGGGAGAAGTCACCACCTACAAGCTGAGGAGAGAGGTGTCAGGAGAAACCAACTCTTCAGACACCTTGATCTCCTGGCCTCCTGTTTCAGTAGCTCTGCCTGTGGTATTTCGTTATGGCAGCCCTAGCAAACAAATACAGAAGCCGTGTGACTTCAGCTCCAATTTTGGGGTTCTGGGCATCTGCTTAATCAGCCTAGATGTGTAGGCTTCTTTTAGAAGTTCAGCTTCTTATCAAACCCTCATCTATTCTGGGCGTTCGGTCCTTCTGGACATATTTTTGCGTTATTTCCAGTATAGCAATAGCCATGGCTAACTTTGGTGGGCACCTGTTATATGCAGGCAGTGTGCTGCGTGCACAATATTGGATAAGACATTAATAAAGTCATCACCAAACACTGTGACATGGACACTGCTATTGGCTCCAGTGTAAAGAGGAGGAAAATGAGATTCAAATATAGTAAGTGGCTTATCTTAGGTTATAGTAAGCAGCAGAATGCAGATCCAAACCAGGCTTGTCTATTCATGACCTTACTGGATTGCAAATATCAAAAACCAGCCCAAAAGCAAGCTGATATGGATGAATTCTATGTTTTTGCTCTGTCATCTCTTATCATCCATGTACCCTTCATCTGTTTATGTGCTCCTCATGCATTTATCAAGTGCTCCCTATATGCCAGCACCAGCCTAGCCTGCCATTGCTGGATTTTCCTCCTCACCCACCATGGTTATACCCAGCAATCCCGTTACTGGGTATATACCCAAAGGATTAGGAATCATTCTGTTGTAAAGAGACATGCACACATATGTTTATTACAGCCCTGTTCACAATAGCAAAGACTTGGAACCAACCCAAATGCCCATCAATGATAGATTGGATAAAGAAAATGTGGCACATAGACACCACCGAATACCATGCAGCTATAAAAGGGATGAGCTCATATTCTTTGCAGGGACATGGATGAAGCAGAAAACCATCATTCTCAGTAAACCAACACAAGAACAGAAAACCAAACACCACATGTTCTCACTCATAAGTGGGAGCTGAACAATGAGAACACATGGACACAGGGAGGAGAATATCACACACAAGGGCCTGTCAGGAGGTGGGGGGCTAGGGGAAGGATAACATTAGGAGAAATACCTAATGTAGATGACTGGTTGATGGGTGCAGCAAACCACCATGGCACGTGTATACCTGTGTAGCAAACCTGCACATTCTGCACATGTACCCAGAACTTAAAGCATCATAATAAAAAAAGAAAAATAATAGTAGTCATCCTCATTGCCTTCTGCAGCCTTGGTTCCTTCTGTGCTTGTCTTTTAGGTGTAACTTTTGGGAGCATGCTGCAGTTGTGGAGTTTTCTTGAAGTACCACACTGGTTTTGGACATGTCCTCTACCTTCCGGATATGGCTCTTCTGAGCTGTGTTCATCTGAGAGGCTTCTGGGCAGGGGTCGTGCTGGGTTTTGTCCTGCTTCACGCCACTTTCACTCAAGTGGGGCTAATCTGTGGTTGCATTATCCCAACTTCTTCATCTCTTCTGAGCCTTTTCTTCTAGCATCTTTGGCAGTGGGCTCAGGCCCGCCTTTTCTCTGTGCTTTTACTGGTGCCTCCACTCTCCAGTCCTCTTGGGACCGCACCTGGGATCATTTACACCTGCCCATCTCTCCTTAACCAGGAAGAGCTTCCAAGGCCCAGTGACTCTGGCTTCTCAATGACCATGGCACCCAAGTCACTGGCCTGCCCCATTCTGGCCCTGACAAATTCTTGCTGGGACTATTAGCAAGTTGTTTTTCATATCCAAATCCTGCCTGTTCTTCAGAACTCAGCCTAAATGGACCCACCCCGTGAAGTTTTCTTCGATGCCCCATTTTGATGGTTCTTGGATGTATTTCATAATACACCTGAACTGTGTGGTACACCTTCATTAGCAGAGGCTGGGCAGCACAGACTACCTAGGCATTGAGAAGGGAAGAGCTCATTAGCTGGTCCCTGCCACAGCTGTCAGCAGGTGACTAGTAGGAACACAGTAGGTTTCTCCCCAAAATGGAGAATCGTTGTCCCAGGTTGGTCTTGATCTTTCCCTCTTAAATACCCAGATAAATTTTTTTTCAGCCGTTGTCTTACAAGAATTATCATTTTAGACCCTCAGCTGTAGTTATCTATGTTTGTGACTTAATTCTACTACATGAAAACATAACAGGTAAATCAAAATGCTGTGCTGAGAAGCTGACAATAGAATATTTTAATCTTGTTTTCTACAGCCGAAGAACTGCGTGGCCACACCCAGCGTTCACTTCCTAACCAGGTCATATTTCAGATATTTCTTCATGAGCTAACTCAAACCGTATACTCAAATCTTGCCTTTTTAAAATTAATTAATTAATTAATTAACTTCTGTTGCTGTTGTTGTCAAGCTGGAACTGAATAAAATTCTAGGCTACTGATGGGTATGAAGAAAGAGTCAAATATTGTGATTTGGGGACCTGGGCCACCATCAGCGGGGTGACGCAGCTTTGGGAATGAGTGGGACGCATGTCCAGGGACGGAGGTGGGGCCTCTTATTGCTCCCTGGCCTTTACGTCGTTCTGTGTGGCTTAGTTTGATTCTCTCTGAGAATTTCTAAGTACAATAACAAAGTCCTTTCATTTTATTTTACTTGGGCTACTCTCTGCTCAGGTTGCCATATACATATAATTACATTGTGTGCGTGTATGTGTATGTGGAGAGAGAATGTGCAGACACATGAAAGAAAGAATGCCTTAGATATCATTCTGTTTTCTTATTTTGATTTTTATTGATTCTATTTCATTTTTACAGAGATGAGTCTTGTTATGTTGACAGGGCTGGTCTTGAACCCCTGGATTTAGTCAATCCTCCCACCTTGGTCTCCTAAAGTGCTGAGATTACGGGGTGAGCCTCTCCTCCCAGGTGCACACTGTTCTAAAAGTCCCTGCAGGCTGAGAGGAGGAGGGGGCTGCTTCCATTCCCAGCTAATCTTCCTTAATGAATGTGTATCAACGAAATCAGCTGGAATGTTTATCTGCAGAGGGTTTTTAAAGGCAACGATATATTTTATTTAATCTAACAAAATTATCTTTTTAACATGTAACCAATGTTTAGAAATGCATGAGGTATTTTATGGTCTGTTTCTGCACTAAGCCTTTGAAATCCGTTTTGGAATTTACACTGACAGCTATCCTAATTTGGACTGGCCACATTTGAAGAGCTCACTAACACTAAACTTTACCTCTTTAAGTTTGTTTTTAAAAAAATGTTTAACAATTTTTCATTATGTGCACAGGATTTTAGTAACATTGTAATCACTATCTAGCCAATAGCCTAAATTGATAGCCAACAAAAAAGCTATTTCAGTCTTTGTAGAAAACTATTTTATTTAAAAAACTTGCTTTCTTTGGGGGAAAGAAAGAAGTTCAATAATCTTATGTCCACATATTTCCGAAAACCATTATCTTTTATGTGGATCTCAGAATTACAAATTTGTCTGCTTGTTTTCCTGCTTTTAGGAAGTATGTGACTAGTAATTGGTGTGTTTCTCCACATCTGCAGACCTTGCAGGGATATTGGCTTGGTTATGTTACCCTGCGATCCAGGATTTTAGTAAGACTTGGTGGGTTGTATGCTATATTCGTTGCATGAATTACATTATCTATTACTCACCATATTCATGGCATCCATATGCACAGAGCTAATGCATTCCTGATGGTTTTCACCTTGGGTTGCAAGACCTTATTGCAAAAACAGCGATTCTATAGAAAGCAGTGAGTCCCAATCCTGTAAACCAAGGTGAATGTGTAGCAACCGTGTAGTGACCATAATTGATACATAAAGCACCATCGTTTTTTCTTGGACATTACCCTCCTGATTATAATCTCCTCCCACCCTTGGAGGAGGTCCGGTGTGATAAGTGGAGCCAGTCTTCCTCTCTCAAGTTTGACCAGACTGGGGAGTGTCCCATCTGTGAGCTGCCCTCCCTGTGGCTCTTTCAAGTATGGTTTCTACAGGATCCCTGCCTTGTCCCTCCTCCTGGGTGCCAGAAGCCATCGAGAGATTGTGAGGACTTGTGACAGCCCTGAATATTCCTGGGAAAAAACAAAACCAAACAAGGCTGATTTCTGCTTCTTTGCTGGTTTGCATCAGAAGAGCCAGACGCATGGCAGGAGAGCTTCTAGCCTTCAGTTCTCTGGCTTCAGACAGGCCCATTTGTAAGTTATCACCCATACAATTTTTCTGGCTTGCTTTCAAACATTCGCAAGATTCGATTTTCTGATTGTTCCAGAGAGTTTGTGCTGGATGTATGTTACATACCCAAAGCACAATGCTGGCTGGCTGGTGGCACTTTCTGACTCTGGCTGGAAAGAACTTGGCATCTCCTTGAAATGAAAATACTGTAGCCAGTTACCTAGCAGCAGGTCCAGCTGCTGACAAGCATCTTATTATGTAAAAAGGCATACACTTGAGCTTTTTGAGGTCATGATTTTCATTGTCATGCAGAACATCTGGAAATTACTTGTGAATGCAAAAGCATTGAACATAATAGAGAAGAAGGAAGACGGCAAGACACACATCTGACACTCTCGGTCAACTTAAAAGGAAGTTCCGTTTTACGCTGAGTTTTCAGATGCGGAAGAGTCTGTAAGTGCTACCCATGAGAACCCATGGAATTCTGTGTGGTGTGTTAACGTGGGGGCCAGTTGAAGGGGCCCAGGTGCTGCATGAGAGCCAGCTGCAGAGGTTGGTGTAGGAAGGATCAGAACAGCCTCCTTCATGGAGGGCCGAGGCTGAGGGCAGACAGCTGCAGCTGAAGTGATGACAGAGCTCTTGAGCAAAATCAGGTTTCCTCTGAGCTCAATTATTGCCCAGGCACTCACTAACAACTCTTGGAGTCCCTGGCTAAGCTCCCCTGGGTTCATGAGGGAAATGGGGCTGTGCTCTGGGCTCCAGCCTCCTGGTCTACTTACCACCCTTTCTCAGACCTCTTCTGCACCCTCATTTTTTTCCTGCCTCCCACAGGTTGTACTGTCTCTGCTGGAAACCCCTTCCCCAACTTGGTCATTTGACCAGCTTCTACTGTCTGAATTTCAACTCATACAGACATTTTGAAAGCTGTTTTCCTTGGCCCCCCGTGCCTCCCTCCCCAGCTCAGTGTGTGTTAGGTTACTCAATACATCCTCCTGTAGCAACCAGGCTGATTCCTATCAGAGTTATCGGCTACTTGATTTTCTCTACCTCGGGACAGAGGCTTTTGTAGGCATTTCTACACTGTTAGCTCCCATCGTGGTAATTCACACAGAGAAGGAAATTCATGTCTGTTTCAAGGATGAATGGATGAGTGAATAGCCCTGAGATACTTAATGGATACAAAGTCAAGTTTGATATGGGAAGTGGATGCTATAACAGAACTGCTGATGTCTGTGTTAGTTGGATGGTAGGATGACAGCCCGAAGGTTAGGTTCAGGTTGGGGGGTGTGTGTGTGTTTGAAACGAGGTAATGTATTGAATATTACAGTGCATAGAATCTTTCTCTTACATGCCTGATAAGGAGTAACTGGTGCTCATCAAATAGGAGTTTTTTTTAATCCATTTGTCCTGATATTAGAGTGTTGGTATGGACAAAGGACAGGGCCTTAGAAGAAAATTATTTTGGAGAGCTCTCACTCTGGATAGAAGTCTTACAGGGAGAGCTCTCTGGAAACTACACATTGAGGTTGTCAGCTCTGTGTATGGGGAAAGATAGGGTAGACACACGTCCATGGCTAGTTGTGATGCATCATCATGATGAAAGAACAAGAGTTTTCCAGTCATAGGAACAACATGCAGGCCAAAAGCTTTAAGGAGCCCTCCAGGTCACAAATGATGGCTTCTCTCCTTCCAGGAAGAAAACATTCAACCCTGGATCTGAGGTCTGAACTTTCGTAATTTTTGGATTTTTGAGTAACTCAAGGATCTGCTTTCAATCAGCTGGTGGCCCCTAAGAAGACAACTTAAATTGTATGTTAGTCTTTTTAGAATTTTACGCTCCATTCTGGGAGCATTGGGACCACACAACTTAGCTGGTCAGGGCACTGAACCAGCATCTGACACTGGAGTGGGATGTCCCACTGAAGGCAGCAGGAGGTGTGGAGCTGGAGGAGGTGGCTGGTGGAGGTGGGAGTTCAATGGGGAAGTGGAACCCCGCCATGCATTATTTTTGTCTGCCTAGCATTCCTGCTTTTAGAGACGCATGCTCCGTTATGATGAATTATGTGGTTAGAGTCTAGTGTGGGGTATCTGTCAGGCTTTCAGGCATGATTCTTTGTACCCTCTGGCCACGATGGGGCATATTACCCAAGCCGAGTCAGTCCCCTTATTGCCACCTCCCTGGATACAGCTATTGCTGCCGGGTATAGGCTCTTTCCTGAAGCTGAGTCTTGGAATCCTTCTATGGCATTTTCTAGACTAAGGGTTGAAATTTTACCAAGGTTTAATATCTTTCTCTTCCTTTTGGTTCGGGAGCAGAAGAGTGTTGGTTGGGATTGTAGCAGCAACTTTGCTTTCATGTGAGAAAATTTGATTTCAAATAGAGAGGAAGGAAGGAATGTCTAGAAGGGCAGTGTTGAGACCTGCCTCTAGCTCCTAGATACACAAACTCAGTGATGTGAGTGTCTTCCTCTCTCTACCTTTCTTGAAGCTTCCATTGTTAAAAGCTTCTTACAATTCTTTCCAGATATATTGGCATCCATCTATTTATTATACTTCCTATTTACACAGAAGGGACCATAATACACAGATTTTCTTTGTGCCTAGATTGTTTTCACTTAATAAACGATCTTGTAGATTTATCAATTTCAGCAAATACAGGTTTCTTTTATTCTTTTTAAATATCTTTTTTTTCTATTCCGCTCTGTAGGTAAAACGATTTATTTAATTGATTTCTCATTGGTGACTATGTTGGTTGCTTAAAGTTTTTATTGTTTATTTATTTTACATTAAGTTCTGGGGTACATGTGCAGAATGTGCAGGTTTGTTACATAGGTATACGCACGCCACAGTGGTTTGCTGCATGCATCACCTCGTCCTCTACATTAGGTATTTCTCCTAATGTTATCCCTCCCCTAGTCCTCCCGCCCGTTGTCCCTCCACTATCACCCTGGCCCCCGATAAGCCCAAGTGTGTGATGTTCCCCTCCCTGTGTCCATGTGTTCTCATTGTTCAACACTCACTTATGAGTGAGAACATCGGTGTTTGGTTTTCTGTTCTTGTGTCAGTTTGCTGAGAATGATGGTTTCCAGCTTTATCTATGTCCCTGCAAAGAACATGAGCTTATCTTTTTTTATGGCTGCATAGTATTCCATGGTGTTTATGTGCCACATTTTCTTTATCCAGTCTATCATTGATGGGCATTTGGGCTGGTTCCAAGTCTTTGCTATTGCGAACAGTGCCACAATAAACATACGTGTGCATGTGTCTTTATAATAGAATGATTTATAATCCTTTGGGTTTATACCCAGTAATGGGATTGCTGGGTCAAATGTTATTTCTAGTTCTAGATCCTTGAGGAATTGCCACACTGTCTTCCAAAATGGTTGAACTAATTTACACTCTCACCAACAGTGTAAAAGTGTTCCTATCTCTCCACATCCTCTCCAGCATCTGTCATCTCCAGATTTTTTAATGATCACCATTCTAACTGGCGTGAGATGGTATCTCAATGTGGTATTGATTTGCATTTATCTAATGACCAGTGATGATGAGCTTTTTTTCATATGTTTTTTTGGCTTCATAAATGTCTTCTTTTGAAAAGTGTCTGTTCATATCCTTCACCCATTTTTTGATTTTTTTCCCTTGCAAATTTGTTTAAGTTCTTTGTAGATTCTCGATATTAGCATTTTGTCAGATGGGTAGATTGCAAACATTTTTCCCATTCTGTTGGTTGCTGGTTCACTCTATTGATAGTTTCTTTTGCTCTGCAGAAGCTCTTAAGTTTAATTAGATTCCATTTGTCTATTTTGGCTTTTGTTGCCATTGCTTTTAGTGTTTTACACATACAGTCCTTGTCCATGCCTACTTCCCGAATGGTATTGCCTAGGTTTTTTTCTAGAGTTTTTATGGTTTTAGGTTTTATGTTTAAATCTTTAATCCATCTTGAGTTAATTTTTGTATAAGGTGTAAGGAAGAAATCCAGTTTCAGCTTTCTGCATATGGTTAGCCAGTTTTCCCAACACCATTTATTAAATAGGGAATCATTTCCCCATTGCTTGTTTTTGTCAGGTTTGTCAAAGATCAGATGGCTGTAGATGTGTGGCATTATTTCTGAGGCCTCTGCTCTGTTCCATTGGTCTGTATCTCTGTTTTGGTCCCAGTACCATGCTGTTTTGATTACTGTAGCCTTGTAGTATAGTTTTAAGTCAGGTAGCATGATGCCTCCAGCTTTGTTCTTTTTGCTTAGGATTGTCTTTGCTATGCAGGCTTTTTTTTGGTTCCATATGAAACGTAAGGTGGTTTTCCCCAATTCTGTGAAGAAGGTCAATGTTAGCTTGATGGAGATAGCGTTGAATCTATAAATTACTTTGGGCAGCATGGCCATTTTCACAATATTGATTCTTCCTAACCATGAGCATGGAATGTTTTTCAGTCAGTTTGTGTCCTCTCTAATTTCCTTGAGCAGTGGTTTGTAGTTCTCCTTGAAGAGGTCCTTCACATCCCTTGTAAATTGTATTCCTAGGTATTTTATTCTCTTTGTAGCAATTGTGAATGGGAATTCACTCCCGATTTGACTCTCTGTTTGTTATTAGTGTATAGGAATGCTTGTGATTTTTGCACATAGATTTTGTATTCTGAGACTTTGCTGAAGTTGCTTATTAGCTTAAGGAGATTCTAGGCTGAAAGATGAGGTCTTCTAAACATACAATCACGTCATCTGCACATAGAGACAATTTGACATCCTCTTTTCCTAACCGAATGCTCTTTGTTTCTTTCTCTTGCCTGATTGCACTGGCCAGAACTTCCAATACTATGTTGAATAGGAGTGGTGAGAGAGGGCATCCTTATCTAGTGCCAGATTTCAAAGGAATGTTTCCAGTTTTTGCCCATTCATTATGATACCGGCTGTGAGTTTGTCATAAATAGTTCTTATTATTTTGAGATATGTTTCATCAATACCTACTTTATTGAGAGTTTTTGGCATAAAGCGCTGTTGAATTTTGTCAAAGGCCTTCTCTGCATCTATTGAGAAAATCATGTGGTTTTTGTCCCTGATTCTGTTTATGTGATGGATTATGTTTATTGATTTGCATATGTTGAACCAGCCTTGCATCCCAGGGATAAAGCCAACTTGGTTATGATGGATAAGCTTTTTGATGTGCTGTTGGATTCAGTTTGCCAGTATTTTATTGAGGATTTTCGCATTGATGTTCATCATGGATATTGGCCTGAAATTTTCTTTTTTAGTTGTGTCCCTGCCAGATTTTGGTATCAGGATGATTTTGGTCTCATAAAATGAGTTATGGGGATTCCCTCTTTTTCTATTGTTTGGAATAGTTTCAAAAGGAATGGTACCTCTGGTAGAATTTGGCTGTGAACCTGTCTGGTCCTGGACTGTTTTTGGCTGGTAGGCTATTAATTGTTGCCTCAACTTCAGACCTTGTTATTGGTCTATTCAGGAATTTGACTTCTTTCTGGTTTAGTCTTAGGAGTGTGTAAGTGTCAAGGAATTTATCAATTTCTTCTACATTATCTGGTTTATTTTTGTAGAGGTGTTTCTAGTATTCTCTGATGGTAGTTTGTATATCTGTGGGATCGGCGATGATATCCCCTTTATCATTTTTTATTGTGTCTATTTGATTCTTCTCTCTCTTCTTTATTAGTCTGGCTAGCAGTCTATCTATTTTGTTGATCTTCTCAAAAAACCAGCCTGGATTCATTGATTTTTTAAAGGGTTTTTTGTGTCTCTATCTCCTTCCTTCAGTTCTTCTCTGATCTTAGTTCTTTCTTGTTTTCTGCTAGCTTTTCAATTTGCTTGTTCTTGCTCCTCTAGTTCTTTTAATCGTGACGTTAGGGTGTCGATTTTAGATCTTTCCTTCTTTCTCTTGTGAGCATTTAGTGCTATAAATTTCCTTCTACACACTACTTCAAATGTGTCCCAGAGATTCTGATACATGTGTCCCAGAGATTCTGATACATGTGTCTTCGTTCTCATTGGTTTCAAAGAACATCTTTATTTCTGCCTTCATTTCATTATTTATCCAGTAGTCATTCAGGAGCAGGTTGTTCAGTTTCCATGTAGTTGTGTGGTTTTGAGTGAGTTTCTTAATCATGAGTTCTAATTGATTGCACTGTGGTCTGAGAGACTGTTGGTTATGATTTTCTTCTTTTGAATTTGCTGAGGAGTGATTTACTTCCAATTAAAATTGGACTGTTAGACTTTGCTTACTAATTTGTATAAGTTCCATAAATAAAGAAAATAAGTGTGGTGTGGTGCTGAGAAGAATGCATATTCTGTGGATTTGGGGTGGAGAGTTCTGTAGATGTCTATTAGGTCCACTTGGTCCAGATCTGAGTTCAAGTCCTGGATATCCTTGTTAATTTTCTGTCTTGTTGATCCTAATATTGACAGTAGAGTGTTAAGGTCCTCACTATTTTTGTGTGGGAGTCTACGTGTCTTTGTAGGTCTTTAAGAACTTGCTTTATTCATATAGGTGCCCCTGTATTGGGTGCATATATATTTAGGATAGTTAGCTCTTCTTGTTGCATTGATCCCTTTATCATTATGTAACGCACTTCTTTGTCTCTTTTGATCTTTGTTTGCTTAAAGTCTGTTTTGTCAGAGACTAGGATTGCAACCCCTGCGTGTTTTTTTGCTTTCTGTTTGTTTGGTAAATCTTTCTCCATCCCTTTATTTTATAGACATTATAAGCTACATTCCAATGAGTAGTCTTGTAAATATAGTTTGATCAAGGTTTAGGACAACATTCTTGGTATAAATTTCAAGTAACTTATACCTTAAAAAAATTTTTTTTTTGAAAGTTATTATTAAATTTTGCTCCAGAAAGTTTGCACCAGTTTATACTCCCACTGATGGAGTGTCGGAACCCCCATTTTCTCACACTCTTGCTAGCACTGAGTAGCAGTTATTTTTCCTTCCTTATGGAAGAATAATGATTTGATTTCTTCATTTCATATGTTTATTGGCCATTTGTATGATTTCTTTATGAAATTCTTATTCATATTATTTGATCGTTTTAAAATTGGACTGTTAGATTTTGCTTACCAATTTGTATAAGTTCTATAAATAAAGAAAATCAACTATTTTTAAGTCATGTACTTTTAAACACTTTTCAGTGACTTTTTTTAAAAATAGAATTTTACGTTTCTGTGTGTCCGTCTTTACTTCATGACTTCTGACCTTTGGATTATGCCTAGATGACCAATTTATTTACTCGTATTTTCTTTTAGAATGTTTATGATTTTTTTCCTATTAAAATGTTTTATTTATTTGCAATTTAGTTTTGGGATAAGAAAAGAAATGGAAATTCTGTTTTATTATTTTCCAAACAGCCAATTTTTATATTATCCTTTATTCATAACTCCTCTGTTTCCTGTTGATTTGAAATGTCACTTTATGAACTAAATTTCAATAGGAATTTTTTTTTATTTATAGGTTTCTAATTTTGTTTTATTTATGTATTGCTTTTCCAGTGTAATGGGCGGACTAATGGCTTCCAAAAGAGATGCCCTTTCAGAGCCTCAGAATACGACTTCACTTAGAATAGGAGACTTTGCAGATGACTCTGGAAAGAGATCATTTTTGATCAGGGTAGGCCCTACATTCAATGACAGGTGTTCTTGTGAGAGATGGAAAAAGAAAAGATACAGGGAAGGACACAGGAAAGAAGCCAGGGGAAGATGGACACAGAGACTGGAGCGATGCAGCCATAAGCCCAGAAATGCTGGCAGCCACCAGAAGCTGGAAGGGGCAGGAAAGCTTCTGCTCTTTGGGTTTCAGAGGGAGTGTGTTGACACCTTCAGTTTATACTTCTGTGCTCTAGAGCCGTGAGAGAGTACAATGCGGTTATATTAAGCCACCAAGTTTGTGGTAATTGGTTGCAATGTACTAGAGAACTAGTACATCCAATATGAAACGTTCCTAATTATTTGAAAGTCAGGTGTTTTAACATCTGACAGTGCTAGTTGTCCCTCATCATGCTTGGCTTGCAAATGTTTTGGTACACTCAGAAGCAAACCCAAGATGAGTCTGTCTAGAGCAGCCAGTGTTGAGGACCTAGGCTGTGTCTGTGGGAGAGATCATGTGCTTAGTAGAATTCCACACCAAATGAATGAGAAGCAGACCTTTGACACTGTGTACTTAGTTTCATGATGACATGACACTCTAAAATCAGGAGTAGAGATAGATCTATCTCAGCTCTTGCTCTTAGTCTTGGGAGATATCCCTTCTCCCCAGCATCTGGCTTAAATCAACTCCTGGAAGTAATTATGAAAATCAATAGAGCACAAATAACAGGGACCCTTCTTACTGGCTGCATCTTAAACTGTTTTCTATTTAAAGGAAAGAGGGGGTGGCCTTTGCTTTTTAAATTTTTTGATAAAGAAAAGCCTTATTTACTGACACATCGAGGAAAATAATAGCCTATGAGTTAAACTTTGTCTTTCAAGTTAACAGTTGAAGCGAGCATTCTATGAGCTCAACAGAGCAGTGAGTTTACCAGGGAACGATTCTGATAGATCCCATCACCATAATTAGGTTCCTGCTCGTCAGCCTGTAGTTCTCTGTTGGAAAGGAAATAGTTAATGCTCTGGTTTCCCACCATTCTCTCACTTACCATGGACAAATCTAAAAATGCTCCCATCTTGTTCACTTTAAATGCAGCTTTGCCCTTCCAGTCAAAGCCCTCATTCACGAGATAGTGGCCAAGTGGGTAATTCCTGGCTTAGGCCTTGAACATCTGGTGGCCTTTGAATCGGATGGCATGTAATTATAGCGGGGGCAGCCAGACAATTGAGGATTAGAGGGATGTTGTTTAATCTTCCGCCATATGTTCCCATTTAACCTCTCTTCTCTCTTGCCACACTCGCACACAGGAAGCGTCTCCCAGCTGCTCCAGAGACTCAGCCTCCTGGAGGTTGGCTCCCTCCTAGCGTGGCTGGAACTTCCTGGCAAACCCGCAGGCATTCTACATTTCAATGCTTTACAGTTTAGAAATATATGACCTATTGCCTTTCAGTATTCAAATGGTTCCTATTTACCCTGCTCCTGATTGCTTGTATTTTTATGTCCATAAATCTGTTGATCTAATCAGCATGGTCATAATCCAGTTGCACTGGAACAGACAATGGTTCTGCCTTCACAAGAGTGAGTCTCACATCGTATGAAACCATGTCTTGTCCACATCCTTCATGTGTGTCCTAAAGGACATGAAGTGGGTTGATGGGGGTTAGAAGGTTTTCAGAGCTAGATGCAAGCTCTGTTTTTTTAGGCTGAGGGCATTGGAGTTACCTTGTTTCATGATGCTCCCACCAGGAGCTGTGACGAAGCACACAAACTACTAGACACAAAACGCTCTGTGATGTGTCAACATTTCATAAGCAGCTGTCTGTGTCAGTTTAGGCTGGCAGTATCTTGATATGATTGCACCTATGTTTTGAAATGTTAATAAGCATTTAATTCCTTCTTGAAGGTTAGGTTCTATTTCAGAAAACTTCACTTCTATGTCACGTCGCTTCAGTTTTTCCTTCTTTATTCTTATTAAAGTTACATGGTTGCTGATCATACCTTTGTTTCCCATCTGTCTTATTCTGTTCAGGCTGCTATTAAAAATAACACACCTGTAATCTCAGCATTTTGGGAGGCCAAGGCAGGTGGATTGTCTGAGCTCAGGAGTTCGAGACCAGCCTGGCCAACATGGCAAAACCCTGTCTCTACTAAAAATACAAAAAATTTGCCAGGCATGGTGGTGCACACCTGTAATCCCAGCTATTCAGGAGGCTGAGGCAGGAGAATCGCTTGAACCTGGGAGGCGGAGGTTGGAGTGAGCCGAGATCACGCCACTGCACTCCAGCCCTGGTGACAGAGTAAGACTCCGTCCGTCTCAAAAAACAAAGAAATAAAAAACACAGACCAGGCACGGTAGTTAATGACTGTAATCCTAGTACTTTGGAAGGCTGAGGTGGGCGGATCACTTGAAGTCAGGAACTCGATACGAGCCTGGCCAACATGGCAAAACTCCATCTCTACCAAAACGTACAAAATTTAGCCAGGAATCGTGGTGCATTCCTATAATCCCAGCTACTTGGGAGGCTGAGGCAGGAGAATCGCTTGAACCTGGGAGGCAAAGGTTGCAGTGAGTCGAGATTGCACCACTGGACTCCAGCCTGGGCAACAGAGCGAGACTCCGTCCCCCAAAAAAAAAAAAACTGGATAATGTCTAAACCATAGAAATTTATTGTTGCCAGATTTGGAGGTTGAGATGGCCAAGATCACTTGAAGAACTCATTTTTGCCTTATTTTGTTTATAGTGGTTTTTAAGCAACCAGTCTCTGATTCCTTGAGACTTGAAGTTCATCTGAGCTTAGCTAGTTGCTTAAGAGGTGGTTCATAAGGCTTTCTTTAGAGAGACACCTGCTTTTGTTGGTGAATGTTTGGAGTAAGCCTCAGGTTGGAAGCTGAATCTCTAGTTCCTGGACTTGTCTGTTACCCAGGATCGATGGGAGCAGCAGCTGCTATGCCTTGTGGGGAGAGTGGTGAGGTCTGCTGAGACTGGACACTGCTTCTTATGGGAACCATGGGAAAGAGAATCCCTGGCTGATGAGATGAAAAGGAAAAAAGACATGGATTGTTGAAGAGTTCACTGTAGTTCACCAGTCTCTTTAGAAAAATATCCTGGAGGTTCCACACTGCTCTTTAAAGTTTAGTGAAAGCACACTTAATTCATCTGTGGAAACCTAAGGAGTAGAAAGTGGGATTAACATGAACCAATCCCAAATATGAAAGTCTAAGTACCGTAAAAGTATTAGGAAATATGTCTAGGCCGGGCGCAGTGGCTCACACCTGTAATCCCAGCACTTTGGGAGGCTGAAGCAGGTGGATCACGAGGTCAGGAGTTAGAGAACAGCCTGGTCAACATGGTGAAAAC
Source organism: Aotus nancymaae (assembly GCF_030222135.1). Taxonomy (NCBI): domain Eukaryota; kingdom Metazoa; phylum Chordata; class Mammalia; order Primates; family Aotidae; genus Aotus; species Aotus nancymaae. The sequence continues at coordinate 43,802,426 of NW_026988435.1, read as the reverse complement.
CCGTCTCTACTAAAAATAAAAAAATTATCTGTGTGCGGTGGCAGGCGCCTGTAATCCCAGCTACTTAGGAGGCTGAGGCAGAGAATTGCTTGAATCTGGGAGGCGGAGGTTGCAATGAGCTGAGATCGCACCACTGGACTCCAGCCTGGGTGACAGAGTGAGACTGTCTTAAAAACAAGTACTCTGATCCACGCGGAGTACTTGCGCTCGGGAGGAGCAATGATCTTGATCTTCATCGTGCTGGGTGTCAGGGTGATGATCTCCTTCTGCATCCTTGCGGTGATGCCAGGGTACATGGTGGTACTGCCAGACAGCACGGTGTTGGTGAACAGGTCTTTGCGGATGTCCATGTCACATTTCATGATGGAGTTGAAGGTAGTTTCGTGGATGTCACAAGATCCCATGCCCAGGAAGGCTGGAAGAGCGCCTCAAGGCAGCAGGAACTCTCGTTGCCAATGGTGATGGCCTGTCTATTGGGCAGCTCATAGCTCTTCTCCAGGGAGGAGCTGGAGGCCGCCATGGCCATCTACTGCTCAAAGTCCAGGGTGACGTAGCATGGCTTCTCCTGATGTCACGCACGATTTCCCACTCAGCCGTGGTGGTGAAGCTGTAGCCGCGCTCGGTGAGGATCTTCATGAGGTTGTCAGCCAGGTCCAGATGCAGGATGGCGTGGGGGAGGGCCTACCCCTTGTAGATGGGCACAGTGTGGGTGACCCCATCACCGGAGTCCATCATGATGCCAGTGGCAGGGCCAGAGGTGTACAGGGACAGCACAGCTTGGATGGTCACGTACATGGCTGGGGTGTTGAAGGTCTCAAACATGATCTGGGTCATCTTCTCATGGTGGCCTTGGGGTTCAGGGAGGCCTCAGTAAGCAGCACGGGGTGCTCCTCAAGACCCACACATGGCTCGTTGTGGAAAGCGTGGTGCCAGATCTCCATGTCATCCCAGTTGGTGACAATGCGGTACTCAGTGGGGTACTTCAGGGTCAGGATGCCTCTCTTGCTCTGGGCCTTGTCACCCACATGGGAGTCCTTCTGACCCATACTCACCATCACGCCCTGGTGCCTGGGGCGCCCCACGATGGAGGGGAAGACGGCGCACGGGGAGCATCTTCACCAGTGACGCAGGCTTTGCACATGCCGGAGCCATTGTTGACAGTGAGTGTGGTGATATCATCATCCATGGTGAGCTGGCGGCGGGTGTGGACGGGCGGCTGAGCAGCGAGGGCGAGGCTCTGTGCTCGCGGGTGGATGTGGTCTCGGCGGTCCATATTGCTCTTATTACAATAGTTTTATCAAGTTAAGTCCGCCTTGAGCCTTATCCTTAGTCTTCATTTTCAAAATCAGTTTAGTCACTTATGGTTTTTTATATGTAATTTTAGAATTATTATGTTGAATTCATTTAGCAATCACCTGGAATATTGATTAAGCTTGCATTAAATATACAGATTAATTTAGGGATAATTGGTATATCTACAATACTAAACTGGTTAATTGGTATATCTACTATATTAGGGATCCTATATTATGCTAATTTACACAAGGATCATGGCATACATTTCCATTTATTCATATTACTAATATCTACTAATTACTTAAACATTTCCATAAAAGTATCATGCATTCCCTCTCAGGCTAATTTTTTTTTTAAACATGGGTTTTGGTCGTAACAGAATTTAATTGGGGATGCATTCTTCTGAGAGGCTTTCTGCCAGATTCCATCAAAAATGCCTGTAGAAACATGTCCCTCTTGGCCAGAGTTGGCTGGTTCTGGCTCCATCATCGATCCCATTCTCAGATGGAGCTCTTCGGAACATTTAAAAAGCTCCCATCATTTAAAATAAATTAACTGCACCCCGGGGATATGATTTAAGACATGAACTCTGCCTGAGTAGAAAAATTTCAGCCCATTTCAACCCCAACAAGCCTTCCACATCATTTACACCACAGGGAGCTCTGGGACCTTTGTTTTGCTTATGAAAATAACATGCATTAAGAAACGAGGACATTGGAAATGAGTAGTCTTTGGAAAAAGACTCTGAACTCTTTGAATCCTCCACCAGCATAGTTTTTCTTTGGCGTAGTTTTACCAAAGAACTTGTGCCACGAAGAATCCAGCTTAGGATGACTTGAGGCCAATACGGATTTTGTTTTGAAGTCTTGTGTTTGAATTGTATAATTTTATTCAAAATTTGAATTCTCCAAAACATGCGTTGACAATTTTTTTTTTTTTCCTAGGCGTAATGTGTTGGGAAGTAAAACGGAGTGTCTAGATGGTTATTGCTACATTCAATCTACAGCTTGGCATGACTCAGGCACATGCCCAGGGCGCTCTCTGAAGACAATACACTATTTTATAAATTACATTTTGCTTGGGGATTGTTAGGGGCTGAATTGTCCTCGCCCCTCCCTGGTCCCCAATTCATATGTTGAAGTCCTGACCTCCAGTACCTCTGATGTGACTGTATTTGGAGGTAGAGTCTTTTAAGAGGTAACTGAGTAAAACTGAGGCCATTAGAGTGGGCCTTAACCCAATCTACGGAATCCTTATAAGAAGAGATCAGGACACAGAGGGATGCCCCTGTGTGTCCTGATGGCCCAGGGAGAAGATGGCCATTGACAAGCCTAGGAGGGGGGCTCAGGAGAAACAACCTGCCGACCCCTTGATCTCGGACCTCCAGCCTCCAGAACGCTGAGACAGCCAGTGTCTGCTGTGTAAGCCCCCCTGCTCCGCGGTCATTTGTTACAGCAGCCGAAGCAAAATAACACAGGGATGGACCCATAGTTTGTATTGTTAAAAGGATATTTTCCTTTAGGAGGCCGAGGTGGGCAGATCATTTGAGGACAGGAGTTCAAGACCAGCTTGAGCAACATAGTGAAACCCCATCTCTACTAAAATACAAAGATTAGCCAGGTGTGGTGGTGGGTGCCTATAATCCCATCTACTCAGGAGGCTGAGGTAAGAGAATCTCACTTGAACCTGGGAGGTGGAGGTTGCAGTGAGCTGAGATAGTGCCATTGCACTACAGCCTGGGTGACAGAGCGAGACTCCCTCTCAAAAGGAAAAGAAAAGATATTTTTAAAGGATCTCTCTAGAGGAACTTGTAGTTCTCCATCTTCCTTTGGTCCTTCCACAAATTATTGGTTTCTTTTTTTTTTTTTTTTTTTTTTGAGACAGAGTCTTGCTCTGTCACCCAGGGTGGAGTGTAGTGGCATGATCTTTGCTTACTGAAACCTCCACTTCCCGAGTGCCAACAATTCTCCACCTCAGCCTCCTGAGTAGCTGGGATTGCAGGCATCTGCCACCACACCTCGCTAATTTTTTTGTTTTTAGTAAAGACAGGGTTTCACCACATTGGCCAGGCTGGTCTCGAACTCCTGACCTCGTGATCTGCCTACCTAGGTCTTCCAAAGTGCTGGGATGATTACAGGCATGAGTCACTGTGCCTGGCCTATTGGTTTCTTTCTGGGCAATAAAGACCAGAAAGAGGTCAGCATGGGCCAGAGGAAGGAAGAAGGGAGCTGAGGAGTGAGCATAGTCCAGGGTTCACTGGTGGTTCATGGAAGCAGGAATTCCACCCAGGGGTGAAGAGGTGACCTTCCAGAGAATTCTGAGGAAAAAGGAGGAATGGGTCATGCCAGGTCATGATGCTGACACAGGATCCTTTGGGTGCCGCTTCACCAGCTAGAAATTTCTGCAGCTGGTGGTGCTCCTGCCCAGGCTCGCTGGGCTCAGGGCTCACTGCTGGACTTGCTCCTCCCACACGGCCCCAGCAGGTTGCATTAGGTTCATGCCTCTGGTCCAGATCTCACACCTGCTGAGGGTGAGCCAGGCATGCCAGCTGCTGTGGCAGGGCAGGCAGCTCCAGGTGCTGGCACAGCACTGGCTCCATGTGAGGCTGTGGCTGGACCAGGCGTACCATAAGCAGCTTCCACCTTGGGTACTGGCATCTAGATGAGGGGAAGATGGTAGTGCCTGAAATCTCAGGGACACCAGCCACTGTGGAGCCCCAAGGGGGTGACACAGTGGGTCACAGCTCTGGCTCAGGGAGTCCTGAGGTCTGGGCTCCAGAAAGGTTGCAGCTTGTTTGTGTTACAATTCACTCATTCCCATCATCTGCATGCTTCACAAACGGGGGCGTGTCCCAGCTCATTGGATTCTGCCACCCTGCTGCAGCCCACAGCTCCGGGGTTGGCCTGGCCCCGCCGTGGCTGCCTCCCATCCCATGGGGCAGCTGCCCGGTATCGGTGGAGGGTGGGAGGGCTACAGCGTTACTGTCCCTTTTGCACCCACCATTTGTAGGGTCCTGGATTCTTGTCCCACGTCCAGGAAGAATGAGGTTACACAGACAACTGGAGAGTGAGCCAGGCAGAGAAGAGTTTTCTAGAGTGACAGAACAGCCCTCAGTGGAGAGGGGACCTGAAGTGGGTAGTCCGTACCTGAAGGTGGTGGGTAGTTTCCAGTCCAGGGTTTTTATGTGTTCAGAAGCGGGAGTGCATGCTGATTGGTCCATGGGCAGGCCTGGAAAAAGCACCATTTGACTGGCTAAAAGGCATCAAGGAAGTTTTCACTCTGGGTCATCCACTTCACTCAGAACTGGCAGCCCAGTTTTCAGGCCTTATGCTGTTTTTGGCTTGAAGGTTGGGTTTCACAGGGAACCCGCCTCGTTCTGCCTATGAATTCGTCTGCCTCCCATTGCTATCAATACTATGGTTAGCACACAAATGAGAAGAGCTGTTATGTCAGTGCCAGGACTCTGAGCCAAGGCATCAACTCCCAGGGAAGGGGCTAGGGCAGAACAGAGTTGAGGGCCAGAGATGCCATTCAACCCAAGATGCCTGAGAAAGGGGTGCTGTGGTTGTAGGAAAGTTCAACAGAAGGTACATTTTTCAACATGAGCAAAGCATGAATGCAAGGAAAGATGGGCTACAGGTTGCGGGGAATGTGCCCGGGGAAAGATCCATGGTGTTGCAAGTCACAGACACACCTGGAGTGTCCAAAGAACTGTGATTCTGAGGAAACTGGGTTGAGGCTGGGCTTGGTTCTAGGAACTCAATAAGGGATGACCTTTGCTTGTGCATTCATGTTGAGTCAGCAACACTCAGGAGGCCTCACCTTGGTTCAGACACCGGGAAAGGCACTAGAGAAACTGACATGGGGTCCAGGCCCATCAGATGTTGAGCTGGGACTTCCTCACTTCCCTTGTACTGGAACTAGGGTGGTTCTGGGACTCCAGATGGGACTTGGCCGGCAGGCAGGGAAAGAAACTTCAGCCTCTGGAAGCTGAGTGAAGGAATGAAGAGCGGTCAATGAAGAGCAGAAAGGAATGAACAGCAGTCAAGCGATTACAAAGAGGGACTCAGCAGCAGCGTTTGGGGGTGAGTCGAACGTTGAGGACAAGGAGCCTGAAGTTCTCTAAATGTGAACCCGTGACTTGCCATACGGTATCTGTCTGAGAGAGCGGGGACGTTGGTTGTTAGTGATATTATAAAACTCCAAACTGTAAGATTTCAAAACAAGCAATTATTTTAGCAGAAAATGAGAGACCAGCTTCAAGTTTTCTCGTTAGGACTTGTTTCTAAACAGCTGAATAATTACTGTCGTCTATTTAAGATTTCCAGATGGTTTCTATATTTTCCTGCTTTCTTCAAAATTTCTCAGCCTCTTTACACTTGTCTCAAAGATTGCGATGAAATTTCTAATTGAATCATTGCATTTTCAACAAACATTTCTTAGAGGCCCACTCAGCTAAACTCTGACTGAGATGCAGAAAATCTCCTTGTGCTACTTTAAGAAGAAATGGGGTTTTATGTAATTTGGTAATATTGGGAGTGTTTACCCATTGTATTTACAATGAAACCAATATTGACACATCAAATACTGATTTGATAAGGTGTCTGATTCTGGATAAAATGACAAATTCCATAATTTTCAATCAAATGATATTTTAAGTTGACATTAAATCACAAAATAGTAACATTTTGTGCTTTTTATTTTTTTTACATGAGGACGATAGAATTTTTTATTCTTTTGCAGGAGCGTTTAGTCCTATTGAGGCCACCGTAGTTTTTTTAAAAAATATTTTTCATTCAGAGCGTTAAGCAACCTGGGTCTGGAAGTAGCCGCCACAGTCACGTTGTCTTTTATAAATACTTGTCGTTATCTTTGTGTTTGGTGCCTACTGTGGGACAGAGGGGCCCAAGGCTGTGATTCCTCTTCTCAGTGTTACTGAGGCCCGTACTGGCATCTGGCTCTGGGTCTTCTGTGTTCCAGTACAAGGAACCGGTTCCAGTACAAGGAAAGTGAGGAAGTCCCAGCTCAACAGCTGATGCGTGAGGCCACCTGGGAGTCTTGTGTTCTCCATTCCGTCTCTACCAGCTGCCTGTTACTAGGGGTTTCCTGAGGTCCTCACTGAGTACATGCTTTCTTTCCTTTGGAAGCTTGTTGCATTTTTACTTTTTTTTTTTTTGATGGTCCACAATTTGGCTTTGCTCAATAGCCATGTGCCTGTATGGACAAGTTCCAGCACAGTTATGTTCCCGTTCCCCTCGATACATTATAATTCTTGAAGACTGGTTGTCATAGATAGATATAGACATAGGAGTGTAGATATATAGATACGCACACATAGATAAAAATACAGGTTGAGCACGCTGTTCCCCGTCTGTAATCCTAGTGCCTTAGGAGGCTGAGGCGGGTGAATCACCCAAGGTTAGGAGTTCAAGACCAGCGTGGTCAACATGGTAAAATGTCGCCTCTACAAAAAATACAACAATTAGCTGGGCATGGTGGTGGACACCTGTAACCCCAGCTACTCAGGAGACTGAGGGAAGAGAACCGCTTGAACCTGGGAGGCGGAGGTTGCAGTGATCACAGCACTGCACTCCAGCCTGGGCCACAGGGTGAGATTCCATCTCAAAATAAATAAATAAATAAATAGACTTAAATACATAGAAAGAACTAGATAGAAAAATAAGTATGGATAGATAAAGGGATGTAGATATATAGCTAAATAGAGACGAAAATAGTGTGGAGATAGAGAAGGATAGACATAGATACACACAGATCTCGGTGACAGACACACAGATTGATAAGAATATGTGCATATTAATAGAGATGTAGACACAGATATTTCCTGTGCAGTAGAATGTGATCTCCTTGAAAACAAGGGATTTTTTGTCTGTTTTCATTACTGTAGCATTCCCCGCGTCTAGAGCCCACCTGCTCTGGGTTCGATGCCTGCCTGTGGGTTCAGCCGGCACCTGGAACGCAGCCCTCATCCACTCACGCTGGGCTGCACCTGCCTGCTGTCCAGTCCTCGTCCCCGTGGCACTGCGAGCTCCGTGGGGCAGGCCTCTACGCCCCTAACCATTGTGTTCCCATACCTCTCACTCAATATGAGCTGACACATTACGCATATCTACAAAATGTTCCTGAACTAAAAGAGACACTCCTTCAAATCTTTGCACAAACGTCACCTTAAAAGGAGGTCTTCCTGGGAATGCTGTTTTAAAAATAAAACTAGTGTGCTCCCTCACCCAGAACGCTATCCCCTTTAATTGTTCTCCAAAATATTTATGACTGCTCTACACATTCGCTTGTCTGTCCCCAGTGAGATCAGGGGCTCTATCTTGTTCTTTCCCCGAAAAGTACCTGCCACATGGGTGTTCGAAAAAGGTTTGTTGAATGAATGAAAGACTGAAATAGAATATCAAAATACATCTGAGGAATCATTAGAAAGCTTTAGTGATTTTTAAAATAAATATTAATAAAGTATTTAACAATTTAAAAATAAATATTTATAAATAAATATAAAAATAATTTTTAAAAGCTTAATTAAAAAAGTTAAAGTGTAATGACAGCTGTACATTGATGCTCTCTTTATGTTGATGCACCTCTCTCTATAGATTGGATTTGGCTGGTGAAATTTTGTCAAGTTCTGTGAGGCACTCCCCGGGAATCAGCTCCCCTGTTACCTGTAGGAAGCTGCCAGTCGACGTTAACGACGCCCAGAGTCGGGAATGAGAACTGAGAGGAGGCTGGATCACAAAGGAAGAAGACGCATCTTTCTTTCTCAGGTCTGGTTTGCACTAATAGCTCTAGCAGCCTTGCACAGATGACTGATCCCGTGCCTGACACGTTCTCAATAGATGTTTCCTGAATGAAAACATCTCCATAAAAATAGAGTTTTTCAATGTGCTTCAGAAACACGGGTTTCATCAATTAAGTGCGAGGCTCATTTATAAGTATAAACCTTACCAAACCAAATGCAGGAAATATGATCACAGACGTGCTGTCACAAGAGAGGCTTTGCTGGTACCATAAAGTTTGCAGAAGGTCTGTGGGTTTAGAGGGAGGCAGGGGTAAGTGGGACGTGGAGACCACACGTTTGAGGAGGGGTCTGTCTTAGCCAATGTGGCTGGCTGTCTCACCAGCGTGGACATGTGCCACAGCTCAGGGGTGCCCTGCCGTCTCTGTCGGGTGCTGGAGACGCAGTTTGCAAGCCTGCAGCACTCTGCTGGGCGTTCTGGAAGCACTTGCTGAGTGCGTCTTTCCACACGGCCCAGAGACTCCCGTTAAGGTCTTTAGTTTAACTTTAATGAATGCTTCAGACTGTAGTGTTGACAGACAATAAATATGAGTTCCTGTGCAAGATGTCAACTTACCAGGCTTTTGCCAAATTTCTCTGTCTTTTATTTTAAAAAAAGAATAATACCATATTTGGAGGCTACATGTTTACATTTAGAGTTTAAAATACGGACTGCAGTAAAGGAATACATCGAGAGATGGTTTGGTAGTTTACTTTTTTCCATTTGATATGTAGTACATGTTAAAAACCGCAATGGCTTGCACAGTGTGCACACCGCACTCCCTGCCGGCCTGCCTGCTGGATCTGGCACATACATGTTCACCTTCTGCCTGAACTTGGGCAGAGCGGGCTCTTAGCCCTGACCATCCTTCGAGGCACAGGCACCTGTCTGCTGTGGGAAGCTGCACAGAGGCTTCCAGGCGGGAGAGCTGCCCTGTCCTCTTCCACTCCCTCCCTCATCGTACTGTCTCTTTCCTCCAGTTTTCCTTTCCTCCCAGTGAGCGTCCTTTTCCTCCAGAGAGCTTGACACAGATGGAGGGCAGAGAGAGAGCCTTGTCTTTTGCTATTTATGCCACAGGGTCAATTTTATTTTCTGGTTTGGATTTTGGACTCAAGTTTTGGCATTTTCCTGTTGGAGAGAATGTATTTGGGTGACTCTGAGCAGGGGGAGATGGCTGCCCTGTGCCCCTTCTCTCAGCTTGCTCAAGGCACCTCTCTGCTTTCAAATCTTCCCCACCACACTGAACTTAAAAAGGAGGGGATTGAACATATATGGCTCTCTTTTTCTTCTTTTTGAGACAGAATCTGGCTCTGTCATCCCTGCTGCAATGCAGTGATGCCACTGATCATGGCTCACTGCATCCTTAGACTCGCAGGCTCAAGCAATTCCCCTGCCTTGACCTCGAAAGCAGCTGGAATTACAGGTGCACCACAAGCCTGGCTAATTTTTTTTAATTTTAATTTTCTGTAGAGACAGAGCCTCACTATGTTGTGGCTAATTTCAAACTCCTGGCCTCAAGTCATCTTCCCACCATGGCTTCCCAAAGTGCTGGGATTACAGGCATGAGCCACCACACTTAGCAAATATATGGTTCTTTAAAGCTCTTTATGGCTCCATTTTTGGGGCTGCCATGAGTCTCTTTTGTACACTCTGGGGAGAGTGAGGAGGGAGGTGGAGAATAACGTGAGGAGGGGAAGGGGGCAGTTTCTGCTGTGTGACCACCACAGTCTGCCCAGGCCCTTCTGAGGCTCTGGGATACCTCTCCTGGGCCTTGTGGCCCTCCCCACCCAGGAACCAGCCCTGGGCACCGACTGTGACTTCTCCGTGGCCCAGGGCAAGGAAGAAGCCTTCAGGTAGATTGGGAGCAGCACATTAGATGTGTAAGCACAATTGCTCTTCCTTTCACATGTCCTCATCGGCATCATATTTTCTTTGTATGTGTGTATATGTGTGTGTGTGTGTGTGTGTGTGTGTGTATATATACACAATTGCGGTAAAATGTACATGACATACAATTTTCCTTTTTTTTTTTTTTTTTTTGAGATAAAATCTCAACTTGTCACCCAGGCTGGAGTGCAATGGTGCAGTCTCTTCTCACTGCAATCTTTGCCTCCTGGGTTCAAGTGATTCTCCTGCCCCAGCCTCCCTAGTAGCTGGGATTACAGGTGCTCACGACCAGGCTCAGCTAATTTTTGTATTTTTAGTAGGGATGGGGTTTGTGACTAGGCTGGTCTCGAACTCCTGACCTTAAGTGAGCCGCCTGCCTCAGCCTCCCAAAGTGTTGGGATTAGAGGCGTGGCCACCAAGCCCGGCCCTGCAATTTACCTCTTCCACCACTTTCGAGTGTACGCTCCATGGCAGTAAGGACATTCCCTTTGACGGTGCAGCACCCCCGACAATCCTGTGTACGTTATTTATCACATGCGCTTTCCAATTAATAATTTCCTGCACTTTTTCAGCCATAGGGGATAGTTCTGGGCCATGACGAGCCTTCAAAATAAACAGGAGGTGTGGGTGAAATGGCCCTGCCGGCAACAGGAGTAACTCGGGTCCAAGTGGCCGGTTCCACTAGGTCGTGACTCCTCAGTGCCAGCAGGGGGCGCGAGCGGACCGACCCTGGCGCGCGGCTGCCGTCCGCTCCCCGCGGCAGTGCTGGCCTAGGAGGAGAGCTGGTCCGGAGCAGGTGCAGCGCGCAAGTCCGCACGCACGAGCAAGAGGGCCGGGTGACGTAAGGAACCCTGCAGCCCAGCAGCATGGGAGCTGTTTAATTTTTTTGCCAATTTTCATCGGTGAAAGGAATCCTCAAGGAACAATCCTTCTCCCGTCTTTCCCAGCCCACCTTGTTCTATGCTTCAGAGCTCTTCTGGTTCCAGGGAGTAGTTAGCAGCATTTTTGGGGTATTTTAAACTGGATGGGCGGTTCTAGGATATCCAGTGCCACCCAAGGCAGGCACAGGCCCATGGTGTGCTGCCAACGTTGGTGTGAAATTTGACTGAGAGACAGTCAGGAAATGAGAAGGCATTTCCTGATTCTGGAATGGTGTGGAGCGAGTCATATCTACCCAGAGATGGGTATGGCTGGGAACGCTAAATATTTCTCCATGCCCCCTGCCGTCACTCATGACATTACTTAGAGAAGACATAGAAATCAGGGCTTCCAGTCTTCACGTGTCTGACGTGGACCTAGCTATGAAGAGCAGAACATTCCACTTGCAGGGAGGCTGGTTAGGCGGTAGCCATGCCCATTGTCCACAGGCAGCTAGGATATTTTTAGCAAACAAGAGTAAAAGGAAGAATTCTTTAGGAAATGAAACTCTGGCAATTATAGCCACAGAGAGTCAGATAAAAACAGGCAGATATTGTCAACAAAGAAATTTTTAAAAATTCTATTATTATTATTTATTTAAATTCTATTATTTTTAAACCTGATAATCTAGAATAAGTTAAAAAGAAAATTCCACTTAAAAACAAAAATGACAAAAACCAAAATCTAACCCCAAAAAAGCCCCATGATCCTTAGGAAAGCTTTACTAGAAAACAACTCATTATCTAACAGATTTTTAAAAAGCATTTTCTCTCCTCAACAATGAAAAAGCATTTTATCTCCTTGACCAGTCACTACTCCTGTCTACGAACAATTTCAGGAATTGAAAGCAAAAACCTAATAACAAACACAAATATCCTCTTCTAGCTTGCTTTTCGTCACCTTTTTTTTTTTGTACTGCACTTTATTTTCCAGGTCATCTTGCTTTGATATTAGCAAAAATACATTGAACTTGGCAGTCTCTTTCTCTCCTATCTCTAGCTAAAAAATAAAGTTCTCTTATGCAAATGAATGCCTTATGTCTGACTTTCTTGGGTCTATGTAATGGGGTTGCTGGCATTTCTTTGACCTCCTAGTAGAATAATTAGGTGCTCTAGTTACCAAGCAACAGAATGTCGGGTGACACAGGAGCAGAGAGTTCTGGGCAGACACGGGAAAGATGGCGCCTGCCTCCTGGAGAGCCTGAACCGGGCACTGTGGCTCTGTGGGGACACTGAGCCTCCTGCTATCAAGGCTGATGCTTTCAGGTAGCCAACTTGGCCCCACCACCCCCAGACCGGGTGCAGATGGGATGCCTGCCCATCCTGAATCCCTGTGGACCTGATTGCATGCAGTGACCATTTGAAGAATTCAGTCACCTCTTCACCATCAAGAACGCTCAGAGTCCTTGGTCCTGGGGAAGAGGCATCACCTGTCCAGGTCTCTGGTGTTAAAATTTCGACGTGGCTGAGGGGGACTGACTCCATGCACTCGGGGCTCTGAATGGTGAGTTTTGTGTTTCAGACTGCAAAACCCCTAAAGAGGAAAAAGTCTATATGGTAGCATGGGAAGATTTTCTCTGTCTTCAAAATTTGGTCTTGTAAAACCTAGTAAATTCTTGAAGTGGCACATCGACAAAAGAAGGACATTACGCAAAGTTGTATTGTCCCAACATGTCCATGTGTTTAGGGGAAAACTCCCAGACCCTAACGCTGTATCCTAGAATGTCCACTATGAATTTTCCTGGTGTTGAGATTATGTGATTATGAGTTGCTTCTAATTATTGTCATACATTTTAACATTTTTTCAAATTCTCTACAGCTGATATTTCCTTTACATTAGAAAATATAAACGTGCAAGACGTACCTGTGTACACACGTGTGTGTGTGTTGTATGTGTGTGTATGTGTTTTATGTGTGTATGTATGTGTGTGCGTATTAGCATAATGTCCCGGAGTTTGCTTTCCAAAATGTGATCGTCTTTATAAAAATGAGTCATTATCACCTAAAATCTGCTTATTCCTCCAGGGCAAAAGGGAAACACTCCCTTCTAAGCAGGGACCTGAGTTACTTTGATAACTGCTAGGGCCTCCCCACAGCCCTGAGGTTTGGAAGGCAGGCGTCTTCTTCTTAGCCCTGTGAGCCACCTGCTGCATTTTCGGCCCCTCCTCGGAACTCAGATTTCTCAGCTGCAATGCATCGTGGTAAGAGGCAACATTGGCTGGGCTCTTATTTCTCCACCTGCTACATATTTTCTCTCATTAGTCCTTGCACCGAGCCTGAGAGGAAGCTCTGCCACCATCTCCGTTTTTCCAAAGACAAGACAAAGGCACAGGTGTGGCCAAGACCCCTGCATCCCCCACCAGCCACCCTGCCCCTTCTAAATGGGGTGGCGGGGCACCCCCCAGGGCTGTGTAGACTTACAGAATCGGTTGTACTGAAGAGTTTCTTGGGAATTAAGTAGCATACTGAGAATAGTTATTTAAAATACATTGAACATTTTCAATGCATCAAGTAGAGTCCACATGCTTGGCCCTTTCTAGGTCTGAGTGAGAAGGCTACCTTCTTAGGGGACCTGATTGGATGCACAGCGGGTAACAGATCCTACTGAGACACAGCCTCTGGTCCAGGCTTCAGTCAATGGGTTGCCTCTTGCTGTCTGGGCACAGATCTGACCTGTGTGGATGTGAGAGGCCGATGCTGACACGTAGGCTCATGGCGGAGAGACTAGAACAGGTGCAGCCCAGACAAAGTCAGAGATGACTCTGGGAGAAACTCCAGTCATCCAATCATCTGTCTCCTCTGTGGCTGTCGGTGCAAAACCCCTGCTGTGTTGGTGTCTACCACTTGTGTCCCTAGAAGAGGGAATGTATTCATTTACATTCATACTCAAGAACACGACTGGTATAATATGTTTTCCTGGCAGTCTGTTTTGAGAAGTTTCATGGGAATCATTTTAACTAGCAACCACTCTAGAACAGTAATAGGAAAGTCACGTTAGTGTCAGTCTATCCTAGACACACACAGAACCACGAGTCTTTCTAAGGATGATGACTGCGTAGACTTTAGACACGTGGCATGTTGAGATGGAGTGATTGTAGGTGAAGCCCTAAGCAGTGTGGTGGACAGAAGTCTGGAAAGAAACATCTGGAATGCTGAATTCTCATCGCCACTAGTCACTGCATGACTTCACATGATTACAACAACTCTAAAATGCTTCTTAGCTCAGGATTCTAACTAATTGTAACAACTCTGTCCTTTTTTGATTGTCATACATTTAGAAGCAAGACAACTTTGCAGCTGTTCTTCCCTTAATAGATCACACAGTCTTCCTTTGTTTTTTTTTTGAGACGGTCTCACTGTCACCCAGGCTGGAGTGCACTGGTGCAATCTTGGCTCACTACAACCTCCACCTCCCAGGCTCAAGCGATCCTCCTGCCTTAGCCTCCTGAGTAGCTGGGACTATGCACGCCACCACGCCTGGCTAGTTTTTGTATTTTTAGTAGAGACAGGGTTTCACCATGTTGGCCAGGCTGGTCTTGAACTCCTGACCTCAGGTGATCTGCCCATCTCAGCCTCCCAAAGTGCTGGAATTACAGGTGTCAGCCACCAGGCTCAGTTGAGATCATGTAGTCTTTCTGCTCCAGGCTGTGACATTCTGTGGTGATTTCTAGTAGATCTCTGCTCAGACCCAGGCACTCATTTATTCAGTCAACAAACGTTTATTGAACTAGAAACATGAAGTGGAAGACAGTTCTCTGCCTTTAATGATTATCTCTTACCAGAGATGCCCACAGCCCTCTAGACACAATGACACTTTGTGTCTAGACACAACGACCAGCATTCCAGATGCTTCTGTGCTGAGAAACTCTGGGGACCATTAGAAACCCTGGACTTGCTTCTTCCAAAACCTTAATCCCCATGACTTAAGGACACCGGGAGAGAGACTTTCACCTTTTGGGTAAAATCACTCCTAACAGTTAGCGAGTCCCCTCCAAACACCACCACATGCTAAGGGTCCCAGATTCCTACAGCCTATTTCCCAGTTCTGTGTGCAACAGGGAGTGGGGACTTGGGTCAGGGTTTAACAGAATTATGTTTGGACTAAACACGTCTCTGTGGGTTTGGAGTTGGCCTGGCTGCGTCAGAGTGGAACGCAAATGAGGTTTAAATGATGTGCAATTAGAGATCTCCCTTTCCCCTTCATCTGGCTTTGCTCATCACTAATCTCATTTCTTGCTCTCACGCCCATCGTCTGTCCCGGCATCAGCTTAGCAGAACAATGTCTGTGAAATTAGATTCACCGCAGCCTTGGAGGTCGATTCGGAATCTAGTCCTGATGTCGTCTGGAGCCTGGGCTGCGGCCAAGGTGGAAGCCCAGCAGGAAGCAGAGTGGGAGCAGCGAGGACACTTGTAGACAGGCCTTGCGAACCCCGTCTCGCACTGGGGAGCGCGGCAGGGGGCTGAGCTCTGTGCCGAGAAACTCTGGGGACTGTTAGAAACCCTGGACTTGCTGCTTCCGGAACCTTAACCCCCATGACCTAAGGACACCAGGAGAGAGACTTCCACATTTTGGATAAAATCACTCCTGACAGTCACAAGTTGCCTCTGAGCACCAGCACATTAGCCAAGAGCCCAGGATTCCTACAGCCTTTTTCCCAGACCTTTGCAGTCTACCAAGGATCTTAGGGCATGACAATCTCCATCACCTATGAATTTTACCCACCTCCCCTTTTCATGTGCCAGCTGAATAATTTGGCTTGTGTAAAACTGGATGACAAAAGGTGACTGCTTTGAGCCTTTTGGGCACTGAGAGCATAACAGGCCTTTTAATTTCCAAGAAAATTGCATGTTCTATACAAAATATACTGTACCATTCACGTCTCAGCAGAGCCATTTCTATTCTGACATCGCTTCCTTTCAGATTCGACGTACAGTATGTAAATGTGAGCTAGTAACTAAAAGCTCCTTTCTAAAATCGAGACTGTTAATATTTCCCTTTTAGGACTGTCACCTCCTTCGGACGGGAAATTGCTGTCAACTTTCCTGCTGCCTAGCAGTGGGTAACAGAGCTTTTCCTCACATTTGTTGAAAGGAAATATTGTACCAGGGACCGTTTCTAGAAATACATCTGTATTCAAAAATCATTATCTGCGAAAGTGGGCATCAAAAGTCATTGGCCGTGCTCCGTTCACATCGAGCAGTCGGCACACAGGTTCAACGTGTTTCCATTGTGTGTGAACTTGGTAACTCTTGGTCTATTTCAGAAGGCTTTAGTTCAGTGTAATTACTACGGTTTCTAAAGGAGTTTCTGTGTAATTACCAAGTAGTTTATTTCATGGTAACTATGCAATTAACTTGTCTCACTTCTTTAAGTGGAACATGCTATAATTCCAATGCAAATGGTTCGGATGCTAGTGTTCCCAACCATACTTTAAAACATCTGTATTTTAAGTGATGTCTTCATTTCTCCTCTTACCTTTCTTCAAATAACAACCCTGGTTTAGTTATTATTATTATTATTTTCGAGCAAAGAAAGGTAAGATTGTCGAAATTTTATTGGGCAGCCTCAAATTATCAAGATACCTTTTGGGAAATTAAAAAAAAATACGATAGTTAAATGATCCACAGCGAAGAATGCTGCTCAGGGTCGGATAGAAGTCAAGAAAAGAAGCCAGGAGAAAACGGATACATATGTACTTACTTTTCATCACGTCGGAATTAGCTTTAGGAGGCAATTTGCCCGATTCGCCTTTTCTGCTGGGAAGGTGAGGGTGGCATTTGGAGAGCGTCCCAGGGATATTCCCTCTGATTGTTTAAGGCACAGGTGGGGCAGATGGGGCTAGGTTGCAATAAAAGGCTTTGAAAAGTGGAAGCTACCCCAATGCTAATTACAACCCAGAGGAAAGTGGAAAGTGTCAACTCATTGAGTTTTTTTTTAATATCGTTTTAATTGTTCCTGCCTGTATAAACAGCTGGAATGGCAATTATATGGCCACTGAAATGACTGATGAATTAACAGCAAACCAATTTACCTGTCGAACTGTGGGGCCAAGGCCAAACTTGGGCATAATCTCACTCATCTAATTTCATCAGTCCATTTCTCCATTAATCTTTCCAAAGACCCAAGACACACGAATACCTAGGTACTGGGGCAAAGAAGATAACACCCCCACCCTTGAAGATCTTACAGCCCTGTGTGGGAGGCAATTGGAGTTACAGACAATTCGATTACAGCAAGAGAGCACCACAGTGGCGTGAACAGTCATGCTATGAAAACACACTCACTCGTATTCTACAGATAGATTACATTCTACAAACAGAGCATCTCCTCTGCACTGGGGGCTATTCTAGGTCCTGGAAATGCAACAGAGAGAGACCTGTGAAATTCCCATCCTCATGGCACTTACATTCCAGTGGAAACACGGAAAATTAACAAATCCCAAATAAACATGCACACTGATTGCATGCGATGATGTGTTCTCCATTCCACAAAAGGACAGCGAAAAGGGCTTGGGGAAACAAGGAGCCATGTTGGCTGTGGGGGCCAGGGAGGGGCTCTCAAGAAAGAGGCCGAGGCAGGCACATCACAAGGTCAAGAGATCGAGACCATCCTGGCCAACATGAAGAAATCCCGTCTCTACTAATAATACAACAATCAGCCAGGCATGGTGGTGTGCACCTGTAATTCCAGCTACTTGGTAGGCTGAGGCAGAAGAATCGCCTGAACCCATGAGGTGGATGTTGCAGTGAGTGGAGATTGAGCCACTGCACTCCAGCCTGGTGACAGAGTGAGACTCTGTTTTCAAAAAAAAGAAAGAAAAAAAGAAGCATTTGATCAGAGACACCATCGTAAAGTCAGGGCTTGAGCCCTGGGAAGTTCTGAAGAAACCAGGGTCTCCGCAGTGGGCTCAGCAAGTGCACGGCACAGAGGCTGCTGTTCCAGGAATAGTGAGGCTGGATGGGAGCCTCCAGGAATAGTGAGGCTGGATGGGAGCCTCCGGGAATGAGACCGGAGAGGCTGCACTGGAGCCACGGGAGCATCACAGGGAACTGGTGGGTGACCTATTGTTTGTTTTTTCTGCATGAGATAGGAAGTCATGGGAAGATTTTGGGTGAGGGAAAGGCGATATCTGATTTTGTGTTTTAAAAGGAAAGTGTAACTCTCTGGCTGTTGTGTCGAAAGCAGAACATAGATGGGGCAAGAAGGGAAGGCGGTGAACGGTCTACGGGAGCCCCTCTTACCCCAGGCGAGGCCTTGCAAGATCCCAGGTGGATGTTTGATGCCACAGATAATACTGAACCCTGTATAGACTATGGCTTGTCCAATAGATACCTATGTAAACCTTAACTTAAAAATTAGGCACGGTAAAAGATTAACAATAACTAATAATAAAACAAAACACCTATAACCACAGACTGTAATAAAAGTAAGATCAGGGTGATTTGGACAGAAGCCCTGTGATACCCCAACAGTCCATCTGATCACTGAGACAGCTACTAAGCGACGAACAGGTGTACAGTGCAAACGGCGTGGAGACGCTGGACAAAGGGAGCGCTCACATCCCAGGCAGGCTAGAGCGAGATGGCGAGAGATTTCATCAGGCTACTCAGAATGACGCTTAATTTAAAACTGAATGGATTGTTTATTTCTGGGATATCCATATAATATTTTCAGACCACAGACGACTGTGGGTCACTGAAAGCATGGAAAGTAAAACTGCAGATAAGGGGACTGCTTGTCTAGAATATTCGAGATGAAGGATGAGGCTGGTTTAGGCTTAGGGATTTTTGATGGAGGCTGCACAGAGTGCAAAGTAACCTCTGAACAGTGTTTGAATGTAGAACCAGTGAGCTTCCCCACTAAGCTGCAGGTACAGAGTGAGGAGGCAATGATGGTCCCTAGGATTTGGGCTTGAGCAGTCAGAAAATTGGATTTGCTGGGGTAGGGATGACCTTGGGAGTAGCAGGGCTGGAGGTGATGAACCAAGGCTCATCTTTGGGGCCACTATGTCTGAGATGTGCGTCTGGTATCCATGTGGAGACACCGGGTTGGAGCCGGATACAGGAGTCTTGAGATGGGAAGGATGCTTGAGGTGCTGATATGATCTGGCTGTGTCTCCACCCAAATTTCATTTTGAATAGTAGCTCCCACAATCCCCATGTGTTGTGGGAAGGACTTGGTGGGAGGCCATTGAATCATGGGGTGGGTTTTTCCCATGTTCTTGTGATAGTGAATGAGTGTCATGAGATCTGATGGCTTTATAAAGGGCAGTTCTCTCTGCACATGTTCTCTTGCCTGCCACCATGTAAGACGTGCCTTCGTTCCTCCTTTGCCTTCTGCCGTGACTGTGAGGCCTCCCCAGCCATGTGGAACTGTGAGCCCATTAAGCCTCCTTTTCTTTATAAATCACCCAGACTCGGGTATGTCTTTATTAGTAGCATGAGAATAAACTAATACAGCTGGTAAGAGAAATTAGGGCACTTTTAGTTTGCAGCGGGTATTTAGGGTGGTGAGACTGTGTGAACTCACCAAGAGAACAGGAGTAGGAAGAGGGGAGATCTGAGGACTGAGCCAGAGGTGCCTCGGGTTGACAACCTGGCAAAGGAAGGAGGAGTGGGACTTGGCAAAGGAGACTGAGAAGATGTAGCAGGGAGGCGGGGAGAAGACTGGGGAACCTGGTGTCAAGGGAGGCAAGGAAGGAAATGCTGAAAAGGGAGGGGTGATTAACCACGTCCAAGGCACGGAGAAGTCAAGGAAGTTGGGAGGACTGCCCCAGGCTAGGCAAGGCAGTCACTGTCATTCCTGACAATATTCCAGAGGAGTGTTTGGGACCGAAACCCACATGAGGTAGGCTCAATAGACCATGGGTCAGGGGAGCTGAAGAGTCAGAGACAGCAACATAGACCACTATTTTGGGGAGTTTTACTATAAATAGGAGCAGAGAAATAAGCTGGGTGGAGGTGAGCACAAGGCCAAGGGAGATTTCTTTTTAAGAAGGGAGATTCCAGCATGTTTGTCGTTAAAGGAGTGATTTCCTGGAGAAGTAGGACTGAGGAGAAGAGTGAGGGGATGGCTTGTGAGGCACAGGTGAGAGGAGGGACACAGAGCCCCAGAGAGGGGTCGACAGGACCAGCTCGACCAGGAAGGACGGCCAAGTTCATGGGTGCAGAGCCAGAGGGGGAGGCAGTGAAGGTTGAGAAACAGAGCAGAAGAAAGCTCAGAAAGGCATGGGGCATGCATAGTCACAGAAAAGGGTGGCGCCAGGCCAGCTTGCACCCCAGGCCTGCTGACTCCAAGTCAGTGCTGCGGTTTCAAGTGCTCTCTGTCTCCAAATTCGGCAATCTCTACCTTTCTTTTCCTTTTTCTTTTCTTTCTTTTTTTTTTTTTTTCTTGAGATGAAGTCTCGCTCTTGTCACCCAGGCTGGAGTGCAATGACATGATCTCGGCTCACTGCAACCTCCACTTCCCAGGTTCAAGCAATTCTCCTGCCTCAGCCTCCTCAGTAGCTGGGATTACAGGCACCTGCCACTACACTAGGCTAATTTTTGTGTTTATAGTAGAGATGGGGTTTCACCATGTTGGCCAGGCTGGTCTTGAACTCCTGACCTCAGGTGATCCTCCTACTTCGGCCTCCCAAAGTGCTGGGATTACACATGTGAGTCACCATGCCCAGGCATCTCTGCTCCTTTTTCTTACCTCTTCCTTCACATCTTCCAGCCAGCAGGCCTTTGAATTAGTTTCCATTTCTAAGTGCCCTGTCCCCTGCCTTTGACAGGCAGTATTTCATTCTGGGTTTTACCTTTTCCTGTGTTTGTGGTGGAAGGAACAATGTGGTAGAAGGAACCATTCCTCCCCCCAAGATATCCATGTTTTAACCCTCAGAACTTGTAAATATGCTACGTTACACAGCAAAAAGGACTTTGCAGGTGTGACTAAGTTCATGATTTTGAGATGGGAGGGTGGTCTTGGATTGTCCGGGTAGGATCACAATAATCGCAAAGGTCGTTATAGGAAGAAAGCTGGAGGTTAGTCAGAAAAGAAGACGTGGCAAGTGTCAGAAAGAGAGATGGAGCGGCACACGTTGGAGGAGCTCCCAGCCAGGGAACTTGGGTAGATTCTAGAATCTGGAAAAGCCAAGGAAATACTCCCTGTGAAGTCCAGAAGGAACACAGCCCTATTTACACCTTAGTTTCAGTCCTGCAAGATTCATTTCAGACTCCCAGCTGCTGCAGCACTAGGAGAGTAAATGTGTGTGTAGAGCCAGAGGGGGATCGTTACCCACTGCATTTGTGATCAGCTGTTACAGCAGCAACAAGAAACTAATACACTTTAAGAGAATTTACCGAGTCTCAGAGCCATTGTTCTGAGCCCCATCCTGCTCACAGGGATCGCTGACCTCTGTAAAAGCATTGATGCTACCAAAGGCTACTCCTGTTTTGGAGATAGGGCGGACTGGTGAGAGAGGGATGGTGGACAGTTGGTGGCTTCAGCCTCTGCCATATCAGAGACTAGGGCTCTGATGCATGCGTGCCCCAGGCATAGCTACGTAAACCCCAGCCGTGCCTTCTGATTTGGCAATGCTGCTGGTAAAGCCAGTCATTTGAACAGCCTGGTGACTGTGACAGAGGTTGGTCATGGTCTCACCTCTGTGCTCTGCTCTTTGCTCCAGTGGCCCAGGCACAGATCCTGTCTCTCGGCCTCTTTTCACAAAGGGAAGGCCTGTAGGATCTGTGCAGCTGACTCAGGCTTCGGAGTAGGATAAGCCAAAGGCCTTCGGCTTCCTCTAATTTCAGCTTACGGCACTTTTCTCTATTTGGAAATTTGTGACTTCTCCAGGAAGCCTGTCGTGCGGTGGCTTTATGTCACTGCTGTTGATCTTGAACCAGTTTAAGCTGTTAATTGCTGTCCTTCACTAATGTTTTTGCTATGAAAATGAATGTGCTAATTTTCTTCATGTGAGCCCTTGGATAATGTTGCGACGGGTGGAATTTTAGAAATCAGAGGTACATGCATGCTTTAATGATCAAAGACAGCGTCTGAACTGTGGAGTCGGTGAACTATTTCTCGTAATACTCCAGGAGCGGGCGCCTTCGTTTTCCTTTTCATGAGCTTTCCACTTCTAATGCAGTTGCCCTTTGTGGTTAGAAAAGAGGAAAACAATAGCTTCCTCTATTCTCTCACTCATAACTCTGACACGAAGCTATCACCATGAAGTGAGAATTAAAATGTAGTCCAATCTTTGCATTTGGAAAGTCAGCCAGTGGCAAAGTCTTGCTAAATATTATAAAACAAGATACATTCACCATCTTAATTGGAGCTCGGAAGTGCTCCAATTGTGTCCATAAATTACAGCAAAGAAGGCAGTACATGAATGTGATATGGTGGAACTTGAAGGATGCCTCTGAGTTAAGCCACAAAGTAGGCAGAGAGTGGCCAGTGGCCAGCTAAATCCCTGCCCTTCACTTTGGTGGACTTGGGGCAGGGGCAGAGACAGAAGCATAGGGTAAAAGTTATTGGAGATGGGGCATTTCAGAACTGTAGTCTCTCTCTCTCTCTCTGTCTGTCTCTCACTCTCTTTTTACTACGAGCACAGGAGCCTCAGAAGAAAGAGGATGCCCTCTGGGGCCTGGCCATGGTGGGAAGCCCCAGCTGCCGGGGACACAGAGTGGGCTACCTCAAATGTGTTGAGGTGCATGGGTAGCCTCTGCAGAAACGAAGCCTCTATCCAGGTGGATAGACAACTTTAGGGCACCTGGAGCCTCTGGTGAAGGCTTTATTCAGACCGACCCTCACCTGGGGGTAGTGGGTTGGGGGCGGTCCATCATACCTCTGGGTTTCTGCCGTATCTACTCTTCTGGATCTGCTGTTTACCCATCACCCCCATTAGGCTGCAAGCTCCTTAGGAGGTGGGCCAGTGTGTTACTCATCCTGTATCCCCAGTGTGCTTCCCAACACCTGGCTCATAATTCAAGCTCAGTAATAGTTGGAAGCAGAAGCAAGTGGAAATCCTCTTAGACAGGGATAGGCAAACTATGACCCTAATTAAATCCGGCCCCTAGCCTGCTTTTGTCAATAAAGTTTTATTGGAACACAGCCACACTCATTAATTTACATATGGTCTATGGCATGCTAAAATGGCATAATGAAATAGGTATTATGTGACCCACAATACTTAAAATATTAAGTCTTTGGCCATTTACATACTATGTTTGCCAGCCTCTATTCTAAGGGGATCACATCACCACTGGTGATTGGATCTTAAAGCACATTGTAATGGTGTACTGAGAATCTTCTGGAAGTTTCCTAATTTATTGTTTGAAATAATCAGAGACAGGTTAAACCAAGTCAATTCAAGTTTGCGAATCAACACCATCTGCTCCCTTTATTCAGGACCGGACTGTCCTGGACTCTGAAGCATCGCCAGCCCCCTGAGGGGCTGGAAAGGGCTCAGCAGGGCTAGCCTCATGCAGGGAATACTGAAAATGGCTTTCTGATCTCACACTATTTCCTCGTTCATTGGTGCAGACTACCTAAAACCTCATCAGATACCCCTGTGAGAATTAAGGTTATTATTGATTTATGCCTTATTTTTGGATCAAAGTGCTTTTTCCCCTCATTTTGACCTGAGATGGGCATCGCTGCTGAAACAGCCTTGACGGGGCCTCTGCGCCTGGCCCAGTGGTGGGAGGGGCATTGTGGAAGGCAAGGAAGGCAGCAGGGTTGTTTGTTTAGCAGCTGGGGCTCTTTGGAGTGAGGAAGGCCTGTGTGGCTTTTTAGAGTGGAGACATTAGGTGAGGAGAGGGCAGCCTGGCTGGGTGCATGGAGAGGGGAGATGAGGAGGACTGAGGAACAGAGGAGGGTGTCCAGTATCTGGGCTTTCTACTTCTGAGCTGTGCCCTGGATCAATCGCTATGTACAACACCTACTTCCTCACCAACTGGGCAAATGTGTAGAATGTGGTTCCCAGTGGTAAGCCCCAAGGGCACATTTGACAGTGTCGGGGAAACATTTTTGGTTGTCACAACTGAGTGTGGTGGGTGCTATTATCATCTAGTGGGTAGACACCAGGGATGCTGCTAAATACTCTACAAAAAATGCAGAGGCTGGTGCCCACCCCTGCTGACCCTGCCAAACACACACACATACACACACACACACACACACACACACGCATACACACAGAAGCCTCTGGCTCTGAAAGTCAAGTCAGTGGCACAGAGGTCGAGAAGCCTGGATGGGATCCTTGCATGACCCACACACATCCCCTGAGCTGACCAAGGCTGCTCAGAGGGAGGCTGTGCATGGAGAGGTACCAGCTTGACTGGGGCCGAGTGAAAATTTCTTGCCTGGAAGATTGTAAAGTAATTAGAGGGGGCAACTACCTTCTGTTTTGGAAGAATAGGAAGAATTATCTTGTCATCACAGGGCAATTATCCTGTGAATATTTTGGCAGCACATTATGTTTTGCTGTGTAATTGCAATTAACATGTAAGTGATCTAGTACTTCTGGTGTGTGCCATCCCTCTGAAAAATATATGACTAATGCCTCAGTGACAGCTACACACGTGTGACATATGCCTATGGGAAGAGGTGGCACGGCCATCAGCCACATTGTCGGCTTCTCACTCAGCTTCCGAGCCTTCACACATTCGTGTTCTTAGAGGAATTTTAGGCTTGAATGTATAGAGGGGTTCGGGAAGCAACGATGGAGGATCCGCGTTGAGAGTGGCCATGTGAACATGTGATTTTTCTGTCTCTCAGAAACACCTTCAGGTGGAACACTGATCCTTTTGAGAGCACAATGTCAATGGCAGAGAATACTCTATCTCTCAAAACAGTAGTTCAAATGCAATTTCTTTTCTCATATCTTTAAATGTTCCAATATGGCTTTAAATTTTTTTTGCTAATATAGACCTCAATTTTCTACCAGAATCCGTAGGAGTGTCCGTAGTCCTTCAGTGATGAATTGGGATGTGTCTCCCATGGCTGTGTGTGTTTCAGGGTCTAACATGAAAATAACCTTTACTCTGAAATTTCAATAATGATTTGCTAAAACTTTCGGAAAATGTTTTATTTTGAATTGGAGAGCTAGTAACATAATGATTCATTCTGGTTCCTTTTCTCCCCTCTAGTTATTTCTAGTAGCAAAATTGGGTGCTATAGAGTGTGTTAGCGTGCTATGAGGCGCTTCGGCAGACCCCGGTCCACTGCTGAGGTCTAAAGAGGGGTGGCTCAGCTCGGGGCACGAGCCCCAGCTCCCTGTGGATAGCTGTTTGGACTCAGGTTAGAGGCTTGTGCTAAAACTGGTCCTCCTGTATTGCACATGGTTGAGAATCAGGCCGGCTGCGGTCTCCAGCCCTGCTTCTATCTTTGTGGATGTAGGAACTCATTTTCATCAGAGCCTGTGGGATGACCAGGTTCTTGGAAACCTACTCACACCGGCTAAACCTGTGCAAGAAGAATGTATAAGCCTCAGGCTGATGCTGATTTTCAGTGATTTGAGCACCCAAGCTCCTCCAAGGAAAGCAATCTATTGTGCACCACCGTCCTCCTGGCCGTATACCCCAGCCTGGCTTCACTCCAAAATACCCAGGTTTTTGGCGACGACAGTAACATCTCTGTCACCCAGGCTGTTCTTTGGTTGGTTCCTGACGCCTGAGGTCTTTTTCTCCTGTGTACGATCAGCCAAATTGTGTCTTTGTTTCCACTTTCCTTATCGTGCGTCTGTGCGTTTGTTCTGCTCTCCACAGGCTCATAAGCGAAGTCAGGTCTGGGCTGCTGGAACAGCCTGGCTTCTGGACCAGCTCATCCAGGATGCAGCAGCTGGATTCATTTCCTACAGCACACACGTAAAAAGCACAAAACGTGAGGAAAAGCATTTATTTTACATGAGAGTTCTTCATTTTTTAAAAAGAGATAATCAGTATTTATTTTGCTATCATTGTAATTTTAACATATTGAGTTTTTAACATCAAGTCAGAGTTATGGCCACAGATTATGGTGCAGATACATCATTAATAACTGATATTTTTGTGCTTCAAAATATTTCAAAGCAGTTGTCCACACATTATCTCCCCTGGTACATTTAAAGCATAATTTGACTTTCCAAAAGGAATTATTTGCACACAGTTTTTCAGAAATATATGAAATATACCTACTATAATTATGCAAAGTGATAGATGTGCATTGTATGTGGGTTTAAAAATACGGTCTTCATTATGCACCCTTATGGTCAAGAACAGGGTCAAAAATGAACTCTACTCTGAATTCAAACACCTGCCCTAGATTCATTTGTAAGCCTTGACTTCCCATCAGGCTTCCCGTACCCTGTCTAATTAGGCCCCAGTTCTCCTATATTCCTTCTGTACAATCATTTCATAATGGTTGCATCTAAGCTGCTAGTTTAATAATCTAGATAATAACACATTTTGTACAGAATCATCAATAATAGCTGTGTATGTATAATCCACGCTGTGAATGTTTTCATCTTTAGAAACACAATAACATATTTCTCACACCAATTTTGAGCCCCCCAATGATCTTACTTTCTTCCTAACTGCTGATTTCTTCGTGCTGCCGTGGCGTCAGCATCACGGAAGCACCATCTGGTTTATCCAGCACGCGCCTGGGGACTCGTCCGGGGCCTCTTGCTCCCATATCCTCAGATTCCATCATTGCTCACTCACCTCATTCAGCACTTATTGCATTTAGGAAACATATCCGAATGTCTCTGCTTTTATCTAGTACATTCCAATTCTTGGAATTAAAAACATTCACAGTCCACCTTCTGTTTGTCAGTAGTTACTTTTGCGAAGGTTTTTGTAGGATGCCTTCAGCTTTTCCTTGGCTCTGGGGAGGTGACATCTCTGCTCACGGGGAGGACTCCAGTGCTTGTACTGCTGCCTGAGGCTGATGCAGCCGCACTGATTGCTCTCTGCAAGCCCATCAGCATCCTCGCCCCATCCAGGGGTGCGCCGGGGACCATGGACGGACCGTTGGCTCATGGACAGGGACATAGCTGGTTTGCCCCTGTTAGCACTGGCTAAGCTCACCAGTCACATAGTGAGTCAACTATTTAAACATTAAAAAAACTACAACTGTGATTAACTATTTTGTTCTATTCAAAGCTGATGTGAAATGTTTATTAGGATAAAATTTTGCTATCAGCTTTGATCTGGCCACTATCAGCAGGAAACAGGTAAAAAGGTCTGGGTTCAGCTAAATATTCTTTCTGAAGCTAATTAGCCATTTATCAGTAAATCAAGAACTTAAATAAAGGTGGATATGGTGTGGTTTGCAAACATCCTGCAAAAGCAGTGTCCATCCTCAGGGGCTGAATGGATTCTTCCCGCACAAACCAGGGAAGGGGGACCAGGCATTCTCCTTCCACAAAAGCAGTGTCCATCCTCAGGGGCTGAATGAATTCTTCCCGCACAAACCAGCGAAGGGGGACCAGGCATTCTCCTTCCAGGTTGGCCTGACCCGTCCCAGAACACGCAAACCAGGCACCGTCTCCTCTGTTTTCCTTAAGGCATGTCCTTTTTGGTTAAATGTCATTTTTATGGTTAAATGTTATTGTTCTTTGAAATTGTGAAATGTTAATGGAAATAAACCATTAACACCAAGTCTAAGTTATAGATGGAATCCTACTTCGTGCTTTAGACGTATGAACTTAGAGCATTTACCATTGACATAGGGTCTGGAGAGGGAGTGAAGGGGCAAGATAATAGAATTTAAGCATATGCTTTACCAATATTTATCTTTCTATTGTTATAGAAATGCACACTTATTATAGAAAATTTCAAAAGTAAAAAAAGTAAGAGAAAGTAAAATAAATCACCATCAACTGGTAACCTTGGGACAACCTCTGTCAACGTTTTGTGTATTTTTCTCGTCTTTTTTTTCCTTTATGCTTTTTTTTTTTTTGAGACGGAGTTTCGCTCTTGTTACCCAGGCTGGAGTGCAATGGCGCGATCTCGGCTCACCGAAACCTCCACCTCCTGGGTTCAGGCAATTCTCCTGCCTCAGCCTCCTGAATAGCTGGGATTACAGGCACATGCCACCACGCCCAGCTAATTTTTTGTATTAGTAGAGACGGGGTTTCACCATGTTGACCAGGATGGTCTCGATCTCTTGACCTCGAGATCCACCCACCTCGGCTTCCCAAAGTGCTGGGATTACAGGCTTGAGCCACCGCGCCCGGCCCTCTAATATTTTGTTCAATAAAGGTTTTTTTTTTTTTTTTTTTTTTTTTGAGACAGAGTCTCACTGTGTCACCTAGGCCGGAGTGCAGTGGTATGTGTGATGTTGGCTCACTGCAACCTCCACCTCCCGGGTTCAAACGATTCTTCTGCCTCAGCCTCCCGAGTAGCTGGGATTACAGGTGTACATCACCACGCCCAACTAATTTTTGTATTTTTTTTAATAAAGATGGTGTTTCACCATGTTGGCCAAGATGGTCTCAATCTCTTGACCTCGTGATCCACCCGCCTTGGCCTTCCAAAGTGCTTGGATTACAGGCGTGAGCCACCGCACCTGGCCTCAATTAAGTATTTTTATAAACACACATTTAGGGAGGCCTAGCTCAACACAAGTTTAAATGAGCAATATCATGGGTTTTTAGCTGGTTGCAAACTGAATATGGGGGAAGTGCTGCCAACACAATCTTAAAAATAATTGATGAAAATACAGTGTCCTGGTCGAGGGAGGTAACCAATATGTGAAAACATTTTTGATTTTCATCTATTTCTATAGTTTATAGGTGTAACTATAAAAATGTGTCAGAAATATGGCACGTGTACTTGTCAGATATGTTACATATGTGTACGATGGTAAATGATAGTAAATAAAAGTTGCCATATTTATTTCCCATGTTTGGATAAATTTCTCATCCCTAGGTTGTCATGTTGGTAATCACTGACCTGAAACAGTGAGCTTTGTTCTGGGATGCCCAGTATGTACTTCTTCCTAGAGATTGACGCCTGGGAAGGTGAAGGGTCTGGGAATGGAGTCCCTTGGGGGCCTATGGGAGACTAGACCTGCTTAGCCAACTCTGTCAGAGACTTGAGACCCCATGAGTCACTCAAAGTCCCACTGCAGTGGTATCAAAGATTCACCTCTTCCTTCTCGGCTTTTTTTCTGTTCCCGTGACTATCCCATGTTCATGTACTGAGAAATTTACCCTCACATCCTAGCCTTGCCAGAACTTGAGGAGGGCTGTGTAGTCATTCTTGATATTAAAAGGACCAACTGGGCCAGGTGCAGTGGCTCAAATCTGTAAACCCAGCACTTTGGGAGGCCAAGGTGGGTGGATCGCAGGGTCAAGAGATCACGACCATCCTGGCCAACATGGTAAAACCTCATCTCTACTAAAAATACAAAACATTAGCTGGGCATGGTGACACGCGCCTGTAGTCCCAGCTACTCGGGAGGCTGAGGCAGGAGAATTGCTTGAACCCGGGAGGCAGAGGTTGCAGTGAGCCAAGATTGCACCACTGCCCTCCAGCCTGGTGATAGAGCAAGACTCTGTCAAAAAAAAAAAAAAAGAGAGACCAACTGGAAACATTACCTAATTTTGAAGATGATGTCAATGAGCCTCATGCTCTGTGTGAACATTACAATCCTATCACACCCTCATGATCTGGACATTTACTTTTAAAGACAACATTCTTTCTTCTGGCAAATTTAGGCCTAATAAAGGTGGGAGGGTAGATGCATGCTCTGTCCGAGGGATGCAGCATCTATACATCTCCGTCTGTAACTGCACGAGGGAGAAGAGTCCCACAGTGCTATTGCTAGCACAGGGCTTGGAGATCTAGAACATCTATTGGGGTTATAGGTTTGCAGTACCCCACAGCAATTGTTTCCTATCCAGTTCAAATATAAGATGCTCTTTTGTATTTGAGCCAAAGGACTTTCTATCAATGGCTCTTGACTTGAGTAGATACCAAAGACCTTTGATAGTCTTAAAAGATACATCTTGAGATCTTAATAAATATCAATACTTTCTTGTGCAATTACACATAGTTTTATCCACGAAAAAGTATATGGTGGGCTGGTCAGAGGACCAAGTCCTGCTGAATTGTCACCTCACTTTCTGTTGCCCAGGCTCGAGTGCAGTGGTGCGATCACAGCTCCCTGCAGCCGTGAACTCTCAGGCTCAAGCATTCCTCCCGCCTCAGCCTCCAAACTGCTGGGACCACAGGCATGAGGCACCGTGTCTGGCCCTACCTGGTTCTTCAGTACATACTGCACTTGTGCCCAGGGAAAAGAGCTATGAAAACAACGTGCAGTATTACTAATCATCAGGGAAATGCAAATTAAATCTACAGTGAGATGCCACCACCTTATTCCTGCAAGTGTGGCCATTATTAGACAGTCAAAAAATATAGATGTTGGCATGGATGTTGGGAAAAGGGAATGCTCATACACTCCTGGGAATGTAAATTAGTACAACCTTTATGGAAAACAGTATGGAGATTCCTTAAAGAGCTAAAAGTAGATCTACCATTCAATCCAGCAATCCCACTACTGGGTGTCTACTCAAAGGAAAATAAGCCGTTACATGAAAAAGACTCTTGCACACATATGTTCATCACAGCACAGTTCACAATTGTGAAGATGTGGAACCAACCCAAGTATCCACTGACTAATGAGTGAATGAAGAAAATGTGGTGTGTATATATACACACACACACCATGGAACATTACTCAGCCATTAGAAGGAAGAAAATAACATCTCTTATAGCAACTTGGATGGAACTGGAGGCCATTATTCTAAGTGAAGTGACACAGGAGTGGAAAACCAAAAACTAAGTTCTCACTTGTAAGTGGGAGCTAAGCTGTGAGTGTGCGAAGGCATGCTGAGTGATATCATGGACTTCAGAGACTCGGAAAGGGAAGGCGGGGAGAAGGATCCGGGGATGAAACACAACACATTGGGTACAATGTACACGACTTGGGTGACAGGTGCACTAAACGCTTAGAATTCACCACTATAAACCTCATCCATGTAGCAAAAAACCACCTGTACCCCAAAAGCTATTGAGATAAAAATTAATTTGTTAAAAAAGGACCATTGCTTCCTGAGGCTGCCTCTCTTTCTCTTTAGCTCAGGTCCCGGCACCAGCCGGCGGCTTGCTTTTGGGGCTATTTATTACTCTAAGAAGAGGAAGAGTTTAATCCGTTTACAAGAGCTGCTCATAAGTGTGGAGAAGGGAACCAGCTGGACTTCTGCGAATGGGGTTACGGGTTGGTCAGCAGGCTTTTCTCAGCCAAACGATTTGCTCCAAAATGCCAGCTTCCTACCTGGCACCCAGACAGGTCTCAGCAACATCACAGATCATCCTATGTCACGGACACGGGAAATTGGGAAGAACAATTAAACTAGAATCTTGAAAGAGGAGCAAATGTCACCCCTGTTATTTCTTCTTAGTTACCTGACGTTCTGGGAATGTCCCCAGTCCCCTTGAGAAGAGGTCGTGACACAGTAGCAAGGCTTCGGGTTCCTTAAAGATAATCTCGTTTTCCCATCTCATTCAGCAGAAGAGGATTCGGGGCCTCAAGACTGTCATAACAAATCAGTGCAAGCACTCTAGCTCCACAATCTACTCATCTTCTATTTCTTTAAGATTAGAGGTCATTTGTGTAACTTGCCCAGAATGAACGAGATGGTCTACGGATAAATGGTCCCTTCCAAAGCAGGACTAACACTCAGAATTCCTGAGTCCTGATGCTGGAGCTTCTTTGAAGGCACAGCTATGACAGCAGCCCATCTGTCCAAGGCTATGGGCTTGACCAGTGGCCACGGCCGCAGGAAATGCTGTTCACAACTGCTAATGACACAGTAGCGCTATCTTTCTAAAATCACCATTTTTCCACTTCATTTCTTTCTGCATGGTCATTTTTGAGAGCTCTAAATTCAGAGGGAATACTGCCATGTGTGAGTTATGCAAGCCGTGCACATAATTTCCTTGCAGTGAGATATGAACATAAAGTCTCTCTGTAATAAACAAAAGGTATTATGCATAATTTCCCACTGGTCTTTTTTGTTAATTGGGCTCTTACTGTTGAAGCCTCTAATGTAGAGAATAAATGAATAACTGGCTTTTATGCACAGCCTCCTTTCATTATGTACAAGGGCTAAAAATTTAAAGTGAACTATTTTTAGATCTTACATTATGATATAAAGGATTGTTTATTGCTGGTAACGCAGGAAGCAAATTGCATTCCTGCTTCTGCCTGGCTTCTCTGTGGCAGCTTACGCTGGCTTCCATTCTTGCTGATTCATTAATTACATTCAAAAAAGACTTGAGTAAAGTCTCATCATTTTAAGCATGGAATGTGGTTCTCAAACATTTCTAGTACAATTCAAGTTCAAATTCTGCTTTGATAAATAAGGGTAGCGGCCCTTAAATTAATCAAATTAAAATTCTCTATGTGGTCCCTGCTGGGGCGAAACACAGGAAGTGAGATCTCCTATTAGGGGAAGGAGCGAAGTTCTCATCGTGGCTTTTCTTCAAAGGTCGCTTCCCTACACCCTGTTTCTCGAATCCCTTCTCTCTCTCCAGGTTTTCCGCTCTTCTGGTCCTTCTCCTGATTCATGATCCAACATTATGAATCTTCCTTAACGTGACAAAACGTCATGGCACCTCACCTGATAGTTCTTTTTCTTTCAGTGTTTGAGGCGGTAGATACAGAAATGACAAAGAAGACAACTGAGAACTCACCAACCTCTTAAAACTCATCACGGTGATTTTTATATATCTTTAAAATATCACCATATAAATACATGAAGAGGCCGGGTGCGGTGGCTCACACCTCCCAGCACTTTGGGAGGCCGAGGTGGCAAATCATGAGGTCGAGAGATTGAGATCATCCTGGCCAACATGGTGAAACCCCGTCTCTACTAAAAATACAAAAATTAGCTGGGAGTGGTGGCTTGTGCCTATAGGCCCAGCTACTCAGGAGGCTGAGGCAGGAGCATCACTTGAATCCAGGAGGCGGAGGTTACGGTGAGCCTAGATCGTGCCATTGCACTCCAGCCTGGGTAAAAGAGCAAGACTCTGTCTCATGAAAAAAATTAAAAGAAACATATGAAGAAATTTTTTTTTAGTTTATGCAACAGTATGAACCCAAGACCACTCACAATAGTTTCATCTGCCCATAGGTTGAAAAATAATAAACACATGATACATAAGTTTTCATTCATTTATTCACTATCATTTTGCTGGCTGCCAGTGATGTTCTGGGTGCGCACACACACACACACACACATACACACACAGACACACAGACACACAGACACACAGACACACACACACACACAGACAGACAGGCAAGAAACAGTTCCTGCCCTTAGGTGGACACACATGAGCCAACAGCAGACTCATCTTGGGAGGCTGGGCAGTGCCATGACCAAATTGGGTTCCTTTTCCCAGGGATCAGTAGCTGCGTGACAACAGCATGTCAGTTTTCTCGCTGATCAAATGGAGGTAACAGTAGCAGCCTCCTTCACTGAGCGATGGCCTCTGAAGCATGTGGAAGAGGCAGGTGCGCACCTATTCCATGGGGGTTAGCGCCGGTGACTTGTACCCTGTGGCAAAGGTGTGGTCCAGGGGGCCCAGCCCTGCCAGCTTGGTGTGCATACAATAGCCTCACCTTGGGATGATGGTGGCTGTCATTCCTCCTCTCCTCATACAGGATGTGTCCCCTCTGGTCCTCTGGGAAGTGGCCAGCAAGGTGGAATGGGATGTGCAAGAGATTCATAGGGGGAAGCCCCTTTGGAGGATCAGGGAGAGCGAAGGAGGATTGGGCAGAAGCAGCTTGATACCCGGCCCGAGGATTGCCTACACAGGGGCCCTGTGGTGGGCACAGGAAGGCATGGCTCTGATCCTCCTGCAAAGATCAGTGGTAGCTGGGAGCAGCCCCAAGGGCTTGGTCTTGGGTGACTGTCATGAAGGGTCCCAAAGTTTCTTTGGCTGGAAGCTGGTGCTGACAATGCCTTTCTGCAGATTCCCTGGGGAGGGTGGTCGCAGCCGCCTGCCAGGTCCTCCGTCCTCCCTGCTACCTCCCTGGTCCTTTGTAGGAACCCCCTAGTGCATTTAGAGGGAGGAGGAATATCTGCCCGGAGCTCTTGTCCCAGCCCCATTCAGGGCTTCACTGCCACCGTGGCTGTCTCTGCCTGTGGTCAACAGCCTAGCACTAAGTCACATGGGGTCTCTGCTTTGGTTCCTGCTCTTTAAAGAGAGGTGAAGTGTCTCCTTGAGTCTCCCCAAAGAAACCTCTCACGAGGCCAGCTCTCACAGCTCCTCCTAGACCGGCCCCTGTCTTCAAGACTCAAACCTGGTCCTTCCCGTTAGCTCAGGGAGAGGCACTGGCCCATCCTTTCTCCTCCTCTTTCCCAGGCATCTGTCCCTAAGACAACTGCTCTCTCCTCTCCATTCAACCCCTGCTCTTCAGATCAACTGGGAAAATGCTGACGGGTCACCAACCTTCGGAGTCTCTGATGTGAAGACTCCTGCTGAGTGCAGGGAGTGGAGGGGCCCCCAACTATGGAGGGGCTCAGCACTCCCAGGGAAGCCTCCTCCTTCCAGAGGGAGTTTCTTCCTGACAGGGAACAGGAAATAGCAGACCAGGCAGGGTGCACCCAAGGAGATGGCCTGGCGAGGGAGGAAATGGAAGCCCTGCATGCCTTCTTCACTTGGCCCGTTTTTAGACACCTGGATGTCCCAGTCTCAGTGTCTGGAAAAGATGTAGGACATTTCTATAGTGTGGACAAGGCAGCTTGTTAGATATCTGTCCCGGACGAAGGCTTGGGGCTCACAAGACAAAGACAGCATTTTTGCAGTCTGCTTTCTCTGAGGGCAGGTGTCTGCACCGGGCCGAGGGCAAGGCCAGTAAACCCAGCAGCTAGGAGCAGGGGTTTACACCTGGCCTCGTGTGTGCGTAAGGTTCACCTGCAGGGCTTGCTGTGGGAGCAGGGGTTTACACCTGGCCTCGTGTGTGCGTAAGGTTCACCTGCAGGGCTTGCTGTGGCACAGTGGCTGCCCTGCCCCAGAGCTTCTGTTAAAGTGGGGCTGTGCCATGCCTGAGCATCTGCCTTTCAAACAAAATCCCAGGTGAGGTCACTGCTGCCGGTCCGGCGGCCACACTTTAAGAACCACTGTGGACACCGCACCCCATGTTATTGTGGGTCTCGGGGTCTTTCCGCAGAGGGGAATGTTTGGCATCCTGCATCTTTAACGCTACTACTGCCTTAGCACACCGTCATTTTACTGCCTCTGATGAGGGCTAACAGCTACTGATTTACAAAGAGCCTCTGCATTTACTGGGGATGCCTGTTTCTTACCCAACTGTTCCTCTCCTGGGTCTGTGTAGACAATTTAGTTTTCTCTTACATTACGGTATAATGATGTTGGTGGTTATTGTCTTACAATTTCCTATTCTGTCAATTTTCTTTGTCTCTTTAAGTAGTCCAGACGGAAGACGTTGTTGGCTGATGGACCCAAGCCGGTCAACCCTCGCCTCTCACGCCCGTCGGGCACCCCAGAGGCATGCATCCTCCTCAGAACAGCTAATTCCCTCTACGTATTAGTCAAGGTATAGGAAACAAAATTGGTTAAGTTAATCATTTGATCAGATACGACTCAAAGCCTAGTTGATCTGGTCGGGAGTCCAGGGGTCAGTCTGAGAAGGCGCGGGTGGCCCGTTCTTGTCTCCTTTCCACCCCCCCCCAGCCCTCCTGCCTCACGGGTATTCTACAAGGCGCAGCTGCTGCCGTGAAGGGTCAGTGTGGTGCTCTTTGCCTAACATCCCTCAAGTGAGAAGAACACCCTCGGTGTTTGAAAACAGATATTTTTGTACAAACATCAAAATATTTCCCCTGTCCAAAGAGTAGCTGGCCTCTTTCTGTTGTTTCATGAGAAAGCGTAGCTATTTCTGGACTTGGTGAAGGATCTTATTCAAAATCCTTGCAGAGCTGACATCATGAAATATTTGCCATCCATCCATTCCGTCGCTTTCTGTTCTTATATACAACCTAGAAGTACAAGTAGAGATACAGATAGAGTTTAACAAAGCAGTGACTGATGAGAACCGATTAGCCAAACCTGGAGTTGTTTCTGAGCCACACTTTGGTTTCCAAACGAGAGGTGGGAAAGTGGAATCTGGGGAATCAGCAAAGCCCTCTGAATGGCCAGGTGCACCCTGCATTTCAGGAAATCACCAGCAGGTGGCAGAGAAGTGCGGTTCCCTCCCCACGTCTGCAGCGGAGACTGGCATACAGGACATAGCAAAGCGCGCGGCCTCCACGGAGAACTGAACAGGCTGCTCTGGGATGCAGTAAGAGACTGCAGTCGATAAGCCCAGCGTGCTGATTTCAGGCAGGACCTCGGCACCCAGGCTTGCACCCTGCTTGCCGTGCACCCGAAGCCATTTTGGCCCTCTGCCTGCTGGCCCACGGCCAAAGCTAACGGAGCAGCGTCCATTCATCCACAGGCAGGGCTTCCCTGTCCTCCTCCTGTCTCCCTGGGCCTCCCCTCCTTCCAGTCCACCTGCTTATTTCAAAACAATTTCAGTTCTTCTCATCTCCCTCCTGTCCGTATTCCCTCCTAGTCCCACCTTCATTCAAATTTAAATATGGAATACCTGTAAAATAATACAGCTGCCTTTGGGAGGGAGGATGTCGTGGCTGAGTTTTTTATTTGTACCTGATTTGTGGTCAGATAGGATTGTTACGAAAGGATTCTGAACCAGACCGAAGACATCAAATAAATGCCAGCATCAGCAATTAAATTGCACCGTGTTCTAGAGGCACCCCGCGGCGCTGCCCCAGTTAGGGCTCCGTCAGCGGCTCGATTAGAACGTCCCTTTTCAAGGCGGCTGGTCATTGTCACCCACTCTGTGCTGCGCCATAATTGGCCACAGTTTTGCATCCTCGGAGTTTTTGAATTTTGTAAATGCTGTTATTTCTTGTTTAGGAACATGTGATTAAAAGTAGTTGTTCCTTTCCAGGAGCATGAGATGATTATGAATTATTTCTGAGAGGTGCACTGCGTTCCCATGCTCACACTGAGACCTGGTTTTTCCTTCCTCCCTCCCCCTTTTTTCCTCTGGCTCTTTCCAGTTGTCCCTTCGTCTCCCCACGTCTTTGAAAGCAAACCTGGAGCTAAAGCTTACGGAATTAGAATTGTTCAATGGCCTCAACACACGGGCAGAACTTTTTTAAAAAAAAAAAAAATTTTGGCCGGGCGCGGTGGCTCAAGCCTGTAATCCCAGCACTTTGGGAGGCTGAGGCGGGTGGATCACGAGGTCAAGAGATCGAGACCATCCTGGTCAACATGGTGAAACCCCGTCTCTACTAAAAATACAAAAATTAGCTGGGCATGGTGGTGCGTGCCTGTAATCCCAGCTACTCAGGAGGCTGAGGCAGGAGAATTGCCTGAACCCAGGAGGCGGAGGTTGCGGTGAGCCGAGATCGCGCCATTGCACTCCAGCCTGGGTAACAAGAGCGAAACTCCATCTCAAAAAAAAAAAAAATTTTGTGTGAAGTTCAATTTCATCACCACTTTCCTTCCTGTGGAAGTCTCATGGTAGAGATTTAAAGGGCTTTTTACTCTGTTAAATAGAGGACCGATGAGATGCAAAACCTTTCCAGTCGGTCACAAGCCCACATGTTTTGAGGATATGATTGTTTACTGCTTCCACCACACGCAATTTTTGGAGACACACAGATGGAAAATCGCTGTCTATATTCTCATCTGCTGCTCTTACATATGGGGTAGAAATGGTTAGAATTGTATTTTTGTCTCAAAATCTCTCTCTATCTCTATATGTATAGACATATACATACATATGTGGGTACATAGTATTTTATATTTATACATATATACATATACATAGTTATAAAATATTAAAAAGAGCATTGGTGGATTAAGCATTGTTTTCTCCACAGAAAGAAAATGAAACAAAAATTACACGTTAAAATTCAAAATGAGCCCCAATGGCTTGTAGTCCTAGTGTATAATACGAAGTTTACAAAAGGCTAGGCTTTGTACTGTCAGCATCTTCTTTTCGTTTCGTTTTTTAGTTTGATATTGCTACATTGAAAAATGTGTGTGTGTGTGTGTGTGTGTGTGTTTTCCTTTACAAAACTCTTTCCACAGATGCCTGGGGCCTGGAGCGGGTCACAGTCTGGGCAGCTGCTCACAGCAGCACGTGGCGCCCGAGCATTCAGGAGGCTCTAGAAGGGGCCATTTTAGAAAACAGCTGATTTCCCGTTGAATCAGGTACACCCATCTGACCACTCCTCCCTCCCTGTACCTTGTCCAGTTCAGGTGGTCCGCCAAGAGGACGAAAGAAAGAAAGGAAAAAGGGCAAGTAAACCAATGTCCCTTAGTTGGGCCGGGTTCCCCTTGGACACCTCTGGAGACGGGCTTCTTGCTGACAGCCTCCACTCTGACCCCTCCATCCTTTGATGGGTGTGTTCTCTCCCTGTGGTCCAATCTGACACCCGCTGGTGGCATGGAGTAGGGAACTTGGGCAGGTGTGGCCTCGGACAACCTGCCCTCATTGGGGATCTGGTCCCTGGGCACCTTGGAGCCACTAGCCAGGTGGGTGCCTGCCAGGTAAAGCCCTGACCTGGGCTTCCATACCTCATCATCTCCAGGAAGGGGGATGTTTTGAAAAGGAAAAGAAATCTGGGGAGACCGCACCAGCAAGGAAGCATCCCAAAGTAATAGAACAAACTGGGGGGAAAAGCCCTATAAAGCCACGTGCGTCACCGATAGAGAGCCAGTCAAATGTGAAATTAACTACAAACCTGGATCAACAGTAATAGTCCTTTCTTCTTGTCTTTACAAAATTCAGGTTAAGAGTTGGAATCACGCAGCTTCCATCAGTGCTAGTGTGAAGACAAACAGCCTCAAACTGTTAAGGCCTCTGTGAAAACCACGGGACCAAATCCCGCAGGGGAACCTGG
The DNA here is from genome assembly GCF_030222135.1 of Aotus nancymaae. Lineage (NCBI taxonomy): Eukaryota > Metazoa > Chordata > Mammalia > Primates > Aotidae > Aotus > Aotus nancymaae. The sequence continues at coordinate 43,763,549 of NW_026988435.1, read as the reverse complement.
ACTGAGCCTCCAACGTCAGGCCTGGGCTGAGGCAAGGCTGCACTCTCGCCACGCCTGCTTTTTTTCTTTTTGTTCTGTGTAGAATAATAACCTTTACATTTCTTGTATGTTTTTGTCTATTTTGAATATTAAAGCTCAAACCAGTCGCATCCTTCCTGTTTGTACGGCCATGTGGCCGAGACTCCAGCCCCGGCCCCCACTGCCCTGCTCTGGATTTTGCATGCAGCCCTCTCTGTTTCACTAGGGTGGAGGCTGGGGCCGGGGAGTCACCAAATAGACCTGACCCAGCCCTGGGGGAGCATCCAGGCACTAGGATGGGGCCGAGCTGGAGCTCAGGCCAGTTGTTAATTCCATGAAACTTCCTCCATGGTCTCTGTAGCATCACCCGTGCGGACCACCTTCTGCCCGCCTCCCTCTGGGCAGAGGGAGGGTCTTAGCTTCATGACGGAGGCCCTGCCAGTGGCTCCAGAGGCCACCTTGCCTTTGGGGGCAAGGAGTTGGGGTCCCAGTGGCTCCCAGAGCCCATCCCAGATCTGTAAAGCTATCTGGTCCAGAACTTTTCTTCGCTGGAAGGTTCTTGGCTCCTGTTTTAATCTCCTTTCTCATTATTGGTGTGTTCAGATTTTCTGCTTCCTCATGACTCTGTCTTGGTCGGTTGTTGCTTCTAGGAGTTTGTCCATTTCTTCTGCGTTACCCAATTGCTTGACACATAATTATTCCTAGTAATGTACGATTCTTTGTATTTCTGTGACATAGTAGTAATGTCTCTTTCAGTTATCTTTTCATTTAATTGTAACTCTCTTGCTTCCTTGATTTGTCTAGCTAGATGTTTGCCAAGTTTGTTTATATTTAAAATAAACTCATTATCTTTTCAATAGTCTTTCTAGTCTCTATTTCATTCATTTCTGCACTAATCTTTATTATTTTCTTCTTTCTGTTAACTTTGGACTTAGTTTGTTCTTTTTCTAGTTACCTTGGGTATAAAGTTAGGTTGTTTATTAGAGATTTTTATTTTTTTCCTAATGTAGGCATTTATTGCTATAAACTTCCCTTAGGACGGCATTTGCAGCATCTTATAAGTATTGGTAAGTTGTGTTTCTGTTTTCATTTGCCTCAAAATACTTAATTTTGATTTTAATTTTTTCTTTGTTCCAGAGTGTTATTTAATTTCCACTTGTTTGTGAGTTTTTCAATTGTCTTTTTGTTACTCATTTCTAGTTTCATACCATGGTTGCTGTAAAACATACTTGAAATGATTTCAGTCTTATTAAATCTGTTAAGGCCTAACATATGGTCTTCCTGGAGAATATTCCATGTAGACTTGAGAAGAATATGCATTCTGCTGCTGCGAGATGGAACATTCTGTACACGCGTCTTAGGTTCACTTGGTGTATGGTGTTATTCAAGTCCACTGTTCCCTTATTAATTTTCTTGGAAGTAGGGTATTGAATGCCCCTACTATATCGTATTGCTCCTCATTTTCTCTTCAGCTTTATTAATATTAGCTCTATATGTTTAAGTGTTCCAACGTTGAGTGCATGTGTATTTATAAATGCTACATGCTTTGGATGAATTGACCCTTTATCATAGTATAGTGATCTTTTTTGTTTCCTACGACAGAATTTAACTAAGTTTATTTTGTTTGAGGTAAGTCTGATCACTTCTGCTCTCATTTGGCTGCTATGTGCGTGTGTCGTCTTTTCATCCCCCCACTGTCAGTCTATGCGTGCTCCTAAGATAAAGTGGATTTCTTGAAGGAAGCATATTGTTGAATCTTGCGTTTTTATTTATTCAACCGCTGTGTATTTTTTGATTGGATAATTTAATTCAATTAAAGTAACCATTGATAGGTTAAGACTTATTATTTCCACTTTGTCAAAAGTTTTCTATTTTGTGGTTTCTTTATTCTTTTCTTCTTTCGTTGTCTTCCTTTGTGATCTGTTCATTATTTTTTAGTGGTACTTTGATTCTTTTTTCATTATCTTTTGTATATCTACTATAGTTTTTAAAGTTAGTGGTTCCCATGAAGCTTACACAAAACCTCTTACAGTTATAGCAATTTTTTTCATGCTGAAAACAATTTACCTTCAATTTCATTTAAAAAATCTCTATACTTCCTCAGCACTCCAAAAAATTATGCTACCAATGTTAAATTTTACATCTCTTCCTATGTTCCTTAACAGATTATTGTAGATACTATCGTCAATATTTTTACCTTTGAACTTTTATAGTAGAGTTGAAATTTATTTACATACTGCCATTACAGCATGAGAGTATTCTGAATGTAACTATTTAGCTACCAGTGAGTTTTACACATTCTTACAATTTCATGTTTTACTCAGTGTCTTTTTGTTTCAAGTTGAGGAACTCTCTTTAGCATTTCTAGTAAGACAGGTGTAGTGGTGATGAACTCCCTCAGCTTTTGTTTTTTAGAGAATACCTATTTTTCCTTCCTTTCAGAAGGAGAGCTTTGCTGGGTATAATATTCTTTGCTAGTTGTTTTGTTTCTTTCAGCACTTTGATTATTTAATTCCTCTCCCACAGGGCCTGCAATCTTTCTGCTGAGAAATCCACTGATAGTCTTTTGATAGTTCCATTGTATGTAACGAGTTGCTTTTCTCTTGCTGCTTTCAAATTTTTTTTTGTCTTTGACTTTTGACTTGCTTGTAATATATTTTGGAATTATCTTCTTTGAATTCATCTTGCTTAAGAGTCTTTCAGCTTTATGAATCTGGATGTCTACACCTCTTCCAAGATTTAGGAAATGTTCAGTCATTATTTCTTTCTTCTCCTTTTCCTTTTTTCTCCTTCTAGAAATTTTATAATGTATATATTTGTTTATTTCATGGTATCTTACTAATCCTATATTCATTTTTGCTAATTTTTATTGTATTTTCTTTGTGTTCCTCTAATTAGTTAATTTCAAATTATCTGTCTTCAAGTTTGCTAATTCTTTCTTCTGTATGATTAAGTCTGCTGTTGGGCTCTCTATTGATTTTTTTCTGTTCTCTCATTGTGTTTTCAGCTCCTGTATTTCAGTTTAGTTCTTTTAAAATAATTTCTATTTTCTTATTTTATTCATGCATTGCCTTCCTAATTTGTGTATAGTTTTCTAACTGTGTTTTCTTGCATCTCATTGAGTTTCTTTAAGATAATTGTTTTCAATTCTTTTTCAGGCAATTCATAGCTCTTCATTTCCTTAGGGTCAGTTACTGGAGCTTTATTTTCCCTTTAATGACTGGTATGATGTTATGGTTGCCTGATTCTTCATGATTTCTATAGCATTGCAATGACGTGTGTGCATTTGAAGGAGCAAACTCCTCTTGTCTTTATAGACTGGTATTGGCAGGTAAAAACCTTCTCTTTTCTGGTCCCAGGACTGTTAAGATTGCCATTAGGATTATAGTCAAGTGGAATTAGAGCCAGTTCGTGGCTGCTGCTGGGCCTTCAGTGGAACCTGTAGTTGGTGGGACCTGTTACCAGGCACTTGGGTGGACAGGAATGCCCCCAAGACCTTGCTTAGTAGGAGTCCACACTAGGGTCTGTGGTTGGATCCACAGATGATAGACATGTTACTAGGTACACTGATGTGTGTAGCTCCCATTGAGTCACTGAGGCACCTCCTATCCAAGTCACTGGGCAGGTCCCTGCATGGACAGGAATGGCCTTTGACTGTGACTGAGAGAAGCTGGAAGCAAGTCATGGGGCTAGTTCAGGGTTCAGAGCTGGGACTGAGGTCTGCAGGCCTGCCTTTGAGGGTATGAATTGGCATGTCTTCTACCAGGTTTTGGGGAAGGCAGACTGCCACTGGACCATGGCTGGTCAGGGCTAGAGTTGAGATACAGAGCTGCTTCAGGATGTATAGCCAGACCAAGGTTGGCAGGCCTGCCTTCAGAAGCACAAAAGAGCATGTCTCCCACCAGATCCCTAGGTAGATAAGATTGATTCTGGACTGGGGTTGAGAGGTGCAGAGGCCAGGGGATAGGCTGCTTCTGTATCCATAGCCATGATGAAGGGTGGCAGGTCTGTCACCGAAGGCATGGGTAGATAGGTGTGGCTCCTCCCTGATTTATTGGCAATAGTACTGCTGCCAGGACAAAGGCCACATGGCACTGTAGCTGACTCTATGGGGGACAAGACTGTTTCTGGGTCTGTAGCGGGAGTCACTGTCAGCAAGCTTTCCTCCTGGGCATGTGCCTGCCTTCTTAAAATGGACTTCCTGGGTCTGGGGTTCTACTGGGGTTTCAAAACCTTCTACCTGGATCCCAAAACTGCAAAGGCACTTTTGTTTGTGGATGGCTGACAAATGATTGTTGTTGTCAGTGGATGTGAGCATTGTTCTCCTATTTCTTCATCTTGCTGAAATCACTCACTATTATTTTAATCTTTGTCTTTTCACAGTTTTCCTTGGGTGTAGTTGTTGATGAAATAACCTCTTCCATGTGTGATACCAAAATTCTTGCCTGCACAGTCATTAATATTTAAACTGCTTTGCTGTCAGATCTGGGACTGTTCAAAAGAAGAACATTTAGTAGGTTGAGTAAAATTCTTCAAAATAGCTTGTAATAATTTTCCCAATAGCCTGTGTACCAGGGAACAATGTTTGTGTTCAGTTTGCAATTGATTAGATCTGTTTTAACTTGGACTTCATCCTTCTGTGTGAACTCAATCTAACAAGACGTGATGTGTTCAATAGGCCTTTATTTAGCTGTGCTTGGGACATTTTATATCACTTATTAGCTGTAGTACACAATCATATTCTGGAAAAATAATAAAATGCTGTGAAAAGAATGAATATAAATTTCACCTCTTTTGTACAAATACATACAAAGATGTAAGTAATCTTGGGTGATTAAATTGTCTGGATTTATTTGGTAAATAGTCCCCTTTGGGTAGTACCATCCTTTAAAAATTTATTGCTGGCCGGGCGTGGTGGCTCACGCCTATAATCCCAGCACTTTGGGAGGCCGAGACGGGTGGATCACAAGGTCAAGAGTTCGAGACCATCCTGGTTAACATGGTGAAACCCTGCCTCTACTAAAAATACACACACAAAAAAAAATTAGCTGGGCATGGTGGCTCACGCCTGTAGTCCCAGTTACTCGGGAGGCTGAGGCAGGAGAATTGCTTGAACCTGGGAGACGGAGGTTGCGGTGAGCCGAGATCGCGCCATTGCACTCCAGCCTGGGTAACAAGAGCGAAACTCCGTCTCAAAAAAAAAAAAAAATTTATTGCTTAAAGATAAATGTGTTGAAAATTATTCAAATTTCAATTATTCAAACACAGGCTCATGATGGAATTGGGTTTGGAAACTCCACAACCTTCCTCCAGTAGCATCCATGGAATCTCACCATGTTGCTGGCAAGTGCCATTGATAAAGGGATGAAGTGACTGATTTTTCTTCTCAAATTTTCCCAATTTGGAGATAAGAATATATCAGTTCATCTTTGATACAACTTATTAAGAAAAAAAAAGGCAGAATACATATTTAAAGAATTACCTAATGAATAAAGGGTAGTTCTTATGAATATGATCTTGCTTTTCTAAGCCTTACCAAAATATAAAAACTGATTTTTTATTAAATGAATTTCTATAGTTTTATGAAAAAGCTATTTTCCACTTCACAGCTTGGATTCATTATTTAACATGTCAAACCACTTCTTGTTTTGGCAAGCCATTCTTAACTCTTTGATGAAGTATACAAATAGGTGGTTATCGGATATTTAGAACGATTCTTTGTCGCACCCTTCCTTGAGCATCAACCTACCTGAGGAGTTTTGGTTGACGGTTAGTACCTCCTGGAACAGAATGAGGATGTTTCAAGTATTAGTTATAGTTCCTTTGTAGCATGTTCATTTTAAAGGATCACTATGGAGGTCACGGTGTTTCTGCACTTGGGAAGTTGTATTTCTACCTGTGACCAGCATGTCATGGAGGAAGTTTGGGAACATTAGAGCAATAGTGTCTCTTTGCTTCAAACCAAGTTCTGAAACTTTGCAATGGTTTAAGTCCAACACACTCACACTGACTCATGTTAGATCAGATGTTTTAGTCCCAAGCTGGCCAGGGATCACATAACTCTGCTGTAGTTAGAACTTTTTCTTGATGTTTTTTCCTACATTTTATCCCCAGATATAAAAATTAGTGATGACCAGTCAGAAGCTTAAATGGAAGTGATTTGAGGATGTGGGGTGGCCACAGGCGTGCTAGGCTTTTAGGGGGAAATAAAAAGAACTATAAAGGGCTACTCCCTTAGATTCTCTGTGGAGCTTCAGGGGTGTGAGCAGGGTTCCCTGGGAACACCACTCACTAGTTTACACTCCTGTCCTGAGATTGACTAGCAATGCGAGTTTGAACAAATCACATCTTTCCGAGATTCAGCTGCCTTATCTGCAAAATAAGGAATGGGAGGCTATTACCCATCTAGGAGAATCATCACAAGGCTCAAACTAAGTCATGCAAGGAATTTCAAAGTGTATTTAAACCTGTGAGGCATCGCAGTCACGCTGGCCTCTAATACAATTATTGCACGTAGTGAGTGCTTAATAAAAGACTGCAGAATTACATCATGAATAGATAGATGAAAGAATAAACAGCCCATTCTGCACAGGATTAGGTTCCAAGGCGGCATTCCCACTGAGAAGCATGGGGATCAGATGTCAATCAAGATGTCCCCAGGTTCAAGATTTGTTGTTGAAGCCGGAAGGAAAATTGTGTAATTTATTTAATAATTTAGCAAGTATTTAAAAGGTGCTGGCTGGGTGCGGTGGCTCATGCCTATAACCCCAGCACTTTGGAAGGCCGAGGTGGGCAGATCACTTGAGGTCAGGAGTTTGAGACCAGCCTGACCAAATTCCTTTACTAAAAATACAAAAATTAGCCGGTGTGGTGGAGTGCACCTGTAATCCCAGCTACTCAGGAGGCTGAGGCAGGAGAATTGCTTGAACCCTGGAGACGGAGGTTGCCGTGAGCCAAGATCATGACACTGCACTCCAGAGGAAGACCGTGTCTCTGTGCTAGGCATGACAACGGGGAGAGGTGAGTCTCATAAGATCTGGTAGCTGTACCTGAGCCAGGAACTCCTTCACCACATCTGAAAGGAGGTGAAAATAGCACGAGTCACAAAACTTTGCCACTCAGGCGGGGATTTGTCTTGCACTGGTCATGCTGAACTTCCTTAGTAAATTTGATGGGATGGTAAATTATACAAACTTGGAAAAATGAATCTCTGAAGATTAAAACTGCTTCTTCCATAGCTGTTCCCGTAACTCCTCAGTGTCCGAATGTGCTGCTCTTTACTTTGTGCTGTATTTAGTCGTACTGTGTCTGTGTCCAGCACAAGCTTGCACATCTCAGGAGGACAGATGTTCTCTCTTCGTCATTGTCTTCTACCCATGGCACTGGACAAAGACCAGGGATACACGTAAAACAAATATGTGGGCAACGGTTGGAGAGTAAACTTGGGATCTAAAGCAAAAGAGGTGAAAAATATTTCCTTGGCTATATTTTTTGCTCAGCACTTGGCATGGTCAGGGGACAGGGAGGGAGTTTCTCATTTTAAGTTCTACCTGAGGTCTCTTTCTTTTTCCACGTCCCATATAGCCTGTCATGTGACAGTCCTATGGTTTTTAATAATTATTTTGTAAAATTTTAATAAAAAATGCATAACATAAAATATACCATCTGAAGTATTTTTAAGTCTACAGTTCAGTAGCACTAAGTTCATTCACATTGTTGGGCAGCCATCAACCCTCTATTGAACAGCTGCCTTTTCAACTTGCAAAACAAATTCTGTACCTATTAAATGATAACTCCTCATCTGCCCCAGCCCCTGGCAACCACTGGTTTTTGTAACTGAGATTAAAAAACACAAATGGCTGGGTGCACTGGCTCATGCCTGTAATCCCAGTACTTTGGGAGGCCAAGGTGGGAGGATCACTTGAGCCCAGGAGGCTGAGGCTGCAGTGAGCTGTGTTTGTGCCACTGCACTGCAGCCTGGGGAGCAGAGCGAGACCCTGTCTCAAAAACAAAACTAGACAAAACAAACAAATAATGAGGCATATCAAATGTTTACCTGGTTAAATGATACATGGTTTACAGCTGTACAAAATTTTATCCATTTTTCACTTATGATGTCATCCAGGTCATCCAGATTGAGATAAAGAATACATCCATCATTCATTCCAGAAGGCTCCAGAATAATTCTTCCTAGTTAATACTCTTTAAAGATATAATGACCCCTCAATTCAAACGCTGTCGATTGGTTTTGCCTGTTTGTGAACTTAAAAATCAACGGAATCATATGGTGATCACTCTTTTTATTAGGACTTTTTCCATTTAATATAATATCCATGGGATTTATCCATGCTGTTTTGTGTATCAGTCGTTTGGCTCTTTCTTATCAATCTACTAACATTTGTTTAATCCATTCCCCTGTTGGTGGACATTTGGGCTGTTTCCAATATGGGGCTATTCCGAATAAAGCTGCTATGTCCGTTTGTATACAGGTCTTTATGTGGACATATGTACTCATTTCTTTTGGTATAAGCCCAGGAGTAGAATGACTGGGTTGTTACAAACTAGGGGTATGTTTACCTACTATAGCCAATGCCAAGATGTTTTGTAAAGTGACAGTATATTTTATAGGCCATCAGCAAAGTCCTTGCCAATGCTTAACTTCATAGCTTCATTCTTGATGTTAGCCTTTCTGGCCAGCATGTAGTGGTAGCTCTTCGTGGTTTTACATCCTTGGGAAGTAACAATATTCAGCACACGTTCATGTGCATATTGCCAATATTATATCCCTTTTTGGGAAAGCTCTGTTAAGGGCATTTGTCCATGTGTTATTGAATACTTTGTCTTTCTTAGTTGACTTGCATTTGTCTTCAAATATCCTTGGCATGCGCCCTTTGTCAGTTAGTTATATGCTTTGCGACTATTGTTTCCTACTCGATGGCTTCTTTTTCTCACACTTTAAATACAGTGTTTTGAGGAATAGTTATTCTTAATTTAATTGAGGTAGGAAGTCAAAGTTCGTTTATCCTTCACATTGATATCTAATTACTCCAGTACCATTTTCTAAAGATCACCGTTTCTTCACCAAATTGTATGTGTGCTGGTTTATAAATCAGGAGACTGAATATATGTGGATCAATTTCTAAATTCTCTATTCCATTCCATTGGTCTATCTGTCCCTCTTTGAGCCAATTCTGAATGTCTTAACTAATGAATTTTTGTAAGAGTAAGACTTAAAATTAGGTAGAGCAAGTCCTCCAACTTCGTTCTTTCAGAGTGTCTTGACTATTATTGTCTAGAGTAGTAAAGACACTTCTATTTACATTTTAGAATCACCTTGTCAATTTACACACAGACACACACAAATTTGTTGGGAATTTTATTGGGATTGTGTTGAATCTGCAGATCTGTATGGGCAAAATAGATACCTTAACAATATTGATCTCTCCCATTTATGATCATGGTATGTCTTGCCGTTTATTTAGGTCATCTATAATTTCTTAGCAGTGTATTTTAGCTTTCCCTCTAGTGCTGTTGCATAGATTTTGGCAGGTTTATTTGTGAGTATTTGATGTGTTTTGATGCTATTGTATGTAGTATTTTTAAAAAATCGTTTTAAAATTATTTATTGCTTTAGAAGCCTAGGCTTGAGTTCAGATTCTCCCATTTACTAGCTCTGTGCCTCTGGACGCTCTCCTGTACCTGCCTCTGTTTACTCACTTGTCAAATGGAGTTAAAACAGATGCTGTGTGTATTAGTCTATTTCTACGCTGCTATAAGGAACTACCTGAAACTGTGTAATTCATAAATAAGAGAGGTTTAATTGACTCAGAGTTCCTCATGGACGGGGAAGTCTCAGGAAACTTACAATAACGGTAGAAGGTAAAAGGGAAGCAAGGCACATCTTACATGGCAGCAGGAGAGACAGAGCAAAGGGGAAGCACTACGCACTTTTGAACGACCAGATCTCATGAGGATTCCACCACAAGACTAGGGGGAAAGTATTAAACCATTAGAAACCACCCCATGATCTAATCACTTCCCACTAGGCCCCTTCTTCAGCAAGTACTGATTACAGTTTGACATGAGATTTGGGGTGGGAACATAGACAAGCCGTATCACTGTGTGAGAGTGTCATGGAGAGGTCCAACTAAGACAGCAGGGCCAGGCTGATGGGATTAGCAGATCACGTCCTGCTGATACAATACCATGAGTAAGTTGTAAGCTATTCTGAGGTCCAGGGTCCAAGAAAACTTCAAATAAATATTTCTTCCTTTCTCCACAGTTCCTTGTAAAGCCCATATTCCTTCTGCAAGAGACTCAATTTGTCAAATTTCAAGAGGGAGCAGCCCTTCAAAATTCTTGAATGAGTATATGCTATTGGCTGAAGTGTTCAAATTTTTGGAACGAGAGAGTGGTTTTCTTTATTTTATAATTTTTTTTTTTCAATTCCTAGCAAGGATGCTCTTATGGAATTCCAATAGTGGCCTTTTGGAAAAGCATTCTGCCTCATCTCTACCATTTAGGACATACTTAGTGCCCAAATGTACCGAGCACTCTGACCGATGCCCTGTCCTGCTGTGGTTGAGCTGGTATCCAAGATGCAAGACAAAGCCCTCTCCCCACTTCCCTGTCCTCTTCTCAAGTGGAAGCAAGGGGTCTCTTCTGGAGCCTTGAGCCATATAGCCTTGGGTTAGGGGAGTGGTGATGCCAGCATTCCCTTGGCTGCCCCAGCTGGAATCTCAGTAGGTTGTGTGCCCCTGCCCCAGTCCACTGTCTCTGGGTCTAGTTCAGCACTGGGACTCACCTAAGCGTTGCAGCCTGTATAGCCTAGATTGCCATTCGAGTTTACTTGGAGACACAGACCACTTCAGCCCTTGGTGGTGAGGTCTCCAGGAGCTCAAGTTGGAGCTGCTGATACTGGCAATTCCCCTCTGGCTAGGGCTGGTTTAAATGTTCTGTCTGTGGGCGGGCATCAGCTGAGTTTGGTCCTGTTTCCTTTTCTGTTCTAACAGGACAGTGCTAAGTTCAATGCCTCACGATTGTTGTTTCTCCCTCCTCCAGGGACATTCTCTGAATCTGGCTGCTGCTGTGGGTGGAGAAGAGGTGGCACTGGTGATTCAGGACTGTTTTTTATACCTCTTCAGTGCCTCTTCCAGCAATGTGGCATTAAAACCAGGCACTCTGAGGGCTTACCTGATTTTTGGTTCCTATGAAGAGGTCTTTTTTGTGTAGATAGATGTTAACTTGGTGCCATTCTGAAAGGGGACAAGTGGTGGAGCCTTCTATGCTGCCATCTTGCTCCCAAGACACCTACTAATTATTCATAAAGCCTTGAGCTGCCCAACTTCCAGGGGCTGCTCTTGACTCAGGACTCCTGTGATGCTGGCTGCTTGGGTGAAAGGGGGATTTTCCTGGTATTTCCATTTGGGAAACTAAAGGTAGTTCTCAACATGCTTTATGAGTCATTCCTGATAATTGAAATAGCTACAGATGGGCTGTAAATCACATGCAATGGCTCAACAACACACAGCACCACAGAGGGAGGGCAAATCTTTTATATGCCCAGCACCTCGTAAAACCCAATCAGATTTTACTTGTTTCAGTTACTTTGGATCCCATAACTAATCTGGTCCTTTATTGAGAAATAGTTCCAAGTTTTCCTTCCAGAGTAGGAATACTTGTGGGAAGAGGAAGAAGGCATCTCTGGCAATGTGTGTGTGTGTGTGTTTATATATATATATATATATATATATATATTTTTTTTTTTTTTTTCTGAGGAGTCTCGTTCTGTCGCCAGACTGGAGTGCAGTGGCAAAATCTAGGCTCACTGCGACCTCCGCCTCCCAGGTTCAAGCAATTCTCCTGCCTCAGCCTCCTGAGTAGCTGGGACTACAGGCGTGTGCCACCATGCCCAGCTAATTTTTGTATTTTTAGTGGAGATGGGGTCTCACCATATTGGTCAGGCTAGTCTTGAACTCTGACCTCGTGATCTGCCTGCCTGAGGTTCCCAAAGTGCTGGCATTACAGGCGTGAGCCACGGGGCCCAGCCAGAATGTGTTACGGTATAACAGAGAAGCAAGAAATTGCTTTATTCCAGTTTACCTCTAAGAAGGAGCTCTGAGCCCGAACCTTCTGTCGCAGGGTTACCATTGCACTCAGAAACTTTTATATTTCTTTGTGCCTAGAAAAGGCCTTAGAGATCTATAATTCCCAATACATTGTTGATGCTCAGTAAATGTGAAATAAATGCACATATGGTAGAGCCGAGAGGGGGTCTTTAAGGAGATCTATCTTATCCCCGTAGCTTCTAGATAAAGAATGCAAGCCCCCAGATTGGTTGCCTGGCTGCAGAGCACCTTGATGATGACAACTGGGCCTTGAGGCTTTCTGAGCTTTCTCCCCTTTCCCAGGTGGCTGTAGGATCTTAGAGTCCCAGACAGAGGAAAGTCACCCCAAAGAATGGGTCAGGATGACCAAATCTCCTGAGTGCCTTGGGTGCCCCAGACTTTGCTTGGAAAAGCAGGAAGAGAGTTGAGTCAGACTCGAACTGTGGTGGCTGGTAGCAGGGAAGCAGGTGTCTGTAGAAAGTTAAGCTGAAGAGTTTGCAGCAACGTCCACAGTATCCTGTGTGTCCACGGGCCATTTCTCAACAAATGAGGGCATTGTAGCTCTCTGATGCTCTCAAAGAGAACATTCAACCTTACTTGAGCCTCCATTTATTCATTTGTGATGGGGAGGACAGTGTCTGTCAGTCATGGGTTTTTTTTTAAGGACGTATGGCACTTTGATTAGTGGATGGCACAGAGCAAGTATTTGGTAAATATTAGCTGTGTATCTGATGATTTGCTATAGAACAACTTGGTCAGCATACACCAGGATGGTGGAAACAGGCCTTCCTCCAAAGGATTGAGTTGGGAGAGATTCTCTTTGTGAAGGGCACTTGGAGGATGTTCCATATTTAAATGCTTGCAAATAGACTAGATGATCTCTCTGGGTGCCTCTAGGCCTCTCTGTTTATTACAATCAGTAAAATGTTTTAAAGAAAAAGGAGCTCATGTTGCCCAGGGCTTTTTTCCCCCTATATTTTAATCAGTTGCAGTGGTAAATAAATGAGATGGTCTGTTCTCTAGTGTTAGAGATATTTTGCAGGCTAAAATATTTCCAACATCTGATTTTCTAAAAAAAAAAAAAAAAAAAAAAAATAGAAAGAAAAAAACTCAAAAAACCTTTCTCTCAGTTTATACCCTCCTCCTTGGTAAAGCTAAATTTTAAATCACAGAGTTAGATCATCAATGTTCGCTCAGAGTATTGTAGCAGAGTCATTAAATCTTATTACAAAGCGAAGTGCAGAAAGTAATTGCACATATTTGTAAGTAGCTTAGAATTGATTAAAAATGCATAAAGAAAAGCTGCAAAATTCTCTGCAGGCCCAAGGGTGCTACCCCCTCAGGGAAGCATTACAGCTGCTCATTCTCTGAGTAACCTTCTTCGTCTCCCTGTGAACGGGCAGAAAGGCGGCCAACCTGGCACTCCAGCCTTTCCGAGCAGAGTGTGTGGCAGCCCAGACAGGTTGCTATGGTTCAGCAAGCCCAGGAGGAGTGGAATTCATATTTCTTTTGGGACGCGTTAAGGAAAGCTCATCATCTTGAACTGACGGAGTCTTACCCAGCTCAATGTTCTTACCTCAGAGGCTGCATTTTTGCAAGGTAGCATTTGCTGCAAGGGTGGGCTGGAAGGTGAGAAATGAAGACAAGCTATTGAGGTGTTTCTGGAAGGAGATTTTCCCCACACGCATATCGCAAGCATAGCAGGTTAGCTGATGTCTTTAGTGGGATTTCAGTGTATTTCCAAGAAAACCCACTGATATTTGTCTTTCCCACTCATGATCTCTTGGAATTCACTTCCTGCAGTAATCAATCAACCACTGTGACTGGCACATCAAGGTCAGAAATTGCTTCATTTAACATACATGTAGTGAGCACCTATTATGAGCCAGTTTTAGTTGTGAAGAAATAGCTCCTACCAGTAAGGAGCTCACATTGTAAGAGAGAGAGGGAGACAGCATACAGGCACACCTCATTTGACTGTGCTTCAGTTCATTGCGCTTTACAGATAGCATGCTTTTTATAAATGGAAGCTTTGTGGCAATCTGGCATACAGCAACTCTATCAGCACCACGTTTCCAACAACTTGTGCTCACTTTTTGTGTCCGCATCATATTTTGGAATTTTTTGTAATATTTCAAACGTTTTGATTATTATAATATATGTTACGGTGATCTGTGATCAGTGGTCTTTAATGTTACTACTGTCGTTGTTTTGGGGTACCACCAATTGCACCCATAGAAGATGGCAGACTCAATCTGGACACGTGGTGTGTGTTCTGACTGCCCCACCTATCAGCCATCCCATCTCTCGCCTTCCCCTTGGGCTTCCATGTTCCTTGAGACACAGCAATAGGAGAAATGCAAATCAAAACCACATTGAGATACCATCTCACGCCAGTTAGAATGGCGATTATGAAAAAATCTGGAGACAACAGATGCTGGAGAGGATGTGGAGAGATAGGAACACTTTTATGCTGTTGGAAGGAGCGTAAAATTAGTTCAACCATTGTGGAAGACAGTGTGGCAATTCCTCAAGGATCTAGAAATAGAAATCTCATTTGACCCAGCAATCCCATTACTGGGTATATACCCAAAGGATTATAAATTGTTCTGTTTTAAAGACACATGCACACATATGTTCATTGTGGCACTGTTTACAATAGCAAAGACCTGGAACTAACCCAAATGCCCATTGACAATAGACTGGATAAAGAAAATATGGCACATATACACCATGGAATACTATGCAGGCATAAAAAAGGATGAGTTCATATCTTTTGTAGGGACATGGATGAATCTGGAAACCATCATTCTCAGCAAACCGACGCAAGAACAGAAAACTAAACACTGCATATTCTCACTCACAGGCAGGTATTGAACAATGAGAACACATGGACACAGGGAGGGGAACATCACACACTGGGCTCTGTTGGGGGGTGGGGGGCTAGGGGAGTGATAGTGGGGAGTTAAGGAGATTGGGGAGGGATAACATTGGGAGAAATACCTACTGTAGTTGACGGTGGAGACAGACGCAGCAAACCACCATGGCGTGTGTATACCTATGTAACAATCCTGCAAGATCTGCACATGTACCCCTGAACCTAAAGTATAATATATATATATATTATATATATATAAAAGAAAACCCTATCACAAGATTGCTATACAGTATACTGAAGAAAATAAAAGTTTTTCTAATCACTAAAAAAAAAAAGAAAGAAATTAAGCCAGTTAATAACCCTACAATCACCTCTAAGTGTTCAAGTGAAAGCATCTCAGGTCTCTCATATTAAATAAAAAGCTAGACATGGGCCAGGCACAGTGGCTCACGCCTGTAATCCCAGCACTTTGGGAGGCCGAGGCAAGTGGATCATAAGGTCAGGATTCAAGATCAGCCTGACCAATATGGTGAAACCCCATCTGTACTAAAACTACAAAAATTAGCCAGGCCTGGTGGCGTGGCCCCTGTAGTCCCAGCTATTTGGGAGGCTGAAGCAGGATAATTGCTTGAACCTGGGAGGCAGAGGTTGCAGTGAGCCAAGATCATGCCACTGCACTCCAGCCTGGGTGACAGAGCAAGACCCTGTCTCAAGAAAAAAAAAAAGCTAGACATGATTAAGCTTAGTGAGGAAGGCATGTCAAAAGCCAACACAGGCTGAAAGCTAGTTCTCTTGCACCAAATAGCTAAATGGTTAATATAAAGGAAATGTTCTTCAAGGAAATTAAAAGTGCTACTCCAGTGAACATACAAGTGATGATGAGAAAGCAAAACAGTTTCATTGATGATATGGAGAAATTGTTAGTGGTCTAGATAGAAGATCAAACCAGCCACAAGATTCCCTTAAGCCAAAGCCTAATCCAGAGCAAGGCCCTGACTTCTTCAGTTCTATGAAGGCTGAGAGAGGTGAGGAAGCTGCAGAAGAAAAGCTAGAAGCTAGCAGGGGTCAGTTCACGAGGTTTAAGGAAAGAAGCTATGCCTACAATAAACGTCCAAAGTGGAGCAACAATTACTGATGGAGAAGCTGAAGCAAGTTATACAGAAGATTTAACAAAGATCATTGACGAAGGGGGTGACATTAAACAACAGATTTTTCAGTGTAGATGAAACAGCCTTTTATTGGAAGAAGAGGCCATCTAGGATTTTTGTAGGTAGAGAGGAAAAGTCTATGGTGGCTTTGAAGCTTCAAAGGACAGGCTGAGTCTTCTGTTACAGGCTAACAAGAGAGGCAGCTGGTAACTTTAAGTGGAAGTCAATGCTCATTGACCATTCTGAAAAATCCTAGGGCCCTTGAGAATTATATGATATCTACTCTTCCTGTCCTCTAAAAATGGAAACACAAAGCCTGGATTACAGCACATGTGTTTATAGCATGATTTACTGAATATTTCATGGCCACTGTTAAGATCTACTGCTTAGAACAAAATATTTCTTTCAAACTATTGCTGCTTATCGACAATGCATTTGGTCATCCAAAATCTCGAATGGAGATGTACAAGAAGATAAATTTTGTTTTCATGCCTGGCTAAGACAATATCCTTTCTGGAGCCCATGGATTAAGGAGTAATTTTGACTTTCAAGCCTTATTATTTAACAACTATATCTTATAAGGCAATAGTTGAAAAAGTGATTTTGCTGATTAATCTGGGCAAAGTCAACTGAAAACCTTCTGGAAATTATTCACCCTTCTAGATGCCATTAAGAACATCTGTGATTCATGGGAGGAGATCAAAATATCAATATTAACAGGAGTTTAGAAGAAGTTGATTCCAACTCTCATGGATGACTTGGAGGGGTTCTAGACTTGAGTGAAGGAAGTAACTAAAAATATGGTAGAAGTAGCAAGAAAATGAGAATTAGAAGTGAAGCCTAAAGATGAGACTGAATTGCTTCACGCTGATGATAAAACTTGAACCAGTTGCTTTTTACGGATGAGCAAAGAAAGTGGTTTCTTGAAATGAAAATTTACACCTGGTGAAGATGCTGTGAATATTTTTGAAATGACAACAAAAGATTTCTAGTATGACATAAACTTAGTTGACAAAGCAGTAGCAAGGTTTGAGAGTATGGACTCCAAATTTGAAAGAAGTCCTATTGTGGGTCAAATATTATCAAATAGCATCTCATGGATCAGAGAAATCTTTTGTGGAAGGAAGAGTCAATATTGAGGCAAACTTCAATGTTTTCTTACTTTAAGAAACTGTCACCTCTACTCCAACATTCAGCAACCACCAACCTGATCAGTGAGCAGTCATCCACATTGACACGGGACCCTCCCCTAGGAAAAATATTAGGACTCACTGAAGGGTCAGATGATTGTTTGCATTTTTTAGCAATTTAATGAAACATTTTAAAATTAATGTATGCACATTGTTCTTCTCACCATAAGGCTATTGCACACTTAATAGATGACAGTATAGGGTAAACATAACTTTTATATGCACTGGGAAAGCAAAAAAATTGTGTGCCTTTATTGCAATATTCACTTTATTGTGGCGGTCTGAAATAAAAGCCCAAACACGTCCAAGGTATTCCTGTAGTGATGGATGCTATGATGGATGTGTTTGCACGGTACTGTGGAAGCACAGGAGAGTGTTATTAGTTAAGTTCAGCTGTTCTGTCATAACAACAGCAACAAAAGATCCAGACCTCAGTGGCTTTGAACATAAAGTTACCTTCCCTCCCTCCCTCCCTCCCTTCCTTCCTTCCCTCCCTTCCTTCCTTCCCTCCTTCCTTCCTTTTCTCCCTCCTTCCCTTCCCTTCCCCTTTCTTCCTTCTTTCTTTCTTCCCTTCCTCCCTTTCTCTTTTTCCCTTCCCCTTCCCTCCCTCCTTCCTTCCCTCCCTCCCTCCTTCCATCCTCTTTCCCTCTCTCCCTCCTTCCCTCCCTTCCCTTTCCTTCCCCTTCTCTCCCTCCCTCCTTCCCTTTTCTTCCCATTCCTTCCTCCCTCCT
The DNA here is from genome assembly GCF_030222135.1 of Aotus nancymaae. NCBI lineage: Eukaryota > Metazoa > Chordata > Mammalia > Primates > Aotidae > Aotus > Aotus nancymaae. Next base: position 43,745,477 of record NW_026988435.1, on the reverse strand, counting down.
CCCTTCCCCTTCCTTCCCTCCCTCCCTCCTTCCCTCCTCTTTCCCTCCCTCCCTCCTTCCCTCCCTTCCCTTTCCTTCTCCTTCTCTCCCTCCCTCCTTCCCTTTTCTTCCCATTCCTTCCTTCCTCCCTCCCTCCCTTCCTGCCTTCCTTCTCTCCTCCTTTTCTTCCTTCTCTTTTTCTCTTTTCCCTCACAAACCTTTATTGACCACCTACTATGAGCCAGACATTGTATTGGGTGCTGGAAATACAACAAGGAACAGCCCCTGTTTCCAAGGAATTAATGGTCTGTACTCCAGATTTTCTCTTTTGACTACATTCTCAAGGGAAGAATATTTGGACTATCTTTTCTTCCTTTTTCATTTCTTTTTTTTTTTAAATACACGTGTTATTGAAATGAACATCACAAACCCTACAAATCCTAAACTAAACACACTTCTGTAAACAGCACCCAGATGAATAAATAAAACATTTCACACACTCAAAACCCTCATTTGTGCCCTCTCCCAATAGTTAATCCCCCTAAACAGTACTATACACTATTTAAAAAAAAGTTAGACCTTTATAAATAAAATCATACCTTTTACAAAAGAGGATTACAATGAAATACCCATAAAAATGCCTTCTTCTGCCCAACCTTGTTTGAGAGATTCATCTGTGTTGTGATAGAAGTAGTTTGTTTCTTTTTATTGCTGTGTAATATTTCATTGCATGGATGTACCCCAAGATATTTACCCATTCTACTGTTGATGTCCTATTGAGTTGTTTCTTCTTTTGACTATTACACATAGTTCTGGTATAACAATCTTATATGTGAAATTTCTAGATTAGGGGTAAGCATATGTGTAGCTTTATTAGAAATTTCCAGTTACCCAAAGGGATTGTACCAGTTCAAATTCTATCCAGGAGGCTGTTAGAGTTCCAGTTGTTCCATGGCCTTCTCAACATTTAGGAATGTCAATTTCTTTTTTATTTTAATTATTCATGTAGGTATCTCATTGTGGTTTTCACTTGCATTTCTCTGATGAGTAATAAAGTTGCTGATCTCATTTGCTTATTGGCTACTTTTACCCTTTTTTGTGAATGACTTCTCCTGCCTATTTTTCTGTTGATTTGTTCATATTCTTTTATTAACAACTGGCAAATGTATTTTCTTGCTTATAATTTCTGCTGCAGGCTTAACAGGTCCCCAGGGTAGCTCCCTTCCATGTAGAGACTCAGGGAACTAAGCTGCTTGCAGCTTATGGTTGCTCTAATGAAAACACATGGCTTCCAAGTCAGTGGGTCCAGGGAAGAAAAAGCTGGAAGGTCTTGTACCAGCATTTAATTGCATTGGCCTGGCAGTTACTCACACCATTTCTGCTCCTAACTGAATGGCCAGAAGTAGCCAGATGTCCCTACTTAATGGGAGGGGATTGGAAAGTGTGGAGGAGCAGGTGGGTAGTCAGTGATTGGCAATGACTCATCATAGGAGGAATTACTCATCTCTGCTTGAGGAGATAGAGAAGGTAAGAAAAGTGACAGTTTAGCAGGACAGATGCTGGTTTAGCTGAGTCTGGAAAAATAGGTATGCATTGCTGAAAAAAAAACAGAATGGCACAAGGACAGAAAAGAAGAGGAGGTGGCATTCCAGGGATAGAAGCCTTAAAATCTGGGCAAGCAGAAGGAATTCACAGCTTTTACATTAGTCAAGGAAAATCTGACAGAGGTGTTTGTCTCATGCTGGGTCTCAAGAGAGATGCAGGAAGCTCTGGCATTAGCCAGTATTTATTTCACAATGTCCAAAGTTCTCATTTCTATAAACATAAGAAAATTAAGAAAAAGACTGCTCCATATGGAGAGATTGTGAGACTTTTTCTTGAAATGCAAACTATCCAGTATTGTGTAACAAATACACAATACTCTTGGGTCCAAGGCTACAGTTAGTTGTGATTGTGATATTTGCAACCAAATAGAATGTTCAACTAAAAGCCATTCTTATGGGCATTCAGGTATATTTACTCATTTCTTAAAATCAGTATATAGTAAAATGGACGGTTACAGCATGTTGATAAATGTCTGTTATTTCTATCAGAAGGTAAATTCCCTGGGACAAAGCATCAAATCATACTATTTTGTAAACTTCTCAGTTAGTCAAGCACTGTACTTTGAACAAAGTGGTACCCAAGAAAGTGTCATTGGATGCAATTTTCTTATTTTAATTGAATTTTTAAATAATTAACTAAATGAAATTCTTATTTGGGCAGTTGATTCCTTCAGAAAGTGGTTTCCCGTTCAGAATGAGAGGTAGAACATGTGTGTGTGTGTGTGTGTGTGTGTGTGTGTGTCTGTGTGTTTTTCTTCCTCTTAAGATGCTATTATAAAGAAGGTAAGGGAATAAAAAATATATTCTCTTTCAACCAGAAAGAGAATCCGAGGAGCCCGCCAATGAATGACAGCTTTCTATGCATTTTCTAAAGACAAAACTGGGTGGAGTGATGGTGAATGATGAATCATGGAAAGGAAGACCCTCAACTCTGCATCTGCCTGTGTGCTCAGTAAGATTCCATGGAGGTTGTGAATTCAGAACACTTTGGAAGGCAGGAGTGGGATGTAAGGGAAATAACCAAGAGTTGAGCCCTCAGAGTAAACAGATAACCTATAAAATGGGGGAAAATAATTCCAAACTATACATCCAACAAAGGTCCAATATACAGAATCTATAAGGAACTCAAATATGTCAACAAGCAGAAAACAACCCCATTTTGTAAAATGGGCAAAGGACATGAACAGACACTTCTCAAAAGAAGACACACATCTGGACAAGAAGCATATGAAAAAATGCTCAGTATCAGTAATTATTAGGAAAATGCAAATCAAAACCACAATGAGAAACTTATCATACCAGTCAGAATGGCTCTCATTAAAAAAAAAAAAAAAAAAAAAAAGCAGATACTGGCAAGGTTGCAGAGAAAAGGGACTTATACATTGCTGGTGGGAATGTAAATTAGATCAGCCTCTGTGGAAAGCTGTCTGGAGATTTCTCAAAGAACTTATAACAGAACTACCATTCAACCCAGCAATTCCATTATTGGGTAAATATACAAAGGATTATAAATTGTTCTACCACAAAGACACATGCATGCATATATTTATAAAAGCACTATTTACAATAGCAAAGACATAACATCAATCTACATGCCCATCGATGGTAGACTGAATAATGAAAATGTGGTACCTATATACCACTGAATACTACACAGCTATAAAAAATGAGATTATGTCTTCTGTTGCAACATGAATGGAGCTGGAGGCCATAATCCTAACTGAATTAACACAGGAACAGAAAACCAAACACCACATATTTTTACTTATAAGTGGGAGCTAAATATTGAGTATACCTGGACACAAAGACGGGAACAATAGACACTGGGGCTTATTTGAGGGTGGAGGGTGAGAAAAGGTAAGGATTGAAAAACTGTTGGGTATTATATTGATTACCTGGGTGACAAAATTATCTGTACACCAAATCCCTGCAACAGGCAATTGAGCCATGTAACAAATCTGCACCATGTACCCCTTTAACCTAAAATAAAAGTTGGAAAAAAAGAAAAAAGTGTTGAGCCATGATGAACTCCTTCCTAACCTTTGAGCACAGAACAGCCAATAAACAGAATGTTTACCCTCAGGCAAAAAAGCAAAGGTTTCTCCACGAAACAAATCAATTGTCTTTGGAGTGGTTGAGCATCTAATGAGTACTGGTGTCCCCAGGCTCTGAATTCTGGGGCCCTAGGGGTACAGCTCATTTCTATCCTGTTCATGCTAGAGTGAAACCTCCCCAGAAAGTGCCTCATTTACAGACACAAAGCTGACAGCCTTGCAATTGCTGTATTTAAAATATAAATGGACAATTGGGTAATAGGCATTTGAAGAGAGTCTGAAATGTAAAGAAAAAGATCAAGGTGAACATGCAGAAGAAAACGACCCAGGAGGAAGCAAATAATTCAGGGATTAAAAATGTACTTTAAAAAATCCTACTTGATGTCCTCAGAGAGATTTGAGAAGATACAAAATTTATAATAAATAAAGTGGATGTTTAAAAAAAGACTATCAGAGAACAAGAAAGATCTCTTGGAAATAAAAAAAAAAGATATACAAACTACAGAATTCAACAGAAGGTTTAACACTGAAAGTTGGGGAGTTTCTCATCAAGTGGGACAACAAAACCAGATGAAAAGGAATAGAAATACGTGTAAGAAACAGCGACAAACATGCAACGAACAGAAATTCCAGAAAGTCAGACTGAAGCAAACACAAGGGGACCAGTTTTTGAAGGAGTATTAGAGGGTTATTTTCTGGGGCTGAAGAAAGAACAAATCTCCTGAAACTGATAAGCAACTTCAGCAAAATCTCAGGATACAAAATCAACGTGCAGAAATCATAAGCATTTCTATACACCAATAACGGACTTAAAGAGAGCCAAATCAAGAACGAAGTGCCATTCGCAATTGCTACAAAGAGATAAAATACCTAGGAATACAACTAACGAAGGATGTAAAGGACCTTTTCAAGGAGAACTACAAAACACTGCTCAAAGAAATAAGAGAGGACACAAACAGATGGAAAAAAAATTCCATGCTCATGGTTAGGAAGAATCAATGTCATGAAAATGGCCATACTGCCCAAAGTAATTTATAGATTCAATGCTATCCCCATCAAGCTACCAATGACCCTCTTCATAGAACTGGAAAAAAACACATTAAACTTCATAAGGAACCAAAAGAGAGCCCTTATAGCCAAGACAATCCTAAGCAAAAAGAACAAACCTGGAGGCATCACACTTTCAGACTTCAAACTATACTACAAGGCTACAGTAATCAAAACTGCATGGTACTGGTACCAAAACAGAGATATAGACCAATGGAACAGAACAGAAGCCCTGGAGGAAATGCCACACATCTATAACCATCTGATCTTTGACAAACCTGACAAAAACAAGCAATGGGGAAAGGATTCCTTGTTTTATAAATGGTGTTGGGAAAACTGGCTAGCCATGTGCAGAAAGCAGAAACTGGACCCCTTCCTGACACCTTACATTAAAATGAACTCCAGATGGATTAAAGACTTAAACATAAGACCTAACACCATAAAAATCCTAGAAGAAAACCTAGGCAAAACCATTCAGGACATAGGCACAGGCATGGACTTCATGACTAAAACACCAAAAGCAATGGCAACAAAAGCCAAAGCCTGGATTTAAAATACATCTATTGGCAGGGCGTGGTGGCTCACATCTGTAATCCCAGCACTTTGGGAGGCCAAGGTGGGCGGATCACGAGGTCAAGAGATCGAGACCATCCTGGCCAACACGGTGAAACCCTGTCTCTACTAAAAACACAAAAATTAGCTGGGTGTGGTGGTGTGCGCCTGTAGTCCCAGCTACCTGGGAGGCTGAGGCAGGAGAATTGCTTGATCCCATGAGGCGGAGGTTGCAGTCAGCTGAGATTGCGCCACTGCACTCCAGCCTGGCGCCTGGTGACAGAGCGAGACTCTATCTCAAAAAAAAAAAAAAAAATCTATTTTCTAGTTGTCCCTTCCTACTCCAGAGTAAGGAGATAAGTATGTTCTGACTGCTGCATTTTATTTTATTTTTTTTGGATGTCCTCATTATGGAGCAAAGGATGTTATACAATGAGGCATATACACCTGCCTTTACAAAGCTCTGCAGACATGTCCCTATGTCTTCCCAATATAGGGACATGTTCTGGTTGGTCATTATTGAATAGACTTCATCTCAAATATTTCCCTCCTTGTTTTCCTCATACTGAGTCTGAAGTGACTGTTTCTCTAGCTTTGTCCGCCTCCTTCCTTTCAACTGTTTCAGACTTTTGCAACCTTCTTGCTTGTGGCTCTATTCTCTATCAGGCCACTTTCTCTGAATACCTATACGATGATGGGCCTGTATTCCACAGTGCAGTGCTATTTCCACATGTAGAGGGGAGGCTTAGACTGAAACAAGTACCTAACCCCTACATTTGGCTTTAGCAACCAGAGCGTCACTGGTGCAATGCATAATTATCCATGTTGGCCAAGTTTCTTCTTCTAGAAATGTCACATTCAACATGGCACCCAAAGGAGGTGATTGTCCCAGGGTATTGACTAATGAATACAACTGTATTCCCATAGTGGGGTAATGGAGTGTGGTGGAGGTTGTTGGTTTTATTGCCTCCATGTTTTACTTGTATGCATTATAAAATGTTCTCCCTTGGTATTTGAGACTGGCTTTTGCTAAGCTAAATAATTATGTATGCAAATGGCATAAAATATCATGCCCATAATTTCTGTTTTCAACATGAAGTAAAAGTAGACATCTCTCAATGCATCTATCCAGACCACGTGATGCATATTTGGCTCAGATTCATCAATTTCTCACTACAGGGCATGCTCCCAGCAGGAGCATGGGAAGCATGAGGAGCCAGAGACCTTGAGAGTTAGAAGACACTTCCAGTGACCTCCAGAGAAAAAGTGGTCTTCTATTCATGGACACAGACATCACCCCTTCCTTTAAGAGCCAAAGGTATAACTGGATCCATCTGCTTAACACTCTACAAAGAGGCATGAGGAGTCTCAGAACCTGGAGAGGGGTGCTCTTTCTTCTCCCTTCCCAGCCCCAATGTGTGATGTCCACATTGCCCACTCAGAAGAGACTAGGGGGTGTATGTAGGACAGGAGATAAAGAAGGGAAGGGGCTCTGTGTGACCTCTATTAGATGGGAGGGCGGCAGGTACTATTAATATATCAGCTTCCAACATGCATTTAATATTTTTTCTATTAATTTTGAAAATGCGCATGTCACAATATGCACACATTGTAAAACATAGAAATATGTTAGCAGTACATTCAAATGCCATGCACAAAGCAAATATTCTTACTAGTTCAATGTATACCTCCTAGACATTTTTCTCATGTTCTGAAACCTCCTCTGTCTCTTTTCTTCCTGCAGCATTCTTGCCATTGACACAATGGCTAAATCTGAAGATAGCTGTTTCCCAGTGTTCTCTTTCATGCAGGCTTTAAGGTTGCATCTTTTGCCAGCAACCTCTTGGTTTTTCAGCACTGTGTTCTGTTGCTCTTAGGCTCTGGCTGGCATCCTGACAATTCACCAAGACTGAGAGTATGCAGGGCTGTGCCCGAGGGGACATATGATTATCTTACCGTGAATGGTGTACAAGCTCAGAATTAAAAACAAAAATTGCATGATCATCTAAATAGACACAGAAAAAGCATCTGACAAAATCCAGCATTCCTTTATGATTAAAACCTTCAGCAAAATTGGCATGGAAGGGACATAACCTAATGTAATAAAAGCCATCTATGACAAACCCACAGCCAACATAATACTGATCGGGAAAAGTTGAAAGCATTCCTCCTGAGAACTGGAATGAGACAAGGATGCCCACTTTCACCACTTTTATTCAACATAGTACTGGAAGTCCTAGCCAGAGCAAACAAACAAGAGAAAGAAATAATGGGCATCCGAATCGGTAATGAGGAAGTCAAACTGTCACTGTTTGCCGATGATGTGCTTGTATACCTAGAAAACCCTAACGACTCCTCTAAAAAGCTTCTAGGACTGATAAATTCAGCAAAGTTTCAGGATACAAAATTAAGTACACAAATCAGTAGTTCTGCTATACACCAACAGCGACCAAGCTGAGAATCAAATCAAGACTCATTTCCTTTTATGATAGCTGCCAAAAAAGAAATACTTAGAAATATACTTAACCAAGGAAGTGAAACAAGAAAAACTGCAAAACACTGCTGAAAGAAATCATAAATGACACAAACAAATGGTGATGGTGATGATGATGATGGTGATGGTAAAGATGATGATGTTGCTGATGGTGCTGATGGTGATGGTGATGGTGATGGTGATGAGGATGATGGTGATGAGGATGACGGTGATGGTGATGGTGGTGATGGTGATGGTGATGAGGATAACGGTGATGGTGATGATGGTACTGCTGCTGATGACGATGGTTATGGTGATGAGGGTGATGGTGAAGATGGTGATGGTGATGAGGATGATGGTACTGATAATGATGGTGATGGTGGTGATGGTGATGAGGATGATGGTGAGGATGGTGATGGTGATGATTATGATGGTGATGGTGGTGATGGTGATGATGGTGATGGTGATGATGGTGATGGTGCTGATGATGATGGTGATGGTAAGGATAATGGTGATGGTGATGGTGAGATGATGGTGATGGTGATGGTGATGAGGGTGATGGTGATGAGGGTGATGGTGCTAATGATGATGGTAATGGTGATGAAATGATGTTGGTGATGGTGATGGTAATGAAGGTGGTGGCGATGGCAATTACTCAACTGGAATTTAAAGAATTGTATTAAGGCCCACATACACCCTTCTGGACATATTTTTTCTCTTCTGGCAGTAGCCAAGAACATGTTTAGTGACTTTTCTTCTGCCTATTATTATACAAGAATAGCCAGGCTAATTATTGTAAACAGGCTTATTAGATTTAGTAAAATTTTTGAACACTAAAGAACTTAATTTTTTCTTTTTACAAAAACAATTCATCTTTTTAACAGAAAATGAAGACGAAATAATCACACTCATACCCTCCCTCATTCTTAGGCAATCTTGCATGTATAATTCTCAAAATTTACATGTCTCTCTCTGTATCACCAAATCACACACAGATCACCGGAAGTTGGCGCTTTTCCAGCGTTTCATGTGCATGTTCTACACATCGTCAGTATCTGCTATCATTTATGGGCATTCGTTATTGTTTTTAACCCATTCCCTAGCTTGCTGTTATTTGCCTATGTTTAGTTTTTCCAATGTGAGAAATGAATTAGCTATTACTGCAATGTAATGAATGATCCAGCCCCCGCATTTCCATTGACATCAAATATCTAGATGAGAAGGGAGGGAAAAAAAAGACAGTCTGGTGTGAATGTGCATGCATGTGGTGAGGAAGAGTGAGCTTTCTTAGAGAAGCACTTTTTTGCCCTTTCCTGTGTCTCCATATCTAACTGCCAGTTCTCAGGCAGCCTGTTGTTCTCTGGGACCTGGAGGTGGGGCCAGGGGGAGGCGCCTACCAGACTGTATTGTGCTGTTCACACTCCAGAAGCTCAGCAATTGGGCTTTCCTCTAAATGAGGTGCTATTAAATGAACTCTGTGCCCCTCAGCCGGGATCTGCGTGCCATTTCTCCCTAGTAATGGAGCAAACAAGGCTTAATGAAAAATCATGACCTCAGCAGAGCCTGTGAGCACTGGGCTGCTGTTGAGCCTTTATAACTGATGTGCAGCAGTTACACGTTTCACTCACTAAAACTGGGATGCTGTTGCTGGATGAGGCCAGAGGTTTCCATAGTAACAGGAGTGATGGCAAGCCCTGGGGACCAGGGGTCATATGAGGTTCATGTGGGGAAGAGGAGGGTTCACGTGGCGAGCGGGGAGGAGAGACTCCTGGCACTTTCTGCATTAGAAGGGAGGCCGGCACTGGGTGAAACTGTCAGGTTGGGAAGCTTGTCTTCCACGCCTTCCTGCCACTCTTCTGTTCTCCCTCCTCTTCCTTTCTTAATCCTGCCCTGCTTGCGCTGCTCGGGAGTCCCCACTTGCCACCTGGACCTGGACACAGACCATGGAGCAAGCCTGTCCACGCCTTTTTAGTCATCTGCCCTGCTACTTTGCAACGTCTTTACAGATTAATGGTGATGAACTGGAAGTACCACTGTGTTAAAGACCTGGAGGGCAAATATTTTCCTTCACAATTTTTATGTTGGACCAAGTGATCGCCACAGATAGGATGCTTCCCCTCAGGGCTGGCACACAGGTTACCTGGAGAATCCAGCTCTAGCCTTGATTGCTAGTGAATGTTTTGAGAATCATGGGACTGGGGCCAGGCTGGGCTAGTCGGGCACTGTGACCAGCTGGTGATGTCTGCCAGTGTGCAGGAGAGAAGCTGGTGACCGTGGGCAGGCTACCTGCTAACTTCCTTCAACCCAACTGTGAAACATCAGACAGGAGGGAAGCTGGGGGTAGAAATCAGCACACTCCAGTCGAGATCCTTCACGGTCTGCTGGCACGTGAGGCATTGTTTTGATACCACTGTAAACACTCATCTCTTACAGCACGTTCTTGTACTATCTATGTCCTGGGGAATACTGACCCATCAGATGATGAGGGAGAATAACTATGTGTCTCTACAACTCATGTCTACTCACATTTTGAGTCTGAAAATGTGGATTTTTCTTATTTCTGGTCATCTTGATCATTCCCTCAAGTCTTACCTTAAAAGAGTATGTTCTAGAACTTGGTTTTTGGGGGAAGTGCATCTCCTCTTGCTTTATCAGCCTCCAGTTAGAGAAAACCCTTAGCCCTGCAGCAATAATTTTTCACTCTTCAAGGTCCACTTCTGATTTTCATTAACATTTGGAAGACAGGGCCACATGTTTCCCCCATTAGACTTAACGAGTGACTTTCAGAATATGGTTTGTTAGAAGTTTAAACATTATCCTCAAATTTAGTTTCTATTTTTTTTATGCCTTTTCCAAAAATGGAGCATGGGCCTGACAAATGGCATTCCTATTTCAAAAATACATTGTTTGGGATGAGCTACTGAAAGGCTTGGGGTGGGGGGCAGGGGAGAGGGGAGGGGTAACCAAGCTTGCTGCTGGGTGGGGCAAGGCCATTTCCTGTATTTCTAAGTGTTAGTGACTATCAGCCAACATGAAGGAGGCAGCTGACGCCACTGAGGGTGGGCAGGACCTTTTTACCTTTCCTCTGTGTCCTCAAGTGTGTCAGTTTCCTATTGCTGTTTTGACAAATTTCCACAAACCCAGTGGCTTAAAAAATATGCATTATGGCTGGGCATGGTGGCTCACACCTGTTATCCCGCACTTTGCGAGGCTGAGGCGGACAGATCATCTGAGATCAGGAGTTTGAGACCAGCCTGACCAACATGGTGAAACCCCATCTTTACTAAAAATACAAGTATTAGCTGGATGTGGTGATGCATGCCTGTAATCCCAGCTACTTGGGAGGCTGAGGCAGGAGAATCACTTGAACCCAGGAGGTGGAGGCTGCAGTGAGCCTAAATTGTACTACTGCACTCCAGCCTGGGAGACAGAGTGAGACTTTGTTTCTCTCTCTCTCTCTCTCTCTCTCTCTGCATTTACTGTCTTAGTTTTGGAAGTCAGTAGTCCTAAAATCAAAGTGTCAGCAGAACTGCATTCCTTCTGAGGCCTCCAGAAGAAAATCTGTTTTTTTTGACCAGCTTCTAGAAGCCGCCTGCATTCCTTGGCTTGCGGCCTCTTCCTTCATCTTCAAAGGCAGCAGGGTAGCATCCTCCCATTGCTGTCTCCCTGACTCTGACCTCTGCTTCATTGTCATGTCTCCTCTCTGTGTCTCTGATCCTCCTGCCTCCCTGTTATAATGATCGTTGTGATTATATTGGTTCAACTCACGTGATCCAAGATAATTTCCCCATCTCAAGGTCCTTAATCACATGGGTGGATTCCCCTTTGCCTAGCGTGGTAACATACTCACAGGTTCTGAAGATTAGCATGTGGGCATCTTTAGGGAGGCGTGACTTTGCCCACCATAGTGAGGATCAGGAGTCGTTCCCTGTGGCCTGATCCCAGTGGGGCTGGGAAACCTGGCAGAGATGTTGCCTATTCTGAGCTATTAGTGGCTGAGCTACTGAATAAAATTCTGCTGTGAATTGAATGACCTAAGGTCACCTTGAAGAAAACAGTAACAGAAACCTTATATATTTTAGAAGAGAATACAGACAATCAATTCTGTAATTAAAAGCAGATCATTTCCATCCCCAGTACTAGCAGTGGCCCCCCATGAATTCAGGCCACCAGATCTTTACGAACGTTATCACCACTCTCACAACAGCCTCTTCAAACATGAAAGCTTTCCGAAATTACAGCTCATGTGGTATTTGCCTCAGCAGCTGTCTCTCCTGCTGCAAAGGAGGCTGCTTTTGTCTTGATGTGAGCCCAGCAATGCTAGCATTTCTGTTCTTTGTTTGTTTTTCACCCAGAATTCGTCCTCTGATATCAGGGCGTCCTCTCTGAAAGTTCAGTGAACTGGTCGCAGCAGCTGACAGATGCACCTGCTGACTTTGTGCTCTTTCCTTTCCGCTTAAGTCACTCTCAACAAAACGGTGAGAGAGGTTTGATTACCTTCGGAAGAAGCTGGCCCAGGCATGCAATCAGGGCTTAATTGGAAACCCCGAGTGCCAAGTCTGGCCCCTCAGATGAGCAGATTCCCTCCAGGGGGAAGGATAGGTATATATTTCTTTGTTAGGGCGGGGGGTCTCTTGAAGCCTCTCTGTACTTAATAACTGAAATCAAAGGCTCCCTGGATGAACCCACTTAGGCAAGAGAAAGCTTTTTCATCTGCATAACACAATTCCAAGCAACTCCCAGCGAACACAATTCATCTCTTTAAACACAATTCATCTCTTTAAAACACACTGAGACAGTCGGGCATGTGGGTGCGTGCGGTAGTCCTTGCTACTTGGGAAGCAGAGGCAGAGGATCACTTGAGCCCAGAAGGTTAAGGCTGCAGTGAGCTATGACCACGCCACTGCATTCTAGCCTGGGTAGCAGAGTAGAACCCCATTTCTTAAAAAAAAAAAGATACTGAGAGAAAGAGAGGAAACTTCATTTTGAGTATTCTACCCAGAGCTATCAGAACCAGGGCTCAGCAGGTGAGTGAGGTGGAGATTGAGCAAGCCTCTTGGTCAGGACAGGTGAGACTCATCTCAGCTCCCAGAGTTTGTAGCAAATGTGCAGGAGGCATGCATTCCAGCTGTCTTCACTCAGGGAGGACTTAAGTTCTCCTTGTCCCTGGGTTTCGTAGCTCCAGGCCTGGGCAGAGGTCTGTGTCTGCTGCCATCGTGCATTGTACCTTTTTCTTCGTTAGAACTTCCTAAGTATGGAATCATCCAGTATGTATTCTTTGAGTCTGACTATGTTTGCTTAGCAAGTGTTTATAAGATTCATTTAAGTCGTTGCTTGTATCAAAAGTTCATACCCTTTCGCCTGCCTGCCTGCCTCCTTCCTTCCTCCCTCCCTCTCTCCCTTTCTCTTTCTTTCTCTCTCTCTTTCTTTCTCTTTCTCTTTCTTTTTCTCTTTCTCTCTCTCTCTTTTCTTTTTCTCTTTCTATTTCTTTTTCTCTCTTTCTCTTTTTCCTTCCTTCCTTCCTTCCTTCTTTCTTTCTTTCTCTCTCTTTCTCTCTTTCTCTTTCCTTTCTTTCTTTCTCTTTCCTTTCTTTCTTTCTTTCTTTCTTTCTTTCTTTCTTTCTTTCTTTCTTTCTTTCTTTCTTTCTTTCTTTCTTTCTTCTTTCTTTCTTTCTTTCTGTCTCTCTCTCCCCTGCCTGCCTTCCTTCTTTCTCTCTTTCTCCCTCCCTCTCTCCCTCCCTCTCTCTCTTCCTTCTTCCTGAGTTGTATTTCCATTGCGTGCATGTGTCATTATCAGTTTATCCATTCTCGTCTTTTGTACGTTTGGTTTGTTTCAGTGCTTGGCTGTTATAAATAAAGTTGCCATGAACATCCGTGTACAAGTTTTCATGGAGTCATACCTTTTTATTTATTCCTTTTGGGTAAATTCTTAGGAATGGAATTCAGGTTGTATGATATGTTTAACTTTGTAAGAAACTGCTAAATTGTTTTCAAAAGTGTTCAAACAATTTTGTTACTTTGTCACCAGCAATGTACGAGGCCTGCAAACATTCCACAGTCTTGCCAATATTTGTTATTGTCTGTATTTTTCACTTTGGCCTTTCTCCTGGCTTCTAGATACTTTTTAGTTTCTCTTTTAAAATAGTTTTCTTCATTGCTCTAGCATTTGAAATATTCATTTTCAACCCATCCCAGTCTATTTTCAAATGATATTATGCTGTAATTTAAGAAACTCATAGCAATATATACATTTTCTCTCTCTCATCAACTGTGCTATTGTTCTTATACACATTACTTCTAAATGTCATAAACTCTAGAATATATTGCTACTACTTTTGCTTTAAACAGTTATTTTTTAAAGAAATTAAAATATAAGACAAATCTATTTTACGTTCACCCATATATTGATAATTTATGGCGCTGTTCATTCCTTTGTGTAGAGATTTCCATCTGGTCCTGTTTTTATTCTACCTCAATAACTTTCTTTAACACGTCTTCTTTTGTGGTCTGCTGGAGGTGAAATGTCTTGTTTTGCTTTTCTTTTTTTGTCTTGAGACATTTTTATTTTGCCTTACTATTGGAAAGTATCTGTGCTGAGTATAATTTTCCGAGCTGTCACTTCCGTTTTTATTTGCACTTTGATGATGTTGATTCCTTGTCCTCTGGCTCACGTGGTTCCTGCCAGTTCATCAGGTGCTTTTGCTTACCTTGCGTCTTAATAACATGCTCTTCGTTTCTTTGGCTGCTTTTCAGATTTTCTCATTATTGTCAGTTTTCGGCAATTTGCTTATGGTATACCTTGGTGTCCATTTTTTCATGTTTATACTAATGTGGATCTAAAAAATTTTTTAGAGATGGTCTCACTCTTTCACCCAAGCTGGAGTGCAGTGGGGTGATCGTAGCTTGTTGCATCCTCCTTGGCACTCCTCCTGCCTCAGCATCCCAAGTAGCTAGGACTACAGGTGTGTACCACCGTGCTCAGCTATTTGTTTTTTAAGATGGGATCTTGCTATATTGCCCAGGCTGGTCTCAAACTCCTGGGCTGAAGTGATCCTCCCACCTCAGCCTCCCAAAGTGCTGGGATTACAAGTGTGAACCACCATGGTCAACCTAATTTGGGTTTTTAGATCTTAGATCTTTGAGATGTTGTTTTCTTTGAATTTTGTAAAACTAGTCATTATTTTTTCAATTTCTTTTTTTTACTGTTTTGTGTTTCTGGGACTCCAATTATCTGTATATTCGACTGCTTGATGGGATCACATAGCTCACTGAGGTTTCCTTCATTTTTTTTCACCCCTTCTTTTAACTATATATTATATCTTAGATGGGTTCTATTTCTATGTTTTCAAGTTTACTTACCTTTTTTTCTGCAGTGTCTAATCTCTTGTTACTCCCTTTCAGTGAAATTTTTATATTAAATGCTGTATTTTTTATCTCTATAAGTTCTTTTTAACAATATCTTTCATCTTACTTATAGCATATATGTTTTTCCTTAAATCTTTGAATATATTTATAATATTAGTAATAACTGCTTTTGTGTCTTTTTCAGCTAATTTTATCATTTCTGTCTTTGCTGTCATCGATAGATCCTTTATCCTGGGTCTTGGTCACATTTCCCCGCTTGTTTACATATTTAGCGATTTATTTTTTCTTACTGGAGTTAGACATTGTATGTTATGCTCTCGAGTGCTGAATTTTCTTGCGTTACCTTAACGGATGCTGGACTTTGTTCTAGCAGGCAGTTAAGTTACTTGTAGACCTGCCTGATCCTTTCAAGTTCTTTTTTAAAAACGATGGAATTGGGTCAAGAGTAGCCTTTTCTTCTAGGGCTAGTTTATTCCTTCTACTAAGATGTAGCCTTTCTTGTGTCTGTAAGTCACTGCTTGGTGGGAACTTGAAAAGTTCCCAGGAATAAGCTGAAAAACTCCGGAAAATTTTCAGCTTATTATTACCACAAATAATTTTGCTTTATTGCAGCTGTTCTTTCTCCTAGTCTTACGGAATTTCGCCCTAGACATGTGCAGATTCACGTTCAAGGGCTCCTGCTGCAGATTTTTGTAGCCCTTTTTGTTTGTGTGTGTGTGTGTGTGTGGCCTCCTGCCCTCTGGTATCCTGCTCCACAAGCTGTAGCTGCCTCCAGCTTCCTGAACTATATGCTTCTTTCCGCGGTTGAGGGGAATGCTGGGATCTGTTTGGGTTTTCTCCACCTAGCGGGTGGTCTGGAAATTGTCTTCCCGCAGAAAGCCTTAAATGTTCACCTTGTTTGTTTTCACCTTTACTCAGGGATCACAATCCTGTAGCAGGTATTGTTCAATGTCTAAAAACATTTATTTCATATATTTTTCCAGTTTTTCTAGTTGTTTTTAATGGCAAGGGTACAGGTACTTTATCAATTGCTGTTTCACGGGCAAATGCAGGCATCTGTCTTTTAAAATTTAATTATTTTCATAACCCTAGAAGGTTAGTATTACTAATCCCATTTTACGTTTAGTAAATCTTAGGTACCAAAGGGTAGGAAAATTGATTACACCATCCTGTTAACAATTATTCAGCACTGTACCAATGATTCATTCATTCACTCACCTCACAAATATTGAATACTTGCTTTATTCCAGACAACGGGTTGAGTCTGAAATGCCGAATAGAGAATATATGGTTTTGGTACCTACTGAGCCTGCAGTTTTCTGGTGATGACAGCACAGTGCTTGGCTTAGTGTAAAAGATCAAGAAAGACTTCCTGAATCAATATCTACCGTTGATGCTATAAGAGCCTCCTACTGCGTGTGAGTAGAGGGCCTTGGTTCTGCTTTCCCATTCCACACACTTCTGCAGTGTTCCTGGTTCATGGTCATGTAGCACTGGCTTGGTTGCTTCCCATGACAGGAAGCTTGTTACCACACAAGGCAGCACATCCATTATGAAACTCTGACTACAAAGTTCCCCAGCCAGGATATAAGTGAGGACTGGGCCAATGAAAGAGTGTAGCAGTTGTTCTGCAGGGGCGAAAGGGCAGAGAGGAGGGAACTTGGGAACCAAGAAGACTGACTTCATTGATCGATTTTTCCAGTGCCTGATCAGGATCTGTGTGTCTTTTACTCTCCTAGGTCCCCGTCTTCATTCCTCAGCGGTTGGCTGACAGCTTGTCTGAGAGGCTGTGCAAAGAATTCATGTCTGCGGCGTGAGTGGTGGGCTGGGGCCGGGCTGAACTCGGTGACCACTGAGATTCTTCCTGCTTCTGAGGGCCTTCAGCTTGAACTTTCTTGCTCCGCTTCTGCTCTTCAGAAGCTTTATTTGTGGTCAGACCTAAAAAATATAAAAAGCTAACCCCTGCAAGTGCACCTTCATCGCACATTTTCTCCCCAGAGTTTACAAAGGGTTTATTTAAAGTTGCCCTAGTATTTTCCTCTGCACCATATGATCTAATTCCACCTGGCTTGTTTCCACACTTTCCTCTTCGATTTCTGAGTCCTTGCTTCCACCTTCAGATCCTACTGGGTGAAGGTGATCTGGAATCTCAGAGGCCGCAAGGCTGTCCTCTGTAGTAGGGGCCCTAGAAATCCATGTCCCAAAGTGTCGGGTTGGCCCTTGGACAGAGAGCCAGGAAATGCAGGTCTCTTGTATGTGTGCTGTGTTTGTAATCTGAGAGGCTCTTAAGAATGTTTTATTTATTTTAATAAAGCATTTTAATTTACCTTGGAACAAACAAAAAAATCTAATTTAGAATAAGGAATAAAGTTACCCGAAAAACAACATTCCTCTATCATAGTGATTTCAGGCTTTGAATAACGTTGTTAATTCAATTCAACTATGTGCCTGGGCTAGCAGAGCCGGTGCGTAATCCAAGGAGACGTAGAATAAATTGGATTGCTGGTAGCTGAAGTGCACTTCGGTCCTGCTGGCCTGTTTCTCTCAAGGGCATATGGCACAAGCAAACCCTTCAGCCTTAGCCACGAGTAGAACACCCGGTCAACTAACTAGAAATGTATTTAACTGTGAGTATGAACCTTCAGTGTAAAAAGTTATTACATATTCCTTTTCATATAAATATTTCAAATAAAATGTATAAGGCAAAAATATTGATTACTAACACTATTGCTGTTGAAAATCAAGTGAGTTTCAGCCATGCCTAAGAACAGACAGGCCTGGTTCAATCATCCTGTTGGACTGATCACTATGAAGCCAACTTGTAAGCCAATTTGAAAATCACAGGATTTGCAAGTCTATCAACAACTATAGTAGAAGGTCCAAATTTCTGGAACATATAGTCTGGCTTTTGTTTTTATTTTATTTACTTATTTTTGAGACAGAGTCGTCTTTCTCTGTTACTCAGGCTGGAGTGCAGTGGTGCAATCTTGACTCACTGCAACCTCCACCTCCTAGGTTCAAGGATTCTCATGCCTCAGCCTCCAAAGAAGCTGGGACTATGGTTGCACACCACCACACCTGAATAATTTTTGTATTTTTAGTAGAGGTGGGGTTTTCCATGTTGGCCAGGCTGGTCTTGAACTTCTGGCCTCAGGTGATCCACCTGCCTTGGCCTCCCAGAGTGCTGGGATTACAGGTGTGAGCCACTATGCCCAGACTAGTCTGACTTTTAAAATGTAGTTGTTGGGTCTGATATTTCAAGTGTATCATCCCATGTAGTTAGAAACCTCAAATCTCACTCTGTTCTTTTTGCTTAAGTTAACTGTTTTGGCTGTTAGCACCTCTCATTAACCATATATGCCTCTTAACCCTCAATATCAATGCAGTGATTCAGTAAGAAATTATCTTGACATGGCTTGACATAAACAGTGCTAATTATTTTTGCTTTTCATTCTTCCTCGAAAGTCATATCCTGACATTTTATCCTTTATTTTTTTCTTCTGAAGACTTAGCCCTGTACATAAAAACAAGTTTCCTCTTCGTAGAGGAAGGTAAGTTTAAAAATTACTGAGTTTGTTGTTATTTTTTCTTTTAAAAAACGTTTATTGTAAAATATAGAAGCTCTAGAAAAACAACACAAAGCACATGCCTAGATTACTTACTTACAACGTGAGCGCGCTTAAAACCAACACCCAGCTCAAAGATGGTGCTTTCCAGCCTTCCTAGAGCTTCTCTGTTCCCCGCATACCAAATGTCCCTGAAGTAGCCACTCCTCTGGCTTTCCTTCTTCTTTCTTTCTTTATTTAAAAGGCAAGGTCACACTCTTGCCCAGGCTGGAGTGCAGTAGCATGATCGTAGCTCACTGTAGCCTCAACCTCCCTGGCTCGAGTCATCCTTCTGCCTCCTGAGTAGCTGGGATTACAGGCACTTACCACCACTCGCAGCTGATGTTTTAATTAATTAATTATTTTTTGGTAGAGATAGGATCTTGCTATTTTGCCCAGGCTGGTCTCAAACTCCTGGCCTCAAGCAATCTCTCTGCCTTGGCCCCTCAAATGATAGGATTATAGCTATGAACCGCCATGCCTGGACTCCCCTGATTTTTATAGTAACAGTTATCTTGTATTTCTTTACAGTTTTATCCTCTTGTATGAATCCCTAGAGAGTATAGTTTAGTTTCACTGATTTATTTTTCTTATTTGACAGCTTCTTAAGACTTTCAATTCAGAGGATTTTCCTCCATCATCTCCATTTCCTTTCTCTTCCTTACAGTTAACCTGTTGAGTCACCGGAGCTGTTTGAGCTGTGGACATATCCACCGTCTGGGTTTGCTGAATGCACACTCACCAGCCAGTCCAGCACGTTGTTCTTGCTTCATAATCCTGCAGATTGGGAGCTGGATTCTGGGACTTGGTTAGACTCAGATTTGGTCATTTTGGCAAGACTAGAAGTGGTAGGTGTTCATTCATCAGGAGGCACGTGGCGTCTGGTTGTCTCTGTGACATTATGATTATATATACACACATATGTATGTAAAATCATAACCATATAACCATAATCACAACCATATAGCCATAGAGGAAAACCTATGTATATGTATGTATGTATATGTATGCATGTGTATGTGTGTGTATGTATGTGTATGTGTGTATGTATGTATGTGTATGTATGTGTATGTATGTATGTGTATGTGTGTATGTATGTGTGTGTATGTATATATATGTATATACACATGCACATAGGTTTTCACTATACCAACCTCTGCCAGCTTCCAACTTCTCTTCTGCAGCTTCTTCCCCTCTCTGAGGCTTCACAGAACTAAAGAAGGTGAGAGTCTTATTTTGGCTTCAGAGGATGTTACAGCTGGTTTGATCTACCCAGAACACTGAAACATTCTCCACAGCAGTCATAAGGCTGTTTCACTTTCTGACAATTTGTGTGTTCGCTGGAGCAGCACTTTTCTATTTTCTTCAAGAAATTTGAGCTCAGGGCAGTGGCTCACGCTTGTAATCCCAGCACTTTAGGAGGCTGAGGCAGGTGGATCACGAGATCAGGAGATCGAGACCATCCTGACCAACATGGTGAAAACCCATCTCTACTAAAATACAAAAAATTAGCCGGATGTGGTGGTGCATGCCTGTAATCCCAGCTACTCAGGAGGCTGAGGCAGGGGAATCACTTGAACCTGGGAGGCAGAAGGTGCAGAGAGCCAAGATTACACCACTGCACTCAAGCCTGGTGACAGAGCAAGACCCCATCTCAAAAAAAAAAAAAAGGAAATTTTCCTTTGGCTGTTTGATACAAGAGGTCCAGCTTTCGGCCTGTCTTGGCTTTCGACGAGCCTTCCCCACTTAGCTTTTGATTTGAAGTGAGAGATGGGCCACTCTTTCTTTCACTTCAACTCTTAGAGGTCACTGTAGGGTAATTCCTTGGCCTAATGTCAACATTTTTGTGTCTCTGAGTAGCGCTCCCCAACTCTCGAGCTGTGGACAGGTACTGGACCATGGCCTGTTACAAACCTGGCCACACAGCTGGAGGTGAGTGGGGGGTGAGCAAGCATTAGGGCCTGAGCTCTGTCTCCTGGCAGATCAGCGGCGGCGTTAGATTCTCATAGGAGCACAAACCTTACTGTGAATTGCACCTGCGAGGGATCTAGGCTGTGCTCTCCGTATGAGAGGATCTAACTAGTGCCTGATGATCTGAGGTGGAATAGTTTCTTCCCAAAACTAGCCCTCCATCCCCGTCCATAGAAAACCTGTCCTCCACGGAACCAATTCTGGGTGCCAAAAAGTTGGGGACCGCTGTCTCAGGGGATAGAGATGTCCAAGGAGAGGGAGATTGATGGGGGAATCGTTGGTCAGTGGAGCAGTCAGAATACACACATTTATTCAGTCAATTTGCTGTTTTATATGAGTGTAGCTGGTGATATCCCAAAACAATTACAATAGTTACATTCAAAGCTGTTTGAGTACCCTTTGCAGGCTCATCAGTGCAGCTCAGGTGGTAATGCGAAGATCATCATGCTGTCTTCTGTGAGTGTGGTTGGTGGTATCCCAAAACAATTGCGATCATTGCAGTAGTGATGTCTGAATGTTAACTATTGTAATAACCACTGCTAATGTAACAGCATTCCGACATTACTATTGTAACTATTGTAATTGTTTTGGGATACCACCAACTACACTCATTTCACCATCACCATAACAGATAAAATAATAAAAAAGTTTGAACTATTGTGAGAATTACCAAAATATGACACAGACGCACAAAGTGAGCACATGCTATTGGAAAAATGGCACCGATATTTCTTCAAGAACCTTTCCCTTGCATTCACAACTTGGCTGTTTGGTACAGGAGGCCCAGCTTTCGACCTGTCTCAGCTTTCAACATGCCTTCTTCACTTCGCTTTTGATTTAAAGTGAGAAACGTGAAGCTCTTCCTTCACTTGAACTCTTAGAGGTCACTGTAGGGTAATTCACTGGGTGATTGGCCACACACCTTCAGTATGTGAAAAAGTGCAGTGTCTGAGAAGTGGAGTAAAGGTGAAGCAGTGCAGGAGTTCTGCCCGTGTGCAAAGTGTTCTGAGTGCACGCTGACCCTTCGGATTCAAAATAGAACTCTAAATGCTAGGGTGTTTACCAAGCCTCTCTCCTGCTACATTTAAATCTTTCTTCTGAATAACAACCCTGGTTCTCAATAACATGGGAAGAAGGATAAAATATCCCATAATTGCTTGTTCATTCCACCTTACACACAAAAGTCTCGGAATAACAATACAAATGCTATCACTGCGAGTAACATTAATGAAAGCATTAAACTATTTTTGTGTGGATGGTGTACCCATTTTGGCCCCATTTTTCAGTAATATTGTATCTATTTTCCAGAGCACAGAAGCAACACATGCCATGCTCTCTCCCTTTTAATCCACATTATCAAGAGTTAGTTGTTCAAGTAACTGTTTAACGCTTGCAACCAGTACGTTTATCGGTGCCTCACTAGACATTTTGGTTTTCTGAAGTTAATTCCTTAGCAGGTCCCTCAAGAAGGGCTCACACATGCTGATAAGAGACTCTCGGTGCCATTTATGTGTGGAAGTCAGTTTGTTGGCTCTAAACCTTAGGCTCACATTTTCTTTCATATTTTAAATGCTGCTCCATTTTCTTTCTTTTTTTCTTTTTCTTTTTTTTTGAGACGGAGTTTCGCTCTTGTTACCCAGGCTGGAGTGCAATGGCGCGATCTCGGCTCACCGCAACCTCCGCCTCCTGGGTTCAGGCAATTCTCCTGCCTCAGCCTCCAGAGTAACTGGGATTACAGGCACGCGCCACCGTGCCCAGCTAATTTTTTGTATTAGTAGAGATGGGGTTTCACCATGTTGACCGGGATGGTATCGATCTCATGACCTCGTGATCCACCTGCCTTGGCCTCCCAAAGTGCTGGGATTACAGGCGTGAGCCACCACGCCCGGCCTTCCATTTTCTTATGACTAAATGATTGCTGTCAAAAAGCCTGATGATAATACTGTATTTCCTCTTATGAAGCTTTAAAGCACTCACTTGTTGTGTAGCTGTCCAAACATGTTTTTTAAGTCCAGTAATTTTATCAGACTATATGACTTGGCCATTCTGGGTCAGTATGGTCAGGCTCAGGGTGTCTTTTTCAATGTCTAGTGTCCATGTGTGGTGTGTATGTAACTGATTACAGAAACCATGTTCTCATGTGATAAGTGCTTACCAACATTTTAGTGGGATGGCAGTACTGGTTTCTGGAATTCCATGAACAATATTTGGGGAAGGTTCTAGAGCAAGGATCATCAAACTTCAGGCCATGGGCCAAACCTGCCTGTTTTGTTGCAGCCTGCAAGCTGAGAATGGTTCTTGCCTTTTTAAATGGTTACATTTGAAATGGCTGTTTAAGTTCCTATGCACAGTCCTCTTGCCCTGAAAGCCTAAAATGTTTACTTACCTGGCCTTTTAAGCAAAAGCACGTTGCCTCCTGTTATGAGACAATAATTGCAGGAAATGTGGGAAAGCACCAGCGGACAGGGTGGAGGCTGCCGGATCAGCAGACTGACTTGGTTTGTCCCCAGCGCTACAGACCTCCATCTCCTCATTTCTTTTTGCCTACACATCCTCTTTCAGAACTTCCCACGGGGACCCCGGGTCCTGCCTCCACCTCTCATCTCCCTTTCTATCTCTCTAGCAAGCTCCTCTCACAGTGGAGCCTGATGAAGTCATTCACATTGAGGGAATGTACACTGTCCTGGGAACTGCTGCTTATTCTGAGCACCTTGCATTTCTCTAGGGATAATGGCTTTCAGGAAAAGGAACTGGTACCTGAGTTTTGAATTCCAAGATTCAGACGTGTGTGTGTGTGTGTGTGTGTGAGTGACTGCGTGTGTGAGTTTATGTGTGTGAGTGTGGGGCTATGTGAATGTGTATGTGTGCATGTGGTTGAGTGTGCGTGGGGGTGTGACTGTGTATGTGGTATGTGTGAGTGCATTTGTGTGAATGTGGGGATTGTGTGTGTGTACAAGCATATGTGAGTGTATGGGACTGTGTGAGTATATGTATGTTTATGTTTGAGTATGAATAGGGGATGTATGTGTATGCGTGTGTGGTGGGTGTGTGCGTATGTGCAGATGTGTGTAAGTGTGCACATGTATATGTTTATATTTGTGTTTCAGTGGTAGTGGGAGAATGTGCCTGTGTAGTGTGTATGTGTGTATTTGTGTTTGAGTGTGAGTGGGGAATATGTGTAGGTATTTGTGTGTGAGTGTGTGTGGGGTATGTGTGTGAGTGCATGTGAGAGTATGAATGTGTATGGGCATATATGAGTGTGTGTGTATGTGTATGTGTGTGAGGATGTGTGTGTGTTTGTGAGTGTGTAAGAGTATATGAGGTTGTGTGAGTGAATTTGTGTGAGGGCATGTGTGAATGAGTGTACTAGGTCTGCAAGTGTGTGTGTAAGGGTATGTGTGTGAGTGTGTGAGAGTATGTGAATATGTGTGTGGGTGTGAGTGTGAGTGTATTGTGTTTGCAAATGTGTGAGGGTATGTGTGTAAGTGTATGTGTGAGTTGAGAGTATGTGTTTGAGGTTATTTGTGTGAGTGAATATGTGTGTGTGAGAGTCTGTGAGTGTATTGTGTTTGCAAATGTGTGAGGGTATGTGTGTAAGTGTATGTGTGAGTTGAGAGTATGTGTTTGAGATTATTTGTGTGAGTGAATATGTGTGTGTGAGAGTCTGTGAGTGTATGTGTGTGAGGCTGTGTGTGTGTGAGGGTATGTGAGTGAGAATGTGTGTGTGAGGGTGTGTAAGTGACTGTGTGTGTGAGGCTGTGTGTGAGCATGAGGGTGGTGGTCATGGTGAGCTGGTGGACTGAGGCGCTCCCCGCCTTCTGAGGTGCTATGTGGCTCTCTCCTGAGTCATTCCTGGGATCTGGCCCCTGGACTTGGTGAGCAATTCACTCAGTGCCTCCAATGATCCCCTCTCAGGCCAGGCAGGCTGCAGGGGTTCTGAAAGGAAGGCTGCCCCGGCTCTCCGGCTCCCCAGTGGGACTCGCTTCCCTCCCCGGGCGGGAGGGCTCCAGAGCTCTGCAAGTGCCGGCCTCAGCATTGTCAGGACTCTTATGAATGAGCCCTGAGTGGATGGGGAGACCAAGCGTGTTCTTGGGAGGGAAGGCATAACGTCGTAAAAACATCATGTGTGTCAAAATTGCAATCCCAACAGGATTTTTTTGGAATAGAATTAAATGATCACATTGCAGGGGGTAGGGGGAAGCCCGAAAATTTTCTGGAAAACAATCAGAACATTACTGAAGGAAATTTACACTACACATTGAGGGTAATCAAATCAATATTGCTTTAGTATAGGAACAGATGAATTAATTAGTAGAATAGAGGATCCAGAAATAGATTTAATACATAAGAAATTAAATTCATGATAAAAGTAGAATCGACATTTTATTTAGAAAAGTTGGCTTGTCTGAAAGCGATGCTGGCACAACTCACTGGTTGTCCATCTGGGAAAAATATCACGTTGGACCGCTATGTCAGACCGTATCCAAAAATAAATTGCAGATGGATTAAGGACATATGCTTAAAAAATCACTAAAAATTGTAAAAGCAGTTTTAAGGGTGAGGAGACATTGTTAACAAAGAAAACTGAAAAGTTATGGGGTGATAGATACGCACATCACAGTCTGTATGAACATGCACTGCAGAAAGAAACCAGGAACACAATTTAAAAATAAGTGATAGTTTTGGAAAATGCGTTTGAATGAAGAGGACAAATAAAGCTCTGATGTCTTACAAAAATAACAAGAGAAAAGAGAGACAGATGGGCTCAGGATGTGAACAAAAGGACCTGGGGATCTCCCCGGAAGCAGGACTGCGTGTGTCTAAGAAGCTCAGGGAGCCGTGGTTCGCTCAGAGGCTCCCTCCATTCCCAACCCCCCAGATCCTCCTCAGTGACCACGGGGTGGCCTCAGCTCTCCCAGTCCTGCCCTGCCGGCCCCTGCATGTCCTCGGGGAGGCCTGCCTTCCTTCATCCCTGCCAGGGGTCTGCGCTCTACTCTCCCGGCCAGCGCCCACATGTTACGGAAGCAACAACTTTCTCTGCCTCCATCGGACCAGGAACTCTGTTTAGGCGCCAGGTTCCAGCACCTGAAGCTGGAACCTCCGTGAGGAGCACAGTCAGTACCCACTGTGGAAATGGGTATGAATTGCATAAGAGTTTTGTGTGTTCCTCCCCTTTTACCAATTCAGCCAACATTTAAAAACTGATGGATTGTGAAAACCACCTTTCTTCCTTTTCCTTAAAGATGGCAAGATCTGTACTGTGGATGGAGCAATGGCCATCCCTGAGCTGCGAAGTCTTTCCCTTTCAGTTCGGAGTCAGCTCCTGGCCCTGCAGGCATTTGAGTTTGAGGCACCAGAATCTGGCTTCTCCGGTATTCTCTGTAGCTCTGGGGCCAGCCAGCCACACCCCTGTTTTGAGTCTGCTGTATAAGGGTGCTTCTCAGGTTTCTGGGACCATTCTTTACCAGATCCTCTGTGAACCTTGGCTTTGATTAAATCTAAGTTTGTTCTTGTGGTTTTGGCTTTTAGATTTAGCATACCTGGTCCTTGTATTCCCAGCTTCTGAAAATGCCAGCTTTATGGTTTATATCCACCCACCCATCCATCCATCCATCCATCCATATACACACATCCACACAGGTATGTGTACCTGCATATGCATGGTATACATGCCATATTTCATTTATAAAATGGCTTTTATGCTAGTTCTTTTCCAGATATTGAGTCATGCTTTTCCTATTCCCTGGAAGCAGGCAGAAATAATTATGGGGCAGACTTGTGTGCTGTTTCTGTAGGGATTTGGTGGATGCCTTCATCATACCCTCCACTTTCTTCCTGTTCGTGGCTCTGCCATCCAGAGCAGCACAGGCTTTCCAGCAGCAGCATCGTCTTGGGAGAGCTACACACCTGCCAGCTCTCATCAGACTCTGGTCCTACCGGCGCTAATGAAAAAACAAAAACAAACAAAAAATCAAACAAAACCGTATGAAAAACTGGGGCTCATATTTTTAAAAACTTCTTTTTCTTATAATAAGGGACATGTGGATACGTTTATTTTTTAATTAAAATTTTTAACAAAGCTTTTGGATCTCTCACAGGGCTGTCTATGACTTACCACACTGGGCTCGGCTGTCATCAGAGATCAACTAGCGTTAAGCCAGCACTTCTCCAACGTGATCTGAGGCGTCTCAGGCTACATGGCTCCCACCTGTTATTTTTTGGTGCTGGTTTGTGTTTTGAACACATCTCCAAGACACCCTTGGCTGACTCATTAATTCCTTGCCACGCTCTCAAGAGAAAAGCTTAATGGGGCTGTTTTCTATATTTTTATCCAGCATGATGAGCTTTTTCCTTGAGTTCTTCTAAACTTTCCTGTAGGTCCTGAGAATCCGTCCTCTGATCGGCTCTTGATGTACTTTCCAGGCTTGGTGTGAGGAAGGTGGTTATTTTTTTTACATTTTGCTCTTTTTAAAACACTCAGGGAGACAGTGGTTTTAATAACCCCAACCCAAGCCTGCCACTCAGCTTGGCGGCCCCGTTTGTGAGTCTGCTTGAGAGTCTCATAGCAACGTGGCACTTAGTGGCAGGTTTCTTGAGAAAAGCTGGGGATGATTTATTGGCTGGCATAGGTGAAAATCAAAAGAGCTTCGTAAACTTGGGCGGCAGCTTTGAAAGGTGGGGAGCCAGAGCCTTGGGCTGCTGAGAACTCTGAAGACTTGCCCCACTCAAGCAGAAACAGGTGCCTCTGTTACCAGCTTATGCCTCTTGTCTTGAAATAGCTCTACACGCGCCATCGAAGCCCTGACTGTGTTTGTCCTTGCTGCACTCAGAGAGAGAGCAAGAGTGATAACAAGTTTGAACATACAACTCCGGCTCTCACTTCTGGCAAGACGAGGTACCCCCGGATAGTCATTCACTAAGGGCCAGCTCTGCTAAATATTTCACTTTCGACTTTCGTAGCAATACTAGGGGGTGAATGCTACCTCGTTCCACATGTGACAGATGAGCAAACTGAGTCTCTGAGAATTTACATAACAGGCTGTGGCAGGGCCAGAGATTGCACCCAGGCCAATGCCACATGGCAGCCTGGGGCACGGAGGTGAAGAGCTCCCATCCGGAGGCCAGTCGGTGGAACCTTTCTCTCTACTTGCTTGCTGTGTGACCCTTACCTCTCAGGATCTGTTTCTTTTTGTACAGAATGTGGACAGTAAAGGGCCTCTTTATAGGGTTGGTGTGAACAGTAAGGAATTACAACACCAAAGCGCACAGAACAGTGGAGCAGATGGCATGGGCATGAGATGTCATTGCTGCCACGTCATCTCCAAAGAGCAAAGGAAATTCCTTGGTAAGAAATGGAGCTGGTATGTTTTCGAGGTCTCTTGGGTTCATGTTCACATTACACATTTTCCATTAAACTTCCTGCCCTCTTTTTGTTTTTCTTTTACTGAATTCTAGATTTCAGCCATGTCCAGTATACATGCTTCACAAACTCCCAATAAGCAGATTATAGGTGTGTGCACTGTAATACCATGTGGGCTCCTGTGTGGCATCACACCTGCAAAAATGGAAGTCTGTCACTCAGATGACAGTTACGTTACCTGTCAGAAGGACAGAGTTCTGGAAGAATGACTCTAGTTTTCAGTGAATGTGTGGTCCCCCAGTAATAAAGGTGTCTTCTCATGATCCTCGGCTCTCCTCTCTCCTAATGGGCACTCCGAAGCACACAGTCAGGGTGCCAGCCGGCATCTCCTGCTCGGTCCTTCATGGTTCATCGGGTGTTTAGGGTGATACAGGGGCCCTGGCTTCTGTGAGGCCACTTGTCCTCTCACCCAGCCCCTTCCCAGTTTCTGTGGCTCATCCACATGTAGGTGGACCCGGAAGCCCTGAGGAGCAGCTTCATACCGTCACCTCCTCTGTCTTTCCCAGCCCAGGCCCTCTCAGGAGCACGCTTCTCCCCTCTCACCTCCTGTTCCCATGCCAACGTGTCTTCCTTTTTGTTCGGCATGTTAGGGGCTACATTGTGTTCCCCAAATCCATCTGATGGAACCCTAACCCCCAAGATCTCAGAGCGTGACTGCATTCAGAGATAAGGTCTTTAAAGAGTTGATTAAGGTAAAATTAGGTCATTAGAGTAGCCCTGATCCAGTCCTGGTGTCTGTATAAAAAGAAGACACAAGGACAGAGACAGGCACAGAGGGCTGACCCTATGAGGGCACAGGGAAGATATCTGCAAGCCAAGGAGAGAGGCTCAGTCCTGCTGACACCTCCCTGCTGGACTTCCAGCCTCCAGAACTGCGAGAGAACTGTCTGCTGTTTAAGTTAATTCATCGGTGGTACCTTGTTATGGCAAACACAGAAAATGAAAAGAAAACATATGGTGAAGCATTTAACACATTGGAGATGCTCAATAAATATTACCTTTTTTTCTAAATGGTAAAAATAAATACAAAGAAAAAGAAAGAACACTCACGTGGGCATTGAGTGCAGGTTACCAAAATCAGGTCTGCTTCTGTCGCTTTGGATGAGCGGAATGGCAGAGACAGCCCACGGCCAGCAGGCGTTCCTCTACTTCTGCCTCGGGTCAGACACCATGTCCTTAGGAGGGATTGGGAGGAACGGGAAGGGCCGAACATCTACTCGGAATCTACTAAGAATGTTCTTACGTGGAGCTCTCCCTCAGTCCACGCCAAATCAAATCCATGTACTTATGTTCAAATAGATGACATGTACGTTTAGTGAGAAAACAGTACTTTCTTTGTCCATAGTTAGACATTTTCACTTTTTTTTTATTTTGCAGAAAAACCAGTGTGATATTCAGAGTTGCGGCCATAAATGAAAAGAACCCTCACTGACTTCGATAGAAATAGCCCTTTACCTGGTGTGTGTTTTCCTTATGTCCTGTCTTTTGCAGATGAATTAAGTACAGGAGAGATGTGTAGAGAAAATAGTTCAGGTAACAAGCAAAGTTGATTTGCACATGCACAGGTGTTTTAAGGAAACCATGCAACATCATGCTAATTTATTTTACATGATGAGAAAAAAATACATTTCAATAAAATATCCCACTGCGTTCTCTTGAAACATGGAACACTGCATCTCCAAGCTTCACGTTTCCAAACCTCACACGGCAGCGTTATCTCCTGAGTATTCTTTAGCTTCAGACAACGATGCACGGAGACCACACTCATCTCTGCACTCTCTCATGGCGCCAAGTAGTCCCGCACACAGCACGGGGCCTCAGCACACGTGTGCTCCCTTCTGACTGGTGACTTTCACTTTCTCGCTCTGCTGGATGTGTCAAGAAGTGAAATTGAAGCTCACATCACCCTCGACTGAAACTGTACGGTGCATATGAGGGAACGTCCTTGAATCTAGCTGTGCTTGGAAACCCGGATTCATTCATGATGCCGGCCCTTCACTTCTCTCCCTGTAAAATAGAAATCACCGAGTGAGGCTCACCTGCTTGAAACCCCCTAGAGACTTTCCTTGGCACGAAGAATAAATTCCACACTCACATCAGAGCCTGCAAGGTCCTGGGGAGCCACCTCTGTTGGCATCTTAGCCTTGACTTTGACCAAGTGTCTCAATGTATTATGGGTTGTAGGATTTTTCAAATAAGTCTTTTACTGCTTCAGAATTTTTGAGTCCTTGCACACACTGTTACCTGTGTTTGAAATACGGTTCCTTTCCAGGACAGGGATGTAGAAGCATGTGCATGCAAACACACATGTGAACACATGCACAAACATGCACAGTCCATCACACCATGCATACATGTGCACACACATGGTCATGCACGCACACATGCACAATCACACACACACAGATGCACACTTTCCCTCTCTCTACACCCAGGAAATTTCTGTTCCTCCTTTTGATCACAGCTTAAATGTCCGGTCCACAGAGATGGAGAAAACATCCCAGCCTCCCCGCTGGAATGATGGGCCTGTTGATTTGCCTCAGTGTTTTCTGCTTTCCCTTGATGGCACCGTCTTTGTTGTGAAAATACGTAAGTCTGTGTGATCATTCAGCGTCTATCTCCCCTCTATGAGGGAGTCCTATCTATTTTGTCTGCCACCGTTTACCTCCAAAGGAATATCCATTCTTCCAGTCTCACTAGCTGCTGAATATGCAGATTAATGAAGCACAGACCTATCACTTGACACCTCAATTGTTTTAATGAACGTGTATACCGATTCCCCGAGCTTTTCTTCTGCAGGGAAAGAATGTTATCATAGGATACTTCATATTTTGCTAACTGATGTTCATTAGCAGCTGAGAATGAATTTTTAAATAGTCTGAACTGGAGGACATGTTCAGCAGCAGAGAAGCGGGGAGACTCCTTCCTAGTCTAAAATGAGGTCTCCTGAGAATGATTTGATCTTAGACAGCTTCCTTGACCTTAGGTATTTGTGCATTTTTCTTACATGCAGATTAGGTAACTTAGATACCATTTTTCTGGCCCCAAAATTAACATCTGATAAGATCAGAGACAACTGTAATAGAATGCCTCATGTTTGTGTAGCGTTTGTTAGTTTGCGAAATGGCAGTTTCAATCGGCAGCATCTATTGCAAGGAAGAAGGTGAGCTCCTGAGCTTCCCTCCCATCCTTCGGTGTCTCAGACCCTCGGTACCGCGTCCTATTTAGTCTTCATCTTTTCAGGCCTTTCAGCCCTGCTGAGCGCTGCTCTCCACGTCCCCGTCTCTGGCTCCCCCGAGGTGTCTGCAGGCTGAGGGCCAAATCTAGTTCACTGCCTGTTTTGGTGCGACCTGTGAGCTGAGAATAGTTTTTACATTTTTAAATGGTTGAAAAAAACACAAAGGAATATCTTGTGACAGACGTATGAACATAATACAAAATTCAAATTTTAGGCTCTATAAATAAAGTTTTATTGGAACCCAGCCGCTCCCATGCTTTACTGATCGTCTAAGGCTTCTGCTTTAATGACAGAGTTGAGTGGTTGTGACAGATAGGGGCTGCCAAGCTGAGGACATTTTCTAGAGGGTCATTTAGAAAACGTGTTTGCCAGTGCCTTGCTGACACAGTGACCCGTCCCTGGTTTCCGTCTGGCACCCGTCGACTGAGCTGCTCTCCCATCCTCAGTGTCTCAGACCCAGATACGTTCCTTCTGGAAAGCGTTCCTGACACCAAGCATAGCCCACTCCCCATTCCCTATGTTCTCGTGACCTCCCTGTTTCACACTGTGTTTTTCACCCCTAACCCTTGCTGCAGATGGTGTTGGTGACATTAGGGGTTAGAATCTCTCCTCCTCTACAGACTGTAAGCTTTGTGAGGGAGGTCCATGTCTGTCTTGTTAACCACTGTGTCAGGAGAACTCAACACGGCACAGAAATATTTCCAGAATAAAAGAGTGAGGTTTTGAATGCCATCTCATACAGAGGAGGAGATAATTTCACATGCAAATAAAGGGGCCTCTGGGAACTCCGCCGGCCAGAACCCATGCTTCGTACCATCAACTGTCCATAGTCACAGGCCGTAGGACAACATGGCTAATTAGATCCATGGCAAGAAAGCTCCAACTGTAACCAAGGAAGTCTCTCGGGGATTGTTTCCTGAAAGGGCCTCATATGCAAAATGACCCCCAAATGCCAAAGGAGCAGAGAAACGAAAGAAGGAGGCAGACAAATCCAGTGTGTCGGTATTGGTTGATGTATTGGGGAACTGACACACGGAAGCGTGGCCCTGGGTGGCCACAGGACAGGTGGATCGCTGCACTGACTCCCCAGACCCGGGGCTTATATACCACAGGGAAAGGGTGTACATGCTTCCGCAAAACAAAGGTAACCCTCCAGGACAGCAAGAATGTCACGTTTGCCATCGCTTCTAATTTGTGTGGTAACGTTGAGGTTGACACTTTCTTACACCAGGGACAGTAGATAAAGTAGAAACCAGGAGGCATTCTCGTGACTGGGGCCGATCAGACGTCAACATGGCGGGTTACCATCCAAGAGGAAGCCACTTTTGTCTCCACAGGGATCACTAATCAGAAGTAAAACATGCAATCTTTGTGGTAGAACTTTGTAGAACCATGAAGCTGGTGGCAGTGAGCAACCCAAATGACAAGTTTGTATTGATTGGACACTCATGTTACATGCATCAGGGCTAAATTTCATGATCATTAAGACACAGTTATGGCTGGGCGTTGTGGCTCATGCCTGTAATCCCAGCACGTTGGAAGGCTGAGGTGCGTAGATTGCTTTGAGTTCAGGAGTTTGAGACCAGCCTGGGCAACATGACGAAATTCTCTCTCTACAAACCACAAAAATTGCCAGGACATTGGAAGTGCATGCCTGTAGTCCCAGCTACTCAGGAGGCTGAGGCTGGAGCCCCGAAGTGGCCTGGATTAAAATCCAGACTTATTTGTGCCATTGCCCCTTAAGTGGGCTACTAGCTCCTAATAGGGTTGGGTGTAAGTCTCCCCCGCTAAACATTCATTCCAAAAGTTTGCCAGTATCTTGGCACTGCTAGAGCTGCAGGATGTTGTCCGTAACATGGAGACAGTAAGCTTCAAACAGCAGAGCGCGTCTCAGACCCGGCAGCTGCCGAAGGCTGCAGAGGGCCTGACTTGAAGCCAAGGATATCTTGATAATACAGCACTGTTAAAATGACATATTTAGAAGGAATTTTTCTCAAGGTTTCCCTTGTGTAATTCTGAAGGGCAAAGTAATTCTGAACCCAGAAGTACGCAGTGTTTGCTGTGCCATCTTGTAATGGAAACAATGCCAGCTGAACTGCTCAGGGCCTCTGAATTCAGAAGCAAGCTGAGGCGTAACATGTAATGGACTGTTTTTCTAACACCAGGGAAGGCTTATAGGCCACAGACATTGTGTACGGCCGAATGCAACTTTTGATCATTATAACTAAAAACGTCCAATCAATTTCTTTTCTCTCACCACCATATCCAGCATGATTGGAAGCCTAATTTTTTTTTACCTTAAAAAACATATCCAGGATTTCTAGTTTCAGCTTCAAAGTGTAAAGAGCTTGAAAGTCATTATTCCCAGGCTTCCAACAAGAAAAGAAAAAGCTGAAAATCGAAAACCTCTTTTCAATTAGAGCACTAGAAAGATGTAGCCACCGAGATGTGCTCATCTGGAGCAGAAGTCACTGGCACCATCAGGTAGGAGCGGGTAACTGGGAATGTTGTTGGATAGCTGGAAGCTGTGTATGGACTGGTGTGAGAGTGGGAAATTCCTAGGACTGTAGTCTTAGCAGGATCCACAATTTTGTAGACCTTACCTCTAGGAATGCTACCAGGTTCTCACATCGAAGAGCCAAGGAAAATCTCCTTGTTGTCTTTGCAAAGGGAGAGGAAAAGTAACCATTCTGAAATATTTCCAGGGTTTTCTCCATAACAAAGGCCCCACCAGCAAGGGGAAAGGCTTTGTCAAGACCCTTACCTCAATCTGGGGGCTCCTTCTAGCCTTCTTGTATCACTTAACGGAGGAAAATCACTAAGAAACGCTTGTAAAGATCATAGCCCAAGTCTAAAGGCCAAAAGTAAACAGATAACACATAGTCACTTGTGTATATATCAGCAATAAACACTTGATATTTAAAATGTAAAAAAAAAATTTACATTAAGTTATGCATTGAATTGTGTTCTCCCCTCCAAAAAAAATAACCCCCAGTACTTCATAATGTGACCTTATTTGGAAATAGGGCCATTGAAGAAATGATGAGTTAAAATGAGGTTATAAGTGACAAGGTAGGCCCCTAATCCAATGTGACTAGTGTCCTGCTAGAAAGAACAGCATGTGTAGAGACAGAGGCAGGCACAGAGAGAAGATGTGAAAACACAGGGGGAATGTGATCTACAAGGCAGGGAACACCTGCAGCTGCCAGAAACTAGAGAAGAGGCATGAGACACAGCCTTCCCTCACAGTCCTCAGAAGAAGTCAACCCTGCTAGCGCCTGGATTTGGGGTTTCTGGCCTCCAGGACTGTAAGGCAATAACTTTCTGTTGTTTAAGCCACCAAGTTTGTGGTACCTTATCATAGCAGCCCCAGGAAACTAACACAGAATAGCACAAACGAAAAGGAAAAAAATAGAAGAGTAACAAAGACTTAAAAGAAAAAATGTTGTAATTCTGTGATATAAACCTGACAAAGTATTACAAGATCTGCGTGTGGAAAAAGACAACCTTTTAGGAAAAAATCAGATCAACTGGATTGCATGTCCTTGGATTGGAAGGCTTAATATTCTTAAAATGTTAATTCTTCCCACCTTGATCTATAAACACTTTAATTCTAGCAATAGAATGAAAGAAGACATGGGCTGGGTACAATGATTTACACCTGTAATCTCAGCACTTTGGGAGGCCGAGTTGGGTGGATCACCTGAGGTCACAAGTTCAAGACCAGCCTGGTCAACATAGTGAAACACAATCTCTACTAAAAATACAAAAAATTAGCCAGGCATGGTGATGGGCACCTGTAATCCCAACTACTCGGGAGGCTGAGGCAGAAGGATCACTTGAACCTGGGGAACAGAGGTTGCAGTGAGCTGAGATCACGCCGTTGCACTCTGGCCTGGGTGACAAGAACAAAACTCCATCTCAAAAAGAAAAGAAAAGAAAGAAGACACACACTGGGAAAAAATATTTGCAAAGCACGTATCTGCCAAAGCAGTTGAATCCAAAGTATACAAGGAACCCTTAAAATTCACTGGGAAACAAACTATTCAATTAAAAAAAAGAGCAGATCTGAAGAGACACCTCATCAAAGAAGATATACAAATGGCAAAAAGAGTTATGCGAAGAGTTTCTTAGTATTCTTCAAACAGCAGGTGTAATACCACAGGTTGTGCAATTTCTGTACCCCGCATCCCACCACTCAGTAATCCCCTCCCTCTTTTGAGCCTTATAAGTCATGTGAGGGTGATGGACAGTTGTGAATATTTAAAAGACAATAAAATGTATCTGACAGAATAGATTATCAATAGATCTTAGTTTCTGCCCTAAAAA
Organism: Aotus nancymaae; assembly: GCF_030222135.1. Lineage (NCBI taxonomy): Eukaryota > Metazoa > Chordata > Mammalia > Primates > Aotidae > Aotus > Aotus nancymaae. The sequence goes on along the minus strand of NW_026988435.1, from coordinate 43,709,841 downwards.
TGCTGTACAGTTGACCCTTCAGCAACCTGGATTTGAACTGTGTTAAGTCCACTTACATGCAGATTTTTTCAATGAAGTTTATACAAAGTGTGGCTGCCTCCTCTGTCTCCCCTTCCACCTCCTCCACCTCCTTCACCTCTGCTGCCTCTGAGACAGCAAGGCCAACCCCTCCTCTTCCTCCTCCTCCTCAGCCTACTCAACGTGAAGATGATGAGAACCAAGATCTTAATGATGATCACTTCCACTTAGCGAATAGTAAATATATTTCTCTTCCTTATGGTTTTCTCAGTAACATTTTTTATTATAAGAGCACAGTATATAATACATTTAACATAACGCGTTTAGCATTTAACATCTGTTAACCAACTGTGTGGATTATCGGTAAGGCTTCTGGTCAATAGCATGCTATGAGTAGTTAAGTTTTGGGGGAGCCGAAAGTTACACACAGATTTCTGACTGCATGGAGTGTTTCTGCCTCTAACTGCCATGTTGCTCAAGGGCAACTGTGTTTGGGTACTTGGCTCACTGTCAGTTTGGACATCAGTTCCGTAAAAAATTTAACCTTGTACAATTTTCTGCTCAGCAGTATAAGTCTTAGTCATATTCAAGGGAAGCTTCTTGAAATCAAGCCCCATATTTTCCTATTTGTGATGATATTGCTCTTGTCCTCTAGACTGCTACAGCATCAGCTAGAGAGGCTGCCGGGACCACATTTCCCAAAATAATGCAGAGAAAGTGTGACAAGCTAGAAGATCAGTCCCCTGAGCTGAATGCATTGCACGTTCAGATTCTCTAAACTAAACAAGCATGATCATAATATTTCTTTTGAACTGTAAAGACAATATGTTACAGAATTTGGAAAAAATAGATAAAAATATCACCCGCTGTTCTTCCACATTAACAAAATATTTGTTTGAGTTTTTTCCTTCAACCATTGCAATCTGGGTCCTGATGCATCTGTGTAAAATAACGCCAACACGAAATACAAAGGAAATGTTTCTGTTTAATGTGCGTTTCCATGGGCAGACTCTTTCTGCTGATGAAGGCCTGAAGGCAAAGAAGAAAAAACATTGTCATACCCTTGGTCATTTCCTTTAGGAAAGCAGAAATTGTAGGATTTTCCCAATCGAGTTCTTTTCAGAAGAAAATTACTTTCTTAAGGGATATCTGGAAAGGCCGCATCTCCTAATAAGCACATGCATTTTGTACAATGTTCCATAATTTGAAACTCTTAGAATTTTTTTGCTAACACACATTTTCCCCATAAAACTGCCCCCAGGGGATGTACTACATGAATATTTAGGGGATGTTGCCAGGATGGATGGTCTGTAACAAGCAGGGAAAGATGCTTTTACCTAGAAAAGGAGACCCTTGAGACCCTGACAGAGCTGGGATGGAATAACTTAAGTTCTTCCTAAAAAAAGCAACGGCGCCTTCAAAGGTGCTTCCTGCTGTCCCCTGACAGCGATCCTGCGGCCTCCTGCCGTGGCTGGCCGGACCACACCTGTGTCCTCGGAGACAGAAAGCAGAGCCGATTTCCTGACCTATTGTTCTGGCATTCAAAGGGCCAGGCAAGGTTTGGAGCAACTTTAGGTCTTCAAGCCACTGTCTTGTTACAGCTCTGGAAGGCCAGCGGTCACCTCAAGGCTTCGTCCCTCCAGCACCAACTCTTCCCCAGCTCTGTGCTTCGTTCCTGTTTGCTATTATACATGGGAAAATCCCCTCCTGTCATCTCTCATTCTTGGTGTGGTCTCTGAAACAAATGGCGCACGACCCTTTGTTGTATGGATTTGTCTCCTACAGGCCACGTCCCCACCCTCTCTCTCATTTGACCTGTGCGTCATTTCACTGGGGAAGAAGTGGAGACGTGGAAAGGACCCATTACTGTAAAGCGGCTCCAACTCCCAAGTGGTGACTCCAGAGCCAGCACCCTTTGGTGGCTAGGCACCTGTCCCAGCTTTTCTCCAGGGCTGTGGAGCAGCGGCTTCTGTCCCATCCTTCTCGGGAAGGGATCTTTTCAAGCCTGTCTCTCCCACTGTGTTGCTCAATTGGGCAAACAAAACCCCTGAATTTCCAGAGATGCTGCTGCGTGATTGCTGCAGAACTGATGACTCTCTCCTACAGGTCCTGCCACCTCAGGGTCACCCTGCAGTCTGTGTTAGGGTCGACTTCAATTTGTGAAGGAAACAATGGAAATAAAGATGCTTGAGGGGAAGCACCAAGGCATTGGGATAACTTTTCTCTTTTCATTCTAATGAGTGTGTGTGTGCATGTGTGTGTAGCGTATGTGTTTGTGTGTGTGGTGTGTGTGTATTTGTATGGTGTGTGTGTGATATGTGGTGCATGTGGTGTGGGTTTTTGTGTGTGTTTGATGTGTGTGCTTGTGTGTATGTGGTGTATGTGTGGTATGTGGTGAGTCGTGTTTGTGTAGTGTGTGCTTGTGTGTGTGGTGTGCATTTGTGTGCATGTGTGTGTGTGGTATGTGATGTTTGTGTGCGTGTGTGGTGAGTGTGTGTGGAATGTGGTGTTTGTGTGGTGTGTGTATGGTATGTGGTGTGTGTGTGCTTGTGTGTGTGGTGTGTGTTCGTGTGCATGTGTGTGTGGTATGTGATGTTTGTGTGCATGTGTGGTAAGTGTGTGTGGAATGTGGTGTCTGTGTGTGTGTATGGTGTGTGTTTGTGTGTGCTTGTGTGTGTGGTATGTGATGTTTGTGTGCATGTGTGGTGAGTGTGTGTGGAATGTGGTCTGCGTGTGTGTTTGGTGTGTGTGTGGTATGTGGTGTTTGTGTGTGCTTTTGTGTGTGTGGTGTGTGTTTGTGTGTATGTGTGTTTGAGGAGGTAGTACTTTCCCTTTCCTAAGGTGAGGACAGAGGAAGTGGAGAGGACAGCTTACAGACGTGGGGAACTGAGCTGAGTGGAGTGAGGGGCCTGGGGGAACTTAGTCTGTATCCCTTCCCCAGTCTACGTCCAGGATATTTCTCCCTCTTGCTCCAGAACTAAGGATGATCATTTAGTTTATCTTTTAATCAAAGATGGGAAAGTTTTTCTACCAAGTAACACTGATCCACATCAGTTTAATTAAGGGTCATACAAATGAAAAGCAACTTTATCTGTTAGAGAAATATGCAAAATGTTCCAGAAGACGATGAGATTCTGAAATGGAGACCTGAAGAAGGAGAAAGAAGATAAAGATAGGCCTCTCCCAGTTTGCTAAGCTCCAAGAGACAAACATCTCACTAATATACCAGTACTGGGCTTGATTTGAGGGAAAAAATACAATGAGAAAGACCGTGGGCAAAAAAATCTCAGAAAAGCAAGATCAGCATGCATTATAAAGAGAATTGTAAGGCTATAATTTGAGATCTAGAAATCAACTCTTATCCCATGTTAGCACTACAGGAAAACACAACGTTGCTACTTTAGAAAGTAGGAAGTGTCACCCTTGTATCACTTGAGGGAAATATGGATTTGAGTTTAAGAAAAGTTTTAATATTTATATTTTTCTATTTATAGAATTAAATTCCAAAATATGAAAATTCATTTTGCAACATGGGGCCCTCCTTGAGGTTTGCCTGGGATGCTGCAAGAAGTTGAGCTAAGGGCTGAGATTCATTTCGAAATTCTACGGATTTATTCCTTTCTGGAGGGTGTGCAGTGATAGCTCATCATGTTCTTAAACTCTTATTTCCCTAACCAACAATTCTATTAAGGACCTTTCAGTATGAATAATAGTCTTGGATATCCTCTTTTGAGAAATTCCCATTTGATTTTTTTGGCCCATAAAAAATGGGTTATCTCTTTTTTATTGATTTCCAGAATCTCTTTAAATATTCTGGAGTCATTTGTCTGATGTAAGTTTTACAAACATCCTCTCCCACTCTGGGTTTTCTCTTTGACTCTCTTAATGGTTAGTAGTTTTGATTGACACAGCTAAATTCTTTTGAGTCCAATAGGTGAATTTTTTTTTTTTTTAATAATCAGTGCTCTCTAGTAGGTCATGTTTAACTTTTTTCTTTTTTTGCTTATCACAAGATCACAAAGATTCATGAATATTGTAGGTCCTTTGAATTTCCATATGAGTATTAAATTTAGCTTGTTAATTACCTCACATATATCTGTTGAGAATTTCATTGGAATTCTATTGACGCTGTAGAAAATTCGGGGAAACGTAACAACAGTGAGTATCTCAATAGAGACATATATTCATTTATTTAAATCTTTTGCAGTCTCTAGTTTTCAGTGTAGTTATTGTAGGTCTTCGATCACTTATTCTCAAGTATTTAATGTTTTAAAATACTAGGTGAAATAAAGAAACATTTACATTCATTTATGTTCTCATCCTCTGTTGATGGCATATAGACAGGCGGGATGTCGGCAGGATGGCAGAACAGGACTTTTCCGTGCTTGTCCCCCTGCAGAAACATCCATGTGAACATCTATCCTCATACAATAAATACCTTGACAAGAGCTCATGAAACCAGGTGAGACATCACAGAACGTGCGGGTAGCACAGATATACTAAGAGACCATTGAAGAAGGCAAGAAAGTTTCAGGTTCCCCTCACCCAAGGGTACTCTAACCCCCAAGTAGCACAACATGGAGACAAATGCTCACTGTTTGGGGGAGGGGGAAGGAAATGATCAGTGGACTTTGCCCTGGCCCTGGGTCTGCCTTAGTAAAATCCAGCACAGGATGGCCCCCTTGGCCCCAGACTCCAAGCAGATACACCCACTGTGCCTCCAAGCCTGCCTCAAAGCCAAGGCTGCCCAGAACCAGGTGAGCTCACACAGCCCCAGGCTTCAGGCCCTCTCCAGCATCAGGTCAGCACTCCTGGACTCAGGCACTAGGTCACCATCTGCAAACACCAGTTCCAGACCTGTCCAGTGCCAGGCCAGTCCCTGCAGGCCCATGATCCAGCAGACCCAGGATGCAAGTCTGACCCGGTTGAGCCTAGTGCTGGACCTGCCCTCATGAATCCAGGCTCCAGGACCGCCCCTGTGTCTCCAGGCACCAGGTTCAGCTCAGTGCCTTGCTGGCCACTGCAGACTCAGGCTGAAGGTCTATGCCAGAGCCAGGTCAGTCTAGTGGACCCAGGCTCCAGACTGGTTCCTGCAAACAGCTCTAGGTATACCCTTGGACTCAATCAACTGGTCTACCACAGCAGATCTAGGTTCCAAGCTCGACTCCAGAGACACTGGCACCAGGCCTCCCCAACTGCTGACCCAGGTACCAGGCCTGCCTGTCTGAAGACTCCAGCAGCAGGTCTGCCCACTGATCATGGCAGATAGCCTGCCCCAAATCCCTGGATGGTCCGACTGGTGAAGGGCTTTCCCAGACAAGGCCAACTTGCAAAGACTAGAATAAATCTCCACTTCTTCAAATCTACAGACTGCCATTAATAAAAGGCAAGAAACATGAAAAATCAAGGAGAGATGACACCATCAATTTTTTTTTTCTTGAAATGCCCATGACAGTTGTTTTTAAAAATCAAAATTATAAATTGATTTGGAAAGTGTTTCCTCGTCTTCTACTTTCTGAAACTTTGGTAAAAATTGCTGTTATTTATTTCTGAAATATTCTGAAGAATTCACCAGTGAAGCAATCTTGGTCTGGGAGTTTTGGTGGAAACAATTTTAATGGAAACAACTTCTTTAGAAAATATTAAAAATCTTCAGGTTTTCCAGTGTTTCTTTTGTCGGTTGTAGTAATGTGTGTTTGTCACATCTTACCTATTTAATTTTTAAAATAATTGTCATAAAATATTAAATAATACTCTCATTCCTTTAATAATTATGACTATTATTGTTTCAAAAGTACATTAATATTTGTAATTTTTAGATCCTTTCGTTTTTCTGAAGTGCTCTTGCAAGTGGTTTAAAAATACCATTAGTGGGCCGGGCGAGGTGGCTCAAACCTGTAATTCCAGCACTTTGGGAGGCTGAGGCGGGTGGATCACAAGGTCAAGAGATCGAGACCATCCTGGTCAACATGGTGAAACCCCATCTCTACTAAAAATACAAAAAATTAGCTGGGCATGGTGGCGCATGCCTGTAATCCCAGCTACTCAGGAGGTTGAGGCAGGAGAATTGCCTGAACCCAGAAGGCAGAGGTTGTGGTGAGCCGAGATCACGCCATTGCACTCCAGCCTGGGTAACAAGAGTGAAACTCCATCTCAAAAAAAAAAAAAAAAAAAAAAAAAAACCATCAGTGTAAAGTATATACTTTTGAGTTTGTCGATTTTCTCTGCAAGTATTTGCTTTCTATTAAATTGATTCTGCTCTTTACTATTTCTAACTTTTGACTTTGTTGGGCTTAACTTATTTTTCTTTTTCTAGCTTGTTCAGATGAAAATTTTGATAATTATCAAACATCCTTCTTTTAAAACGTATTTATTCAAAGCTACAAATTTTCTCCTAAGTGCTGCATAAACTATGAGATTAAAAATGTTAAATCCTTATAATTATTCAGTTTAAAGTATTTTTTAATTTCCATCATGATTTCTTATTTGATCAGGGTTGTTTAGAAATGTGTTAACTTCCAAGTCCTTGAGAATACTCTAGTTGCTTTTCTCTTGTTAATATCCAGTTTAAATCATGGCCAAATAATTTAATCTGTGTAATTTCACTTCTTTAAAATTTGCTGAGACCTCTTTTTTTTTTTTTTAATTTTTCAGACAGAGTCTTGCTTTGTTGCCCAGGCCGGAGTGCAGTGGCGTTATCTCGTCTCACTGCAACCTCTGCCTCTGGGGTTCAAGCAATTCTCCTGCCTAAGCATCCTGAGTAGCCGGGACTACAGGTGTGTACCACTACTTCCAGCTGATTTTTAAATTTTTTATTAGAGACGGGGTTTCATCATGCTGACCAGGCTGGTCTCGAACTCCTGACCTCAGGTCATCCATCTTCCTCAGTTTCCCAAAGTGCCAGGATTACAGGCATGAGCCAGCACGCCTGGCCCTGAGACCTATTATGGCCCACCATATTGTCTATTTTGATAAATGTTCCATGTGAACTTGAAAATATATGTATTTTATATGTCAAGGTTAGCATTCTATACATGCTAATTCAATTTAATTAATCATATACTTTACAGGTTTTCTATTCTTTTTTCTGCCTTTTCTATATTTTATGTTATCAAGAGAAGTTCAATGAACCCTCCACATTTATAGATTTATTTCTCCTTTTAGTTCTGTGAATGTTTTCTTTAGCGATATTTTAGCTGTTGTTAAGTGCATACAAATTTAATATTATTACATCTTCTGGTTCACTTGATCCTTTTATCATTCTGATAGATCTCCCTGAGTCTCTAGTAACAGCTCTTGCCTTCAATGTCGGTTTTCTTATATGAACGTAGCCGCAGCCTCTTTGTTTTGGTTATGTTTGAGTGTTATATTCATTTTAATCCTTTTGCTTTTTTTTTTTTTAACCAGGTTCCAAACATGTTTTTTATTCACTATTTTTGATGACTATAAATAAGTGTTTCCACTGTGGAAAAGAAGGTTAGCATAGTACATTTTCATGACTGGGGAATGGATTTTCTGAAGTCATCTTCAATAGGGCAAAAACTTAGAAAAAAAAAAACCTGAATGTTGAATTCAGTTCTTTATATAATGTCCCTTGTGAAAATGAAACAGAATAAAAACAAACCGAAAAAGAGGGGCAGGGTAAATTTTTTTTTTTTAAAAAAAAAAAGGAAAGAGGAAAAGGAAATAAAATAAGGCGATTTATTTCTTCTCCTCCGCATCCTCCTTGGTCTCCTCCACCGAGAGAGTTTCTAGCTTCTCCGCCACTTTTTCAGCATGATCATTTTTGCCTGATCCTTTCTTTTCTCTCTCTTTGATCTCTTTCCTGAATTCTTCAAACTTTGTTTTGCATTTCTGTGCATTCTCAGCATTCAGGAAGCGGATGGCCAGCAACTCTGGCTTGGGGCACTCGTCGGCAAGGTCAGCATGGGTGTTCCAGACCCAGGCACGGTCGCTACCCGCACTGGGCCCCAGCTCCGTCATCGGCGTGATACAGTGGTTGGCACAGATCTTCAGAGTCTTGTCCCGCCGCATGAGGAGGCGGACGGTCCCCTTCTCCTTGTGCTTCAGGAGCTTGACATCGCCGGTGCCTCGCTCCTTCCATTCTGGGAGGTCGTTCTCTGAGGCAAACCGGAACAGTTTCGCCCGCATTTTAAAAAGTTCCTCTTCATCTTCTTCCAGCGTTTTAATTTCTTGCTCAGGAAGAGAAACTATTGACTCAAAATGAGGATCACGGTGGGACTCGTCTGCATTCTCGGTGGAAGCATCATGGTCCTCATGAGTGTCCTTGGCGGCCGCCATGGGGGCGCGGCGGCGGCGGCGGCAGCTCAGCTGGGTCGGTCGTCGCTCGCCCCGCGGCCTCTCCGCGGCCTCTCGGCGGCCACTCGGCGGCTCCTCGTAGCTCTTTCCCTCCGCGTCTGGCGCGGCGCCTCCCGCCTGCCCGCTCTTCCCTCCGCCCCGCGACCCGAACCTCGACCCCTGACCTCGGCGGCGGGAAACGCGCTGCGATTCAAAACCAGTACAGCTTTATTGGCTCATGCGGCGGACATTCTCATTGTCCGACCCGCCCTGTGCTTCCCGCCAAAACGCCCAATCCTTTTCCTTTTATCTTAATAGTGTACATACATTTACTGTTTGTTTCCTGGAAACACTAAATTATTTGAGCTTGTTTTTAATCAACTTTTCATCTTTCAAGTGGATTTAGTGCATTTACATGCAATGTAATTAACAATAGAGTTGAATCAAACTTCATCATCTTCATCTTCCTATTGTTCTTATTAATCCCATCTGTTTTGGTTCTTTTTTTTTTTTTTTTTGAGATGGAGTCTCACCCTGTCACCAGACTGGAGTGCAGTTGCATGATCTTGGCTCACTGCAACCTTTGCCTCATGGGTTCAAGCGATTCTCCTGCCTCAGCCTCCAAAGTAGCTGGGTCTACAGGCGCACACCACCATGCCCAGCTAATTTTTGTGTTTTTAGTAGAGACAGGGTTTCGCCATGCTGGCCAGAATGATCTCTAACTCCTGATCTCGTGATCCGCCTGCCTGGGCCTCTCAAAGTGCTGGGATAAATATTCCATTTTTTTGTCTGCTTCCATAGATTCTATTGAAAAGGTAGCATTTAATAATCAACAACGTTCATTTAAAGGTTGTATGTCTTTTTTCTTGATAGAAAGACTGTATCTTTTATCTGGGTTTCATTTTAACTAAATGTGTTTTGGTATGAATTTTTTGGTAATTATCCTGTTTATGGTTTGCTGAAGTTCCAAAGTGTATCAGTTGAGATCTTTTATCAGTTTTGAAAAATTTTTAGCCACGGTTCCTTCAAATATGTCTTCTGCCCCACCCTCTGTTGTCCCCTCTTTCTGGAACTTCAGTTACACACTTACTAGAACTTTAAACTATGTCCTGACTTGTATTTATGCTATGCTTTTTAAAAATTATTTTTCTTGACATGTTTCATCCTGGGTATTTCAATTTACCTGACTTTGGGTTTATTACTTCTGTCTTCTGCTGTATGTAGTCTTCTACTAAACTTATACAATATGTTCTTAAGTTCAGATATTATTTTTTCAATGTCTGAATGTCTACTTAATTCTGTTTTATAGTTTTCACTTATCTGTGGCTCCCCATCCCTTTATTCATTTTACTAACCTTTTCTTTATATTATTTAAGATAATATTTATGGTTATTGTAAGGTCCTTGACAGCTATTTCCAATATTTGGATCTTCTGAGTCCACCTCTACTATTTGAACATTGAGAATCTGTTTTTAAAATAAACATTTTATGTTAGAATAGTTTTAGATTTACAGAAATGTGAAGGTAATGCAGAGAGTTTCCATATAATCTGCATGCAGTTTTCCCTATTATCATCTTACATTAGCATGGTGTATTGGTTTACTTTCATGCTGCTAATAAAGACATACCCAAGGCTGGGGTAATTTATAAAGTGAAAGAGGTTTAATGAACTTACAGTTCCACATGGCTGAGGAGGCCTCACAACTATGGCAGAAGGCAAAAGGCACATCTTACATGGCGGCAGGCAAGGAAAGAATGAGAACTGCGTGAAAGGGGAAACCCCTTATAAAACCATCATATCTTGTGAGACTTAGTCACCACCATGAGAACAGTGTGGGGGAAACTGCCCCCATGATTCAATTATCTCCCACTGGGTTAGTCCTTCCCACAACATGTGGGAATTATGGGAACTACAATTCAAGATGAGATTTGGGTGGGGACACAGCCAAACCATATCGCATGGTATATTTTTCAGAATTAATGGACTGATATTGACATATTATTATTAACTAAAGTCCTCACTTTATTCAGATGTCTTTGTGTTTTCATCTGAAGTTCTTTTTCTTTTTCAATATTCCACATTACATTGATTGTCATTTCTTCTTAGGCTTCCCTGCCTGTGGCAGTTTCTCAGACTCTCCTTGTATTTCACAACCCTAAGAGTTCTGAGGAGGAGTGATCAGCTATTTTGTAAATGTCCCTCATTGGAATTTGTCTTGTGATTTTCTTGTGATTAGGCCAGGGTTACTGGTTTTTAAGGAAAAGACTGTGGATGTAGTGTGCCATTCTCACACGTGTATCTAGGATATGTATTATCAATATGACATTCCACCATTGATGGTAACCTTGATCGTGACGTGGTGTTTGTCAGTCTTCTCCATACTGTTCTTTTTTTAGAGGAAATTCCTATACACAGCCAGCATTTAAGAAGTGGGGAGTTATGTTCTATTTCTTTAAAGATAGAGTATCTACATACATTATTTACAATTCTGCGTGAGAGATTTGTCTCTTCTTCATTTATTTAGTTGTTCAATCATTCATTTATACTGGCATTGACTAGTGAATATGTAAGTCATAATCTAATATTACTTTATTTTTTGCCCAAATTACTTCAGCTTTGACCATTGGGAATTATTCATCCAGTTGACTTCAGTGTTCTTTTCTTTTCTTTCCTTTTTTCTTTTTTTTCTTCTTTAAGACAGAAAGTCTGTGCTGGGGTCACCCAGGCTGGAGTACAGTGGTACTATCATAGCACACTGCAGCCTCAAGTTCAAGGGATCCTCTTGCCTCAGCCTCCCTAGTAGCCGGGCCTACAGGCATGTGACATCACACCTGACTCCATCATTGTTTCTTTGAGCATTTCTTTACATTCTGGCAACACAAGAACTGCAGGCTCATCTTGGGCATTTTCTGTCCCACTCCTAGAATTAAACATTTATCCAAAGAATTCTGATTTCTTTTGTTAGAGATCAGCATTAGAAACCAAGATTAGGGACTATGATGTGCTGATCTCTACACATATTAATACATTTTGCCATATGTAACTGTCTGTATGTATATTAAACTAAATGTGAGTTTGTACTCATGACTCTAACTCTAATCTATTACCACATGAATCATTTTAGCCTCCTCCCTTGCTTATGTGTAATCTTCCACTCCAACAGTGAGACACCTGGCTCCCACCATCTGCCACTTTTACTTAATTGTTCAAGTCTAGTATACACGTATAATCATTTACGACGTGTTAACCTATGCTCCTGTGGGAAACAACCTTATCAACCACACGGTGCCATGTGTCATTATTTTCACTTCGAGCTTTACAGACTCCACTCATTTCCAAGGTGACTTAGGTTGGTATGTTCCCCCATTCCCTGTAGTGACATCGTTGTACACATTCAAAATGCAGTTTGATATTTTTGTTACATTCTCTGTTCTGTCATGGGATCCCTAAACTCCTAAATAATTTTAAAATTTGTGTACATTTGCTCTTTGTGCTGTAAAGTTCAATGGGTTTTGACAAACGCATAGCATCATGTATCCACTATTACAGTGTCAGGCAGAATGGTTTCACTGCCCTAGAAAGTCTCCTGTGCTTACACCCTCATCAACTCCCTGAAAATCATGGATCGGCTTACTGCCTCTATAAATTTGCCTTTTCCCAAAATCATGATTGGAACCTCAGTATGCAGTCTTTCATACATGTTTCATAAATGTTTGTTGTTTAAGACACACAAAATATGGTACATTTTTCTTCTGCTTGCTTTGTACTTAAATTGCTTCTTTTTTATCTTGTTTCTTAAGATTGAATCTTAGAATACTGATTTTAGATTTTTTTCTTTTCTAGTATGTACACTTGATGCTATAAATTTACCTTGACACACTGCTTTCACTGTGTCCCAGCACTGTCAGATAACGCAGAAAAGTCTCGTGGGGAATTGGTTTAGAGATTACAATAGTTTCCAAGCCATCATTCTACCCACAAGTGACTGCCCAAAGTCTACCAAGAGCATCCCTTAGTTTGAGAGAAGCTAATCTTTAACTGACATCCAGAATTGGCAAAGAATGCCAAGAGAAGAAAACAGCCAGCAATGACTATTACACCCAGAAGGAACACTTCTGTCTCTGGGGCTTTAGTTCTTCTAGTCTTTGCCTTTTTGATATGTCTTTTGTGCTGCTGTAGCAGAATACTTGAGACTGGATCATTTAATAAAAACAGAAATGTAATTTCCTACAATTCTGAAGGATGGTCTAAGATCAAGATCCCAGCATCTGGGAAGGGCCCTCTTGCTGTGTCCTCACATGGCAGAGGTGGAAGGGCAAGAAAGCAATAGTGGGAATTCACTCACTTGAGCACTTTTGATAATGGCATTAATCAATTGGGGATTAAGTTTTCAACAAATGAATTTTGAGATACGTAAACAAACCATAGCACCATAGCTTTCCAATCCTTTAAAAGATGGGTTGTGTAATTTATCCAGCTTAACGTAAATTGTTGCAGTGGTCTTATTGGTCTGACATGCCATAATACATTCACCTGGAAGCAGAGGACATTATTACTTTTCAATAACAAAAATTAGAATTATTTCATTTTGTCATTTGCCTGTATGTGCCATTTCCAGTAGTAGATATTAGCAGAACTGTCTAATCCTCCTTTATTGACTCATCACATTATCTGGGAATATGCAATCATCACCACATATTTAGTGTTGGATGTCAAAAAGAGTAGAAATCCAACATTTATATTTCAAACTTTGAAAGACATAATAAACATGCATACATTTATGATTCTTATGGGCATTTAAGGGAACACAGTAGAAGAGAATTCAGTATCCATGAAGAGGAGCGGAAAGCACAATAAAAAATTGCACAATATTACATGAAGCGGAAGAAAACTGAAGTGTCCTGTGGGACACTTTGATTAGAGCCCAGAAAATTGCAATTTCTTTAGAAACAACACAAAGAACAGGAAACATCCAGTGTAGATTCACAAAGGAGTACTTAGAGGTATACCCCCCAAAAATACACTGGAAATGATAAACAAGGGAGTGAAACTCAGAAATGAAAGGCAAAAGAGAAAAGTCAACTTCAAAAAAACTCAAAATGTTTCAACACGATACAATGCCAATTAAACCAATGTGCTGCAAACACAAACCACCAAAAAACTAAAAAAACAAAACCAGAAAACACGACTTTAATTCCTCAACATCCCCAGCAAGGATGTGAGTTGTTAAATATTTGAGATAATTGTGAAACAAATAATCAGTATGACTTCGAATTGGTTGTAGTGCAAGATATACAGGTGAGAGTCATGGTATGAGTCTTTGTAAACAATCTTTGTTTAGTTTTAGGATTCCCTAGGGTTGAAATATCTGCTTGTTCAAAATATGGAATGTATTACATATATGCACATGTATTTCTGAGTGTATGTGTGCACTAAAGCAAAGGCAGAATAATTGTGTGTCACTAGTTTTGTACATAGATATGGGCACTCTCTTGTTTTTTTCTTTTTTCTTTTTTGAGACTCTGTTGCCCACACTGAAGTGCAGTAGCATGATCTTAGCTCACTGCAACCTCCACCTTCTCGGTTCAAGAGATTCTCCTGCCTCAGCCTCCCGAGTAGCTAGAATTACAGGCACCCACCACCATGCTCAGCCAATTTCTAGTAGAGACGGGATCTTACTATGTTGGCCAGACTGGTCTCGAACTCCTGGTCTCAGGTGATCTGCCCGCCTCGCCCTCTGAAAGTGCTGGGATTATAGGCATAAGCCACCATGCCCTGCCAGACACTCTCTTTTCTAAACACAAATGAGAATAAATAATCTGACATATATGTATGTACACTTAGGAGTCCTAAGGGACAAGTATTTGAAATTAGCAGTGTTCCAGAAAATTCAAGGCATACTGGGTTGCTGTGTCGGGGCAGTAGAGAGAACATGGATTCTAGAGTCAGACTTGGATTCAAATCCTGGCAGCACCGCAACAAATGGATGAGCATGAGCAAGTCATTAATCTTTCTGAACTTTGTTCTCCTCATGTGTAAAGTGGGGATAATATCCATTTTCATAAGGTTTTGGTGGCAATTAAATTAGTAATAAATAAATAAGTGATGATGAATACCAAGCACAATGCTGGGCACCTGGTAGCCATTCCATAAGTGATAGATCCAATAGTCATGTGGTGCACAGGGAACAGGAATTATCAGGAGGCAGATGGTAGAGGCGTGACTAAAAGGTGGTGTTTCAAGTTGAGAAAGAGGGGCAGTAGTAGAATATGAGCCTAATGAACTCACTAGGATATTAGAGATGGGGGAGCATAGTTAGCAATGGGGGAGTCTAGCACTGGTATTGCAAGAGAACCTGGGGTCTAGGCAAAGAAGAAAGATGGTGACAAGTGCAGGATGTAGGTCAGGGGACTGTGACACAGGCGGAAGGGACTGTGATTAGGATCCAAAAGGGTCTCCCTGACTGTGAAATCTTCCAAGTTTTTCTGAGACATGACAGTGTCTTCTTACCAATCACAACAAACCTGGCAATCCAGGGTTTCTAATTTGTGACCAGGTCTGTACTGTACCCTGATCTCTATTGTACCCTCCCATGAAGCCAGCATAGTGTATAATGAATTAAGAAATTAATGTGCGATCTCATCCACTCCTGGTAAAGGTCACTATGACTCCTGATGAATGATTCAACAGCTTCCTCACCACTACCCTTAACTATAAGATGAGGGGGTTGAAATCTTCAAAGACCTTTACAAGACTTAAAGTCCATGCTGTCAAAATTGAGGAAATACGTGATGATTTTTTAGAATAAGGATCAAAGTAGGGAAAGAACCATACAACTGATATGCAACAGGAGGAAAGACAATTGCAAGTGACTGCTGTGAGAATCAGAAGAAAACAACATAGGGGTTATGGTGGGCTGTGAGCCAGACACACGTCTTCATTTGCGGCACTGCTGAGGGACAGACAGAAATTGAGGGTGAGAGATGGGAAGAAGGAGCAATTCTGACTTGCACAGTAAACTCAACCCTTTTGTGGGGATGGAGTTCAAGGAAGAAAAGGAGCTAACTTAGAATCCTTTGCTGCTGAGTAGTTAGAAATAGTGGCTCCTTCCTCCTTCTCTAAAGGATCACTGCACAGAGAGGTTTAGAATGTGATTCACTTTTGTTCCCTGACTTGTAGGACTTTTTTCTTCCTCTATTTTTAGCCTTCAATCAGAAATGATCGAGTTTGCTGAGTGACTGGCTTCTTGATTAAATTTACCTGATGAAGAAAATATTGTGTGCTTAGTCAAACAGTGGATGATAAGGATAAGGTCTGGGCGCATATCACTGAAACAGAACAAACCTACTTCTCATAAGGTCAGAACAAAATTCCAAGGAAAATCCCCCCCCAAAAAAAACAAAAATTGGTCAGAATGGATGAAGGAAAGGCATACCAGGTTTTCAGGAGGAGAAGTTTCTGTGTATTACCCTTCTTTATTAAAAAAGATGTAAGCTAAGCACAAATGTCAAGTTAAAAGCATTTGGTCCTGCCCAGGGATGTCAGAAGGTTGAGAAAACGCATTCCAGAATTTCAATCCAGGGTTTCTGAAGTGATTGGACTTCCATCCCCCTTCCTCACACCTTTTCATTAATTAGACACTGTGTTTAGGCAGTAGGTCAAAGTGTTTAATGAGATGGGTTTCTAATGCTCTCTGACCTAGAGACCTACTGCAAGGCTACCACTGCATGAAAGGGGGGAACATTTATTCTGTAAGACATTCTTTTCTCTTTGGCTTTGCCATCCAGTGGGGAAATCAGAATTGTTGCAAAGTGATGTTTGCTAAATCTCTTCTGAATAGCTTCAGAGAAGCTATGCAAGGGAGGTTTGCTGATTTTTTTAAAAAATTTATTCCCTCCCATGGTAGACAGATTTAAAATGAACCCCAGTTATCCCTGTTTCCTGCTGTCCCTGCCTTCATGCAATTCCCTCCCATTGAGTTTGAGTGGGACTTGCATCTAATCAATAGAATTTGGCAAAGGTGCTGGGATATCTCTTTTGTGATTGCATTGTGTTTTGTAAAATTCCACAGACTCACTCTTGCTCTCCTATGGGCCTTGAAAAAGCAATACACCATGCTGTAGAATCAATCTGCCTATGTAGAGAACCACATGGCCAGGAACTATTGGTGTCCTAGGATCTATGGAAGCCCTCAGCCAGGAGCTAGCAAGGGACTGGGGCCCTCATTCCTACAACCACAAGGAGAAGAATTCAGCCAACCACCTGTGTGAGCTTGGAAGTGGATCCTTCCCCAGTCCAGTTTTCCAGTGAGAACACAGCCTACTCAATGCTTGATTGCAGTCTTGTGTGACTCTAATCAGAGGACCCAGCTAAGCTGGGTTTGGACTACTGAACCACAGCAACTGAGAAAATGAATGGATGTAGTTTTAAGCCTCTAAAATTGTTGTTATTTGTTATGCAGCACAGAATATTAATATACCTCCATTAGCCATATTTTACTGTACTTGGAAATTTTAGCTCCTTCATGTTGAGAGTCTTCAAGGCCTTGGCATGATGGTGCCCAGCTCTTTCCTTCTTACAAGCTATTTGAAGAGGCAGGTGTGAACTGCTGTCCATAATGGGATGACCCTCTGAAGCACATCTTGAATCTTGAGGCATAGCCACACAGAGAAATACTATACAAGACCTAACGAACCTCAGGTTTCCTTTGGCATGGACACACTTATCTTATAGTCCCCCTGTTGTGACAGATCCTGGGCTAGGCATGTCAGCAGAAATATTAATGTTCAAGACCAGGAACTGCCCACAAAACTCTAGAATCCAGTGGAAGAGAAGAGGATTTAGATAAACCTCAATATAAGCAACATCTTGGAGCCAGGCAATGAGATATTTCTAAGGAAAATACAAGCCAGGCAAGGTGCTCTTGTATTCATTCTTCCTGGAGCATCTTCTTCCCTATGTAGCCCCACTCTCCAGACTTCCTGCCCTCTCATGCCTTCTGCTGTCAAGGGGTCTGCCTGTCCTATCCTTGCCCAAGCTCTGTGCTCACTCCCTTACAATTTAAAAAGGGGCCACAAATAGGACCAATTTCCATGTTAGTGTGGTGACTTTTATGCCATTCTCAAATACTGTGCGTTCTGTTTTTACATATTTCAATGCTCAATGGTGCTCATTCTTTGCAAAATTTTGTATTAAGTGAATCCGATCTTTGGTACCTCTGGTCTTTGCTTTCTGCATCCTTTTCCCACTGTGATCTGATGCCTTCTCCTCTATCAAATGCTGATCACAACAAAAGCATCTGCTGCCTTGATCATCTACTTTGACACTGTCTTTCAAGTGGATCTATATAACTGTGATACCTTTCCCAGGTATTCACAGAGTAGGGTGGATTAAAGGGTTTGGTCACCATTTAAATAGAGTGAACACAGGGAAGGAACTTTCTTTCTGAATGGAAATTTCTAGAAAGACCTCTTTAGACAAGTAGGCAATAATCTAATATGTCCATGTAGAAGACCAGCTCCCCCAATCTCATCCATGACGAGTATTACATCAAATGCTTAGAAATAATGGTGTCACATGTGCATTTAAGACAGTGGTTCTCACCAGAGGTGATTTTGCCCCCTGTTGTGCAATGTCTGGATACACTTTGGTTATTACAGCTTGCAGGTGTGTGTGGTTGTATTGGCATTGAGTGGGTTGAGGCCAGGGTTGCTGCTGAACCTCCTGCTCTGCACAAGACAGCCCTCTCAATGAAGCTATTGCCCACATTGTCAGTAGTGTTGAGGCTGAGAAACCCTGATTTAACAGACTCCAGTTCAATCCCATTTATTTGGAAAAAAAAAAAAAAAAGGCACCAACAGCAAAAATAAATTAAATGCAAATCCCACCCCGTCCACTTACCCTGTCATCTCTCTTCAAACCCTCCCTCTTGACTGGCCACAAGCAAAGCTGAAAGAGAAACAAACGTAGGCTAATTTTTTTCCCTTTGAATTTCTGTTGGGTTTTTAATATTCATCTTTATAATTTTATCCTGATTGTGAACATTTGGTATTCTGGATTAGAGACAGATGATCATTATTTATTTAAAAAGCAAATAATGACCACATGGTTCCCCACACCCTGATTCTTAACCCTGGGATTAAGAATGATAAAAGCTGAGCCAAATGTCCTACACATGCAAATATCGAACTCTATATCACAGTTGAGGATCAAGTTTTATCTCTTTATCTAGAGGAGGAAAAGGCAGCCGCCTTCTCAAACCTCCCAAAATGGAGGAAAAAAAATAAACAACGTTGTTCCTTGGAGTTTCAAGAGGAAGCATCCTGGATTCTCACTCTAACCTTTTGGAATGTAAATACATCTTTTCTAGGGTCAGGTAGCCCCACGTGTCCACTTTTATAAGCTAGAGGTGCCTTCAAGTTTATAGGGCTCATTTTCTCATGAAATGTAAACATATGTCCCCAGAGAAAGGTAGATCTCTCTGGAGTTCTCTCACTTTTTATGCAACTGTAAATTAACTTTGCAAGGCTTTCTGTGAGTCCAGGTTCCTGAATTTGCAGACGAATATATTCAGAAATCTTCAGAAACGCAAAAATATGTTCTTACATCCAACAATTTCCAAGGGTTCGGGGGCCTTAAGGATGACTTAAAGGATCTTGACTACCTCTACCTCTCTTTCTGTGACTACCCCAGGTGAGGTGGATTCTCCTGTCACACAGAAGATCAGCACTGCTGCTTCTCCAGAAAGCAGGAAGCGTTCCTGCATCATATCCCATTAGGGTTATGCCCACAAATGTAATCAAGAAATCCTGCTGAGTTGGTAGAGCTATCGATTAAGGTACTTCTCCCACCATTCCACTTTGTAGAGTCAATAACCCCACCAAGAGGCTATATTAGGGTGGGAAGTTGACCCTGCGGCAAACTAGGGTGGATCTACATCTCAGGTCCCCCGAAATCAGTCTCCAGGTGGTTGTCACGTGTGCATGCACTCATTGTGCATGGCAGATCTGTGTCCTCATCATGGCAGCCTGTCCTGAGGATAGAAAGGAAGGACATCTGTGTGGACCGGATTCTTCCTGCCACTGCCATGCGTAGCTCACAGTCAGCAGCTCTCTCTGCAGAGTCAGGCAAGGACAGTTGTAGCACACTCTTGGCATTGGGGAGTTATTAACGAGAATGCTAAAAATTAAGGGAAAGTCATTCTATGATTCCTTCAAATTGCACTATTTTGGGATAAATGTGTCCTGAATTATTTATGATGGAAAAACAATTGCTGCGATAAAATAGAGTAAGTAGCAGACACTAAAAAGCAGGTGTTTATAATTTATGAAATAAAGCTTGAAGGTGAAACATATTACATATATTACTTACGCTCTGTCTTGAAGGATTAAGGATTCGCTGGGGAGAAACTTATGATAAGATACCAGACGCCAAGCTTGAATCCCGTCATCCATGCGGAACATCCCAATGAGAGGGGCATTCACTCCAAGTCCGTTTGTCAGGAGGTTAGTAACAAAACACACTTTCAGACTCAGCCAGGGTGCTACGTCCCCTTTTCTCCAGAGACTGACAGAGACAATTACAGTAAATTGTAAAGACTGGCCATCAAGTACTCTATTCTGCTATTCTGTTACACAACAAAAAACTCATCCTGGAATTTTTTTTTGTGAGACAAAGTCTAGCTCTGTCGCCCAGGCTGAAGTGCAGTGTCACGACCTCAGCTCACTGTCACCTCTGCCTCACTGTAACCCGCAGACCTATAGTCCCAGCTACTCAGGAGACTGAGGCAGGGGAATCTCTTGAACCCCTGCCTCAGTCTCCTGAGTAGTTGGGACTATAGGTGTGCGCCACCACACCCGGCTAATTTGTTGTATTTTAGTAGAGATGAGGTTTCACCATGTTGGCCAGGGTGGTCTAGATCTCCTGACCTCACGATTTTATAGGACCATTTTATAGGATGCAGCGCTTTAAAATTTCCTTCCTTCCTTCCTCCCTTCTTTCCTTCCTTCCTTCTTTCCTTCCTTTCTCCTTCTTGCCTTCCTTCCTTCCTTCTTCCCTCCCTCCCTCCTTCCTATTTTCTCTTTCATTCCTTCTTTCTGTTTCTTCCCTTTCTCTCTCTGTTCTATCTTCTCTCCTTCCTTCCTTCCTTCCCTCCCTCCCTCTCTACTTCCTCCCTCCCTCCCTCTCAACTTCCTCCCTCCATCCCTCCCTCCCTCACTTCCTTCCCTCCCTCCCTCCCTCCCTCCTTCCTATTTTCTCTCCCTTTCTTTCCTTCTTTCTGTTCCTTCCCCTTCTCTCTCTGTCCTATCTTCTCTCCTTCCTTCCTCCCTCCCTCCCTCCTTCCCTCCTTCCCTTCCTTCCTTCCTTCTTTCTTTCCTTCCTTTTTCTTTCTCTCTCTGTTTCTTTCTGAAAGCCATCATCTGAACTCATTAATCCCTATGGAGACTCATCCTTCTGGCTTTTTGACATTCGCTCAGGACTGTATAGCAGCTGGAAAGCTGGCAAAAGACTGGAGTTGGGGAAGTAAGAGACTGAACATTTGACACCTGAAGATGAAGCCAGCACTCTGGTGAGAGGAGTTGATCACTATCACCAGAAATAAACTCGTCATACATTAAATTTTGTTACATTTAGTAGCTGTTCATAGACACGTTTTATTATGATTCTTGGGTATATTTGGCTCTTGCCTACTAGTGCTTGTACTTTGTCCTTATAGAGCCTGATGCCCCGTCCCTTCCTAGATCGTTAGAGACAAGCTCTGGGATGGCTGAGCGTGTGCAGGAGTCACTGTTCTGGTGCCCAGAGAAGCAACCCTCATTGTATATGGCGCCCAAACTGAAGACCAGGAGTCCATTTATCTTCCATCACATGCCCTCAGCACTGGTGTCCCAGGAAGGGAAGTCCAGCAAAATGGCTTCATTCCTCCTCCTTCTCCATGACCTTTGGTTGTTGAGAAGGAAGCTTTGCCAGCTTTAGCGCTAAATTCAACATAAAGGAGGAAAATCCTCCGATCTGTGCAGGGACAGCAGGATGGCTCTGGTGGCACTCAAACACGCAATGGGCCAGGTGACAATAGACACGACCCCATTTTGTGATGACCTGTTAAAATTAAGAGGGGAAAAATAGGTCACTTTGATACTTCAAATTATGGTGGCTTATAGTTCAAATAACACGGACATCAGAATTTTGTGCCACAAAACAATAGTTTTCATATAAGTTTGAAGTGCTGACACTGACATTTGTGGAAACATAAATGCTATAGGGGCAAAGTCTTTGAGTCCTGGGGAGTGGCTTAATGCTCCCAGCACAAGCTCGCAATAATTTTGTGTCTTTGTGTGTGTGTGAAAGGTAAATGTGGGCTATTATTTCTATAGCCACATATTAATTCGGGCACATCTTGCACAAAATCTTATTATGTTACTTATTTCAGAGTCAAAGTGCTTCTGTTATAAAGAAGCTAAAATTTCACCTGTAGGAAAATTGGCACAATTTCTTATTTTACCATCCTCAGTGCCAAGCATACAAAAATGTACTTTCTGTTTGGGTAATTTTGCACAGCAGGAACTTTAAATTATTTACAGCTTTCCTTATCTGGAACCAGAGGAAACATACCATTTTCCATGCCACAATTTATACTGAAAAATGTTTTTAGAAAAAGAATCGGGGTAAATTGCCCATGTGTGCAAGCATCAGAGAAAGAACAAAAGAGTGTCTAAAATCAAGGGTCTCTTTTTCCCGCTATAATCGGGGTGGATATAAGCAACCCTGTCTAGCACCAAGACACTAGAAATTGCATTGTTCTCAGAGGCTTCTGCAAAATGGTTCCAAAACAAGCCTCTGTGAAGGACCAAGAGTTTGAATGCAATGAAGAAAACCTGGGTGTGAAATTGGACGTAGCTCTGGACAGAGACATGAGCCTCTGATACAGTTGTGCCAGGAAGATTGGTCCACATCTTATGGGAAATGCTAGCCGAGGGCTTGTTTTGGAAACTCAGTCCTTTGAGTTTTGAGGGCATTTGCATGCCTGGAGAGACAAAGGTGGAGCCCAAAGGACTCTCCCTTCCTCTCTTCTCAGCCCTGAAGCTTTTCCCAGTCTTTTAATCACTCCCTTCCCATGTGCCTCGAGGCAGCCCCCAAATAGGGTTACTAAGCATTGCCATATGTTAACCGGTCTCAGTCCCCAGTGCTGCTTAAGAATTTTACATCCTGGTTTTGCATTGATCTCCTGTCAGTTTAATTAGTGAGAATGGGTCCATTAAGGTTAAGTTTCTGGACCTGTGTGGCTTGAGACCTTATCTTGCAATGGAGGGAGAGGTGACTAAGGACCATTCTAATTCTATTAATTGACTCAGTTCAGTTAAATATAACAGCATAACGATAACAGCCAATATTCATTGTTCAGGCCTGATGAGTATCACAGAAGGTTTGTCCATCTTGGTCCTTACCTCAGTTTCCCAATAGGCTAGTGCAATTTCTAAAGTTAAAGAAATTGAAGCTCGCATAGATAGGAAGGGGTGTTACTGGTTATAGTCAAACTAGATGCTCTGACTGCAGAAGCCACCCACAGAAATGCCTGCTCTACCGAATAGCATGTCCTCTCTTAGAAGTATTGTTTGACATAACTCGTGGAGTGCTCCTTCACTACCCACTTATCCTACTAATATCAGTTGCAATATCTGTTGTAGTATCAGTAACAGAGGGCATTTAGTAAGTACATTACAATTTGCAGAATGTTTTCTCATCTTAATTCTCTTTTTGAGACTCACAACAACCTCACGGGCAGAGGGGACACATGTTTCAGCTCTGTTTATGAGAAAGTAGCTTAATTCAGGAGGACCTGGTGACAATTATTTGCCTACTGAGAAGGAGAACTGAACAGGGCTCTCTGAACCGAAGACTGAGCCTACATCATGAGCCTAGCCCACTTCTCATGTTCTAGATTTTTGCCCCCAACAAACAGAAACATCTTTATTATATTTAGGTCATAATGAGTGCCAGGGCTCCAGGTGGGTGGAGCAAAGTGGTGGGAAGCCAGGCAGCAAAAGCTGTCAGATCATATGGCTGGTTTCTGGAGTTGATTCTCTAACTCCAGCCAGAAGGCACTTTTGGGCTCATGGCAAAGAAGGCTTGAGTTAAAAAAAAAAAGCCACTGGCAAGTCTGGGCACAGACTCCTCCGAGGAGCACCGAGCAAGGCTCTAATCAGAAAAGGAGCGATGTAGACAGCCAATTCCACTGAGCAAGCTGATGGCAGTTTGTGGACTGGCAAATGGGGAAGAGAGGCAAAGAGCAACAGAGGGACATGGGCCACTATTGGAGGCAGGGGCGACAGGAGCCTCTTTGTGACTGTCATTGTGATAAGAGAATCTTTGTCTAAATGGCAGAAGGTTAGGCTTAGGAAGCAATGAAGAAACCCAGGAGATAGTGTCGAGAGCTTGGGTTTTGCAGTCATCAGAATCCCATTGCAGCACTCACTGGCCCTATAATCACGGCTGAGGAAATTACTCCTCTTTGCTTCAAGTTGTCCATCTGAAAAATGGGTGCAATAATGATTATTCATGAAATTGTTTCCAAAATTCCATGTGATAATATACACAAAGAGCCTACCAGAGTGCCTGGCACACATGGGGTGGGGTGAATAAATATTGTTTTCTGTCTTTTTTCTTTGTTCTTCAGGACACAGATGCAACATGTGAGGGTCAGAACTTCATCGTAGACCCAAATAGGTGACTTATTCCAAACCCCATGTTTGTTACATTCGGAAACCTTCCCATCACTTTGCTCCATCCACCTGGGAGGGCCAGGGAAGGTGGGAGAAGTGCAAGCAACTGTGGGGACAGGGAAAGAGGGCACCAGAAAGAAGAACTGTCTTTTTCCTTTGATCGGTCTGTGGCTTCTGAGCACCATTGGCTGGGGAGAAGCAGAGGCTAAAATAATTAATCCACTTTCATAACCGTACATGGGAAGAAAAATCCTTCCTGGCCTGAAACACAGTCTGGACCTCTCTCTACAGAAAAATCCTACTAATAAATGGGCCAGAAAGAATTCATCTTGTTCAAGAGGGTTAATAAAAAATAAACACCATAGGATCTATCTAAAGGTATTTCAAGAATAAGTGAGAGAAGATGGCAGGTCAAGAACAGTCACCAGAAGAAAGTTTTCATGGAACTCATGGAAACTGAGGCTAAAAATATCTTCAGAAAATGTATGAAATCTTAATTATCACAACAAAAAGCAAACGTTAAAAGTATTAGGCATGCAGGAGTACAGTGTAGCAGAAGTTAAAAGTAATACAGTAAGTCCTCAATGTCATAGATAGGTTCTTGGAAATTGTAACTTTAAGCAAAATGACGAAGTCCTTAAATAATGGTGTTTTGTAATTCCTCAAGGATCTAGAACCAGAAATACCATTTGACCCAGCAATTCTGTTACTGGGTATATACCCAAAGGATTATAAATCATTCTACTATAAAGACACGTGCACACACATATGTTTATTGCAGCACTATTTACAGTAGCAAAGACTTGGAACCAACCCAAATGCCCATCAATAGCAGACTGAATAAAGAAAATGTGGCACATAAACACCATGGAATACTATGCAGCCATAAAAAAGGATGAGTTCGTGTCCTTTGCAGAGACACGGATAAAGCTGGAAGCCATCATTCTCAGCAAACTATCACAGGAACAGAAAACCAAACACCGCATGTTCTCACTCAGAAGTGGGAGCTGAACAATGAGAAATGAGACAAATGACAATCTTTCAAAAAATTTTGCAATTTTTACCATAAACGATGGGTTAATTTTGCTAACAAAACAATGAGAAAATATTTATAATAAAATAAATATATATTTACAATAAAATAGAAAACAAGGAAAGGATAGAATATATATGTGTATATATGTATATGTAATGTATATATGTGTATATATATGTGTATATATAGGTGTATGTATGTGTGTGTATATATGTGTATGTATACATATGTATATGTATGTATATATGTGTGTATGTATATATGTGTATATATATGTGTATGTATATTTGTATATATAGGTGTATGTATGTGTGTATATATATATGTGTATGTATATATACACACATACATACATATATATACACATATATACATATATACATATGCACGTATATATACACACACATATATACACACACTGTCCTTCCTCCAAGCCCAAAGAGCTCCTAGACACATGAGAAATGCTCCTTCTCACTCAAATTATGATTCCTGCGGATTTAGACCACATCGGAATACTGTTGTCCATGAGTCCGATCTGCATGAATCAAAGATGACATAGTTTGTTGGAGAAGCTGTAGGGACAGAGACGCCCTTGTGGTGTAGCTGGGATAGTGTGTTTGTTTTAATACAGTTGATGTCTTGGTGTTCACTTTTAGGCCTGGTGTGAGTCGTTTGAAATCCAGTCTTAGTGTGCAATCGCCTTTGGCCTGATTAAAACTTCCCCTCCCCACGTGGTGGTGGTGGTGGTGGTTTTATTTTTTCATTAATAAACCCTTTATAGTCATTTCATGTTGGTTGGAAATCACAGAAATTAGGCAGAAAAAAAACAAAAACCCAAGGGAACAAATATAAACACACAGCGCAGTGTTTCCCCAACATTTCTCCGCTCTGCTCTCCCGGTAGCGGGGAAGGAGTGGGGCAGCCTGCGGCGGGCTGAGCTCCGGAGGGGGCTGGACCCGGCTGCCGTGTTCAGCTCTCCCCGTCCAGGGCCTCCGAGTCCCCAGCGCCCTCTCGCGCTCCTGCCAGTTGCTCCCAGGCCTGTCCGGGTCGGGGCTGCCGTGCAGGTCTCCAGAGGAGCCGCACCTGGGCCCTCCTCGTGCTCCTTGTCCGACCCTCCTCGTGCTCTTTGCCCTCTGCGTTCTCCCCCTATTGCCACGTGGCCTCGCCGTTTCCCGGGGCTGAGAGATCGGTGCTAGGCTTGTCCTCCACATGTGGTTGTTTATGATGAACTCGAATGTTCCTCATCCCACTGACCCCAAACGCCGCTCATCCCACAGCTGGGATTTTATTGACCCATAAAATCTCATGGTCAATTTCCACATTATGCAAATGAGTCCCTCCTTTTTTTTTTCTTTAAATTAAGCAACCCACTGGCCCCTTGGGAAGGCCTAAGGAACCATGACCATAAACCTCATTAAAAACGTAGTCCCACCAGTGCCCCGCCCCTCTGCACTTGCTGGTTGAACTCCCTGCTGCCTCCACTAACCTGCTGCCCTCCCACCACCCCATTCCCCCACCCCAGGCTTCTTAACTTCTCTGGGATCTGTAAGTAATAAATGCATTCTGCTACGTGTGCATTTTGGTCTCACTTTCCCTCTGTGTCTCATCTGACTGATGCACCCAAACCTAACTTCCCTACCCCAACTGGCCAGGCTTTCCTGAAGAGCGGCTATGTTGGCTCGTGGCCCCTCTAGACAAAAAGACCTTAAGACCAAATTAGAAAGGAATAACAATAAAAATTAAAACATGGGCATGGCCAATTGGTATATTTTTAAAGATAAATTTGCTAATACTTATACATTTTAATCATACTTATTTAAATTACATGTACTTGTACTTATGGTTATAGGATTATAATGTTCAAGACAATATATCAACAATATTGTTTATCTGTAATATGTTAATATCATATTTACAACCATTATAAAATTAAAGTGTAATTCTCCTTTGACTTGGAAATTTCTTTTCTAGTCATTCATGTACAGGTATATTCACACATGTAAAATTTATGCCTGAATAAGGCCTTGCAGGATTAAAAAAAAAAAACAGTCAAAAAAGTTTCAAGGTTTAAGTACCTATATTAGGAAATGTTTAAACCCATCACGACACATTCATTTAGTAGCAGGTGTTAAGAGGGATGCGATAAGTCTTTGGCACTAACATTGAATCATCTCCAAAATAGATATTCAGAAAAAAATCAAGAGAAAGAGTGAGGTGCTCAGGAGGCTACCATGTGCGGCAATTGTCACTTCTGTGGTTTTCTCATGTAAGTATAGAATATCCATTTCTGGCAAAGCGGTGGGTAACAGTGCTCACCTCTCAGGTAAAGTTGTGAAAAGGTGATTGGAGAGAAAGTTACATCCAACTGCAGAACACTTTTATCTCAAGTTCTGTATCGTTTGCACCTATTACTTATTCAAATTATGAATGCAATTGGAAAGATAATGACATAGTAGCAAACACTCAGCACTTACCATATGCCAGGCATTAGACGTATCAATTTGAATTGTCCCCACAACATGTTATGAAGTAGGTATAATTAATAGAGATAATAAAAACAAAGCACGAGGCCTGCAACTCCAGAGTGGAGAAGCATGACAAGAATTCTTCCAGCACGTGCCTCAGAATGTCTGCTGCGTTGGGTATGTCTGTGGAGGAAGAACCAGTAGAAAAGGAGTATTTCCATGGTAGATGATACAGATGAGAAGGATCAAGAGTTGTGGGAAGGAAGCCCTAGAAGGCACGTGAGGGATGAGATCTAGGGATCAATGAGGCACATTGCTCAAAGGCTCGGACTAATTGCTCTTATCACAAAATACAGGCATATCTCAGAGATACTGCAGGTTCAGTTCAGACCACCACAATAAAGCGAATATTGCAACAAAGCAAGTCACACAGATGTTTTGGTTCCCCAGTGCATACAAAGCTTGTGTTCATCCCACACTGTAGCCTTTTAAGTGTGCAATAACATTATGTCTAAAAAGTAATGTACAAACCTCACTAAAAGCACTTTGTTGCAAAAAAATGCTGGTGACCATCTGAGCCTTCAGCATGTGATCATCTGAGCCCTCAGCATGTGACCACCTGAGCCCTCAGCAGGCAACCATCTGAGCCCTCAGCAGGCAACCATCTGAGCCTTCAGCATGCGACCACCTGAGCCTTCAGCACGCGATCACCTGAGCCTTCAGCACACGACCACCTGAGTCTTCAGTGCGTGACCACCTGAGCCTTCAGTATGCGACCACCTGAGCCTTCAGCGCGCGACCACCTGAGCCTTCAGCGCGCGACCACCTGAGCCTTCAGCGCGCGACCACCTGAGCCTTCAGCGCGCGACCACCTGAGCCTTCAGCGCGCGACCACCTGAGCCTTCAGCGCGCGACCACCTGAGCCTTCAGCGCGCGACCACCTGAGCCTTCAGCGCGCGACCACCTGAGCCTTCAGCGCGCGATCACCTGAGCCTTCAGCGCGCGATCATCTGAGCCTTCAGCGCGCGATCACCTGAGCCTTCAGCACGCGATCACCTGAGCCTTCAGCACGCGATAATCTGAGCCTTCAGCACGCGATCACCTGAGCCTTCAGCACGCGACCACCTGAGCCTTCAGCACGCGATCACCTGAGCCTTCAGCACGCGATCACCTGAGCCTTCAGCACGCGATCACCTGAGCCTTCAGCACGCGATCATCTGAGCCTTCAGCACGTGATCATCTGAGCCTTCAGCATGTGATATGGTTCGTTTCTGCGTTCCCACCGAGATCTCACCTCAGACTGTCATCCCCCTATGTCAAGGGAGGTGCTTAGATGATGTGGGCGGTTCTTCCCCATGCTGTTCTCATGACAGTGAGTGAGTTGTCTTGAGATCTGATGGTTTTATAAGTGTCAGTTTCCCCTGCACTTCTCTCTCCTGCCACTTTGTGAAGAAGGTGACTGCTTCCCCTTCCACCATGATTGTTAAGCTTCCTGAGGCTTCCCTGGTCATATAGAACTAAGTCAATTAAACCTCTTTTGTTTATAAATTACCCAGTCTCAGGTAATATTTTTATAGCAGTGTGAAAATCCACTAATACAACAAGTCTTTTTTTTTTTTTTTTTTTTTTTTTTTTGCTGGTGGAAGGTCTCGCTTTGATGGTGATGGCTGCTGACCAACTAGGGCGATGGTTGTTGACGGCTGGGCTTGCTGTGGCAATAAGACAACAATGAAGTTTGCCGCATCAGTGAACTCTTCCTTTCATGACCGATTTCTCTGTTGCATGCACTGCTGTTTGCTAGCATTGGACTCACAGTAGAACTTCTTCAAAATTTTGAGTCGATGCTCTTAAACCCTGCCACCGCTCTATCAACTACATTTGTATTCTATAATACTCTGTTATTATCATTTCACCCATGTTCACAGTGTCTTCACCAAGAGTACATCCCATCTCAAGAAACCACTTGAGTTAACAGATGAGTTATTTCTACAGATGGACAGAGAAAGTGGTTATTAATTTGCCTAATTTCAATATTCTTGTGCCTCAGGGGATGGGAAGGCCTGAGGAGAGGAAGAGAGACGGGCAGCCGGTCAGGGGAGCAGTCAGAATGTACACCACATTTATGGCTTAAATTCACTGTGGGTTTTTTTTTTTTCTTTTTTTTTTTGTATAGATGTGGTTTGTGACTCCCCAAAACAATTACAGTAGTGACATCAAAGATCACTGACCACGGATCATCATAACAGATACCATAATAATGAAAAAGTTTGAAACATTGTGAGACTTGCTAACTAAAATACATCATGGAGACATGATGTGAGCACACACTTCTGGAAAAATGATGTCAATAGATTTGCTGGGTGCAAGCTTGCAAAAAATCTTCAATTTGTAAAAAATTCAATATCTGAAAAGTGCAGTAAAGTGCAATAAAACCAGGTATGCTTAGAATAGTAAATAAAGCAGGTAGAAGGAAATTTTGGAGTTGAAGAGGTTTATCATTTACATAGTGGTGATGGTTTACAGGTGCAGGCTTATCTCCAAACTCATCAAATGGTGTACATTAAATATGTACAGATGTTTGCATGCCGTTCTTACCTCAGTAGAGTGCTTCCTCCCTGCTTGAGAACAGAAGGAACTGGTAGAGAGTAAGACAGTGGAATTAAATCAGGAGACAAGTGTGTTCCGGAAGGCAAGTCACATCGAACAGAGCTGCAAGCTGACACGTCACCCCAACTAGTAATGGCAAAGCCCAGAACACAGACAATAACAAGTGTTGGTGGAGATGCGAAGAAATCGGAGCACACACACATCGATGTGAGGAATGTGAAGTGGTGCGCTTAGCATGGTCCATTTAGTATACGGCTAAACATACAGTTATAACACAATTCCACTCCTAGGTGTATGTCCAAGAAAAAGAAAAACACATGTCTATATATGAAATCAGACAATATGTGGTTAGTCCTTCGTAACTGTCTTCTTTTACTTAGCAGAGCGTTTTCATATTGTCTGATTTAATTTATATGAAGTGTCCAGAATAGGTAAATATATAGAGATATAAAGTAGATTAGTGGTTCCCTGGGGCTGGGAATGGAGGTTAAGGGGAGAATGGAGTGTAAGTTCTTAATGGGTTCTGTCTTAGTTTCTTGGGCTTCTGTAACAAAATAGCGTAGACTGGGTGACTTAAACAACGTGAATTTATTTCTCAGTTCTGGAGGATTGGAAGTCCAATACCAAGACCAAGGTGCTGGCCAGTTTGGTTCCTGGTGAGGCCTCTTTTCCTGGCTTGTGGATAGTTGCCTTCTTACTGTGTCCTCACCTGGCAGAGAGAGAGAACAAGGGAGAGCAAGCTCTTTGGTGCCTCTTGTAATGAGGGCACTAATCCCATCATGAAGGTCCCACTCCCTGACCTCACTAACCCTAATTACCCCTCAAAGGTCCTACCTCCTAATACCAACACATTGGAGCTTAGGGTTTCAATATATGAATTTTGAAGGGCTGCAAATACTTAGTTCATAAGAGTTCCTTTTTAGGGTGATGAGAATGTTCTGAAAATGAAGTGATAGTTGCACAATTCTGCGCATATTTAAAACCATGGAATTATATGCTTGCAATGGATGAATCACATGGCATGTGGATTTTATCTCCAGAAAGCTCTTTCTGAGGTGAGGTTGTTTCCTGAGAACCTAGGGGAAGATGATGCAAGAGAGATAAGATGTTACGGGGCTGAGAAGGGCCTTTGCCCAGGGGCCTGCAGGTTAAAGGCTCAGGTGAAACTGGCATTGGAGAGCTTGTTGTCATACCAATCCTTCAGATACAGTTTCTCCAGCTGCCTTTGGCAGACAAGGTATATGAATGTCCTCCTAGTTTTAAACAGATACTCAAAGAATGCATATTTTTATTTAGCACTGTCTCTCTTTGCAGCGGACTGAGCATATTTGCAGGGTTGGCTGGGTAGAGCCGTGCCCAAGGGCCACCATTCGCTAACAACAAAGCTATCATCACCCCCACCAAGCCCCAGTGCTACCGTGCACACTGACTCAACTCCATCCGGCTACATTCATTCCCTAGAGTAGTCATCATTACAAACACTCAGTGTGCCCAGTTTTGCTTCTAGAACTGTGCTACCCCTTTTGTGTAGATTAAAAAAATTTCTTTTTTTGCAGCAAGAAGAGTGTTATTATAGCCCCCGTTATGGATAACAGACCAAGGCTCAGAGGCATTTGATGACTTACTCAAGACTACAACTTGCAGGCTTAAACTTTGGGACTGAGGGGGACCTGACATCTAGGCTGGCAGGATGTCCACCACCCCATGCCACCTCTTCACACCTTCAATCAGCACTTCCTGATCACCTCCCTATGCCAGGTACTGAGATCAGTGGTAAGAATATAGGAATGGCCTCAAGGAATTGTAAAGAGACCTGACCCTCTGTGTGGCACCAGGCATGGCACGCCAAATGCATAGAAAGCAGGATAGTTTAATGCAGCTTTTTGATTTGTGAGACATTTTGACACAGACATTTTGATGCCACCGTTTGACATTAGCTGGGTCAAGATGACTTTATCAACATGTAAAATTGCTGTTCTTTAAAATACCAAAAGCTGCTGGCAACAGGCATTCCTGAACCTGACTACATCCCTAACTATCACCTTGGCTAAAAGGTATTTCCATGTTTTTTATGAGAGCAATTTGTTCTATAATGATTCTTTATTTTTCCTGAAAAGGCATTGCTTTTGTAATCAGAAAAGTAATAAAGATTTTTCGAGAGTTTGAAGAACAGCATTCATTTCTAAGGACTGTTACTCCAGTCACCCCAAATCACATGTTTAAAGAGTTTTCATGATATTAAATATATCACAGAAAGTATGGAGAAAGCATTCAGTCATTGAATGGAACATTTCCTGGCATATCTAGACTCAGAATAAAGAAACTTCCTTTTCTTGTTATTCCTCTGGCTCAGGTCTCAGGCTAAAATTTGTATATATTCTATCAAAAGGTGAGCATAATTGTGAAGCCTACACAAGGCAGAGATTTACATCTATAGTTGATTTTTTCTTCTTTCTTTTTGTTTTTTTTTGGTTTTCAATGGCATTTTCTTTTAGATGACATATTCACAAGTCACAATGTTTACACAAATACAAAAAGGAATGTAAAATTTTCCTCCAGTTCTCTCTTCCAGCCACCACCTCCCCTCTTTAGAGGCAACCAAGGTTACCAGATTCCTAGCAGCGCTACTGTGCACATGTATTAGCAAACAGTTATATGTGCGGGTGGATATCAGTACAGACACATAATATGTGCATTCACTAACATGGATATAATGTAGGTATCTAATAGGGACTACTGACATTGCTTGACTTTTGCATGAATGATAGCAACTACACACATTGATTCATTACCATAATAAAAATCTTCTGCAAACTGATACGTAATCTAAGATGCCTTCATAATAACACACATTTTTACTTTATGTGCCACTAAAAAGGAAAAAAAATTACCAATTAAATAATGTCACACTGATTACTCATCCCAATATCCAAGACACATCTTAAGGATTGATAAAATATAGCACGTTGTCACACAAGACTGTAGGATAAATCCCCAGAAGTGGAACTGTGTATTCAAAATGTGGATACTTTGTTCTTGACTTTCGATTACAGTGCTTGGTTTATGGGTTAAGAAGGATATATGTTGCCATTTTTTAAAAAAAGTAGCTACCTAATCCTGTGTTATTGGAGATTGTTTTCTTAAGGAAGAGATGTTCATTGTTATTAATGTTTTTCTAGAATGTGTGAAGATAATCATACTTTTAAAAATTTTTGATCAATTAATGTTGTGAACTACATTTACAGATTTTCTAATTTTAAAAACCAACTTTGCATTTCTTAATAAAATTATTGTTGGTTAAAATGTGTTGCTGGCTAACATGCTTTTCAAAGGAAGAAAATATTGGTTCTATTACTAAGTAGCCAAATCTAATTAATAACTTGAAATAATTTAAGGTGATCTCCACCCTCCTCAAGTGTCTCAAAAATCTCCCTGTACATTCTCAGTAGATGATCTAGCTGTTATTTTATAGGAAAAAACATCAAATAGATACTCCATTTTATCT
Source organism: Aotus nancymaae (assembly GCF_030222135.1). Classification (NCBI taxonomy): domain Eukaryota; kingdom Metazoa; phylum Chordata; class Mammalia; order Primates; family Aotidae; genus Aotus; species Aotus nancymaae. The sequence continues at coordinate 43,676,192 of NW_026988435.1, read as the reverse complement.
GTGAAATCACACATACAAACCTATCTACATCATGTCTTCTCAGCTTCTGGGTTGCAGTGACCACCTTCCTCTTATTTAAGGCCAAGTGCTTCCCTGTGCTTGGGCTCCCAAAGTCCTCCCAGGTTCTCATGACACCATCACTTATGTTCATTCTCCAGTGGATCTTGTGTCTTGCAATTGATCCTACTGAAGTGGTGTCATTTTTCTAGAGAAATACCCGAGGTTCACTGTCTTGTGCTAAGGAAATTGAAGACATGGACACACAAGGAGTGGATTTAAGAGTAGAAGTTTAGGCCAGGCGTGATGGCTCATGCTTGTAATCCCAGCACTTTGGGAGGCCGAGATGGGTGGATCACCTGAGGTCAGTAGCTCAAGACCAGTCTGGCAAACATGGAGAAATCCCGTCTCTACTAAAAATACAAAAAAATAGCTGGGCAAGCTGGTGGTCGCCTATAATCCCAGCAACTTGGGAGGCTGAGGCAGGAGAATCGCTTCATCCCAGGAGGTGTAGGTTGCGGTGAGCCAAGATCGTGCCACTGCACTCCAGCCTGGGTGATAGAGCGAGACTCTGTCTCAAATAAATAAATAAATAAATAATATAAGTTTAATAGGAGAAAGAAAGAAGTGAGAGCTTCTTTGTGCAGCTGCTTTGTGCATGGTGGTTCACGCCTGTAATCCCAGCACTTTGGGAGGTTGAGGGAGGCAGATCATGAGTTCAGGAGTTCAAGACCAGCCTGGCCAACATAGTGAAACCCTGTCTGTACTAAAAATACAAAAAATTAGCCAGGCATGGTGGTGGGCGCCTGTAATCCTGGCTGCTCCAGAAACTGACGCAAGAGAATCACTTGAACTCAGGAGGCGGAGGTTGCAGTGAGCCCAGATTGCACCACTGCACACCAACCTGGGCAACAGTGCAAGACTCCCTCTCAAAAAAAAAAAAAAAAAGAATACTATATATGTTATTATTATCCGTAAATTGTGTGCTACAGTCATTTATAAGAATAAAGTTCATGATAAACTGTATGTATAATATATGGAGACAGATGTCGCACATACACCTTTAGTTTTTGGTAGTTGGTTGTTAAAATTTTACCATGACACCATTGCTCACCAGCCCACTGTATTTATTACCAAGACCTGTTGCTGTTATGTCCTGCATATCCCTCAACCATACCCATCTCCTCTACCTTCGTCTAGTTATGACCATCTCCCAAATGCCAGACCCCTAAATGGTCCCTCAAATCTATTTTCCTCCCTCCAGTCTTTTTGAACTTCAAATGTGATCACTCATCTTTTCTTTTTAATGAATATTTCATGGAGGGCTGGCCGTATATCCTGCACTAGAGGCTGGATATAAACAGCAATGGACAAAACACACAGAAATCTCTGTCTTTGTGGTGTTTCCACTCCGGAGAATTAGAAATTAATAAGTGCTATGAAGTGAAGTGGAGCAAGGGTTGGGGCTAGCAAGGGCGGGTAACAAAGTTGTCACAATCATAAAATTTGCACAACAGTGCAGCCACATATTACTGCCCCAGGGACCGGCTTCTGGCTCTACCTCCTAGTGTCACCTTGAACCCAGCTGTTCTGTCCTGCTTGACTATGGTTGTAGATCTCCCAAGCCCTACCCCACATCAATTTCCCTCTTTTCTCATTCCAATTCCCACTGCACCACGTAGACCCCAGGCTGGGTGAAAGCCCCAGGCTTACAGTTTGCTTGGGAAAAGAATTTGAATAAAAATCTAGAGCTTTGTTCTTATTTCAAGTAAACTTTGTTACCCTAACAGTGAATGCTAGAAGCATGAACTAAAGTGTCATTGAGAGTGCATATATTTAAACGAAGGAAGTGGAGACACATTGCACTGGGTGATAACTGTATTAAAGAGTTATGACTTGTGCAAACGCGTCTTTATAAGCTACTCTTCCTATCTTGAAAGGAGGTGAGTAGATTGATATCATTGTTATAAGCAATAGTGTAAAGAGAGTCTGTATGTTTTATTTTGACCCTTAATCAGAAATTCTTTGAGACTGAAAAATATTGGAGAAGAAAATAATGGAAAGATTAATTAATAAATATGAAGCAAATAAAGGAAAAATGTGAGAAGAAATTTTGGTATTTCAACGAGCTAGTAACAATTGTGTGTGTATGCATGTATAAATTTAAATAGATATCCACATGCATATACACACAAACACACACACACACTCTCTCTCCAAAGGTTTGATTTTGTTATTCTCTAGTGCAATTCTGCTGAAATTTGCACTTGGCCACAAAATAACATTAAAAGTCCATCATTTATTTCTCGAGAGACGATAGCAAGTTGGATGTTCATTACTGCATTTCAATAATCTAGGAAGGCTTTCAAATTAGAGCCCTTAGGCCATCGCAAAGGTGTCAGTTCCTGAGATGCTGACAATCAAGTGGGCAGCGGTTCCAGCTTTTGTGACAAATGACCATGGAAAATACTGTATCAATTAGGCCTGAGTGTGAATATTTCTTGTCATCAGTATTTGAAAAGATGTTCTGAATTGCTTACTTATTGGTTTATGTAGAAAAAGTGCCAAAGACCAAGAATTTTATTTTTGCAACCTTTCCCTTCCTGTGCCTGTTAAGAAATTTCTTTTTAGCTGGCTGAGAGAGGGTCAATGGTCAAGACCGCAGATGCTGTGGGTCAATGCACAGGGGACAGGACAACGAGTTAGCTGCGGAAGTGGAGAAGAGATGGAAAACAGTGCAGGTAGTGTTGGAAGGAATTCGGGGAGTTTGCAGAGAAAAATCAGAACCATGGTACTGCTTTTCATGTGATAGAAACCAAGTATTGTGGGTTAAATGGTAGCTCCCAAAAGATCATATAAATGGAAGCTGTAAATGTGACCTTATTTGGGAAAAGGATTTTTGCAGATGTAATTAAGAATATCCAGATGAGATCATCCTGGCTTAAGGGGGGCCCTAAATGAATGATAGAAGAAGAAAAAGGGAGAAAAGAAACTGATGGGGGAGAAGATGTGAGGGTGGAGGCAGAGGTTAGAGTGAAGCATCTTCCAACCAAGGAACACCCAGGGCTTCCAGCAGCACCCGGAAGCTATGAGAGAAGCAGAGCATGGATCGTCCCTCAGAGCCTCCAGAAGAAACCAACCCTGCCAACCCTTGACTTCAGACTTCTGGCCTCCAGAACTGTGAGGACACAAATAGATCTTGTCATAAGACCAAGGTAGTGGTAAGCTGTTGGAACAGTCCAAGGAAACAAATATATCTAACAAATGTGTAGGGTAGAGAGTGGGAGGGTTAGGGGCTGGGAAGTAGAGAGAGAAGGAGAGGTCACCTTTTAAAGGAAACTTTAGTAAACACATTTTTTTCAGTGATAGACTGGATGAAGAAAATGTGGTACATATTTACCATGAGCTATATACATACATATATACACATATACACATATATGTATATCATATACATGTCTACACATAATGTATACCATATACATGCATACACATATGTATATGTGTATGTGTAGATATGTATGTCTGTATGCTACACACATATACATATATACATATGTGTATGTATGTGTATATGTGTATATCATATACACATGCATATATGCAGAGGTATAGATGTGTATATATGTATACCATATGCAATACACACTATGCAACCACAGAAAAGAACAAGATCATGTCCTTTGCAGGGACGTGGATGGAGCTGGAGGCCATTATCTTTAGCAAACAAATGCAGGAACAGAAGACCAAATACCATGTCCTCACTTATAAATGGAAGCTAAATGGTGAGAACACATGTACACACAGAGGGGAACAATGCACACTGGGGCCTAGCGGAGGGGGAAGGGTGGGAAGAGGGAGAGAATCAGGAAAAATAACTGATGGGTAATAGTCTTAATACTTGGGTGATGAAATAATTTGTACAACAAACCCCAATGAGACAAGTTCACCTATGTAAAAAAACTTCACGTGTACACCTAAAATTAAAAGAAAGTTAAAAAAATTTATATATAAAAGTTATATTAAAAAATATATTTTTATATATTATAAATGAATAAATATGTGTAGATATAGACATGCATACATATGTATTTAAAATTTCTGCTTTATGCCTGGTTGTCCCAGGGACTTGGTTCTCATGAAGCTTATATTCTACTCTGAATGTCACACTCTCCTAGGGTGAAAGTGATTCTGAGTTCAAGTACTTTCCTGCCCCGCTACCCTCAGAGTGACCATCAGCCTAGAGGCAGCATGACTGTGCTGCTGGATGGAGGAGCAGGAGCCCCAGGTGACCCAGGTTAGCCATGGAGGTTCGTGAGTCACCCAGCAGAGCTAGCAGAAAACTGCGAAAATGGGTTTGAGCGAGTCATGACAATGCCCCTGTTCAGAACTGCACACATCAGAAGGAAAACCAAAAATACAATATATTACACGAATTCCCCAAATTGAGAAAACCTGCTTACCTTGTTTGAGAAACTGCCACCTGGAATTAGTGTGGAGCTTGCCACACCATTACAAGGAGATGGTGGTGAAACGTCCTTTGCAAAAATCACAGTAGTGAGAAAAAGACAATGAAAGAGATCTGATCTAAACAATCCTCATCTTTCCTTTAACATCCAAACTGCGCTTGGTCACTTCTGAGCTTGGGCCAAGTTAGCTCTGGTAGTAATTTAATTTATAGCTTAAATGATAAAAGCCCTTCTCCAAAACTAAACCACCTTTGTAAAACTAATGCAAGACCACCAGGTTAGAAGGATGAGAGGAGCCTGAAGTATGCTAAGATGTAGGGATAAACAATTACCAGCCATTATTGTGGAGGTCACAAGATTTGCAACTTCCCCAATTACTCCTGCAGATAACAGCACTATTGTAGAATGTTTCTGAAAACCAGATGCCCCACCCAGGCCCATGGTTAAATTGCTCCTGTGGTCCCGCCCAGAAGCAGACTCAGCACATAGGAACTATTTTCCACATCCCTATGGTTGCATCCCCAACCAGTTAGCAGCACCCATTCTCTAGCCTCCTGCCTGCCAAACTATGCTTGAAAAACCCTAGCTTCTGAATTTTTAAGGAGGCTGATTTAAGTAATAATAAAAAATAATAAAATGTTGGTCTTTCATTTAGCTGACTCTATGTACATCAAACTCTTTCTCTACTGCAATTTCCCTGTCTTGACAAATTGGCTTTATTTGAACACTGGGTAAAATGAACCCACTGGGTGGTTACAGTGTGATGCAGCCCCAGCAACACCCCCATGGTGAACAAGAAGTACCTTGGCAGGAGCCAGCTCAGTGCTTCTCAGAGTACGGGGACACGCAATGTGGGTCCTTGAGTCAGGGTGGGGGAGAATGGGGAACTCAGGGTGGACATATTATTCCTTGTTTTATCACTCTGAAACTGGGTGTTTCTGGGGCACCTGGTGGTAATGACCAAAGTTCCATTCTCATGAGAGAAAGGGAATGGAGACTGCACATGAACAGAGGCCATGGTGTCCTGTTGGGGACCAGTAAGGCTTTCCCTGGAAAGCAGCCACAGAACAAAGGGTGTCAGCCCCATGTGGCCTCAGCTCTCTCCCCTCTGACTGGTTAAGAACAATTCTGGGGTGGACCACTCAGTTTTGGGTACTTTTTTCAGAATTTTTGCAATGGATGAAATGGGAATGGCAGGAGTCCAGGAGTATGGGATTGATTAAAGTTAGAAGGACAGAGGTTGTCCCCGAGAAGTGAACAGAATATATCTGGAAGGGGTGGAAATGAGACCAGGAAAGGTCATGCTGTGCTAGGTTTCAGAGTTTTGAGGTGTTTGGAGGAAAGAAAGGAGGGATTTGGCGTGCAACATAAAGAAAGAGACTCAGAGAAGGGGAATATTGAAGAAGCTGAATTTTAAAATTTGACAATTTTAAAAGACTTCCTTAAAGATTTAAATTGCATTTCAGTAATTATCTGGGAGCTAGTGGCAATTCTTTGACATTGTCATCATGTAAAGATGGTCCTTCAGGCAAGAAAGTTTTATATGGTTTTATATGAGGTATATTCAATTGCTTTCAGAGCAAACCTGAAACAACTTTTCCTCCAAGCAGGGAAATATTCAAAAAACTTTTCACTGATTTATGTGTATTTTCCTTACTGGCCAGCAAGAGTTCAAAGGAGTCAAAAAGGCCAGGTGCAGTGACTCATGCCTGTAATCCCAGCACTTTGGGATGCTGAGGTTGGTGGATCTCTTGGGATCGGGAGTTCAAGACCATGTCTCTATTAAAAATGCAAAATTAGTTAGACATGGTGGCACACACCTGTAATCCCAGCTCCCTGGAAGGCTAAGGCAGGAGAATCGCTTGAACCTGGGACGTGGAGGTTGCAGTGAGCTGAGATCCTGCCAGTGCACTCCAGCCTGGGCAACAAGAGTGAAACTCCATCTCAACAGAAACAAAAACAAAAAACAAAAAACCCAAACCAAACAAACAAAGGAGTCAAAAGGTGGAGACCAATTCCTAGAGAATTTGGATCCTAAAGTTTTAGCTGATATGATGAGACCCTGATGCTGCGTTTATCTCTGACCGTCTCAGCGCTCCTTGTCATGCTCCTCCTCTTCATTTCTCTTCATATGTAAAAACAGATTTTCCAAGGTTTCCCCCACTTCTCTGCTTTCCTCTAAAAACATGTATGTTTGGTGGTCTCCAATGCTCTTTTGGAACTGTCCTTCGATAAATCTTGTTCACGACAGATCTGAGAGCTCCTACCTGTCACCATTGACTGTGACTCACTTGGCAGAAGGAAAAGCTGAACTCAAGAGTGCTTCAGCTGCACCACAGATAATGTACTCAAATTAAAAGCAATGGAAAGATCATAACATGTCTTATGTCATATCTGGATCTGGAATGCTATCACAATTTATTGAGGATTCCTTATTTTGTTTTATTTTTTCTCTCCATAGACACAAATATTGCCAAGAAGAATATGAGCTACAATTTTTTGTCATGGATAAATTATTCCTTCCATATAACAATTAACTTTTGTTTAATTCATTTTCATTCATTAACTTATTCATTACACAAGTATTTCTTGAGTTCCTACTATGTGCAAAGCTCGACTGGGTTGGTTGATGGAAAATATTCCATTTCATGCTTTTGGCCATGGATGCTATAATTTAGAACTTTCTAGTTCTCTTCTTCTGTTTCAGAGATGGTTTCGTTTAGTTTTTTATTTATCACAAAGTGCATTGTTAAAATCTGAATTCACTTCTATGTTTCTAAAGCAATAGTAATAATAGTTACTATAATCATAAGAGGTCAAGCTGCTTTAGTATATTGAAAGATCAACTTGCTGACCAATTTCAATGCTGACATATTTGAAATCGCTAATACAAAATGGTTATAGGAGACAAGAAAAATTTAAAAAGAGTGATAGGAAACTTAGATGCACCATGCCCATCAATGACCTTGGGAATCTGCTATAAAATATTTTACATTTTGAAAGGATCAAATGAGTGGTTGGGGAGAGACATTTTAAAAAACGTATGCAAGTATAACAATACATTTAGCAAACGAATTGGGGCCTGTTTGTAGTAATGAACCAACCTGTTGTCCATCACAAACGCACCAGTCAACGTTGACAATGGTGACATTGTGTGTTCCCAGGACTCAGAAGGTTGTGATGTGAAAATTATCCTCCAGTTAGCCCTGATTCCAAATTGAACCCTTAGAGAAATATTTGGTCAGAACTGTGCTTTTGAAATAAAGTAAATGTGCTTTTTAAGAAATCAAACTAAGTTATAGACAATGGTTTTACGGAACCATGTGGATTAAGTGGATTTAACTGTAATTTTAGACAAAATAAGGTTAGTTTCAGGAGACTTTGCATTAGGATTTTTAAAAAGTTAAACAAAACACACCAATGCAATGGAATTCCGTGCTGGCTGCCTGGTGGCAAAAAGAATAAGCAGCTTCCTAGCTCAGCACAGTAATCAGTGGTCATTAGGCTAAAAGAAATCAAAAGATACAGAGTTCACCTAGAGTTTTTATCAGGGTTTAGTGTTTTTTAACTGAAATTACCTTATATTAGTTAAAAAAGAAAAGAGATCCAAATTTGCATTTAGGTCTTCTAGAGGAAAATCAAAGCAGGTGTTGGACGATCCAGGTCAGGAAGAAAAAAACCAAAAATCTACCCAATTTTTTTTTTTTTTTTTTTTTGAGACGGAGTTTCACTCTTGTTACCCAGGCTGGAGTGCAATGGCGCGATCTCGGCTCACTGCAACCTCTGCCTCCTGGGCTCAGGCAATTCTCCTGCCTCAGCCTCCTGAGTAGCTGGGATTACAGGCATGCGCCACCATGCCCAGCTAATTTTTTGTATTTTTAGTAGAGACGGGGTTTCACCATGTTGACCAGGATGGTCTCAATCTCTTGACCTCGGGATCCACCCACCTCGGTCTCCCAAAGTGCTGGGATTACAGGCGTGAGCCACCGCGCCTGGCAAATCTACCCAATATTAAAGCAAAAACAGGATCACTTTGCCCAAATAATTCAGATTAACCACATAGACCAGCATTGCTGGGCTACTACTTCATTCCAGGCACCGGCGGGTGGGATCTTCATGCATGGCCAGATTTCTACCAGCCAGTTCAGCCTCAGAGTTTAATATTTCTCTAACAGCCACGTAGAATAGACGTTCTTCAGCTAGGAATTTGAAGGCTCCCTAGTCTAGCCTCACAATTACCCACCCAATCCTTTCTACTTCTGGGATGCACATGACCAGAAGGTAAATCTCCTTCCTGCCCCTTTCCTCTCCTTCCTTTTTCCTTTCTCTTTTTTCTCTCACCTGAGCACCCACCACCTTCACCTGGATCATAAGCCCTTGGTTCATACTAAACCTGGAAACCCCTCTCTTCTCAAGACTGACTCCTCATGAAGGATGTGTGCTAACCAGTTTCTTGCTGCTGCAACAAATCACAACCAACTTGGTGGCTTAAAACAATACAAGTTTATTCTCTCATAGTTTTTGGAGATCAGAAGTCTAAAGTGAGTCTTAGGGGAATGAGGTCAAGGAGTTGGCAGGGGTAGTTCCTTCTGGAGCTCAGGGGGAACCCGCCCCCTTGCCTTTTTCAGCTCTGGAGACTGCCTGCATTCCTGGGCTTGGGGCACCTTTGCATCACTCTGAGCTCTGCTTCTCTGGCCACATCTCCTACCAACCTCTTGCATCTGCTTTATAAAGACCCTTGTGATGACATGGGTCTTCCCTGCATGCTCAGAGATCATCTCCCCAACACCAGATCCTTAATTTAGTCACATCAGCAAGTCCTTTTCACTACATAAGGTGATACATCCACAGGGGATTGGGATGACGGCATTTGTTGGGGGGCGGGGATTATTCAGCCAACTACAGGCCCTCACCAAATGCTCCTCCATGTGTCTACAGCATCCTCTTTGCTGTCTGGCTCCTACAACGGCAACTGTGTTACAGCATTTTTAGCTATTTGCTAAAAATTCACTTATTTGCCTGAGAAATTTCAGCCCTTGCCATCTGTGTGGTCCACTCACTTGCCCTCGGATCTATTTCTGGGCTGTTTTATTCTCTGCTTCTTAACACAGCGGGGCTGGCCCCATAACCAGGCCTGCAGCCCCCATCTGCTGGTTTTGGGTTGGATTGGGGAAGTCCGGGGAAAGGAAAAGCTGGGACTTTCCTCAGCTTCCCTCTGTGCTGGGTGGTGGCCCTGGGCCCCCGCTGCACTTTCTCTGTGCTTTCCCCTCCTGCTGGTGGTTCCATTCCTTCCCTCGTCCTCTCCATTTGCTCCTCCAGTCTCCCTGTGCTGCTGATCTCCAGGTTGCCTCCCTTTCCCCTGTGTGTGCTTTCAACTCTTCTAAACACTTTTGCATTGAATTCTCTCAGTTATATGTCCTCTATGAAATTATCTGATGGGGATTCTGTTTCCCTGGCTAGACTCCAACAGACCCACCATTTCAGCAGCAGTGGGGAGGTAGAGATAAAAATGGCTTAGCCTTCTTCTCAGAGGTTAACAGTGTGGCTGAGGACACATTAGAGCAGTGCTGGGCAAAGCACGATGAGGTAAGGGTGACTGACAGGTGTCCATCAGCAGGATGCCATGGGGGTGGCAGACAGGTTCTCTAGAGAGACTTTAAGCCTCACGTAGCTTTGGTTTGGAAAGACGGGAAGAATTTCAAGGCAAAAAGGTGGGGAAAGGACATCTGAGGAGGAGGGAAGAAATCAGTAGACATGGAAGCAGGACACTGAAGGGAGCCCCTGGAATGAAAAGTGCCGGGTGCGGCTTCAGGGCCAGGTTCACACACTCAGGATGGGTGCGAGAGAGTGTCCTGGGGCCACTGGAACAAACATGCATGCCTGGTGGCTTAAAACAACAGAAATCTACCCTTTTGCAGTCTCTAGAAGTCATTGAAATCCCATATTCATGTACTGTAGGGCCATGCTGTCCCTGAAAACACTTCTGGTTTCTGGGGGTGGTCAGCTAGCCTTGATGTCCCCTGGCTTGTGGAAGCGTCACCCAAATCCCCGCCTCTGTCCTCCATGGCCTTTTTCCTGTGTGTGTCTTAGTGTCCAAATTTCCCTCTTGTAAGAACGCCAATTGTTGGATTTAGGACTCCTTTGGACTCATTGGATTTAGGACTCCTTGGATATTGGACACCTTTGTCCAACAGAAAAACTCCATCCCTACATCTTCACCTAGCCAATGCTTACTTGTCTCGTGCTAAAAAAGCATTAAGTAGAGAAAGCCAGTGAAAAGTTGAGCATCGCAATTATCTTTCTTTGATTATCTATTCCCCACCCTCTAATTCTCTCCACTTAGCACAGACTCCATCCGACTCTAGCCTGACCTCATCTTGGTTACATCTCCAAAGACTCTATTTCCTGTTACATGGCCTTACGTAACCTGTGAAGCTATATTTGCAGGCACCAGGGGTTAGGACTTGAACATACGTTTTTTGGGGACATAATTCTGCCCATACCAGACTGGTTTATTTATGAAGAGGCTCAAATGCCATGCTCAGATATGTGTTTGGTGCCAGGGTGTTATGTTAGCTGGGGAATGACATGAGGGGCATCTCTTCTACTGTTACACTGTGATGAGCATTCAAACCAACCCTGATCTCCTTTATTAACGAAAACAAAAACGAAACAGCAACTTTCCCAACCCCACGTGTCCCTGTGTCTCTCTTCCTTTCAGGAGCCAACTTGTGTACACTCCCTGCCCCCACTCTATACCTTCCATCTATTCCATCACCCACTGAAATTGACATTCTGTTCCCACTACTCTCATCTGCTCCCTGTGCTGTCACTCACCATCTTTCCTTCTACCTACTGAAGGCACTGCACTCTGCCAAATAGTGTCACTTAGCTTCTGCACCCCTATCTGCAGCTCAACTTCTCCAAAACCCAATTATTCACTTCTCTCTTTTTGAGTCCTCTATGGTGGCAATGAATGGCCTTGCTACTGCCCTAGCTCCCAAACCGGAGCTCCAAAGTCACCCTCAACACCTTATTCTCACTCCTGCAATGTCCCTAAATCTGCATAATTGCACTATCTCTCACCAAAATTGCTGCAACCATCTCCAAAATGATTCCCAGACCATCAGACTAGCTACTGTGAAATGCTTATAGCAGCCACAGAGCTTTTTCATGAATGGGAATCTAGTCATATGACTCTCCTGCTTGAAACCTCTCCATGCCTCCAATTGCCTCCAGCGCAGACTGGCTTCTGGTGCTGCTGACCTGGCCCTGAAGGGCTGGGCCCAGCTAGTTTCTATTCTTATCATGCTTCGCTCAGATACTGTACTACACACATTTCTGACCCCTAACTATGCATCTTGTCCTGAGAAGCTTTCTTCTAACAGGAAAACTCCCTCTCTACCTTTTCATCTGGCCAATGCTTACTTATCTCATGCTAAGAAAGCAGGAAGCAGAGAAAGCAAGTGAAAAGCTGAATACTGCGATGATCTTTCTATGATTATCTACTCCCGCATCCTCCACTTCTCTCCACTTAGGACAGAATCCAGGTGTCCCCTCTCTTGATGCCTCAGGATGCAGGAGTGCAGGACCAGCAGCTAGCTCCCACACTGAGCACTAGGAGAGGCCAGGCAATTCCCTAAATGATGGAGACATTTCAAATACTCATCAGATCCCAAACGCACTGGGTAGAATTGGCAGTTAAAACAGCTCTTTGGTTTCTAAGCCAAGAAGATACACTTTACATAAATGACAGGAAATTTGTGCTCCTTTACATCAAAGCCCTGTGCAGTGCAGTGTGGACTTGACCATCTGCAGGGGGACTGGCTAACAGAAGCCACTTCTAAAAGCAAATCCCACTGAAATTTTCCAATTTATATTTTGGAAGATACCAAAAATGTCAATGCTGAAAAGGTCCTTAGCCATCACCTAGGTCCAACTACTTTGCTCTCTATAGGCAAGAGCAGGTGGCTTCAGAGAGATCAGATGACTCACTTAAGGTGATTTAACTCATTGAGGGATGGACAGACACAGGCACTGAGTGTCCTGAGCCCATGCCAGTGTTCCTTTTATAGACAGTTTCTATCATTTATGATGATACTTTTCATCTCCATTATAGTGAAAAGAAAAGGTCAAAAAGATTTAGAGTCTAATCCTGTTGATCTGCTCACCAGCCTTCTGATCCCAGGGAAACCACTTGTCTAAGCCCAGACTTTCCATCTCTGTTGTGGTGATACGGTTTAGCTGTGCCTCCACCCAAATCTCATCTTGAATTGTAGTTCTCATAATTCCCACACGTGGTGGAAGGGATCCAGTGGGAGGTAATTGAATGATGGGACTGGGTCTTTCCCATGCTGTTCTCATAATAGTAAATAAGTCTCACGAGATCTGATGGTTTTATAAAGAGGTGTTCCCCTGCACATGTGCTCTTGCCTGCTGCCATGTAAGAACCGTGACTTTACTCCTTCCTCCTTGCCTTCCATCATGATTGTGAGGCCTCCTCAGCCACGTGAAACTGAGTCCATTAAACCTCTTTCCTTTGTAAATTACCCAGTTTTTGATGTTTTTGGTATGTGTTTATCAGTACCATGAGAACAGGCTAACACAGTAAATTGGTACTGGGAGTGAGGTGTTGCTGTAACGATACACAAAAATGTGGAAGCAACTTTGGGACTGAGTGACAAACAGATGTTGGAACAGTTTGGAGGGCTCATAAGAAGACAGGAAAATGTGGGAAAGTTTGGAAAGTCCTAGAGAATTGTTGAATAGCTTTGACCAAAATGCTGATAGTGATATGGACAACAAAGTCCAGTCTGAGGCCAGGCGCAGTGGCTCAAGCCTGTAATCCTAGCACTCTGGAAGTCCAAGGCAGGCAGATCATGAGGTCAGGAGTTCGAGACCACTCTGACCGACATAGTGAAACACTGTTTCTACTAAAAATACAAAAAATTAGTCAGGCGTGGTGGTGTATTCCTGTAATCCCAGCTACACGGGAGGCTGAGATAAGAGAATCACATGAACCCGGGAGGCAGAGGAGGTTGCAGTGAGCCAAGAACAAGCCATTGCACTCCAGCCTTGGGACAGTGAGAGACTCTGCCTCAAAAAAAAAAAAAAAAAAAAAAAAAAAAAAAATGTCCAGTCTGAGGTGGTCTCAGATGGAGATGAAGAACTTTTTGGAAACTAGAGTAAAGGTCACTCTTGCTATTCAAAGAGACTGGTGGCATTTTGCCCCTGCCCTAGATATCTGTGTAACTTTGAACTTGAGAGAGATGACGTAGGGTATCTGGAGACGAACTTTCTAAGTGTCCAAGAATTCAACAGGAAGCAGAGCATAAAAGTTTGGAAAATTTGCAGCCTAATGATGTGATAGAAAAGCAAACCTCATTTTCTGGGGAGAAATTCAAACCGGCTGCAGAAATTTGCATAAGTAAGGAGAAGCCAAATGTTAATCACCAAGACAGTGGGGAAAATGTCTCCAGGACATGTCAGAGACCTTCAAGCAGCCCCTTCCATCACAGTCATGGAGGCCTAGGAGGGAAAAGTAGTTTCCTGGCTGGGCCCAGGGTCCCCTGTTATGTGCAGCCTAGGGGCTTGTTGCCCTGCATACCAGCTGCTCCAGCCATGGCTAAAAGGGCCAAGGTACAGCTTGGGCCATGGCTTTGGAAAGTGAAAGCCCCAACCCTCAGCAGTTTCCATGTTGTGTTCAGTTTGCAGGTGCACAGAAGTCAAGAATTGAGGTTTGGGAACGTCTACCTAGATTTTAGAGAATGTATGGAAATGCCTGGTTGTCCAGGCAAAAATTTGCTGCAGGGGTGGAGCCCTTATGGAGAACCTCTGCGAGGGCAGTTCAGAAGGGAAATGTGGGGTCAGAAGCCCCACACAGAGTCCCTACCAGAGCATTGCCTAATGGAGCTGTAAGAAGATGGCCATTGTCTTCCAGACTCCAGAATGGTAGGTCTGACCATTGACAGCTTGCACCATACACCTAGAAAAGCTGCAGACACTCAATGCCAGTCCATGAAAGCAACCATCTGGGGAGTTGTAAGCCATAAAGTCACAGGGACTGAGCTGCCCAAGACCTTGGGAGAACCCCTCTTGCATCAGCATGACCTAGACGTGAGACATGGAGTCAAAGGAGATCATTTTGGAACTTTAAGATTTGACTTCCCCACTGGATTTTGGACTTGCAATGGGGCCTGTAGCTCTTTTGTTTTGAACAATTTCTCCCATTTGGAATGGGTATATTGTATCTAAGAAGTAACTAACTTGCTTTTGATTTTACATGCTCATAGGTGGAAGGGACTTGCCTTGTCTCAGATGAGACTTTGGACTGCGGACTTTTGGGTTAATGCTGGAATGAGTTAAGACTCTGGGAGACTGTTGCAAAGGCGTGATTGGTTTTGAAATGTGATGACATGAGATTTAGGAGGGGCCAGGGGAAGAATGATATGGTTTGACTCTCTCCCCTCCCAAATCTCATCTTTGAGTTGTAACTCCCATGATTCCCATGTCATGAGAGGGACCCAGTGGGAGGTAATTGAATCATGGGACCAGGTCTTTCCCATGCTATTCTCATGATAGTAGATAAGTCTCATTAGATCTGATGGTTTATAAAGGGGTGTTCCCCTGCATGTGTACTCTTGCCTACCACCACATAAGACGTGACATTGCTCCTCCTTGCCTTCCACCATGATTGTGAGGCCTCCCCAGCCATGTGTAACTATGAGTTCATTAAACCTCTTTCCTTCATAAATTATCCAGTTTTGAGTATGTCTTTATTAGTAGCATGGGAACAGACTAATACACTTGGGTGTCATCCATCCTGTTTTTGTCCTCGTCTTTATAGCAGAATTGAATATTCTCAGATAATACAGCAAATGCACATTATGCTTTTTCTAAAGACCTCTTTAGTTAGCAGAAAATTTGCCATACAAATTAAGAAGTAGTTAGAACAACAATGAAACTCTGCTTAAGGATCTGGTGGGATGCTGCTAAAGCAGCACTTACTGGCACATTTATAGCCCTAAATGCTTTTATTTAATTTGAACAAATAAAATTATTTTTAATATTTAGTCTTAGTAAATAATAATCTTATATAAATACTTAAATATTTAAATAAGACAAATAAATGAGTTAAACATTCGATTCAAGAAGCTAGATTAAAAAGGTAAAAATAAATGAGTAGAAAGCAAAGATTCGAATTAAGAATAGTTAACAGAAAAGCTGAGGGGTTTTAATTATTGGGAAGCTCAATAGCATCAGTGGGGTGCTGACTTAAGTAGGGAAATAAATGTAATCTGAGGCTTAATATAAATAAAATGCTTTATGCCAAAGATGGTGATTGCTACAGTATATTCTGCATTACTTGGTTCAGCTGTGGGGCTTTAAATGATTGGAACAGGAAGCGTGAATTATTCAGAAATTACTATGGAAACTGAATGTCTAACCTAGAAAAAAAGAAGTCTATGGAAGGGTCTGCAAAAGGATGGGTGATACTCAGTTCATTTGATAATTTAGGGATAAACATAATGTACTTGTTTAGAAGTTATAAAAAGTCAAATTTCAAGTTGTTGTAAGTAAAAGGCATTGATCTAACAATCAGGAGTGTTCGAGCGAAATCAGGAGCAACTGTGAAGTTGCATCCTCTTGGTTCTTTCTGGAAAGAGCTCAAGAAGGTGGGATTATCTGTGAGTAATGGAGAGAAACTAAATGGGAGATTCCCTCCCTTGTGGGAGACTCAGGATCCAAAGGGTCTATTGATCAAGAATAATAATATTATGATGCTGTGGAGGCAACTCTAGTATTTAAAAGCTGCTTTCTACCAACAAAACTCTATTATTTAGGAAATTTAGACAAATGTGATCTTGTAATCATATTCCTGGGGCAGTGTGAGCCACTCCAGATTAATTTCTTCCTAACACTCGTTGTGATCAACAGCTATCTTATTTATTATTTGCTTGTCTGCTACTTATATTATTATATGCTATTTGCTTATCTGCATATTGCCCTTGTTTCCCTCCCTGAGAACAGAGACCTTTTTTTCTGAGATCTCTGTGTACTTGGTACCTAGTAATGGACTGGCCCATAGTCTATGCTTGGTACATATTTGTTTAAAGAACAAGTCTAGAGTTCTTGACTTTATAAATGGTCTATGTGTCTGGTTCAGGAGATTCATATACTCTTGAAATTTGTATATACTTTGGGTCTGTGAAGGGAGAAAGTCCATAGATTTTATCAGATGTTTAAATGGCTCCCAGATCCAAGCAGGGCTGAGACCCTGAGTTCAGTAAGAGCAGGAAGAAACAAACAGGAATTTATATTTTTTCCTCTAGAACATTGTGGAAAATTTAGATTTAGTGTAATTCCAGCTGAACTTTAATGTACTTGCTCTGTTGGATAAATCTTCATGTGACCTTTCTACAAGCTGACAATTTGTATAGGATGTACATCTGATGGTTCAGATTTAATCACAACACTTGACTCAACAAATTCTCTCTTCCCCCCATAACAGATTTTTTCTAGTTTTTTTTTCAGTTTTGAGGAATATTTGTATTTCTTAATACCATGAAAAAAAATTTAAGAGATCCCTGAAACACTTATCTCCTTTTTTTAAGCACCCACTGGTTTTTAGCACAAGTGCAGATTCCTGGGGTGGAATTACTGCTCAGAGAAGCGCTCACACAAACTCAGAAATATGCACGCTTGTGCACACACACATTAATGCACACACACAGAGACTCACTGTGTACCACAGGGGGAAAGAAAATGGGTTTGGACAGTTTAGATGGCTAATCTACATCATTTAACTGGATCAGTTTTATTCTTGTAGGAATAATTTACAATTACCTGATTATGGTAGAGATCGTGGCCAGCTCCATTCTGTTAATAGTTAAATATAAAATTAAAATTAGTCCTGCTGGCAGCTGTGATTGGAACATAAAAATAAAAGTTGATAAAAATTCATAAAATAGCCTGGACCTGGGCCTCTTTCTGACTTTAGATGAGGTACTCTTATCTCTGCAGGTCTCTCATTCTCTGTCTTCCTTCGTACCATTGTTTGCCTTGCCATAAAATCACAGAATATTACAGTTGAACCCCAGACCATGATGGCAGCCCTGAAACTCCAGCTTCTTTTTCCCGTAACCGTCTCCTTCTTACAGGGCTAATGGGCTCTTTGACAGATGACAATAAAATTGGTCAGACATGTATCACCATTCTTCCAACCCTGTCTAGCTCTCAAATCCAAGTAGAAGAAGCCCCACTTAAAAATCTTCTGCGTGACCCCACGTGTAGGAAAGAAAGAGCCAGCCCTAACTGTGAACGCAGGTGAGGGGTGGGGCAAACCATTTTATTATCCAATGTGATGCTCATTCAAGAAGGGATAAGAAAGTTTTAAATGGGAAAATACAGCTTCAAAGTATTATCTCCACTTTGCCCTTTGACCTGGAGTTAGAAAATAAGTCAGAGAGACTTTTTTTTTTCTTTATTCAGGGGGCAGAGATGAAATGGAGGTAAAACACCTAGTTACTACCTCTGACTTCCAGAGATGCTTTTCAACAGGGTAGAAGAAGAAAATCTTTTTAAACCAAGAACTGAACTAATACTATGAATTTGTAGAGTAATTGCATGTTCATAGACCTTGTCCCCTGGAGCATGTGTTAATCTCTTTATATGTGGAGCATCTGGGATTTTCAGTAATTAAAAGAAAGCTTGGAGCCAGACATTTCCTTGAGGAGCCCGGAGAGATTTAGGCTCCAGGTTCTGTGTAACCCCTGGCACTCAGTGACATTTCCAATACATTGGTTAAATTGGGCATTGTAGATGTATTTCATGGTGAATACTGTCAACTCGGAGGCAATAGGGACACATAAATGCAGGCAGGACAGAGGTACATTTGTGGGTCTCAGGCACTCACACCCTGGGCGGGAGCGTGTTTCTCGCAGTTATTTGTGCCAGCAGCCGGTGGCTGTGGAATTTGCGTGTGTCCTGCACCGTCACTTGCTCTGGGCCTGGTCACGTCCTCCTCCACAGCTGTCCTCCCCTGCCCCTGCCTGGGCCCTTCTCTGCGAGATCCACGTTGCATTCCCTGCTGCACACGGGGATGCCCACCACCCGTGCCTGAAGCTGCTCCTCCCTGACTCTGTGACCAAGCAGGCTCTGTTTCCTGTTGCCTTCCCTTTTCTCCACTTGGCCTGGCTTTTGTATTTTCCTAACACCTCTGTGAATGAAATTCGTGGAGTCGTGATTTCCCAGGGGAAACCAACATTCTTCCCCTACTCCCCAGCACCACATTTGAAAGGGAAATTTCTTTTCCCAAGCTACAATCTATAGAATTTCTGTATTTGGACTTGAGTTTTACGGCCCCGTCTCTCTGCAGCCATTCAAAGCTTCCTGGTATAAAGGGGCAGCAAGTGCTGCCCACCTGGGTACTCACTGAGCTCAGGACCATGCGTATAAAGGGCACCAATGCCGGCCAGCAAAACGGCCCATTGTGTGGGCAGGGCTGCCCTGGGGTGATCCCACCCTTGGGTGATATTCTCCCCACTTGAGGGAGCACGCAAGTTCATAGTCATCCCGAGGGCTGCTCTTCGGATTCCATACCATGCTGTGCCACGTAACTGCAGAGTTCAGGTAGATGCAAACACCCTCCAAAGCCATTGCTGCAGCCCATGTTAATTACTCTTCTTCTGCTAGGAATTCAACAAAGCCAGGCTCCAGGGGTGGGAACTCTCACCCTGCCAGCTCCAAGCTCCTGTCAGAATCACTAGACCTTTGGGTAAGGACAACAGCCCCTCCTCAGGTCTTCCTGGGGGATTTCAAGTCTTCTCAGTGAACACAAGTGAATTCCCTTCTTCATACCTAAACAAGGCAGCCAGTCGACCTGGCACTAAAAAGGTGGGCTAAGGCAAACAGGGCAAAAACGAGAACAAGAAACGTTCTTTGGAGCCCCCAAACAGGAAATATATTTACTTTTTGCATTTCTGCAGACATTCAAAACAATTCCTGAACATTAAGAATCGTGCACCCATTTGGAATAATTGAAACTGAAATGTGAACGGAATTACATTTCACTAATCCATTTACAATGGTATGAATTGCTTCTCATAGCCAACTGCCAGATGGGCTGCTTTATTTAATAACTTGAATGCTAAAGGTCCCCCAGGCAAGGAGACAGTTCTACCACCAACTGTGGAATTTCCTTTTCCTTTCTTCTTTTTCTTGAGGTGGTCTGGCTTTGGTCCAAAACTTCCCGAGGTCTCAGCCAACAGGAGTACCTGCTCGCCTCTTCCTAGTTCCATCAGCCTGTGTTGTGCCTTGAGAGGACAAAAGGGGAACAAAGAACACGTCCTGTTTTGTTCCCACCCCATGATGGCTCAATTTCTCATAATTTATAGAAATAAAATATGCATGACTGTTACACCCGAAGTGCAGGAACAGGAACTGTTAGGACTTTGTGTCAAATAGAATCATCAAAAAACCTTTGAAACAAGGGCCCTTGGGGGAAATGATGTCGGGAAGCCCATCTTGGTTGGGAAGCACAGCAAGGTTGAGGGAATTGCTTTTCCCAGGAATCAAGCACTCCGGGGCACTCCAGGGTGGTCCTGCCGTCTTCTCTGAGACTCTAAGCTCCTCTTCAATCAGGTTTGATACAGAGTCTTGGGCCCAGTCACGTATATAGACCACTCCTGTCTGAGGATGGAGTGCTGCTGTGCATGCCCAGTTTTATGGTGAGGTGGGTCAGATAACACCCAGTCCATGATGGGTAGCTCAGGTCACATGGTAACCTGGTAGCCCATGGCAAAGTGTTTAGTTTCTACCAAAGCTGAGTTGCAGGCCAAGAGCTGTCTCAAAAGGAGAGTGGTTATCTGTGGAGGATGGTGGGACCTTCCTCCAAAATCCTAGAGGTCTCCACTGTGATTCACCTATAGACTGCCTAAAGCTCCACACTGCATTCCTCTCTGCCACTGCCACCTCCAGCACCATTGGATCTGCTGGGTCATATGGTCCAGGTGGTAGGGCCGCTTAAACAGCAGCCTGGGCCTGTTGCAGAGCCTTCTTCTTTTCTGATCCCTACTGAAAACTAACAGCTTTTTGTATCACTTGATAAATCGGCTGGAGTGACACCCAAATGTATCGCCTTCAAAATCCAAATAGGTCCACTAGGAGTCATCCCTCTGTTTTGGCTGTAGGAGGCGCTGGAGGCAGCAACTTATCCTTTGTGTTAGAAGGAATGTTTCAACCGACCCCATACCACTGGACTCCTGAAAATTTCACTAAGGTATAAGGCCCCTGAATCTTGAATGGATTTCATTCTCATGCTCTGACATGTAAATATCTTACCAATAATTTCAGAGTGATTGCTGCTTCTTACTTACTAGGTCCAGTAAGCATAATGTCTCAGTGTAACACACCAGTATGACCTCTTGTGAAAGGTGATCAAGTTCCTTGCAATCAAGTTTTTTTTTTTTACATTTTATTAGCTACAGTATAGATCCTAGAGCTGCCTCATTCCCTCCTCTCCCCCTCCCCCACCCTGGGGTCAGGCCTTGCCAGGAGCCCCTGCCTTTGCTACCTGGGCCCGCTGGAACTCCTGCTGCAGCTGAGCAAGGGTCTCTCTCTGTTGCTCTGACTGCCGCTCAAGATCCGGGAACTGGGATTCGTATCGCTTAATTTCAGCTGTGATATAGTCCAGCCTCTTCCCCACTGTGGCCTGAGCCTCTCCCAGCTCCTGTTTGACCAGCACCGGACCCAGAAGTTTAAAGACCACGTTGGACCCATCCAACAGGGCCAGTTCCTCTTTCACGTATTATTTTCAGTTAGTTGTGCTTCAAGTTTCTGCCTCCCTGACATGGATTTACTCAAGTCCTTCTGTAGCTGTTGATATTTCTCCACTTCTCCTTGCAGCTTCTTTTGAAACAGCTCCGCCGTGGCGGGGATGAAAGCTTA
This sequence comes from Aotus nancymaae, assembly GCF_030222135.1. Lineage (NCBI taxonomy): Eukaryota > Metazoa > Chordata > Mammalia > Primates > Aotidae > Aotus > Aotus nancymaae. The sequence goes on along the minus strand of NW_026988435.1, from coordinate 43,654,779 downwards.
AGGGGAGCGAGAGAAGGGCGCTGGATCTTACTCTCTGGAAGGTACCTGAGCTCCCCTTTCTGATCTGGCGTTCTCCCTTTAGTAGTAATCTGCAATCAAGTTTGTTTGCAAGGACTAGAGAGATGATAGGCCCCTGAGGTAGGACAGTGAAGGTATACTGGTGGCCCTTCCAGCTGAAAGAAAACTGCCTCCAGTGAGCCTTATGGACAGGGATGGAGACAAAGGCATTTGCCAGATCGGTAGCTGCATCCCAGGTACCAGGAGATGTGTTAATTTTCTCAAGCTGTGAGACTACATTTGGTACAGCAGCTGCAATTGGAGTCACCACCTAGTTAAACTTATGAAAATGCAGTGTCATTCTCCAAAACCCATCTGTCTTCTGCACAGGCCGAGCAGAAGAGCTGAACGGGGATTTGGTGGAAATGACCACCCCTGCATCTTTCAAGTCCTTAATGGTGGCACTAATCTCTGTAACACCTCCAGGGGTGAAATGCTCTTTTTGATTTACCATTTTCCTTGGTAGAGACAGCTCTAATAGCTTCCATATGGCCTTTCCCACCATAGCAGCCCAGATCCCACAGGTCAGGTAACCAATGTGGGGACTCTGCCACCTGCTAAGTGTGTGTTGATTCTAATTATGCATCCAGCAATGGGGAAATGACCGCATGTGGGTCTGGAGACATCCTGGACCGACTGTAAGTCAGAACTCAGTAAAAACTCCACTAATGACTTGACCTCAATAAACACTACCCTAATTGGATGGCCCCAGTGATGTTTTAGGTTCAGAGACATTGTCCAGTAGTCCTCGAAAGATCTGATTATTTCCTTTCCCACAATGCACAGTCACTGTGTCTAAATGCCAGAAGTCCCTTTTGGGAAGGCATCAGAGAAAGTTTAACAATATACATTAAAAAAAAAATATGTATATATATATATTTTTTATTGCACTTTAGGTTCTGGGGTACATGTGAAGAACATGCAGGATCGTTGCATAGGTACATACATGGCAATGTGGTTTGCTGCCTCCATCCCCATCACTTATATATGGCATTTCTCCCCATGTTATCCCCTCCCCAACTTCCTACCCCCTACTGTCCCTCCCCTAGTTGCCCCCAACAGACTTTAGTGTGTGATGCTCCCCTCCCTGTGTCCATGTGTTCTCATTGTCCAACACCTGCCTATGAGTGAGAATATGTGGTATTTGATTTTCTGTTCATGTGTCAGTTTGCTGAGAATGATGGTTTCCAGGTTCATCCATGTCCCTACAAAGGACACGAAATCATCGTTTTTTATGACTGCATAGTATTCCATGGTGTATATGTGCCACATTTTCCCTGTCCAGTCTATCATCAATGGGCATTTGGGGTGGTTCCAAGTCTTTGCTATTGTAAACCGTGCTGCAATGAACATACATGTGCATGTGTCTTTATAACAGAATGATTTATAATCCTTTGGATATATAACCTGTAATGCGATTGCTGGGTCAAATGGAATTTCTATTTCTAGGTCCTTGAGGAATCGTCACACTGTCTTCCACAATGGTTGAACTAATTTACACTCCTACCAACAGCATAAAAGTGTTCCTATTTCTCCACATCCTCTCCAGCATCTGTTGTCTCCAGATTTTTTAATGATCACCATTTTAACTGGTGTGAGATGGTATCTCAATGTAGTTTTGATTTGCATTTCTCTAATGACCAGTGATGATGAGCATTTTTTCATGTTTGTTGGCCTCATATATGTCTTCTTTTAAAAAGTGTCTGTTCATATCTGTCCACTTTTGAATGGGTTTGTTTTTTTTTTCTCTTGTGAATCTGTTTTAGTTCTTTGTAGATTCTATATATAAGTCCTTTGTCAGATAGGTAGATTGCAAAAATTTGTTCCCATTCTGTTGGTTGCCGGTTCACTCTAATGATAGTTTCTTTTGTTGTGCAGAAGCTCTGGAGTTTAATTAGATCCCATTTGTCTATTTTGGCTTTTGTTGCCAATGCTTTTGGTGTTTTGGTCATGAAGTCCTTGCCTATGCCTATGTCCTGAATGGTTTTGCCTAGGTTTTCTTCTAGGGTGTTATGGTGTTAGGTCTTATGTTTAAGTCTTCGATCCATACGTTTTCAATAGTGTGCCAGTTCCTTCCTCAGGGAGACCTGGTCTTTCCTTCATGCAAGGGGCTCTGCATTCATAAACTGGCTCAAGTCCAGCAGTTGGTTGAGGGCTCATGATTCTGTTTTTATGATTTGAGTTAGACTTTTGTTCACCTGACCTGAAAGTTTTCTGCTTGTACAGATCAAGTGAGAATGTAGTAGACTTCCCATTTATTTCATTTCTAGAAACACCACGATTAACTGGTCTATGTCACAGGTTAACATGAGTCACATTATGGTAACTGAACCCACTTTGCCTTTGGGGATTGAGTGTTGCCACTTGACCCCAGCCACCCCAGGATCCAATTATCCCCATCACATTTAAGTTTTCCAATTGAGTAATCATGGTTCCCACTGTAGGCTCTCGCATACAAGGAATCCCGATCACAGACTTCAGGGATGCCGGGGTTTCCATTCAAACCTGTTTCTCAAGGTGTTGGTGAAACATCTGTTTTCTGGATCCTCCACTGTGGGTGAACGGATTTTAAGTGACAAATCCACTCTAGTATTCCAATCTGCCTAAGCCTGTGATTCTCTGCCTCTATGTTAGCCCAAGGCAGATCAGGCGTCTCCAGTTCACTCATTTGCACAATCTTTTAGTCCATGTTTCATCCAACAACCAACCAACCAACCAACCAACCAACCAACCAACCAACCAACCAACCAACCAATTAGTGCCTGTTTAAACTCCCTGAGCTGCAACATTAAACACAGAATCCCTGCTTAGTGAGCCTCTATTAACACAATTTTCCTGACCTAACTTTATGTTCCTTCCAACATTTTCCAACATTCTTAGTATCCATTCCCACACATGTTTTCTAGATTTCTGCTTGTATAAGTTAGAAAACTCAAGTAGTGTTTTTGAAGGCACCACACCTCCTTATGTGTCACCCTGTGTATCTCAGCTTTAGGGGCCAGCTAGGACTTCAGCATAGTTACGGGTCTGGAAGCAGAGGGATGGTGGGGCTGGGTCCCAAGGAGAATCAGCACTGTCTTGCCTGGCAACTGCCTGAGGGGAGGCCATTACCATTTCCTCAGGCAATGCAGAGTTATTCCTCTCAAACAGGTGAAGAGACCTACATTACCCAGGATGCCACTGCCACTGAGGGTGGGGAGACCACTTTCATTGGAAAACAAGATTCATCAGAATTTAGGAGATCAGTGTCCCAAGCTTTATCAAGGTCTTCCCACATAGACCCACTCCAGCTTACAGGGTCCCATTCTTTCCCTATAAATGCCTGATTTTAATAGAAGACCCCTGGCAAGACTGAGAGTTCACTTTTCATTGTAAGTCAGCCAATCTCAGGACAAGGGCTTGTGTTTGATTTTCAGCAATGTTAGCCCTATGGCTACAGAAGAGGAGATTCTCCTTCAGGGCATATTTAGAAGCTTGTGGGCTATTTATGTGCATCTGGAGCAGAGAATTGGAATCCCCGAGTTCATCCTTCTTTCATCGCTTTGTCCAGTGATGTTAAAAGCAACCAACTGATGTCATTCTACTGTGTAGTTTCCCACAGATGCGCAGAAGTGTCATCTATAGAGTCAATGCGCTCTTTTCTTCATAAAGTGGTGAATTTGGAGTATCACATTTATTTATTTTGTGTATCTCCATTAACAGTTCACACCATGGACTATCAGTGCTGTCTGTACTATTAGTACAATCTTTAGCATTTTTAGGTCTAATCAGATTAGAGAGCCAAGTTGAGAAACTCCAGAACCGATTAAGGAAATTCATTCTTAAAAATTCTGTTTCTTTAGAATCACTTTTGGTACCAAAATCTGTATTAGGGATGGAATCAGTAAGATGTATGGAAGGGGATTTATCAGGGGTAATTGGCTCACAAGATCACCGAGGCAAAGTCCCACGATAGACCCACTGCAGGCTGGAGAAGCAGAGAAGCCACTCATGTGGCTCTGCCCAAGTCTAAAGTCTCAGAAACAGGAATCCCCTAGGGTAGATCTCAATCAGGCCCAAAAGTCCTGGGAGGCTGTGGTGCAAGTCTCAGAGGCCAAAAACTAAAGAACCTGGTGTCTGATGTCCAGAGGCAGGAGGAGAAAAAGCATCCTGCTCCAGAAGGGAGAGAGAAAGCAGAGAGAGCCCCCAATTCTGCTTCTTCTGCCAGCTTTATTCTGGTCAGGTCCTCACCCAATTGGATGCTGCAAACTCACATGGAGGGTGGATCTTCCTCCTCAGTTCGCTGACTCACACCCTAGTCTCCTCTGGAAACATCCCACAGATACGCCCAGGAACGATGCTTCACCAGCCATCTAAGCATCCCTCAACCCAGCGAAGTGGTCACCTAAAATTAATGATCTCACAACTCCGCTGCAACTGACTCTACCTTTTCAACCAGGCCAACTGGAATCAATGTGTACCATGCTGGGCACCTTCTCACCATGCTTCCTGCCCAGTGCCCCTTTCCTGGACTCACATTCTTTCTTCACCTTTTACCTCTTTGCAGACCACTCAATCTCCAGTTCCCAAGCGGCCTGCCCTTCAGACCTGTCCGGCCTCCACCTCTTCTTGTTAGTTTGGACACACACAAACTCGTCTCAGATTCTTTCTCATTTTCTTCTACCGGGAACATTCTTCTGACATTTGCATGACCCAGTGCCTGACTTCTTTCATTCTCCACCCACATATCATTATCCTTGGAATGCCTTTCTGAGGACCATCCTCTAGAAAGGGACACGCTGGCCATTTTCCATCCTCTTACCTTGCTTTATTTTCCTTCTTAGATGATATGGTTCAGCTGTGCCCCCACTGAAATCTCATCTTGAATTGTAGTTTCCATTATCCCAACGTGTCATGGAAGGGACCAGGTGGAGCTGATTGAATCAGGTGACCATTTCACTAGGCTGTTCTTGTGATAGTGAGTGAGTTCTCATAAGATCTGATGGTTTTAGAAGGGGCTTCCCCCTTCACTTGACACTCACTTACCTTCTTGCCACCATGTGAAGAAGGATGTGTTTGCTTTCTCTTCTGCCATAATTGTAAGTTTCCTGAGGCTTCCCCAACCATGTTAAACTATGAATCAATTACACCTCTTTCTTTTATAAGTTACCCAGTCTTAAGTATGTCTTTATTAGCAGCATGAGAATGGCCTAATAAAGTAGGTTTATCCTCATTTGCCATGATATTTCACATTTCCTTTGTATTTGTTTACTGTTTTTCTCCTCTTGTGTTTCACCACCATGGATGTGTGTCTGTTTCATTCACTATCATGGCTTTTTATTTAATACAGCACCTGGCACACAGCAGGCACTCAATGCATATTTGTTGAAGAAATGAATTTACTCCCAAAGTCTCCTTTTTCCTTTTGATGCACAAATAAGGGTCCTCAAAACTTGCCTTAAAAAAAAAAAGGAAGAAAAATCATTTCATTCCTGAAAACAAGTCTTTTTTTCCTCCTCTTTCTTCTCCAATTCCTTCTAACCAGCCATACCCCAGGACTCACTGCATTTTAAGGACAGTGTCTCTTGGTGGCATAATACACATGGGGTCAGCATTTGACTTCTTGATTCGTGAGTGGCATGGACACAGGCTCATTGGCCTGATGCAGATAAGATTTCCATCCCCACACCAGGAACTCCAAGTCATTGCCCAAAGTGGGAGTGGGAATGAGAGGAGAAAAGAAGAAATTTGTAATTCATCCAGGCTTCAACTCTGAAGATTTATTTTTAAAAAATACTTGTTTTAAAGAGACAGCGTGTATATTGCAGAAAATTTGAAAACTGTAGAAACTTTGTTTTACTGATTGATTTTGATGTGCCCATGTAGAGTGCTTACCCAGCACTGGACGCTCTTCACGACAACCCTGTAAGATAGGTACTATTATTATCTTCTTTTATAGATGAGGAAACTGAGGCACAAAGGTTAAGTATTTTACCTGAGATCACACAGCTTTCAGGGGGAGAAGAGGTTGGATTTAAACCCGAATCTGCCTCCAGAGTCTGTGCTCTTAAACACTATGAAAAAATAAAATAAAATTAAGATATGTGATTTAGAGATAACCGGTGGCTTTTTTCTCTTCTCTGTGAGATTTTTTTTCTCTCTCTTTCTCTCTCTCCCTCTTTCTCTCTCTCTCTCTCTGTGTGTGTGTGTGTGTGTGTGTGTGTGTGTCTATAGGCAAATTCTGGGTCATATTGTAGATTGCTGCTTTGTTTTTAAGTAACATACTTCATAAAATATTACATACCTTACATTTTCCCATGTCATTAAGTGCTTTTAAGGCATGATTTTAGTGGTTTCACGACCTCTCATCCTATGTATGTCTCACCGTGAATGTGACCTGCTCTAATTATTGAACGTTGAGGTCATTCTGTGTTTTCACCGTGAGGAATCATTTCCGCTTGCTGGACCCTTCTGTGAAGCCTTACTGTGACTTTACTGTGACAGCTAACCTTGCTGCTGTGGTTCCATGGGATTGGGTTAGGAGATGAGGCTTTGGCTGACAGTCACTGATGGCTTTCCTGTATTTAAATATTCGTGATATTTTTACATCTGAATCCAAGCATGGGTTTTCATCATCATACAATGACATTGTAGTCAAGAACAACCTCATTTGCTTAATATGCAGTGAACACACAGGTGTGACTCGCTCACCCCATTGCCCCATGCCGGGAGTGAATTGCCTGATGGTCCCCACCAAGTAACAGAATTATGAGGAAGTGGAGTAACTTTTGCAGGAAACAGAGAGCTTCTATTCCACCCCCGCCCCACTTCCAGACTTTCTATCTCAGCACGCCAGTATCACTGATCTGCCAGCATCTTTGAAAGGCACACACCGCTGGAGCACATTTTCCACGTAACAGAAGCCATTACCTTAGAAAACGTTAGCCATTTCTGATGGCAATAATGCTGACATTAAGCTTCTCTGGAGCAGGGATGCTCACAGCTTCTCCAGGGATCTGGCTTATGATCAGGCCCTGAACAAATGCTTGTTAATGTCCGGAGTGAATGAAGGTGGCGAGGCAAGCCCCAGACGTCTGATTCTGCAAAGTGAACCTGCCTTTTGCCTTTCTTTGGGACTCAGGATGATCCTCCCCAGCTCTCATCCTTCCCGGCATGTTCCCCCAGTGGCGAGCAGGTGGATGGCCACTCCTGCAGCGGGACGCTCTGCTGGGGTCTTAAGATTGCACCTGCTCTTAGTGGTTTCTCTCTCCCGCCACCAACTTCCGGGGTGGTACTGCCTCTAATTTGATGTGGGCCAATAATTACCAGTGAGGATTTGTGAATACCACAGTCAGCAAAGAGATGTTTCCCCATCCCGTGCAAAACAACCAACAACCAAGTTTGTTACCACATGGGTGTATTTTCTATGTCTGAGGAATGTTTCAGGCCGCTGATGGCAAGCCCGTGGCCTGTGGAGCTACCGTGAGGGGCCGGGAAGGTACAGGTGCCTGCGGATTAGCTCAGGACGTGGTTTGATGCCATTTTCACCACTATTTTTCAGATATACAAAGACACTTGTTGCAATTTATAAAGTAACAGGGACTTGATTGATTTTATTAACATTTCTAAAGAAAGACCGTTTATTAGCAGTGGAGCAGGACAGCAGCCAAAAAGGAAGAGTGTCTGGACTGGGTCCAGACGTTGCCTGGGGACAGGGCTGCCTTCTAAAAGCTCAGTTATAAATAGAGAAAAGGGGGGCCCTTTATTTTAGATGAGGAGGGGATTCTACCTGCTGGGCACTCCATGCACAAAGTTTTTGACACTGCGTGTGTGACTTGGGGTCCTCCAGGAAGCTGTGCCCAGCAGACTTAGATGTGCAGGAGACTTTCTGGGGTGCAGGTGGGCAGGGAGGGCTTCAGGACACCATGCGGGTCTGACCCCTGCAAGGGAAGGAGGAGGAGGTAGGGTTGGGTAGAAAGAGCCTCACTCTGAGCTAGAGCCCCCAGAGAATCTTGAGCAGGCTGGCAGGGAACCTAAGATTGCCTTAGAGGTGGCCTGCATTGGCAGAAATGGCCTGGTTCTTGTACCCTATCAGAGCTGCCTGGGGAGAGAGTGGCCTCAGAGTAAACACTGCAGCAGATATGGAAGATGTGGCAGCTGGGTGCTGTCCACAAATGACACTCCTGGCTGTAGCCTTTTCTCAAAGGGTGGGCTGAGATGCCCGTACCCAGAGTTGCCCCATGGCTCATGTCCGCTCATGTAGGTGGAGGGGCCCTGGGGAAGGTAGACTCTCAGGGGCGGTCCCCTTCTCCGCTCTGAGCTCATCCTGAACTATCCTCATATCCCCGGACCTGGCTGCACAAGGAATTCTCCCAGGAATGCTGGTCCAGATCAGAGAAGGGCCACCATGGTGAGAAAGTGGAAATGGCTGATGGAGAAGCGGAGTCATCAAGAGGGTGCCAGGCAGGAAAACACTTGGCCCTGACATCATTTCCCAACACCACGGTTACCAGGAAGGAAGCCACAGCCTACAGCTGGAACTCTGAGGGACCGAGTAGGGGGAGACTTTTGACATGGAAGCTAGAGCGCAGGTGGCAAAAGAAACATGGGGAGAAGGACCCCGAAGCCCTGGGTGGGTAGCACTGAGTCAGCGGAAATCTGCCACCGTATGTGCTGCTACACGAGGCTCGTGGTTTTCTTTTGTCTTCTTTTTCAAAGGGCACTGGATAAATGTATATGGTTTTGTACAGAGGAGCAATTGTCCTGAAGCTGGCCGTGGCTGGGCTGCTAGGCATGACCACTGGTTCAATGCAGTGGCTGCTCCCGAGCCATTGGCCAGCTCGGGCCTGCGCAGAGCAGAATGGCTGTTGTGATGATGTCACTTTTTAGCTCAGAAGATGCAGATGCCTGCTGAGAGCCGCTGTGGCAGCTCTATCTTTCCAGAAAAGGTGTGGGAACTCCATGCAGGTGGACCTGCCACACTCGGGTTCTGAGGGCCTTTCCTCTTCTCTTGGCTCATTCTTATATCCTGAGTACTCATGTGCTTTGGGTCTGTGGTTGTTGCTGTGAGGCTCAGCCTGGCATTGACCTTCCTACCTGCCATCCGACCCTTTCTCTCCCACCACTTACATCTGACTCAGCCCTGGGTCATGAAACACCTGGGCCCACCCTCAGCTGTAGATGTCTCTGCTTAGCAGTTTACTCAGTCAAGAGGTTTATCTGTCATTTGCTGAAGATGACTAATATTTATATATACCCCAGGATAAAAATATATATTTATATTTTAAGATAAATATATATAAATACATATATATATATCAGGATTTTAAAAATATATGTGTATGTGATCTAAAATGTGTATTTCTTTAGCTCACAATGTTTACTTTTGTTTACATTGAAAATGCATTTCCACTTTAATACATAATTACCATTGTCTAGAAACGTTTTGAACGTATCCGTTTTCCTGATGGGTCACTGAGCACTTTCTGTGATGGCTATGTTGTTTGAGTTTGGAATGGTTCTACGACTCAAATGTGCCTTGCCAAGTTTAACCACCTAATTATGGCATACGACCCTTCCCGTGTGGTAGAGGTAAAGCCGTTTATCACAGTTTGATATCATACGCATTTCTCATAGTCACATTACCAGGGTTTCACGATGAGAAGGGCCACCAGTTAAATGCCTCCACACCAAGGCTCTGTCGTGGAAAATAGATCTGACTTGTGCACATTTAAGAATAATTTTCATCCTCAAGTTGCTGACAGCCTGATTCAAGAGAAAAGACACAAAAATTTCTTACTAAGTATAGACACTAAATAGGTGCTAAGTAAGAGACAGTGACATTAAATTCCACGGAGTAGAGAGAGAGAGAGGGAGGTCTTACGGCAATGTCACATTTAGCTTGTGGCTGTCTGTATGCAATAAAAAATGCACTAATAATATTTATTCATTGTGATGGTGTCTGGCAGGAGCACTGGGGGTGAGTGTGCCCTGCCGAAAGGGGAAATGGGAAAGTGAGAAGGAGCCAAGCAGGTGCTCTGGGCAGGGAACAGCATGGAACCATGGAATGGCTCCAGGAGACTTGAGGACTGGGCTCAGACCTTCTCGATTAGAATGAATGTTCATTAGAGTGGGGGTGGTGAGAAATGAGACTGGAAATTAAGTGAGACACCTCAAAATTGTGAATTCCAAGATGAACAATAAGTATCTTCTCCCATAGAATGTGTGGATTTGAGCACAGAGCACAGATGGCCAGCCCACCTACAGCCTGTGGCTCCTCAGCTTCTCAGCCGTCATTTTATTTTAAAGGATGTAATCCAGTGTGCCCACTGACTTATTGATTCAGCGTTACAACGATGAAGGTGTCAGCCCAAACAGGCGGTTGTGCGTAAGGAGAAACAGTGCATGACTTAGGTGCGGAAACCCTGAGCCTGGGACACTGAGAATTCCCCACACTGAGCGTGGCGGGGTGTGAGTTCCCACTTTATAAGAATTCTCAAAAGACTGAGTTTACTGTTATTGCCAAAAACCTCATGTTCTTTTTTTTCTCAATTGGTAAAACTATTTAATGAAGAAATAAGAATAATGTATACTCAGATGTGAACCCGCTGGGGAGAATGAGAGAGCCCAGCTTGCTCACAGAGCTGGTTTCCTGCAGTTGAGCCTGGTGGGGTGTCTGTGCCTCTGCTGAGCCCAGAGGCTGACCTCGATAAAACATCCTGAGACCCCTTACCCTGTGGCCTCTTATGAGCTTCCCCAGTGAGGAGGGAGATTGGAGGGTGAAGGGAGAGAGGAATGATGCCACACTTGGGTCCCTGGGTACCGTGCATCCTTTCCTGTACCTGTATTTGAAGACGTGAGCCTTTCATTGAACTCTCTTCAGGAACTCTTTGCGGGTGCTGTCGGATTCTTGCCAGATCTCTGATGGCCCCATAATACCGCATCCTGTGTGTGATGTAGGCAGCACCTTCCAAGGAGGGCATGAGAAGAAGATGAAGGCATCTCTCCCTTTAATCTTGATGATGGAGGGGACGCTTCCAAGGAGAAGAGCTAATCCTCTTTAAGTGCCATGGACCAGGTACCAAGCAGTAAGCACTTGGCCATTACACGTATTGCCTTATTTCCTTCCCATCCCATTGGGCACTGAGGCCATTTTACAGAGGAGGGAAACTGAGACACAAAAATTAGATACCCATCAGCTAATGCATGCTAGAACCCGAGGTGAAACCCAAGGTCTCTGACTGGAGGGTCCGCATCCAACTATATCTATTTTCCCTCTTGATAATTATTTCATTTCCTGATTTTTCTTTGATTTCCTCAGTAAAATTTTTCAGTTTTTTGTATAGATCAATAGCTAAGTTGATATTATTTTAAAATATTGAGGTGTGATAAAGTATTTTTCCCGTTTTTAGATAATTAAAACAAACAAACAAAATTTTGTGTCACTGATCTAATTTAAACTTTTTCAATTCTATTCTTAACATTTAATAGTCCAAATGTCTTACCTTCGTTTTTTCTTGTAGCGGAACTAGAATATGATGGGCTTAGTTCAATTACATTGTCAATGAATAATGAGGTAACATTTCTCACGGAGACACTTGGTTAAAAGTAGTTATGAGATGTTAACTAAATAGAATCAAAACACAATATAAAACAAAATATAGAGGCTGGATACGGTGGTTCATGCCTGTAATCCCAGCACTTTGGGAGGCTGAGGTGGGTGGATCATGAGGTCAGGAGTTTGAGACCAGCCTGGCCAAGATGGTGAAATCCCGTCTCTACTAAAAATACAAAAATTAGCCAGGCATGATGGGGGGGCGGGGGTGTGTCTGTAATTCCAGCTACTTGGGAGGCTGAGGCAGGAGAATTGCTTAAACCTGGCAGGCAGAGGTTGCAGTGAGTCAAGATTGTACCACTGCACTCCAGGCTGGGCAACAGGGCGAGACTCCATCTCAAAAAAAATGCCATGTAAGTGATTAAACTTAGAAGCAGACTTTACCCATATGCTTTCTTAGTATAATTTATTTGTTAAAATTTTTATTTGTAGATAAATTAAACATAACTGTTTTAATATAGGGCTCTTATTTGAGTTGTTTATTTATGTTGAAATGACAGTTTGAAGTTCCCTTTTCAAGAGTTACCATCACTGAATTTCAAACGGTCTGTATACTGAAACCCACATAAGCATAAAATGGAATCTCTCTGACATAGGCTCTGAATGCATTCTTGTCTCCAAAGCCATCATGAGTGGACTAAAAACTTATCACCAAAAATTTGTCACAAGAGGTAAGACACACAATTCTTTGACTTTTAACTCCTCCTCTAAAAAATAATTTAGATATTATAAGCCTGTTTGTCTCAGCTGTAACAATCTTTTCTCCTTCACGTTTTTTTCATTGTGGTAAAATATACATAACCAAAAATTTACCATTTTTACTATTTGTAGTGAACAGTTCAGTGGCATAAGGCAAATCCACACTTTTGTTCAAATGTCTCCAGAACTATTTTATTTTCCCAAATGGAATCTTCATACACATTGTATCAATGTTTTTGAAGCCTGGTTCAGCACTCCGTACTGTCTACCTGTTACAGCTGCTGTCACATGAACAATTGATAACCCTATGGCCCCCATCCAATCGCTGATAAAATATGAATGTCAGAAGCCAACACAGAATCCATTGATCTCCATAACAACTCATTAATTAGCACTCTGGAAGCAATTGTCCAACTGGCTTACAGTTCTAATTATTCCAAGTTTTTCCTCATCAGTCTCCATTGTATTCACAGAATGTAGGAAAGTCTTTGTCAAAGGACTTGCTGAACTCTAGCCAACTTCCACCTGGGGTCTTAATCCTTAAGAAGAGATCTAACAGATCAGTAATCTTGCTGGAAAAAGAAAATGATGCTTTATCAGGATATCCTCTTAGTGACCCCATGCTCACTATTGATTGTTGCTTTTTGCTCATGAACGCATCTGCAAGGCCTACATGTGTCCAGCATGTTCAGTTGTTTTCATCGGGAGGATTAGCCAGGGTGCCTCCTGGCCCATACTACAAAATGAGAGGGACAGCAGTGCGAGCAGGAGGCACCTCTTCCATGGGCTGCTCACTGCCTGGCCTGGGCATGCCTTACCCTGGTCCCAGGTGGCACTTTGGCTACCTATCACCTCCTCCACATCCTGGCACTGCCTGGTACTCCTTGGGCTGCCTACCAGACCGTTAAGTGACCCTGAGCCCCCCCAGATGTCACCATCTCCTGCAGCTCATTTACAACAGCCTCCCTTCTGCATTTTCCAGTTAGCTCAAATCCATGTTTTCTAAACCAACTTTGTGTGTCTGATTTGTCCCGCATTCCTTCTCCTTACTATTACGGTCTTCAAGGGACCACATTCACTTTCTTCCAAGATTTCTGGAAATTTATTTTAGCAAATGTTTATTCCACACCACCTACCACTTGCCAGGCATTGTTCTAAACTCTTTTAACCCTCCTGACAATCCTTTGAGCTAAGTACTGTTTATTGCCTACATTTTCAGAGGCGAGATGGGTGTGAAAAGGTTAAGCAGCTTCCCAAGCACTGGGGCCACTTGAGGCTGTCTGGCCTCGGAGCCCATGCTCCTAGCCCTGTATTCTCTGTTGCTGTGTCTCCAGAACAAACCAGTTCTTTCTTGGCAGTTATATTAAATGTCCCCTTGTTCCTTCTTGGGATAAAATTTTTAGCATTACTGGTAAGCCAATAATGCATTAGATGTTCTCACTAAGATGAATGAGGCTTCCCCTAGATGCTCTTAGGCTGGAAACCCCCACCATTCTGGTCCCAGAAAGATGCAGATGGTGTTTTCCTAAGGCCCATTACAGGGGAGCCCCTTCTTTTCCCCTTACACACATGCTCCTCACTGTGGACTTTCACACAGTCCAGTGTCCTCTGAACACAGGGTGCCACAACTCCATCTCTTCAATTAAACATTTAATTAGAAAAGAAATAAACCAAGTCCCAAGGAAAATGTGTTCTTATCTTTGGTCTAAAATTCTAAGTGTTCTTTGTATATTGCCTAGACCATCTTCTTCTTTCTTTCTGCCTTGCTGTTCTCGTCTCTGAAATGGGGTATTATCTGTAGCTAGTTCATAAGATTGTTGTACAAGTAATCAATAAATATCAACTAGTTTGCAAAGCTCTATCAGCAGCTGAGGCATAGTTATTGCTTTCTACCCACCCCCTCAAAATTATTCAAAAGACAATTTTAGCTAAACTCATCAGGTACATTCTCTAAATAATTTATTTTCTCCTCAAATAAAATTATACAGCTGCTTAATTCAAACAGGCACTTAAATCTATTTCCTCTTTAGAAGCAATTCCAGATTAAAAAAAGGATCGAAGTCCATATTTACTGTATAAATAAAACAATCCAGGAGATTTTTAGTAAGCTCAAAGAAGTTAGTGAAGTTAAAAAAAAATCTCTTAAGTCCTACAGCTTTGGCACTGAGAAAGTGTACATTAAAACTCAAAGCTTCAGGTAACCACAAAGACACTTCTTGCATTTGTAACATGAACGATTTAAAGTTTTTATTACTCATGTTGGTGCTCCCAGAAGTTGCTGTTAAAATTATTTTAACCCTTCTGGTTTCCTTTTGCAAGATTTGTAACAATTAATCTTTCTCCAGTGACGTTTACCTGACCTTGGACCTCCCCACCCCCATCAGAGAATTCCTGGAAAAAAAAAGATTATTGTTGAACAGAGCTTTATGAATTATGAAGTTTGCTAATTCCACCATCTCACTGAATTCTCCCAGCAGCCCTGGGAGATATTATAATCATGTCCATTTCACAGATTCAGAAACTAAGGCTATAGAGTCTCCCCCGTCTTTCAGGAGTGAGATATGGGGGTTTATACAGTAAAGTTTTTTAGGAGGTTGAAGTCCTCCTAGGAAAGGGAGAGCTCTGGTTACACTTTCGATAAATCATATTATCTTACCGGACTTTTTTTTCCCCTTATGCTATTAGCAGTTTCAATCAATGATCTGTAAATTCACTCTGGGATCAATGATGTAATGATGTATGATTCCAAGCTATCGGAATGAAAAATATCCATAGATATCATGCAGCAAAACCTCTTTGTTGTCTCTGGGTTGACATGTTTAATTCGGTTTGTCTTGGAAATTTAGACTTGAGGCTTTCAAAAGCAAAGTCTCATAATTCTATTGTTTGACTCCCCAAACAGCCAACATATTTCCTTGAGACCCAGTTACAAATGCCTGGGTTGCTGTGTTTCTTTACTGGATAGAGGCTGCCTCGAGAAGCAAGAGCATGCCCATCATTTCTTCCTTCCTTGGTCCTTGCCACATGGTCAGTGATTACTAAACCTGCTTCCAATGGAGCCCCTTCCACATGGACGTCGTTAGATTAAGGGCTGTGGGGGTTACACAGCGTGTTCCGTGCAGAGCTTGCTCTAAGGACCTCCAAGCTAAGCCAAGAAAACCAAGTGCGGCTTCCTCAGCAGGAAGGCTGTCACCATGTCTGGTTGGACCTCAAGGGCTCTGAGTTTGAGAGAGGGGCAACGGTCAGGCTGCAGAGAGCAGGAAGAGCACTGGAAGGAGCTGGCACAGGGCTGGACCTGGAGGATGGTCAAGGATTGGATGGGAGTGATGAGGCTGTCACCATGGAGGATGGAGCCTACGGTCCAGCTGAGTCTGGGCCATGACCACCAAAACTGATTCCTCATGGGGAGGGGTTTTTTGAGGGGAAGAAAACAGAGTTTCAGTCTGCCACCCAGGCTGGAGTGGAGTGGTACAAACATGGCTCACTGCAGCCTTGACATCTGCAACTCAAGTGGTCCTCCCATCTCAGCCTCCCGAGTAGCTGGGACTGTAGGCACACATCACCATGTGATGTGATTTGGCTGTGTCCCCACCCAAATCTCATCTTGAATTGTAATCCCTATAATCCCCACACGTTGTGGGAGGGACTCTGTGGGAGGTAATTGAATCATGGGGGTGGGTCCTCCAGGCTGTTTCCATGGTAGTGAGTGAGTCTCATGAGATCTGATGGTTTTATAAGCGTCTGGCATGTCCGCCTTCACTCGGCACTCATTCTCTCTCCTGTCACCCTGTGAAGTGGTGCCTCCTGCCATGATTGTAAGTTTCCTGAGGCCTCCCTAGCCATGCAGATCTGTGAGTCAATTAAATCTTTTAAATAAATTACCTAGTCTCAGGTATTTCTTCATAGCAGTGTGAGAACAAACTAACACATCGTGCCCAGCTAATTTTTAATTTTTTTGTAGAGACAGGGTCTCACTATGTTTCCCAGGCTGATCTCAAACTCCTGAGCTCGAGCAATGCTCCCGCCTTGGCCTCCTAAATTGCTAGGATGACAGTTGTGAGCCGCTGTACCCGGTGTGGGGAGAGTTTTTAATAAAAGTTGTGGGAATGTTAAAGATATCAGCTCTGACCTCCCAAGGTGATGACTTTCCTCCCAGATTCCCCCTCTGAATGCTGCCTTTAGTAACTGGACTGCTGACAGGCATGAGATGCCTGCCAGCAGTGGCACTGAGCTAGCCCTGGGTGTTGCCAGCCACTCATCAGTGAAAAGCAAAGGCTGTTTCCCTTTTAGGTAGAAGAGAGAAAGCAAAAAGATGAAGACCAAGCTGGGAGACCAAACACTGTCAAGTGGCATTTTGCCAACATGCCACAGAAGCAAGCACAGAGAAAGACGGGAAAGAGTGAGCCGTTGGCTGGAGTGGAGAAAACACCAGGAAATCGAAGGCAAATGGTGAGAAATGAGGCAGAAGCCACATGGATGGAGAAATATCAAGATGACATGCACATTCTAACACCAAGCCTGCAGCCATAAGTATGGATGGGTCAGAAGTCTTTTTCCTCACCCCATCCCTCACTGTGTTGTATTTTGTTTATATCAAACACTTTCTATCTTAATCACTATTTACATCAATATGCTAGGACGCAGTAATGTATGGTCCAGGTAACATGGGCAAATTTTGAAAACTCATATTTGAGACATTCCTAGTAACCACCCAGAAGTCATGATTTTTGCACAATGTATGAGTTAGGGAGTTGTTGACTTTGCCTTCTTGTTTTTCAGATTTGGTTAATGGCGAATTGTCTGTTGCTACAGATCTTGGCAATGCTCATGTGATTTGGCAAGGTTTTCCCCTGGACCCATCGGCAGTAGGAGATAAACAAGCCATGTCCCAGTGGGGTGACGTGCAGGCTTAGTTCCAGCTTGGCACCTTTCCTCTGCTATCTTCATAAGCACTCCCTGGAAATACCACCTCCAATCTCATGATGAACTGCCTGGTGGAAAAACACTTATGTGAGTAAAACCAAAAAGCTTCCTCGTCATTATTCAGGAAGAGAACACTTCTTAGGCAGTTCAATGCAATGGACTGTGCATCTTGTGGGCAACCATGGAGTTACAACGATTCCCAAATGCCACGTGGACAGATCAGTAATATCCGAGACAAATACTTGGCAGGTGAGATTGTGGAACTCTTGGAGTTTTGGCCAACATGGTGTGAATGACTGTTTTTCCATTGTCAGCTGATAGCTTCAGGGATTTACCGCTGTCTCCGTCATTCTGTCTTAGATCAAACCCTCCCACACCTTCTGTTTGTCACCTGGTTTGACCTGGCTAGGCCTCACAGCTGTAGATTCTCATGGAAGCGAAGTCTTCCTCAGATACTGTATCACAAATTCATTTTGAATACTTGTCTGTTTATGTAATTGTCTCTTCTCCAATATCAAGAACTAACCATAAAGGCAGCAAGCACATTGCTCTTGCTGACAGCTGCCCTCCCAGGATCTAGCAGAGGCTGCATACACACTCGCTGAAAGAAATATTAGTTAGCTGGGAGGCACTGCAGTGTCCCTGAAAGAATGCAGGAGGGATCTGTTACTTCGCCAAGATTAACATGAAAATTAGAAAACAAATCATCTTAGTGTCTTCGCTCCTCTGTGTCGGGCCTGTTTCTGGTCCAGCCCTCACATTTGAAAGTATGAATTTTAGATCTTTTATGTCTGCTCAAGGCTTGATTTTCTGTCCCAGAATAAGATGTACCAAGTGTCCTCCTTCGTTGCCTGCACTTTGAATGCAGTTCGGCCACAGAGTGGAATGGAAATCCCTGGGCCAAGATACACTTCTTAAAATAAAATAACCTCTTCCTCCGTGTGTGTGTCTGCATCTACATATATATTGTGGAGACCAGAATATACCACCCCAAAATATAAATGACTGTTAAACTGAAGGCGATTAAGAAGTAGGTACAGGAAAGCTCTCTGTTCTCCCTCTATTTGCCTAAAAGTAGGACACAGCTTTACAAAGACAAAAGGAATCCTGCTCTGCATTCTTGTACCATGGGAGAACAAATGCTCACTGCGGAAGACAACCTCGGACACTGATTAGCCTGGAGATGGTACAGAGGCAGCTCCACGAGCAAGCTTCCCTAACTCGCCTCGCCTGCCCTTGTGTGTCTTCCTGCAAGTTGCTGCCCTGTCTTGTTACTTCCTTAAAAATGTGCCGTTCTTTGTTAAAAATGCTATACAAGCCAGAATTCAAAGCCCCCCTTTAGAGGACTACTCATTCCCTTGATGCATTCATGTACCTATGAAATATACACGTTAATAAACTCCCATTTGTTTTCCTCTCATTAACCTGCCTGTTGTTACAGGAGTCCATTCCACCTCTGAACTTAGGAGGGTTAGTTATCTTTCTTCCCCTAGAGTTCATATGTGTGTACATTCATATGAATACAAGTGAAACACTATTTTCCTGCATAGGAAACATTATTTTTTCTTCAACATTTTACATTTTATGTCATCTATCTTAAGCATTCAAATAGGATACCAAAAAGTAAGTTCATTTGTTTTATCATGTCATAAAAAACTACAGAGATGAAGAGAGGGGCAACGTAGAACTACTCTTAAAAACCTGCCGTGACTCGTTACCTGAATGTTTTAATTTAGGATAAACATGAGACACTTCATACACCTGTTTTAAATGACCAAGGAAGCCCTTGTTCTTAACAGTGATAATCCTAGAAAAGGAATGAAAGGTTCTGCCGCTATGAGCTCATTTCATCCACAGGGTTCAGTAGAACCGAGACTGTGATAACTTGACCCTTTTTAACACAGAAAGATCATTTGAAGGATAATAAGATTGTATGAAAATAAAAAGTTTTATTTCTATTCTGGTTTTGCAGATGAAGCAGGGTCAGCTGCCATAACAATCAATATAAACCGTTAGGGAGATTAGGCATAAATGACACATGCTTTAGGGTTTAAAAATACAGCTGTGATAGATCATTGGGACAAAGAGTTTTGAAGGTTGCTATGGTTGGCATGTGTACCCCAAAATTCATGTGTTGGAAATGTAACCCACAATGCAACAGTGTTGAAAGGTGCAGACGTTGGGGAGGTGTTGAGGTCACAGTGACTCCATTCTCATAAATAGATTAATGTTTTGTCAAAGGGCTTGATGGAGAAACTTTGGCTTCTTTTTGCCCTTCCATCCCTTCCCCCATGTGAGGAGGCAGCATTCCAGTCACTCCAGCTGTACCTTCCAACACTGTTGCATTGTGGGTTACATTTCCAACACATGAATTTTGGGGTACACATGCCAACCATAGAAACCTTCAAAACTCTTTGTCCCAATGATCTATCACAGCTGTATTTTTAAACCCTAGAGCATGTGTCATTTATGCCTAATCTCCCTAACGGTTTATATTGATTGTTATGGCAGCTGACCCTGCTTCATCTGCAAAACCAGAATAGAAATAAAACTTTTTTATTTTTTTTTTTCTATTTTATTCTCTGGAGAATGCAGCGTTCAAGGTACCATCTTGGGAGCAAAGACTAGACTCTCACCAGCATCTTGATCCTGGATTTCCCAGCTCCAGAACTCTGAGAAATAAATTTCTATTGTTTATAAATTACCCCCTCAGGCATTTTGTGACGGCAGCACAAATAGCCTTAGACAAAGATGTGTACTAGCCAAGCTTTACTGAAAAGAGCCATATCTTCATCTGCAAGCAAAAGAATCCAAGCACCATAAATGGCTTTATGTTTTATTGTTTGCTCTCCTTTATATTCTAGGCCTTTGTGTGTTTCTCCCATTAGAGGTGCAAAAAAATATATAATCACCACAATACTCAAAACTCCATCACAACTCCCTGCAGAGCTGAAGTTAATGCAGCCTTTTTTTTTTTTTTTTTTTTTTTTTTTTTTTTTTTTGCAAGGGATGCAGATTGCAAACACCCTGGAGTCATCTCTCCACTGCAGAGCTGATGCGGCTGAACCACTTAGCACGGAGTTGATGTTCACAGCAGCTCTCATAGTGTGGTTCTACTTTGCCTATAATCTAACTTAGAATTCCCTGTCTATTTTTGTTCATATAAAGTCACTTCAAATTAAATCTAAAAAGCGATTTGACAACATGCAGATGTTTTTGCTTGCCCTCCATGTGTGCTCCATTTCTATACTGAATAGTGAAGTATCTTTTAGGACGGCCCTTTGCATTTGGTAAATTAACTTCTCTGGAGCAGCTGAAGTGAGAGATCAACAAGGTACATTTCTGCTAATTCTTCTGTGGATATTATCCGTGGATATAGTTTATCTTCCTGCCATATTTCTAAACATGCTCCCCTTGGGTGAGCTCTCACAGCACCTTCTTGTTCTTGAGTAGCAGTGTGTTAGGCCTTTCTTATTTTGCTGTAAAGGAATACCCAAGACAGGTTAATTTACAAAGAAAAGAGGTTTAATTGGTTCATGTTCTTAAGGCTGTATAGGAAGTATGGCATCAGCATCTGCTATGCTTCTGGTGAAGCCTCAGGGAGCTTGCAGTCATGGCAGAAGGCAAAGTGGGAGCCAGCATATCACACGGCAAGAGTGGGAGCAAAAGAGAGGTTGGCACAGACTTTTAAACAACCGGATCTTGTGAGCACATACTCACTATCAAGGACAGCACAAGGGGATGGCATCAAACCATTCATGAGAAATCTGCCTCCACGATCCAATCACCTTTCACCAGGCCCCACTTCCAACACTGGGGTGGGAATTCAGTTCAACCTGAGATTCAGAGGGAAGAACATCTAAACCACATTATTCCACTCCTGGCCTCTCAAATCTCACGTTCATCTTACGTTGAGAAATATAATCATCCCCAGCCAATAGTTTCTTACAAGTCTGAGTTCATTTCAGCATCACTCAAAAGTCCCAAGTCCCAAGTCCCAAGTCCCATCTGGAGAGGAGTGCCTACCACCTATGAGCCTCTAAAATTAGAACAAATTATTTACTTTCAAGATACAATGGGGGTACAGGCATTGGATAAACATTCCCAGTGCAAAAGGGATAGATTAGCCAAAAGACAGGGGCTATAGCCCCCACACAAGTGCAAAACCAAGCAGGGCAGTCATTAAATCTTCAAGCTCTAAAACAATCTCCTTTGACTCCATGCCCTGCATCCAGGGCTCCTGGGTTGGGCTCCCAAGGCCATGGCAGCTCTGCTTCTGTGGCTTTGCATGGTTCAGTCTCCACAGCTGCTCTCAAGGGATGCAGTTAAGTACCTGTGGCTTTTCCAGGGTACAAGCTGCTCCTGGATCTATTCTGAGGTCTGAAGGAAAGTGACCCCCTCCCCGCAGCTCCACTAGACAATTCGCACACGGGGGATTCTGTGTGCAGGCTCACACTCCACATTTCCCTTCTTCACTGCCCTGATAGAAGTTCTCTATGAAAGTTCTGCCCCTGAGGCAGGCCTCTTTCTGGGCCCCCTGCTTTCCCATACAACGCATGAAATTTAGACAGAGGCTGCCAAGCATTACTTTTGCACTCTGTGAACCTACAAGCTTAACACTATGTGGAAGCCACTGAGGCTTATGGCTTTTACCCTCTGGAGTGGAGGCCCAAGCTATAGCTTGGCCCTCCTCCAGCTACAGCTGGAGTGACTGGAATGTGAGAAGCAAGGTTCTATGACTGTGCAGGGGAGTGTGGCCCTGGGCTTGGCCCCCAAAGCCATTATTTGCTCCTTGGCCTGTGATTGGAGGGGCTTACCTCAGAAGTCTCTGAAATGTCTTTGAGATCTTTTCACCCCTTGTTTTGGCTATCAGCACCTGGCTCCCTTTCAGTTATGCAAATCTCTCTAATAAGTGGTTGTTCCGTAGCTCACTTGGATTCTTCCTCTGAAATTGGGCTTTTCTTTTCTACTACATGGCCAAGCTGCAAATTTTCCAAACGTTTCTGATCTGCTTCCCCTTTAAATATAACTTCTAACTTTAAGTCATTCCTTCACTCCTATACATAAGAGTAGATTGTAGAAGCAGCCAGACCACATCTTGAATGCTTCACAGCTTAGAATATTTTTCTACCAGTTACCCTAAGTTATCGCTCTTTTTTTTGAGATGGAGTCTTGTTCTGTCACCCAGGCTGGGGTGCAGTGGCACAGTCTTGGCTCACTGCAACCTCCACCTCCCAGGTTCAAGTGATTCTCCTGCCTCAGCCTCCCTAGTAGCTGGGATTACAGGCACCCACTACCACGCCTGGCTAATTTTTGTATTTTTTTAGTAGAGATAGGGTTTCACCATGTTGGCCAGGCTGGTCTTGAACTCCTGACCTCGTGATTCGCCTGCCAGGACCTCCCAAAGTGCTGGGATTACAGGCACGAGCCACTGTGCCCAGCCAGTCATCACTCTTAAGTTCAAATTTCCACAGATCTCTAGGGCATAAACACAGTGGAGCCAATATCTTTGCTAAAGCATTACATGGGTGACTTTTGCTCTAGTTCCCAATAAGCTCCTCCTTTCCATCTGAGACCTCAGCAGCCTGAACTTCACTGTTCATATTACTATTAGCATTTTGGTCATTTAACAAGCCTCTAATAAGTTCTAAACATTCCCTCATCTTCCCTCCTTCTTCTGAGCCCTCCAAAATCCTTCTAACCTCTTCCTGTTACCCAGTTCCAAACTCGCTTTCACATTTTCACCTATCTTTATAGTAATACCTCACTCCTGATAACAATTTTCTGTGTTATGTAGTTCTTGCATTGCTATAAAGAAATACATAAGACTGAGTAATTTACAAAGAAAACAAGTTTAGCTGGCTCACGGTTTTTCAGGTTGTACAGGAAGCATGATACTGGCTGATACTGGCCATCTACTTGGCTTCTGGTGAGTCTTCAGGGAGCTTACAATCATGGAGGAAGATACAGAGGAAGCCATTATATCACATGGTAAGAGCAAGAGCAGGCGAGAGCGGGAAGAGGTGCCACACACTATTAAACATCCAGATCTCGTGAGAACTCACGATCACAAGAATGGCACCAAGAGGATGATGCTAAATTATTCATGAGAAACCCATTCCCATGATCCAATCACCCCTGATCAGGCCCCACGTTCAATACTGGGTATGACAATTCAACACATGATTTAGAGAGGACACACATTCAAATTATATGAATCAGTGAGTACAACAGCCTCTTTTAGGTCTGTAAAGGTTTGGCTGTGTCTACACAAATCTCATCTTGAATTGTAATTCCCATAATTTCTATGTGTTGTAGGAGGAGCCCAGCAGGGGATAAATGAATCATGGGTATGGGTCTTTCCCATGCTGTTCTCATGATAGTGAATAAGTCTTACAATATCTGATGGTTTTAAAAATGGGAGTTTCCCTGCACAAGCTCTCTCTTTGCCTGCTGCCATCCATGTAAGACGTGACTTGCTCCTTTTTGCCTTCCACCATGATTTTGAAGCCCCCCCCCCAGCCACGTGGAACTGCAAGCCCATTAAATCTCTTCCTTTTTTAAATTTCCCATTCCTGGGTATGCCTTAATCAGCAGCATGAAAATGGACTAATACAAGTTCTGTAGGGGGAGAGCTCTCTTGCCATTGCCTTCTTTTCATAATTTTGAAGCTTTGGGAAACTGATATGCATAAATGAATTCATAGTATTGAGAATAATACTGAATGATCATAGTAGCTGACATTTATTGAATGCTTATGACGTTGTTGGAGCTGTTCTGAGCACTTTTTATGTACGAACTTACTTTATTTTCTCAGCCACTCTATAAAGCCAGGTATCAGTTAGGGCTACTCAGGATAATGGGAGGTCACATGTGCTTGGAGCTCCAAAGTGCATGATTCTCAGAAGGTTGCTTAGAAATTGCTGCACATTTCCACATCTGTGGTGCTGATGC
Source organism: Aotus nancymaae (assembly GCF_030222135.1). Taxonomy (NCBI): domain Eukaryota; kingdom Metazoa; phylum Chordata; class Mammalia; order Primates; family Aotidae; genus Aotus; species Aotus nancymaae. Next base: position 43,630,553 of record NW_026988435.1, on the reverse strand, counting down.
TCAAATAGCTACCTTCCACTGATCTCCAGGCCAACTCCAGAGAGCCCATGACAGCCTCTCACTGGAAGAATTTCCCTGGAACCCACAGGTACAGAAAGATAGGATGTGATCCTCCAGCCCTTGCCCTGTAGATTAGGGGAGCATTTTGAAGGCAGGTACCCCACTGAATATCAACACATGGCATCCAGCACACAGAGGAATTGCTATTATTTCCATTGTACAGAAAGAAGATTATGGTACAGAGAGGTCAACTAACCATTGGTGTGTCCAAGGTTTTACAATTAGTAAGTGGTGGATTTTAAATCCAAACCCAGGCAATCCACTTTGATCAGGTGTGGCATGGGCAGCTGCTGGTAAGTGTGCTTAGGCTGGCCCACCTCCTTTAATCCTCGAGATAGGCCAAGAGGTAGATAGCAGATGGTAAATACTGCTATCATCCCATTGTGTGCAAGTAAGAAAGGATGCTCAAAGGTGTGGAGCATCTGGCAGCTTCTCTAACAGCAAAAGGAGGAGCTGACCACATCGTTCTTCCCTCTGAGCCACTCCACAGAAGGTGGCCAGACCAGGGTTGTCAGGAAACTGTGTCTATTAGTAAAGGGACATCTGAAAGTGGGCCACAGTGCATGCCCATCATGGAAGTCTTTTGGCTGGTGGGAATGGTAGAGGGTATGAGGTAGGGTCCTGACACATCCATCAAAGAGCCTTGGGAGAAAAGGAGGTGACATCTGAGCATCTGCCGTCGCGAAGGAGCAGACAGCACCTGCCAAGTCAAGAGAGACTTTTGCATCTTCGGGTTCATGGCTCCTTCCTACTCAATACTGAAGACTGCAGCAAGGACGTAGATCAAGGAAGGATGAACTGACACCCTGGCATTATCCTTGCAGATTTTCCAGCCTAAATCATGGCTGAACTGCAGGGAAATCCAAAAGATATTGACATTTTGGAATTAGAATAAGCTGGCTTTTCTTATATTCAAAAAGGATACTGACTAGAAAAGCTAGCTTTCCTGAGACATCACCCAACACTTCAGGATAGAAAATTGAAAAGTAGGTTTGAAGATTGTGGTAGGCTAAAAGGAAAACTACTTTCGGATTACAACCTCCCAAGTTTAGCCCCTTCCATAACCTGGTTACCAAAACATCATCATCCTTGATTCTCTCCAAATAGTCTGAGGTGAGGCCACTAGCTCTATTTTACAAATGAGCACACTGAAGCTTAGAGGGTTAACTGATTTGCCTGACTTGAGAAGATAAAACTTAAGAACAAAACCAGACACACTCACTTCACTGGATTCATACAGTTAAGCTGGATGAAGACTGCCTGAGTTTGTGTGTGTTTTATGATTTCTCCACAGAGAGTTTGTTCCTGTCTAGCTGTCGAACACTTGGCTATGGTACTGTAATAAACTCTTATGGAGAGATTATATGAGCACTTAATGAGAAACTGGTGTGTGGTTAATGAATCATTAATATTCAAGTGAAACAGTCACTGATTGTGATTTTTGGTAAAGAATCCAAGTCTACAGCACTATTAATATTTGAACCTGGCATTGATTTGTACAGATTAGCATTAAAGGTAGTATTTTATTACTTGGCAGGAGAGGACAGACTGAAGTGGCAGAACTGGGACATCAATAATCCCTTGTGGATTAATGATCAGTTGGGGGAAGGAGAAATTGTGAAAAAGATAGAAGTGAAAGAACTATTGTTCCAGACTGAATTCGACCCAGGATAGTGGCCCAAGTCAGAATCCACTGCAGCTGCCATTCTGGCGCCTGGAGTTGAAGAAAGGAGATTGTAATAAATAACGGTTCTTGCAATGACTCGGAGCCAGGACACTTTGTTAGCTTTATCACAGCTGGAGGTTTACCAACTCTAGCGCCATCTTGGATCTGGTGGAGCCAGCCCCGGCAGCCAAGACAATTTAGTTCTGGTCCAACCACAGTGTTTGCCCCAGCTTTGAAGTGTTTGTTTTTATTTATTTATTTATTTATTTATTTATTTATTTATTTATTTATTTTTAAAGACAGGGTTTCACCATGTTGGTCAGGCTGGTCTTGAACTCCTGACCTCAGGTGATCCGCCCACCTTGGCCTCCAAAGTGCTTGGATTACAGGCGTGAGCCACCACGCCCGGCCCGCTTTAAAGTATTTATGCCTGCAGTGTTTTAGTTTTCTTTCACTGTATTCAGGATTAAGCCTATTTGCATAACTATTTGCTCTTAAAATTCATACCGTGTGTTATTATTATTATCATCATCACCACTATCACCACCATCATCATCACTATACTGTGGGTCCTTTTTCCTCCAGAAGGATTTGCGTACTTTCATATAATCAAGTTAAAACAACGCTGGAAGTCACAGGTTTCTGTCTCATGGAAAATGCCTACAATCCCTAAGTCCAGCAACCATGCCAAAGTTCTGAAAAGCTTACAAATTAAATGTATAAGAAAGTATAATATACTATAATATTAGGTCGCATAGATTGGAACTTTATAAAAATGAAGTATTGAAAATCGTGTAAAATAATACAGTAGAAAACTGAATACTCACGTTGAGATGCCATACTGTGTCTTTTTAAAAATCTACCTCGTGGCCGGGCGCGGTGGCTCAAGCCTGTAATCCCAGCACTTTGGGAGGCCGAGGCGGGTGGATCACGAGGTCGAGAGATCGAGACCATCCTGGTCAACATGGTGAAACCCCGTCTCTACTAATACAAAAAAAATTAGCTGGGCACGGTGGCGCGTGCCTGTAATCCCAGCTACTCAGGAGGCTGAGGCAGGAGAATTGCCTGAACCCAGGAGGCGGAGGTTGCGGTGAGCCGAGATCGTGCCATTGCACTCCAGCCTGGGTAACAAGAGCGAGACTCCGTCTCAAAAAAAAAAAAAAAAAAAAAAAAAATCTACCTCGTATACTTGCACTATGCTTACTAAAAGGATATAAAATAAAACATCGTGTCTTCGAGGAAAACTACTTAGACTGAAATTATTAAAAGTGCCCACTGCATCGAATAAAAAAGTACTAATGATTAATTATTCCATACCTCAGGCCTTAAAAAAAGTTTTAAAGAAGTGTCAAAAAAGTATCTTCCAGGACTCTAACCTACAACACCGAGGCTTGGTCATATCACACTAGGGTCGCAGCAGCCAGGAAAGAGTCATCTTTTTTTTTTTTTTTGGAAAATATTTCTTTCATTTTTTTCTTAATAATTTTCAGCTAACACCTCCATAATTAAAATACTTTTCTTTTTACAATTTCCACCAAAAAGGTTTTCTTCTTTGTGTAAGAATCCCAGCAATTTTACAGCAACTCAGTTATAAGCTTAGAAATTAAATATTATCTAAAACTTTTTATTGGACGTTTAATTCTTACATCGGGCAACCAACTTCATTGATTTTTTTTTGTTACTGTTGAAAGAAAACTGTTTGTTAAATTGACTATGTGTTTTCTGACAATGTCTCTTTTTTTAACTTTCATTTTATGTTCGGGGTACAAGTGTGGATTTGCTACACAAATAAACTTGTGTCATACAGACCACCCCATCACCCAAGTGTTAAGCCTAATACCCAATAGTTGTTTTCCCTGATCCTCCCCCTCCTTTCACCCTCCACCCTTTGAAAGACCCCGGTATATGTTGCTCCCTCTATGTGTCCATGCGTTCTCATCATTTAGCTTCCATTTATAAGTGATAACATGTAGTATTTGGTTTTCTGTTCTTATGTTAGTTTGCCTGGACCTGGATTCTTCCGAGTTCTTGGGAGTTAGGACTGTGGAAGGTGGTGCTCATGGATGACTGCCTGATTCAATTGTCTTTACCTGCGACATACAATTCCAAGCTGAAATAGCAGCTTAGAAGTCATTTTCAAAGGTAAAACACAAAGATTTGTTAGAAACTCCAGAGTACATGTGATCACTTTCAGCACAATAAAGACATTGCAGTAAAAAATACAAGGGATGGAATTGAGTAGAACAGTGTGAATTCCACACTTTGTTGATTGAACAATTATTTTGTGGCTTATGGGTTTTAGTGCACTCTGCTACTGAATCAAACAGAAGCTGTTTTCAATTCTTTACGTAACCCCTCTTCTCCTTCTTTCTAGAGACAGACCTCTTAAACACGGAGTGAGCTGCTGACCTGAATGAATGGGGTCATGAAGAAGGTGCATTACAGTGACTTCAGAGCAATAACTAGGATAATAAAAAGCCGAAGCCCACTGTTTTCAAGATCCAGTTAAGATCGTAATTACCTGGCAATGGATGAGTTGTAAGATGGTTTTCAGAATCAACTTAGGTAGAAACAGGGTGCAACATTTTGGTATTACTATTATATTTTGTTACATTATTTAAAATAAAATTGAATAATCTCAATTGCATGTCCAAATATGAATACTATGAAGTAAGTATTTTGAGGTGCGAAAATCATGAATCATGAATCCATCACCTCAAATAATCTAGATAGGGTGTTAAATCTGTGTTATAGTACACAGCATCTTCAGTCCTGATTTTATAAAGCATGGGTACGTTCTGAATACAACAAGGTTACTATTCAAGATTCTTCCGGCTATAACTCAATTGTTAGAGTAAAATAAAAAATCTTTCTACTACGAGAATTGATGATTGAATTGAATTGATGATTGAATTGCTGAACAAGCAGGGTGAAGCTGGTCACGTCTGAGTTTGAGACCCTAACCCTAACACTCTGGACATTTATCCTAGAGTGGTGTTTTCCTCTGCTGCTGCTGCTGCCTTTTTATTTTTACTTTTTGCTTCCCTCAAATTTAAAGTCTTTTTTCCTTTCCCAGTAGAGATCTGCTTCTGTATCAATCAGTGCACAAGCTTAAGGAATTGTAATGTGCAACCCCTTCCAGGGATAATGGCAATCTACCAGCAGTGAACTTCGAGCTGCAGAACTGAAATGTTCATTAAGAAATTCCAGGCACCACTGAACTGTTGGAAGTCTTTGGAGGGACATAGGAATATGGCCTTGAATCTGTGACATGTGGTTTGAATCTAACAGTAGATACTGTATTATTGTCTGCATTCTGTAGATGAGGAAACTAACACACTAAGAAGCGAAGTAATGTGGTGGTCAAAGTCTGCCACGTAGCTCATGAGTGGCAGAATGAGATTCACACCCAGCTCTCCTGACCCACACCTGGGCTCCTAACATCTTGGTGTGCAGTGCTCGTGACGTCAGATAACAAGATGGTGCACACACATTTCTTGGGAAAGGTGTGGCTGCACAGGGCTGGAGAGAGAAATGGATGGAAAATTAGGAGCAGTAGGCTCTGGCCAAGCTTTGAGCTAACTGTTCCCGGATTTTCAGCAAACCCTGGACCTCCCTGGAACTCCAGCAACCATGCTGAGCCAGAGGCTCCCTGAAATTTCTCCCAGGTGTGAATTATATGACTTTCAAAACACTCTGATGTGTGAAGTATTTTACACATTGAATAGAACTAAATAAGGTCTTCAAAAGAAGTGAAAGAAGTGACATAGTTGCATTTAAAAGAAATGAAAAAACAAAACAAAACAGAAAAGAGCATGACCTCAGAAATACTGATTTTCACCAATAATGAAACAAAAAGCTATATTGTTACTGTGTCCACACATACAAAATAATTTGACTGGACTATGAATAAAAAGTTAAATCCATGGGACTTTTTGGAGGAGTAGAGGGTGGAGGAGGGAGAAGATCAGGAAAAATAACTAGTGGGTATTAGGCTTAATACTTGAGTGATGAAAGAATCTGTGCAACAACCCCCCTGACACAAGGTTACCTGTGTAACAAACCTGCACTGTACTTTTGAACTTGAAATAAATGCTTTTTTAAAAAAGAAAAAGTTAAATTTCGTAATATTGTCATATACCCTGTTTGGTTAAATTTTTATTTTGTAACTCGATGGTACTGGTATTGAAGATACAATTGGAGAAAAGGCCCGGAGTGGCAGGCAGAGCCATCAGTCACTGGGTGAACCTGAGCCTGCACAGGTGCTGGTTACTGTGTCCAGAGAGGCCCCCAGCAGGCATGAGCCCAAGGCATGGCATGACAAACCATCCTTTTCCAAAGTAGGCAGGTCCTTCCAAGAACATATTAGGATCTGCAGTTCAAGAGGACAAGGAAAGCCCTGGAGTCTGGCCAGAGATGTCAACCCAAAAGCCTAAAATCCCAAGAGGATCCCAGAAGAAAGAACATGTGGAAGAAGACACCGGAGGAGAAGAGAGGATAAGATGTGATTTTTAACACCATCCTTCAGGCTATCGAGAGCGTTTATAGCCAACGACGCCTGTTCTAGAATTTCACTGAGTGGATGCAAATTGTAATCACAATAAGCCAGGAAGACATCAAAGGATAATTATTATTATTTTTTCTATAAGGAAAACAATTTTAAGCAGTAAATTGACCATACACACAACAAAGTCACACAATTGACATTAGGCTCCTAAAGAAATATCTTACCGACGTTTTATTAACTCATAAAATTTAGCTGACAACCACTAGAAAGTAGCAAAGAAAATTAAGAAATAGTTCATGGAAAGTGACCCTTGGAAGATCTTATCTCTTTTTCTATCCTTGCACTACAAGATCGGTGGTTAGGCTGAATTAGGTTGGCGATTCCTTTTCCTCAGCTACATGGACATTGCTCCCGGCTTATGACAGTATATCACCTCTTGTTTTATTATTTTTCAGAATTAATTCAGGTACTATAAATACTTTAAAATAAAATAAAACAGCGATGCTCCTATAATATGCAAGCAATAAAAAAGCGATTCTATAAAATTTGGGTATAACATCGTTGGTGGTCAGCTCTGATTCTCTGTCGAGGCGAGAGGAAAGACTTGGAGAGAGAGTTGTGACAAGGAGGAAAATGGCAGGAGACCCCATTTCAAACAGCGGGAAGACAAAGGGTGAGCCCTCCTGCTGCCCATTTTCTCCCAGTTCACTTTCCTCAGATCCAGTCCCACTAAACATGTTGTGCCCACTCACCAGGGGAATCCAGGTACTGCTGACACTTTTCTGGGCATCCCAGGCAGCCGCATGCCCCAGCGCATCCCTACCGAAAGGAAAGCCTGTGCGACATTGGCCAGAAGGGGATGCCCACTGGCACACAGGGCCAGCCTGGCTTTGGCCAGTGTGCCCAGCCCCCTGGAGAGGCAAGCTCGCCCTGTTCGTTCCCTAGCCTTCCAGGAACACCCACTGGTTGTCCCAGAGCTCTGTGCATGGCGATGCCCTGCTGCTGGAGGTGTGATGGTGGCTTTTACATTTATGCTCATTGAAGGGTGTCATAAAATGACCATCAACCTCCTAAGAAAGATTTCAGTCATTTGCCCTATTTTTGTGCTGCAAGCAGATAAAGTGCAAATAACTACGCCGCCTTTCAAAATCAATTCCCCGGCAAAGCCACAGTCCTGCTGTAACTTTCCATAAATGGCCTTTTTATACTCTCAGTAGTCCTCTTCCTCTATTCCCCACTACATCTGCCCATCCTCTTCTCTGGAAATTTCAGAAGACTCTCAGTTACCCACCAGGTTCCTCTTTGCGGTGGTTCAAGAGCAACAGATTCCCGGGACTGTGCTAAACAGAAGGCTCGAATGCGTGTGGTTGACAAAGCTTGGGGTAGAGTCAGGTAAGGAGCCACAGGATGATGTCTTCACTCCGCACTGGGCTTAAATCAGAGCTGACGCCTACCCAGTCGCTGCCTTAACCTACATTTCGGATTTGTTTGCTTGGTTTTGCTTATTAATTTATTACTATTATTATTAATTATTATTAGAGACAGAGTCTTGTTCTCTTGCCCAGGCTGGAGTGCAGTGGTGTGATCATAGCTCACTGCAATCTCCATGCCCAGGCTCAAGAGATTCTATCTCAGCCTCCCAAGTAGCTGGGATGACAGTCACATGCCACCACATAAATTATTTTTTTTATTTATTTTTGCAGAGACAGGCTCTCCCTAGGTTGTCCAGGCTGGTCTTGAACTACTGAGCTCAAGTGATCCTCCTGCCTTGGTCTCCCAAAGTGATGGGATTGCAGGAGTGAGTCACTGTGCCTGGCCTGGTTTTGCTTTTGAAGTTGGTTTTAGCAGTCAGTCTTTCCTGGACAGGAGACACAGAAAGTAAAATTTACACTTTCTGGTCATTTTCCCCTAAGGTTAGTCTTTTATGGAACACAGGATGTGCACAGGCTTAAGCTCCTTTATGTCTTAAGGCAATGCAAGGAAACACATCCAGATGAACCAGTTATTTCAAGTTCTGGCAGAACACTACTCTTTGCACTGCCAGGCTGGCTTGGGCTGCCATTTGCACTGCTGGGCTGGATTGGTCACCTGTGTGGACAGTTTTCCCAGTGCTCTCTATCCTAATTTGCAGGAACAAACCTGCTGAGTGACTCAACCTGTTTCCTGTGTGAGCCTAGGGCAAATAAGAAAAGCAGCTGTTTGTCCTCACACGAAACTTGTTCCTGTCTTCACTGAGCCTTTTAAGAAAGATTGCGCTGTAACCCACATGTTTCCATCACCCTTGTTTTCCTACTGACCATCAGCTATGGTGGGCCTCCAGCACTGCCTGAGCACCTGCTGTATACCCTGTGGATATCAGCTCACTCCATCCACATATGAACATTGAGAGGCTGATATGGCTTGGATCTGTGTCCCTAAGCAAATCTCATATTCAGTTATTATCCTTAATGTTGGAGGTGGGGCCTGGTGGGAGGTGATTGGATCATGGGGGCAATTTCTAATGGTTTAGTAGCATCTCCTTGAGTGCTGTTCTCATAATAGTGAGTTCTCACAAGACCTAATTGTTTAAAAGCATTTAGCACCTCCCTTCTTACTCTCTGCAGCTTGGGGTCATGTGAAGTGTAGGCTCCCCCTTTGCCTTCCGCCATGACTGTAAGTTTCCTGAGGTCTCCCCAGAAGCTGATGCCACCACGCTTCCTTTACAGCCTGTGGACCTGTGAGCCAATCAAACCTTTTTTCATCATAAATTACCCAGTCTCAGGAATTTCTTCATAACAGTGAAAGGATGAGCTAATACAGAGGCAGGTGTCATTCTCCTTAAGGTACACCTGCTCTTATTTGTAGGTAATGTACCCACGGTCACCCAAAAGTGGGATCTGAACACCAGTCATCTAAGAGGGTGGTTTAGAAATCAGTCTTGAAAAATAAGTCCTGAACTTCACACACTGATGGTGAGGAGGTAAAAGTGTGTAGCCACCTTGGAAAACAGTTTGCCAGTTTCTCAAAAAGTCAAAAATAGAGTTACCACATGACTCAGCAATTCCACTCCTAGGTACATACCCAAGAGAAATGAAAATAAATGTCCACAAAAAAACCTGTACTTGAATATTTACTGTGACACTCTTCACAATAGCAAAAAAGTGGAAAACATTCAAATGCCCATAAACTGATAAATGCATAAACAAAATGTAGAATATCAATACAACGGAATTTTATTCAGCCATAAAATTATGACGTACAAACACATGCCACGACATGACAAGCCTTGAGAACATGTTGTGCCAAAGAAGCCAATCACAAAAGACCACACTTTGTGTGATTCAATTTATATAAAATGCCCAGAATGGGCAAATCCATGAAGACAGAATGGAACGGTGCCTGCCTGGGGTTTCAGGTTGGATGGGGCAATGGGAACAGACTGTTAATGAATAGAAGGTTTCTTTGTGAGGCAAAGTGTTCTGAAATTAGACTTAGTGATGATCATTGGCTTTCACAGCTTATTTATCTATTTGTTTGTTTGTTTTTGAGACAGAGTCTCACTCTGCCACCCAGGCCAGAGTACGGTGGCACAGTTTCAACTCGCTGTAACCTCTGCCTCCTGGGTTCATGCAATTCTGCCTCAGCCTCCCAAGTAGCTGGGATTACAGATGTGCACCACCATGCCCAGCTAATTTTTTTTGTATTTTTAGTGGAGACAACGTTTCACCATTTTGGCTAGGCTGGTCTCGAACTCCTGACCTCAGGTGATCTTCCCACCTTGGCCTCCCAAAGTGCTGGGATTACAGGCTTGAGCCAACACACCTGGCTGGCTTTTATAGTTTAAATAGGCCAAGCGTAGGGTATATGAGTTATCTCTCAGCAATGCTATTTTTTTTAACCGGCTTTGTAGGTCATAATTATTTGGGTATATTGGGTGTAAGTTAGAATCAAAGAGAAAATACTTGGTCCTCAAAGCAGAAGTTTGCTGGTTAAGGGAAGAGCAAGAATAGTTTACCCTTTTGGGTGCTCAGAGCTGTTATTATTTTTTGTGATTTATTGATGCGTAGGAATAGAGATTTGAAAAATTTTAACCATTCTCTTCTGATGGAAAATAGCAATCTGTATTTGCACAACAAATACAGATGATCAAGAATCAACCCACATCAGTTCTTTTTTCATTTCATTCACTGAGGAAAAAAATAATTGCTCCCAGAGCACCATGGAATGAACAACTGCTTCATTAGAAAACACTTTAACCCTCAGAGTTTAAATGGGAATACACAAAGCATAGTTTCTTCTTCCAATTTCTTATTTCATGGTAATGAAAACAGATAATTAATAACAATAATCTGACCTTTTATAGGCTTTTACATATTCTTAATAACATATTCTTTTTTTTATTTTTTTACTTTAGCAGTATCTGTGTGAGAAGAATAGCACAAGTAATGTTATTCTCATTTTATAGGTACTTACTATCAAGGATTAGAGTGGTTAATCTTGTGCCCAATTATACAATTCACTAAAATCCAAGTCTCAAGACACTTTATTATACTGGACTGCTCCATTTTAACACAAAAAAAGTGACTTTCTTCCCCTAACCTCATGCCCAGTGAGAGACGTATACATACAGAGATTAATATATTCTTTCTCTATTCACAGTTTTCGACTTCTATTGCAGTCATGCTCCCAGAAGGGAGAGATTTTACAGAAACGTAAACATTTCCTCCTGGATACAATTACTTGCTGTGGAACTCCCTTGTCCTGCTCCAGTCAAGAGCCTGGAGAACAAACAGTATTGGAAGCACATCCCGCCTCCTTGAGGAGGAAACCCTCTTGAAAGACTAAGGAAGATGACTTTTTTTTGGGGAGCCCATTTTGTGACCTCTTTTATTTCTTTACCTGGTACTTTAAGTGATGGAAGTAGGGGATGGCATGCTGGAAAAGAGAAAGACAAAGCCAGATCATTTGACCATTACTTACTCATCTACGAAGATGAGGCCACAGGAAGAGAAGAGAGGAGATGATACCCACATCCAGAGAGAGGTGCTGCATGGAGAGACGGAGGCTTGGACTGGAATCAATTCAGGAGCCCTGCGTTCAACCTTTAGCTCCCTTATGACGTAGCAAAGTCATCTTGACTGCACACTCTGAAGTTCTGATTATTTCACCTTCAATACAAGAACTGGGTTGCTGAGCATTTTGTCTGAAGCAGCATCCATGAAGGCGGTGTGTTACCTCTAAAGTTTATGGCCATGTCTAGAGGACATTTTAGTGAATTGAGTCAAACTGGGTAGTTTTCTTGATTTTGTAATAAAGTGTACAAGCCGGGTGCCAATCAAGATGAAGTGTGTTAAAACAGAGACCGTAAGACTGACAGAACAGAGTCCTTGTGGCAGTAAGACACCAAATTATAAATAAGACTTAAAGCCATGTGAGGAAGAGTTAGGTTATACACCTCTGCACTTGAAGAGTCAACTATGATGGCCGGGTGCGGTGGCTCATGCCTGTAATCCCAGCACTTTGGGAGGTCGAGGTGAGTGGATCATGAGGTCAAGAGATCAAGACCATCCTGGCCAACATGCTGAAACCCCATCTCTACTAACAATACAAAAATTAGCTGGGCATGGTGGCACGCACCTGTAGTCCCAGCTACCTGGGAGGCTGAGGCAGGAGAATTGCTTGAAGCCGGGAGGCGAAGGTTGCAGTGAGCTGAGATCGCACCACTGCACTCCAGCCTGGCGCCTGGCAACGGAGCAAGACTCTGTCTCAAAAAAAAAAAAAAAAAAAAAAAAAAGAGTCAACTATGTTCTAACTGCTGCAAGGGTTTTCTTTTTCTCCAGCTAAATGAGCAAAACAATTGCAGCTCATTGATTGACAGATATTGACTGATCTCTTGACCCCACTCAATCCCACAAACCATACTACAGATTTGATTGGACAAGAGACTAATTTTCGTAACTTTCTTCTGATAAGAGACCACCAACCACAGACTGGTGGTGTCGCAGGTCCACAGAGGCTGCACACTGAGTACCTTAATGTCCTCTGCTTCATCTTTCTATGTATAGAGATGAATGCATTTACATGTCAGGTCTCCACCCCAAAGTGCACATGGAATGCATGTTATATGCAGGTTTGATTACCATACATGCACATACACCCCTCATAAATATTCATAACCCCTCCTATAGCTTGTTAAATATATATACTTTGCCAAACCATTCAGCATAAAATTCTTGTCTCACCCATCCTCCTTCAAAGTACCTGCTTCCAGTCTCTGCTGAAGGCTATTCTTCCCAGCCCTTCAGGGTGGCCAGAGGCTTCAACCGTTTATAAGAAATTAGGCTCTCTTCTTCAAGTGTACGGACCTTGGGATTCTTTTGTGGGCACGTGTGAGAAGTTTGTCTTTGATGTCCTCTCAATCCCTGAATCAATGTCCTGTCAGCATGCAGTGACTTTCCCAAAACTCACACATCCAACCTTCATCCTTCTAGCTCTTGGAGGAAAGAAGGCAAGGAGCCAAGCATTTGCTGAGTCAGCTGGGCTTCAGGCACTCTACCAAGAATGTTTTATATGTGACGACTCTGCTAAGATATTGATAACAGAGGTTACATCAGGTAGTCTGATAAGAGACGAAGATGGAACCCTGCCCAGAAGGTGTTATGTTTTAACAGTGAGAAGTTAAAAGCAATAACATCTTTTTGATTCACCCAAGCCTTTCTTTATTTTTTCAACAATCATTTATTAAACATCTACCAAGTGGTCATCCCGGCAGCTCCTGTGGGGTTTGAAGGTGGACTCACACTGCCAGCTTCACGAGGAGCTCGTGGCTTATTGTCAAGGCCCCCAGGGAGAGCTGGCCTGGCAGCAGCAGCGTCTTGGCTACTACATCAGTCACCAAACATGCAACTCTGGGCTGGTTTTGCAACTTTTCCAAATTTTAGGTTTCTTGTTAGTAAAACAGAGAAAGTCATCCTCTCTGCCTCATATGGTGTTGAATGAGGGAATGCTTACAAAGAGCTCCGCATGGGAGGAGGAAGTATTTCTTAGTAAAAACCTGATGTCAGTGCTCAGCAAAGACCTGATAGAGTTCCATTCAATCGTATGAGCCCTCAATGGCCACCTCGAATGTGAGATGGGTAAACAGCCTGCGAGAAATATTATGGGAAGCCAGAGAGAGGGTGCTAGACCACAACCCGGGTGAGAGGAGGTGGTATTCAAACTGGCTCCAGGTGGGTGAAGGGTGGGTTCTCCCCTGGCAGAGGGAAAGGAGGGAATTTCTGGCATGATATATTGTTTTGAGCTTGGAGTATCTGGTGGTTCTGGGACTTAGGGTGGCATGGGAAAAGAAGATGAGTTTTCAGGCTGGGATGTGTTTTGTTTCTTTTTTTTAAAGATGAAGTCTAGCTCTATCACTCAGGCTCGGTGCAGTGGTATGATCATGGTTCACTGCAGCCTCTCACTCTTGGGCTCAAGCAAACCTCCCGCCTTAGCCTCCTGAATAGCTGGGATCACAAGTGCATGCTACCACGCCCAGCTAATTTTTTAAAAATATTTTTTTCGTAGAGACAGGGTCTCACTATATTGCCCAAGCTGGACTTAAACTCCTGGGATCAGCCAATCCCTCGAACCTTGGCATTGCAAAATGCTGGGATTACAGGTGCGAGCCACCATACCAGGCCTGGGATGTGGCTTTGAAGTGCCTTCTGTGACATGGGAGAGAGGTTAATGTTTATCAATGAGAACATAGTTTAAAGCAGAGTTCCCAAAACGTCTTCCCATTCCCCCCAATTCTATTACTTTGTACCTTAAAAATGCTCAGTATCAGATTTCTGAAGACAAATTTCCTTAGTGATATGCAATTGCTGCATTGAGTGAAATGATAAAATGTATAAAATGTTAACAATCTCTCTCCTCCCCAGCTGTCTTCCAGCCTCATCCTCTGAGGTAACCAAAGGGAACGTGTCGGTTGTGTCTTTCCCCACACACTTTGGGGAATCCTGGCTTAAAGGGATAACCCTATCACAGTGAAGTGACTGGCAGCAGGGGTGCCATTCTCAGACAAAGCCTTGTCTGAAGATTCCCCAAGTCATATCACCCCTTAACTGACTTCTACTCAGATTTTGTGTCAGCCACAATGAGACAGGTTCTTGATAAATGAAATACCATAAATGTTTCCTATGTTGGGTATTTTAGTTGCTATAGAGAAAAAGCTTCTACATACATCTCCAGCTATCATGCTAATAAAAGGATCTGATGTTATATGACCTGAAGGAAGGAAATAAATGTAGGCCACCCATGGTTAAAGTAGCCATGAAAAAATAATGCAATGCGTTTCTTAACCCACAAGAGACCCACAAGATTTTATTTTATTTTATATAATTTTTAAATCAGCCCTTCGGATTTCTTATGATTATTGTGATCTGGCACAATAAGCATAAATATCCCTTACGTGTTGCCTTGCTAGTTCCGGATGAATTGTTATGCACCCTGAAGAAAGACGAACTCCATCAGTCTGGCCGTGTTAAGCACAGAGGATTCCACTGGGTCCGGCTTAGCTGGGTCTGAAAACTGCTTCCCAGACAAAGGCAGATGAGACACAGGTGGAGGCACCAATGGGGCCTGGAAACCAGGAATTCAGGTTTCCACTTCAAAATGCGTATCCAGTGAGCTGCAAATATTGTTTGGATATCACATTTGTATAACACAATTTACTTTTTTTTTTTTTGAGACAGAGTTTCGCTCTTGTTACCCAGGCTGGAGTGCAATGGTGCGATCTCGGCTCACCGCAACCTCCGCCTCCTGGGTTCAGGCAATTCTCCTGCCTCAGCCTCCCATGTAGCTGGGATTACAGGCACACGCCACCATGCCCAGCTAATTTTTGTATTTTTAGTAGAGACGGGGTTTCACCATGTTGACCAGGATGGTCTCGATCTCTTGACCTCATGATCCACCCTCCTCGGCCTCCCAAAGTGCTGGGATTATAGGCGTGAGCCACCGCGCCCAGCCTACTTTTAAGATTGTTTTTTATTCTTACTATTCTATTTGAGACATTATAAAATAGGCACACTGACCGTATTTATTGTAAGCTCATTTTTGTAGGATAAAAATTCAGCTTCTAAAGTTAAACTCTGTTGCTTGCAAGAGTATCTCTAGTGTCATAGAAAACCGGAAGCCAAAGGCCACCCAGCAGAGCATCGTTATAACATGTCCTTCGGTGCAGAAATGGATCTGCGAGGCCAAGGTAGGCAGAAGATGACATGATGAGTCTGAACAGCGGAACTAATTCTTTCTTTCGACCCTAGAGGGTTCCTGTTAGGTAAGGAATTGGTGTGCTTGCCCTGTCTCTACCAAGTTCCCAGCTGGAAACAGATGGCAGGAGCAGTGAGCAACTGTGAACCGAGGTGTGGGCACCACATGAGAGAGGATGGCACAAGTAAAGAATGGCCCCAGCACTAAGCTTCTCCACTCCTAAGAGTGAAAGGGCAAGGGGAGCGAAGGGTGTTGTAGGGCCCTCATCAGGGTCAGAAGAACTATAGGAGGGGGTTGCAGACAGGGCTGGTGATCATCAGGAATATAGCCACCCACAAAACCCCAGTAGGAGAGGGAGGGAGGAAGGCTCTGTGATCAGACCTCTCTCTTTCTGCTCTCTGGGTTCCTGTCCATGTCTCTACTGGCCAAACCAGACGGAATCAGTGTCTTAGTTCATTTGATCTGTGGTAATAAAAGTACCATAGATTAGTGGCTTATACATAACAGAAATGTATTTCTCATAGTTCTGGAGGTTGGAAGTCCAAGATCAAGGTGCCGGCATGTTCGGGTTCTGATGAGGGCCCTCTTTCAGATTGCAGACTGCTGATTTCTCATTGCATCTTCACAAGGGGGAAAGAGGGTGAAAGAATTCCTTGGAGCTTATTGGACAAGGACAGTAATACCATTCATTAGGGGTCCACCCTCATGACCCATTTAATGAGTACAATTCAATGGTTTTCAGTATATTTTTAGAGTTATACAACCATCATCAAATCCGATTTTTTTTTTTTTTTGTCACTTGTGCTTTTGGTGGTCTACTTAGGAAGACTGAATAATGCAAGGTCACAAGGACTCGCTTCCACGTTTTCTTCTAACAGTTTTATAGCCAGCTCTCACATTTACATCTATGACGTATTTTGAATTAGTTTTTGTGTGTGGTGTGAGAAAGTGGTTCAGTTTTATTCATTTGCGTGTGGATATCCAGTTGTCTCAATGTCAAAAAGTTTAGTCTTTCCCGCTTGAATTATCCTAGCGCCTTGGTGAAAATCAACTGACCATAAAATTGAAAGTTCATTTCTGGATTCTCAGTTCTGATTCTGTTCTATTGATTTATGCGTATGTCCTGATGCCAATACTCTACTGTCTTGACTACAGCAGCTCTGTTGTAAGTTTTGGAATTGGGAGTTATGAGTCCCCCAACTTGGATTTTCATTTTCAAGTTCATTTTGACTATTTCGATCAATTGCATTTCCACACGAATTTTAGGATGAACTTGCCAATTTGTGTAAAAAAGCCATCTAATATTTTAATAGGAATTGCAGTAACTAAATCAATTTGGGGAGTATTGACATTGTACTAATACTGTCTTCTGATCTATGTTCCTGATGTGTTTTATTTAGGTCTTTTTTTACTTTTCCCAATGATGTGTTATAATTTTCTGAACACATGTTTTATGTTCGTTAAATGTATTTCTAAACATTTTAGTTTTTTTAATGCTATTGTAAGTGGAATTGATTTCTATATTTGATTTTTAGGTTGTTAATTGAAAGTGTATAGTAATACAGTTGAAATTTGTACATTGATCTTGTATCCTGTAATCTTGCTCAAATTGTTAGTTCTTATAGTTTTTAGTGAATTCCTCAGTGTTTTCTATATACAAGATCATTCCATTTGCAAATAAATAGTTTTTCAATCTGAATACCTTTTATTTCTTATCCTGCTCAATTACCTGGGTAATTTTTTTCTACAATATTGACTAGAAGGGCTAAGAGCGGACATCCTTGCTGTGTTCTTGATCTTGAGGGGAAAATATTTAGTCTTTGGTCAGGTAGTTTAATTGATCCACACTTAAAGTTATTATTGATATGTTTGGATTTATCTATTGTTTTACTTTTTGTGTTTTTAAACTATGTCACATGTATTTTCTGTTCCTCTATTTCTCATTTACTACTTTATTTTATGTTAAGAGAATATTTAATAATGCAACGTTTTGAATTCTTTAGTGAATTTTTTACTATGTATTTTCCAGTTTTCTTTTCTACTGGTTTCTCCAGAATTTGCAATATACCTATTAACTTACCAGATTCTACTTTAGATTTATGCAAACTTAATTCAAGCAAAATATAGAAACATTATTCTTATATAACTCCATTCCTTCATTATCTTTTTAATACAATTATAGTATTTTTATATGTTATAATAAGAAATGTTTGCTTCTTATTTTACATTTCTGGTTCTCTTTATTTCTTCCTGGGGATTTTACTTACCAATTTGTGTCATTTTCATTCTCTAATATGATTTGCTTCCACCTGCCTCCCCTGTGCTCTCACTGCCAAATATATTACAATTTTGTAAGTTATGGGCCCAATAATATAATTCCATGCATATTATCTTATGCACTTGTCTTTTAAATCAACTGAGAGAAGAAAGGGGAAAAATATGCAATTATACTATCTTTTACAATTAACTATATAATCACCTTTATTGGTACTTTTTTGTTTCTTTGTATACATTTGAATTACTCTGCTCTCATTTGCATGCAGCATTGCTAATAAGGCAGGTCTGCATGTCACAATTTATCGACCTTTTTTGCTTTCACATTAGATTGTCTTGCTGCATATAAAAGTCTTGGTTCTCTTGTTCTCTTTTGGCATTTTTAATGTCATCCATTGCTTTAGCCTCCATTAATTCTGATGAAAAGTCAGCTGTTAAAATTATTGCAGTTTTTTTGTATGTGTCGATTTGTTTTAGTCTTACTGCTTTTAAGATTTTTCTGTCTTTGGCACTCAACATTTTGACTATAATGTGTCTGAGTTTGGTCTCTTACATTTATCTGACTTAGAATTTATTGAGATGTTTGGATCTGTAAATTAAAGATTTCTGTTAAATTTGGTCAGCTTTTAGCCATTATTTCTTTAAATGTTGTTGTGCTGTTTTCTCTCTCTGCTTCTTTGATATGCTCATTGTACTTCACTGCTTGAGGTGTGTTTGATGATTCCGCACATTGGCTGAGACTCTGAATTTTTCTTTATTCTTTTTTTCACCTTCCAATTGCATAATCTCTATCCACCTACCTTCGAGTTTGCTGATTCATTCTTCTACTTGCTCAGATCAGATAGTTACAGGTGAGTAAGCTTTCAAAATAATAAGAGCCATCTATGACAGACCTACAGCCAACCTCATACTGAATGAGCACAAGCTGAAATCATTCCCCCTGAGAACTAGAACAAGACGAGGATGCTCACTCTCACCACTCCTAATAACTTGGTAGTAGAAGTCTTAACCAGAACTGTCAGGCCAGAGACAAAAAATAAAAGGCATCCAAATAGGAAAGAAGTCAAACTATCTCTCTTCACTAACAATATGATCCCGCACCTAGAAAACCCTAAAGGCTCCACCAAAAGGCAAGGAGAACTGATAAAAACGTTTTCAGTAAGGTTTCAGGATAGAAAGTCAATGCGCAAATCCGTAGCATTTCTATACACTAATGATACATAGGGTGAGAGTCATATAAACAACACAGTCCCATTTACTGTGTGGATGGGGGAGGGGAACCCCAGACATCGTGGCCAGGCTTACTTGGAATAGAACTTCTGTAGCACAGAGCTGCAGGAAGGGTGGATGAGAAATTGTAGCTATTGTACCATGAAGGGAAATGGTGCCTCATGTTCCTGGCTGTAAGTTCCTAGAGTATGGCTTTCATCACACCGAGATGGGAGTAGAGTTGGGGGAGAGAAAATGTCGGGGGTCAGATGCCACAGACTCTTGCTGTTCTTACACAGACTTAGTCGATTTTCTTGAAATAATGTTTCTACATTTGTGGTGTGCCTCGCTGGATACTTTCCGGAGACTGTATATATATATATATATATATATATATATATATATATATATATACTTTTAACATTTTCCACCAGGTGTGGTTGTTTCGCTGAAGAGAGGGTTCATGTAGCTCCTTATGCCACCATTCCAAAAGTGTCCTTCTGTATGATTTTATGTGTTTCCTTTTGCTTATATTTTTAGACAGTTACCAGTTTTTCAGTTTTCTGACTTATCTGTGTGCTTAAGTTGAAGAATTACATAGTTTATGAGAGCAGGCCAGGCTCCCAGCCATTCCTGGTCACTGCAGCAGCCCTCCTCACCGAGGGCTCAGCATGTGCTTTTTCTCTAGCAATGCTTTCTTCTTCCATCCTTCTTCACCCAGTCTAATTATTTGCCACCTGTTAATGGCTTAAATGTGTTTCTCCAAAAGATGTTGAAGCTCTAACCCCCAGTACCTGTGAATATGACCTTATTAGAGATGATTGAGTTAAGATGCAGTCATTAGAGTGGTTTCTAACCCATATCCCCGATGTCCTTATAAAGAGGGGAAGCTTGAACACAGACAGGTGCACTGGGAGAATGCCATGTGAACCCCAAGGCAGAGGACGCCATGAGAACATGAAGCAGAAGCCAAGGAACACCCAAGACTGCCAGCGAATCACTAGACGCTGAGGGTAGTTCTGGAAAACATCCCTTTCTCAGAGCCTCAGAAAGAACCAACTCTGCTGAGAACTTGATCTTGAACTTCTGGCCTCCAGAATCATGAGAAAATGCATTTCTGTTTTTAAGCTACGCTAGCATGTGGTGCTTTGTTATGGCAGTCCCAGGAAAGTAAGACACCACCCCTGGTCCTCTGCCTGGAGCTTTCTGATCGTCCATCCTTGGTTAGGACCTCTTTGCCGTATCTTCCCACGCCTTGCACTTTTTCATCCAAGTGCTTTCCGTAGTACAATTATTTGTGATTTCTTTAATTATAAATGTTTAACTACTTGTACAATTATTGGTTTTATTTGCCCCCATTAGTCTTGTCAGCCCTCTGTGCATGCAGGGCTTGGGGTCATGTCTGTCTTATTTACCAACACACCCCGACCATTTAGCACAAGACTTGGCACGTAGTGACCTCGGATAGCACCGGTCGAAGGATTCAGTTTTCTTTCATTTCTTCCCTCTGCCTCCCCTTGAGGGTCGCATTAGTTTTAGACTTATAAAGTAGTCTGTGATCTTGGCCCTCCTACTGGAAAGGAAGCTCCAGGTCTTGCCCCCAGCTGCACTTACTGCAGGCTGGCCACTTACTGCCCTTCCTGGGCTGCCGCCAGGGAATGAGGGAACTGACCATCACTTACAGCTGTGGCCTCCACCGGGGCATTGGACTCACCTGGGGCTTATAAAATGCAGACACCTTGGCTTCACAGCAGCTCAAGCTCCCTAGGTGATCCTAATATGAGAATCGCTGAATTTGAGCCCATTTACACCTATCTTAAGTACAGTAGTAACTTATTTGGTCACTTGTATTTCTGGTTCATAGCTAATTAAAAACCAGAAGTGAATATGGAGAGTGGGTACCAGAAACAGGTCCCAAACACCAATCGAGTTCCTCCAAATCAGTAGGAACACTAAGGACTGGGACAGATGGGCCTCTGACCTGCATTATAATCTTCACAATGATGTGCTTAAGTAAATAAGGAAACTTTAGTTACGCTCCATGTGTATTCCTTAACAAGATGGAAAATGATAAATCACTAACTCTGCCACACTGAGCTTTTCTGATGTACCAGGTACAGCTCTGAGCAAAGATGATGTTTGATTTAAACCTTACAATAACCTTAGAAGGTTATGTTCTGTTGATATTCCCATTTTTCAGATGAGGAAACTGAGGTCTAAAGAGAGCCAGTGAGTTGTTCAAGATCACATTACTGGTAATTAGAGGGACAAACTCAAATCTTCATCTATCCAACTCTAAAGTTCGTAATATTAATGTTTTCTGAGTATGTTCCTTTTGTTCCCATAAAAGACAAATTTGTGGGGAAAATTCATTTATGATGGCATTACCTACCAGCACCACATTAATGACACTACCAGCGTTCATGACCTACCAGCACCATGTTAACGGTGTGTTTACTTAAAAATTGCCCACAGGAATGAATTGGGTAATGGCTGACAAATGTGAAATTTTCAAAAATTATTTAATTTTTATTCAGACCACTTTGGTAGATAAAAAGAAAGCTAGAAGTGATTCCATCGTGTTTTACTCCTTTGCACCTTCTGAAGAGAAGCAGGTGCATTCGTTGTATTTGCTGGGTTTTCGCATCTGATTAACAATGAATAGTAGAAATATGCTCTTTTACCACATCTTCCCTTTTCTGGCCTGCTTTGAGGCTCTCTTGGTAAAATGCCTGGCCTAAGACAGGATGTTCTTTGTGGGCTGGTCCAGACACCATATTTGCCTCACTTTCCTGCGTGGTGAGTTCAGATCAGGTTACCATTATAAGCTGATTCTCATAAAAGTCTGTGAATAAGAAAAAGGAGAGCTTGCAGCACTGGGAGATTTATGTTCCTCTCCTGGTAGCAAGAAAGTCATTCTGAATATCTGTTTGCAGAGAAATATGCAGGTTTGTGCTTTCTCTGAAGGTTCTAAGTTCTCTCCTCTAAGACGGATTGTTGAAGTTTCTTCAAGGAAGTCCAAAGAGAGAAATGAGAACTGGGGTGAAAGAGCATTTTGTATTCACCCACACTTCCTCCTCTACTGGTTGATTATGAAAACCCCCACCCTAACAGATGGCTTGGTGCAGGGCTCTTTGTTGAAGGTACTATTATTAACAGATGAAATACACGTGTCCTCACAGAGACGTCTCAGGAGGGCAGCTCTCGAGCCAAATGATGCTCTAATATTCTATAAGCTTGGCATGAAAAGGAGAGCGTTTTAAAATTACTTTTCACTCTGAAGGGCAAGGCTAAGAGGTAATTCTGCATTTATCCCTAATTGGAAGAAGAAGACTTCTAAGTCTAAAAGTTTACTTCATTGGCATTTGACTAAGACTCCGGTTTTGGTGACTAGAGATTTAAATTCATACTAGACTCATTAAGAAACACAAGTAAAACTCTCAGAGTACAAATGGGTGGGCAATCCCTAAATAATTCAGTGGTACTTTTTAGCTTATTGAGCCAAATATACTGATAACAACTTTTAGGCATCCATAGTTACCCGACCTCAAGTCTCAGCTGGGATTAGGCTTGTGGCTTCTCGGAGTTGGAAGGGACCTCAGAAGGCTAAATACGTTTGAGTATGAAGAATCTAAAAACGTGAGGAGGTACTAGTACTTACACGGTAATTACAAATTCAGATTAGGGTTGGCTTGTACTTATTTTTCTATTACCTTATGCTTATAAATAACACTCAATAAATAGTGATCACTTTGCTGCAGGTGAAAAGTACCTGGACATTGTAATATTTAAAATATATGCAAAATAACTTAAAGGCTTGATCCTGACACTGTAAAAAGGTTGAAGGAATCAGTTTCTAACTTTCCTGCTGGTAGAGATGAGTGTTAATTTTGAGGAAACTCTGTCTTGTTCTATAATGCACAACTCTACTGGGTAATTTTCTTTTGAGTCAACTCTGGTGTGAAGAACAAAGGCTTAGATATCTCATGAAAAATTTACTGGCTTTAGGTTCATAGAGCTTCCGGCACTGTCCAATATAAATGTCTGCAAGAATGGAAATGCTTTACATGTCAGCGCTGTTTAACATGCCAGCGCCAGCCATGTGAGGCTACTGAGCACTTGAAATACGGCGAGTGCAACTGAGGAACTCATTTTTTAAAATTTCATTTTAATTAATTTGGCTTTAAATTGAAATAGTCATGTAGCTAGCAGCTGGCATATTTGACAGTTGTAGGACTGTATATAATAACCTCTCAAAGTTCATTGGTATCTTTTCATAATTAAAAAGTAGACTTGTGTATAGCAAAATGAAACAAAATTAGTAAGAACACATCTATTTAATAAAGAAGACTATTTCATGAAATTATATATTCCTTCTATGTCCTACTCACGTCCATCTTTTGAGATGTAACTATGGATAACAGCTTCTTAGAGATCTCTCCACGAGCTCTCTATGCGTGTATAAACACAGAAATGTACACACGTTTCTTTATGTGAGTGGGAACATACAGTATCCACTAATTTCATTTCATTACTTGTTTAGCTTTGAAACATCTGGGGATCTTGTTATATGAGCCCTAAAGCTGCCTTGTCATTTTAATGACTGAATAGTATTCCATAATCTAGATGGATGATTATTTAATTGGTCCCTAATGGTGGATATTTGGGTTTTTCTCATCCAGTTGCTATGGTATAATCACAGAACTCACCATTCATCCAGTTATATTTTTGCATATGTGTGTGTGACTGGTATTTTCAATGATAGTAAATTGCATGGGAAGAGAAATCTCAAAGACAACACTAGGATGCACGTCATTTAGGATTTAATAAGTTTTTGTCCTTGAAATGTGCTCAGAAACAAACAAGAGTGAGTATAATTTCCATACAATGAGCCTAACGTTGACTGTAAGCACCATGTGAGAAACAGTCGCTATTTGTCCACTGATAATCCCATGTGTTCCCAGTGCTAGCCGGGAGCACGGGCTCAATAAACGTTTGCTTAATCAGTGGGCAGATGCCCTGGTTATGGAGCACATTCTGAGTCTCTCACTCGCTTTGGAAAGGATCTGCCACAGACTGAAGAGGTTACATTTGTCTTAAATAGCAAAGGCTATTAATAGCTCTCACAGTCACATATTGTTTAGTTTTCAATTGCTCCTCACCCATCCTTGGAGTAATATCCATTACTATTCCTAGAGAAACAATAACGAAAAAGCTAAAATACCCTACAAATATTGAGAGTTGCTTTTCAAAACTTTTCTGAAAATGTGATGAAATCGTATTGACATTGGCAGACAGATGTCATGGGCTGTGCTCTGGACTGTGGGTGATGCTTCTAGTTGCTCTTGGCGGGCCTTCCTCAGCTGAGAAGGCACTGCCCTCAGTCACCCTGGCACATGCCATGTCTCTGCAAGGCAAAGGCTAGAAACCGTGAGCAAGGTGGTCAGGGGGACTTGAATATGACCCTCTCCCTACTCTCCAATCACAAATCTCCATAAACACTCTATGCCCTTTTTTTTTTGTAAACCACTCAACATCTCTCCCATTCCCGAAAAACGTTCACTTCTGCAAGGACTTGCTCTGTATAAGTGCAGAAAACGGGTTTCTTCTCCCCTGTCACTTCCTTTACTCTCAACTGCTGCTTCTGCGGGGTTTTGTTTCTGATGCTTCCCTACCCCGTGGCCCAGCCTTCTGGAGAAGAATGAGGAAGTAAACCCTACGGGGTACTGTGTCAACTTGACTGGGCCATGGGGTGCTCAGACAGCTGGTGAAATTATTTCTGGGTGTGTCTGTGAGGGTGTTTCTGCAAGAGACTCATATTTGCATTGGTGGACTGAGTGAAGTGGATGGCCCTCGCCTCGTGGGTGAGCCTCATCCAACCTGTTGAGAGCCTGAGTAGAACAAAAAGAAGAAGGAAGGTTGAACTTATTCTCTGCCTGATCCCTTGAGCCGGGGCATACGTTTCCTGCCCCCAGAGTTCCTGGTTCTCAGGCCTTCAGACCCAGGCTGGAATGTGTACCACTGGTTCTGCAGCACTCAGGCCTTTGAACGACGCCACTGACTTTCCTGTTCTCCAGCTGCAGATGGCAAGGCATGGGACCTCTCAGTCTCTATCGTCATGTGAGCCAGTACCTTAGAGTAAATTTCTCTCTCTCTACACACACATATATAGGTATAGGCATGTATGTGAGTGTGTGTGTATATAGATGTATGTATCTATGATGTATATATACTTATATATGTATATGCACATGTATATACATACATATATATACCTCCCACACACATGTATGTGTGTGTATGTATATCCATACACACATCAAATTTCATAAATGTAGTCTACAATGTATTTATCTAATTGGTTCTGTTTTCTCTTAAGAACCCTGGCTAATATAGGCATGTTACTTCATTTAGAGATTTTTAACAATGAGAGAAGGTCAAAATGGACTGTCATCCAACACATGTCCACTGTAGTGGGGGCTGCAGAATGAAACATCCCTTCAAGGCTGCTTATGGACTCTCAGGAGGATATGAATGACGAGAGGGAGAAGTGACAAGTGACATGGGAAGAATGGGCCTGCGGACCCACAACCGTGAAGGAAAGTGGGTTCACATCCCTCCCTAAAGGTGCTGCCAGGTTTCAGCCAGTCAGGAACAGAAAGATCAGAGGAAAAGGAGACGAGAGAATTTTGACTTTTAATTTAGTTCCAGTGTGTGCCCGAGAACCCTTTCCCTGTATTGTGCTACACAAATCTTGTCAAGTGTCATAATTTACTGAATTTTGTTTCTTTATTGCCTTTTAGCATAATTTTCCATTTTTTAAGAAAATAAAAATAATCAAACAACCAGAAAAGTATAATAGGCAAAGAAAAATTCTGGTATCCCACTACTTAGATAACTACCATTGCCATTTTTATTTTGACGGTTATATTTTACATAAGTGAGACTGTATTATACGTGTTATTTTTCTAAATTAATCCTTTCTTTTCTTTTTGTTTTGTTTTTGTTTTTATTTTTATTTTTTCTTTCTCCTCCTCTCTCCACCTCAACCTAATCAGGTAGCAAATGTTAAGATTTGCTGTGCAACACTTTTTCACCCTTACAAGATCTCTCTCTCTCTCTCTCACACACACACACACACACACGCACACACGCAGACATGTGTGTTGCTTGTTTTATGAAAATGAGATTTTTATATATTCTTCTGTGTCTTGCTTTTTTTGCTTAATTAAATGTGGTGGAAATGTCTATACATCCCTGACTTTTTATGACTAAAATATTCCAGTGATTGTATATCTTAAAATTTGTTCAACGTCCCTCAGGATGGGCGTTTGGATGACTTCCTCCTTTTCTCCTTTCTTTCCTTTTCTTCTTCTCGCTCTCTCTTTTTCTCTTGTTTCAGTAAACGATTCGGCAGCAGATAGCATTTCCTGTACAGCTTTAAGTTCTGGTGAGATTTTACCTCAATGGGATAGATGCCTAAGACTAAGACTGCACAGTTGAAGGTAGACGATTTTTGTTTTGTTTGTAAATAGATATTGCCAGAATCCATTAAAATTAGAGACAGCTACAAAACCATGAAATTTCCACCAACAATGCCCACAAGTAACCTTTCCCCCGTGTCCCACCAACATTAGAGTTTTCGTGTCTTTTAGTTCCTTTCCATTTGGTGGATGAGAAGCAATATTCAGTTGTTACTTAAATGTACATTTCCCTGCCCGTTAACGTGGTTCAGCTTCTGCTCAGGTTTATTGGCTGTTTTGGTTTCGTTTCCTCTAAACAATCACATTCAAGTCCCATGCCCATTGACTGCTTTTTTTTATCAATTGTTAAATGTTCAACCCATATTGATATTAGGCTTTATCTATCTTGCAGGTGGTGTGTGCCCCTTAACCCGCCCATTACTTGTCTTCTGACTCTGTTTTGGTCAGTTTTCCATTAAAATAATATTGCAGTTGTTTGTCTTTTGTTTTATAGCTTCTGGGCTTCTGTGATGTTTAAAGATGTATCCCTGGCCCCTGGGATATACATGTATATGCTGTCTCCAGAATATTCTTCTATCTGAATTGCTTGATCTTAAATTTTGCTTACCGCTTTTTCTTGTATAGTTTTTTAAGTTAAGATTTTTAAGTGTCTATCCAAATTGCTTGGTGTTAAACTTTGCTTATTATTAAAATATTTTTCTTGTGTAGTTTTTCCTAAACTAGCATTTTTAATGTGTCTGAAATGAAGTAAGTGTCCAATTTTATCTCATTCCCAATTCCTTGCACTTCTCTCAAGCCACTAAAATTTGGTTTATGTCAATCAAAAGGAAAAGTCTGTATAGTTCTCTTCTTCACTTCCCTCCACTTCCGCTTTCTACATCGCCTTCTTTCCTGTCTTCTCATTCTTGATCTGTCTTTGACACCGTTTCCTTTCTTCTGCTCCTGCATCAAGGCATAAAACCTCACTAAAAACACAGCAAAGCTGTAGCAGCAACAACGATAGTAAATACTTGCATGTAAGGGATCGTTTGCTCTCTGAATGCTAGGCAGTGTTCTAGGCGCTTGGCAGGTTTTAAGTCATTCGATTGTCACAGCAGCCCTGTGGCATAGGTAGGGTTAACAGACCAGTTTTTGGAGGCTAGAGGCCAGAGGGAAAGCCACCTGCATGGCTCAGGCTCAGCAGCCCTGGGGGTCTAACCCCCAACCTGGGTCTTAACCACTGGGCTCCAGAAACACATCACTCCTGCGGGGACACAAGGCCAGCCCCTCGCCTTTCCCCACGTGGGTGTTTTGGGACGCCTGCCCCTCCCTGTTTAACTCCTCCCCAGCGAGCACAGAGCTCCCTTAGAGACCCTGGGCATGCCATCAAGGCTGTCTTCCCTGGTGTCTGAAAAGCCGCCCACAAAACCACAGAGCTGAGTTGTGGCTGGGGCTGTGGGGGTCATACAAGGATCCCCAAGCTGCTACTCAGTCTGCTGCCCTCGAGGCCACGCAGGATCATTCCCCAGACATTGAAAGCCCCGTGCAAAAACCAGGATTTCTCCACATGTCTCATCTGGGAGGCCCCTCCCCTAAGGAGGCCCCAGGGACAGCTGCCTGGCACTCCTGGCGCCTCCGAGAACTCTGTATGAGGGCTATTCGTTAGAGAGGGCGCCACTGCACCCCTCCATGGGAGTCCCGGGGCTGGCGGGAACTCGGGTCCCTCAGGCAGATCCAGGCCCGCACCCCCATCTGCAGCTCTCCCCCCGGCCTCTTCCCTCCACTTCATCCTTCCCCGCAGCCGAATCCCAATGGGCCGCCTTGATCAGTGCTCTCCACACAGGCGTATGTTTCGCTTTGAAGTGTTCTCCGCTTCTAAAACCTATTTGATACAAACCCCGCCTTGACCTTTCCTTATAATTCAAATCCCTAGACTCAGTACCTGTCTTCATTTAAAAAATACCTTGTTAGAGTGCCTATGAGCAAGCCACCTGCCCAGTGCAGAGTAAAGAAATATTTATTTTGATGAAATGTTTATGCAAGTTGATAAGCTGATTTGACATCGAAGAAGTTGTTTTTTTAAATTCCCTTCCATCTGTTTTTTTTTTTCTGTCACAATTCTATGTCTCCCAAGGTGCAAAGTGCAGGAGATGTCACTGAGAGTCTCTGTGCCTTGCCTCATGCAACACTTTTTAAAAAAAATCTTGTCTGTTTCCTAATTCAGCAGATATTCATTGAGCATTTACTACATGCTGTGCATTATTCTAGGTGTGATGAGTGCAGAACTGAATAGAAAGGCAAAATCTCAGCTTTCGTCTAAGAGGATAAGCTTGTAAATAAATACATACATTTATAAATCAATATAGAGAAAATAAAGCTCAGTGGATACACGTTGGGAGGACAGAGAATGCTATTTGTGTGAGGGCTTGTCAGGCAAAGGCTCTCCAAAGAGAAGGTGTTCACGTTAGCAGTGATGGCAGGGGAGGGCAGCCCCTGGGGTGTCTGAGGGAAGAGTGTGTGCTTGTGCTGAGTGTGCCCAAGCAAAATGCAGGAAGCCAGTGCTGGGTGTGTGAGCAGGAAGGTGGCAGGGCAAAGGGTCTCCCCGATAGGAGCTGGTGCTGCGGAACACAGGGCTCACGGCCATGGTGAGGACTAGCAAGGCAATGGAGAGTTTGACCAGGGCTTCCAATGATCTCGTGTGTGTGTGTGTGTGTGTGTGTGTGCATTGATTGCAGGATCAAGCTAGCTGCTTGATCCTTACAGAGACCAGGCTGTGTGTGTGAGGGTAGAAGTGGGGAGAAATGCCAAAGCCTATGGGAGATGATGGGGCTCCTGTTCTTGGTCAGAGGCTCCTCTGCCCACACATGCATCCACCATGGATCTTCAGGAGTCATTTGCCATCTTCCCTGTTTCTCCCCACATGCCCCATCTCTTCCTTCGTCAGAAGGGACTGATCATTACTGGACTGCTGTGTGTCGTGCTCCTCACTGGCTGGGTGATAGAGTGCAAAGTTCTGGACCGCTCAATACTTCTGCATCTGAAGGGCAGGGAGGAGAGTAGCAGTGCTCACCTCCCAGGAAAGAATTGATTTTGTGAGCACAGGCAGCACGTGGCATAAAACTGCACATACCATTGCTGAATGAGTGTGTCAGTGATGAGCTAAAGGCCTAGTGTATTGAGAATGATGCCACTGTCATCACTATTAAAGTGTTTCAGAATGAACCCCACAGGTCCAGCAGGAGTGAGTCTTCCCACGGTGGAGAACTTCCTGCCTAAAATGCTCTCCTCAGTCAGCCCTGACAACATTCAGCCCCCAACCCTTCCTTTAGCACAAGGCTCAAAGACCATTGCTTCGTATATGCTCTTCCTGATTCTCCAACAGAAAACAGAAGAATAGCAGATGCTATGCTTAGATGATGTAACTCCTCAAATGTGCATTGTTTCTAATTTAGCATCAGTCAAGTGGGCACGAAGGTGTCCTCTTTGGCTTCACCTTTCTTCCACTCGGATGGCTGTCCCAAAGCTATGGAAGACAGAACCAGGGAAGGGACAAGTCTGGATGGAATTGCTTCAGGTCAAAGGTTGATCTTCCAGAGGCTACACTGGTTAGGAATACAAAAGGAAGAATCGCTGTAAACCTAAGGTATTTTATAAAGTTGGCTCTTCCAGATGTCTGTATTCTCAAGACAGAATGGCCTGTCCTTGACTCAGCTTTGCATGTTGACATTTAACTGAACTTGAAAGCTCAACCGTCTTTCCATTCCCTCTGAGATTTCTGTGAGTGAAGTACAGTACTCACTTTCCCTCCTAAATTTCCGTGGCATCTTATGCGTATACATGTATGCATAACTGAGGACAGGCTCCACCTTCTACCTGCATTAGAGATCTCCATTCCAGCCCACAAACACTTACCCAGAGTGTACCAGGGTCAGGCCTTGAGAATACCTCGCTGAACAGGAAAGAGTGTCTGGTCTCACGGAACTCACAGTTTAGTGAGAAATAAGTATCTTTCTAACAGAAGTCTGTTATGTAAATACATTTGAAAACACTGGTGCATGTGTTAGGCCCATTCAAGGTCCTTAACCCATTCAGCCTGTGGCAGATGCGCTAACAGGCAACCGCAGAGAGTTGCACTCACACGGGGTCCCACTTGGTCCCAGGCGAAGAAGGGCCTGCACTTGAAGTCAAATTCTCTGTAGTTGCCCTCTTCAAATGTGTACTAATACTACCTCTGCTTTGCCCTTTCTAAATCCGATGGGACAATGGAACATGAAGAGGGCTTGGAGCTTTGGCTCCTGTACCATCCTGCCACCTGCAACCACTCCTTTGGGAGAGCTTCTCGACTGCCCACTTCCCAACCCCATGCACCCCTGCAGGTCTTGAGCAGCCTCTGCCCCTGCAATGGTTGCTGCTCCCCAACAGGATGACAAGTGCATCAGTTTGGAACAGCAAGCCTGCGTTCCGGCACCACCTGCCATCTCTGGTGGGCGTCTGGGTATATGTGCAGGACACACACTGTGTGGGGAATCAGAGCGAGGCCTGGCAGTGGCCATCCCTCAGCATGCTGGCAGTGCCAGGGCACATTCCTCAAGTGACCAGAGCCTCCTGCCCACCTCCAATCCAGGTACCCAGAGCTTCCCAGCATGGAGGTTGCAATCCCGGGGGGATCTCCTGTCCACTGTACATTGGGACAGTGGCCTATGGGAGAGAGACAGGCCACTGCCTGGTCCCAGCATGTGGGTGCAGCTGAGGGCAGGGAAGCCACTGGCAAGTGCAGGCCTCTTGTACTGCACTGTCACCTGGAAGGGCCGTGGCGTCTGTGCAGGGCTGCATTCCCACGCCGGTGAAGTAGAAGACACCATGACTGGTGGAGAGAGACTGAAAGAAAGGAGGAAGTGTTCTGCTCTAGTACTTGTCATGGTGCTTCTTTTTCGTTTTGAGAAAGGAGCTCTCCATTTTCATTTTGCAGTGGACCCCAGAAATCATGATTGCAGCCGTGCTCCCAAACTCAGTAACAGTTAACCACAGCCACCCCTGACTACAGTGACCACATGCTGCCAGCCCCATGAGTTAGGAACTGTGACGGTTTCCAGTCTGCATATGAGGAAAACGAGGCTCAGGTCACGTGCACAAGCCTCACGTTGGGGTAGCAGAGGAGCTGCAATTTGACCCAGGGTTTGCCTGACCCCAGTGCCTGGGCACCCTCGCAGGTGGCTTGTGTGCAGGTAAGAATTCATGAATAGGTCAACCAGCCAAATGCAGGGACAGAATCAGGCCCGTCCCCTGCCTTCCCGGGCTGCATTTGGGAAGGCCCAGGGACTGAGCATCCAGCATTTGCAAAGCCAGAGGACACTGGTTCTGGTGCGTGGAACTGGGGGCTGGGCCTGCGCAGCCTGAGTGGGTGGCAGCACGTGATCACCTGCAGCTGCAGAGCCGTGGTGAGCCAGGCAGCATCACCGGCTCAGCTGACCCTTCCTGGTACACAGGGCCTGGCCATCTTGTGCCCAACCCTGGTAAAGCACCATTTTGTTTCTGCCTCACCATTTGCTTCTCCTGTGTTGTTTCGCTGTCTGAGGTGCGCATCATTCTGTATGTGGAGGGGCACATAAGCCTAGTTAGAAGATACCCAGTAGGAAAAAGCCTACTCAGTTTCCCTTGAAAACGTCTCCCTCCACCCCCACCGAATGCTTTTCCTTAGTCCTTATTGTCCTGCCTCTGAGCCTTCCATCCTGGATCCCACACTTGGGTGCATTCCAGCCCTGCCGGTCATTATATTGCAAAGTGATGGATAGATGTACGCCCTCGTGAGAGCTTTAATTTGAATACTATCATGACTTCAAGAATCATACAGAACAAAAAAAAAAAAAAAAAGAATCATACAGAACATTCAGGAAATGTTAACATATTGGCTTTTCACAGAAATGTGAAAGGGGTTATATGTTTGGGATTACTCAAATTATCAACAATTTCAATCAGCTTTTTTATGCGCCATTCAGAGAGCACAATTAGAAGTGCCTGTGTTTGCATTCTACAATGTATTCAAGATAATTAAAAATTAGCCCGTGAAATCATAGAGATCTTTACAGCAGCAGCAAGGATTTGGAAGGAGCATTTCCCTCTAGGCAAATGAACTGGACTTTCCTGAGAGTAAATACGGAATCGGAATCCAGCTGCACATTTTATTAAAACTACCAGTATTTCATGGTCACATCTCCGCGGCTGGCCACTTCCGCAATAGTCACCCTGGCCATCTCTTATTAGCAGCCGGCAGGAAAATAACTAAAAATAAGCAGCTGCTAAAACGATTATTTAAGCCTCTAAGAAATTCCTCCTGATGACTGTGCGTGACTGTGCGGTGGCTGCGCTCTCCCCAGTCCTGCCTCAGTTCGGCTGCACGTCTCTGCTGCTGCTTTAAGACTGCAGAGCGCCCCAGCGGCCAGAGGCAGGGGAGGGGTCCCTGCTCGCCTCCGCGCTCTGCTTCACTCGCCCGGCTCGCAGGCAGGGAAGGCTGGCAGAGGGATCCATGTGACTGAGGCCGGAGCACGGCAAAGATGAGCCTGCCCGCCCGCCTGCTGCCTGGATGCGGAGGGTGAGGGCTGGCGCACGGGAGGCCGCTGGCTGCGCATTCTGGGCGCCGGGTGCCCGGGATGAGCTCACGCCCGCGTCTGCGGCTCTCTCCACCTGCCGACCTGCCGGGGGGCCCCTGAGCTGACGGCGCACCTGGGCTCCGGCCGCAGCGTGGGGCGCGGCTCCCGGGAGCAGGTGTGCAGGAGTGCAGCGCGCGGTGAGCGCAGCCCTCGCCCCGGAGCCCGGCCGCGCCGCGTGCCCGGGCGGCTAGGCAGCGGCAGCTGCGGCGGCGGCGGCGGCGCCGGCGGCGCGTCCTCGGCGGGCGGCGGGCGGCGGGCGGGCGGCGGCCCCCGGGCAGGTGCCGAGCGGCGAGCGGAGCCGGGCCGGGCGGAGCGCGGGGGGCGAGGCCGGCGCGTCGCTCGCGGGAGGCCGGGGAGCGGCAGGGGCATGTGGATACTGGCTCTCTCCTTGTTCCAGAGCTTCGCGAATGGTGAGCCTTTCGGTTTGTGATGAATTTTATTCCTTATCATTGACCCGGGGGGGTGGGGGGAGGTGGCATTGGTTGCATGGGTAAAGTCTTCGTTCTTTCTGCCCTTCATCTGTGTTTAAATTTTCGTGCTTTATTTTTTAAATATTACATTTATTTCTTTGGAGGAGAGGTGGCCATGGAGAGGCCGGGGAGAAATTGCTCTGTAATCACTGGAAGGCGCTTACCTAGCCAAGTGACAGCTCGGAGCCTAACTCCAGTACTAGAGAGCTGCCTCATTCAGAATAAACCAGGTTTGGTGACAGGAGGAGAGACAGGAAGATCGCCACTTTGAGTATTACAACCTGAAAAGGGATATGACATTCCAAGTGCACGCAGGTGGAGGGGTCAATGAACGTTTGCCTGCAGATTCAATGCTTTTTGAGATTTTCAAACACGTAATTTCATGCTTGTACAATGTATCTCCAGCGCCAAGGAGGGCTTTAAGAAAGGTCTGTCCTTCTGTGCACCCCGGTGCTGCTTCATGCTCCTCACAGTCGTTTATGTAAAAATATGCACTGATAAGCATTACATCATCTGAAATGTTGACAAATTAAAAAAAAAAAAACACCTGTATAGTTGTAAAAATGAAATCAGTGAATATTGTAAATAGCATTCCTTTCCTCATGCCCAGCCAATATTATATTTTGAAATGCTTTCTTCTTGGGTATTTAGATAGCTATTGCTCTTGGCTCAGTCAGACCCAATTAGTAAGTGTGACTGTACCTCCGGCTGCCTGTCACCGCGTAAATATGAACTTACATGTATGAATGGCTTCCTCTCTTGTGGGAACCAGAGGAAATTGTCATCATTTGACATTGCCTGTGAGTAGTTACAGTTTAAATTCCCATTTCAAATTTTGGAATGCACATCTGCATAAAATGTATAACGTGCTGACAGTTAAAATTAAACCATTAAGCAGAATCCCCTACCCAGAAGAGAGGAGACAGAGGAGGGAGGGAGGGAGGGAGGGAGAGAGAGAGAGACAGAGAGAGAGAGAGAGAGAGAGAGAGAGAGAGAGAGAGAGAAGGGAGAGAGGAAGAGAAGGAGGTAAAAGAACAGAAGAGAGGAAATCTGGCCCTTGTGAGAAAATATGAGAAGCAAAGGGGAAGCTCTAAGGTTTTCCTGGAAGATACACAGGGAAGCCCTGTGTGTTGGCTCTGTGCATTTTCTTTGCCTACGTAGACCGTGCCTAAAGAATCAACATACCAACAGGCCAGAAGAAGTGCATGAACATTGTCAAATTTTTAAAAAATGATGACTAAGAAAAGCTACAGTTGAAAGAAGGTACTACCAAAATTAACATGAAAATGATACTTTGCTCTCCAATATAACCTAAAGCAAAGTGTTTGAAACTTTCATTTTGAGATTTCCTAGCAGGAAAGAATTGCAACAAGTTCTGACAAAACACCCATCTTTCCCAGAGGGCACTATACCTGTCCTGTGTCCTCCTGGGAATTTCCCTTGGGGGACAGATCTGCTTAGGGAACATGTGGAGATGTGTCCGGGAAGTCAGCCCTTTCTGCTTTTCTGCTAATTCGACCTCCTAAGAAATGTACAAATGCCTATAGATGTGTTCCAAAGACACAAAGACTTGGCAGCCTGTTTCGTCTGTCAGGGAGTACATTTCTGAACTCCTTGGAAAGGCCTGTGTTATAAAATGAAACAAAATTTCCACCTCATTGGGAAGTATGTGTTTCAGCATGACGAAAGAGACTGTGCTGGTTGTCAGTCAGCCAGTATTTATTTAGAGTTTAATTTGACAAAAATGGTATGGAAGAATTGATGATACTGGTGCAGAGTATTAGCCTCTGACACAGAGATGCTATATATGTGTGTGATTTTTTTTGTGAATCAGCATTTCATAACTAAAATAAAAAATCATAGAAATAATTGTATATAGTAATACAATTATATAAAACCTCAAATATTCTAAGTACATGCAAAGATTATGTAGGTACACATATAGTGAGTTCTGTATTATTTTCAAGACTTAAAATCAACTGATAATCACCATATTGTTACTGTAATAAATATGGGTAGATTCCACAATATTAGACATAAACAGCAAACACAAATGAATACTTTACATTCTGATCCAATCTAGCAGAAGGCTATGGAACTATTTTGTATAAAAATGCCCCTCTCTTTATATGACCAAGCATGAAAAAATAAAAAGCCTGACTGTAAAGCTTTAGGATCTTTGAAGGGGGGAGGGGAAATCAGCTTTAAACAGTTTTTTAAGGCATGGAGTTCACTGCATACTGGGGAAAGGATCGCAAAATATATAGACATGTTGAAGTAAAATAAGAGTCCAGTTTGGAACTATGCCTGTTGGTAAGGCCATATTTCAAAAATATAAGAGTAAATGGTTTCTACCTATTGGAATTACACTTTAAAAAATGGAGAGGTATTTTTGCCAATGACTGGCATATTTTGTTATACCTTAATTTTGAAAAATTTCTGAATGTGTGTGATAAAAGATTAATGAATTCTAATACCTAAACTGATTATTGCTAGGCCTCAGGCATCCAAATGCCTGACATGATAACATTTTTTTTTTCATTTGCAAAATATTGTGCAGTTTAATATTTGGGGGTGTTAAAAATAAGCCCACAACACATCTGCATTCTGATAGTAGACAACAGCAGTTTTCGTGTTGATGTATGGGAAATACATTTATTTCTTAATAAAAGTACGGTTGCTAGACAGGCTGCAGACAGTATTTTTGGCAAAAAAAAAAAAAAAAAATAGAAGTCAGTGACCAAGCCCTTCATGGGTTAAACCCTTAAATGAATGACCTCACCTGATAAAGTGCAGTAATGGTGTTTTAAAGCAGTTTGTTCTGCAACGTTCTGGAAATACATGCGAGCTTCTGTTACGGTGCAAGGAGCCAAGGTGCACGTATGTGCAGACACTCACCCACACACGTCCCTCAGTGTCTTCTCAGCACAGGCTTCCTACTGCGTTGTGTTCCATCACCATTTCTCCTGGTTTTAACCCCAGCGAGCACATTCTAGTTT
Organism: Aotus nancymaae; assembly: GCF_030222135.1. Classification (NCBI taxonomy): domain Eukaryota; kingdom Metazoa; phylum Chordata; class Mammalia; order Primates; family Aotidae; genus Aotus; species Aotus nancymaae. The sequence goes on along the minus strand of NW_026988435.1, from coordinate 43,594,030 downwards.
AGAATTCTTGCTAAAAGCAGAGCTGGGCCTTCAGACAAGAAGAATGATGAAGAAGCAGATTTATCATATATAACATATTTTTGCTAGTATCCTAGAATCTCTGTTTTTACACACACACACATACAAAAACACATACGCATGCATTCCTGACATCATTTTTTCCCGAGTGGTGAGATTTTGAGCTTTACTGCATCCACTTTCATGGGGCCTTACTGGAGATTAGAGAGGGTGGGGTGATGGGAGTAAGAATGTGCTCATTAAAGAGAAGGTGAGTATGCAGCACCTCTGAGCTTCAGCCATTCGCTTGGTAGGAAATTACAGAGCACACACTTGCTATTTTATCTCATTAGAAGCAGACATTTGTAAGTACAAATGCACCTTAAGGACGTTGAAGGTGATTTTTATTTAATTCACATAAATATATGTAAGGAAAAAAATATTATCAGGTGAACAATTTCAGGGCTTCCTCCCCTTCCCTTTCTCCCCCATCTTTATTAAGCAGCTTAAAAAATCTACCCCAAATCTCAGGGTTCACCTTAAATTCCTAGGCCTTTTAACTTCAGCTGACGGCCCTCCAAGATGCCCTCTATAGCAAAACAAAATGCCACGCAGACCTTTAATAAATGCCAGTGGATCCTTCTCCACTTTTTGACTCTCTCCTTTGTCACTTTGGTATGACCATGGTTTGCTGTCTCGGGGGATCCGTGAGTCACGGGGGCAGAACCCGTGCAATACAGCATTCTGGTAGGGGAACTAATTTTGACTAAAAAAAGTTGCCAATTTTAATCCCCAATTCCTGGACCCCCAAGTAGCTGGCAAGGTATTTTATCTTAGATGTGTCTGGGGTAAGGTGCAAGAAGTATTTCGACAAAAGACTCAATTCAATGTGTATTAAAACTTGATTGACAGAGAGAGGAAGTCATTTTATAAAGAAAGACCTGTGAACACTGTAGACTGGAAATTGATGTTTGCAAAAGTAAAAGACGGGTGCCTCAAGTGCGTGCATTTACAAAATCTGTGGCATCCAGGTTTCCTGAAATTAGCTGAATTCTACGGGTAAGATTATGAATGTGGCTCATAAATAATTCATAGGTAGTGGAAAAGAATGCATTTTGCACCAGGGAGTGCATTCAGTGGTATTTCAGAAATGGGCGCTTGGATTTCCTTGGCTTCCATGCGTGGCCCACCTCGCCAGAGCGGGGCAGGCACCCCGGGGTGCGCCCACACAAACGAGCGTGCCTGGGGATTTTCTTGGCTGCTGCGCTGAAGCGCACGCTGGGCCTCGGTGCCCGCACCCGCAGCCTGGGAGACAGGGAGGTGGTGCTACCTGCCTGCGGGCTGTGTCCCCTCCATAGGACACTAGTGGGCGGCAAACCTCACCAGACTCTTGCAGTCAGCCTTCAGCAGAGCCAGCAAACCCGGCTGCCGCCGAGGGAGGACGGCTCCGTGCAGACGGCCAGGGGCTTTCTTCTGGAGACGCCTCCCCACGATCTCTCAAGTTCACTGCGCCCAAACTCCCGTGCCGTAGAGTTCGTCTTTCGAGAACCGTGCAAAGGCGACCGCAGGTCAGGCGGGGTCCGGCAGCCTTTGTTTTCAACTGTACAGCGGAGGACTGTGTTCACAGCAATCTCTAGAAAACTAGAGGGTGCCCAGAGAGGAAACAGAGGTGTTGCAGGGGACAGGGGGCAGCGGGCCCTCAGAAGGGCGCATTGGCACCCCCTTTTCCAAACCCGCAAGGAAGCCGCGGCGTGGCGCGCGCCTCGGAGGTGGCAGCTCCGGGAGCAGCTCCGCGCCTGATTGGCTGACCTTCCAATGTCATTCCAGGAGCCGCCGCTTCTCCTGCTGATGGTGACAGGGGTGATGCTGACGTGCCCGCTCCTCCGTAGTCCATCAATCTCCGCAGGCAAGGCTCCGGGACCGGGAGCCCCCTTCCCTCTCCCCCAGGCCCCTTGGAGAACACCTGTTCCCCTGGACTGGGGAGTTAACTCTTCCTGTTCCAAAGACCTGAACACAAAAATGCTCATCTTATCGCTCTCTGCCCCTCCCCCCAACGATAGTTATGTCTTCTTTAATGTTGTGAAAATGCAAGAAAATTCAAAGTTGCATTTCCCTTGCGGAATCTCTGGGTTAAGATAAGGCAGTGGGAATGGAAGATTCCAGCGGCCCCACGGAGTATCCACTGTGCCGTTCTGAATTCAGAGGGTGGAGCACACGGATGTTTTCTGCAGGTGACGCAAGGTCTGTCAAGGTGGCAGGAGGGAAGCAGGGACAGGATTTTGGTTCAGGGGTCAGACAGCTTCTGACCAGGACGTTCAGAAGGGCTGGGTTTCAGAGAACTACGCCTGTAAATCAGATCCCTCCATATTATCCTTTTTTTCTTAAAATCTTGGCTGTTGCCTTGATGGTGTCCATGGTAATCGTTAACCCTGCATTTATGTGGTGCTGATTTGACTAGTGACTGCCTCTCTCACTAGATAGATAGGAGCCTCCACAGTCTGAGTGAGATGCGTGTGGAGCCTGAGCGTGTCCTACGCAGAGCAGAGCACATGGTATGGAGTAGTGGAAAGAGATGATGTTCCCTGTGGAGAGAAAGAATGAAGTGACAGGCAGAGCCTTTCTCCCCTCCCATCCACCTCTCTCTTCTGCCTCTGTCTGATTGGCTTCCCGTCTTAGGTTTCTTTGCCGGGCTTGTTCTTCTGTTCCCCATCTTGAATTCTGATGGCTAAACCACTGGGCTTCTTTGCCCTATCCACCTTTTTCTGATGTAGTGACTCAATCACTGAAGAAATGTTTATTTTCCAGAAATGCTTGTGGCTTGGGGCATTTTATTCTCTTTTCAGAAAGAGATTCATGTTTCGAGTATCTGATGGGACTTAATCACTGTTGCACAACAGCTATGTAATTGCTTTAGGTGCTCTTCCTGCTGTGCAGTGGGTCAGGTGTCACAGACAATAATTCCATTCATGTGCTGGACCCCTTGGTCTCAAGTGTATGCTGCTAAGTGGCATGATCTAAAATTCCTGTATGATGTTTATTGCCCTGTCACGTTCTGAAAGCCAGCCAGCAACATCAAACTGACATTTAGATTTCCTCATCAGCGCCTGGGAATTCGTTTCTTCATCAAAGAGCCACCCAGGACATGAAAACAAAGCCTAGCTTCTCAGGCCTTAATCATCTTTAAAAAGTCACACACTACTATTTTCTTAAATATCCCATGGATTTATGGGCTTCTTGTCATTATCTTCATTTCTTATTTTGCAGATTCAAATATGACAGTTGGTATCTTCATCAAAGTAACACGAAAGAATATCTTTTAATCATTGTTAAAGTGTTGATTTTTGTCCAAATATAAAAATCAAATTAAGTGTCTTATAGCTTAAGATATTTATCAACTTTTGATTTTTGGAGATCTCCATTTGTTCTATGCGATCAACACTGATTTTTTAAAAATCATCCAACTGGATTAAGTTTTGGTCTTTAAGCCCCCTGGATTATGTAAATATATATTATGGTTTAACAGAGAGGGATGAATGGGATTGAGAAGATATATGTCAAGATAAGAAGAAGGAAAGAGGCTGCTACACAGAGAGATAGAATGACAGGGATTCATGAATCTTGCCTGTATCCCTAGTTGTTATTTTTTTACTGAGAAGACAGTGAGTAAGATTTAAGAGTGAGCAAGCAGTCCTATTTATAGAAAGCTGTTTTTAAATGCAGCCGCAAAGACAGTGGAAGAAAGAATTGAAAATGCAAGAGATCGCCTCCATGCTAAATGCTAGCTTCCTCTAACGTCCTAGCTCTGCACAGCATTTTCTAGGAGAAAAAAAGCATACCAACCCTTGCAGAAATATTGTGAAATCTCTTTGGACTCTCTGCAGAATATTCTAGAAGTGCTCTCAATCTTTAAGTCTATGTTAGGCTTGGAAGATGGGGGTGGGGAAGCAATACATATAATATCTGGAAACAGCTTGAGTAGATCTGAACAAAACACTGGAGGTGAAGGGAGGACATTGAACTTGAAGCACTGCTACAAATATTTTTTCTGCAATAAGCCTTGCTTTTCTTAAAGATGTTTAACAGCAGAATAGTAGGAGGCTAAAATCAGCGTGTATGTTTAGAGTAAAGCAATTACTGAGGGAAGAGTTCAAATTTAAGATCCTGTGATTAACACAAGTCCCTCCATGCTGACCTGTTCTCAAACTCTGGCGTTTAAATTGCAATATGTGTACTTCTTATTTGTCAGTCTGTGTGGGGCAGACCATATCACCCCAGGCTTTGTGATTGACACAGATGTTATTGGACAAGGGAAAAAGAATGCCACATGCTTTTAGAAATAAAATAGTCTTTTAAAGATTCATATATAAGTGAGGTTATGGATTTTTTGTGTGTGTGTCTGGCACATATCACTTAGTTAATATTTCCCAGATTCCTTAAATATATAAAATTTAACATTGAAAAAAAGAAATGAAATAATCTTCCTTTCTAGCACTGTATTTGTTCCTTACAGCGTTCTGGTTTTACTGGTTCCAAGTGGGCTTTATGTTTTATTAATAGTAGAATCATTGAATCTGTATGTGGATACTGCTGATTTACAGGTTGGAAATCTGAACAAAATTCAGGTCCTGACCTGCCCTAGAACGTGATTCTGTGGGAAGCGTTTGCCTTCTGTCTTACAAAGAACCATCTATAAAATGGATCATTTTATAGCTAGTCTCTCCAGCCTATGAAATTGGGATTTTGATAAGGTGATGGAAAGAGATTTGAATCATTTAATTACTAATTTTGATTCATACAAGCCTTGACTCTTTTAATATTAAAATGAAGAAACAGGAAACAATTTTAAGTCTGGTTTTGCACAAAATTTACCCTTTTTCCACTGAAAATAGTACAGTAAAAGCTAGTTTATAGTTCTTTCTAAATACCCCTAACTTTCTCATTATTGGATTCTTCTGCAAAACGATAGTGTGGTGACACCACTCCCAGTGATGACCTTGATGACCTTAGGGTCCTAAAGTGACTTCACCATTATCATGGAGTTACCACAATGATCAGGTTGAAACTGGTGTTAGGACCAGTGTGAGTGGGTCAGAGGGGTTGAGGGGAGCTTTTGGGAGGTGGCCCATGCTGTGCACTGAAGAGCCATCCATGCCACTTCAGGTGGGTGAATGCAGTGGACTCTCTTACATTGATTACTCTTCTGAATATCGAGCAAAGCATTGATTCTTCTCATGAGCATGAACTGCTGGACGATGGGAACATTTCCATGATTATATCGTAAGAGAAAGATATGTAGGAAGATAATTCAAACTGCTATAATTAATTCTATGTGTATTTTAATTTTATTTCTTTTTTTAAAATACAAAAAAATGAGCTATATTTCCTATATAATAAGGAAACTTTTTAAACTTTTTACTTTGAGGAAGCACACTTTCTCACAAAAGAAACTCAAGATTCAATTCTTTTCATAGTAGCACCACTATGGTGTGATTTGATCTTGGCTTCCATAGAGATAAAGAAAACCCAAGTCCCAGTCTGCTTAATTGCCCTGTTTATTTTTTAATCTTGGCTGTGGAGCATTTTTAATAACTGGTATGTAGCTTGCAGGGTAGAAATAACAATGCTTTGGAATATTACTTGTGAGACTTTAGGAATGAGCTGAATATGCCCAACAATGCTAACAATGGCCTCTACCAGCAAAACAGGCCCCATAGGGAAGGTGCTGCAGGGGAGGCGCCCTAAGGAAGGCCCCACAGGGAAGGTACGGGGCTACTTCACCACTCCTGTCGGATCTAGTTCTTGGCGGTTCCTGCAAAGGCTAGTCATTTGTCTATTTCATTGGCTAGTGAAAAGGAAATGCACAAGAAATGTGGAATGGTGTCTAAGGGACAGAATCCTCCTTTCACAAGTTGTTTAAGTTGGCAGCCTGAGTTTGCAGCCTCTGTCTGGGGTCTTGACATGATAGCAGAATGTGGGTAGGATGGTTAATTACCAGATGTGTGTGTGCCTATTACGACTCACCCAAATCAATAGCTATTACATCCCTGTTGGCTACTGTTTTAGAATAGGCTTGATTGAATATTTGTATAGAAATCTGGGTAGAAAAATTTTGACCTCAGGGTGATCTAGGTGTTTGTTTTGGGTAAGGAATTCTCATCAGCGGTTGGTTTATTTGTGTCTTGGGGAATCTCACATCATCAGCCTTTACTATTCACAGGCATGAGAGGCCCCACATTCTCCCCCACACCTCTACCACCCCATTGCTGAGGATGGGGGTGTCAGAATATGCTGTAAGCTTCTGTAGGATGAGATGCATAGAGGCAGTGGAGGCAAATGTTTATGGGAAGACTGAATATGGAAGAGGCTGCACCAGTGCCATAGCCTCACAGCCCCTCCACCCCTACATCTGGATAAGAAGAAGGCCACAGACTGTTGACACTTCAAGCTGTATGTTAGTTAGTATCCCTCTATCTGGGCATTTCCAGGTAAGGATCAAGGACACTGGTTCTCAATACTCTGGTGTTCTGGGTCAGGGAGAACAGAGAATGAAGATACGGAAGTTTCCTGAAGTGCATTTCCTCGCATCAGCCTCCTGCTGGAAATTCTGTTGCCAGCATTCTGGGGAATGAGCCATAGTTTGAAAACCTCCCAGGTGTTTCTAATCCCATGTGCCTTTGTCATCTTTTTTCCCACCGCCACTGGGGTCTCCCGAGTTATAGTTTGCACGTTTGTTATGTAGTCTTAAGTCTGATAACCAGAGAGTCTGCTTCCGCACCCGAGAGTCTGATTCTGCACCAGAGAGTCTGATTCTGTAGCCTTGCTGGATGCACGGCCCATGAGTTTGCATTAGTAACATATGCCTTTGCCTGTTCCGATCCACATGAACCATAATCCACCTTTGCACAACACACACTTGCAAAGATGCTACCCGAACGCTAGCGAAGAAGTTGACCGAGTAAAGTCCCAAGTTCATCTCCATGCACGGTTGGAGAACTCTGTGTTGGGCAGTAATTTATTGGGAATGTGCATATACAGGTTAGAGCTTCACCGACCACCATAAGGATCTGGGCAGGTTTAGGGAGAATTGGTGCTGGGGGCTTAGTAGCAAGAAAGACTCTGAGAAGAGGAGTATGTGATCCTGCCAGGGGCACTCCCAATGTGGATGCTAACAGCTTATGAATCATCCATACGCATTAATATCTATCTCTCTGTGCCATTTTTTCTTCTTGTTTTAGCACATTTGATATTCAGGTTTATAAATGCTTGCACTGTGTTTATGGTCTTGATTCTGTTGTATTTCTCATATTGGCTTTTTCTTCGATAGCAGCTGGAGTCCTAGCAGAGAAGCCCTTTGAAACCTACATGTAACTATGAGGCTCCAAGTGAGAGATCCACAGTGGGAAGCCATCTGGGTGACTCTCTTGAGCAAGCTTCAGGGATGAGCTAGGATGCAGTGAGACAGGGCCAGAGAGCGGGTCTGTTTGCAGCTAGAGGTTTTGCTTTGATGCCGCCCTGGATTGCTGTACATGCCTTTGTCCAGGGCACAAGTTCATTCCAGAGCCACATCTAAAGGACTTTGGTTTATTTGCTCTGTTGGATTTTCTTGGCTTTCTTTTAGGTGAATAATCACAGGCTGACTGTATTTATCATACAAAGCATATGTCATTATGCTAAGTTGTCAGAAAAGGAGAGACACTGGCATGTAAGGGCATGTGTGCATTTTAGACCTTGCTACATATATGACAAAATTGAGGGCAGTTATTGGTGGCAGATTAATTTTTTCAAAACATTGTGCCCTTGATTTTTGCTCTAAAATAGACTCAAATGTGTGCTGGAGAGAGGCCTAAATTCAGAACCTTAAAAATATCTTTTTCTGTCCTGAGATCTTATTTTAGATAATATTAAAAATAACTTTCCCTCCTAGGCATCTTAAACAAGTTCGATGTTATAATACTTTGGTGATTTTATTGTGATTCACTATAGAAATTACCTTTTCAAGTGGCTGTTTTGAAATTTAGCTTTAGAAGAAAATGGTATAAAAGCCACTGTAGGCTGAATAAATGTGAATTCTGCTTACTCATCACTACAGGAATTAGGATAGACTGTTTCTTTGCAATAATAGTTTCCTATATTCATGTTCCTTTAAAAGGGGGTGGGCGCATTATATTAAGAAGTCACAAGCTCTGACAGGGGAATTGTAGAAGAAGATTTCAGTTTAAAATAGCTCACAATTCCTCTCTGATTTGGAGTTTTCACAACCTACCTGGTATAGCACAGACTGTTCTCTTTTAAATTTTGTAGTAGAGTAGGTCAATCTTTTCCCATCTCTCCCATGGAAAGGGCATAAATATTTCCATCATCAGATTTAATAACCTGCATTAGACTCATGAGTAATTGTAAATGGTGAAACACTTTATAAAAATGAGAAATAGTGTGGCTTAGTATTATTATTAGAACAAATCACCTTAACACATAGAAAATATTTCTCTCATATAGTAATAAGTGTTGAGTGTTTTTCCCTGGGATTTCTAGCGTCTTTTGAGAAGAGTGAATATTATTAGGTCCAGCCTGACTAGTGGCCAAGGCAGGTTAAGGTTGTGCAACGAATCGATTGTAGTGGACATATATTTGCAAGATACGGAGGAGCGGTCTGCATTTTGTCTTTCTCCAGCACGTTTACCTTTCTCTCTTTCTCTTTAGAAACTGGAAGCAAATATCAGAGCTTATGTGTACTCAGTGAGAGTAGAGGGAGAAAACTGTATTTCCCCGGGGGGTCTGCAGGCCTTCTTTGGATTTATTCATTTCCAAAGTAACCGGTGGTTTGCTGTCTCATGAGTAGCGGAAGACATTGCTGTGATCTCTTGCCTGCTCAGGGCACACTGAAGTCTGGAAGCGAGGGTTACTCTTCTTTCAGCCCATGAGTGTCCCCATTCAAAGGTGCTCCTGGAAGTGTCTCCCTAAGGATCTCTGAATGGAGGAGGCTGGTATTTAATTATTTTTTCTGAAGTACACAGGCATAGGCATTAAAGGTTATTATAAAGCTCTAGACAGAGCCATGAGAAATAAGGTAAATCCCTGGAACTGGGCAACTATTATTTTAAGCTCATTATTTTTTGGCAGATGGGAATGAAGAGTCCTCCCTCTATTTTTATGACTTGATTACTTTTAAGAGAAGTATGCATCGGACAAATTGTGTTCTTCAGTGGTTCTTAACCGAGGGCAATTTTGCCCCCACAGGGGACAGTGAGCAATGTCTGGAGACATTTTTGGTTGTTACACCTCTGGTTGGGGGTTGCTCCTGGCATCTGGAGGAGACACTCACTGTAAGATGCTCAATACCCTGCAATGCACAGGACAGCTCCCCATGACAAAGAATTTTTCCAGTTCTACGTATTAATTGTGCCAAGGTTGAGAACCCTGACTTAAATAGCTCAGAGCCTCGTTACGGTAACATCAGTACTATGTTTTTTCCTTGGATTTTGGAGTGGTTCTGGAGAGAGAGGAGGAAGGATAATGTCATGAATTTCAGTTGTAATTCCAAAGGTGGTGCTTGTCATCGATTAATCTTATCCGCTATTTGCTTCCTTTTTTTATGAAGAAAGGGAAGCCAAATCTGTGTTCCCTCTTTTGTCATTAAGAACAAGGATGCTAGGGGTGTTCCTGGGTTCCTCCAGCCTTTTCTCCCTCAAGCAATTATGCTAATTAGTGTTTGATCAGATGATTAAATTATAATGTGATTAATCCTGTGCGCTAACCGCTCTGAATGCATTTTCTCTCGCCTGGTTGCCCTGTGCCCGAAGCACCCTTTTCTGCGGCTGGCGGAGGCCTGTTTTTTCCGTGGATGTGGATTTCTGTTTTCAAAGCACTGCAAATTCTCTTTGTTGCCTGGTAAAAGGGAGAGGGGATATTTTTGTAACCTGTTCTCTCAGGCAAAGGCTGGACCTGGAGAGGCCTCTGGGAAATATTGAAACCCTAGTTAGAAAGCACTGATTTGAAGATATTAGATGTGGAGAAACGCTTGAAAAGGAGAGAGCGTCCGTGTGCAGAGACAGCCGCAGAGGCCCCAAAGTCCGTGCAGTCTTTTACTCTGGGAGACGTTTCACCCGTCGCCTTCCTTTCCCTTCTGAGTGTCGCCTGAAGATCTGCCTCTCATGTATGTGGTGGCCCTGCGAGGAAGGCTCTCTGTTTATTTCAAGTTTATATTTCCCAAAAAAGGTATCCCATCATTTGGTTTTGTTTTCTAATAACACAGCTTAAGTTTGCTTTTGTATGCCGTGTACCTTAGAATGGGTGATTTTGAGGTTTGGTGACTTAAAATGTTGACAAAACACTTCCTAATGTAAGAAGACTGGGAATGCATAGGAGAGAATGTGAGTAGAAAATGGTGGTGGTGGTGATGTCGTTGATGGTTTCCACTCTAAGGCTGCAGATTCCCGTGGCTCATCGTGTAGTCTGATGAGCTTAGCAATGCTTGAATTTTTCCTTGCACCTTAGCACTTTCTCTCCCTTTATATTAGCATAATAGGCGGTCTGGATACAAGAAATATGAGCATGTAGAATGTGTACAGTTTTTTTAATCAAAATGTGCATGTGTTTTCATCTGACTGGAACTCAGATCCGCTTGCATTCAAGAGCAGGCCACACGATGATACCACGTACCACCATTCTGGCTTCCCTCATCCTAAGAATCCATGGGCCACAAGAATTACTCATATCGAGAGTACATATCTGCATAGATTTCACATACCCCTTTAGTATTGTGTAATCTCCTTCATAGAAATTAAAATCTCTTCGTTTTCTTTGAAGAAAGAAATCTTCCTTGTAATTATTTCCCTAAAAAAGGATAAGGGTAAAAGGAAACTCGTATGTATGGGGCATCTAAAGTGTGTTATGCTTGAGTTACCATGTGATTTGCACTAGTTATGTTTATCAGCTACAGTAGTAATGATCATGATAACAATAGCTCAAATTTAAGATTTTTTACTACATGTGAGTATTGCTACTATCACCATTGCAGAGAAGGCAGGATTAGACCATGTGCTCACGGTCACACAATTGTTGAATGGCAGAATGAGGCCTACGCCTCTGTTCGCTCTCAGTCAAATGGGTAAGTATTTTTGATTTCAGTTTTGCAGATTGTGAAACCAGGGTTTGGAGATGCTGACTATCAGACCCTGGTCGGGTAGCAACTGTGATCTGAGAACAGCACTTCGAGCCCAGGTTGCCTCGTGTCACAGTCCTCAAATCTTCTCCCCAATAAAGCCCCATTCATACATTGGAAGTTTTCAAGCTGAAAATGATTTCGTTAAATTTTCTTTAAAGAGTTATTTTGGGAAAGTGAAAGATTGATTTTTAAAAATCGGCGTATAAATGTGGGACATTCATTTACTTTTCCGTGTCAGCCAGTCCACTTACTTAAGTTAGGTAAGTAAGAGACAGGTTAATTAACTTTTACCCACTTCAGAGGTGCAACTATTTCATGAGATTGCATTCTGTTGGCAAGAGTAAAATTGGAGACCAGATGACAGTTATATTACATTGGTATTGCAGGAGAGAACCCTCCCCCAACTCTCAGGTTTAAAGCATGCGTCTGTCTTTAAGTACACTCTATTTCATTTGTCCTGAACTGACTACCAATTTTCTCAATTCCAAAATATCAGAATCAAAAGTTTTTTTGAAATTGCTAATTGGAGGCTGAAATTGTGAGTTTTGTATCTGTTAGAGCTTTTCTGAAAAAAGACCCAAATTATGTTTGTTAATAAGAGTCTGAATCTTACTGAAGCTGAATTATTTTACTGGAAGTGTCCACAAGACATGCGTCTTGAAGAGTTTAGAAAATACTACCTAGATGTTCTCACGTATTCAGCTTGACTGAAAGCTCTTGTAATAAATAAGAACAGGATATGCCTGTGTGTGCATGTGTGTGTCACGCTATGGTGATATTCTTATTGCTCTCTCACACTGAGTGAAGGTTCAAGCCAGCTACTCATATGTGATGTATGTCCTCTGAGAAAGGAAATTTGCTTTCCATGGAGTGTGTCCATTGTCAAATGTGATGAAAAAAATAATTGGCATTTTTCCACTTTACACTTGCAGAAATTCAAGGCTTACAAAGGTGAATGCCTTTCCTAAAGAAGGCATACATCCAGCCAGGGGTGGAGGCGGGATTTGAACCTGGGCAATCTAATTCCAGAACTCCTGCACTTAGGAGCTCTCAAGCTCTCAGAGCTCACAGCTTGAACACCTGTGCTTCCCTCGGCTGCTGGCTGCAAGGTGGTGGAACTCAGTTTATTGCCTGGGTGGCCCCTCTGCAGGGTATACACTGCATGGTGCTGGAAGGCTATTCTAATGAAGTCACAGCCTGGATCCACCGATTGGACCCCTGTTGTGAAGGCTGCCTTCATCCTGTCAATCAGACACCTCACAAACCCTTGGCCAGGGGTCCCATGGAGGGTCTGACTGCAGAGAAATTTTAAGATATTTGACTTTCTGTCTGCCGGCTAAGCAACCTGAGGTTCACAGCTGTGATGATACTGATAGAATCGCCATTTTATGGAGTGGTGAAAGAACCTATTTACAATAATTGCTAATATTTATTGAGCTCTTCTGATGTGCCAGGAGCTGTGCTACACGCTTTATTTTACCATCCCTTTCATCATCAGACAAGCCTTTGAGGTGCTTATTGGTACTATTTCCACTTCACATTTGCGGAAATTCAAGGCTCACAAAGGTGACTGTCTTTCCTAGAGAAGGCATACATCCAGCCAGGGGTGGAAGCAGGATTTGAACCCGAGCAGTCTAATTCCAGAATTCTTGCACTTGACTTCCAGGCTGTCTTCCTGGATGACTGAGCCCCAGATGGGTCAGCTGGTTTCTGAGTACACATACCATGTAGAGTGGTGATATAGTTTGGATATTTTTCCCTGTCCAAATCTCATGTCGAATTGTGATCCCCAGTGCTGGAGGTGGGGCCTGGCAGGAGGTGTTTAGATCATGGCCTGGTGCCAGCCCTCCTGAGGGATCCCTCACGGTTTGGCACTGTCTTCGTTGTCTTCATGATAGGGAGTTCTCACAAGATCTGGTCATCTTAAAGTGTGTGTTGCCTCCCCCACCTACTCTCTCTCTCACGCTCCTGCTTTAACCATGTGATCTGCCTACTTCCCTCTCACCTTTCCCCATGAGTGTAAGCTTCCTGAGGCCTCCCTAGAAGCTGAGCAGATGCCAGCACCAGACTTCCTGTAAAGCCTGCAGAACCGTAAGCCAATGAAGCCTCTTTTCTTTATAAATTACCTAGTCTCTGGTATTTCTCAATAGCAATGCAAGAATGACCTAACACAAATGGCCGTGCTTATCTGGGAAACCGGAACTCTAAATTATGTGGAGAGTTAAGAGGAGCCAGATAGCAAACACGGCTTTCTTAAGTTTCTCTGAAGGAAGATGCTGGGGAAAATGTGGCAATATGGGAACAATTTGGGAGTCTCAGGGTTGGTTTGTTTTCATCCCGGCATTTCTGGAATCTCAGCTCATTCCTGAGATGAGAGAGAGGCTCAGTCACCAAAACATTGCCAAGCACTTGCGGCCTCTCCATGCGACTAAGCACCTAGTCACTGCCACTTCCCAACATGTGGCATGTGTCACCCAACTTTCCATGTCAATTTCTATGGTATTTGGATAAAAAAATTAAATGCGGAGGGAGATCCAAGATGGCCGCTTAGGAGGAACTCGGGAATGCAGCTCCGAGAGAAAGCACAGAGGGTGAGTGGACGCCGTATTTCCAGACTGATTTTTACTGCCCACAGACCAGGAGATTCAGAGGCAGAGAAGCCACACGGGTCGCCAGCGCCGCTGGTGCCGCTGGCTTGAACGGCGCAGCCGCTGGGCCGGCACCCTGAGGCAACGGCTCACTGTACAAAGTGAGAGAGTCTGAGTCCCCTATAAGCCAGCAAGGGGAGCTGAAACGGGGAGCCAGGCCAGCGCCACGAATCTCAGAGCCGCGGCTTTAGCCAACGCAGCGGCTCCGGAGGCAGATCAGATGAGACGGTGTCCCCTCTTACCCAGCAAGAAGACCTGAAACACAACTGAAACCGGGACGGTCCAGCTCTGTGGAGGAGGGGCGTTCTCCATAGGCACCCTGCTGTTCCCAGGGCAATCTACTAAGGCAATCCGCCACTACAGAGACTCCGTCACTACAGGGGCGGGCCAACATAGCGGAAGCAGTTCTAACTACACCCAGAAGTTCACACGGAAGCTGGGTGGAGCCCACAGCAGCTTAGCGAAGCCTCTGCAACCTGAGTGTGACTAGGCTGCCACCTTGTGGGCAGGGAAAACCGCAACCGCACAGGGGAACATCATAAAACCATAACTCCCTGGGACAGAACACCTGGGGGGAAGAGCAGGGGGTTTATGAGTTCTGCCACAGCAGACTTAAAATTACCAAAATCAGAAAGACAACAACTACAAAGTCAACAGGTGGATAAATCCACAAAGATGGGAAGAAACCAGCGCAAAAAGGATGAAAACACCCAAAACCAGAACACTTCTCCTCCTACAAGGGATCACAACTCCTTACCAGCAAGGGAACAAGACTGGTTGGAGAATGAGTGTGATGAAATGACAGAATCAGCTTTCAGAAAGTGGATAATAAGAAACTTCCATGAGCTAAAAGAACATGTTCTAACCCAATGCAAAGAAACTAAGAACCTTGAAAAAAGACTTGACGAAATGCTAACAAGAATGGACAACTTAGAGAGGAATATGAGTGAATTGATGGAGCTGAAAAACACAACACGAGAACTTCGTGAAGCATGCACAAGTTTCAACAGCCGAATTGACCAAGCAGAAGAAAGGATATCAGAGGTCGAAGATCAACTCAATGAAATAAAACGAGAAGGCAAGATTAGAGAAAACAGGGTAAAAAGGAATGAACAAAGTCAACAAGAAATATGGGACTATGTGAAAAGACCTAATCTACGTTTGATAGGTGTACCTGAATGTGACGAAGAGAATGAATCCAAGCTGGAAAATACTCTTCAGGATATTATCCAGGAAAACTTCCCCAACCTAACAAGGCAGGCCAAGATTCAAGTCCAGGAAATACAGAGAACACCACAAAGATACTCCTCTAGAAGAGCAACCCCAAGACACATAATCATCAGATTCACCAGGGTTGAAATGAAGGAGAAAATACTAAGGGCAGCCAGAGAGAAAGGTCAGGTTACCCACAAAGGGAAGCCCATCAGACTCACTGCAGATCTCTCAGCAGAAACCCTACAGGCCAGAAGAGAGTGGGGGCCGATATTCAACATCCTTAAGGAAAAGAACTTTCAACCCAGAATTTCGTATCCAGCCAAACTAAGCTTCATAAGTGAAGGAAAAATAAAATCCTTTGTGAACAAGCAAGAACTCAGAGAGTTCATCACCACCAGACCAGCTCTACAAGAGCTCCTGAAGGAGGCACTACACATAGAAAAGAACAACCAGTACCAGCCACTCCAAAAACACACGAAAAGGTAAAGAGCATCAACACAATGAAGAATCTGCATCAACCAAAGGACAAAACAGCCACCTAGCACCAAAATGACAGGATCGAATTCACACATAACAATATTAACCCTAAATGTAAACGGACTAAATGCCCCAATCAAAAGACACAGACTGGCAAATTGGATAAAAAGCCAAAACCCATCAGTGTGCTGTATCCAGGAAACCCATCTCGCATGCAAGGATACACAAAGGCTCAAAATAAAGGGATGGAGGAAGATTTACCAAGCAAATGGAGAGCAAAAAAAAGCAGGAGTTGCAATTCTCATCTCTGATAAAATAGACTTTAAAGCAACAAAGATCAAAAGAGACAAAGAAGGACATTACATAATGGTCAAAGGATCAATGCAGCAAGAAGAGCTAACGATCCTAAATATATATGCACCTAATACAGGAGCACCCAGATACATAAGGCAAGTTCTTAAAGACTTACAAAGAGACTTAGACTCCCACACAATAATAGTGGGAGACTTCAACACACCATTGTCAATAGTAGACAGATCAACGAGACAGAAAATTAACAAGGATATCCAGGACTTGAACTCAGACCTGGAACAAGCAAACCTAATAGACATTTACAGAACTCTCCACCCCAAATCCACAGAATATACATTCTTCTCAGCACCACATCACACCTACTCTAAAATTGACCACATAATTGGAAGTAAATCACTCCTCAGCAAATGCATAAGAACGGAAACCATAACAAACAGTCTCTCAGACCACAGTGCAATCAAGTTAGAACTCAGAATTCAGAAGCCAACCCAGAACCGCACAGCCTCATGGAAAATGAACAACTTTCTCCTGAATGTTGACTGGATAAACAATGAAATGAAGGCAGAAATAAAGACGTTCTTCGAAACCAACGAGAATGAAGACACCACATACCAGAATCTCTGGGACACATTTAAAGCAGTCTCTAGAGGAAAATATATAGCAATAAGTGCCCACATGAGAAGAAAGGAGAGATCTAAAATTGACACCCTATCATCAAAATTGAAAGAGCTAGAGGAGCAAGATCAAAAAAACTCAAAACCTAGCAGAAGACAAGAAATAACTAAGATCAAAGCAGAATTGAAGGAGATAGAGACACGAAAAACCCTACAAAAAATCAATAAATCCAGGAGCTGGTTTTTTGAAAAGATCAACAAAATAGACAGACCACTAGCCAGACTAATAAAAAAGAAAAGAGAGAATAATCAAATAGATGCAATAAAAAATGACAAAGGGGATATCACCACAGATTCCACAGAAATTCAAACCATCATCAGAGATTATTACAAACAACTCTATGCACATAAATTAGAAAACCTGGAGGAAATGGATAGATTCCTGGACAGTAGCCTCCTCCCATGCCTAAACCAGGAAGAAGTCGAAACCCTGAATAGACCAATAACAAGGTCTGAAGTCGAGGCAGCAATTAAGAGCCTACCACCCAAAAAAAGCCCAGGTCCAGATGGGTTCACAGCAGAATTCTACCAGACATACAAAGAGGAACTGATACCATTCCTACTGAAACTATTCCAAATAATCCAAAAAGAGGGAATCCTTCCCAAATCATTTTATGAGACCAACATCATCCTAATACCAAAACCTGGCAGAGACTCAACAAGAAAAGAAAACTACAGGCCAATATCCATGATGAACATAGATGCAAAAATCTTCAATAAAATAATGGCAAGCCGATTACAACAGCACATCAAAAAGCTTATCCACCATGATCAAGTAGGATTCATCCTGGGGATGCAAGGCTGGTTCAATATACGCAAGTCTATAAATGTAATTCACCACATAAACAGAACCAAAGACAAAAACCACATGATTATCTCAATCGATGCAGAGAAGGCCTTCGACAAAATTCAACAGCCCTTTATGCTAAAAACCCTCAATAAACTAGGTATCGATGGAACGTATCTCAAAATAATAAAAGCTATTTACGACAAACCGACAGCCAATATCATACTGAACGGGCAAAAACTGGAAGCATTCCCTTTGAAATCTGGCACTAGACAAGGATGCCCTCTCTCACCACTCCTATTCAATATAGTACTGGAAGTTCTAGCCAGAGCAATCAGGCAAGAAAAAGAAATAAAGGGTATTCAATTAGGAAAGGAGGAAGTCAAATTGTCTCTATTTGCAGACGACATGATTGTATATCTAGAAGACCCCCTCATCTCAGCCCAAAAGCTCCTGAAACTGATAAGCAACTTCAGCAAAGTCTCAGGATACAAAATCAATGTGCAAAAATCACAAGCATTCCTATACACCAATAACAGACTTAAAGAGAGCCAAATCAAGAACGAACTGCCATTCACAATTGCTACAAAGAGAATAAAATACCTAGGAATACAACTAACAAGGAATGTAAAGGACCTCTTCAAGGAGAGCTACAAATCACTGCTCAACGAAATAAGAGAGGACACAAACAGATGGAGAAACATTCCATGTTCATGGTTAGGAAGAATTAATATCGTGAAAATGGCCATACTGCCCAAAGTAATATACAGATTCAATGCTATCCCCATCAAGCTACCAATGACCTTCTTCACAGAACTGGAAAAAACCACCTTAAACTTCATATGGAACCAAAAGAGAGCCCGCATAGCCAAGTCAATTCTAAGCAAAAAGAACAAAGCGGGAGGCATCACACTACCAGACTTCAAACTCTACTACAAGGCTACAGTAATCAAAACAGCATGGTACTGGTACCAAAACAGAGATATAGACCAATGGAACAGAACAGAGGCGTCGGAGGCAACACAACATATCTACAACCACCCGATCTTTGACAAACCTGTTAAAAACAAGCAATGGGGAAAGGATTCCCTGTTCAATAAGAGGTGTTGGGAAAACTGGTTAGCCATATGCAGAAAGCAGAAACTCGACCCCTTCCTGACACCTTACACTAAAATTGACTCCAGATGGATTAAAGACTTAAACATAAGACCTAACACCATAAAATCACTAGAAGGAAACCTAGGCAAAACCATTCAGGACATAGGCGTAGGCAAGGACTTCATGACCAAAACACCAAAAGCATTGGCAACAAAAGCCAAAATAGACAAATGGGACCTAATCAAACTCCACAGCTTCTGCACAGCAAAAGAAACAGTCAATAGAGTGAATCGGCAACCAACAGAATGGGAAAAAATTTTTGCAGCCTACCCATCTGACAAAGGGCTGATATCCAGAATTTACAACGAGCTAAAAAAGATTTACAAGAAAAAAACAAACAAGCCCATTCAAAAGTGGGCGAAGGATATGAACAGATACTTTACAAAAGAAGACATACATGAGGCCAACAAGCATATGAAAAAATGCTCATCATCACTGGCCATTAGAGAAATGCAAATCAAAACTACACTGAGATACCATCTCACACCAGTCAGAATGGCAATCATTAAAAAATCTGGAGACAACAGATGCTGGAGAGGATGTGGAGAAATAGGAACACTTTTACACTGTTGGTGGGAGTGTAAACTAGTTCAACCATTGTGGAAAACAGTGTGGCGATTCCTCAAGGACCTAGAAATAGAAATTCCATTTGACCCAGAAATCCCATTACTGGGCATATATCCAAAGGATTATAAATCGTTCTACTATAAGGACACATGCACACGAATGTTCATAGCAGCACAGTTTACAATAGCAAAGACCTGGAACCAACCCAAATGCCCATCGATGATAGACTGGACAGGAAAAATGTGGCACATATACACCATGGAATATTATGCAGCCATTAAAAACGAGGAGTTTGCGTCCTTTGTAGGGACATGGATGAACCTGGAAACCATCATTCTCAGCAAACTGACACAAGAACACAAAATCAAACACCACATGTTCTCACTCATAGGCGGGTGTTGAACAAGGAGAGCACATGGACACAGGGAGGGGAGCACTATACATGGGGGTCTGTTGTGGGGGAGTGGGGGGGACAGCGGGGGGGTGGGGAATTGGGGAGGGATAGCACGGGGAGAAATGCCAGATATGGGTGAAGGGGAGGAAGGCAGCAAATCACACTGCCACGTATGCACCTATGCAACAACCTTGCATGTTTTTCACATGTACCCCAAAACCTAAAATGCAATAAAAAAAAAAAAAAAAAAAAAAAAAAAAAAAAAAATTAAATGCTCCAGATTCCAGCAGCCAGCACTAGGTGACCACAACCTGCTGTAGTGGTCTTGATACCATAACATATCTATATAACCTGACAGCTGACATTGTCACCTGCTTTCTCTCCGACTTGCTTTTCCTCTGACCTGTTTCACCAGGTGCTCACACCCACTCTGAATTCCTGTGTCTCAGAGACTGTAGACTGGATGATTCCCTGATCAAACCACCCAGCCTATCTGCCACTGCATCAGAGCAGCTGCGCTCAACCAAGGAGCTCTCACTGCACACACACTGTGCTCTGATTGGTCTCATTATACACGACTGCAAACCTCGAGTGGGCTCTTAGCTGTGCCCTCAACCTCACCTCACCGCCCTGGTTGCTTTCCGTGTCTGTGAGGAGACTACTTCACACCTTTCTCACCTCCCCAAACCTCAAAGTCTTCTTCCTTTCCCAGACTCTGAGTCAATAACCTCACATGATTTACCGAGAAACCAGAAGAATCAAGTGAATACTTGGACTATTCCTTGCCCTCCAACACATACGCACACACTCTTTTCATGCGATCAGTGTCCACTCCTGTTTTCATTGCCTCCCTTGTACCCTACTGATGAGGGGGGATGACCCTGGGCAGATGAAATTGACAGCAGTGTTTCATTCAAGTATTCCCACAGCCCAGAGGAGGACAGGGCAGGCCATACAGAGGGAACTAGCAGGAGCTGTGGGAAATAGGCCTTGTAGTAACAAGAGGGTAGGGTGGCCGGGCGTGGCAGGAGAAAAGAGGAAAAGGAGGGAAGTCTGTGGGTGTGGAGGGAGAGACGCTGAATTCTATTAAGCTTCTGTGCAGTCATAGTGGAAGACACATCTAAAAATGGAATAGGGGCCAGGTGAGGTGGCTCATGTCTGTTATCCCAGCACTTTGAGGGAGCCAAGGTGGGAAGATTGCTTGAGTCCAGGAGTTCAAGACCAACCTGGGTAATGTGGTGAGACCCAGTCTCTACAAAAACATTTTTTAAAAAGTTAGCTGGGCACGGTGGCATGCGCTTGTGGTCCCAGCTACTCAGGAGGCTGAGATGGGAGAATTGCTTGAGACTGGGAGGTTGAGGTTGCAGAGAACCATGATTGTGCCGCTGTATTCCATCCTGGGTGACAGAAGCGAGGTCCTATCTCAAAATAAATAAATAAAAATCATCAATAAACATGGGATAAGCAGCAGATTATGGAAGGATTTGAATTCAAATTCCAATGGAATTGAATTGAAGCTTTGTGTGTTAAAATGATCATCTCCATTTTTGCAATCAATGCAGTATTTTGGCAGCAGCACATAGGAGAGCAGAGAGCATTGGTGGAAGGGTGGCCAAGCAAAGGCTACTTCCATGGTGCTGTGCAGGAGTGAGATGACCTGCCACCAGGACAGTGGTAGTGGCTGGGTGCTGACAGAGGTGGGAGGCTGGGGGAGAGAGGGATCCCAGCGGACATGATCCAAGCATGACTGCTGGTGAAGTCAGGTCTAGATTATCCCCATGGCAGTGGCCCACGATGTGAGTTTACCGTTAAACTGAGGGTGTGGATAGGTTTTGTATCCTTATATGTTGAATTACTGCCAATACTGCCTACTTGATTTTTTTTTCTTTTAAGACTTTATGAAGGCTGCCTCTCTGCAAACTACGTGCCAGAATGGAGTCATTGACAGTGATTTTATAACACCTGATGAGAATTATTCTATAATTTTATCACAGCATAACCCAAGAGATGCCGAAACCTGACTGCATTGCACTATGTGCAGATCAGAGGGCACATCCTGACGGGGTAATCAGCTTCAGTCGACTAATAACTGACAAGTTTAATTTCTTCTGTTTTTTGCATTTCTCTTGAAATTAAAGCATACAAAAATGTAATATTGACAGCAGGAATTCGGGTGAGGTTTCACTGTAGCGATCGCCATCTATTATTTTACAGGTCACTGCGCTCACTTTGGTTCCTGTTAGTATAAAGCTATTCGGGTTCTACAGTAACCAGAAAATGAAGGGTTAAGCACAGGTGTAAATATTTATTTTTTTATGTAGTATAACTAAGTATCACCCAAATATCCATTTTTCCTCATTCACATAAAGAAAAATGTTGTTTAAAAATGTATTCCACGCTGTGAATTTCCAAAATCTTAAAGACCTTGAATTGAGATTTACAGGATTCAACTTAGTATAGCTTTAACCTCAAAATAATTTACAATTCATTTCATATTTCACATTTGTGGCCTTGCTTTTTGTTGAGAAGCTTACTGGGTTTCTTTTATGGTTAATCTTTTTTTGGACTTATGGTCCCTCTTCCTTTCTCTTCTCATCTTGCACACATACACACACACACATTGAATGTATGTGTGTTAAGATTAATCATTCTTTTTCTTTTTTTATTTGTCAGTAAACATTTCTTTGACATCATTTTGATATGTGTAGTTCTAGTTTATTCGTTTTGATTATTGTATTTTATTCCACTTTATAAATTTATCATTATTTATGCATTTTCTGTTGAAGCACATTTAAATTTTTTAAAATTATACTTTAAGTTCTGGGGTACATGTGCAGATCGTGCGGGATTGTTACATAGGAATACACGTGCCATGGTGGTTTGCTGCATCCCCCCCCCATCATCTACATTAGGTATTTCTCCTAATGTTATCCCTCCCCAATGCCCCCACCCCCAGCTGTCCCTCTCCTAACTCCCCAACCCCCAATAGGCCCTGGTGTGTGATGTTCTCCTTCCTGTGTCCATGTGTTCTCATTGTTCAACGCACACTTATGAGTGAGAACATGCAGTGTTTGGTTTTCTGTTCTTGTGTCAGTTTTTGCTGAGAATGATGGTTGAGACAGAGTCTCACTCTGTCACCCAGGCTGGAGTGCAATGGCACGATTTCAGCTCACTGCAACCTTTGCCTCCCCGGTTCAAGCGATTCTCCTGTCTCAGCCTCCCAAGTCTCTAAGATTACAAGCATGAACCACCATGCCAGGCTAATTTTTGTATTTTTAGTAGACATGGGGTTTTGCCATGTTGGCCAAGGTGGTCTCGAACTCCCAACCTCAGGTGATCTGTCTGCCTCGGCCTCCCAAAGTGCTGGGATTACAGGCGTAAACCACTGTGCCCGGCCAAAGTATTATTTCTTATGAGAAGTTTATGTTTAGATTCTTTGCTTTTGTACTTATTGATAAAGAGTTATAGTTGAAAACTGAAAATAAAGAGAAGTAAGGTCTACATACAGTATACACCCATCTCAACAAAATACAGATTGTGAGGAACTGGTGCGATCCAAGCCGGCTGATCATGATACAGAATGTTACAAATGTTATCAATGACCGAACATGAAACCAATGAAACCAATCAACTCACCAACGGGCTTTCTTAGAAGGAGAGCGTTAATTAACCTGAAAATATTTACTGTGCTTATTTTATGTCCATTGGGAATAAGGAATAAGAACAGTATAAACATGATTTCTTAGTTGTCCATTTCGTTAGGAAATCATGACATAGATAAGTACAAGGTAACAAATTCTTTAAAAAGAAACCAGAGGTAATATAAACTAATAAAATAAAGAGACAGACTGAGTAATCCAATTTAGCTATATTATAAAACGAGCTGTTGATTGTTCAAAAAAGTGTTATTTTTATATTTATTTATTGAGACAAGGTTTCACTGTGTCACCCAGGCAGTGGCCCAATCTTGGCTCACTGCAACCCCTGCCTCCCAGGTTCAAGTGATTCTCCCACCTCAGTCTCCCTAGTAGCTGGGACTACAGGCATGTACCACCATGCCTGGCTAATTTTTGTATTTTTAACAGGGATGGGTTTTCACCATGTCAGCCAGGCTGGTCTCAAACTCCTGACCTCAAGTGATCTGCCTTCCTCAGCCTCCCAAAGTGCTGGGATCACAGGTGTGAGCCACCGTGCCTGGCCTCTTTTTTTTTTAACTTTCATTTTAAGTTCAGGGATACATGTGCAGATTTGTTACATGGATAAACTTCTGCCAGGAGCTTTGTTGTACAGATTATTTCATCATCCAGGTATTAAGCCCAGTACACATTAATTATTTTTCCTGATCCTCTCCCTCCTCCCACCCTCCACCCTTCAATAAGCCCCAGTGTGTGTTGTTCCTCTCTATGTGTCCATATGTTCTCATATTTAGCTCCCATTTATAAGTGATGACGTGTCGTAGGTATTTGGTTTTCTGTTCCTGCACTAGCTTACCAAGGATAATGGCCTCCAGCTCCAAAGACATGGAACCAACCTAAATGCCCACCAATGATAGACTGGATAAAGAAAAATGTGGTACATATATACCATGGAATACTATGCAGCCAGAAAAATGAACAAGATCTTATCCTTTTCAGGGACATGGATGGAGCTAAAAATGTTAAATATAAAAATAAAGGAGGGAGGAATCTTTGTGAACTGTAGTTAAAGAGGGCTTCAAGGAAGAGAAGCTGTTACCACAGAATCCTATGGAACATGGATCAGTGCTGTCCAGCAGTTTGAGGGGTGGCCTGGGCATTGATACCACTGCTGTGGGCTCTGTGTGTGTGTGTGTGAGTGTATGCGTGAGAGAGTGTGTGTGTGAAATAGTGTGTACATGTGTGTGTGTGGGTGTATGTGAGTGAATGTGTGTGAGTGCATATGTGAGACAGTGTGTGTGACTGTGTGAGACAGTGTATGTGAGAGAGTGTGAGTGTATGTGTGTGAGTGTGTGTATATGTGAGAGTGAGTGTGTATGAGTGTGAATGAGACAGTGTATGTGAGTGTATGTGTGTGAGACAGTATGAGTGTATGTGTGAGTGTGTGTGAGAGAGTGTGAGTGTATGTGTGTGTGTATGTGAGAGTGAGTGTGTGTGTGAATGAGACAGTGTATGTGAGTGAGTGTATATGTGTGAGTGTGTGTGAGTGTACATGTGAGACAGTGAGTGTGTATGTGACAGTAAGTGTGTGTGAGTGTATGTGAGTGAGTGTGAGAGTGTGTGAGTGTATGTGTGTGTACATGTGAGTGTGTGTGAGTGTATGTGACAGTGAGTGTATGTGTGAGACTGTGTATGAGTGTGTGTGTGAGAGAGTGTGTGTGAGAGTGAATGTGTATGTGTTTTTGTGTGTGTGCACACATAAATCTGGAGACTAGATGGAACTTAAGGAGCCGGAAGAGCAAACTCCAGGCTGCAGTGAGAAGCTTTCAAGGATTCTCAGAGCAAAGTTGTGTGCAGCAGAGCCAAAAGATAAAATGAAAAGTGTCCTGACTCTTAAGTTGTGAAAAGTCAAAAAGACAATTCAACAAAATCAAAACCATGAAGATGATTCAAGAAATTGCAGAAGATATATATAAATGTATATGTATGTATATATATGTATATGTGTGTGTGTGTGTATATATATCTTGTTTGGGTGCAAAAATTTGCTGTACTAGATTATTGATAATATATTTTAAGACAATTTACTAAGTTAAAATCAGAATAAAATATAATCTATCATTGTGCTCTCCCTGTGAGGTTCCTGATGTTTAAGTGTGCATGAATCTTGAATGGAGGTAGGCTCAGGGCCACGCTGGGCAATTCCTCCAAATTCCCTCACTCTTGTTTTTGTTTTTGTTTCTTTGTCTTTTTCCGTGGTTGTGGAGTTCAATCATAAGATAATTGTTTTATAATATATATTTATAACCCTAATTTTTTAAAAATAGTTTTTATTGCACTTTAGGTTCTGGGGTACATGTGCAGAACATGCAGCATTGTTGCATAGCTACAAGCATGGCAATGTGGTTTGCTGCCTCCATCCCCGTCACCTATATCTGACATTTCTCCCCACGTTATCCCTCCCCAACTCCTAGCCCCCACTGTCCCTCCTCTAGTCTCCCCCAACAGACCCCAGTGTGAGATGCTCCCCTCTGTGTGTCCATGTGTTCTTATTGTTCAGCACTCGTCTATGAGTGAGAACATGTGGTGTTTAATTTTCTGTTCTTGTGTCAGTTTGCTGAGAAAGATGGTTTCCAGATTCATCCGTGTCCCTACAGAGGACACAAACTCATCGTTTTTTATGGTTGCATAGTATTCCATGGTGTATATGTGCCACATTTTCTTTGTCCAGTCTATCATCGATGGGCATTTGGATTGGTTCCAGGTCTTTGCCATTGTAAACAGTGCTGCAATGTTTCAGAAGGAGTGGTACCAACTCCTCTTTGTGTATCTGGTAGTATTTGGCTGTGACTCCATCTGGACTTGGCTTTTTTTTTGGTTGGTAGGCTATTAATTGCTGCCTCAACTTCAGCTCTTATTATTGGTCTACTGAGGGTTTCGACTTCATCCTGGTTTAGGCTTGGGGAGAGTGCAGGTGTCCAGGAATTTATCCATTTCTTCCAGGTTTACTGGTTTATGTGCACAGAGTTGTTTGTAGTAATCTCTGATGGTAGTTTGTATTTCTGTGGAATCTGTGGTGATATCCCCTTTATTGTTTTTTATTGTATCTATTTGATTCTTCTCTCTTTTCTTTTTTATTAATCTGGCTAGTGGTCTATTTTGTTGATATTTTCAAAAAACCAGCTCCAGGATTTATTAATTTTTTGAAGGGTTTTTTGTGTCTCTATCTCCTTCAGTTCTGCTCTGATCTTAGTTATTTCTTGTCTTCTGCTAGCTTTTGAGTATTTTGATCTTGCTCCTCTAGCACCTTCAATTTTGATGATAGGGTGTCAATTTTAGATCTTTCCTTCCTTCTCACGTGGGCATTTATTGCTATAAATTTTCTTCTAGACACTGCTTTAAATGTGTCCCAGAGATTTTGGTACATTGTGTCTTTGTTCTCATTAGTTTTGAAAAATGTCTCTATTTCTGCCTTCATTTCATTGTTTATCCAGTAAAACATTCAAGAGCCAGTTGTTCAGTTTCCATGAAGATGTGCGGTTCTGAGTTAGTTTCTTAATCCTGAGTTCTAATTTGATTGCACTGTGGTCTGAGAGACTGTTTGCTATGATTTCCATTCCTTTGCATTTGCTGAGGAGTGATTTACTTCCAATTATGTGGTCAATATTAGAGTAGGTATGATGTGGTGCTGAGAATAATGTATATTCTGTGGATTTGGGGTAGAGAGTTCTGTAAATGTCTATTAGGTTTGCTTGGTCCAGATCTGAGTTCAAGTCCTGGGTATCCTTGTTCATTTTCTGTCTTGTTGATCTGTCTAATATTAACAGTGGAGTGTTAAAGTCTCCCATCATTTTTTTTTTCTTTTTTTTCCTCTTTTTTAAGCCTTCAACAAAATTCAGTAGCCCTTCATGCTAAAAAGTCTCCCACTATTATTGTGTGGGAGTCTAAGTCTCTTTGTAGGTTGTTAAGAACTTGCCTTATGTACCTGGATGCTCCTGTATTGGGTGTATATATATTTAGGATCATTAGCTCTTCTTGATGCATTGATCCTTTTACCGTTATTTAATGCCCTTCTTTGTCTATTTTGATCTTTGTTGGTTTAAAGTCTATTTTATCAGAGACTAGGATTGCAACTCCTGCTTTTATTTGCTCTCCATTTGCTTGCTAAATCTTCCTCCATTCCTTTATTTTGAGCCTATGTGTATCCTTGCATGTGAGATGGGTTCCCTAGATACAGCACACTGAAGAGTTTTGACTTTTTATCTAATTTGCCAGTCTGTGTCTTTTGATTGGGTCATTTAGCCCATTTACATTTAAGGTTAATATTGTTATATGTGAATTTGATCCTGCCATTTTGATGCTAGCTGGTTGTTTTGCCCATTAACTGATGCATTTTTTTTCATTGTGTCGATGATCTTTACCATCTGGTACATTTTTGGAGTGGCTGGTACTGGTTGTTCCTTCCTATGTTTAGTGCTTCTTTCAGGAGCTCTTGTAAGGCAGGCCTGGTGGTGATGAAATCTCTGAGCAATTGCTTGTTTGTAAAGGATTTTATTTCTCTTTCGCTTATGAAGCTTAGTTTAACTGGATATGAAATTCTAGGTTGAAAGTTATTTTCTTTAAGGATGTTGAATATTGGCCCCCACTCTCTTCTGGCTTGTAGGGTTTCTGCCAAGAGATCCGCTGTGAGTCTGATGGGCTTCCCTTTGTGGGAATCCGACCTTTCTCTCTGGCTGCCCTTAGCATTTTCTCCTTCATTTCAACCCTGGTGAATCTGACAATTATGTGCCTTGGGGTTGCTCTTCCTGAGGACTATCTTTTGGTGTTCTCTGTATTTCCTGGACTTGATGTTGGCCTGCCTTGCTAGGTTGGGGAAGTTCTCCTGGATAATGTCCTGAAGAGTGTTTTCCAGCTTGGATTCATTCTCTCCGTCACATTCAGGCATACCTATCAAATGTAGATTAGGTCTTTTCACATAATCCCATATTTCTTGGAGGCTTTGTTCATTTCTTTTTATTCTTTTTTCCCTAATCTTGCCTTCTTATTTTATTTCATTGAGTTGATCTTCAATCTCTGATATCCTTTCTTCTGCTTGTTCGATTCAGCTGTTGAAACTTGTGTATGCTTCGCGAAGTTCTCGTGTTGTGTTTTTCAGGTCCATCAATTCATTTATATTCTTCTCCAAGCTGTTTATTCTCATTAGCGTTTCATCAAACCTTTTTTTCAAGGTTCTTAGTTTCTTTGCATTGGGTTAGAACATGTTCTTTTAAGCTCAGAGAAGTTCGTTATTATCCACTTTCTGAAGCCTCTTTCTGTCAATTCATCAGACTCATTCTCCATCCAGCCTTATTCCCTTGCTGGTGAGGAGTTGTGATCCCTTGGAGGAGGAGGGGCGTTCTGGTTTTGGGTGTTTTCATCCTTTTTGTACTGATTTCTTTCCATCTTTGTGGATTTATCTACCTGTGGTCTTTGTAGTTGGTGACTTTCAGATGGGGTCTTGGAGTGGATGTCCTTTCTGTTGATGATGAAGTTATTTCTTTCCAGTTTTTAGTTTTCCTTCTAACAGGCCCCTCTGCTGCAGGACTGCTGGAGGTCCACTCCAGACCCTGCTTGCCTGGGGATTACCTGTGGTGGCTGCAGAACAGTAAGGGTTGCTGCCAGTTTCTTCTGTTATGTTTGTCCCAGAAGGATACCCACTAGATGTCAGCCTGAGCTCTCCTTTATGAGGTGTCTCTTTGGATATATTGGGGTCAGGGACCTGCTTGAGGAGACAGTCTGTCCCTTATAGGAGCTCAAGTGCTGAGCTGTGAGCTCCATTGTTCCGTTCAGAGCTGCTGGGCAGGTACTTTTAAGTCTGCTGCAGTGGAACTCATGACCACCTTTTTTTCCCAGGTGCTCTGTCCTGGGAAGGTGGGGCTTTATTTGTAAGTTTCTGACATGCTGCTGTCTTTTTTTGGAGATGTCCTGACCAGCAAGGAGTTAACCTAGTCACAGTCTGACAGCAGAGGCGTTGCTGAGCTGCTGTGGGCTCTGCCTAGCTGCTGTGTGAACTTCCTTGTGGTTTTGTTTATAGAGGTATAGTTAGAATTGCCTCGGTAATGGCAGTCTGCCTCAGTAATGGTGGATTCTCTCCCTAATGGTGGACTGCCTTGGTAATAGCAGATTGCCTCAGTAATGGCGAACTGCCTCAGTAATTGTGGACTGCCTCGGTAATGGCAGATGCCCTTCCCCCACAGAGCTGGACTGTCCCGGGTCCATCCTGCTGTGCTTGCTGTGAAACTCTCAATCCAGAGCGTTTCAGATTGCTGGTCTTTGTACGGGTGGGACCCGCCAAGCCAGATCACCTGGCTCCCTGTTTCAGCCCCCTTTTTTTCAGTTGAATGGGCGACTGTGTCTCCCAGGCATTCCAGGGGCCAGTTGAATCGGCCACCTAGATTTGTGTGAGTTTTTGTGCTGCATCCAGCTGTGCCAGGTGAAACAGCCACGGTGGAGACTCATGATGCTTTTCTGCCTGGGAATCTCCCACTGTCTGTGGGCAATAAAAACTCATTTGGAAATGCTGTAGTCACTCACCCTCTGCGTTCTTGCTGGGAACTGCACTCCAGAGCTGTTCCTATTCGTCCATCTTCAAAAGGGTTTCTATAAGCCTAGTTTTTAAAAAAATTTTACTTTAAGTTCTAGGGTACATGTGCAGAATATGCAGGTTTGTTACATAGGTATACATGTGCCATGGTGATTTGCTGCACTTATCGACCCGTCATCTAGATTTTAAGCCCTGCGTGCATTAGGGATTTGTTCAAATGCTCTCCCTCCCCTTGCCTCCCACCCCTGACAGGTCCTGGTGTGTGATGTTCGCCTTCCTGGGTCCATGTGTTCTCATTGTTCAGCTCCCATTTATGAGCGAGAACATGTGGTGTTTGCTTTTCTGTTCCTATCTTAGTTTGCTGAGAATGATGGCTTCCAGCTTCATCCATGTCCCTGCAAAGGACATGAACTTATTCTTTTTTATGGCTGCATAGTATTCCATGGTATATATGTGCCACATTGTCTTTATCCAGTCTATCATTGATGGGCACCTGGGTTGGTTCCAAGTTTTTGCTATTGTAAATTGTGCTGTAATAAACATGTGTGTGCATATGTCTTTATAGAATGATTTATAATCCTTTGGGTAATACCCAGTAATGGGATTGCTGAGTATGACCCTAATTTTTTACCCAAGAGTTTTTTCTAGTTCTGGTCACATGCAGGGGGCCTTATTTATATATCCCTACAGACATTATTTTTCTCCACAAATTGTCAACTTCCTGCCTTATCCGATTCCTAATGATGACATCCTGCTCTTTGGGACTTAAGGTCCCAGAGTCCTAGTTAGACATAGAAGGACCTTTGGTAATTACCTGTCAAAATCTTCAATTTGAAAGATAAGAGGGGAGTGAAGATTAAAAATATACAGTGACTTCTTTAATGAGGCACAATATGATTTGGAAGGAGCTGGAACCCAAACCAAGCTGGCCTATCTCCCAGCTCTAGACAGTTTCCATTATGGCAAATGTATTAATAAGAAGAATGTTGGAAGAAATTAGAAATTCACAGATAAGCCAATGCAAATTAATATATCCATGTTGATTGAGTGATACATCCCAATAGGTTGGCCCACAGTGATCTCGTTAGTTGACTGAGAAGGGTTTCTTTTTTAATACTAGAAATTTGGGAGGATTAGTAATTACATGGTATTAACACGATGTTCCTAAGTTTATGGCTCAATGAACGCTAAGTATGACTGGAACTGGAAACATACATAACCGTTATGTATTTGGCCCTTGTTTTTTTCTCTGAGGCTCAACATCTTATAGAGTGAAAATCCAATAATGAGTTTTGATGACATAGACTGCCCCTACTGTCTGGGGAAGAGTCACGCAGGGCGGAAAAGCTCCTCTGCCAGGGTGCAGTCCAGCACAGTACCATGGTTTGAGGCAATCTGTGCTCAATTATGGTAAAATGTTAAATTAGCTGAAAGAGAATTTTTCTGGTCACTTGAGTCTGCCTTTTGGACTCCATAAATCATTAAATTATTTACATTAACCCTTTCTAACCAGTCCTAAAATAATCAGCTTTCTGTTCCGCGTTATTCCTCAGTTAGGTTTTCTTGGGCAAATAGCCCTGGGTCCCAGTGAAGAATCCAACATACCTTAGGATTCTTAGTCTGTGTTGTGCAAATGGGTGCATGAATGTTGTGCAGATGGGCTCCCTGTGTGGCTTATCAGACCTCAAATCCTGGTTTCTTTTCGTACTTCAACAGGGAATGCTACATTTGTACTTCAGATCTAAATTTTATTTTAAATTTAGATAAAGCTCTTTTTTATAAAATAATTATGTGGTTATTTTAAGGTAACAGTGTCTCATTCTGAAGACCATCTCTTTCCATTTTTGGTTCAGCTGTGTTTTAGACATTATCTAAATTTAGTTGTTCTCTTAGATTGTATCACATCTTCAAAAAATGCTATTTTAGAGTAAAGAATATTTTTAATTGTTCTCCTGTTCTTAACCTCAGCGTCCATGCAGGGTTGGAGAAGAAGGAGCATGTACAAAGCTGAAAATCGATGTCTAAACCTTCAATTAACTTTGGCTTTCCTAGACCAAATGTTAAAGCATGGGATAAATATCTTATGTGACTTTGTCTTTTTTTAAAAAAAGAACACAACACATGGCATGGGGGCGGGGTGCCTCCATCCAGGCAGTGTTGCCCGGACAGGCAGGTGTCTCTTTGCCATGTCGAGGCCCAGGGAGCTTTCACCGCCGGGAGGTTCCTGAAGTGATGAACCATGCAGTATTATATTCCTTTTACCTTCTCCCCTCTCATATAAATGATGACAAATTGCCTAGCTGTAAATTTGAAAGTCCCTAAATGGCATTTTTGTCAAAGCCTTTAGAACAAAATGCTTACTCCGAGAGATTTTTAAGTCTTGGGAGATGGGGGTGGCGGGGAGCAGGCCTAATTATTATGCATCATGACACAATGCATTATGCATCACGCTTGCTTTTCTGCTTTTTAAACACTTGTTATGGATGATGAAACTAATTTAAATGGACAAACAGGGCGCTCTCCTGCACAGTACTCCTGTGATGTCATATCCTTCCTCCAGGGGATTTCATCACTGCTTCCCTTGGAAGTCCCCCAAACATGCACATTTTAATAGGACACTTTAATAATTAGCTTAGAGATAATTGTCAGTCAAGGGAAAATAACCTTTTATCATAGGTGCCTTGAAAGTGGTGTGTTCCAGAGAAGAAACAAGTGATCTGATTGGCACTTCGGCTTGCTTCCCTTTCCCTCCTGGCATTTATGTGAAATAAAATACTACAAATGGGGGAGAGTGTAAAAAAAGGAGAAGTGTGGGTGTGGAAGGGGAAGCTGGAGCTGTCAAATTGTTAAGACAAATGGGGCTTAGAGAATCCTAATTAAACCTGAAATTGCTTAGAAACAGGAAGTATGTATTCCTAATTGTTGGCACCAAAAAAAAAAAAAAAAAAAAAAAAAAAAAAAAAATCTAATTTACTGCATATCTTTAAATAAGAATAACCCATTATTTGGCTGAATGAGATTTCAATCCTTACCTATTGAATAGGTGAATGGCGTGATTTTAAAGGCTGTGAAATTCACCTCCAGGGTTCAGCATCAGCTCTAAAGAATTTCAAAAACAAGCGAGCTTGAAGCTATGTGTAGAATTTTGTTTTGATTTTTTTTTTCTCCTAGGTGTATTCTAGCTATATTTTAGAAAAATTTTAGCTTATTGAGACCCTTAGAAATATTATTTGGGTGTCTAAAAAATAAATATGGGGATATAGTCTCGAGACTCGACAGAAAATAGATTCATTTTTAAGACAAACCAGCAACATTGCTTAATAACAAAAAAATGCATCCCCTTGGGGTATGACTTGGGTTCCTGGGAGCATGTGAAGGATCTCTGTGGCAGGTCACAGCACAGGTCTTTCCTCCTGTTATCGTCCCTTTTGATGCAGAGGATCAACCACTCCCTCTTTTCATTTGGGGGTAGGAAGGGCATCTAGCATCTTGACATCTCAAATCCATCATCACATCGTGCAGGACAGAACTCAGGACAAATCAGGACCCTTTCTGAGCCTTTGCTCAAGCTTCAAATCACACTTCTCTTTTGTACGTCACTTCGACTTTCATTTATTTAAAAAACCCATTTCACACAGTATTCCCATCTTTTAGAAACTGATTTTGCTGTTTCGATATTGTTTCTATAGCAGATGGGAAGGGGCAATAGATTGGAATCAGGAGCTGTGGATTCTGCCTGTGGTTGCATCTCTGACTTTGGGATCTCAGGGATATCAGCCACGTTGCCTCATCCATGGTGACAACCACAGGGGTGACAGGTGGAATGATGATGGCTGCAAACTATTGAGCACTTCTAAATGCCAGGCACTGTATAGGATCTTTCATCATCACATTTCATTCTCACTGTAATCCTCTTTCTTTACAGATGAGCAAACTGAGTCACAGAAAGGTTGAGAACTTTGCTGAAGGTCACTAGAGGTGTGTGTTCAGATTGAACGCACATCGCCTGACTTCAGGAACAGTATGATAACCCAAATCCCTAAACTCGTATTTCCTATCCTGTCTACCTCATGAACTTATTGTAAACAACAAAGCCAATGGCCATCACATAGGAAAAATACTCTGAAAACAAGGAAACACACCCTGGGTGCCTGTGACACTTCCATTATTATCACTTTCTCAGGATTTCATTTGGAAAACGGACGTAATCACAGTTGCCCTGGAAGACAGTGGTGTTCATTACATGGAAGAGATTTGATTAGTGGTGGAAAATTTTGTCTTTTAATTTTCCAGCAGAGTTGGTACTGGCTTTATCCTGGGAGATAAAGGGACCTACATTTGCTTATATTTGCTGAATAGATTCTTGTGTCTATGTAAGGGGCAGCCTGCCTTTGAGGAATTATCTGTGTCAGCCCAGGTTGTGGGATTAGGGATGGAGGCTACCGGTTGAAACAAATGAGCTTTGTTCAGGGGGAAAATAGCCTTATTTTGTGGCAGTCTGTCCCTTCCTATTTGTTCTGAGAAAATGACCAACTTATAGGCCCTTCATCATGTACAAACATTGTTTAGATTAGGGTTATCTTTTTTCTTTTTTTTTGGCAACTGGAAATAACAAAATGGCAATGACCTGAAGGTGGAGAATGACCTCTCCTCTCCATTCAGCCCTACGCTGTCAGTTCTCACTGCCTGCATCACTAGGCTAGAGCATTTCGGCATCTTCTTTCTAAAGCAGATCAAGTCATGCTTAGAGGATTTGATACATGGCTTTTCTCAAGGGCTTTTCTTCACTTGTTTATATCTTGAACTTGTAAATTGCCATCACATTTTCAAACACCTCGCCAATTGCTGTTTTTCATGAATAAGAATACGAGATCAATAGCCTTCTCAACATTTTCCTTTGCCATGAGGTAATCGAAGGTCAGTCCGTGCAGCTGACATTTCAGTTATCTGGTCTACCTCCTCTTAACTGGACTACCTACTTGCCTCTTGTGGTTGGTCCCAGTGTTTTAATTTCTGCCTCTACGGTTGTCAGGGCGTGGTTCCAAGTCAATCACATCTGCAGGTCAACATCTCATCTTTGTTTTCCATTGTATCCTTTTCCCGCTTTTCTTCATGATTAACTAAAATCCCTTGACATCAATGAACTATGTATCCATCAGTGTTGCCGTTAAGCCTTTAGTGTCACCACAATGGAGATGGACAGCTCCCTTCCTCATCAATCCATGTGCTTATGTGAGCATTTAAAATAGCTATTAGATGTAATGCAGACAAAGCAGTATTTCTTTCATCAGAGCATATCTTTTCAAGAGAAATTCTGCACTTCTAACTTTGGTTAGAAACCTTTCTCTACTGCTAAGGGGTGGGACTTCCATATGGATTATTCTTACATTTTTAGTGACAACAATAGTAAACAATTAAGAATTTTAGTTTGAGATTAAATATTGAAAAACGTCACTAAAAGGGTTACACAATATGCAACTGGACCTGTGCACAGCCCAGAGTCTGCACGGTCCTGTGGTTCTTCGTGCACGGGAGAATTACAGTGGGCACACCCCAGCCCATGCTGGAGGCCACAAATAAAGCTCTTGTTTAGTATGCTCCAGTTGCGTTTTGGTCACATGTGCTTATATTAATGCCTGTGCTTTCTGCTTCCTCTTGGGTATCATGTGGCTGCTCGGCCGCAGCAGGAAATTTCAGCTGCCTTGATGGCCGCCGGAAAACTGCGAGAGACCAAAAGCTTCGGGGAAGGGAGCCTGCCTCATACCCCTCGCAAAGCTGGAAAGTAACTCCAAAAGAAACGCTCAAAGGTAGACAAACATATGGAAATTAAATAATCTGCTCCTGAATGATCTTTAGGTTAACAAGGAAATCAAGATGGAAATTTAAAACTTCCTTGAACTGAATGGTAATAGTGACACGACTTATCGAAACCGCTGAGATACGGCCAGAGCGGTGCTAAGAGGGAAGTTCACCCCATGAAATGCCCACATCCCAAAGTCTGAAAGAGCACAAACAGACAGTCTAAGGTCAGACCTCAGGGAGCTAGAGAAACAAGCACAAACAAATCCTAAGTAATACCCAGTCTGCACATACCACAGTTATTTAGGTTAATGAACGTATATGTGATCTCCAAAGTTCTCTTGCCCAACCGTAGTTTTTAGGTCAAAGAGATGTGGGTTCAAATCCAATCAATTCCTCCTTTTATAGGATGAAACGGTGTTTCATTTGTGCTGTTCTCAATCATCATCTCTATTATAATCTTTAGGATATGTTAGGCTTTATTTTTTATGCAAAGGAGCTTTTTGTATTTCCCCTCACATTTCAAAGCCAGAGCTCTCTGAAGACATGTCGAAACCCAGCTACTCCTGTCCCTGCCTATACTCCCTCACACCTGGTGAGTTTCAATCTGCCATTCCTTTCACTAAAACAGTTTATTCCAGGATCACCAGTGACGTCCAGATTGTTGAATCCAGCAGACAATTTTAATCCTCACAACAGTTTCCAACTCTGGTGACCACACTCTGTTTATTGAAACAATCTCCTGCTTTAGCTTCCAACTTCCCACTCTCTTCTGCCTTTTTTATTTTTCTAGTCTCTATATCAGCCGGGTTGTGCATGACCTTTAAGTGAATTCCTTGAAGTTCAAACCAAGGCTTTCCTCTATCTTTATTCTACACCATCTTCCGGAATGGTAAATGCATGCCCATAACTTTCCATTTCCTGCTCTACTTTGAGCTTCAGACCTATATATTCAATTGTCTGGACCTATCCAGTTCGAACTCTCAAAGTTGCTTCGAAAGCTAGTGATCCTAACCAGGGTCCATCTTCTCCTTCTGTGCCCCACAAATGGCCATACCATGAGGGTGGGGTAGTCATGGTTCACATGTATCCGAAAAGACAGCACAGGTGGTGGAAGGGAATTTGGGTGTCTTGGGAGCCGTGGTGCGATCGCTTGGTGAGAGCTGTGGCTCAGGGTTCACTGTCTGCTTGTCGGGCACAGTGTGAGGGTGGAGTGCATGGACTCACAATCTGAAGATGTGTGTGTTGGGTTATCTGAGTGTGAAGACTTCCTTCATACACTCTGGTGTGATGGTGCTTCTTTGACCTGAGTGCCTGCATGGAAGGGAGAACATATTCTTGCTAAGACTGAGTACTTGAGATGTAGCAGTTTGTGAGGTCAGATGGTAACGATTTCTGGCTCTCACTTGATTTGCTATATTTCTATGATTCGATTCTGTGTCTCTGTTTATATCCATTATATTTCTACTCCTCCTTGGCTGTCTCCTCACATCTAAACAATACTTCACTTTTCACTTATTCAGTGATAATTTCCCTGTAAACCTCAAAGCTTCTTTCTGATTTATCGTTTATCTCCTTGTAAGCTGACTCTTCTACTCTCTGACACCAGGAAGACAGGATATGAGGAAGAAATATTCTCTTTTTGCTGAAGCAAGGATGCCTCAGTTGGAGAACACAGTGAGAGCGAATCACAATCTAAGGGCACTAAGAAGTGAGAAAGGCCAGGGCTGACAGCGAAGTTGACTTCCGGTGGTCCCAGGTGCCTATCCCATATGGGCCCCCATGGGTCTTCAACACAATCCACTCCTCCTGGCTCAGCCCACAGAGAGGGTCTGTGGGAAAGATTTCTCAAATAACCAAAATGAGAGAGACAGGCTTGGCCTGGAAAGTGACCCAGAGCTGAGCTAACTGCTCTCTCAGGCTCCGGTTCACCCATGAAGCTTTCTCCGTTCTGTCTGCATCGGGTTTTGTTCTCTCTCTGCACACTGCCTTTATCTGCTTCTCCGGCATGGACCACCCGGTTCTGCTGCTCCAGGACCCCCTTCCCAATTTCTGGAGGAAAGGATCTGATACCACATGAGCCCATTTATGGGTGAACCTTAAAACTCTTTATAATACACTTTCTTTTCAAGAATTCATGTTGGTGAACTTGTGAGAATACTTAAATCAATTACAATTAAGCAAACATCAAGCATTTGGTAGGTTATCATCGGGCACTTGACTGAGTCAAGTCAGGATTTAATCTCGGCAGGTATAAGCTTAAAAAGGAAGCAATCATTTGAATTAATGTTCGAAATGCAGAGTCACAGATACTAATTGGGAGGTTCTGGCTAGTAGATAATACCCTCAAAAAGTCTGTGTGTATTTGAATATCACACGGAGGCTCTGTTTCTTGTTCCTTGACTCTGCACGCTGTAGTGTGAAAGTGACTGGTACAAGCCCAGTGGAAAGGACTTGGGAAATGCTGACGAGGGACACACTGAGCCTTCCCATGTTATTTTATGACAGTCTGTGCCAGGGCCTCCATTATATTAACTGAATGAAATGTTCATCTCTGGGGTTTCAGCAGCACTTCGCTACCTCCTACACAATGTCCCCATCATGGTATAGCCTCTCATTGCAAACCTACGATGACCCCAAGTGAAAAAAATTATTATTTTTTAACTAAAACATACTTATTTATTTTTATTTTTTTAGAGACAGGGTCTTGCTCTGTTCCCCAGGCTGCAGTGCAGTGCCACAATCATGGTTCATTACAGCCTTGGACTCCCAGGCTCAAGCAATCCTCCATTCTCAGCCTCTTAAGTAGCTAGAAGTACAGGCACACACCACCATGCCTGGATAGTTTTTTAATTTTTATTTTGTAGAGATGGGATCTTGCTATGTTGCCCGGGCTGGTCTTGAACTCCTCCTGCCTTAGGCTCTTGGGTAGCTGGGACAATAGGTGTGTGCCACCGCATCAAGCTGAGAAAATTTTCATTATTATCTCAGCTGTACAAGTGAGAAAACTGAAATCCAGGGAGGTTAGCGCTGGGGCAGCTAATTATGGGTGGGGCCAAGATCCAAATGCAGATCTCTCTGACTCCAAAGCCTAACACTCTACCCAACCTTCTTGTGTTCCTGGTTTACCAAACTACCCATCAGGAACAGACTGGGGATCTCCTGGGTTAAGAACGTCTAATAAATTCATCTCTTTTTACATGACTTCTCTCCCCCTTTTCAGCAAATCTCTGGAGTAGAAACAATTTACATTCTTCTAAGATAATTCTTTTCCCCTTGACGATTACCATACCCTCCTTCCTGTGCATGGTCCTGAGGGTGCAACGTTCTAGCTCCTTAGGAACTTTTGAGA
Organism: Aotus nancymaae; assembly: GCF_030222135.1. Taxonomy (NCBI): domain Eukaryota; kingdom Metazoa; phylum Chordata; class Mammalia; order Primates; family Aotidae; genus Aotus; species Aotus nancymaae. The sequence continues at coordinate 43,555,268 of NW_026988435.1, read as the reverse complement.
GGGTGAATGGCAGATTTGGACCAGGATGAAGGCTATGTTTGATCAATGTTGTTCCACAAGGAGATGCACAGTAACACTCAGACTACAATGAAAAGCAGCTCCAGCCCTCCCCTTTGTCTGCAAGTTCAGCCACGTGGGCTGTAATCTCACAGTTTCAGCAGAGGGGCCTGCTGCCTCTGGCCTTACTGGGCAGCAGGTGGTGGGGACGGCTGTTCTTCTGGAGCGGCACTGCCATCTCGCCTGAAATCAGGAGGCAATGGTGCAATGCGCTGCTGCTATTTTTCTCCTGAAGATTGACTTGCTGGGTCTGTAGGTAAATATCTTGTCTCTTTTTCACAGCCATGTCATCGCACTTTTCCTAGTCCTTGTGAATGAGTCACATGCAAGGGGCAATCTGGGAGGAAGGGCTCTGTTAAACCTTTCTTTAAGGCATCGTTTTGATGTCCTGGGAAATGCATCCATCCACCAGAGTTCAATTCATCAAATAATTATTAAATGATCTCCATAGGCAGGGGACTTGCTGTGACTATAACAAAGATAAAAATGCCAGTTGACAGAGGCATGACATCTCCTAGAGGACCCAGATCCAAGTGAAGCAACTTCAGTCCAAGGCAGGGCAGGGTCTAGGCTGGGAGTTTACAAGGCTCAGTTTGTTAGCCACTTACCTACTTTTGAAATGCATTCTTATATTTTTTAACATCTTTATTGAGCTGTAATTTACATAGCATAAGATTCACTTATTTTAACTGTACAATTTGCTGATTCTTAACAAGTTCAGGGTTGTACAACTATCGCCCTTTTAGAACTACCCCAAAATATCCCTCATGCCGATTTGCAGTCACTTCCCATCCCTGCTCTGAAGCTCCACCCCCAGTCAACAGCTTCTGTCTACATTCTTCATAGATTGGCTTTTCCTCAAGTTAGGATCTGCTTCTGGAGAACTCACACCAAGACAGTGCCCCTTGTCCAGTCCTATGAGCTACCAGTCTGTCCTGGGACATGGTGGCGGCTGCTGTCTCTTGCCTTTATCGTGGTGGTGGCTGTGCTTCCCTGGGGAACCCTGGAAATTCTGCTATGGATCCCAACAGGCCAGAGCTGGGTGGGTGCTCTGGTCTTATTTCATTGGATGAGACCCTTGTTCTCATCCAGTCTAACAGTTAGGACAAGGGTCTCATCCAAAGAGGAGGGGGCACCAAAGATTGTTCAAGAACAATCAGATTGACCCTGGGAGTGGGTCAGCGGCAGGCATGTCGGATAGTCTCTGGGGTAGAAGTTAGAGGCTAGACGCAGGTTGAGGAGCCTGCAACTGATGGCCCAGGAGGGTTATGTCACCTAACAAGGCAAAGAGTGTCAGCTCATCTGCAAATGGCATTTGCTTTCGGGATGATTCCAGCCCACATTGAATAGCAGTTTCTTCTGTGACCTCCAAAGTATTCTTCAACTTTAAGATGATGCGAATGAGCCTGTGCATGGTGGCACATGCCTGAAATCACAGCACTTTAGGCAGGCAAGGTAGGAGGATTACTTGAACCCAGAGTTCAAGATCTGCCTGAGCAACATGGTGAAATCCTGTCTCTACAAAAATTAAAAAAATTAGCTGAGTATGGCAGTGGTGCACCTGCAGTGTCAGCAACTGGGGAGGCTGAAGCACGAGGAACGCTTGAGCCCAGGAGATCAAGGCTGCAGTGTGCTATGATCGTGCCACTGAACTGCAGCCTGGGACACAGAGAGAGACTCTGAAAGCCAGCAAGAAAAAAGGAGGAGAGAGACAGAAAGGGAGAGAGAGAGAGAAGAAAGAAGAAAGAAAGGAAGGAAGAAAGAAAGAAGAAAGAGAGAGGAGGGAAGGAAGGGAGGGAGGGAGGGACAGAGGGAGGGACAGAGGGAGGGAGAGTATATTAACATGAGGCCTACTTAGAATCTCAAGGACCTTTCTCTTTCTTCTCCTGTCTCCTGCCAGAGCTTGACCACTTGGTGGTCCTAGCTGCACTTATTACTTCTCTGCTTCACTTGCAAGATGGATCCTTTTCACTTTGTTGTGACCTTTGGGTCTTTGTGTTATCAGCAATCTTCAGTGGGCATTTTTGGGCCTATTGGTCTTCTTGAGGTCCAGTGAGTAGAGATGTTGACTGATACAAGGAAAATGGAGTCCCCCCATTGCTTCAATACTTTTAGTAGGGAGGAATCATGTCTTAGGCTAATTCCAAGGAGACAAACACAGATTATTTGCATACAGAACATTTGGGAGAGAATGATCCCATAAACAATACTTGTGAGGAAATAAAGCAGTGAGAATTAGAAGAGAAGAGACGCTTCACTGAGAGGAAGTTGCTTCCGGGGCCTTAGCTGATCCTTTGAGGAACATTGAAGCTGGATGGTCATTCAGACTTGTCCGAAATTGAGTTGGGCTCCAGAAGCAGCCACTGACCAGTCACTGGATGAGTGATGTCTTTGGGGAGGAAGCTTCTTTGGTTGAGGTCATAGAAGGACTCAGCTCTGAACACTTCGCAAGCAACTTACTTAGCAAGTGAGGAGACGCAGACCTAGGCTCCGAAGTAGGAATCTGGGTAGCAGACCACAGTTTCTGCTACAGGCAACAAAAGCCACGCAGTGAACATGGAGCCAAAAGGCACTGAGGTTCACGAACGGTAATATTCCTCACATTAATATGCTATAATATATAACAATGCCCCTCGGACAGATGACAGAAGGTGGATAGAAATTCAGGCTTTCGTCCCTTTTCACCACTTCCTAACCCTCTTCCCTTTTTCTCTCTTCTCCTGTCTCCTGCCAGAGCTTGACTACTTTCTGGTTCTAGCTGTGCTTTTATTACTTCTCTGTCCCACTTGCAAGACGGCTTCTTTTTATTTTGTTGTGACCTTTGGGTCTTTATATTGTTAGATGTTATAAATGATAAAGGCCTTTTCTTTCTTAGCGTGTTGGTGAAGAACTAGGAGTATTGTACTCACTGATCAGGAGGAAAGAGGTCTAGAGAATGGATGGAAGCTTTCCAAGAGGAGTGGGCAGGAAGCCTGTCCTCCCCTTCGCTCCCCCTTTACCCTGCCCCATGACGTGAAGGCAGGAGGACCATGGACCTGGAATTTGGCTGATGGCAATTAAGGGGTCAACAAAAGGCCACGTATAGGAACTGGTTCCTTAGTTTCATCCAAAGCCCCAGGAGGCTGGCCTGGAAGGACACGGGTTTGAGAAGCCATGTGGGGATCAGAAGTTTAAGGACATAGATATTTTCCTTACAGAAATGGAATTTGAACACCATATGGTTAGATGGTCAGAGTTCAATAATAATAAACCCCTAATAAAATATTTATAATGTTTTATCCTTGTGTATTACCTTTCTCCTATGAGACATTAATTTCTCAGGATGATGACATAACTGGTAGAAATCCAGCCCTTGAATATATTTGTACATGTTGTAACATTCACAGTTTTTTTCAGATCTCACAACTGTTAAAATGAAGGGAGGATTTTGAATACCTCTGGGATTTGGAAATACGTTATGTCACTTTTTACCCAAAGTCATTCAAAGCTGCCTGTGTAGCAGCTCTGCATTTGTAACGCAAGAGCTAGACTGGAACTTTAAAGTATCATCAGACCTCTGCCAGGTAAGCTCACAGAAATGAGCTTGTTGTTCAACACAGTCTTTTTGTGCATCTACAGGGTGCCAGGCACTAGGAGAATCAGGACACCACAGACCTGGTTCCCGCCCTGGTGGGGCTGACAGGAAAGCAATCATGTCAATAATGGCAGCATTTCACAGCATAACAATAGCAAAGTAGAATGCACTTTGGAAGGTCATAGGGGGGACTTCATCTAGCTTGTGGGCCAGGCAGGGAAGAAGGACTAGCCTCATAGTGAGAAGGCTTCCAGGGATAGTAAGTCCTGACGTGCTGAAGGAGCTGAGAAGAGGCCAATAGGGCTGAGGTGTAGCAGGCAAGGGTATCCCAGTAAACCCCGACAGGAAACAGATGGCAGGCTCATCTTAGAAAACATCGAGCGTTTAATAAAGGGACCATTTACTAAGGTATGGACTGAGTGTCAGGACAACAGGGTAGATAGTGTAGGGCTGAGCTCTCTGATGATGGACTTGCTACCATTCTTGGGCCTGGAGGGGTCAAGCATCATGGTGTAATTCCCAGAACCTGGAAGCGGAAGGGAACTTTGGTTGACAGATGGAACAAGACAGGTAGGTTCACTGGGGAGCGAGCCAAGGAGATGAATGACCAAATTTACTCTCCAACTGCACCCCAGTCTCCTGTAGGGACTGCTCTGTCCCTGAACACACCAAAAGTCAGAGGGCATGGAATCTCACTGATGTCATGGGTGCTGGTCAGCCACATGGGCCAGAAGGCAGAGTGGAGAGGGAATGAGCGAGCAGAAGGACCCTCACAAAGAGAGAGAGGGAGAAAGAGAAAGACATACCAGAGAGCTAGGAAAGTTGAAGATGGCCAGATTTTAAAGAGATACTTGGCTCGTACTAAGGATGAAGGTTTACTTGGAAATCACTGGGCAGCCATCAAAGCATTCAAGCAGGAGAGCAGTGTAATCAGATTATTATAAGAAGAGAAGTAGACTGAAGGGTGGATTGGAGAGGAGCACGGTGGATTCTAGAAGGCTGTTTGGGAGGTCCTGACAGCTCCTTAGGAGTTGGGGGAAAGTGAGCCAATTTGAGAATAACAGAAGAGTCTAGTTCAGACAGCTGAGTGGATGTGCCTTTCACTGATTTAGGAAACATTAGCATTAGACCAATTATGGGAGTGGGAAGGAGAAAGCTTAAGTGTAGGTGTGATCATGGTCAGTTTGAAATGCCTCTGAATACAATCAGGTAGGGCACTAAGTAGCAGCCGGAAGTTAAGTCTGGAGCTCAGTATGTAGGCCTGGGTGGAGGGGAGTGTTGACTTACAGATGGGAATTTAAGCAATGGGTGTATAGAGGTCTCTAAAGAGCACATGTAGCGTGAAAAGATACCGAAGGCCTAGGACAGAATCCCTAAAAATGCCAACATTTCAGGATTGTGCAGAGACAGATGACTGAGTAAAGAAGACTAAGAAGGAACAGATAAATAATTGAAAACCAAGTGGGCAAGGTGGGAGGCAGGTTAGAGTGAGTTGCAAAGTGGCTGAGAAATGAGAAAATGGAACCCCAGGGGCTTTCGTCTTCTCGAGGAAGCTGTGATGGGAATGGGGAGGGGAGAGAGAGGCCAGCGAGCAGAAGGTGGTAGGAGCAGAGAGAGCCCTGCTGGGAAGGGAGGACTTGAGTATACCTAAATGGTGACCAGAGTCAGTGGAGAGGCAATGGCGATTGAGAAGACAGGGGTCCAGGCAGAACAGAATAATCATCAGGGAAGGTTGGAATGCAGAAGCCGAAGTCTTGGATCCTGCAGAGCATGCATTTTGGATTTCTATGAACCTCTGGAAAAACAACCTTCTGTGCTTCAATTTAAAGGAAGGTGCATGGACTCCGGGATCTCCTGATTCTGAAGCACACTCCATCAGCAGGGTCATGTCCACATTCAGAGCTCCAGGAAACCTCTCCAATCCCTGTGGACAGGACTGGAGGAGTGTCCTTGTACTGCACAGGTCACTCTCTCCATTCTAACCTAAGTGAGGGAAGAGTGGATTGGAACCTGGAGTGTTTACAGACTTGTTGGTGATGGAGGGTTGGTGATTTTTAGCTATTTTTCCCCACCCCTTTCTTTATCAAGCAGAAGGGAAGATTGGCTGCTGAGAGTAAAGAATCTGAGACTTGAGTAGGTTAGAGAAGGTGAAATGGTCATTTTGTAGAGCTGGAGAAGGGACGCTCCTTAGAGACACTGAAGGACCATTTAGGCTGATGACTGTGATTTATTGTGATGCAAATCTTCCCAGCTGTGGGATTTTCCCCAACAACACTCAACAGTCCAGATACAGGTATAAAGGAGTTTTTTTTCCCCATTCTTCCCTTCCTCTTTTCCTTCCTTTTCTAATCTATCCAAGTTGGAGTTCATTACCCACATATTCTATATAAATAGCAGTATATTCTATATATACTAAAATCTGTAGATGATTCTAGTAATTACTAACTCACCAAACAACTATGAGATTTAGCAGTAATAGAATCACAAATATGCTACCCTTCTAAGTTATTCACTTGAGAGGAGAAAGAGATGGGGAAGTCCAGGGGCCTGAGATTAATGACTAGAGGGTGTTGCAATGCTAAAACATCACACAGTTGATCAGATCTATCATGACACTTTCACATTTATGAACATTTTGTGTTTTGCTTTAACAGAATTTGAGTCACCCCCATAGATGGATTTAGTGGTCCTTCTCTGGGTGTTTTGTCAGGCTTGAGGTGGGTGATTGGGGTGGCATATGTGTGCTCACGTGGCAGAGTGGAGTTCTCATCATTTCACTGCCTTCTTGGCAAAGAGAGGCAATGAGAACGTCAGAGGCATCATTTGCATTTGTAAAGCAAAAGCCAGTGATCACATCTGTATCTACCATATGGCAGATGTTCCATAATTATTTTGAAAAACATACGCGTTTTCAGCCGTGCAGTACTTATTGGAGACTTGGGGGAAGAGCAAGAAATTTAGGAATGAGTATTATTTTCCTCTTAAAAACCGACTTCCTCACGCCTGTAATCCCAGCACTTTGGGAGGCCGAGGCAGGTGGATCACGAGGTCAAGAGATCGAGACCATCCTGGTCAACATGGTGAAACCCCGTCTCTACTAAAAATACAAAAAAATAGCTGGGCATGGTGGCGAGTGCCTGTAATCTCAGCTACTCAGGAGGCTGAGGCAGGAGAATTGCCTGAACCCAGGAGGCGGAGGTTGCAGTGAGCTGAGATCGTGCCATTGCACTCCAGCCTGGGTAACAAGAGCGAAACTCCATCTCAAAAAAAAAACCAAAAAAACAAAAAAACAAAAAACAAAAAAAACCAACTTCTATGACTTACCCTAAATTTAGCATTTCCAAAGAGAATCAGAGATTTTTCATCATTGTAAAATATCAGCAAAAACAGACCAAAGTGTTGCTGTAAGGAAAGGAATTCTGTCGGTGCTGCCTTGCCTGTCTAGTTGTGAGGTGTGGTCGGCTGTGTGATACTGTCAGTTCCCCAGGATGTCCCTGTCTGTCTTAGTCTGCTTTCTGTTGCTTGTAACAGAATTCTGAAAACTATGTGATTTATAAAGAAAAGGAATATAGTTCTTACTGTTATGGAGGCTAACAAGTCCAAGGTCAAGGGGCCACATCTGGTGAAGGTCTTGCTGGTGAGGAACCTCTGCAGAGTCCCGAGGTGGCCTAGGCCATCACATGGTGAAGGGCTGAGTGTGCTGCTGAGGTTTCTCTCTTTCTCCTGTTATAAAACCGTGAAAGTCACTGCTGTGACAACCCATGAATCCATGAATGGATTAATCCAATCAGGAGGGCTATGCCCTCATGACCAAGTCACCTTTTAAAGGCCCCACCTCTCAATACTGCCACATTGGAGATTAAATTTCAACATTAGTTTCAGAGGGAATAAACATTGACATCACAGAATTTTGCCCTGTCCCCCAAAACTCATCTTTCTCACATACAAATATATACTATTCATCCCCATAACCCCAAAGTCTTAACTTATTCCTACAACAATTCAAAAGTCTAAAGTACAGAGTCTCATTTGTGAGTCTGTGAAATCAAAAAGGTTATTTACTTTCAAGGTACCGAGAAAGTCTCACAGATTTCTATTTTCAAAGTGATAAATGGGCAAAAAGAAAAGAGTAACTAGTCCCAAGGAAGTCTGAAACCCAGAAGGGCAGACATTAATTGTAAAGCTTGAGAGTAATCTCTTTTGACTCCACATTAGCCTCCGAGACACTGGGGTGGGAGTTGAGTCCCCAAGGCCTCAAGTAGTCCTGTCCCTGTGGCTTTGTGGGGTGTAGCCCATGCAGCTCATTCTTTATGCTGGACTCTGGTGCCTGAAGCCATCCAAGGTGGGCATTACATGCTGCTGGTGACTCTACAGTTCTGGGATGGATCCTGGTGGAGGTCCTGCCTCTGTGGTTCCATTAGACATTACCATGGTAAGGACTCTCTGCAGCAGCTGTGATCCTACCTTTACACACAGCATTGCTCTAGTGGAAGCTCTTTGTGGTGGCAAACCCCTGTGACAAGTCTCTGCCTGGGCCCCCAAGCTTTTGATGACATCCTTGGAAATCTGGGTGGAGGCTGCCAATCCTCTACAACTCTTGCTTTCTGCAAGTCTTCAGAATTAGCACCACATGTATACTACCACATGTATACCTTCCAAAGCTGTGGCACAAGCCATATTTAGGGCCTCTTGAGCCTGACTAGGGCTGCTGTGGAGCACTGTTCCGGAGTGCAGGAAACAGAGACCTGCAGTGTCCCTGGGCACTGAGCCTATGGAGGGTACCCTTGGTCTAGCTCCTGAAACCATTCTGCCCTCTTAGGCCTCTGGGCCTGTGATGACAGAGGCAGCCTCAAGAGGTTTAAAATGTCTTCAAATCTTTTTTTTTTTTTCCTTCTGCTGTCTTAAGGAAAAGCACCTGGCTCCCTTTTATTATACTAATATGTTTAGTAAATGATCTCGGAGCTACACGCTTGGTTTTCTCTCCTGAACACACATTCACTTTTCACTTGGCCAGGATGAAAGCTTTTCAAATCTTTCTGTTCTGTTTCTTTTTAAATTATAAATTATCTTTTAAAATTATTCCTTTGCTCCCAAATATCAGCGTAAGCAGCCAAAAGTAACCATGAAGCTCCTTTTATATTTTGCTTAGAAATGCCTTGTGTCAGGCCAAGGCAGGCAGATCATGAGGTCAAGAGTTCGAGATCAGCCTGGCCAACGTGTTGAAACCCCATCTCTACTAAAAATACAAAAATTATCCAGGCATGGTGGTGGGCACTTGTAATCCCAGTTACTTAGGAGCCTGAGGCAGGAGAATTGCTTGAAACCAGAAGGTGAAGGTTGCAGTGAGCTGAGATCATATCACTGCACTCCAGCCTGGGCAAAAGAGTGAAACTCTGTCTAAAAAGTAAAAAAGAAATGCCTTATGTCAAGTATCCTAGTTCATCATTCTTAAGTTTGGCCTTTCATAAAGCCTTTGGGCAGGGACATGCTTCAACCAAATTATTTGCCAGTTTATAGGAAGAATGGGCTTTACTTAAAGTTCCACTACCTTGTTTTTCAGTTCTATCTGAGATTACATCAGAATGGCCTTTACTGGCCATATGTCTGTTAGCGTTCTGTTCACCACCATTTAACCAATTTCTAAGGAGTTGAAAAAAATAATTCCCTTATTTTTCTTGTCTTCTAAACCCTCATCAGAATCCAGGCTTTTTCTAGCCTGCTCCTTAACTTCTTCCATCCTCTGCCCATTACCCAGTTCCAAAGCAACTTCTACATTTTCAGGTGTTCATTAGCATCAACACTCCACTCCTGGTACCAGTTTTCTGTCTTAGTTCATATTGCTTATAACAGAATGCCTGAAACTGGGTAATTTATAAAGAAAAAGAATTTATTTATCACAGTTATGGAGGCTGGGAAGTCCAAGGTCAAGGCGCCACATTTTGGTGAAGGTCTTTTTGCTAGGAGACTCTGTAAAGTCCTGAGGTGCTTCAGGGCATCACATGGTGAGGAAGCTGAGTTATTGTTAAAGTCTCATTTTTTCCTTTTATAAAGCCATTAATATCACTCCTGTGATAATCTACTGATCCATTCACTGATTAATCCATTAATCCAGAAATGGATTACCCCTTAAAGGTCCACATTTCAATATTGCCACATTGGAGATTAAATTTTAACATGAGTTTCAGAGGAAACAAACATTCAAACCAAAACAGTGTACTATCTCCAAAACCGGTGAATATGGAGGAATTCCATATGGCAATACGAATTCCTCTTATATGGCAAGAGGAATTTTGCGGATGTGTTTACATTTAGGCTCTTGAGATTGGAAGATTACTTTGGATTAACTATTAATCCTCATGGAATCACAGGAATATTTGAAAGAGAAAGGCAGGAGATCAGAAAGATAGTAGAAGATGTGATGAGGGAATAAGAGATTGGAATGATGAGTCACAAGCCAAGGAATTAAGGAGGTCTGTACAAGCTGAAAAAGACTTTACAAGCTGGAAAAGGGAAATCAGATATTCCTCATGTTCCGTCAAAGGGAGTACACCCCTATTGATGTCTTAAGTTTAGTTGGGCGAAATTGAACTTGGATTTCCGGCCTCCGGAATTATAAGAGAATAAATTTGCATTGTTTTAAGCCACCAAATTTGGGGTAATTTGTTATAGTGGCAATAAGAATCTGATACTATAAAATAATTTATTTTGTTTTTTTCCCTGAGCTTCACCAATCAGCCATTCTAATAAATTTTTATTATTAATTTTCCTTCATAGGGAAAGTGATGTGAGCAATAGACTTGAGTTAATGTGTTAGCTCTCAATTTACCTATTGGCAATATAGATTCAAAATAGAGAGAACACAGCATCTACCCCAAAATCCCAGCAATCTGTTTTGTTTTGTTTGTTTGTTTTTTAACTCATTTCACTCCCAGAGTACAACAGATATTTTGGTAAGAGAATCACTAATGTTATAAATACAGGCTCTCAACTTAATAACTAAAATTTTCATTTTGGTCTGAGCTTTCTCTTTACATGCCTCAACACTGTCCTTTTCCTATAAACTTAACTATTGATATCTAAAAATGTCATTGTAGGGTAACAACATTTTTTCAAAAGTCAGTAGCTTAATTTTAGAAGTAAAACATTTTAATGGGTTAGGCTATAATTTTATAGCATTGAGTTTGAACGTTTCCTGTTTTTATAGTAAATTTACTTATCTAAATTGCTTTAATTTTAAACTTTTTAAAATTTTGTATGATCTTTATTTTATTTTTAATTAAAGAGCAATATATACTGAATGGGCAAAGTTTGTAAAACACTTGAAACACACACAGAAAAACAACTCTTGTAGTTCTGCAATGTAGAGAGAGACTGTTAACAGTCTGGTTTGTCTTTTATCAAACATTTACGATTAGGTGATTGTTTTATTCTTTTTTCAGCTTCGTGAACATTTTCTTTACAATAGTAAATGTTCTTCTATATTACACTTATAATGACAACATCCTAGTTTATCATATGTATCTGCTATTAGCTGATTCTCAACTGTAGATTCAGGTTGTTCCTGAAATATTATTGCCTATTCATGTGCTTTGCCCATTTCTTTTGGTGTGTTATTTGAAAAATAGGTTTGCAAGCTTTTATAAATGTTAGACATTAATTTTTTAAAAGATAGGTATAATCTTCAAAGGTCATTATTTGCCTTTTAATTTTGTTCATGCTAAGCTTTATTGATATATAAGCATTACTAAATTTCATGTAATCTAAACTATTTGGCATTTTCATTTTGGGTGTGTCTGTGGTGACTTTTATACTCTATTTTTTACAGACAGATTTTCTTTCATCTCGTTGGTATACTGGATTTCAACTCTTTTCTTCTTTTAGATCACATGCATATTTCTTCTTCATAGGGGAGCAGTGGTGTTTACTTTATTCTGTATTAAGAATATTTTTTCCCACTTAGCATATTTTTGACCTTAAATCTGCTGGCTAATTTGATAGTCTGATTCATCTTAAAGCAGCTCTATGCCAAATTCAATTATAAAATAAGGATAGCATTACTATGTGATTCTGTAAATATGCACATGCTTACTTTGTGAGTTAAATACCTAAAAAATGTAATTTGCATCTAATGAAAGATTGTTTTTTTTTTTTTTTTTTGCCCCAGATGACAAGAGAAAATTTCTAGTATGTGATTTCCATTTTTTATATTTTGGTAATGTCCCCACTATTAACAACATAAACTGATAAATTAGAAAACACCAGATCCTTCCAATTATATTAAATTTGAAAAGAAAATGATTTTTTTCTATCAAGGTAGAGAAAAAAGAAGTTGAATAAGCTCTGGGCTTCTGGAATGTCTCCATTCAGCTCTTTCTCTGCTTATGTTCCAAACGATTGCATAAAAGCAATCCCAAACACATGTTTATAGTGGCTGCACTCCGAAATACTGATAATGAATTCTACATAACAAGTACACTCTTTCCCCTGTCTGTTTGCAGTTAAAGTGTACGTTTTGCAGTAATTTTGATGACTTCATTTTGAAGCAGTTCTTAACAGACATTTTGGAAATGTCTCATGTCATGAATTTATTCATAAACCATCCTGTCAAAAACCTTAGTGTTCACTGGGGAAAATGTGTCTCAAATGCACGAGTGGTTGTTCTACCTACATCATCTGCCATCTTGAAATATTACTATTCGTTTCCATTACTTCTGGGATGTTCTGGCTCACTGCTACTGGGTGTTAGGACAGTGTAGAGAAGAGACCATAACATTGACTTACCAGCTAAGCAGCATTCCTAAGTGCTATATTCCTCCTCTAATTATGATGAGAACTTGTCTTTAGAAAGCTGTGATGCTTACCGTTATGGTTAATGGTCATTGTCACTCATCAAAAGAGTGACAATCCAATAATGGGATCTTGGAACAGGAGAGTCAAGATAAGCACAATGTGTCATTTTTTTCCCCTACATGCTTACAGTCCTTAATGAGGACTAATAGGCCCTAATGTTTATTTGTTCAATGAACAAGTCATTGGATTGGGAACAAGAGGTCAGCATGTCTAGCAATGAGGTGTAAGCTGCTCTATCAAAGGGTGATAGTTAGTGACTAGAGCAAGTCCTAGAATGTTTTATAGTAATACTATTGTAGTTACAACACATTGTTTCTACCTCTCTGATCTCCAAGAGATGAGGAAAATAAGTGGATACTCTTGCCTTGCCAATCTGGAAATTAGAATTGGAAGTAGATGCTTTTTCTATTTCTAATTCATAGGTCTTTGATCTTGATTATTCATGAAACATATGCGTCCATGACCATGTGTTAAATCAGCACTTATCATCCCTTATTGTGACATTCATTTCTGGGAATTTTATTAAAATGAAGATTCTTGGGTGGGAGCTGAGATTCTGCATTTCTAACCAGCTGCCAAGTGTTGCTCATGCTGTTTCTGGTCCATGGACCCACTTTGAGTAGCTGACTGATTTCAACTCGTGGGATAGAGACAGCAGAACCCACGTACATAGACTTAGAGCCTTGTCTCATAATAGTACATGTGTGCTTACTGAGGCAGGAGATTGCCATGGAAAAAAGTGCAGGCTCTGGGTGTGAATTCTGCCTCTACTTCTTCTAAGCCTTGTGTGGTACCAGTCAACCTGACAGTCTCTGCAATCAATGACAACAACGATTTCTTTTGTGCTCACATTGCATGTTGGACTTACTGTTGGCCGCAAGTCTGCAAATTCTGGGAGCCACTTTACAAACAGCCTTCTCTGGGACATGCCATTTTCCCCTCATCTGTTGGGAACCTACAATGACTAAAACTTCTGCTCAGATTTGCCTGTGTCATGTCCACTCACACGCTATTGGCCTGAGTCAAGAACATGGCCAAGGCTGATGTCAGTGAGGCAGGGAAGTAGACCCCTTCCATATGCAGCATGTCTAGACATACGGCCTCCTGCAGGAAAGGGAGTGAAAGTTGGGACAAGAGCACACTTTACCATTGTGGCTTAGTAGCTGTGTACTCTTGTTACTGTCACAGGATTGTTTTGAGGATTGAATAAGCTAAAACGGATAGTACGTTGTACCTACATGACACGTAGGGGAAGCTCAAGAAATGTCTGTAATCGTAATTTCTTTTGTTCTTGTTCTCATACTTCACCCTAGGCCTCACTGCACAGTTGCTGTACCTTTGAGGGTGAGAAAAGTTCCTCTCCCTGCCTTTCATAAGACATGAAACATACCGAGGCCCACTAAATAGCAAATAATCAGATCACTGGAGGCCACTTGATCAATTAGATGCTCACTTGCAGTCGAAGAAAACTGGATTACCACACAATCAGTTATTTCCAAATAATTTTCTGGCAGTGACTTCTTCCTGGCCATCATATTTGCTGAGTTTTTGACTTGAGTTTCAGATTACTTGATTTCCCCTGATTGTTCTCTGAATTTGTTTTATGGCCTGTTCTTGGGTTGTTTATTCTATAGATGTATGTTGAGCATCCAGTGAAAGCCAGCTGTTGTGTGAGGAGCGAAGATTCATAGAAAGTGTGGTTACTACTGAATGAAAGCTTGTGAGTACGTGCTACGTAGAAGCAAACCCCCATTCACTATTATCTAATTGCCAGGCAGTGGTGGATGAGAGTGCAAAAGTGAAATTCAGCCTAAATAAATAGGCATCTGGGAAGCTTGAGCATATTTAATGAGCCAAGGGGAATCACAGCTTGTGAACAGTGCAGGAATATGACCTTGGATTTAGAAAAAAGTAAATGTGGGTATTATGTGTAAGTTGTAGGAGCGGCTGTCATAGGGCACGTAGTGGAGTGCCATCATAGGGCTGTGAGCCAGAGCATGCTGTAGCGAGTGGGGTGTGGATATGTGTGTTTATGGGAGAGGAAAATCACCAGTGGCTGCATAGCTCTGAAGATGATCAGTCCAAGCAATGGTGGACAGGCAATGAGGTAATGCGTTCAACTGGGGCCAAGAGTTTGTGTGGCAAATGGTGTAACAAGACAGAGATGTTGGAAAAAGGGGTTCAAATAATTTGCAGACCAGCTGTCTAAGTCAACTAGTTGACGATCCATGACACAGTGCATGTTAAAGGCATATCAATCTTATTATGTAAAAGGAGTGTAGACCAAGGGATACGTAGCCATTAAATGCTGAAGGTTGAGATTCTTGTTAATGCAATGGCTCACTTTACTAAGAGGTAATTATTTTTTTTCAGTTTGACTAAGAACAGGCATGCTCTACTCATGACACACTTGTTTGGTACAGTGTGTCACAGAACAAAGTTATTGTGTTAAATTTAACTGTGATTTAAACTGATGTTGCTTGGGTCCCCAAAGACCAATAAAATACAAGTGGGATGGAAAAAGCAGCCACTTCCGTTGTTAACAAAAGATAGAAAAGACTTGAAAAATCAAATGCATCGGGTTAGCTTCACTGTGCAGCAAGGAAAAAAATGAATTAATTATAAATAAGATGAATAAATAATTTAAATATATCACTTATTGCTTCTTTATTGCTTAACACTTGAAAAATTGTTTCAATTAGAAACTTAAACTCAATTTGAAAGACGACGAAGAGTGTGCAGCTCAAGATAAATGTAAATTCCTTTGTGATATAAAAATTTGATTTTGCAGTATGAGCTCTATTAAAAAGAAATTAATAATCTCTAGATAAAGGAGGCAGTGCCAAGAAAGGTTGGCCTTTTCCCACAGAATGTTGCTTTTTAAGAGCAAAAATCAATAAGCTTATTATAGAGATAATTTAAAAAAAAAAATCAAAAATGCAAAATACTAACCACAACCCCACAAACAACACAACTAATAAGCATTTGTTTCTCTGGATTTCATATTAAAAGCATGAAGTAGGTTTGTGTGCTTTTTATATTTCACGATTTTAATTTTTGTCTATGCCCAGCAAAATGCTTCATTCTCTCTTTGAGTTTGTTGGGCTCATAAAAAATAGCAGAACAGGCCAGGCACAGTGGCTCATGCCTGTAATTCCAGCATTTTGGGAGGCTGAAGCGGGTGGATCACCTGAGGTCGGGAGATCAAGACCAGCATGGCTGACGTGGTAGAACCCCAACTCTACTAAAAATAAAAAATTAGCCAGGCGTACTGGTGCATGCCTGTAATCCCAGCTACCTGGGAGGCTGAGGCAGGAGAATTGCTGGAACCTAGGAGGCAGAGGCTACAGTGAGCCAAGATCGTGCCACTGCACTCTAGCCTGGGGGACAGAGCGAGACTGGGTATCAAAAAAAAAAAAAATAGCAGAGCAATTTCATATTTGTTGTACCTAAAAAGCAAGGGATTTATGTATCTGAAGTCACGCTGGACCTTATCTGAGACAAGAGTGCCCTGGAAAGTTGGTTTGATTCCTATGCCGTCATGTTCTGACGCTGGAAAACCCTCCCTCCCCATTCTGGAAAGTTGGTTTGATTCCTATGCCATCATGTTCTGACGCTGGAAAACCCTCCCTCTTCATTCTTGGCAGATATGGGTAATTAATGAGATCATGATCTTTTGTATGTCCAGTCTAGACCCCAGAATCCGTCCCGTTACAGGCCTCCAGCCAGCCACTTCTAGGCACGTGCTATGAAACCTACTGCCCATCTGTCCCAGCAGCTGAAGGACTAAGAGTTCGATAACATCTTATCTGGCACATGAACAATTTGATTTCTTAACTACATGCAAATATCTATCGCCTTATGTTTTAGTTCAGTCTGCAGAAATGAGTTCATTCTATTATGTGTCGAAAAAAAGAAAATGTTTCAAGAAATTATGTGGCCCATGCATTTTACCTTTTGGACCTAAAAATATATCTAAGAACTAAATAGGATCTGAGAATCAGCTTCTCTCCCCCCAAATCCCATAACAAATTGAACACTCATCATCCATCAAAAAGCAAACACAAAATAAGAAAACACCAGCTGGGCCACAAATGTCAGTCCAGGCAGCTTTCAATTAACATTCAGAGCTGTCAGAAACTCTACAGCAGGGGTAGAAAACGGATGGTCTCATCCCACAGATGTCTTGCTTGGCCAGAAGGGGTTTTATCCCTTTAATGTGCCCTTTGTGGGTCCCCTCCTCTCCAGGTATCATGGGCTGCTGTACTGCTCCATTCTCTTTAACCCAGTGACATCTCAAGACCCCCGATGCTGTGATTCCTAATGGCAGAATTCTGTCTTTCCTCATTCTTAGTCACATATCTGTTCATCTTTGTTTTATGGACGGAACCATGCTCCTCCAGAGTTCATATGTCGAAGCTGTAACTCCTAATGTGACTGTATTGGAGATAGGGTATATACAGAGGTATCTAAGTTAAAATGAGGTCATTGGGGTGGCCGTAATGTTGATTGGTACTTAAGAAAAGGAGATAGCCGAGTGTGGTGGCTCATGCCTGTAATTCCAGCACTACGGGAGGCTGAGGTTGGTAGAACACTAGAGATTAGGAGTTCAAGACCAGCCTGGCCAACATGGCGAAACCCCGTCTCTACTGAAAAAAAAAAAAAAAGAAAATAGCCATGCATGGTGGCTCATGCATATAGTCCCACCTACTCGGGAGGCTGAGGCAGGAGAATCACTTGAACCCATGAGGCAGAGGTTGCAGTGAGCAGATCGTGCCACTGCACTCCAGCCTTGGAGACAGTGTGAGACTGTTGTTTTTAAAGAAAAGAAGAAGAAGAGGAGATTAGCTAGGACACCAGCACACAAAGAGGGATTGCTATGTGAAGATGTGGGGAGGAAAATGACCGTATATAAACCTCAGGAAAAACCTACGCTGCCAACACTGTGATCTCAAACTTCTAGCCTCCAGAACTGTGAGAAGCAAATTTCTGTTGTTTAAGATCCAGAGGGGTCAGGCGCAGTAGCTCACGCCTGTAATTGTGGCACTTTGGAAGGCTGAGGCAGGTGGATCACGAGTTCAGGAGTTAAAGACCAGCCTGACAAACATGGTAAAATCCCATGTCTACTAAAAATACAAAAAATTTTGCCGGGCATGGTGGCGCATGCCTGTAATCACAGCCATTCAGAAGGCTGAGGCAGGAGGATCGCTTGAACCTGGGAGGTGAAGGTTGCAGTGAGTCGAGATCATGCCACTGCACTCCAGCCTGGGCAATACAGCGAGACCCTCATCTCAAAAAAGAGAAAAAAAAAAAAGGACCAGAGTCTATTGTCTTTCAGTATGGCAGCCCAAGCCAACTAAGACACCATCTCTAGTCCTCAAACCATGAGTGAGCGGCACTCCCCATGCCAATCTACATTCAGAGAGCTGTGGGGAAATGGACCGCAGTGCTGGACTTTGTGATCTGGGTCCCTAAGGTTGGGATTTAGGCAATGTGAGGAGAGTCACCTTGATTTATAGCTCCAACAATTATGAAGCCTCTTGGTAATAGGCAAGAAAGCATTTGCCTGTATCTTGACTCCAACAACTATAATAATATCTTTGAAATTTCATTATTCTATTTATAATATAAATAACTAGCAATACTAAGGCAACTTAACAGGATATTGTCAGTGTTGCACACTTTATTAGAGCTTCTTGGAAGATAGACATAGCTCATGCTGCCATCCAGCCATGTCCACATGAGGACTTGGAAAGGCTTTTGCTTCAGCAGTCAGTCAGTGTTGAGTGTATTTCTAGGAAGACATTTTCCCTGTTCCATAAAGAATCAACTGTGCATTCTGGATGGAATAACAAATCTGAGTGGAATACTTACTATTTACTTGTTACATGGTTCCCAGAACATGTTACAAATTCTTATTTATTTGTTGTGCTGTTTGCTATAGCATTCTAAACATCCGTGATGCTGTGTTACACTAGAGGCAACATTCTCACGCTTGCATGCACACTCACATACACATGTGCAGGTACACGCTCAAACACACAATTACTCCCTCCAAAAGTCAATCAACCCATCATTTAAATAACTTTATCCCATAGAGTGTTCTTTAAATTTTAATTACATGGAAGGAGGATAAATTCTCAAAGCAATTCCCTTGCAGAGGGCAAAACAGTCAGAACCAGTATAGGTTTCATTAAGTGCAACATAAAATGAACAGTAATCAGGGCCCATAAGAAAAAGCTAACTATGAGAAGTCTGAGAAAGATAAACGTTTGCCTGGCCAACATGGCGAAACCCTATCTCTACTGAAAATAAAAAATTAGCTGGGTGTAATGGTGTGCGCCTGTAATCCCAACTATACGGGAGGCTGAGGTAGGAGAACTGCTTGAACCCAGGAGGTGGAGGTTGCAGTGAGCCAAGATCGTGCCACTGCACTCCAGCCTGGGCTACAGAGCGAGACTCTGTCTCAACAACGAAACAAAAACAACGACAACAAAAGGAAGAAAAGAAAGATAAATGTTTGCATCCTAGGGGGCTATTTAAGAAAAAGGTCTATGGCTCCTGAGTTCCCGGTAGTGGCTTGTGAACCTCTGATATTAGAGAGGATAAGAAACCATCCATTTCTGTACTGAGCCTTATAAAAGAAGACTCAACCCCAGTTAGGAAATACAAACAAGACCTACTTCTGCTGAATTGGCAAAGTCACCAATCAGAGCCATGTAGACTGTATGTGGTCAGGCTTCCCAGCACTGATTTCATGACTCCTAATGGTGGAATTCTGTCCTGAGAGGCTGAGAATGAACCTCTAACTTTAAGAAATATAGCAGAAAAATCAATCATCTACTCCCTGCATCATGTGTGACATTTTAATTACCTAGGCAGCTTATTAGGACTTAATGAAGCAGTTGCTATGATTATAGAATTTTGTTCCAATTATTTACAAAACTGCTTAGCTACTTAAATATCTCGTTCTATCTAGCACGCTTAGGTTCTAGAGCAGGTGTTAAGCCTGATTTACTGGCTAACTCAGAAAATTATTCCATGGCTGTCACTTTTTCTTTGGAGCCAAAAGATTAAAATTTAAGATATTCTGTAGCACTGATTTTTTTTTTAAATCTTGGTTGTCTTCTTCTGGCTATCGGCTGTCTTTCCTCGTTGTTTTGAAGGTCTCAATGCTTCTCTGGTTTCATTCTCTGTCTTCTTGGTGTTATCAAACTTGTCTGCTCTACCAGCACACTTCCAACAGGTCAGTGTGCAATATTATTTGATTCTCCCAAAGGATAAGATGAAGCATTTGTAGTAAAATTCTTTTCACAGGCCCTTAGTAATACTTTTTTCCAGGCATAATGAGTACCAACTATGTGCCAGCCAATGAGATAAAAGTATTCCTTTTTTTTTTCTAGTAGAAATTCTGATTGCTTAAGTAGGAAGCCATTCTTTTAAAGGTTACCTCTTAAATTGTGGTGTTATATGATTGCTGAAATCCATAAAACAGTGTAAAAAAGGTCAATTGTTAAACTAATCTTTGTGATTGATTATTGCTGTCCTAGTAATAATCTGGTTTAAGTTAGAAGTTGCATTGTGGCTTTAGTTTTAAATCATTATAGAATCCCTTCCATATGCTTTTACAGACAAGAGATTGTGATATTTTAAAAGAAATTCACATGGAGCATTCTCTAGGGAAATAGACATATTGTGTGGGCCTAAATGGATGAATCTATAGGATGCTAGAACTTGGAGAAGGTGGTCAAAAAAAGCTATCACTGCAAGTTACCTAACGTTACTACCTTGAAGCTGGGGAAGTTGGAGATAAGAGTGATTCCAAATCAAAAGCAGATGGAAGAAAGGGACCTCATGGATAAGAGATGCATGAGGTTCTACTGAGGAGGCCGTGCTTACGTTCCCATTGTGACTGGGACTGCCGAGATACGGCATTTCCTCTTGTGAAGCTATAAAACAAAAGTTATTTGTCTCACTAACCAAAGTTACACTTTAACTCAAAGGGGGACCAAATTTACTTAAAAACAAAACAAATGAGGATAGACAGGGTCACATCCCCATGGCCTGCATTTGTATAATATTGTCCTAGATTAAAAAGAAATGTGTGCTGATGCAATGTTCATTTTTATTCAGATCACAGAAGTTTAGTTTCAGAAAAGAAGTGTAGATCTGATTGAGTAATAATGTTTCCTTATTGAATAACAAGCATTCATTTCAGAACTAAATGCAGTTAGTTTATTGGGAATATTGAAGTGATTCTTGGAAGGGGGTGAGGAAAGTAGACAACATTTTTTATTCCAGGGTCTATTTGCTTGGATGTTACACAGACAGTCAAAGCTTTTTGAAGGCCAGAGGAACATCCTTCACCTGGGGCCAACTTTGACAACCAGCAGATACCTTTAATCCTCTTTAACATAGTGTGTTTTTCTGCAGTCTCTTTTTCTGCTTCAGGTTTGCTCTTAATGATCATTTTAAACTCCTTTCCTCAGTATTCAACTGGGGGAGGAGTGGAGAAGATCAATGTTATAGTCTCATTGTTTCCCTGTATCTTGTGGGTCTGACCTTGAAATCTGATCCTTATACTCCCTTAAGTTTATACATGGATAGAATGTAGTAACAGAATGTACTTACAATGGCTGCCATTATTGAGTGTATACCAATTATGGATTGAGTTTATAATTAATCGATCTCATGATTGTAAATATGAAGGGCCTCGTATTACACCGAACTGCTTCTTGACACAAAGTAGAACTCAATAAATATGAGTGGACTGGATGAATAAAAGTGAGTTTGAATAAACCGTGACTGCCAAGATGAGCCACTGTTCAATTGTAAACGATGCCAGATAACCCAAGCGTTTTGAGGTTATGAGGAAGGCTCATCTTTACTTGAGAAATGGTTTGAGACATTAAGTCAGGGGCCTGATATGAGGAAGCGGCAGATTCATTTGTACCAGCTGATTAGTGACGATGAGGAGAGATTACAGAAGTCCAGTGTGTCTAGACTAGGCCACATGTAATTTTTATGTTAAATCTGATAGTGGCATGCCAATGAGGACACATCATTTGGCAAGATGTAACCGATATCTCAGGTCTGGAAAAAACCCTTAAATTGTTTTGTGCTCTTCTGAGTGGCTAGTATGCAAGGCACACATTTAAAATTGACATCATGTTTGAGGGTGTTTCTGCCCCTGAGTAGGGGCCTGACACATTGTGGCAAATGTGGTGTATTTCATGGACTAGTCCTAGGTGATCTTTGCAAAATAGAGAAAAGCTGTGTTCATGTTCAATGATTCAGTGTATTCAGAAAATTTCCATAAGTTTCAATTGAGCCCTTGGGCTTTGGAATCAGGGAGGGCTGGGTTCCCAGTTGGCAAATTTGCAAACTATGTCATCTTGGGAAAGTAACTTAGCCTCTCTGAGTTTCAGATTCCTAATATGAAAAATAAGAATAATACCTAATTTGGGGATTTGACTAATGATTAAACAGGATTCCATGTCCACATTCATATTTAAACAATTTTAGTGTGTAGCCTATAGTAACTATACTACAAAAATTAGTGTTTACTATAGTCATTATAATTAGTATTGATTTCTTTCTCTTGGGTATTTAAAACAGACATTAGAAACTGTGAAGAATCCCATGGTGAAGAAGTCACTGACTTGCTTTAACCAGCAGTTTCTCACTCTATTTGACCAAAGGTCTTGCTTTTCCACTTAGCATGAAGACACATATCCCCGCAGCACACTTTGAGAAAGCATCTAAGTGCACTACTTCCCAAAATTCAACATCCATGCTAGACTCTTGGGTGTCTCGTTAAACTGAAGATTCTGATTGATTAGGTCCAGGTGGGCTCAAGAGTGTTTCTAAAAAGCTCCCACGTGCTGCTGATGCTGGTGGTCCATGGACCTCATTATAGGTAACAAGGGCTGGGTACACATCAGTATGGTATCCGCATGCTTGAAGTTTATATGTGGACGATTTCTTTTAGATGAGATAATTGTATTTCAGCAGTATGGACAATACCATCTTAATGGAAGATGATGGTAGGAATATGTGGAGAGGAAAGAAACTATGAATCCGCTGTCTTAGGTGGGTCCGTCTCTACCCCTCTGGACTGTAAATTCTCTGAGGAGGCAGATATGTTGGTTTGCTCACTATTCTATCCCAATGCTCATGGCTCTTCTTGGCATTGCACAGACAGATCAATACATATTTAATGACTGAATGAACGAATAAATGAATGAATGACAGGACACTGAATCTTTTCATCCTGGGAGTCTCATTACATGCCACATCCCAGAGGTTGGCGGGAAGCCATACTGTGGTAACTGAAAGATATGTACACGATTAGGATTTAGGCAGCATGTGAAAGCATTGCTTTTGTCTTTTATTTACTGACAGCATTCTCTATTTTTTGTTAAATGTCTTTACTACTATTCTCCTGATAAGTGTACTGGCCAGCGAGGCCTTCCTGCCCTTATTTTAGGAAACTTTAGGAGCACCTGTTACATGGCAGGACCACAAAGGCAGTTTTCCATCAGAGTAATTCCACGGTAAGCTTCGGAAAGGATGCGTGGATGGATTCAGTAACTTCTCTTGCAACCCCTGAAGCTCCTTACAAAGGAGTATTTTCTTATTAGTGTTATCACAGTTCCTGGAGGACAACAGACAATCAGTTGAGTCGACTCTCAAAAGAGATTTCTCACAGATTTGTCCATTAGTGTAGTGCAGGATCATAGCTTTGAATCTCACCAAAAATAGTTTATGTTTGTGGCTCAATGAAAATTGCTTTGCCCAAACCTAAATTTATGTCCATTTTATTTGTATTGGGCTTTACTTCTAAAAAGTGTTTAGTGCAGAATCATCTAGTTGACTTGGAAGTTATCTTTCTGTGCCTTTAGACTTTATGAATTAGAAGACTAAATGGTATATTTTAAATGGATATAAAACATCAAATTGATAAAATAGGCCACGATTTGGCTTTGTGTAGAATGAATATTGTCTTAGCTCATTTGGGCTACTATAATCGAATATCAGACCTGAGTGGTTTTAAAAAACCAACATTTTTCCCCCAGAGTGCTGGAGGCTGAAAGTCTAACATTAAAGCACCAGAAGGTTCATCATCTGGTTAGGGCCGCTTCCTGGTTTGTAGATGGTCATCCTCTCCCTGTATCTTCTCATCGTGGAAAGAAAACAAGAGAGCTCTCTGGAGTCAGTTCTATCAGGGTACTAATCCCATTCCTGAGGGCTTCCATGAATTAATCACCTCCCAAAAGCTCCACCTCTGAATAACATCACATTGAGGGTTAGGATATCAACAATGAACTTTGGGGAGACACAGATATTCAGCCTATAACACACATTTGTGCAAAGGTGATTCTAGTAAATGTTGATTTGTTTCTATACATTAATCCAAAGCATGTTATATTAGTTCATTTTCATGCTGCTGATAAAGATATACTTGAGACTAGGTAATTTATAAAGAAAAAAAGGTTTAATAGACTCACACTTCCATGTGGCTGGGAAGGCCTCACAATCATGGTGGAAGGTGAAAGGCACATCTTACATGGCAGCAGGCAAGATAGAATGAGAGCCAAGCAAAAGAGGAGACCCCTTAGAAAACCATCAGATCTTGTGAGACTTATTCACTACCATGAGAACAGTATGGGGGAAACTGGTCTCATGATTCAATTACCCCCCACTGGGTTTCTCCCGTAACACATGGGGATTACTACAATTCAGGGTGAAATTTGGGTGGGGACACAGAGCAGAACCTTATCACATGTTTTTGTATATTCTCTAATAAAATGAATAATAAATACAAATATATAAAGTACTTTTATATATTTTAATATATAATTTTTGAAAGGTGTGTATGTGAAGAAAGAGAAGAATGCAATTCTTCAGGCTACTTTGGGATATGCTCTCCAGAGTTCTTTGGGAAACAATGGATTCTTCAATTTGGGCATCCTTAAAGCTTTTGCCTTCAATAATGCAGTGCTCTTGGACATATGAAAGACATTTCCATGCAGTTTTACATGTGACAAGTTAAAAGTGTCTTCCAAGAGTTTCACCACACTGGTGCTGTCCACTCCACTGCTCAGAGTTCTGTGCAGCAATTTGAGAGGTGTGGGCCCTTAGCTCTTTGTGTCACGTGACTCCACAGATGCCTTTCCTGTGTCACCCATGGCAGATATTACTTAATATCTAATAAGACCAATTAAAGTCCAATTGATAAGATAATACCAATTAAATTCCTTTTAAAGAATGACTCTTCTCCAAAAGCATAACCGAGGTCTTTTAGTGCTTATTGTTATTTTTGACACACATACATGTGTGCATGCACACACACACATACACGCAGATAGTAGTAGGTTTAAAGCTACCCGTTCCATGGCAATTTCTCCCCACCTCTGGTTTCCAAGTGCACAGTTTGGTATTGCTGCATGTGTTACTGCAGGTGATTGCTGCAATCCCATGTGCAGTGCCCATGCCTCATCTATTGTAAATCAGTGCCGGCTTTAGGATAAATTGTCTCCCTGGAGTTAGAACTGCAACCTGCTAATGTTGCTACGTAACAGTCTCAGCAATGTCTGACTCCTTCTTTAGGATGATGTTATTGAATTAAGTGTTATCCAATGTCCACTTTTACACCATCCCCTCTCTCTCTTTTATGAAGAATTTGGTTTCATCGTTTGTCTCAAGGATGAAAAAAAAATCAATAAATAAAATGCCACCAGCAACCTCCCTGGCTGGTTCAAGGCACGAACACCACAATCTGAATTTCCCTCCTATGTTTCATGAAGTTAGATGATGTAATCCCTGTGTGATCAACCTCAGGGCAGTCATGTTAAAGTGTGCCCTACCTGAATTCTCAACTAAAATTCACCATACAAAAGTAAGTGGAAGGTCACTTGCATTATGGAGAAGCAATTCTTAATATGGCACCTATTTATTTAATAAGTATATACTGAATCCCAGCTATGCACAAAGCAGAAAGTGATTTTATTTTATTATTTATTTTATTTTATTTATTTTTGAGACAGGGTCTCACTCTGTGGATCAGGCTGGAGTGCAGTGGTGTGATCATGCCTCACTGCAACCTCCACCTCCTGTACTCAAGCAATCCTTCCACTTCAGCCTCCCAAGTAGCTGAGACTACAGGCACATGCCACCATGCCCTGGCTAATTTTTTATATTCTTTGTAGAGATGGGATTTAACCACATTGCCCAGGCTAGTCTCAAATTTCTGGGCCCAAGCAATCCTCACGCCTCAGCCTCCCAAAGTGCTGGAATTTTAGGTGTGAGCCACTGTGTCCAACCAGGAAGTAATTTTAAAACTTGCAAGTCACACTTCCTTTCTCTTAGAAGTTTATAATTTAGGATGAAAACTAAGATGCTTGGGCCAATAATTAAAATGAAAGCCCGTTATTGATTCAAAGTAAAATAGAAGTTAAGAAAGGCAGAGACCATTTATGGTCAGTTGGTTAGGAAATAGTTGTTGGATGTGGTACCACTGGAGATGGGCTTAATTTCCGGCAGGACTGCAAGAGAATGTATTTCAAGTAGAGTTAAAATGGGAAAAGGATGCAGTGGCTTGACCGTTTAATGATGAAACCTAGTGCAGTTTGGCTACAGAATATAAGTAGGACATAGCTGAAGTCTGTTGAGAAGCAATAATGGTCTGGGCTAGGGTGGTTTCTATGGAAATGCAAAGAAAAATTAGCTAGCTCACAGTGTGAGCTTAGTACATTCATCTCGCTGTTGGGGATTGGTATCAGGACCTCCAAGTACATAAAAATCCAGGCATCCTCAAGTTCAGAAGTCAGTCATATAGAACCTACATATCCAAAACGTTGTATACTTCAGTTTTCCATCCCTCAAATACAGCATTTTCAAGCTGCATTTGGTTAAAAAAAAAAAATCTGTGTGTAAGTGGGCTTGTGCAGTTCAAATCTATGTTGTTCAGGGAGTCAGTTGCATGTACATCGGAAGAGTGATTGCAGTAATAACTGCTATCTACTAATCTGATGATCTGCCATTCCATATGTTGAAAAGTATACACACAGTAAAATTAAAAATGTACTAAATGTGCCAGGCACAGTAGCTCACGCCTGTAATCCCAGCACTTTTGGAGGCCCAGGCAGGTGGATATCACTTGAGGCCAGGAGTTCGAGACCAGTCTGGCCCATATGGTGAAACCCCGACTCCACTAAAAATACAAAAATTAGCTGGGCATGGTGGCACACTCCTAATCCCAGCTACTCGAGAGGCTGAGGTGGGAGAATTGCTTGAACCCAGGAGGCGGAGGTCGCAGTGAGCTGAGATTGTGCCACTGTACTCCAGCCCAGGCAACAGAGTGAGACTCCATGTTCAAAAAAAATGTGTAAAATGGTACTATTGCATTATTTTTAAAACACTGATAATAGTTCAAGCGATACATGTTAAACATCTTGTTCTGATTTTGTAGAATTTAACTAAATCAATCGCCTGAACTATGGCCACAGAAATATTCCAGTATTATATGCCATGTTTAGTGTACATAAACAATTCATGTACTAGTCTGCTAGGGTGCCATCACAAAGTACTACAGACTAGGTGCCTTCAACAACAGAAATTTATTTTCTTACAAATCTGGAAGCTGGATTTCTGCGATCAAGGTGTCAGCAGAGCTGGTTTCTACTGACAGGCCTCTCTGTGTGTCTTTATAAGCCCATCCCTCTGCGTGTTTCTGCATCCTCATCTCCTGTCTTTATAAGGACACCAGTCAAATGGGATCAGGACCCATCTGTGTGACTTCATTTTACCTTAAATACCTCTTTAAAGACCCTATCTCCAAACACAGTCACATTCTGAGCTACTGGGGATTAGAAATTCAACACGTGAATTTTGTAGGGACATATTTCAGCCAGTAACACTCCACACACTTGACTTTTCCTTGCCTGAAATGTTAAGAGAGAAAAATGAATCATTGCTATAAGGAAGCAACTGGACTAGTAGATCTTAAATATTATGACTTTGAACTGTGTGTGTCAAGTTCAAAATAATCATTTTGGGGTAAAATATTCTCTGTGGAAGTCATAGTCTGAATATGAGTATCTGGAATTTAGTCTCTACTTTAAGGGTTCACATTTGCTCCCTTTTTTGGAATCATGGAAGGTATCCCTTTAGTTGTCAATAACTATTTTCTCATCTGATGGAACTCTTAAAGGGCCACATGCTGTAAGGAACAGGTCAGTCTGCTTGTGGTTCCCATCAGAGCTCCTGGCCTGGTTTTCCATCACCAACCTGCTTTGGGTTGACTATTTGGTAGTGACTAATTGCTACCAACTCTTTCCTTGTGATTACTCCCAGGAAGCCAGTTCCTTACTGAAGAGTCTTTTGTGAATACTGTACATAGTCAAACAGAGTTGTTGTAAACTCAGGTCATGCATTTGGATTTTTCTTCCTTCTCTGTTTTTCGAGTCCTCTCTGCTCTTTAATTTTCCTTCAAAGATAGATAGATAGAGAGAGAGAGAGAGAGAGAGAGAGAGAGAATCTACTGTGCATCTCTTGTTTACCCCTGCACATTAATGTTTGAAGGTGCAAGCCAGTGTTTTGCTTTTTGCAAGGGTAAAAGAGCATTTTCTGAGCTCAGTGTTTTCCAGGAAGGAAAGTCATCCCCCAAAGGATTGTTAAATAGAACATTCTACTCCTTGTTACAGTTTTTATTAGTCCATTCTCATGCTGCTATAAGGGAATACCCAAGAATGGATAATTTATAAAGGCCTGTTACCCAATTCCAAAGGCACTTCCACATTTCCAGGTATCTTTATAGCAGGAGCCCACTCTACCGATACCAATTTACTGTATTAGTGTATTTCATACTGCCATGAAGAAATACCTGAGACTGAGTAATTTATAAAGAAAAAGAGGCTTAATGGACTCACAGTTCCACATGGCTGGGGAGCCCTCACCATCATGGCAGAAGGTGAAGGAGGAGCAAAGACATGTCTTACATGGCAGCAGACAGGAGAGAGTGTGCAGGGGAACTGTCCTTATAAAACCATCCGCTCTTGTGAGACTACCACAAGAACAGCATGGGAAAAACCCACCCCCATGATTACCTCCCACTGGGTCCCTCCCATGACACATGGAAATTATGGGAGCTACAATTCAAGATGAGATTTAGGTAAGGACACAGCTAAACCATATCACCTTTTTTCCTCCAAGCAACCCAAATGGTGACAGAGGGAAGTTAAATCACTTGCCCATATTCACATAGGAAGTTGGTAGAAAATCTGGCCATTTGATCTATTTCTACAACTCTATTGGGTGAATATGTATATTTAATATAAATGATGCATAATGCAAATATGAACCAAGGCCTCTGACTTCTTACATACTAAATGCAGGTGGATAATGGAAGACATTTGGATGTTCTCCCAGGCCTGACTCTGTGGAGAATTAAACAGTATTCCATAATTATGCAATGAATGGGCCCAAGCTGGACAGGTAGCAGCTGTGACCAGAATATGCTTAGGTCAGTCTGTGTACAAATATAAGAGTCCCGGAAATAATGACCATCCAAAATTCCTCAGGAGACATTGAAGCATGATGACAGAGAGCAGAGACTGTGCAGCCAACATGTCTGTGTGCAAATCCTGGTGCTACTGCTGAGGAGCTGGGTGACTTTGGAGGCGTTTCTGGATCTCTCTGCATCAGGTCCTCCATCTGTAAAATGAAGTTATTAATGAGAATACTCTGTTATAGGGCTGTCATGATGATTAAATGAGTAAATACATAAAATGCTTAAAGCAGGACTTGGCACACTGTAAGAGCGACGTAAATGTTGGCTGTTATTACAGATCTCTTTTGGTAGAATGCCTCACCTTGATGCTTCACACCTTCCAGAACCTTTCAGGGTTCGCATGTGTAGCATGGACTAGGTCGATTCTATCAATGCTTCTTGACCTGTGAGGAGCACCTTTTGAGATTTTTATGCCCAACTGCTAATGCCTCTTTGTCACCGGTCTACTCAACTGAGTGTGTACACTTTGGAGATTGGCATCTTTAGCCTTTGTTGAAATAAACATGGCGGGCAGATTTTTAAAATATTAAAATAATGCAATCAGAGCTCAGTTCTCTCTTTGTGTGAATATTCACATGCTTATTAAGTTTAGCTAACATTTCAGAGTAATTAACTTGAAGATGACAGCTAGGGTACAATGGCTGGGTCATGAGTGAGGCTGGGTCACAGAACACCCTGTCCCTACATATTAATGTATGAAGAAAAACACACTGAAATGTACATGGGCAGAAACTAACAACAGGGCAGGAGGTAATGGTCCTAAAAAAGTGGGTCTTCAGTAGAACTCCAAGGAGAAGAGGCAATCTTAGGAAATAACTCCTGACCCCAATCTTCACTCCTGCCCCAAGCAGCAGGGCCGGGTAATTTGAATGGACAAAGTTTTTAAAAGCCTTAGGAACTGCCCCCACCTTGCCAAATTTAGAGAGATGCAGACTGATGGAGGAAGGGATACCAGATACAGCAAATAAAAACACAGAATGACACAATAAATTTGAATTTCAGATAAACAATGAATCCTTCCTTTCTCTTTAAAAGTATTTTTGAAATATTACATGAGACGTTGTATTACATTGCTGTGCCGCTATGACAAAGTGCCACAGATGTGTGGCTTAATCAGTATTTATTATCTTACAGTTACACGGGCTTAAAGTCCAAGGTCAAGGTGTCAGGGATTTTGTTTCTCCTGAGACCTCTCTCCTTGGCTTGTAAATGGCATCTCCTCCCTTTGTCCTCACAAGTTCATCCCTGTGTGTGGGTCTGTGTCCTCATGCCTTTTTCTTATAAGTACAGCAGTCAGATTGAATTAGGGCCCATCCATATGTGACCTCACTTTACTTTAATTGAAGGTTCTGTCTCCAAACACAGTAACAGTCTGAAGTACTGCGGGATTAGGACTTAGCATATGAATACTGAGAATGGGGTCAAGTTCAGCTCTTGACAGACGGTAAAATCCAGCCAACCAAGATATAATTCAAAGGAACTCAGGAATGGAGCAGTAAGGGTAAAACAACAGAAACCAAGTGTTGGTGAGCTTTCAAAGCCACACACGTGCAGAGTTACGATTACAAAACTTAGCTGCTATTAAACACAAAAACATGGAATAATATGTATTAAACTGGGGATGAGGAGGAATGAAGAAAGGTAGATATCAGAGTGAAGAAATACTGCTGGAAATCACTAAACAAAGCAATGAAATTTTAATATTATATACAATTACAAATGTACTACCAGAAAAACTAAATCTAAACAAAAACTTCAAAATTCCTAAAATGAAAGTAGAACAACATTATTCTATCCATATCAGTGTTTTATGTGAGGTGAAGAAAGGTTAAGTAACTTATACTTAATTGGAAGCATCCAGTAGGTGGAAGAGTTGGAATCTGAGCCATAATCCCGTCCATTTGGGAGAAGGCAGGAGAATTTTATTTAAAAAAAATGAAGTGGGGATTAGGCTGATTCATGCTTATCATTCAAAGTATCTTAGATGCAGAACCAGTTAAATAGCATAGAAGAAAGTCTAGAAATAAATCCAGATATATGTAGGGATTTATTACATGATGAAGGTGGGTCAATTAGGTGAAGGAGAGGTGAATCTTCCAGAAGCACAGCTGGGGCATTATTCGTTATTATTATTAGTTATTATTATTACTAGTTATTTTTTAGGAAAAAAATGAAGCTAAATCTGTACCTTTCTTCCTACTGTAAAATGAACTATGAAGATTTATATTTAAAATGTGGACCAAAAAAAGTAAAAAAAGTTTAAATTAAAAAAAATTCTTATAGTAGGGAAGGTCTTTTAAGACCTGACAAAAATCTCAAAGACTACCCATAATTTAATAAATACGTGTTGAAGATTTTGTTTGGATTTAGTTTTCTGGTAGTCACATTTATGATTGTATATAATATAAATATAAAATCAAAAATGCAGAATTATGGATGGTTTTAATAATATATAATTACATATACTGAATAACTAGTTTTCTTGTCTTTTAAAGAACACTTAAAGTGAGTAAGATAACAGTGAATAACTCAATCATAAAATGAGGGAAACGTATAAACAGGTGGATACTTAAAATGAAATGTCCAGTTACTATTTGGAAATGTGCTCAATCTGTCTCATGGTTAAAGAATTGCAAATCAAAAGAACAATGCCATGCCATGTTTTATGTACCAAACCGGCAAGAATGGAAAATTGGAACTGTATTTGTGTGAATATAGGAACAGGCCTCTCACTTCCCACTGTTGATGGCAATGTTGATTGGAGCAATCTTGAAAGAGGCAGCACCAGTCAAAATTCAAAATGGAAAGACCCCACACATTCTCTGCTTGGAACTTCCTCTGTGATATTCTCATACAAGATATATTGTAGCAATATTGCTAATGATAAAAAGAGGAATTAACTGTATGATAACTCCCGTAAAAGATAACGTCACACTACCATAGGAATGAGTGACTAGAAGTATGCACATCGACATGAAACAATAGATTATCAAATGGCAAAAATGAGAGGCATAGCATCCTACATATTTTAATCTTATTTGTGCACCTCTAAGGTATATAATAAACATTATAGATGTTTATGTAGATATATATTTTTGATCTGGAAGAATTCATATTAAACTGTTACCTCTGATTTTTTGTTTGTACTTGAAGTTGAGAGTGTAAAGATAACATTTTTACTTTTTACTTTATCCCTTTCTGTACTTCTAAAAGCATTTAACTAGGAACCATCATAGTGATGCATGCCTGCAGTCCTAGGCACCCAGGAGGCTGAGATGGAATTGCTTGAGTCCAGGAGTTCAAGACCTGCCTGGGCAACATAACAAGACCCTGTCTCTAAATAATAATAATAATAAACACAAATTCTAAAAATATTTAGAAATTGAGTAAATCAATTGTAACGGCTGCTAATAAGAAGTTTGGGATTCATCCATGCATGTTTAGGACGATACTACCCTAGAGTAAATTCTGGGAGGAAGACATTCCTAGGTGTCTGGGACGCCTGGGTAAAGAAGCGTGTGCCTCTCAAAGGCTCTGTTCCTTTGTTAATTCTCTTTAGAATTCTCCCCAGTAGTGATTCAGTGATCCTGTGGAGTCTAAAAGTTACGTCCCTCTCCTATAGCTGAAGACAAGGACTCGGAGATTTCATTTTACTAGGATTCTCTAAGTCTTCTTGTGAATGATGGGCCCACGTCTTTGCTGAACTTCCCCCCACTTGATTCTGCAGACATTATCCCTTCAGTATTACCTTAACATATAGTCAACCCTGTGTCTGAATGGAAGCTCTTGAGTTTCCTGATGCCATGGAGTCGTAAGTTTGAAGGAATTTCTTTCAAAGATTTTCTCAACTTTCCACCTCATTGAAGCTCTGGCTTGGATGAAGACCCTCCAGATTTCTGTGCACCAGTGGTCACCCTTGGCCTCTTCCATCCCACTTGACAATGTCTGAAAGCCACTGCAGCCATTCAGGATTGGCTTACATATCCCAGACTCTGAAGTGCTGGACGAGAGACTGAGGCAAGTTTTAGAGCAGGAGTGAAAGTTCATTATAAAGCTTTAGTGCAATAATGAAAGGAAGTAAAGTATTCTTGAAAGAGAGTCAAGAGGGCAACTTAAGAGATTCAAATGCCCTATTTGTATAACTACAATTTTCCTTTTAAAAAATTACTATGAGCTCTCCAGGCGTGGTGGCTCACACTTGTAATCCCAGCACTTTGGTAGTCCAAGGTGGGCTAATTACTTGAGGTCAGGAGTTTGAGACCAACCTGGCCAACATGGCAAAACGCCATCTCTACTAAAATTACAAAAATTAGCTGGGCATGGTGGTACATTCCTGTAATCCCAGCTACTCGGGAGGCTGAGGCAGGAGAATCACTTGAACCCGGGAGGCAGAGGTTGCAGTGAGCCGAGATTGTGCCACTGCAATCCAGCCTGGGCAACAAATCCAGACTCTGTCTCAAAAAAAAAAAAAAAAAAAAAAAATACTGTGAGCTAGTCACTACCAGTATTATTATTACCAAATTAAGAATGAGTTGGTAATTAGTAGAGTCAAAATTTAGTATTATATAAGGTAGAAATTCTATCAGATGACAATTTTTAGTTCGAGCAGTTGTGGCAAGGATTAATTAGAACAAAATTAATTCCTGTTGTAATGATTGATTCATCCTAGGTTGCCACTGCCATGCTTATTTTTCTTTACTCCCTAGTTTCTTATAATATTTTTAGTTCATAAATAAAACAGATAGTAGGTTATATATATGGATGTGTATATATATGTGTATATGTACATATATATGTATATATAAAATTTTGGAAATAGGTGAGGCACAAAATTATAAATGGTAAGTAAAATTCTGAAACCCGAATCACCTTCATGAAGTTTACATGGCCAAAAGGCTTCATGTCAGTTTCTACAGCCTCATCATGCCAGTATGCAGGTGGGTGGTCCCTTAGCTTATGATAGAAAGAACATGAGCTCTGGAACCTTGTTTGGAAAGAACACGAGTTTCAGCACAACTTGCGTTTAAAACCAGATTCTGCTACTTACAAGCTGTGTGACTTGTCTGGCTCTGCTTAACACTCAAATGGAGATGATGACATCTTCATCTGCAGTTGTTATAATGGAGAAGATGCATGTAGAAAGCCCCAGGCTGCTAACTCTGCTTATAAAGGTGAGATCCCTACAGTGTGTGAATGAGGACACAAGTCTGAATTTGATCTGTACGTCAGGTGTCTATTTTTCCCTTCCCATGGGTATGGGTATATAAGTCTTCCCTTCCCACGGATATATAAATCTTAGTTACCTTTTTTAAAGAAAACCCAAACTCCTTACCATCTGGTTTCTGCACACCTTCCTTACCCACCCAGCCCTCTGCTCACTATGCAGTGGCCACATGGGCATTTTTCTATTCCTTGGTGATACCCAGGTAATTCCACTTCAGAGTCTTTACACTGCCATCCCCTTGCCAGGGAGGCTGTCCCTCCAGGTCATTCAAGTCCTGGCTAAGTGTCCTTCACTGACATATTCTGAAGTCACTTCCCATCAACTCACCTATATTATTTTCCTCTTAACTTTTTAGCCTATACAATTATTTATTGATTTGCTTTTTATACCGTTAGTCTTCCTCCCCTTCCCCCATTGAAACGGCAGACCCATGAGAGTAGCAGCTTTCGCCTGTCTTGTTCCCTATGGTAAACTGGAATGGTGCCTGAATTTGGTATGCGTGCAATGAGTACTTTTACAAGAGAATGTTATAAATAGTGTAGCAGCGTTGAAGGGTATAAACTTCCTGCAGAGAAATTTGATAATACGTATTAAAAATTATTAATACTGACATCTGAACACAAAATTTCTCTTCCTCAGAATCCATTCCATGAATATGATTGAGGAAGTTTTTAAAAAGTTTAAGTGTGTTTATCATCACACTTAATAATGTCAGGCTATGGTAATAAAACTCCAATAGCCTGTCTTACCTTTCTCGACTCTCCTTGTTTCATATTTCAACCCCAAATACCTTTTATTCCCCATTTTAAAACTATTCACACCAAAATGATCAGGGTTCAAAAGTCAAAAGTCTAGTATAGTAGCAAACAGTAGTTAGCTGTTCCATTGCTCCTGCGCCCTTCCACAACAGTCTTACACAAACTCTAGTCTATTCACATGCTCATGATTGTTGATATATTGAATGCTTGTCACACCTTACTTTTAACATCTATCTGTCACACTTTATGGTCCTTATACATCCTTCTTTCTTTGTTTAATGAGTTGTCTTTTTTCTGTTTTTACTCTGCTTATTTAGAATGTTTATATTCTATTTCCATTTATTTAAATGTTACCTTGGAAATGTATCATGTACATTTAAATTAGCAAAAGTCTGCAATTAAGCAATAAGCTAAGCACCTTCTACCATGAGAAACAAACAAAAAACAAAAGAGGGTTTTGCAGCATTTTGATTCTGATCACTCATCTCAAAACCTACATGCTCCTGGGCTGGGCACAGTGGCTTACGCCTGTAATCCCAGCATTTTGGGAGGCCAATTTGGGTGGATCATGGGAGGTCAGAAGTTCTAGACCAGCCTGGCCAACATGGCAAAACCTCCATCTCTACTAAAAATACAAAATTAGCCAGGTGTGGTAGCACATGCCTGTGATCCCAGCTACTTGGGAGGCTGAGACAGGAGAATCATTTGAACCTGGGAGGCAGAAGTTGCAGTGAGCTGAGATTGCACCACTGCACTCCAGCCTGGGCAGCAGAGCAAGACTTCATCTCAAAAACAAACAAAACCTACATGCTCCTACTGTTTTTTGTACTTCTGTATTTTTATTTTTTAACCCAGAAAGTAGGTATTATTTTATTAATACCTTATTCAGATGTTATTTCTTTGGATTTCCTTGCAGCTTTGTGATTTCATTTGTTCATTCTTACTTGGATCCCAAACCATCTTCTAAGGTCATGTTCCTTTTTCTTGAAGTATATCCTTTAGAATTTTCTTTATTTCAGGTTTCTTTGTGGTATACTCTGTTTTTGTTATCTTTGGCAGTCCTTGTTTTATCTTTTTCATAAAAGAGTATTTGGCTGGGCACTCAATTCTGTACCGACTGTATATTTTCCCTTTGTACTTTGAAGGCAAAATATCATTATCTTCTAGTTTTCATTAGTGCTGTTGCAAAGTCTGAAGTCATTTAAATTATTTCCTTTTCTGTAGGCTGTTTGTTCTTTCTCTATGGCTTCATTTAAGATCTCCTCTTTGTTTCTGATGTTTTGTAATTTTATAAAAGTGTGTTTACACACAAATTTCTTTTTACATATCCTAATTTTATTTATCTTAGTATATTGTACTTTTGAGATTTTTAATACACACTTTCTGATAGTTCTAAAAATTATATCATTATTTTTCTTATGATTTTCTTTGATGTTCCTGAGATTCTAGTTAGTTATATTTAGTCTTTTCATTCTATTTTTTTATTTATCTTAATGTTTCTTTCACATTCTTCATCACTATTCTATTTTTGTCTTACAAATAGATTATCTCCTGGAGTTCTTAATGTGGATGATGATGATGATTTTGGTTTGCTCCCATTTTCCCAATTGTGTTTCATCCAAAGTTTGTAGATTTATGTTCGTTGCCTTGGTCTTCCTCCTCTGTGATGCAAGCGTTCCTTGAATGTCTGATGGCTGCATTGAGCAGATAGGAAGGGAACTTACCTAAGTAGCCAGGGCTTATGGAATAGTCTTTGTTGCTTTATGATGTGCTGTGGTCTGAATGTTTGTAGCTCACACCAAATTTATATGTTGAAACCTAGTCCCCAATGTGATGGTAGTAAGAGGTGCAGTCTTTGAGAGGTGATTAGGTAACAAGTGTGGAGCTCTCATCAGTGGGATTGAGACCTTGTGAAAGAAGCCCAAGGAAGCTCACTGACCCCTTCCATTATCTAGGGACACAGCTTGAAGGCACCATTTATGAGCAATGAGCCCTTACCAGACACTGAACCTGCCAGCGCCTTTATCTTAGACTTCTTGGCCTCCAGTACTGTGAGAAATGCGTGTTGTTTATAAGTTATCTTTGTGATAGCCGCCCAGCAGACTAAGAGATGGTGAGAGAAGTCTGTGCTTCAGAATCTGTTGACATCTTTTGGTTGCTAACAGCTCTTTCTATTTTCTTTTTGCCATATTGATTTTTCCTCTTAGCCCATGTCTCTTGTTTTAAGGAAGCTTAAAGGGAATATCAATAGCTCATTCTACCATTTTGAATTAAAAGCCACATGTAATTTTTTTTCTTTTTTTCTTTTTCTTCTTCTCATTTTATTAATCTCTTGATTGAAATATGCTCATTGCTGCCCACTGCTCATAGAACAAAGACCAGGATCCTTACCTTGGTCCCCAAGGCCCTGAACAGCTGTCTGCCCGGAGAATTTCCAGCCTCACCTTAAATCCTGCTCCATCTGGCTGTCTCTGCTCTTTCCTCTTCCTCTAGTGCACACTGATTCCTCCTGTCTAAGGGATATGCACACATCATATGCTCTCTGTCTGCAGGCCCTCTCTCCTTCTTCTGGCCCCCTCAACCCCTTTTCTACAACTCCAACCTCATAAGAGATCAAATTACCCTCCTGTATTGTCTTATAGTGTCATGGATCTTCTTCGTAGTATTTATGAAAATTGTGATTTTTCTTTCACTTGTATAACTATTTGATTAAATCTGTCTCATCTACAAATATAAGTGGGCAACTGATTATAATCCTGAAAGGTACAATTGTTATTATATAATTTGGGACACATTTGGGATTGTGTCTTTTGGAATTATGATCCAAACCCAACAAGGGCTCAGATTGGATTTGAAAATGAGCAACATTATTATGTAATAATAATTATATATCATAGAATTCTATGATCATTATAGTAATCGTTACATAATAATGTTGCTCATTTTCATTCCTTAGTCTTTATGTAGTGAATGAATGTATAACTGAATGAGAGATGAATAATGGCAATAAAGGATCTTGGATGGTCTATCTCAAGCTGTTTTTTGAGGATATTCAGGAGATCTTTGTTGAATCTGTTCAGGATTATGAGTAGAGGTTTAAGCTGAATCTCAGACTCACCTGAGATAGAAGTAAGACTAAGTGATGATGAATGTGGCTTCCAGTATGAACATGACTTATTTATGTCTAATAATGTTTTACATTTATACACAACTTTAGGGTTTTTAATATAGTTTCATATATTCATATTAATATTATCTTCATATTTTTATGGGACTTTTTTGGTTAATTTTGATGAATTGGAATAAGACTGACTCATGTCTCTGTAGGTTATGAGACACATTTATTTTTATTTTTATTATTTATTTTGAGGCAAAGTATGAGACACATTTATTTTAATTTAATTAATTTATTTATTTACTCTGAGATGGAGTCTCGGTCTGTTGCTCAGGCTGGAGTTCAGTGGCAGGATCTCAGCTCACTGCAACCTCTGCCTCCCGGGTTCAAGTGATTCTTCTGCCTCAGCCTCCCGAATAGCTGGGATTACAGGCATGTGCCACCATGTCTGCTAATTTTTTGTATTTTTAGTAGAGAAGGGATTTCACCATGTTAGCCAGGATAGTCTCAATCTCCTGACCTCATGATCTACCCTCCTCAGCCTCCCAAAGTGCTGGGATTGCAGGTGTGAGCCACCATGCCTGGCCATGAGACACATTTAGAAATGAAGACGCTAGGCTCATCAGCCACATGACCAGGCATCAAAGAAGGAAAGGAACCATCACCCATGTGTACCTTTTGGAAATTGGAGCATGGAAGGCTGTCGAGGCTCCCAGGCAGTCTGGAGCCCACGCTGTCCCATTGCCCCATCATGTGCAATCCACGGAGCTTCATGCATCACCTGACCATTAACTTCCCTCAGTTAGATTCCCAGCACACCGGCTTCTGTCTGTGTCTCTCACTTCACTTTCCACTGTGGGAATTATGTCTGTTCTTCCCCTCTATCACTTCTATGCTGTTTCACGCTACATCTTTTATTAAAATCTCAGAGAGAAAGGAAAGATTGGTCTTATGGCAAAGCTCTCATGGTAACCAAGTCTCAGCCCACCTGCCCTGTACAATGTGGTGTGCAAATCACTGTTGTCTGAAAGTGCTCTGGAAGCTCCCTTCTGATTGCTGGGCAGCATCTCAGCTGGCACCTCCCCTTGTTCCCTGTGGGGAAGCCTCAACCCAATTTCAGCTTCCCATGGGACCAATATCTTCCTTCTTCAGGGTGGGGGGATGCATCTGAACCCAGCTTCTACTGTTTCTTCAAGGCTTGCATATGCTGGGCATCTGGACTTTCCAAACAGCTGCTGCAAACAGCTGACATCTAAACCCTTGCTGCCTCGTGCCCCGGTAGCTGGATTATTCCCTTGCTTGCAAGATTGCTCTCAGGCAGCCCAGTAGAGGGGAACTTCCCCTAGAATTCACAGCCACGCTGCCGGCCCGCCACAGTGTCTTGGCCCAAATGCCTTTCTATGGCGTCAGAGGGAAAATGAGGAACTCGTGCCTTCTTTTGCTTACCTCGGCTTGTAGGCACTTTGCTGAAATGTGTTAGGTTGGTGTAGTGAGTTAAACAGTGTTTCCCAGATACACATGTTCTCCTGGTAACTCGGAATCTGACCTTATTTTGAAATAGGGTGTTTGCAAATGTGATTAAGTAAGGACCTGGAGATGAGATCAGCCTGGACTTAGGATA
This sequence comes from Aotus nancymaae, assembly GCF_030222135.1. Taxonomy (NCBI): domain Eukaryota; kingdom Metazoa; phylum Chordata; class Mammalia; order Primates; family Aotidae; genus Aotus; species Aotus nancymaae. Next base: position 43,515,496 of record NW_026988435.1, on the reverse strand, counting down.
AGCCCTAAATCCAAGGACTGGTGTCCTTATGAGAGAAAGGAGATGGAAATTTAGAACATGAAGACACAGGGAGAAGAAGCTCATGTGAAGACGGAGATAGAAATTAGAGTTGTGTGTCTAAGAGCCAAAGTATGCCAAAGGTTGCTGGCACCAGAAGCTAAGAGAGGCATGGGAATTAACACTGCCTACATCTCAAGTTTGGGCCAAGTTTCTGTTGTTTAAAGCAACCACAGGTGTGGAAGCTTGTCATGGCAGCCCTCAGAAACATAAACAGCTGGGTTCCCAGAAGTAGAACCTGAGAGGGGGGTTCTCGTGCAAGGGACTGATGAAGGATTGGTTAAACAAGGGTTGGGTAGGGAGCTGCATAAGTCAGGAATGTGGCTTCAGCTGGGGACTGGCCTTTGTTTGACCTCACACGTGGTTTCTGGCGCACGGAGCACCCTGCAGGATGTGATGCACCTGTGGCAATAGGGCCAACGCTTTGACCCCTAGGTCAGCCAGTTACTGACTGTGGGCTGCGGGAGTGAACAGTGCCTCCAGCACGAGCTGCTTTTTATTGGACAGAAGACGGCTCTCTGCGAGCCAGGGTCCACCGCCGCCACGATCCTGGCAGTTGTTATTTCTTAATGCAAGTCCTGTGAAGTTATGGAATTTGTTACGGGCCCTGCTCCCTGACTGCTGGCAGCCACGAGAGGATGTGCTTTGCGTAAGTGACACCCCCAAAGGGAACCGCGTTGCACGGGACCGCAGATGCCCACCACTCTGACAGGTGTCTGTGTTTGGGAAGGGGGAGGCTGTCTGATACAGAGAGGAGCAGGGAATTTGGCTGGGGAGGCCACCGAACCGAGAGAGGCGGTTGGACACGGGCGGGGCTCCTGCCGAGGGGACTAAGGTAGTTCCTAAAACTGCCTGAGCTCCATGCAGAGCACCCACAGCAGGAGATATGGGACACAGGTCTGAGATGCCTGTAACTGAGAGGAAAGAGATAGGCAATAACCGTTAAATCAGGCTGGGTACGGTGGCTCATACCTGTGATCCCAGCACTTTGGGAGGCCAAAGCGGGTGGATCACCTAAGGTCAGGAGTTCGAGACCAGCCTGGCCAACGTGGTGAAGCCTCCCACCACTACTAAAAATGCAAAAATTAGCCAGTCATGGTGGTGAGTGCCTGTAATCCCAGCTACTCAGGAGGCTGAGGCAGAAGAATCACTTGAACCCGGGAAGTGGAGGATGCAGTGAGCCTAGATTGCACCACTGCACTCCAGTCTGGGGGAAAAGAGTGAAACTCTGTCTCAAAAAGAAAAAAACAAGTCACTTGTTTTAACCTATTACTAGCAGAACATTTAAAACCAGAAGATAGAAATATAATTTGTGTTGACACAATAGCACCTTTTCTCAGTCCTTATTATGAAAGTTCTGTGTCAATTCCCATCCACCTGACTTGGAAGTTATCAGCATGTGTAGCAAAAGTGAATATGTTTCACGGCTTCTTTCCCATGAACATAGTCACATTTTATGAAATAATAAAATTCACATAAAGATGACATCATAAACTCGTCTCCATTTCCCCTCTCCATTGCGTGAGACATATGCACATTCCCTGAAAATAAAACATGCATGTAAAATTAAATTAACTGGCTATTTTAGGTTGAGTTCCCAGTGTACCTATTTGGAATGCCTTTCTAAGTCAGAAACAGGTTTTGAGGCAGTAACAGTAGAATCACAAATAAAACAAATTGGTTTCAGAGTTTTACCTAAAGTAATTGGGAAAAAAATATTGTTCAAGGTTCCCCATTATATCTTCATATTTCCTTTCGCTGGCACTTGATTTACTTAGAGTTGCAGTTAAGATGGAAATGAGCCGTGCACGGGGGGATGGAGAAGGCAGAGTAAGTGAGTTCTGGTGTTTCTTTCATGAACCAAGCAAGTACTCCTTGCAGAAACCTGGTCTTGCAGAAGCCTTTACCCATGTAGGTGCAGAGAGGAGAAATTGCTCGGCCGGGTGCAATGGTTCACACCTGTAATCCCAGCACTTTGGGAGGCTGAGGTGGGTAAATCACGAAGTTAGGAGTTCAAGAACAGCCTGGCCAACATGGTGAAACCCTGTCTCTACTAAAAATACAACAAATTAGCTGGATGTGGTGGTGGGTGCCTGTAATCTCAGCTACTCAGGAGGCTGAGGCAGGAGAATCACTTGAACCCAGGAGGCAGAGGTTGCAGTGAGCTGAGATTTTGCCACTGCACTTCGGCCCGGGTGGCAGTGCAAGGCTCTGTCTCAAAAAAAAAAAAAAAAAGAAATTGCTCACAGTCTGAAGGAACAGCATGCACAGGAACACATTTTCAAGGGGTTCTGCTTTTAAAACTGCACGTTTCAGGAAACACGTAAAAGGTGCTTTGAGATGACCTTCACTCCTGTTTATTCCCAACACTCCCTTCTCCATCTATGTCACTCATCACAGCTTAGGACTGCATTATGACGGCAGCCAGAAGAGGAACCCAGGCCCTTCCTTGTAGGACACCCAGCCCACAGCCTGGTCAACAAAAATTTCTGGTAAAATGGGTGACATGGTTCTATGCTAATGAAAGCTCACGCCCTTGAGTGGGTTTCTTTCAAGTGGGCTGGGTGGACTGTCTCCTACTGCATGAAGCTAACACCTCTCTACACTGCCCGGCCCTGTTTCTTGTCTTAGTCTGACTGCAGTACTCTTGGGCATGCCCTGGAGTCTGCCAGCCTGGGGGTGCCATGCCAATTCCATGCCCATTCCACCCATGCCCATGCTGCGTCATGTCTGCCAGCCTGGGGGCGCCGTGCCACGTCCATGCCCATTCCACCCATGCCCATGCTGCCTCATGTTTACCATGGTTCTCTTGGCTGCTTTCTTCCTTTTATTCTAAATCCCCTGGGATTTTCTAGAAGAAAAGATGGCCTCACTTCTCGCTTTGGCGCCCTTTTTACCTCTTCTGTTTTTACATTTTACTTTTACTGTCAACATGCCTCTGCATCTGTTTAGTAACAAGAAGTTTTGCTAGTTAGGTAATGACTATCTCAGAGTTTGAAGCTCTGTTCTTCTTACAGACACATGGTTACTCAGGCTGCCTAACCTTTGTGCCTCAGTTTTTTCATCTGGAGGACGGAGATCCCTTAACAATGTTCACCTGCTGCAGGGTTGTTGTAAGAATTAAGTGAATTTTTGCACACAAAGGTTTAGAGCTGAATCTGACCATCTGCAGGTGCTCCGTGTTAGCTGTAATTTCTTTTTCTGCACCACACCTGTGCTGAAAAGACGGCAACGCTGTGAGTCCTGACTTGGCCGCACCAGCAATTTTGACAACATTGCATTCCAATTCTGTGGGAAAAAACTCAAATAACCCTTACAGATGAGTTGATCGCCGCTGTATTCCACAGTTTGAGACTTGGATGGAGTATTGGTGCCTAAGATGGCCAATTTCCCGGTCAGTGGAGGTGTGAGTCTCAGGGCACTGCCTTAACACTTTGATCCTAAGATGCCAATAGACAAAGAAAATATTGAAAAGAGTTAAGAAACTGATCTGAATTTGGTTTTCATATTTTGATAAAAATGAAGAGAAACTAAAAGAATGTAAGGAGACCAGTCTTTTAAGAAATGTTAAGGTCAACTTCTTGTTTTATCTAGGGAAGAAATGGAGACCAGTTATACAGCAACTCCCTTTTGCTTTTAGGAAGATCATTGGATATAATTTTGAGAATGTTCCTTGGTTTTACCTTAGGGAAGAGTTCAATGTTATTATTTTTAAAAAATCAATGACCTTTGATAAGGCAGACTTGATTCAGAGCCATGGGGACCTGCAATGGCATTTTGAAGTGGGCGAGAAAGATTGGACTCAATTCCAAATACAACAAGAACTAATGGGAATTTATAGCCAAGTGGTGAGGTGGGGATCAGTGGATGGAATATTATTTACAGGAGACATCAAGGGTAAGGGCATTCTGGCTACATCATCTGAACAGGACTCTTGCTGAACACAGGCTAAGGTGATCAGGCATTAACCACCTGGGAGATGGTGGAGGAGGAGAAACCTGATCAGATACCCAGGATGGCCAAACTAAGCAGGATTCTTGCTAAAACTGGACAATGCAGAGACAAGAAAAAGATGCTCCAAAGTCAGGGCTGAGTTGAGAAGAGCTTAGAGAGGGGTCTGCCTAAAGTCTGATCTGGGAAAGAGTCTGTCAGGATGCACGGTTGAGCACAAGACTCTCAGGCGATGCTATGAGATCCACCTGCCCAGAGATGATTACAGGAGGGGTGGTTTGGATTTGGGGCTCTCTGAAAGGGCTCTCACTATGAAGACAGCAGGATGCTGACAACACCCACCTGTGTCACCAGAGCGTGCAGGCCTCAGCTGGCCAGTTTTGAGGTTGAGGTCATCTGTGAGCCTCTGGCTAGAGCTCCCACCTTCCCTAAATGGAAATTGAAGTCTGAGAATTTTCTGTGCTGAACCACCTTTGCTAGAATACTTGGCTCAGGACCAACTATTAAGAAAACATTGAGGGAACAAGTAGTATGTCACAGAGATGTAAGTGTCAATCCTTGTTCTGGAATGTTCCCTGCAGTGGGGATTCAGCTCAGATCATGGCCACTTAGAGCCCTGGAGGTGAGAGCAGAGGGCTGGGGAAGGGCCTGGTGAAGCTTTCAGGTCTAGACACCAGTGGATTAACAGGAGCAGACATCCCCAGCTGCCCTCTAGAGACAGATCTAATATTTTAGTCCCAAAACTACTTCACCCTGACATCAAAGGAGGTCTTCAATACGCATCTCTTTGATAACCTCCCCTCTTGGGTGAGCTTCAGCCTGTCTCAAGTGGGCCGCCTTCTTCCTTTTCAAAGAAAGTAGTTCGTTTTTTCCCTCTTCTTCTATAAGATCTTCCATGCCCCTATGCTATACCCAAGGTTTAGTGCTCAGCTTCTGTTCCCAGTAACTGCTGGCTTTTGTTTGTAACTTTCACTCCAGTTGCAATCAATACAAGTTTTGGGAAGCTTGCTTTTACCTCGAAGCACTTCCACATCAGGAGGTCCGAGTGCAGAGGTGCTCCTTACAAAAGATGGATTGCTACACTCACCAGGGAAAAGCCATCCTGTGATGTCCACCAAAACTGACACCCTGGAAATGGAAGCTTTGTTTAATGAGAATAAACTGAAGCTGTGTTTATTCATTATACCCAAAATATTAGCCATCTCTAGTCTCTCCCTCACAGCTTATGCCCTGCAGGATTTACTGGGAGGGATAGAGAAGAATGCTTTTCATTAGTGAGGGACCAGCTGTAATTGTGGGGAGCGTTGGTTGAGAAAATGCACATAAAATCACTTGGAAACTTGCATTAGCATGCAGGACAGATAGGTTATGATGCTTTTCCCAGAATGATCACACCACGTCCCTGCAAGGGGGTGTCAGTGTAAGGTAATGAGACAGGTGGGCAGGCCACCTGTCTTGGCTCAGAGCCACTGGGGTGCCATCTGGGTGCAATTCAGACAGGGGGTGACTGGCCACCTGTCCTGACCGAGAGCCACTGGGGTGCCATCTGGGTGCAATTCAGATGGGGTGACTGGCCACCTGTCCTGACTGAGAGCCACTGAGGTGCAATCTAGGTGCAATTCAGACAGGGGGTGACTGGCCACCTGTCCTGACCGAGAGCCACTGGGGTGCCATCTGGGTGCAATTCAGATGGGGTGACTGGCCACCTGTCCTGACTGAGAGCCACTGAGGTGCAATCTAGGTGCAATTCAGGCAGGGGGTGACTGGCCACCTGTCCTGACCGAGAGCCACTGGGGTGCCATCTGGGTGCAATTCAGACAGGGGGTGACTGGCCACCTGTCCTGACTGAGAGCCACTGAGGTGCAATCTAGGTGCAATTCAGGCAGGGGGTGACTGGCCACCTGTCCTGACTGAGAGCCACTGAGGTGCAATCTAGGTGCAATTCAGGCAGGGGGTGACTGGCCACCTGTCTTGGCTCAGAGCCACTGGGTGCAATCTGGGTGCAGTTCAGGCAGGGAATGACCATGTTTCCTTTAGGGAAGTTATAGCCTATGCTATGTTAAAAGACTAGATGGTACCCTAAAATTGACTTTAAATTGTTTGCCTATATTAGTCAACTTTAGAGTGTTTTATAAGTAGTTTTCCACTTAATCACATTCATTATTCTTGATTTTTTTCTTACTGTCCCTGTCGCCACACTTCTGCAAATGTAGGCAAAATAAAATGCTGTATATCTCATAGTGAAACCATGCAACATGCACACGCTCACAGGAAAGAGAGAATGCTGAGCCATGTAGCAAAGATCATAACTGGCTCACCTGGAATGTCAGACTACTGTGGGTTCTACCTCTCAAAGATGCTGAATGTCACAGGGGACACCATCCGTGGAAATGGCAATTCGTCCCGTCAATTAGCTGTGATGCCCAGGACCAAATGTTAGCAAGGCTGGGATTAATAGCAAGTGATTATTTGCATCTGGCATTCGATTGGGAGCTGCTGTGAGATGCTCCCACCCTGGGGTCGCTGTTCTAAATATAAGACAGGCTGATGCTTTGCAGGGGGGTTCATTCTCAAACATAAATAGCCCACATGGCCTTTGCATTTTGCGTCCCATTCTAGCTGGAGAAGCTTACTTGGTATGTCGTCCTAAAGGTCAACCTCCTCACGCTAAAAAGGAAAATGGGCATCAGGCAGAGCGGCAGCAGCTGGAGGTTGTCCTGTATCTGTTCCGTGCTTGGCTGTGCGTTTTGCTCAAAGGGATCTGGGCCCAAAGTTTCTGCCAGGATCTGTCTGTGCCCTAGTTTTGCCCAATTCTACTCACGTCACCAATTCTACGATCCTTATTTCAGGATGAATAGTTTTTCATGTGAGACCCACTACAGGAAGAAGGCAACTGTGCTTACTTACTCTAGTAGGAAAAGGAATGTTGCTTTTCTCAGAGTGAAACTATTTAAAACCTTTTATTTTTTCAAACCCATCCCTCCCACAGTGCTCCTAACATGTTTTAGTTGACAACTAAACATCTTTGTGAATTAGTTTTTTTGTTCCCTGTTCCACATTTCCCCTACCCATAAGGCTTGCATATTTTCTGTAGAGCTAGTATCTTTCTTTTAAAACAAAGAATCATGAAATTAAGAAAGGTTTTTTTGGTTGGGCACAGTGGCTCACACCTGTAATCCTACCACTTTGGGAGGCTGAGGCGGGTGGATCACCTGACATCAGGAGTTCAAGATCAGCCTTGCCAACATGGTGAAACCCTGTCTCTACTAAAAACACAAAAATTAGACGGGCATGGTGGTGCATGCCTATAATCCCAGCTACTTGGGAGGCTGAGGCAGGAGTCACTTGAACCTGGGAGGTGAAGGTTGCAGTGAGCCAAGATTGCACCACTGCAATCCAGCCTGGGCAACAGAGAGAGACCCTGCCTCAGAAAAAAAATAAAAAGTTTTGTTTTTTAATAGTTATTTTTTCTTTTTAAATACATTAGTTATGGTGATAATTTGGAAATTGTCAATTGGGTGAGGCTCTCCAGGCTGTTTTCTCCATCTGATGCTCTCTCAGCAATCATTTTCTTTTGGTAAAAATCACGAGGGAAAAGAATTTGCAATGAATACTTTGTAAATTATACCAAGTCTTAAAGTGAATATTCAGTATTGTTATTGAATGTCTCTCAGCATTTTAGTTATGTGTCACCTTCCCTTAGGTTTAAGAATGTCATATATAAGCTGTCCTGCTAAGGATATGTATTTAATTCTTTGAACACACACACATATATACCAAATACATACAAAATTAAAAGGCTCTGTTTTGTATTTTCATATATAGGGAAAAGGGGGAGAATGCCAACTTACTTGGCAATCGGGTCCTGACAGTTATTTTTAATAAGTAGCAATCTTACCAATAGTACTTTCCCACCATCGACTTAATTAGTCTTTCTCTCCCAACCCCCACCCTTTTGCTAGTTGATGGAGCTGAGAGGAGGGAAACGGTCGCAATTTGAAACCTTGTTAGAAATTTATGAAGTGCTAAAATGTTTTATTCCCAGAGGCTGGCTTGCCAGCTGTCACGAGCTCCCCGCCTGCCTCCGTGGCTGTGATAGCAGGGGTAGGAGGAAGGCCACCAGAGCTGCACAGGGTAGGGAAATGCCACTCCCATCAGCGGCACTGGTGGAAGGGAGCTCCTCCTTCCCCTGCAGCTGACCAGCCACGTGTGAGATGATGTTCCAGGGGATCTGGAGCAGGGATCGGAGCCCTAGAGTAAGCCCTTTGTGGCTGTTAATAACAGGCACTTATCACTGATGGTGCAATGCGAGGTCAGCTTTGGGTATGGACATTCAAACAAACAAACACCCATTCTATTGGTGGCCTGAAACAGCTAATTGGCCTCTTTCTAGCAAAATGTCCCTGAACTAATTTCTTCTGGGAAAACACCTTCTCACAAACGTTACCAGGTGTAAAGGATGTTCTTTCCGGGCTCATAGCCTAGCTGCTATCACTGGCTGCACCCCCATCCTGCCCCCGTTGCGTCTTTGATGCCTGGAATGTGTCTCGGGAAACAAAGGTTTTTTTTGTTTGTTTGTTTTTTAATTTTGGGCCCTTGAATGAGGCTATCACTTGCACACTGTGGTCATAGATACCCCGCAGAATAAACAATTCATAATAAATGTGCAAATCACCCATGTTAGACGCTGGGCTGAAGGAAGAGCTAAGTCTGGCATAACGGAAAACAAGAGTCACCACAGAAACAGGAGCAGAAGGAGGAGGAGGAAGTGCACAAGGCCAGGGCCAGGGGCTGGGCCAGGCAAGTACCTTCAATCCGCCTCCAAGTTGGCTCTACTGGCTCTGTGCAAGAGACTGGCATGGGAGAAGGAGCCTGAGATCCCAGAAATCTCCATTGCAATGACATTGGGTAGGATAGTGTGCCCCCAGCAACTTCTACCTCCTCTACCCTTCCAAACCAATAATTATAGCAAGTACTTTTGGTTGCACAGAATTTTCTGACAAGTTGTTTTTTTTTTTTGTTTTTTTTTTTTTGTTTTACTTCTGGGATACATGTGCTGAACATGCAGGTTTGTTACATAGGTCTACATGTGCCATGGTGTTTTGCTGCATCTATCAACCCATCATCTAGGTTTTAAGCCCCACTGCATTAGGTATTTTTTCTAATGCTCTCTCTCCCCTTGCCCCCCATGCCCCAACAGGCCCTGTGTGTGATGTTCCCCTCCCTGTGTTTGTGTGTTCTCGTTGTTCAACTCCCACTTATGAATGAGAACATGCTGTGTTTGGTTTTCTGTTCCTGTGTTAGTTTGCTGAGGATGATGGTTTCCAGCTTCATCCATGTCCCTGCAAAGGACATAAACTCATTCTTTTTTATGGCTGCATAGTATTCCATGGTGTATATGTGCCACGTTTTCTTTATCTAGTCTATCACTGATGGGCATTTGGGTTGGTTCCAGGTCTTTGCTATTGTAAATAGTGCTGCAATAAACATATGTGTCCATGTGTCTTTAGGGTAGAATGATTCATAATCCTCTGGGTATATAACCAGTAATAGGATTGTTGGGTCAAATGGTATTTCTGGTTCTAGATCCTTGAGGAATCACCACAGTGTCTTCTGCAATGGTTGAACTAATATACCCTCCTACCAACAGTGTAAAAGCATTCCTATTTCTCTGCATCCTCTCCAGCATCTGTTGTTTCCTGGCTTTTTAATTATTGCCATTCTAACTGGCTTGAGATGGTATCTCATTGTGGTTCTGATTTGCATTTCTCTAATGACCAGTGATGAGCTTTTTTTCATATTTTTTTGGTCGCACAAATGTCTTCTTTGGAGAAGTATCTGTTCATGTCCTTCACCCACTTTTTGATAGGGTTTTTTTTTCCTTGCAAATTTGTTTAAGTTCCTTGTAGATTCTGGATATTAGCCCTTTATCAGATGGATAGATTGCAAAAATTTCCTCCCATTCTGTAGGTTTTCTGTTCACTCTGATGACAGTTTCTTTTGCTGAGCAGAAGCTCTTTAGTTTAGATTCTGTTTGTCTATTTTGGCTTTTGTTGCAATTGCTTCTGGTGTTTTAGTCATGAAGTCTTTCCCATGACTATGTCCTGAGTGGTATTGCCTAGGTTTTCGTCTAGGTTTTTTATGGTTTTAGGTCCTACGTGTAAGTCTATAATCCATCTTGAGTTAAATTTTGTATAAGGTGTAAGGAAGGGGTCCAGTTTCAGTTTTCTATATATGGTCAGGCTGGTCTCAAATTCTTGACCTTGTGATCCACCCACCTTGACCTTGTGATCTACCCACCTTGACCTTGTGATCCACCCACCTTGGCCTCCCTCCCTTCCTCTTTTGTGTTGTAGGAACTCTGTCCTGAGCCATATTCTAAGTCTTCTCCACACCACGTCTTGTGGCAAACTCCATCATCAGACCCCTAAGCTTTGCTCTCTCTTAATACAGAAGGAGGCTGTGAGAATCCAGAAAACCCTTTTCCCTCCCAATTGTCTTATACATCCAGACTTTCAAATTGACTGCTTACCACAGGCTGGAGAACCAAATCAGAAACTCAGAGCAAAACCGTGACTCTATTTTAGGCTGTGTCTGTCTTTGCACAGGCTGCCACCAACTCAGTGTGTGAAGGAGACACAGGACAATTCAATAAGGTGTGGTGTTGTCGCAGGTGCTGTTGGTGCCTGCCTGGATCATCTGGCCTCCTTACCACTTCCTGGCCGCACTTCCGGAAGTCCAATAGCAACACTTCACCTAAGGACTCTCTTTGGCAGGTGAAAGTGCCTGAGGTTGACTCCTGAGAGCAGCCTTGGCCAGTGACAGCCAGGAGTTGGTGATGTAAACCTCAGCTAGCTAGGCTTTCAGGAAGAGTAACTGAGGCAGGGTCCTGCTCTGGCTCTCAGTGTCTCCAAGAGATGAGGCTGCCATTGCTTGTAGTGGCGAGTTGCTATAATTCCTCTTCATTGGCCGTCTTCCTTTTATTGTTCACTTGCCTCCTTTCCTGCCTGTTTATTGAAACCAGCTACTTCAAATAAACCACTTTCGCTTGAATCCTGCCTCAGAGTCGTCTTCTGGGGGATTCTGAAGGTAGACACATTTAATATGTCAAAAGTATTGCACCGGTTGTGTGTTTTAGGGAAATAATGTTTAGCAGAAAATAGAAAGGAGACTGTCGTAGGGGTCCTGGGCCTGGGTGAACAAGAGCAGGGGCTGGTAAAATCAGGAGGACTCAAAAGTGGCAGAGCAGGCAGAAACACCGAGGACGGGTTCGAGCGTCTGGTGTGCTGTTGCTCCCACCAGCGGAATCCGAACGTGAGACGGGGAACTGGTCTGAGGACAAAAAGAGCTCATCACCGTTTCTTGCCATTGTTGTCACTGTCATATTCATAGATTCACTGCCCATAGCAACGGAAAAGAGATGTCAAACACTTGCACAACCCCCTTCAATTTGTAGATGAAAACTGGAAGTGTGGACAGGTTAAGTGGAAGCTCAAGATCATAAAGCCAGCCAGCTGCAGAACCTTGCACTGTGACGGTAACAAGGGCCAGCTCTCCTCCACCTACAGTTGAGATTTTTGTCTTCATTCATTCTATAAAACGTCATTTTTGGCTTTTTAATTCTTGACTTTTAATTGTCCCCTGTTTGCCTATAAGGTGTGGCTCCTCCATTAGTCTGATCTATAGCACAATTTCTACAATAGGAAAGGGAGCTAAAGAGGACATTTAAGATGACTGTACTCATCTAAAGGTTGTTTAAAAGCAATTATTATCACTAATTTGAAGTGCTACATCTGGCTACTCTAATAGAAATGTGCACCCAGGCCGGGCGCGGTGGCTCAAGCCTGTAATCCCAGCACTTTGGGAGGCCGAGACGGGTGGATCACGAGGTCAAGAGATCGAGACCGTTCTGGTCAACATGGTGAAACCCCGTCTCTACTAATACAAAAAATTAGCTGGGCATGGTGGCGCGTGCCTGTAATCCCAGCTACTCAGGAGGCTGAGGCAGGAGAATTGCCTGAACCCAGGAGGCGGAGGTTGCGGTGAGCCGTGATCGCGCCATTGCACTCCAGCCTGGGTAACGAGCGAAACTTCGCCTCAAAAAAAAAAAAAAAAAAAGAAATGTGCACCCAACAATTCAATTAGTCTGGAAATGGATTAGAGTATTTCTTACCAGTGTATATGGTTTAAATTCAGTATAATATAGGTCTAAAGATGTGTTCATTTTATGTCAATCCTTTGCAAAAATGTGTTGCTTCATCTTTCTGTAGAGAATTTACTCCCTCTCCCATACTAAATGTTTCTTCATTACAAATTCATTTCCTAATCCGTGATTCATGATGTTTTAGTTTCATTGTCTTTATTAAAAGATTGCAATGCTTTCTTTAGTTTTAAGGATTTCCATTTTGTGTCACCACATTAGACTAACCATGGACAACAAGATTTTCCATGGAATGAGGTCATATTCTGGGAACTAACAGACCAAGGAATACCTCCTGATATACTAAATTGTATGAATCCTTGCAGATGAATCCTCCCCAAACATGTATTAAATTTTAAAAAAACAAACAACAGTATGTTCATCAAGCACCTCTAGGGTGCCAGGAGCATAGATAAGCTGGTGTCCAATATGGAACAAGTCTGGCATTGAGGTGATAGAAGAAAGAGCCTGGGCTCCCTGAGCTCTGTCACATGGTGGAGGCTGAGGGGCCTGTTGTGTACATTCAGGTGCAGGCTACGTGACAGGGTGTTAGAGATCTAAGTCCACATTTTCTCCCATTGCTTCATATCTATTTCATCTATTACTTCATTCATTCGTTCATTCACAAATGCTTGTTGAGTGTCTATTACGTAAACATTGCTGGGGGTATACTAGTGAACATTTCACTCTCCTTTCCTCCTTGCTTTCCTCTTTCCTTCTCCCCCTCTCTCCTCCTTTCCTTCCTTTTGTGCCTCCTTACTTCCTGCTTTCTAAAATTGAGCTTTATTTTCAGGGCTTCCTTTGAACATCTGCATTCTTACCCAGTTCTAGAACAGTATTTGTGTTGTCACTGTTATTGCTGAACAGGGCCTTGCTCTGATGTCCAGGCTGGAGTACAGTAATGCAGTCATGGCTCACTGTGACCTCAGACTCCCGGGCTCAAGTACTCCTGCCTCAGCCTTCCCAGTATCTAAGATTATAAGCATGAGTCCCTGCACCAAAAGTATTTTTTAAATAACTGCACATTTTGTCACATATAGCCTCAAATCTTGGTGGTCCTCTTGCCAAACTGTCAGATAGTGGTGGAGACACAAGTCAGTCTATTAAGGAAAAATATTTAACATGTTCCCTGCCTCTTGATGCAGTGTTCGGCAGCAGGAATATTTAAGGAGTCCATGCCAGAGGGAGAGCCCCATCTCATTAAGCCGACCTAGGAGAGGGCCCCAGCTGTACTCAGTCGGGAGGAAGAGCTGAGCTGGCTTTTGAGAAAAGGAGAGGTTACAGCAGAAAAGAAGCACCCACTCTTGACAGAGTCTTCAGGACCCTTTTCTCCTTTCTGGATACAAACCTTTACAGTATAATAAAACCATGTGGTTTATGTAGTTAGTTGGTAGATTATTATTTTTTTTATTATTACTGTGTACAAAGTGCTGTCAGGGGTGCAAAATAAGAGACGACCTGCATTTTATTCTTGTTTCGATTCTTCTTGGAGGTTTGTCTGTTGGGATGAGTTTTGCCATCCAGCTGGGCAGCTAACGACAAATGGTGTGAATTTCCTGCACAGTGAGTTGGTAATGCAGCAAACAGAACAGAAGCATCAGATCAGTGTCAGAGGAGATGAGGATGGGGTCATTTCTATTAAGAATGTTGGATCACAAGGAGGTGATGCAATCTGCATTGCTTATTTTTTTTAAATGTAACTTTGTCTTTTAAAAATGTAACTTAAATTTTTTTTTTACACAAAATATAACATGAATAGAACTCCACTTAAGAAATAGAAGAGTGTCCCTGAAAAGTCCCCTGTGTGCTCTTCTCCAGTTACATTCCCACCCCACCGCGCAGAAGGAACCCTTCTCCTTTGTTAACTAATCCTCGATGTTCTTTGCAGTTGTACCACATATGTTTGTAGCCTTAAGTAATGTTTTGCTAAGATGTGCATGCTCTTGAACTTTATGTAATTAGAATCACAGAGGAAGAGTTCTTCTGGGACTAGCTTTGTTCTCAACATTATTGCTTTGAGATTTATCCATGATGATGTGTGTAGTTTGTTCATTTATTCAACAAATAAATTTTCGAGGCAAATACTGAGTGACACACATGGGTTCTGGCTGCTGGGGATACAGAGTGAACAAAACAGGCAGAAGCCTTCATCTTAAGGTAGCTTTATTCTAGTGAGTGGGGGAGAGCAATAAATCACATAAATGAATATGTAGACTAGTAGAGTGTAATTCATGCAAAGAAAAAAAACTGAAGCAGTTAAGAATCATTTTAAGGGAGATGTGGAGTTTCAGGTAGAAAGGCTAGAGTGGGCCTCGCAGTGAAGGGACACTTGAGTGAAAACCTAAACGAGGTGATAGAGTCCTGGGGATGTCAGCGGGGGTGGAAGGGGAATTTTCAGGCAGAGCAAACAGCAAACACCAAGAACCTGCAGCAGCTTGTGTGACAAGAGCAGGGTTAGCAAGGGAGGGACAGGAAGGGGAGATGGGGACAGAGAGGATGTTGGAGATTTTTGAACAGGGTGGCATTATACGACTTACACTTTAACAAGATTTATCTGGCTATTGTGTTGAGCGTAGACCTGAAGGGGAAGGGAGACTCCTCCACCAGGTAGGAGTCATTGCAGTCATGCTAATGAGAGATGGCGTGAAAATGGGGAAAGGGACAGTGTGCTGGGTGCATCATAAAGGCTGAGTGTATGATTTTCTGATGGGTCGAATTTGCAGTGACAGAAAAAGTGAGGAATCAAGGACTCTAGCCTGAGCAGTTAGAATGGCAGAGGTACTGCTCATTGAGATGGTGAAACAGAGAGGGCGAGAAGATCAGGGGCTGAGTAAGAAGAGTGTTCAGTTTCTGATGCAAATTCAACATCCTGGTGCAGATGTGAGCAGGCAGTTTGATGTAGAAGTTCAGAATTTAGATAAGAGGTCTGGGTGAGAAATGGAAATGTTGGAGCTGACAGCCTGGAGATCATGCTAAAAACCTTCAGAATGGGCGAGATCAAAGGGAGAGAGGGAGTGAGTACAAAGGGAGTGGGGGAGAAAGAAGGTCCAGGGACCATGTACAGGGTTACCTTAAAACCTAGAAATCAGGAAGTAGGAACCAGCAAAGGAGACTGATATATATCCTTATATATTCTGGATACTGACTCCTTGTCAGATGCATAGTGTGCAAATAGTATTTTTCCCATTCTATAAGTTGTCTCTTCAATCTGTTGTTTCCTTTGCTGTGCAGAAGATTTTTAATTTCATGTAATTCCATTTGTCTATTTTTTCTCTTCTGGCATGTGCTTTTGAGGTTTTATTTAAAAAAAAAAAAAAAAAAAAAAATCCTTCCCCCACTCCATGAAGCATTTCCTTTGTTTTCTTCTAGTAGTTTCATAGTTACAGTCCTAACACTTAAGCATCTATCTTTTTTGAGTTGATTTTTGAATGTGGAGATAGTGATCTAGTTACATTATTCTGCATGTGGATATCCAGGTTCCCAGGATCATTTATTGTGGATACTGTCCTTTCCCCAGTGAGTACTTCTGGCACCTTTGTTGAAAATCATTTGGATGTAAATACATAGATTTATTTCTAGGTTCTCTATTTTGTTGCATTCATCCATGTGTCTGTTTTTATGCTGGTATCATTCTGTTTGGATACTATAGCTATGCAGTATATTTTAATCAGATAGAGTGATGCTTCCAGCTTTGTTCTTTTTGCTGAAGATTGCTTTAGATATCCAGGATCTTTTGCATTTCCATATGAATTTTAGGATTGTTATTTCTATTTCAGTGAAGAATGTCATTGAGATTTTGATAGAGATTGTATTAAATCTGTAGATCACTTTGAGTAATATGGATATTTTTACATTAATTATTTCAATCCATGAACATGGAATATCTTTCTAATTTTTTGTGTCCTTTTCAATTTCTTTCATCAGTGTTTTATAGTTTTCATTGTAGGGATTTTTCACCTCCTTGGTTAAGTTTATTTATAGGTATTTTATTTATATCTTGTAACTATTGTACATGAAATTGCTTTTTCAATTTCAATTTCAAATAGTTTGCTATTGGTATATAGCAAACACTACTGATTTTTATATGTTAATTTTGTATCCTGCAACTGAAATTCATTTATTTCTAATATATATATTAGAACTAATAATATATACATTATTTCTAAGATGTAGACATTTTATGCCTTATATACATAAATGTCTTATATATACCTTTTTTTTTGCTGGAGTCTTTAGGCTTTTCTCTATGATTATGTTGTCTGCAAACAGTGGCAATTTGACTCCCTCTTTTCTTAACTTGGATGCCTTTTCTTTCTTTCCCTTGCCTAATTACTCTGGACAGAATCTTCAATGCTATGTTGAATAAAAGTGTTGAAAGTGGGTATTTTTGTCTTGTTCTACATCTTAGAAATAAAGTTTTCAACTTTTTCCTGCTCAGTATGGTGTTCTCTGTGGATTTGCCATATACAGCCCTTATTGAATTGAGGTATGTTCTTTTTATACCCAATTTCTGAAGGATTTTTATCATGAAGAAATTGAATTTTATCAAATGTTTTTCAGCATCTATTGAAATTATCATATGGATCTGGCCTTGATTCTGTTAATGTGGTAACATCATGTTTATTGATTTGTGTATGTTGAATCATTTTTGCATCTCTGTGATGAATCCCACTTGATCATGGTGAATTATCTTTTTAATGCATTGTTGAATTCCGTTTGCTAGCATTTTCTTGAGGATTTTTGCATCTGTGTTCAACAGGAATATTGGCCTATAGTTGTATAGTTGGTGACACCATTAAGTCCTGGGATTTTTCTGAATGGGAGACTTTTTACTGCTGCTTGAATCTGGTTATTCATTATTGGTCTATTATGGTTTTCTATTTTTCCATGATTTACTCTTGGTAGGTTGTGTGTGTTCAAAATTTATTCATTTCTTCTAGGTTTTCCAATTTCTTGGCATATAGACATTTATGATAGTCTCTTATGGTCCTTTACATTTCCGTAGTATCAGTTGTAATGTTTCCTTTTTCTTCTCTGATTTTGAGTCCTCTCTCTTTTTCCTTAGTAAGTGTAGCTTAGGTTTACTGATTTTATTTAAACAAAAATACCTCCTTGTTTTCTTGATCTTTTGTATTGTTTTAAAAATCTCTGTTTTGTTTATTTCTGCTCTGATTTTCTTATTTTTTCCCTTCTAACTTGGGGGTCAGTTTGTCCTTGTTTTCCTAGTTTCTTGAGGTGTGACACTGGATGGTTTATTTGAGATCTTTCTACATTTTTGATGTAGGAATTTATCACATAAAATTCCTTCTTAGAACTGCTTTTGCTATATCCCATAGGTTTTGGTATGTTGTATGCACATTTTCATTTGCATTGAGAATTTTTTTAATTTTATTTTTAATTTCTTCACAGACCCATTTGTTGCTCAGGAGCATGTTGCTTAATTTCCATGAACTTTACAGTTTCTAACATTTCTTCTGTTACTGATTTTTAGTTTTATTCCATGGTGGTCAGAAAAGACACTTGATATGATTTTGATTTTTAAAAAAGGCTTGTTTTGTGACTTTCGTAATCTATCCTGGAGAAAATACCATGTTTTGTTGAGAAAAACATGTATTCTGAATCTATTGGGTGGAAGGTTCTGTAAATGTCTGTTAGATTCATTTGATCTAGAGGGCTGTTTAACTCCAATATTTCTTTACTGGTTTTCTGTCTGGAAAACTTTTGATTGCTGGAAGTGGGGGTATTAAAGTTTTCTACACTTATTATATTATAGTCAATCTATAGACCTCTTAGGTCTATTAATGTTTTCCTTACATATTTGAGAGTCCCAGTGTTGAGTGCATACATATCTACAGTTGTAATATTCTCTTTCTGTACTGATCCCCTTGTTATATAGCGGTCTTTTTGTTTATTTCACCATTCTTTACCTAAAGTCCATTTTATCTGATATAAACATAGCTATTCCTGCTTTTTTTTCTTCCATTTGTTTGGACTATCTTATTCCATCTCTTTTAGTTTTTCTCCTCTGATTGTGTAATTGTATATGTTCTGTCTTTGAGGTTGCAGATTCTTTACTCTTTCTGATTAAATCTGCTATTGAAGATTTCTAATAAGCTTTTCATAAATTTCAATAAGTTCAGTTATTGTATTCTTTATTCCTAGGATTTCCATTTGGATTTAAAAAATCATTTCTATTGTCAAATTTCTCAATTTTTTTCCCTAAATTACAGTGCATTTTCTAGTGAGTTCCTGAAATTAAAGAGGATTATTTTGAATTCTTTGTCAGACATTTGATAGATACTCAATTCTTCTGGGTCCATTACTGGAGTTCTGTTGGTTTCTTTTGGTGGCATTGTATTTCCCTGGGCTTTTTTGTTTGTTTGTTCATTTACAATTCTTGCATCTTTTATGATGATGCCTGTACATTTGAGGAAACAGCCATTCTTCCAACTTTTGCTGGTGGTGGTATTAGTGTTAGACCTGTACTACTTAATATTGGAACCTAATCACTCCCTTGCCATTGTTTCCCAGTCCAGGGAACACTTACAGCAAGCAGCAAGCACTGGAACTTAAACACTGGGCTAGAACTAAATAGTTGCCCTATTATTGTTTCCTGGTCTAGGAAGGACTTAAATAAGTACTAAAACTTAATTTCCAAACTCAGTTGTTTCTAGATCAGGGGAAGACTTCACATGAGCACCTGAGCTTTGTGGGAAGTCTGGCCAGGGATTCAGACCTTCCTGCAGATCATGCTTCCTGCAACACTATAGTGCTGGCCAATCTCCTCAGCATGGCATCTGCATCCCTGCTTATTGGAGCTCCAAGGTTCCAGCACCAAGTGATAGCTCCCCAACTTTTTGTCCCCAGTTCACTTTAGATGGTTCAGCCCTTCTAGCTCTCCCAGTGGTTTCTGTGGGATGAGACTTGAGTGGGCTTCCAATGAAGATTCTCAGACTAGTAGAGGAATCAAACATCTACCTCCAATTCTATCTTCCCACCTGAGTCTGTGGCAATTCTCGGTGAGTGGCATTATACAAGCCTGGGGAAGAGAGTGGCACAGTCTGAAATGACCATTTTTCTTAGTTATTATGGCCTAGTGGGTTTTTCCACTTATCCCCAAGTTCTGGTGAATTCACGGTAGTATTCTTGTCTTTTAATAGTTTCCAATTGTGTGTTTGTGAAGGAAATAATACCAGGTGTCTTCTATTCTGCAATCTTGCTCAAGTCACTCCTTCATAATTACTGTGACTTTTTATAGAATTTTATTTAGATCTATTGGTGAGTAGATTTGATTATAAGAAACATTGACCTATTTACATCATGAGAACAAAGAAAATTTTTGAGAAGTAATAGGGATAACTCCTCAGATAAAGGCTTGTGAAAGATCCTGAGAACTTTTGACCAGATAGAAACATGGTAGCTGAATAACCCTCTTGTATCACAAAAACTTTTTAAAAAATACATTTTCTTTATTTCAAATTTTAATTTTTTAAAATATACATTTGATTGTTTTCCCTTCTAGTATAAGCAGATCCTTACTGCATGTTTTGGGGTGTGAAATTCAACATCTCTAGCAGGTTAACTTCTTGTATTATGTCAGAGTGGGGAATAAGCACAGAAAAAAATATAATTTATGGAGAACATTTTCTCATTTTTTGGGACCTTGTAAAGACCTTATTTGTTCCAGGTGACAGGCCCCAAGTGGGATAAAAGGCCATTATTGTGAGAAATGACAACTCAGATATAGCAAAGTTGTTGCCAGGAGTTGATGATGCAGAAACAATTTATTTTGGGCAAGGTGGTATTGAATGGGGAGTCTATTAGTGATATTTTCCCATGCGAATTTCTATATGAACCGTGTCTGTAGGAGCACTGCTGCATTCATTTGTGGGATAGACTGCTTTTTTGCTAGTTGCCATCAACAAAATCTGTTCTGTAGCTCTTCAAAGTGGTTGCTTTAACCACTCTGGTTTTCGGGCCATAAAGATCATGAAATGAAAGCCTTCTGAACTCCAATTAGAGTTGAATGTTACAGTTCAATGCAGAAGCCTTCTTCAGCAAAGTAAGTGTAAGTGTAAATTTGTTTAGTGAAAAGTATCTTTTGGAAATTGTACTTTTGAGACAGAGGTGTTCAAACTCTGACTACTGGTGGCCAGGTGGTTGATTTAGAGGATACTGCTCAACTTTTTTTTTTGGTAATTTTATTTCCTCGTCTTTAAAATAAAAGTAATGATGAAAATGTCGATTAAAAGGATGATGATGATATTGACAATAATGGCAATGATCACGACAATGCTGATGGCAATAGCAGTGACAATGAATCTGGTGATGATGACAATGACGTCACGTTTCTCACACAACTGTTGTAAGGATAGGACCTGATACATGTGAATTAACCAGCACAGACCCTGGCCCACCCACTAAAGGGAGATCATGAAATTTCAGCTGCCCTTATCTGCTTTCCCAAACCTCTGTTTTCTGGATTTTCTTAATTTGTGTATACTTAAGTGTATTAGTTTTATGTTACTACTGTGATAAACTATCACAAATGTGGTTTAAAACAGCATACATTTATTCTCTTATGCCTCTGAAGGTCAGCAGTGCAAAATCAGTTTCACTGGATCAAAGTCAGTGTGTCAGAACTATGTCCTTTCAAAGTCTGTAGAAGAGAACCCATTCTCTTGGATTCTCCAGCTCTAAAGTGGTGCTCCTCATATTCGTTGGTTCCTGGCCCCTTTCTCCATCTTAAACAAATTCGGTAAAGTTGCAGGATACAAAAATCAACATACAAAAATTAGTTGCATTTCTATGAGCTACACCAATAATGAACTACCAGAAAAAGAAATTAGGAAATGAGCTACATTCCTACGAGTTCCACCAATAATGAGCAGCCTGAAAAGGAAATTAGAAAAACAATGCCATTTACAATAGCATCAAAAAGAATAAAATGCTTTAGGACTAACCTTAACTAGAAGGTGACAGACTTGTGTACTGAAAACTACAAAATATTGATGACAAAAATTAAAGAAGATACAATTATAAAGACATTTTGTGTTCATGGATTGAAAAACTTAACATTGTTCAAAGGTCCATACAATCTGGGATGATATACATATTCAGTGCAATCCCTATTGCTATGGTGTCCCCTCCAAACTTCAGGTGTCCAAACCTAATGGTCAATGTGATGGTATTAAGATGTAGGGCCTTTAAGGGCTGATTAGGTCATAAGGGCTCCTCCCCTTGTGAGTGGGATTAAGTTTCTTATAAAGGAGATTTCAGGCTGGGTGCAGTGGCTCTTGCCTTTAATCTCAGCATTTTGGGAGGCCAAGACAGGAGGATTGCTTGATGAGTCTAGGAGTTCGAGACCAGTCTAGGCAACATAGCGAGGCCTCATTTCCATAAAAAAATTAAAAATTAGCCAGGTATGGTGGTGCATACCTATAGTTCACGCTGCTAGGGAGGCTGAGGTAGGAGGATGGCTTGAGCCCAGGAGGTCAAGGCTGCAGTGAGCTGAGATCATGCCACTGTACTCGAGTCTAGAATTCTGGGTGACAGAAAGAGATCCTGTTTCAAAAAAAATAAAATAAAATGAAAGAGACTTTAAGCAGCATTCAGCTCATTCTCACTTCAACCTTCTGCCAGGTGAGGATGCATTTCTCCCTTCCAGCAGATGTAGCAACAAGCTGCCGTCATGGAAAGAGACAGCAGCTCTCACCAGACAACCAAACCTGCTGACACCTTGATGTTGCACTTCCCAGATCTAGACCTGTGAGAAAATAAATTTCTCTTTTTATAAATTATTCAGTCTATAGTATTGTGTTATAGCAGCAAAAATTTGCTAATATATCTATCAAAATTCCAGTGATGTTTCCCCCAGAAATAAAAAAATAATAATTCTAAGATTCATATAGAACCACAAAGGACACTGAGTAGCCAAATCAGTCTTGGAAAAGGAGAAAAAAGTAGGGGTCATCACACTTACTGATTTAAAAATATATTACAGAGCTACAGTAATGAAAGCAGTATGCTACTGGCATAAAGACAGATGTATAGACCAATGGAGCAGAATAGAGAGCTCAGAAACAAACCCATGCTGATATGGTCAACTGATCTTTGGCAAGGATGCCAAGAATGCACGCTGGAGAAAGCACAATCTCTTCAACAAATGATTCTGAGGAAAATTGGTTATCCACATTGCAAAATAATGAAATGAGACCCTTGTATTTAAGTCCATTTTGTGCTGCTATAAAGGAATACCTGAGACTCAATAACTTATAAAGAAAAGAGGTTTATTTAGCTCATGGTCCTGCAAGCTGAGAAGTTCAAGAACATGGCTGTGGCTTCTGGTGAGGGTATTTGTGTCTCATCACGGCATGGCAGAGAAGGTCAAATGGCAAGTGGAGACGTATGAAGAAGAGGAAACCGAGGAGCATCCTAGTTTTATAACAACTCACTCTTATGGGAACTAATCCAGTCTTGTGAGAATTAATTCAGTCTCATGAGAACTAATTTAATTTCAGAAGAGTGAGAACTCAGTACTGCAAGAACAGCACCGAGCCATTCATGAGAGCTCTGCCCCCGTAACCCAAAGCCCTGAGATCACCACTAGGGGCCCTCCCAGCACCAGCACACTGAGGATTACATTTGACCGTGAGCTTTGGTGGGGACAAACCAGAGCCGAACAACAGCACCTTGTCTTACATCACACTCAAAAATAAACACAAGATGGATTAGACTTAAATGTAAGATCTGAAACTGTAAAACTCCTAGAAGAATATACAGACGAAAAGCTTCGTGATACCGTTCTTGGCAATAACTTCACAGGTATGACCCCAAAAGCACAAACAACAAAATCAAAATAGACAAATGGGACTCCATTAAAATGCAAATGCATTATACTGGTAACAGTTCGTTACAAAAAAACATGACACAGGCTCAGGAAGGTCGTATTCCAGATGCTATCCCTCATTAATTAATGTATGTAGTGGTTACACATAGGGAAGTGATCAGAAATCAATTTGCTGTCCTTACTTCTGCTGGGACCCCTGTTAAGGCTTTGGCAGTGCCAGTGATAGAGGCTAAAGCTGCTTGGAATTATATATTCTCCATCTTAAAATGTCAAGATTACCTTGGACTTCAACTTCAGATGTCGCATGTGACTGTCCAGGTTGTACATAAAGATAGGAAGGGTGCCCACTGAAGTTGGCCAGTGCACAACCTGTGTGGCTGTACATGGGCTTTTTCTGATGTCCACCAGACTAAAAACTCTAGAAATGCGTGGTCCGTATCTATCTTGTATCCTCAGCACCTACTCCAGTCCTTGGCGTGCAGTAGACATTCTCATTTAAGGAAACGAAGGAATGAATGCATGGGGATAGTCAATACAGGAACCGCTAAGGAACTCCTCATCTGGCGGTACTCACAATAGTATACCCAGCTGCACGTTAGAATCACCTGATGGAGAGTTTGGAAACAAAGCTCTGGGCCTGGACCCTATTGACGGAGAGTCTGATTTATTTGGTCTAGATGGGGCTATAGTGTTATGACTCTTTTAAGAAGTATCCAGGTGAATCTACCGTGCAGCCAGGTAGCTAGAACCTGCTGGTCTGGAAGAGTGGTTCTCAAATTTCATGCATTAAAATTACCCAGTAGGCTTGTTAAACACACAGGTGTGTTTTCTAACTGTCACTCTGAGGTTGGGGGCTGAGATATTGCATTTCTTTCTTTTTTTTTTTAAGGTTGTGGAGTACATGCACAGATCATGCAGGATTGTTGCATAGGTACATAAAAGGCAAGGTGGTTTGCTGCCTCCATCCCCCCATCACCTATATCTGGCATTTCTCCCCATGTTATCCCTCCCCAACCTCCTCACCCCCTGAGATATTGCATTTCTTGTAATTACCCAGGTGAGGTTGATGCTGTTGGTATGGGGAATCATGTTTTGAGAACTGCAGTTCTGGAAGAGAGCAGAGAAGATAAGCTCCCTCAGTGTTCATAGCTGAAAAACAGCGGGTGGAGTGACTCTGGAAGAGTGCATGCATGTACATTCACATGTTTTATTAACACGTGGATATGAAAGATATGAAGCACCCCTTTGTATATTTTAAATATGTAGTTTTATTCCTTCTGTCCAACAGCACTTCACTGTAGGCATTTTTAATTGTCAGTTTTTAGCTGAAAAACTAGAAAACCAAGGAGGCAAATCATTGCCCAAGTCAGACTTGATCTTTTCAGCATGTCAGAGTCTCATGCTTCAGTAAGAGACCACTTTCACTATTTTGTGTTCATCCTCTTTCTCCATTTCTAGTCACTGTTTCTGCCCTGACTTTAGGTGAATCTTTCATAGGAGGGCCTTGGAGTTCTCAGAGTTCTCATCTTATTCCTATGACCCCACTAAACTCTGTGTAACAGCCTTGGCCCTTTTTCATGCCACACAGTAGTTACCTAGCTAAGATACCGTCAATCAACTTGAGTGATTGTAAGCTGCCTAACCTAGACTTGGAGGATAACACCAGTCTGAGACCTTCTGAGCTTAGCATCACTATCAACTTCCAGTACTTCCACTAAAACCTTTGTAAATCACAGCATATATATTTTGGGACTGTGCCACTTATCTGAATGCCTGCAGACAACATTTCAAACTAGTCACTTCACACTTGCCATCCTCCCTGTCCTTCTGAGTCCTCCTCTCAACCCCAGTGTCCCTACCACCTCAAAGACGATGGTCATTAGCCTGCCTAGCTCGGGTCAAAGACCTTGATTTCACCCAGATGGATCCTAAACTTCCCTTCCACCCACTTTTTCCAAACTGAAATTGTACATTCTTGAAATACACAGCAGCACTCAACGAATGCAGAAAATTATATGATTAAAGTAATTTGCACTCAAATGTAAATGAGGCCTGATGTTCCATGGAAGATTTGAATTTTAATGAGAAGCTTTTTATTCCCAATGGTTCTAACGTGTGGGAAATACACTGGGGGAGGGGCCCCCGGGGTCAGCAAATGCTGTGGACAATTCTCTGCCCTCTTTACCTGGGCTGCCCTTAGTTTCTCTGGCAGGAACTGAATATGTGGCTTAAGATTCTGGCCAAAGCATCTCCTCATCATCCCTTAGCTTTGCAAAGTGGCTGCAGTAAAACCTGCCATACTTGGATTGGCACAGCTCAAAGCTAACTGTATTTGAAACTTCACATTTCAAAACTCAAAGAAGACTTCTGTATTAAATTTAGAGTTTTTTATCCTCAAAAGAGTTGTATAGTTTGTGTCAAAATTTGCAGAGCACTGTTTTAGGCGCATTCTAGCAGTTGCTTTAAAGGGTTGTCAGCTCCAGGCATTGCCCACATACAGGTGTTGTCGTGTGTTCCCAGGGGAGGAGTTAGTAAGGGTTTGCTGTAGCTCTTGGTTTAAATGTTGGCAAAAAACAATTGCACCTACGTCACCTAGAGGTGGCTTTTTCTAAGGGACATTTCCACTTGTGATGATGGACTGAATGTTCAAAATCATTTTGGAAAACTGTAAAGCGAAATAAGCCACTGACACTAAACTGCCTGCCAGAATCAGGAGATTTTATTTGCTGGAGGTTGTGGGCGGGGGGACTAATTCTGTAGGTTTTAACTGATTTGAGGAAGTTAATACTACATTTTATCCCCCAGGGTTATGGACTGAACTGAATTCTTAGAAAAAAAAAAAAAATTACATGTTGAACTCCTAATCCCCAGTACCTCAGGATGTGACTAGATTTGGAGATAGAGTCTTTAACGGGGTTAGGACGTTAAAATAATGTCATTAAGCCTGGCTCTAATCCATTCTGACTGGCGTCCTTATAAGAAGAGGAGATTAGGACAAAGACACACACACAGAAACAGCCCTGTGAAGACACAGGAAGGAGAGAGGCCTCAGGAAGAGCCAATCTTACAGATACCTAGAGACTTTCAGTCTCTAGGGTGGCAAGAAATAAATTTCAGTTGTTTAAGCCACTCAGCTGTGGTTCTTTGTCATGGCAAGCCCAGCAAATGAACACACTCAGATTAAATTCTTAACAACAAAGAGTGGTTGTCAAAGAACACATCCTTTTCCTGTACCAGGTTCTCTTGAACTGCCCCTTCCCTGAGCAGGTGGATTTCTCTGTCCAAGTCCTCAAGGGCACCCCCCACCTCCGCCCTCCCAGCATTGCTGCAGACAGCGCTCCTGCCAGCGTCCTCTTGTCGCTTGTCTAGGTTTGATTGCCCCCACTCTTTCCTCTTTGCCTGTGGCTGAAATTCAGAATGCTGACAAGAGAGAGGAGGACCACAATCCTCCCCTTTAGCCTCAGAGTGAAAATGACAACATTAAAATCTGGAGAAAAGGAACATGTCCATGAAGATGCATAGGAAGGACAGCCAGCTCTGTAAAAGCATCACTGGATGCTAGCGGAAACGGTACACTCCCCACCAGAACTCATGCTCCCGCAGCTTCCCAGACACAGGCTGTGGTTTCCATCCCCTCATCCCTTGTGGGGGATTGTTCTTATGACTGGCCCCTGCTGAGGGGCGGTGAGTGAAAATGATGTCCCTTCCAGGCCTTGGTAGTGAAGCAGGAAGGAAATTTGAGAACCACTCTTCTAGACCAGCAGGTTCTAGCTACCTGGCTGCACAGTAGATTGACCCAGATACTTCTCAAAAGTGTCGTTACCCTATAGCCCCATCCAGATCAAATAAATCAGAATCTCTGTCAATAGGATCCTGGCCCAGAGTTTTATTTTTCACTCTCCATCAGGTGGTTCTAATGTGCAGCTGGGTATACTATTGTGAATACCGCCAAATTCTCTGTGTTTTCTTCTCTGCTGTCTGGTTCTAAGACTTTGGTTCTCCAAGTGTGGTCCCCTGATTTGCAGCATCAGCACCACTTGGCGGTTTGTGAGATGTGCACAACCTGAGGCCCATTCCTGACCTTCTGAATCAGATTCTCTGGGGTGGGGCCCTGATATCTGTCTTTGAACAATCGCTCCAGATGATTCCAATTGAACTCCAGTTTGCGAGACACTGGGAGAGAGGACATGAGAGGTCTCCAAAAGGCAAGAACCAAGGTTCCCGAATCGCTGTGTAGAGGACACTACCAGGGTCACCTTCATGTGACTCCTAAGCAAGACATAAATGCCTGTTAGCTTTGACCATGGAAATTCTGGGGTTTATTCATTACAACAGTCAGGATTGACCTTAATGAAGGGCAGAAGAAGATGAGATTACACTTACGTGGTTACAGAACCGGCTCCGGGTCCCTGCTGCAGCTCCTTCCCACTGTTTGCTTTAGGAAAAGAGCCAAGAGGTGGAACTTCATGCGTTGGCATGGTTTACCTACAAATTGTTGTGCATTTTAATTTAACTTAGTTGCTTGGTAAAATTTTTAAAGCCTTATTCGGGAACTTCTCAAATGCAAGAAACTTTTTTGTTTATGTAAAATATCAAGCAAATACAATCAACCATTGCTACTTAGAAGGAGGGGGTACATATCAGAGCAGACCCTTCTCTGTGCCATGACCGTGTTATGAAATTCATTTAACATGAATGAAACCTCCAGTAGGAGCCATAGCATCCCTTGACGGCTGTCACTCCCCTGGGAATGAGAGCTACCTCTCAGACTAAAGTGCAGTCAGAAAGGGAGACATGGCTGGGAGGATCGTTTTATTGACTGTGCCTTCAGAAAAGGAAGGTAGTTTCTACATGACAGGAGATCAGGCTGTACCTCACCTTGAAATGGGCTGGAAGACTGGGAGCCCAGAACCCACTCAAGAGCCCCTTCTGAGGTCAGCCAGATGCCGGATGTGGCCAGGCTCTGTTAAGTCAGCAGAGAATGAGATGCTCTTGCTGCCTGCGGAGATTGTGTCCCTCTCCCTTGTGGCTTAGTGCCATCAGCCCTCTAATTGCTTGGCAGTCATGACACATGAACCCAGAGAGGTTGCTGAGTTTTTGTTTGTTTTTGTTTTGTTTTTTTGAGATGGAGCTTAACTCTTTCGCCCAGGCTGGAGTTAAGTGGCATGATCTTGGCTCACTGCAACCTCTGCCCTCCAAGTTCAAGTGATTCTCCTGCCTCAGCTTCCCGAGTAGCTGAGAATATAGGTGTGCACCACTAAGCCCAGTTAATTTTTGTATATATATATATTTTTTTTTTGTAGAGACAGGGTTTCACCATGTTGGTCAGGCTGATCTCGAACTCCTGACCTTAGGTAATCCACCCACTTTGGCCTCCCAGAGTGCTGGTATTACAGGCGTGAGCCACCACCTGGCCGGTCACTGAGTTTTTAAAAGCAAACTTCTCCAGTAGCTGGGTAAAATGTTGATATATTTCCTTATAAAGCTGTGTGTCTCTACTTATTTTTTTTTAACAAGCTTGTGATCCTATAATGTACATCACTTCTGGCTTTTCTGAAGGCACAGTGAAATCAAAGCCTGCCTTATACTTTATAACTAAGAGTCAGAATTCAAGAAATTCACTAGTAAAGCAATCTATTAATAAAAAGAAATTAGAATAAAGGAAAATATTGTTTATTGTCCTAGCTCCCATAATTCTAGAATCTTCCTTACAGTATTTGTTCCATAGTATAAAATTGCTTTCTGATTGAAATCACAATGTAGCTGTAATTTTACCTTCTGCTTACCATTTTATCTTATTTTCTATAGTATTTCAGAGTCTTTTTAAATATAATTTTTGATCTGCAATATTCCATAAAACTTTTCTGCAATAAATTATTTTCTTCTTGTAGAGTAGTTAATTTTCAACTTTATAAAGAGTTTTTAAGTAAGATTAAAAAGAATAACTTGGTGCAAAAATAACCTACACTATTTAAGATTGTAATTTCAGTATATGTTATAGAAGAAAGAAGCTTGGGCTTGAAAATCTGTGACATCGTAGAAAGATGTTTGGTCTTTGTCCCTGGTTCTCGGCACAGAAGCACCTAAAACCCTTGAGATAACCTGAATGCTAAGTGTGAACGAAGCCTCTTTTGTTCTAATGAGGTGGTTGGAGGCCCTAGATAGCTTCAGGATGGGGGCTGCTCACCAAAAAGTCCAAGCCACAATTAGAGGGTTGGTCACAATTGGAGAAGCCTCAGCAGAAACCAACCCTGTGGACACTGTGATCTTGAACTTCTAACCGCCAAACCATGACAAAATACATTTCTATTGTTTAAGCTGCCCAACCTGTGATATTTTGTTACAGCAGTCCTAGCAAACTAATATACCCACTGCCCCCATGAGCTCAGCTCCTGACTTTTGGAGAGGGAAGAGGGTCAGGAGATTGAGTTCAATTACCAGTGGCCAACGATGTAATCAATCATGCTTATGTAATGGAACCAACATAAAGCCCCCTAAATGACAGGCTTCAGAGGAAAGCTTCCTGGTAGGTAAACATCACTGAGTGAAGAGAGGGTGATGGGTCCAGGGAGGGAATGGGGGCTCTGTGTCCCTCCCCAGTACCTTGCCCTACGTATCTCTCCCATTTGGCTATTTCTGAGTTGCATTCTTTATTTGAAAGTGATAATGGTAAGTAAAGTACTTTACTGAGTTTTGTGAGCAGTTCTAGCAAATTATCCAAATTGAAGGGAGAGGTTCATAGGATCCCCTTGACTTTGTATCCAAGTTGGACTGATGTGTGGGTAGCCTGGGGACCAGATACCTGCACCTGGCATCAGAAATGAGGGCAATCTTGGAGGATGGAGCTCTTAAGCCAGGGGTGGGGGGTCTGCACTCCCTCTGGGTAGTGAGTATCAGAATTGTTCTGAAATGTATGATATGTATTCGCTTTTCCAGAGATAATTGGTTGGTGAGAGGAAAAAAGTCTGCCCATTTGGTATCAGAAGTGCTGTAAATAAAAAATAGCTCAGAATGCCACAGACTTGGGTTTGAGTCATGACTCCGTGACTTTCTAGCCATGTGGCCTTTGTGGTCTTGGATACTTTGCTTAATGTCTGTTTTCCTTCTTAAAACGAGACTAATCTCTACCCTGTAAGGTGCTTGGTGGTTGCTGATTGAGGGTTAAAGGATGCAGTGACATTTCCAGTCTCTTAGCCAATGTGTCTGGGATGTGGTTAGATACTGCACAAATGGTAAATATTCATATTACAAAACAGGCCCCCAGAGTGGAAATGCTAGGCAAGAGTTTACAGCCTTTTGGGGATCTTGATAGCTATGGCCAACTTGCTTTCTAAAACATGCACACACTCATTTCAAATGAAAGCAAGTGGGTTTAGAACACTGCGGCAGTTTGTAACAGTTCCTTAATTGCTGTACATTTTATACGCTCCTTAACTAGTTGTATTTCCTCCTTGCTACTTGTCTGCTCATGTGTCTTTCGAATGGAATTTAGTTCCGTAAACACAAATAGCCATCTAGTTTGTGTCGGCGCTGTACTAGGTGGTAGAAATGCAAAGATAATAGGATGCAGTAGGTGTTTGGAACTTTAAATCGGCTGGGAAGAAAAACACATGGCTCGGTGTACTTCAGTGTGATACATGCAGATGATACATACGTACAGGGAAAGACAGGAGAGAGTAACGAATTCCTTTGCTAATTTCTCTCTCGATGCGTTAGCAATTTTCTTTAATTCATTTGTGAATAGTTGACCAGTTTAAATGTCAAACCGACCAATATTTCTGTTTGTGACAATAACAAGTCAAAATCCAAGATTCTCTTCTTTGTCTACTCTCTTCTCTTCAAAAAGCACATTCCTATTTGCATAAATACAGAACATTCAGAACCCAAGAAGGTGGAGTTGACAAAGTGGAGGGATAGTAGACACTGCACATATGAAGTAAGCAGGAAAGCAACCCTCTGAGTCTACATTTTCATACAACATTAGTAAGAAAAAAGGATATGAACTGAAAAGAAGGGTGTGGAAATCAGGTGTGAACCAGCCATGTTGAAACTCTGCCTGGAATGGTGGGATGGCGGTCCCAGTTGAATTTTTCCGAAAAGGCTGCTTGGTAAACGTTTGGATTTGCATTCAAAGAGGCAGATTGAGGTCCACTCTGTGAGAAGAAAGTGCAGTGATTTACATATGTTGGATAAGAGGCCTTTGTGTCCTGTTTGTATGCATGGCTTGACTCCAAGCTCTGGCCAGTTATCTCTTAAAGAGGCCTTTCCCAAGGTGGCTCTTTGATTATTTTCAAAAGTATTCTTCATTGCTTCCTGCATCTTGCATGGCGCCCACAGGCTGTGGGTCCTTCTTGCCCTCTGGCCCACAAGCAACTTACCTGAGAGGTGAGTTTGGGAAGAGAAAGTAGCGTGCCCCTTTCCTCCTCCTCCTCCAGCTCTCCTCTTGTAGAGTGGTCCTACAGCCTGATCTCTACAGATGCTGTTAAAGCGGAGAGCTTAGGGTGAGGATTTCCTTGGATTGGGGATCCTCGGTGTCATCTTTAGACAACAGTTACCATTTCTTGGGGTGACTTGGATTTCCAGATGACCCACGTCACATCTAATGCACATCTAATTTAATCCTCACAGGGCTTACTCTGCTCATCATTTATTAAGGATTGACATTTGTATAATTGAGTTAGGGCCCATCATCACTTTAAGATTCATGAGTAACTGATATTATGGTTTTTGGGATGCCAAGACACCCCAGTTCCCTGCCTGTATCTGGAATCAACAGAAAGAGAAAGATACAGAGAGGGGTCAGGTGGAGATAAAATACCATCTCTTTATGACAAAGTCTGAGCTTGAGAATGTGGGGCTGATGGGTGGCAGCAATGGCCTCGCTAATCCTAAACCCCAGAAGCAAATGGAGCCAGGCCCCTGGAGCCCTTCCCCCAACCACAGACAGGGTCTTACTGCAATTTACCACTGGGAGAGTGGAGCAGAGCAGAGCAGTGGGCATGGTGCCTGTGGTCAGGGAGGCAAGAGAGGAGAATAAAAGGGGGTGCCCCACTTTCTCTTCCCAAACTCACCTCTCAGGTAAGTCACTTATGGGCCAGAGGGAGAGAAGGACCCACAGTCTATGGGTACCATGCTTGGATGCAAGGTTTCTCAGCAGCAGCGCTATTGGCATTTTGGGTTGGATGGTTCTTTGCTGGGAGGGACTGTGATGCACACTGTACGACGTTTGGCCGCATCCCTGGTCTCAACTCATTAGATGACATAGCACTCTCCAAACCCTCCCTCCTGACAATCAACAATAGCTCAAAGGTTGCCAATGTTCCCTAAAAAGGCAAAATTACCCCCGGTGGAGTAATTCCACTTCTCCAGTGTAAGGTCTCTCCAAAACGTAAAGACTGGGAGTAGGGAATTGAAACCACAAAAGAAACTGCAGGCAGCGCCCTCCTCAGTCACATCAGTCAGCATCCAGCAGGCTCCTACGTTCTTCCCGAGCTCCCGCGTCATACCTCCCTGTCCCTTGCCTCCAGCCTCTGTTCCTGTAAGTGCCTCTCCGGTGGGTTATTTGAGTGCAGTAAATACCTGGCCTTTTGCCCCTCCTGTGCCTGCATGCATGTCTGCCCCCTCCCAGTGCCTGGCACATTTTGCTGTACCTGGAGCCTCTTTTGTATAGGTCAGAAAGGTATTGATTCTAGATAAAGTTTCCCAGATATTGGAAGAAAAAAATAGAGGAGAGTATTTCCCCATATTAATCTTTAACTGTCACTGTAATTGCCTCAAATCACTTTATGCATCGTCTGACCTGCCAATCACATAGATCTCACCCAGCACAGAAAAGCAGAGACTCTGAAATAGTAGAAAGAATAGCAAGTGATCATCATATCCACCGTGCTGGCTCCAAGCCCAGGACTCGCACAAAGTACCATTAAATGGTGATAATAGTCACATATATTGCTTTCTTCACATTTTGAGTCCTCTCAAAAAATGTTCCATATTCATCATTTGTATGCATTTGTCTTGGATTCAGGCTATACTTTGCTAGTTTTATGATACATGTAGCTAATTAGGTCGAGTATAGGGGCAAAAGTAACTTATTTTGCAAAGCATGCTCACTTGAAATTGCCTCAATAATTGTATGAGCTATTTTAGGAATCAGAGCTAACATAAGATTAATTAGAGGACCCTTGTCCACATCAGTCAGACAAGGAGCCTCCAAGGAGATGAGTCATTGAATCTGTGTATCTACTCTAAGGCAGAGAAATACACATTCTTCTCATGATTTCATGATTCTTAATAGGAATGCATAAGAGACTAGACGTTGCTGAGTCAACCTTCAATGTTCTTGGCATCTTCAATAATACACCATTCTCCTCGAAAACATTTCAATAAGTTCAATGCTGGGCAGTTCTAATTGTTAAAATGTTCTACCTTACATGGTGGCAATGTCTGCTTCTCTTTAACTTCATTCTTTTTTTTTTTTTTTTTTTTTTTTTTTTTGAGACGGAGTTTCACTCTTGTTACCCAGGCTGGAGTGCAATGGCGCGATTTCGGCTCACTGCAACCTCCGCCTCCTGGGTTCAGGCAATTCTCCTGCCTCAGCCTCCCGAGTAGCTGGGATTACAGGCACGCGCCACCATGCCCAGCTAATTTTTTGTATTAGTAGAGACGGGGTTTCACCATGTTGACCAGGATGGTCTCGATCTCTTGACCTCGTGATCCACCCGCCTCGGCCTCCCAAAGTGCTGGGATTACAGGCGTGAGCCACCGCGCCTGG
This sequence comes from Aotus nancymaae, assembly GCF_030222135.1. Taxonomy (NCBI): domain Eukaryota; kingdom Metazoa; phylum Chordata; class Mammalia; order Primates; family Aotidae; genus Aotus; species Aotus nancymaae. The sequence continues at coordinate 43,481,668 of NW_026988435.1, read as the reverse complement.
CCCTTTAACTTCATTCTTAAAGGAAGGGAGGGTCCCAGGGACATATAATAGATTTTTGCCTTCTGCCCACTGCAGTCATTGCAGAATCTTCAGAACTCTATCACATTTGTCCCATATGATGGCCCCTTGTTCCTCCGCCATCCTTGTTTCCCTCTGTTAGGGGTTGAATGGTGTCCCCCCAAAACTCTTATGTTGAAGCCTTAACCCCCATCCCCAGAAGCTGACTGTATGTGGAGATGGGCCTTTAAAGGGGTAATTAAGTTAAAATGTGGCCTATAGAATGGGCTTTGATTAAATATGACCAATATCCTGATAAGAAGAGGAAATTAGGACTCACACAAAAAGGGGATGTGAACATACGTCGAGAAGTCACTTTCTATAAGCCAAGGACAGAAGCCCCAGGACAAACCGACCCGGTGGATACTGCAAACTTGAACTTCTAACCTCCAGAACCATGAAAATGTAGCTTTCTGTTGTTTAAGCCGTCTGGCCTATGGCATTTCGTTACAGCAGCCCTAGCAAACGAATACACCCACTGCCCCTGTGAGCTACAACCTCGACTTCTTCCTCCTCATCGTGAGGACTATGATGGCACCTGCTTCGTGGGTTGATGGGGAATTCCGTGAGATCATGCAGTATCTGTCATGGTATTTAGTGAAAGTGTCTTCTTGTTAACATTATTCTCATTATCACTCCTATTACTGTATTACCTGTGTTTAAGCAACTAACAAAAACATTTAATACAACAAAATTAATACTAGCCTAACTTCATATTACTTCAGAATCTGTAAGGTTGACTTTGACCCATTCCTAAATACTTCTTCAGAACAGTCACGCTTATTTATGGCTCACATCCTCATTACCAAACCTTCCTTACTGAAGCTAAGATTTGTTGCGTCTGATATTCTTCTAGTTTACTGGCCTCATACTTTAAAGAAACAATTAACAAATATTTAAATTATTTTGTTTTTAAATGCATAGAGTTGGTCCAAATATGCAAACATAAAAACAGTTCTTCTGGTAGTGACTTGGGGTCATAAGTTTACTTTCTATGGGCTGAACGTTTTTCTGATGGTAACAGAATCACTCCATAATATTTTGTAACATTTTCTTTTTTGAGCTTTGGTAATCACTGAGTTGCATGTGCTAGATATATTGTTAATATTGTACTGTAGTTGCCACCAGATATGCAAGTATTCTAAGTGCACTGATTTGAAATCTGGAGTATTGTGAGTCCGGGATCTTGCTCCTGCCCCTTCCTCTCTTGCAGTTCGTGTTGTCTTGGCAACAGTCTTACGAGCACATCACGTTGAGTGGCCTCACGTGGAGACAGCATCATGGGCTGGACAGCATGCCGGGCTCGTGGTCCTGGGGCATCCTTGATAGACTGTATGGGAATTATTTCCTGCTTATAAAATCTTGTAATCATATCAGATTAGAACAGTTATGTCTTTACAGATAAGATTTGATTTTTTTCCAACAGTGGGAATGCTGTGACTGGCACCGTCTTCACACCCTCTCTTGGAAATTTGTGATCCTCGGTCGGTTTAATTTAAAACATTCCAGTAGTAACTTTCAGACGTTACAACTCAATTTTATTTTCAGAAGTCATGAAGGAAATATTTAACAAGTCTTATTCCTTTAAGTTTAAAAATGTTCTGCAGAATTCATTTGCAACAGCCGGCCACCCACCCCAACCCCAACCTTCCAGAAAAAATATGCCTCCAGGACGTTTCTCCAAATGAAGTGTCAAGTCTAAATCAAGTCAAATTTCCAATGTGGAATAATGGACTTTATGTTGTGACCTTCTGTGCCCCAGGGGATGTTCGGGCCCATTACACAGTCGGCTGGTGCATATTAGGTATATGAGGAAAGGGACCTGAGCAGCTAGGGGGTTCTGCTCAGTGAAGCCCAAGCCACGTTTCATAGGTTCTGGGATTATTAATGGTGTGTCTAGTTGCCTTGAGAATGTTCAACTCCAGTCTGTTATGAATACTTAATAGCAAAGAGAATGTGATTCTTCTCTTTTCAGATAAGTTTCTGTGACTCGGTGAATTCATTCTAGTGTGATAGGCAAACTGTCAAAATTAATGAATTCCACCTGAGATTTGGTTGTAGTGCAATTGTAAATTAGCATTAATATCACAGTGTATATTGGACATGGTACATTTTCACCACAGATCTGGCCTAGAGCATGCCTTTGGGGGAATCCACTCTAAAAATCATATTTTCTGGTTTGTTTCAATTTTTGTTCATAGTTTTAATTCTGGAAGAAGTATATGAAAGTAGGTCATTAAGATTTTCTAGAACACACACGCAAAAAAGAAACAGGAAATAAATGTCATAACCAAAGACATATTAGCAGAGATGGTTTTGTTTTTGTGTGGCTCTGACTGAAGGATCTCGTCACTGAACCTCAGTCTATCTAAATGCAAGTGATTAAGGGACAAGATTCAGTTTATAAGGCTTTAGAGTGAGCCCCAAGAACTAACAGCGTACCGAGCCAAAGCACATCTTATTAAGAGAATTTTAAATAATTATTCTGCAGCAGTGTTTAGATCAATGGTGTTTTAAGTGGGGATCTGCACCTTTAAGGAGCTGGAAACAGAACTGTGTGTGACTGCTTTTTTTTTTTTTTTTTTCATAAGAAAGTACAAAACTTTTTTCTCATTCTCAAAGGGGTCTGAGCCCAAACACAGTCCCCGCTTAACTGGCAACCTAGCACCATATCCCAGCTCTGTTCCTCACAACAGAGTTCAAGGTTCATGTGGTTTCTCATCTCTAACATAAAAATAGTAGTAATAGCCTGTGAGGGGTATTTTGAGGATTAAAATAAGGTTTTGTATTTAGAGTACTTAGCATAATCCTAGCACATAATGTATATTCCATAAAAGCTAATTATTCAGTCATACCAAAAACAAAAGCAATAGTTACAGCTTTAAATTAAATAGAAAGCTTGAATGCACTTGGTGATATTTTCTTGGCAGAAATGGGGCTAGCGACTCATGTCAATGGAGACTGAAATATTGTCGTGTGTAAATGTGCCACCACTAAGTGAAGGCGCACACTCGGGCATCTTAGTGCTTTGCTGACACGCGATATGGAATCTTGGATAACTAATTCCTTCTCTTCTCTAGAGCTGTGGCTTCTCACGTAGTGTAGTCTGTAAAAATAAACATTTATAGGATTAAATGTGACAACGATGAGTGAAAATGCTTGGGAAGGGCTAATATGCTGTGCAAATGAACAGGTGGCATTAAGAACCATGGATAGTGGGCCAGTCATGGTGGCTCATGCCTGTAATTCCAGCACTTTTGGAGGCTGAGGTGGGTGGATCACCTGAGGTCAGAAGTTTGAGACCAGCCTGGTCAACATGGCAAAACCTCATCTCTACTAAAAATACAAAAAATTAGCCAGGCATGGTGGTGGGTGCTTGTAATCCCAGCTACTCGGGAGGCTGAGGCAGGAGAATCGCTTGAACCCAGGAGACAGAGGTTGCAGTGAGCCGAGATTGCACCATTGCACTCCAGCCTGGGCATCAAGAGTGAAACTTCATTTCAAAAGAAAAAAAAATCATTTATAGTGAAAACTTAATTTTAAAATACTATATATCACTAAGATTTATTTATTGATATTTAATTGAATTTAGCCCAACAGTCTTGTATTCAAGAAGTATTAAATATTTGTTGAGACTTTGCCACATGCTAGAAACTGTTGTAGGAATTGGGGATACATCAGAGAATAAAATCAACTGAAATATTTACTTTTTAGGAACCAAAATTTTAGAATAGGTTTAGAGGCAGACAGTCCAAGCAAATATAACAAGTAAATGATCCAGTGCACTAAAGATGCTGGGCGCCATGGAGAGCAAGCGCAGGCGTGGGTCGGAGGGGGAGCCCCAGCAGCGCAGCTGCGCCTTTATCAGGCAGGCAGAGCAAGCATCCCTGAGTGGCAGATGGCACAGCCAAGACTGGAAAAGGTGAGGGAACGAGCCAGGGAGTTTCCATGAGAAGAGCATCCCAGGTGCAGGGAGAGCAGGTACAGAGTGCCAGACGTGGGAGCCTGCAGGGGCGGTCTGGAGATGGCAAGGAGGCCAGTGTGGCTGGGGTGGGATACCCTGGGGAGGGTGGTAGGAGGTGACATCAGAGAAGGAGCAGTGAGGATGGGTCCTGTAGGAAGACAGGTTTTTACCTGGAGAATGGGGACCTTTTCTAAAGCTCAGAGCAGAGGCCAAAGATGGCCTGAGCTGTCTTAACTGGATCACGCTCACTGATGGGAGCTGATGGATGAGTGTGTGTATAAGGGACCAGGGTAGAAGCAGAGAGACCCATTGGGCACTGGGAAGAGATGATGGTAGATGGGACCAGGGAGGCAGCAGAGGAGATGACACAAGGCAGATGCAGGTTTATTTTGAGGGTACAGCTAAGGGACTTCTTGATGCTGTGAATGTAAGATATGAGGAAAACAGGGACCTCAAGGGCATCCACGTGCTTGGTTTGAGCAGCTGTTGAGAATGATACCCTTTACTACTTTGATTAAAACTCTCATGTTTTAAGGATAGAGTAGCTTTGAGTGTACCTTGTGTGGCTCTTACTAAAAAATGTGCGGAAGACTCACATTCATGAGCAGGAAGACAAGATAACTTCTGAAGTTTTAAGAACGCTGGATCCCAGAATGGCTCTATCTAAGTGGACAAGGAAATTAGGACCACAATTTAACCAGGGTTCCAATCAACAGGTTTTCTAGTCTTGTGTGTTTGAAACTCCTAATAAGCTCTGTAGGTGAGATTTCTGCTCGTGTGTTCTCCATCGTTGAGAGCCTGTGAGGTGTCAGTAAGCCTCCATGTTGACTGACGTAGGTGAGAAGGTCTTTTGTTTTTCATTGTTTATAACAGGATACCTGACACTGGAATTATAGAGAAATATAATATTTATTTCCTATAATTATGGAGGCTAAGAAGTCCAAAGTTGAAGGGCTACATCTGGTGAGGGTCCTTTTGCTGAAGAGGACTCAGAGAAGAGGGGGCTGGGTATGCCAACTCAGCTCTCTCCTCCTCTTATTATGAAGCCACCAGACCTACTTCTGTGGCAACCCACCCACTAATCAGCTAACCCATTACTCCATCAATCTGTTCATGGATTGATCTATTCATGAGGGCAAAGCCCACACGACTCAATAACCTCTTAAAGGCCCTACCTCTCAATACTGCCACATTGGGGATTAAATTGCAACATGAGTTTTAGTAGAGGCAAGTATTCAAACCATAGCAGAGAACCAGACACATTGCGGAGCGTCCACTTGGACGGCGCTATTCTCCATAAGGGTTGGTTCGGGTTCCTTCTGATCATGATTGGAATTAGACAGACTCTCTAGAAACACACTAATTTATAGACTTGGCTTTCTATGAGTACTTTGTTTTCCTGTTAAAGCTGTCTCTTCTGGTGTTCAGACCCACATTTTTAAGTTATCTTTTATGCTGAAATTCTTAATCTTTCAAGTGTAGATATGGATTTACCTTAGTTTTATGGACTGTGAATGCCCTCTTCTCTTATCTACATAACGATACTACCATTTGGGTTAGATCAATATTTATGATTTACATTATTATGACCATGTAAATATTAGCTGCAGCTGAGCCACATAGTATATTATGAACATTTTTCCCTTTCTATTATAGCTTTGTGTTTTCCCTAGGATTAATAATCACTTGCTTCTCTGTTTACTTTGTTTTCCCTGCATGTGTTACTAATTCATTCCCCAAATTCTCCAACAAGACTAAATATTCATCTTAATACATTCAGATGCATTAGCACGTTTGAATGTTTATTTTTTTCTTGGAAACGTCTCTCCAGGAGCCTTCTTTCTGCTTCAATCTGGACTGATTTCTGCTATAGGTTTGTCGTCCTGTTATCTTTCAGTCATTCTGGAAATTCCTTTTATTTCTCACCTATGTTGTACCCTCTGTTTTTTGTGTATCGTATATTCTTTCTTTATTTGCAACCTTTTAATTCATTTTTAGTTGCTTTTTGAAGAAGAGTACATGAGAGGGAAAAATTTTGACTTTGCATTATCTAAAATTGTCTTCATTTACTTGTTGGATACTTTGAGTGTGGAATTCTAGGTCAGTCTCATACCTTGCTTTATAAATGGGTGCACTGAGGTCCAGAAAAGGCAGGCCCTTGGTCTCTACACTCCTAGGTCAGAACCTGACAGCAGATGCCAACTACAGAGAACCCCAGCAATGATGGCATCTTTTCTCACAAATAAATGCTTTCCCACCTCCACAGACGTCTGCCTTAAGTTACATTTAAGTGTAGATTCATTGTCCATGCACTCAGTGCTCTGTGAGCAGCTGGTGTAGAAGGATGACAATACCTTTGCTGCATTCAAGGTACCAATGTTTTAGCGATGAATAAAGTCACATACACGAACAATCTCTTGATATGCAAGGGTGAAAATATAGCAATGGATCAGGTGGCATCAGTACAGGTGATGATAAAGTCAGGTCCATCCCTGCTTTGGAGACAGTAGGCATTGCTGACAAGAAAAGGCAACTGGAAGCATCTACACTTTGTCACTGTCCCCCATCCTGCCATGGAAGCTTCATTGAAATGGAAATAAAGGAATTTACACACACTCTAAGGACACAGGAGAAGAGAGATGGGATGCTCGAAGTCATGAAATGTCAGTGGCAATGGATTTAACATAGTGGAGAAAGCCACAAGAAGTCATGCTAGAGGAAGCAGTGAGCAGGTATCCCATTCAGAACAAGCCCTGGAAAGGCTGGTGAATTCGAGGGACCAGATTAGACTGGAGTCAATCCTCCAAGAGTGTCTTTCAAATTTAAAAAACTGTCATCACTTATGACTTAGGGTTTGTTTGCATTTATGAGAATGGTCATTTGTTTCTAAAACATAAAGTAAAACCTGTACTGTGCAGCCATAAAAAAGGATGAGTTCATGTCCTTTGCAGGGACATGGATAAAGCTGGAAAACCATTCTCAGCAAACTGATCCAAGAACAGAAAACCAAACACCGCATGTTCTCACTCATAAGTGAGTGTTGAACAATGAGGACACAGGGACACAGGGAGGGGAACATCACACACCGGGGCCTGCTGGGGGTGGGGAGGCTAGGGGAGAGATATCAGGCGGTCGGGGGTTGGCAAGGGCTAACATTAGGAGAAATACCTAATGTAGATGATGGGGGGATGGATGCAGCAAACCACCATGGCACTTGTGTACCTATGTAACAAATGTGCATGTTCTGCACACGCACCCCAGAACTTAAAGCATAATAAAAAAAAACTTGTGCATTACATGAAGAAGGAAATTACTTAAAACATTAGATTTCTCTAAGTCCTTAGGCCAGAGCAAAGTGAAAAATGGAATATTTCTTTACATAGTGAAGTTCTAGCAAAATAAAATAATGCTCAGCAGTATCTTAGTCAATGAGACTAAGAAGAACTTACATCTTTTTATCATTTCACTTAATGCTGGAGTGAAAGATTTAATTACTGGACTTGAATTTTACATTTTTATGCTAAGGCACCATTGCAGTCTGGTTATAATTCATTTTGCTCTTTAATCATAGAAGAAATAGTTCAGTTGGCTTTGATTGACGTCCTCTTCCCCTTCCCTTTGATAATCTTATTGTTGCTTCACTGCTTTGGTGGTTACCGTTTCATGTTGCCATGTTCCTGGACATTCAATTTTGTGATTGTCTTTCCTCTCTCTCTCCAAGTCTTTGCCTTTTAATCTGCAGAAAGCAATCCTGTTAACGTTACTGTGATGTTATCTTTATTTCTCTCTGTTCTTTCTGCTGATGCTCTTCATTTGTAATTCTTTACATAAATCTGCACTCATCTCTCTTTCTTCATTAATTTGCTCTATTCTTGTTCCCCACTTTTTATGCTTCCAAATCCTAAGGAGCCATTTACATCATTTTGGTTTATTCACGTGCTTTACTCCCTGTGATCATAATTCTCGCTGTGTCTTCTGCTTCTTCCAAATTGCTAGCCACTTTCATGCCTTTTGAAACTTTTGAGCTTAAAATGTAAATGCTGGAACATAGCAAACCACATACATATTATTCATTACAGAATCTGTATTCCTGTCTGAAAATGTACATTTAACCCCCAGCAATGTTAATGAGAGTGACTTTCATCCATCCAAAAGGATGGAGAGACTTTTATCTCTAAAATGAATTCCCTGTACACATATGGAAATAATTCTCTAGAAGGGGATTGCAAACAATATTCAGACATTTTCTGGGTGAAACACTAAATATATATATATATATATATATATATATATATATTTTTTTTTACTTTTTTTCTCCAGAGCTTTGTAAAACCCATAGCAAAAATCAGGATTTTTCCTTCTTGTTGCAAAATCAGTACAAATATTGGATAAAAAGAACATTCTTAAAGTAGCTAAAAGCTCAGAAGTGTATTCTTATGGCACCTCAGAAATTCTTTTTGTCAGCCACTCATCCTTGTGGTCCCTTGATAGCTATATAATGGAATTTAGATTATAGTAGGTGATGTATATAAAATACAGATCAAGTGTTACTTCTTAAAAGGAATCTCTTTAGTTATATATAGAATGAAAACCATAATATTTTTCTTTTAAACATTTATTTATTCATTCAATAAAAACGTGAGGGCTTCTATTATGTATCAGCAAGCACACCAGCTGCCTCTAAGAATAAGATTGCATCATCTCATATGAAGTGTGCTTGCCCTCTTCTAGATTACAGTGTAGTGAAGTGCATATGCCAAATAGCTATGAAAACAGTGATGAAAATATGATGCAGGAAGAAGGTAGGAAGTGGGGTCTATTATGAAAGATAGAAGACCAGGAATAAATTATAAGGAATTGGTGTTTAGCTGAGATTCAGAGAATGTGTAGGAGCTAACTGGATAAAGAAGGGTGAAGCGTTTCAGCAAAGAGCCTAGTACCAGTGCAGGCCTGGTTGGAAAGGGGGTTGGGACCTAGGACACTAAAGAGAACAGTGTGGCCAGACCCTAGTGAATGACAGGTGTGAGATGACATTGAATTTTTTTCTACTCACAGTTTATTAACCTCCATCATGCAAGAATGCAACCTAAATCTCAATAAAAAACGCTGACATGTTACTCTATTGGTAGTTACCACATTAAAAAAAAAAAAAAAAAAAAAAGAGATCCGTCTCTCAGTTCTCCTTTTAGATTTGATGTTTTTTACTTTAATTCCAGCAGATTTGTTTCATGTCCTTTGAAACTCTTTTATGAGGTACATAGACATTTAGGATTGTTATGTCCTCTTGATAAATTGACCACTTTATCATTTGGGAATAACCATCTGTCCCTAGTAAGATTTCTTATTCTAAAATCTATTTTGATATTAATATAATCACTCCAACTTTCTTTTTTTTTTTTTTTTTTTTTTTTTTTTGAAGATAACAAACAAACAGCCAACCAATATTTAATTTAAACCTATGAAATGCTATGCGATTACTGAGGAGTGATTTACTTCCAATTATATAGTCACCTTTGGAATAGGTGTGAGGTGGTAATGTATGTTTTGTGTATTTGAAGTGGAGAGTACTATAAATGTTTATTAAGTTTACTTGTTCCGGGTCTGAGTTCAAGTTCTGAATATCCTTGTTAATTTTCTATCTCGTTGATCTATAGAATCGTTAGCTCTTCTTGTTGCATTGATCCTTTTGCCATTATGTAATGTCATTCCTCGCCTCTTTTGATCTTTGTTGCTTTAAAGTCTACTTTATCAGAGGTGAGAATTGCATCGCCTGCTTTTTGTTTATTAGTTTATTTTTACTCTCTGTTCAATTGGTAAATCTTCCTCCTTCTCTCTGAGTCTTTGTGTATTGTTTCATGTAAGATGGGCCCGGATGCAGCATACCGATGGGTTTTGGCTTTTTATCCAATTAAAATATATGTAAGTTTAATATCAGCATTTGATGCTAGCTGGCTGTTTTGCCCATTAGTTGATGTGAATTTTTTATTGTGTTAAAGTTCTTTGCTTTTTGATATATTTTTGGAAAGGCTGATATTGGTTGTTCCTTTATATGTATAGTGCTTCTTTCAGAAGCTCTTGTAAAGCAGGCCTGGTGGTGGTGAACTCTCTAAGTACTTGTTTGTTCTCAAAAGATTTAATTTTTCCTTCGCACATAAAGCTTAGTTTGGCTGGATAGGAAATTCTGGGTTGAAAGTTCTTTTCTTTAAGGATGTTAAATATTGGTCCCCACTCTTTTCTGGCTTGTAGGGTTTCTGCTGAGAGATCTGCTGTAAGTCTGATAGGTTTCCCTTTATGGGTAACCTGAACTTTCTCTCTAGCTGCCCTTAGTATTTTCTCCTTCATTTCAACCCTAATAAATCTGGCGATTATGTGCCTTGGGGTTGGTCTTCTTGAAGAATATCTTTGTGGTGTTCTCTGTATTACCTGGAGTTGAATATTACCCTGCCTTGCCAGGTTGGGAAAATTTTCCTGAATGATATCCTGAAGAGTATTTTCCAACTTGGATTCATTCTCTTCATCACATTCAGGTACACCTATCAAACGTAAATTAGGTCTTTTCACATAGTCCCATATTTCCTGGAGACTTTGCTCATTCCTTTTCATCCTTTTTTCTGCATTCTTGTCTTCTCGTTTCATTTCACTGAGCTGGTCCTCGACTTCTGATATCCTTCCTTCTGCTTGATCAATTCGACTGTTTAAACTTGTGCATGCTTCGCGAAGTTCTCGTGTTGTGTTTTTCAGCTCCATCAATTCACTTATATTCTTCTCTAAATTGTCCATTCTCATTAACATTTCGTCAAACCTTTTTTCAAGGTTCTTAGTTTCTTTGCATTGGGTTAGAATAAGTTCTTTTAATTCACAGAAGTTTCTTATCACCCACGTTTGGAAACCTGCTTCTGTTATTGGAACACCCGTGTAATCTATTAAGCCTTGTTCCGTTACTGATGAGGAATTGCAATCCCCTGTAGAGGGAGAGGCATTCTGATTTTGAGTATTCTCTACCTTTTTACGCTGGTTTCTTCCCTTCATTATATATTTGTCCGTCTGTCGTCTTTATAATTACCGACTTTCTAACTGGGTCTCTGACGTCCAACTTGTTGATTCCCTGCGCCGAAATCTGAGCAATCCACTGAGCCGGCCAAAACAGCGGTGTTAAGATTGATGGTGCTTTTCTGCCCGGGAATATCCGGACTCTGCACCAAGAACTGGCGTGCTAAGGCACCAGCAAAACCGCCACGCCGGCCACAAGAGTCGCCCTGGCGACCCGTGGAGCTCCTCCACTGGGAATCTCGAGGTCCGTGAGCAACTAATATTCGTCTGAAAGTGTGGCGTCCTCTCGTTCTTTGCGCTTTCACTGGGAGGTACGTGCCCGAGCTGCTAATCATCAGCCATCTTGCCAACTTTCTTTAGAGTAGTGTTAGCTTATATTTTTTCTATTTTTTCTTTTAATCTGTCAGTTTCTTTATATCTCTAATAGAATTTCTCCTGGATAGCATATAGTTAGGTCTTGATTTTTTATCTGATCTGACAATGTTTTACTTTTAATTAGAGTGTTTAGGCAATATATATTTAATGAGATCATCAATTTGGTTTAATTTAAATCTATCATTTTGCTAATTGCTTCCTATTTTTCCTATCTGTCCTCGGTTACTTTATTTTTCTCTTTCTTGCCTTTTTTTGGATTAATGGGATTTTTTTAAATGATCAATTTTACCTGCATTAAAGGATTAACATGTAAGTTTTGTTTTTATTTTGCGTCGTAAGTACTTGCTTTTAGAGTTTACCGCATCCATCTTCCAAGTAACATGGCTTACTTTCAAATAATATTAGACCACTAATTTACAGTAGGACCTTACAACAATAATTTTTTATTTCCTCCTTCCTCCTGCCTTTGTGCTACTACTGTTGTTCATTTTATCTATATGTTACAAACCTCACAATGCATTATTATTACTTTAACAGTAATATATCTTGACAATTTTTTTAAAGTTGGAAAATATGACCTTATATTCACCCAAATGTTTAACATATTTGTCACTCTTCATTTCTTTATGAAGTTACAAATTTCCATCTGATATTATTTCTTTTCCTCCTGAAAGACTTTGTTTAACTTTTTTTTGTGTTGCTAGTCTACTGACAATGAATTCTCAGCTTTTGACTGTCTAGAAAGTAATTTTGTCTATATGAAATTTTTTCTGCACATAGAACTTTAGGTTTACAGATTTTTCTTTCCTTTCTCTTTAAAAAAATGCTTCAAATTTCTCTCTCCTTGTCTTCTATTTTGCATTGCTTCTGATGAGAATTCTGTTGTCATTCTTATCTTTGTTTCTCTAAATGTAACATGTATTTATTTTTTTAATCTGGCTGCCTTTAAGATTTTTTCTTTATACTGGATTTGAAAAATTTAATCATGTGTCATGTTATGGTTTTCTACATGCTTCTTCTGTTTGGTGTTTGTTGTATTTGATGGATATTTGAGATTCTAGTGCTCATTGAAGTTTGAAACATCTGTACATTGTTCGACTTTTTTTCTGTATCTCATTTTCCTCCTAGAACTCCAAGTATATGTATATTAGGCCAAATGATATTGACCCATATCTCAGAAGTTTTGTGTTTATTGTTTTTAAGCCTTTTTAAAACTTGTTTTTTAAGTTGGGTAGTTTTAATTGCTCTGTTTTCTGGTTCATTGACAGTTTCTTCTGAAGAGTATAATCTGCTGTTAACCCTATTTGTCTAATTTTCATTGCATGTATTATATTTTGCAACTCTAGAAGTTTCATTTGACTGTTTTATTCCTCGCTTGGCTGTCTGTATTTTCTCCATTTCTCTCATCAGTGAGCTCTTCCTTTTTCCTACTGTCTTACACATATTGCAGAATATTTATAAGAGCTATGTTAATATGCCACAAACTGTATCGTCTCTCATTCTGTGTCTTTCTATGAAATAGTTTACTCCTAATACTAGGCCATATTTGCCCTATTGTATCCAATTTTTTGCTGAATGCCAGATGTTGTAAATTTTATATTATTGATTGATAGAGTTTGTTGTTCTCTATTAATTATTGTCAAAGTTTTTTGGTGTGCAGTTAAATTACTTGAACTCAGTTTGTTCCCTTCTAGGATCACTTTTAAATTTTGTTATGACTAATTTGGGCCCTGCAGCTGTGTGATACGCTTCTGAGTACTCAATCTGATGTTCCATTTATTAGAAGTTCTTACCTCTTTTTTCTAGTTGAAACATGAGCTATTTTCTCCCGTGTGAGGTTCACAGGTTTTCACCTGATTCTTTCTGGTGTTCCTTATCCAACCTCGGTAGTTTTCTTACACACATGGAAATGCCAGCACACAGTTAAGGACTCATCAAAGGGAAGCTTCTTCAGCTCTCTGGAGCTCTCTTTCTATATAACTTCCTTCTCTCTGCTTTGTAAATTCTAGCAGCCTTCATCCCCTCAAGTGTCATACTTGGTCTCCCTAATTCTACAATTCCCCCAAGTTTTATTTAAATTTCCTCCTTTTGGAATTATCTTAGAAACCCAGGAAGTAAGCTGAAGCACTCACGTGGCCCACTTTGTTTCCTTCTTTCATGTTTTTTTGTTATTGCTGTTGTGTACTGCCTGGAGGTTTAGTTAAGACATAGGATCAATTCCGTTCTCGTTCTGTGTTTTTGTTTGTTTGTTTTATGATGGACAGAGACAGAATTTCCTATTTCTAAGTGATGACAGTTGCACATCATTTCAGTGCTTGGGAGAAGATAGAATGACTGAAATGTATTAAAGTTAAAGGCACAATTTCTATAACATATGAGCAGATTTTTATAACCTGACTTGGAATCACTTCATAGAAGCTTGGAATGCTTTCCAAGTCATTATGAGCCAACTGATTTGTGATTGTCTGATCCAGATGACACTGAATTTCTAAGTATTTATTCAAATATAAAAACAGTTTGGAGTCTCAGAATCAGCCAAATATTATGCTTTGTAGATATGTTTACCTAAGGCTGAGTTATATTCCCTTTCATTTTGAAGACCTTTACACAAGCAGTTCATTTTAGTAAGCATACACACTCACATATTCCCATGAAATCAATAAAGGTAATTTGAACCCAAATGACATTTCCATTTAAAATGAAGGTACCCAATTTGCAAATTTGATAGCCTGTTTTAGTTCTCATGTTTTCTGACCTCTCTGAAGCAATTGACACTGTTGAAAACTGTTGGTTAACTTTCCAAAACGTCTTTTTGCTTCTAAAACAATACTCCCTAGGGTTTGAGCTACTGATGTCATATTTCCTATCTATCTCCTTCATGATTCTTTTCCAGTTTCTTTAAACCCTTTTAATTTTTTAATTGGAATGTCAAATATACACAAATCACTATGTACACATGCAGTGCGCCCAGCACCTAGATTGAGAAAAAGAACATAGCCTGCACCTTGGATGCCACCTTATGTCCTTTTCCATTCTCCACACCTGACCCCACCCCCGTGGGCAAACTTTATTCTCACTCTCAACATCATAGATTAGTTTTTCCTATTTTAACGTTTGATATAAATGGAACAATACCGTGTAAATTCCTCTGGTGTCTTTTTGCTTTTCTTCACCATTATAGTTGTGTGAGTTATGATATTTTATGTGCAGATTATTCATTGTTATTGGTATGTAGTAATGCAAGGTGCAAATATATCACACTATATCAATTTTATTATTGGTTGATATTGGGAAGTTTTCAGTTTGTGACTCTTATGACTAGTTGCTGCTGTAGATATTCCAGCATGTATTTTTTTGGTGAACATATGCCTGTGGTTTTGTTGTATAAATACTTAGGAGTGAAATTGTTGAGTCACAGTGCATGCATGTGTTCAGCTTTAGTAGATAGTGGTAACTTTCCACAGTAACTTTACTGATTTACATTCCTACCTGCAGTGTTCGAGGGTCTTGTGGCTCCACATTCTTAAGACCCTCAATATATTCTTTCTTTTCCACTGTAGTTATCCTGGTGGATGTGCAGTAGTACCTCATTGCACTTTTAATATGCCTTTTCTTGATGAACAATGGCATTGAAGCACTTTTTTATGTACCTATTGGCCATTTATATATTGGCCTTTGTGAAGTGACTGTTCACATCTTTTGTCTTTTTTTTTTTTTTTTTCTTTTTGGAGACAAGGTTTCACAGGTGCTGCTCAACATGGATTGCAATGGTACGAACTCGGCTCACTGCAACTTCTGCTTCCTGGGCTCAAGCGATCCTCCCACCCCTGCTTCCTGAGTAGCTGGGACTACAAGAGCATGCCACCATGCCCAACTAACTCTTTGTAGAGAGAGGTCTTGCTATGTTGCTCAGGCTGGTCTTGAACTCCTGGGCTCAAGCAGTCCGCCCACCTCAGCCTCCAAAAGTGCTGAGATCACAGGCGTGAGCTACTGCGCCCAGTGCTTTGGTCCATTTTTGTTGGACTATCTTTTTATATTGTTTTTTTGAAGTTCACTATGTATGTGGGGTACAAATCTTTTATCAAATATTATTTTCCTACCTTATAAAATACTACCTATCCCTGAGGATTTACTTCTGGTTTTTGTCTCTTCTTGTTCTTTACACTTGGTATGGATTGGCTGTGTCCCCACCCAGATCTCATCTTAAATTCCCACATGTTGTGGGAGGGACCCAGTGGGAGATAATTGAATCATGGGGGCAGGTCATCCTGGTGCTGTTCTCATAATAGTGAGTCTCATGAGATCTGATGGTTATTATAAGGGGAAGTTTTCTTGCACAACTTCTCTCTCTTTGCTTCCTGCCAGTCATGTAAGACGTGACTTGCTACTCTTTGCCTTCTGCCAGTATTGCGAGGCTTCCCCAGCCATGTGGAACTGTAAGTTCAATTATATCTCTTTCTCTCATAAATTGGCCAGTCTTGGGTATGTCTTTATTAGCAGTATGAAAACAAACTAATACAACACTTTCCTTGGAATATCTCACCCAGTGATAGGTTCTATTTCCCTGGCTGCCAAATCTGCCTCTAGGGTCTTGAACTCCTATTTCCAATTTGCTACTGGTGGCCCAAGGGCAGTGCCCTGTTTACCTTAGTGAAACTGGCATGTTTCTTTTACCAACCAGCTCTGTCTCGTAGGCTCCCTTTGTAATAGTGTAACTATGCAATTGGTCATGCAAGCAATTGAACTTGCCTCATGTTGACTTTTTATTTTCTTTACTCTTATTACTCCCACATCCCCGCCCACCAGTGTAGGTAGGATCGTATCAGACATATCCATAATTAGACCTTTTTTCTCCCTTCACACCACCAATGCCCAGCTGGCCTAGACCCCCAGCAGCGCAGTCTAACCAGGCTTTCTATCTACAGTCTTCTCTCTCTGACTAGTCAGCGTTTACTTTCTCAAACTTCACTCTGGGAAATTGATGTTCTCTGTCAAAACTTTCAATGACTCCCTACTTTTTAAAACAACTTTATTAAAATATAATTTATATACCATAAAAGAACCCACTTAAAGTATACAGTCTAATGGTTCTTTAGTGTATTCACAGATAAGGTGCCTTCACCACAGTCCACTTAAGCAGCTTTTCATCACTTCAAAAGAAACCCTGTATCTTTGAGCTATCACCCTCTTATCCTGCCCCCTTGCCTCTATCCTAACCATAAGTAAACGACTGATTGACTTTCTGTCTCTACAGATGTCCCTCTTCTGGACAGTTCATGTGAATGGAGTCATACAGTATGTGGCCTTTGGTGGGTGTAATCGAGGGTCATCCCCACTGTAGCGTTGCTAGTGCTCCATTCCATTTTATTGTGGAGTAATATCCCGTTGTAAGGCTAAGCCACATCTTGCTTACCTATTCTTCAGGTGATAGACACGTAGGCTGTTTCCACCATTGGCTATTATACATAATGCTGCTTTAAACTGCTTTAAACACTTGTACAGAGTTCTGTGTGGACATGTTTTTATTTCTCTTGGGTATGTGCCTAGGAGAAGAACTCCATACTTTCTGCAGGGCTAAGCACGTGCTTCTTAGCTTGGCATCTGACACTCTTTACAATCTCGACTTTATAATCAGCGCCTGGAATGTAACCTCCTGCCGGTCAGCGCCCTTCCAAGATTTGGTTATTAGTTTGGCTGCTGGTCGTGGCACAGTGCCAGGTATGTGGTAGTTGCTGAAGAGGTGTTTCCAGGATAAATGAATCTGAGGAATCTGTAGCTCTCTCAAAATCACACAACACTTAGCTGTGCACTGCCTTTCCTGCTTCCCAGTACCTTTTTATTACTCTCTTGACTGGGACAGCTCAATGTCCTAATATTTTTTAAGACTTCTGCCTAGAATGTGCTTTTCTTTCCTCCTCTGGAAAGTTGTTTCCATTTTTCCTAGTTCAGGTTACTTTATCACTTATGATCCTGTAGCATTTTGTGAATGTTTCTGTCACAACACTCAGCAAATAGGATTATAACTGACCTCTCTACATGAACAATAGTACCTTCCAGACTAAAATGTCCTCGATGGTAGTATACTAGGACTTGTTCTACCTTGCATTACTGTGCCCTTACACAAGACCCGGTGCCTAGTAGGTGCTCAATAAACATTACTGCATCAGCGAACGCTTGTCACTGCCTACTGCAAAATTCCTCCCACACCTCTTCTTTTCACCCTGCCCTGTTTGAATTTTAAGAAAAGCTAAAATATTGACTTATTTTCTTTCTGGTGTAACATTCTTCTTTATGTTTGTCACTGGAGTCTTGGTTACACCATCTGTTACAGCAATATAAAATATTGAGAAGTCTGCCACTGAGGAAACCATTCTCCAAGGCCCCTCCCGTTAGCTCCCTTAGTGTTGGTACCCCAGGGTTTTAAGCCCTCAATTTCACAAGATTGTGCTGAATGTTTTATTCAGCTTTCTGTTATGAATCCACAATTATTTTTTAGAAACTTTCACACGTGCGCGTGTGTGCGCACACACAGACACACACACACACACAACTCACATTAAGGTTGCCTCAGCCCTTACTGGAGGGAGCAAATGTTATTGTATTAAAGAGCAGGAGGCACTCTATAAAAAGAAGTGCTATTATTTAGGCAGATGGATGGTCCCTTAGATGGAAGAAACAAAAGCTGTTGGAATATAGTTTGGGTTTTCTTTTGCCTGTGGCCATGTGATGTGTCTCTTAGAGAATGAGTTTATGTTACATTATTAAACCCAGTGGCATGAAGGAGAAAGACTAATGTAAAATGCTTTAAAAATATAAGGAGAAGTGACAGTAATCCCCCGTAGGTCACTTATCTCTTTAACTACTAGGACTAAATGTTTGTTTATCATTTTTTTTCCTGCAGTCATTTAAATAATTTCACAAGCTGGCTTGTGGAATGTGGTTTTCAATAAGAAACTATACATTTAATTAAGCAATGTTTCTTGTATACATTTACATTTTTAAAGACTTGCTGTTCTTTACAAGACTACTTTTAGGATACAAGAGGAAAAATTCAAATGTGACCAAATTTTGCTTAGTTCAAAGTACCCACACTCAGGTTGATAGAAGAATAATGTAGTGGAAAAAAAGAATCCTGGTGGAATTAATTAGCCCTGAAGAGTGACAGTTACCTCATTCCTAACAATATGTTTGGGGTAATGTCAGTTTCTTAGAAAGCTCAAATGTGAAATCACAGTGCTACTATCAGCATTTTTATTTGAGTTGAAAACTGCCGTATTGAACTATTAACTGTGCTTCTGATCTGAACCGATTTCTTAGTTAGCAATAATTTTCATATTCTGACTTATGAAGCATTGCTAAAGACTTTTGTTATGGTTGGGAGAGAAAACTATAAAACACTTATGACTTGATGAACACCCCTGCCTCTCTTCTCTGTGGGTAAGATCTATCACTTATACAAAATGTATTTTTCTCTGCCACATTTTGATAAATGGTGTTCACTGTGCTTCGCAGCTTAGCCACATAGTCCCTACTGGCCCTGGAGGGCAAACTCGGTTTCTGCCAGTGATGGAGACCAAGAGAAAAAAGATGAATATTTCAAGTAAGATACCTGAAGGATGCTAAATCTCATGGACATAGATTCCTGTAGACACATGTCTCATGTAATGAAACTAATATAGCGATGTGAAAAGGCCTCACCTATTATGTATGAGTGTAAATGGGGAAACTTTCATAAATTGCTGTCTTGGTTCATTTTCTGCTACTATAACAGAATACACAGACTGGGTAGATTATAAACAATAGAAGTTTAGTTGGCTCACGGCTCTGGAGGCTGAGAAGTCCAAGGCCATCAGGTGAGAGTCATCCTAGGTGGAAGGATGGAAGACAGAAGCAAGTGCTCAAGACAGAAGGAAAATGGGGGAAGAGGGTATTATGTTATAAGGAGCTCACTCCCGTGATAATGGCATTAATCCATTTATGAGGGCTCTGCTTCTTATGAGTCACCTTTTAAAGGTCCTGCCTCCCAATGTCATTACCCTGGCAATTAAATTTCAACATGAGTTTTGGTGGGAACATTCAAATCATGGTATTCTGTCCTGGCCTTCCAAAACTTTTAACATACAAATTGAATTTATTTCATCCCAGGACCCCCAAAATCGTAACTAGTTGCAGCATCAATTTAAAAGTCCACAGTCTCATCTGAATCAGATATCAGTGAGACTCAGGCATAATTCATCCAGAGGCAAATCCCCTCCAGCCATGAGCTATGAGTCAAAGCAAGTTATCTGTTTCCAAAACTCAGTGGTGAGACAAGCACAGGGTGGGCATTCCCATTCCAAAAAGGAGAAGGAGGCAGGAAGAAAGAGGTAACAGGCTCCAAGTAAATCTAATCCCAACAGAGAAAACAATCTGAAGTTTAAAGCTGGATAATAATCCCCTTTAATTCCATGTCCCTCGCCCAGAGCACACTGGGGTGGGGATTGGGTCCTCATGGCCTCAGGAAAAACTGCCTTGATGGCTTTGTTGGGCTCTTGGGCTCAGTTCCCCCAGCAGCTCTCATGAGTTGGAGTCTTGTGCCTGCAGCTCTCCCAGGCTGATGTTACATGCTGATAGCTCTCCAGTTTTGAGGTCTTAGGGCCAGCCCCACTTCCATGGCACCACTAGGCATTACTCCAGTGGACAGTCTCTGCAGGAGCTCTGGCCCATTAGTTCTGCTCAGCACTGCCCTAATGGGGACTGTTTGTGCCGGCTCCACCTCTAAAACAAGTCTCTGTCCAGGGCCCCAGGCTTTCTGGGAGGTCTTTGAAGTTTAGGTGGAGGACATCATGCCCCACAGCTGTTGCATTCTGTGCACCTGCAGAATTAACACGGATGCCACCAAAGTTCATGACTTCCAGAGCAGCAGGTTAAGCCAGACCTGGGACCACTTGAGCCATGGCTGTGGCAGCTGAAGAAGACTTTGTCACAATGCTGGGGACAGATCCTGAGACAGCTTGAGCAGCAAGCGATGGAGGGTGGCCCAGGCCTAGTTATTAGATCATCTAGTTATTCGATTAATGTCTCCTCTGCCTCCCCTTACTTCTTTCTTCATTGGGACAATCTGACACTGGTGCTTAGTGTTTAAACGACTGGTTGCGTGACATTTAGTTGCTTTACAAGACATAGTGCCAAAATGTCTGAGCTCATTCCCCCATGCCAATTCTTGACCACCATGTGCCATCCTCAGAAGTTTCTAACAGTTTTTCCTAATGAAGTTTTCTTTCTAGGCTCTGATAGACCAGGAATCTCATTACGCTTGCCCCACCTCATCCTCACACCAACATACTTATTGATATATTTACTAAACTTAGAGAATAAAGTCGCACGATGTGCAGCGCGAGGTATATTTGTGCAAAAAGTGAGAGCAATCCCTTCCCTCTCTTTTTAGTGAGGTTAGGGGTTAACCATCTTAGTTTTACTAAATAGAAGTCTACATTCCATATAGGCACATGAGGGCAAGTGTCCTAATGTAACTGTGACTCAACACATCTCAATGCCCTGCAGGATTCTGTGTCATTGACCACTGTGTTTACACTGATAAATTTTACTACAATTGAAGCCTTTGGCACTGGTAACATTTCCATCCTATATGACGCCAGTGAAAAGGAAGAGTTTTCATTGGTGCCATATATGGCCTAACAGCCAGAGTGACCCTCAGATCTCACCCCAGTGGCGGACCTGTCAGGTAGATGCCATCTGCCAGCATCCCCAAGAAGGTGCAGGTCTTCAAGTGTGAGATTGTCCACATTGTTACTTCAAGCATTGTTGAACAAGACACTTCTTGAGACTCACAGATTGACAATAGCTTTTGATGCTTTCCCTGATCAAGGAGAAAGAGGGTCTTTTCAGGGGCCCCTGTACTCTGGGGACATCTACACGGTGTGGCTCTCACAGGGGAGGAGAATTCTCACCAGTATGTAGGCTTTCCTGTTGATAGTGGAAGGGGGCTGTGGTGTGTAAGCATCTCTCTACATCAGGATCTCTGCTAAAGGCTCTCGTCCGTACCCCCCACCTTCTCTCTCTCTCTGTCTCACCTTCAATACAGTCGGTTCCTAAACTGCGAGAGGTAACTCCAATCTACAAATCTACTTAAAAGAGACGCAATTTTTTAAAAGAGAAATTCCAAAAATACTTCAAAAGTTTACATTATATTATCAATGGAAGTTCGACATATCACATTAATTATGAGAGGGAAAAATGAAAACTAGGGACAGTGAATGGACCAACTGTCATTTACAAAGCACAGCATGCCAGGCATTAGGCTTGTGCGTACTAGCTCATCGAATACGTGAAGTTTAGCTAAAAAATCAAAATGTTTATATAGTAGATAAATGTTAGATTCTCACATGAATATGTTTTCATAAAACAAACTACACATTGTCACTGTCCAGATTCAATGGGCTCCCAAAAACATATCAGCCTGAGAGTCTTTCTTGTGTCATTGCCTTTTTCAGTGTAATAATTATTGCTTTAATCCAGTGATAATCCAGACTTAGTGCTTTCTTCCATCTCGACGTATTTTATTTATTGCTCATACTCTATTGGGGAGTTCACATGGGAATGTTAGTTGGCGCTTTCTGATTATTTTATTTAAAATAGAGAAAAATTTCAGAACTATATGGTTGTGGACGGTAACTAGCAAAGCCTCAGTTCATGTCCCGTGTTGAGTTACCTGAAAGGAGATGCTCAGAGGAAGAGCTTCAGGCAAAAGGCCTCCTGGGAGTGTATTTTCAAAAGGCACGTCAGCAAGGATGTGAGGAAGCCAGAATGAGTGGAGGGAGAATCTTCTCTGCAAAGCTGTGGCAATAGCGGTCTCAGGTGGGATGCACCTGCAGCATTGTTGCAACTTAACATGAGGGGGCCGGACCTGTGGAGCCACCTTTGACCAGTCATTCCCTGCAGGCCTCAGACAAGGCAGTTCCCTGTAACTGGGGCTGGTTCCCAGTGTGGGACTCAGCAGAGGACCTTTCCAGTTGCTTTGAGGCAGGGTGCATTGGCCTGAGAAAGGAAATCTGAAAAAGAGCCACACAGTGTCCACTTCAAGTGGCAACAGGGAAGAACGTGCCTTGCATCTTGCTATGAGTAGAGTCAACCACATCTATTCAGCCTTGTGTCAATGCTTGGATGCTGTGTTTCCTCAAATAATTATAAGCAATAATTATTACATTGAATAAGGCAATGACACAACAAAGACTCTCAGGCTGTTATGTTTTTGGGAACCAATAAACAAAAAGATGAAGAAATTAACATTATTTACAAAGAGGGAACCACCCGCTACCCTCACATTTAGTAAGCAGCTTAAATCTTGTTATTATGAATCCGATCGTCTTTGTAAATAATGTTAATTTTTTCATCTTTTTCTTACCAAATCATGCCAGTTAACTACAGACAAAGCGAGGGGCACATGTATTTTATCACACAGGCTTAGTAGCAACCCCAGCATGTGGCAGGAGCCTGTAACCCTTCAGCCCCACACCAAGGAGAAAGACTAAATCAGGAAGCACAGGCCACAGACCCAGTCTATAGAGAGCTGCCTCTAATCCCCACCCAAATGAGGGAGACTGTTATGCCACATTTGGTTCTAAGATGAGAAAACACAAATCACCAAAACCTTCATCAGAAAGACAATCTGGTTCTGCCACTTCCTAGCCCCGAGTCCTTGGTCCAGTGACAGCCCTGTGAATCTCCATGTCATCGTCTGCAAAGTGGAGCCTTTATTTACCTAGCAGAGCTGTTGTTGATTGCAAATATTATAAGATTGTCTGGTACAGAGTACTATGAAGCATCCAGTAAATGTTATTCTCACCTCTGTCCAGTGAAGTTCATTCAAAATATCTGGGGTCTCTTACAAATATGTATCTAGGTATGCACCTGCTTTAGAAAGTCACAGAGGGGATATCCCCTCTGAATTCCCCTCCCACAGCAATGTGGGAGCTTGCCTCCTCTCTCTCTCTCTCTCTCTCTGCCTAATAAATCGCTCTCTGATTAAAAAAAAGTCACAGAGAAGCTCAGATGTGTGACAAGTAGGATTTCATTATATTTATAAATCTTTTAACTTATAAACAAGTTAAGTTTTATTTTTTCTGGAAGTTAAGTTTTATTTTTTCACATAACCAACACTCCATAAACACTTGTTACAGGCCCTTAAATGAATTAAAAAGCCAAAAGTGTATGAACATATTTGCTGATATTTACTTGTAGAAGTAAAAGAGAAACAATTTAAATGAGAAGAGCAGGAAAAGAGTTCATAAGAATATGTATAAATTGTGCATTCACTGATATTTACTTATGAAGTCGGTATAGAACAATGGAATTATGTAGATGATGTATGAGAGGATGAAACAGTTATAAAAATGGTACATTTTATGTATGCACACTTTAGCACAATATAATTATATAGATAAGGCATGGAGGCAGGTGGACCAGAAGGGAAATGTAAAAATCAAAACAGACACCGTGTGCTGGTGGACTTGAGTCATGCTTTTGTCAAAATTCTCTTTATTGTTTCATCATACTTTCAATAAAAAGTGCGTTGTTGATTTGGCATTCTATTTTCTGGCAACCAGTGGTGCTTTTAAAATGTTTTACATGTGATTTTCAATTTTAATTAAAAGTGTGGTAATTTTATTCAATAATAATTCTGAGTGTAACGAGAGCAATCTGATCCAAGCAACAGGATCTAGGCATTCACACATTCAGCTCCTCTTTACGGAGAGCCCATTGACAGCTGGGCTCTATGCTCCAAGTAATAGTGGGAGTAAATCAAGACCTTGTCCTCATGAGGCTTATCTCTAGCGACAGAACATAGACAATAAGTGCATTAAAAATATATAATATGCAGTCCAATAGTGGTCAGTGTGGGGACAGAACAGGACTTGAGGCATGAGGCAAAAAACTAATCTATTAAAAATAAGCATCCAGGATAACTTAACAGTTTGTGTACAAAATGTGAGATTAGGATGGCACCTTAGATTTTAATATCAGCCTCTCTGCTCATAGCATTTAGAGAAAATTTGAATGGTTTGGTTTTATTTGAGCCTGAGCCTCATGATTAATTTTCAAGATAACGTTCTGAGGCCAGACTGATTGAACTGCAAATGTCAAAGGCCTGTTTTACTTACCAGTGGATCCCCGTGTTGTCTTCTCGCAGTTTTCAGTGAAGACCTACACTCCAGCCTCTACTTTGTCAATGCATCTCTGCAAGAGGTAGTGTTTGCCAGCACCACGGGGACTCTGGTGCCCTGCCCCGCAGCAGGCATCCCTCCTGTGACTCTCAGATGGTACCTAGCCACGGGCGAGGAGATCTACGATGTTCCCGGGATCCGCCACGTCCACCCCAACGGCACTCTCCAAATTTTCCCCTTCCCTCCTTCAAGCTTCAGTACCTTAATCCATGATAATACTTATTATTGCACAGCTGAAAATCCTTCAGGGAAAATTAGAAGTCAGGATGTCCACATCAAGGCTGGTGAGTACAGCTCTGGGCTTAGTTTTTTTTTTCCTGTGCCTGCTTGGGGTGGGAGGACAATGACAATGACAAATAGCAAAATGCCGTCGCAGCAGAGAACCAGTAAAACCCTGTCATCCGTTCATTCAGACCTTGCTGATGACTTCTTTAGGATCTCTTTGTTTAGATTCCAGAGTGCTGTACATTATTGGAACTAAACCTTGAAAGAAGGCAGTCATTAGCAAGTTGGCAAGTTCTGACATCCCAGCCTCCTTATATTTGGTCTAAGTTGATACTCTGATTCAAACTTTCAGTGTCTCAAATCCAATATGTTTACTTCCACCCCTCTTTTTCCCCACCTCACCCGTCCCCTACCCCATCCTAGGGGAGGAGAAAGAGAAAAAAATGACAAATGGTTGAGCTGGAATAAAACCACAGCATCAAGATGTGCTGTTATGGAAACAGAATCAATCTAATATCCTTGCTTCTCTTGTGAAATAGAAAGGCTATTTTAACATTTTTGACTGTATCACATGTTGCTGAAATGTTGTCGGTGCATAAATCCTGAATGGGCTATGTTCCTTTTAACAACATATTGTGTCTTTTTTTAATCACCATTGCTACAAGTCAACCCAGGAAAGAATACTGCCTGAGATACACAGACATCAAAGGCTATATATACAGGACAGATTGTGTGGTTCTATAGATTTAACAAAGTCCTACAAAACAAACTCACAGCTAGACTCCTGTTAGCAAACAGCATTTTAATTTTTTTAAGTCTAGCTCTGAAATACTTGTGTAGACTGACATATAATAGCAGGGCAAAGAGAATATGACTTTGATTTTTTTTTTTCTTATACACCAAGTAGCTGCAATAATTTCTTCAGTAAGTGAGTAGGTGCTGGTAGAAGACATCACAACATGGGAAAAATATGAGGTGTTTCAGAATTCGTGCATATGATCTCTTTGATGTAAGCCATCAAACATTAGACTGTGACTCATGCTGCTAGCTAGTCATTTTCCCAACTATATTTTGATCTCAGTGACATGCTCATGAATTCCAAGACCTGCACGAGAATTCACATAAGAAAGGGGGAAAAAAAGATTGTCTTTAATCAAAATATATGGAAATGTGATGTGTCAAATAATTACAATAAAGCAAATGTAATTTGTATAGGGACCTCTAAACCTGACAAACAGGGAGATTTAGTGAATGCCTTTTACTGGGAAGACTGCACATTTTAATG
Source organism: Aotus nancymaae (assembly GCF_030222135.1). Lineage (NCBI taxonomy): Eukaryota > Metazoa > Chordata > Mammalia > Primates > Aotidae > Aotus > Aotus nancymaae. Next base: position 43,455,489 of record NW_026988435.1, on the reverse strand, counting down.
ACGTGTTATAAAAGCATATTTGTAATCTACAAAACACCACTTATAGAGAAACCTAGAATTTCAAACAGCTATACCTGTATGTATTAATCCATTATATCTGCCTTGGGCTTTCTGTCAGGTAAAGGAATGAAATGCTTACTCCTGTTTTAACTGCCATCTTCTAAATCAGTCATAGAATTGATTGTTTTTGCGTGACACTGAAAGTTTCGGAGCATGGAAACTGCATCATCTCGTCTGGCGTCTGGGCCACCTGCCTCTTCCTACCCAGCTGTGCTTTTACCATCTATGTGCTGGCATTCTTGGCATCTAAAACCCTATGGACTATGAATCCAGCAAATAGATAACTACTGTATCAGTTTGAACATATAAGATGGGCATTCATATTGCCCAAATCAAATTTCTCTTCTAATTTAATTTTGCTTTTTGTTATGAACACCTAATGGTTATAACAATCTTCTAGATTGTTCATTGGATACTTGAAAATCTGGTTTTACCCTTTTTGTGTAAATGCGAGTACAGAACTAGAAGCTTGTTCCAAAAGGCAGGTGAAGGGCATAAGTGTTACCCTTTGACAGCTGAAGTGTAGGATTGAGGCCAATGACTATTCACTCATAGGGTATCCTCTTCTGTATCAGGTCATCCTAAATGTGTAAATATCCCAGGAGATTGGTGTTTAGATTGTCCTGGCATAAGCTATTAGGTAGAATGACTTCATAATCTGTCTTTTGGCAGTGCAAGGGATTCTCGTTCTTAATTTTCAGAAATTTTGATCTAGGTCTGGGTACTAGCAATTAAAGGACGGTCCACTCATCATGTCTCATTAATCATCAATCCTAGTTCTCACAGGAGATTTTTGTTTCTGTCCTATTCTAAGGGCTGGAATGCGGGTGGGCCACTTGAGACCGTGTTGCTCCTTACCCAGGCTGCCTTTACTACATAGCAAGTAACAATCAGCCATATGATTTTGGGGAAGTCAGAAGATTTCTCATGATTGTTTTCTCCTAGCAAACTGTGCTTTCTAACATTTGACTAGGACTTTTGACTGGCCAAGATGGAGGTGCAGGAGCCAAATTTACCCTTTCATCTGAAACAGCCAAAAACCAGGGTCCTGAGAATGATACGGCTGGGCTCTGTGTCTGCACCCAAATCCCATCTAGGATGATAATCCCCATAATCCCCACATGTCCTGGGAGGGGCCTAGCGGAAAGTAACTGAATCATGGGGACATTGTTCCCCATGCTGTTCTAGTGATAGTGAGTGAGTCGCATAAGATCTGATGGTTTTAAAAGCATCTGGTACTTTCCTTGCTGACACTCATTCTCTCTCCTGCCACCCTGAAGAGGTGCCTTATGCCATGCTTGTACATTTCCTAAGGCCTCCCAAGCCATTCAGAACTATGAGTTAAATAAATCTCTTTTCTTTGTAAATTACCCAGTCTTGTGAGAACGAACTAATACAACCAGCCAAAAAAAACAGACAAAATATCTGAAGCAACCATATGTTTCCTTCCTTCCTTCCCTCCTTCCTTCCTTCCCTCCCTCCCTCCTTCCTTCCTTCCCTCCTTCCTTCCTTCCTTCCCTCCTTCCTTCCTTTCCTCTTTCCCTCCCTCCTTCCTTCCCTCCCTCCTTTCTCTTTCTCTTTCTCTTTCTGATGGAGTTTCACTTTTGTTGCCCAGGCTGGAGTGCAATGGCCTGGTCTTGGATCACTGTAACCTCCACCTCCAGGGTTCAAGCAATTCTCTTGCTTCAGCCTCCCAAGTAGCTGGGATTTCAGGCATGCACCACCATGCCCAGCTAATTTTGTATTTTTAGTAGAGATGGACTTTCTCCATGTTGGTCAGGCTGGTCTTGAACTCCCGACCTCAGGTGATCTGCCTCCCTCAGCCTTCCAAAGCTCTGGGATTGCAGGTGTGAGCCACTGCATCTGGCAGAAGCAACTGTTTTCAAGACTGGACCTCAGGCAGTGGAGTAAAGTGATCCACCTCGGAAATAAGATGTGTCCTATGATTGACTTATATTTCTGGATAAAGGACACCAAAATCTGCACATAAATTTGTATAGCAACTTTATTCATAATTACCAAAGTAATGGAAGCAAAAAAGATGTTCTTCAATATGTGGATGGATGGTGATAAAGACTCTCTCCTTGACTAACTTTGGAAAGGCTCCCCTGGGCATCCCTCTCAACTAGTCCTTGACCGTAGCTTTTCATGTCTGGTCTCTGGTTCCCAGCCTTTGCAAGAATCCCTTTACTATTGATATTGATCATTCTTTTTTTTTTTTTTTTTTGAGACAGAGTTTCACTCTTGTTACCCAGGCTGGAGTGCAATGGCGCAATCTTGGCTCACCGCAACCTCCACCTCGTGGGTTCAGGCAATTCTTCCTGCCTCAGCCTCCTGAGTAGCTGGAATTACAGGCACGCACCACCGTGCCCAGCTAATTTTTTGTATTTTTAGTAGAGACGGGGTTTCACCATGTTGACCAGGATGGTCTCGATCTCTTGACGTCGTGATCCGCCTGCCTTGGCCTCCCAAAGTGCTGGGATTACAGGCATGAGCCACCTCACCCAACCATGTGATGTTAAGGGAGTGAATGTTTTCTTAAGTCAGGCAATGAAAGACATGAAATGAAGGCATCTTAACTGTTTTCCAGAAAGATACGTTATGCAATGGATGCGTGTGTGCTGCAATGCGTATATGACATTGAGATACTCTCAGAACGAGCCTGTTGACTGTGTGCCTTACTGAGGTCTATTTCTGCCTTCCAGTTTTACGGGAGCCCTATACAGTCCGTGTGGAGGACCAGAAAACCATGAGAGGCAATGTCGCGGTCTTCAAGTGCATTATCCCCTCCTCGGTGGAGGCGTACATCACTGTCGTCTCATGGGAGAAAGACACTGTTTCACTTGTCTCAGGTAGGCTTTGCATCTCCAGAGTGCAAGATGCCATGCTCACCTTCTGAAAGGTTATTTCAGAGATGGAATCGGGTCTCCATGTATGTGTTCATTATTATTCAGAATTAGTATTCTTAAGATTGATGCTATTTTATAAGTAAACGAAATAAGTGTTTTGTGTTGGCTTATAATGGCTTGATTCGGATATTCTTTGGTGAGTTGACTGGTGAAGAGAAATTAGTGACTGGCGTTGTAACTATTGCCATTATGTTTACTTCTTTGAGAAAATTGTGGTTTTATGTCTGCTTCTGAAAACAAGGTAACAGTATTGTGCATCTGTGAGAGACCTCAGCGTTGCACAGATAGCTGATATTCTGAAACTAAAATCTGGAAGATGGAAGCCCAGTTCTCATGCACTTTGTGTGCCTTCCAGTGTCTTGAGAGTTATGTTGTATCTCTGACCTATTTCTTGAAGATTCTACTAAGAATACATATGCAGAACTGCAATGTGTATTTGCATATGAGTAATTTCTTGGCTTATATTTGATGTCTAGAAAAGATGAAATTTAAATTTAGCCTCCAGGAAACTGCAGCTCTTCCTGTCTAACGGTGTTGAAGTAGATTTCTTGCTCTGTGCTGTTTACCTGGGAAGGCTGCTGTTAGGGTGATGCGTGGTGCTCCTGTTCTGTGCATCCTCGGACAATGACTGTTGGCCTATCTCAAAATGCGTTGGCTGCTTTTGGAAAAGAATTGTGATGAGCCTAGTCTGTGTTCCAATGTGGATTATAAATAGTTGCTTTTTAAAAACATGTCTTTATGCCCTCGCATGAAGATGCATACATACACACACAACACGCATTTTAACATAATTCTTGAATAAGCAACATTTTATCAATTTGTAGAGAGGAGGATCTAGGACTGAACCCTCGTGGTGACACACCGTTTTTGTTTTTCAGCTTATTGATTAGCTGGAGAGTGTTGATTACTATACACCAATGACCAGAAGGCATTTAAAAGATCCAAATCAAAATTGAAATATGTTGTCATCATAGCCTATTACAGGAATCTAGGATATAATGGAATTCTTAGTTTTTATAAAAAACATTGTCTTTACAGTGAATTGAAAACCCCTCACACTTCAATGAACAATACAATCCTTGTTGTTATGTTGAGTAATCATCATCACTTAACTTAGGGTGTTAAAAAATGCTAAGCTTAAGAACTGAAATGTGATTGTAACAATCAGAATAGAGACTCACTTACACAGTTTTATTTGCTAATTTTCAGTGTTGAAACATCTTCATCTTCTCTCCTTAGGGGTCATGTTAGTTTTCTTAATGGCAGATGGAAGGATTTGATTATAGTCATCTGGCTAAGCTCGGAGTCAGAGGGGAGAGACCCCCAAATTTATATGGCAAGGGAGTATAGATTCAGGGAGGGGAAGAATTGGGGGCTGACTTTTCAGTTTTCCAGACTCAGGGAACTAGGACGGGGACTTCACCATCTTTTAACTCAGTCATCCAAATTTGCAGCCTCAGAGTATGCTCTGGCAGAGGAAGAAGGCATGGGAGCATTCCAAACGCCTTCTTAGTGCCTCCATGTGGAGGTGACACGTTATCTCTGTTCATATTTAATTGGCTAAAGCAAGTCTCATGGCCATGCCTGACTTCAGTGGGCCATATGCCTGAAAGAAGAAAAGAACTGGAAATCTGGGTGAGAAACTGAAATATCTACCAGGAGGACTTTTGTATCAAGACGGTTTGTATAGTATGTTTGTTCTTTTGTGTCCTAGACGTCTTGAATTAGTTGTATCCTCATATTCGTGTTTCACCTTTTTGCAATCTCTGTCAACAGACTTCATTTTCCTTCAAATGTGAACCTAATTAGATAAAAAAAAAGGAAATTTAGTGAGGGGATGATGCTGGCAGGCAGAGTATACAGTTGGTGTCTCACTGATAGGAACTGTTAAATCTCAGGTCCTCTCCTGAGTCATACACTGGGGCTTCATCCTTTCATAAAATTTTAAAAGCAAAAGTTTTGGGTAAGCACCTGGCTTTTACTTCACAGCAGCATCTAGAAAATAAATACAACACAAGTGTTTATCTTATTGAGGAATACATCAATAAGAAACTTTTGTTGTTTGTAAGTAAGACATTGAAAGAAAGAAAAAAGAGAGACTTCATACCAGGTTGTTCAACTTGAGCCTAATAGACTTGTCACTAAAAGTGACCTTGTAAATGACAACAAGACCTCAAAGCATTGGCATGATCGGTTTGCAGGAAGTCTCGAAATCGTGCATTTTTACCTGACTTCTATCACTCACTGCTACAATCAGGCCCTGTTCCCAGTGGCTAAGCTCCACCCATCAACAGTGCCCAGAAAAGGAGGTCATGAAGTCACTGGAGGTGACACATGGTTTAAAACATTGGAGATTTTGATAAATAAACCATGCTCAGGTGGTCTAGGTGGAGAAGGGTTATATTTCTGTCTGGTTACCAGGACAAGGCACAGATAAGGACAGAGGACAGCCTCCCCCCACCATCACCCAGGCTGTGCTGTGGGGGAGGGCACTAAAAGGAACCTCCCTCCTCCACACTGGCTGGGGCTGAGCCACTCTGGGAAGCACCAGGATTCTTAGCTTCAGGGGATGACCTAGCACAGCACAGAAGTCCCAGGAACAGAGGGACTTTTTCTAAATTAGCCCTAACCTTCAGAGAAGCTGTCCCGAATGCCATATGCACAGCAGATGATCTGTAAAAGGTTAATTTGCATCTGCTTTGTAAATAAACTGTAACTCCTGCTGAACTAGTTTGTATTTATTCTTTGGCATGGCCATCTCCCGGATTATCAGTCATCCCAGCCTGCTGGGATCTGGCTGGGAAGTTTGTCCCAGGAAGCATTCCTACTCTGCACAGATCACTTCCTTTAGTGGTGACTTCTCCCTGTGGAGAAAACCAATTAACTAAATCAGCCATGGAAATAAGACTGTGTAAGTATTGGACTGAGTGAGTGAGTTAGGAGCGAGTATGGGAGTGCCAGAGAGTTGACCTAGGAAAGCTGGGGGCTGGTGGCAGTCAAGAGAGGGCCCAAAAGGAAGATTCACAGGCCATTGCCCATGATGCCCTGTTGGGCTTAGGGCAGAACGTGGCCTCTTGGCCTGGGGGATGCTTAGGTGCTCAGCCTTGACTATTGGGAGATCCCCTGGGAAGGTCAGAGCAGCAAAGTCCTGCTTCTAACAGACGAGCATTTATGTGAATCTCTAGGCCAGGGAACCTTTGGAAATCCTGGTTAAGATAAATGTGTATTTGTCTTCTACAAATTCTTTTTAATGAAAAGCAAAATTAAAAACGTTGGTATATTTCCCTAAAAAGAAACAAATGGTTTCTATCAGTATGTCTCACTAGGTTTTGCCCTTTATTTTGGTTAAGAAAACAAATGAGTAGGTTATTTTCTTGAGAAGCGCAAACCCAGTGTTCGTCAGGGTTTGAATGAGCATGGTCCATTCTTATGGTGGCTTTCGGGAGCTTACTGCACATTAGGGCATGCACTGATTTCTTTCCAGGGCAGGCTTCAGTTTGGCCTGAAGGTAGACTCAAAAATTAAGTTAGGCCTTTTCATCATATGAGGTCGTGAGGCTACCAATATCAAGGACATTCATGAGTTCATTGATTCTGAGGGATCTTTGGAAAGATCCGCCACAAAGTAGAAATCCCATAATTTTACCAAATGGGGGCAAGAGTCGTAATATCTGATGCTGCTTTTCTGCCTGCCTGGGATCTTCCTGGGCCCCGGGGCCCCGTCTGGTGACCCTTCCCTCTGGTATGATGGCTGGGAGCAGGGTCATAAATGTGCAGAGGAAAAACATTTAAGGGACAGGCACACACGATGCCATCAGACAACCTTAGTTGATATGACAGATCCTGACCGATAGTCTTCTTACCTCCCTAAAATGAGCCAGGAAAGACAAGGGTCCTGGTGTCTATGAGCATTTTTTTTTTAAACATCCTCATCGCTTACCCCAAGCGGCAATGATATCCTTTTAAATGCCATAATATTAATGTAGCCCAGTAAAAATATAGTAGCTTGAATAGCAATGTGCTTTTGGAGGTATTGCTGATGTGGAGATGCATAAGACACCATCCTGGAGAAAAACAGTAACATAGGCTTTATATCTGGGTTTCCCTTGACTAGCCTGTTGTGAATTTCCTCCCGATTAGGGAGGCCGGCAATAAGAGAGCCCAGCCTTCCGTTTCTGTTTCTTCTGATAAAATTGTGAGAATCTCACCAGGGGCTTAGCTACATTAACATCAAAGACACAGCCCAAGGGTAACCGGATTTGGAAAATGGAAAAAGCAAACATTTCACTATTCCCAGAGAAACTGCCTCCCTCCTTAGCAGTGGCCCAATTTTCCACTGTAATATTTCCTATCTGAATACCTCTGTTAGTGATGATTCAAGGAGAATTTTATCTCTTAGGATCAATGAGTTCAAGTCCAAGGGTGATTATCTTCTTCCTGCGTTTTGGGTAAACGTGAACAATTTTCTTCCCACATTAAATATCAAAGGACATAAACCAAGCACTTTACATGAAACATTTGCTGTAATTCTTCACTGCCACAGTTGGGTCTGGGCATCACAGATAACGCAAAACTTCGGCTCTAAGAAGCACTCCCTCCCCAGACCCCTGCAGAGATGGTTTCTGCTGTTGAGATGCTGGGGGAGGTTCCCGCACTGTCACTCTGGGGGTGTTAGCGCTGCGGGATAGGCACTCGGGCTAAGGCTGCAGGTGCACACATGGTTTTGCCTGGGGAAGTAGAGAAGGTTTCAGAAAGGAGGTTGTGATTTAAGAAAACCTTTGCATTTTAGAGAGGGGAAAACAAATTATAGATACAGTCAACCAAATTAGACAAGGCTATCCTTAAGCACGTTTCAGCAAACCAGAACTAAGAGCAGACTGGATGCCATGTATTCTCATGTGGGAAGGGAGCGAGAGCAACACAGCTGTAGCGGCACGTGGGCCACGCTGTGGGGGCCTCCGCTTCTGTGCACTCTTGACCATGGACATTAACCTTCCCTTTTCTGAGGCACTTGTATTGTGATTTTACTGCTCCTCACTGAGCATTTTCCAGACGTCTGCTACTTAGCTGCTGTGGCTGCTACCTTGTGGAGACCTGAGTCTGCCCTCATAGAGCTTGTGAGTAAAAGGAATGAGATCAACATTAAAATGATGTAAAATTTTTTTAAAAAAACAAAAAACCAAGAGTCACCTGACAGCCTCATCTTTGATTTTAAAAGTGCCAGAGAGTTGCAGAATTGAAGAAGCATTTCTTTAACATTGACTGAAAAGGAATCCGTGGGGCCAAATGGAAAGTCTAAAAGAACATTTCTCTCTTACCTACCTAGCTGTCTGTCTTTGCATGTTTCATCCAATCTTTTGTTTATCTTGCTCTTTGTAAATAAGAACCTCATTTTAGACACTGGAAAGTATCCTTAGCTCAGAAAATGTACACCAGACTGGAATTAGAAAGGCAGAGAGATGTCATATTTTCACCATGCTATATTTTTGGAGTGAAGTAACTGAGCAATTGGAAGACAGAACTCTGGTCTCTTTCTTTTTTAAAATAATTAATTATGCTATACTTTTGCCATTTAAGTCGATCGCTCACTAGATTACTTTTTGCATGTTACCCCCGCTGCCACCTGAAGGTAATTAAAAACTGGTTGTTTACAGCTCTGGAAAGCCCCTGCATGGCACCGAGAATGGGTGTCATGTGGGGTGAGGGGCATGGCTTGGGGCTCCAAACAGCCGATTGGGAGGCTCCAAAGCAGCCGCAGTAGCAGCTGGTCTGCAGGGGCTCTGCCTGCGGGGAGGACATGCGCGCCCATTTTGAAGGCTGCAAACTGTACCACCCAACACAGAGAAATGCACTTTCGGACAAACAGGTAGCTAGACACAGAGAGAGGCATGTTAATATTTTTTCTTTAAAAAAGGAAACAAGAAAGCATTGGAGCCAATTTAGCCCAGAGGATCTGAGGAGGGGTGTGTGTACATGTGTGTGTTGTGTGTCCACAAATGTGTGTGGTGTTGGGGTGCTGTGTGCATATGTGTGTGGTGCCTTATGTGTGTTTGTATAATGTGTGTGTAGCATGTGTAGTGTGTGTAGCATGTGTAGTGTGTGTGGCATGTGTGTGTGCGGTGTGTGTGTGGAGTGTGTGCTGTGTGTGGTGTGTGAGCTCTGTATGTGGGGGGGTGTGTGTGGAGTGTGTGCTGTGTGTGAGCTCTGTATGTGTTGGGTGTGTGTGTGTGGAGTGTGGTGTGTGGTGTGTGAGCTCTGTACGTGTGTGTGGTGTGTGAGCTCTGTATGTGTGGGGGTGTGTGTGGAGTGTGTGCTCTGTATGTGTGGGGGTGTGTGTGGAGTGTGTGCTGTGTGTGGTGTGTGAGCGCTGTATGTGTGTGGGATGTGTGTGTGGAGTGTGTGGGGTGCGTGAGCTCTGTGTGTGTGTGTGTGTGGAGTGTGTGCTGTGTGTGGTGTGTGAGCTCTGTATGTATGTGGAGGGAGTGTGTGTGTGGAGTGTGTTATGTGTGGTGTGTGCGTTCTGTATGCATGTGTGGTGTGTGTGTGTAGTATCTGCATGGAGTGTGTGTGATGTGTATGCTTTGTATCTGTGTGTTATATGTGTGTGTGTGTGTGTGTGTGTAAAACTTCATCTGTTGGCCCACTAAGTCACATGAAAATGCCCCTTGATTTCCTATTTTAAGTGTCTGGAATATGACTTGATTGCAGCTCTGACTCAGCTTAGCTGGGTGAACTAGGGAAAGGACTTTTCTATCTCTCTCTGCTTTTTTTTCCCTCAGCTTCCTCCCATGGATAGACAGTGATTTTTCTGGTCCTCTTTCACAATACAATGTCAGGATATTAAAATTCCAAATTGAATATTCCACTTCTTAAGCCAACAGCTGTCTACGTTATTTTTTCACTTTCTTAGATTTAATCTTGCAGGATGTTTTATGCATGTGGCTTAATACAGAAGAAGGAGCAAAAGCAGCAAAGGGAAAAGGCACGCGAGGTGATGTTCCGAGGAAAGCGGGCCCCAGCTCTCAGGTCTTCTCCCTATGGAATCACTCAGGATGCACTGAATTTCCCCAGCAGTGAGTGGCAATAAGAGATGCAATCTTGTTTACCGGGGGAGCTCCTGGAGACTCGGTGCCCAGGGCTTTCTTTGGGGGCAGATCACCTATGCACCCTGCTACGTTTGGCACGTACCACAGTTCCAGACTCCCAGAAGGAAGGCAGGCGCTCATGGTGAACTGTACTGCTCATGTGGTGCGGGCAGCGAGCCACTCAGGGTGGTGGGAACCCTTCCAATGTCCCAGTTCCGAGATACCAGTCAAGGGTCAGTCTTGCAAGCAGCCCTTCATGAGGGTGATGGTCTCAGACCTACCGTGTTAACTCTTCTCTGAGCAGTGCAACTTTTTGAATGATGTTGGCTCATCTTAATTTTCACACATTCAACAACCGCTTTGCATGTGCTCATCATGAAATGCCGGAGAAAGGAAATGAAGAATCTGCACTTTGTGTGCTTTATTGCCTTGTATCCAAGTATTTCCGGCCTTGAGAAAGGTCTCATCTCAAATTATTTTAAGCTCCCCAAACACATTGACTCATCCTCTTCCCTTGCTCCACCCATGTAAATGTAGTTCATTTTACATTCTGCCATTAAGGACCTTCTGCCTTCTCTCTCTCTCTCCCCACGTGATGTTTGGTTCTTTCTAGACATAGGAAACAGATGGCCAGCTAAGTCAGTCACATGAACTTTGGACACAAGCATATTCTCTGGTCTGTTGTTCATCTAGGAGTTTTCATTTCAGGAAAGTTCAAGAGAGTAACAGGAGCATTTAGAAGACAGTATCGTGCAGCGATAACCATAATGTGGTTCAGAGTATTATTATCAACAAGCTAAATCAATGTCAGAAATCTAGATTTGCTTTGACAGTGTGCCACAGTATGAGAAAACAGGATTCGAGAATGAGAAATATAATATTTGACTCAGAATAACTTACTAGCTACTCAAGAAGTCAGTGTGAATTCAAGGTATTGTCAAGAGCAGAGAAAAAAGTAGGTTGAATGAGGCTCGTGGTGCTGTGTCCTTTTGAAGGAAAGACTCCTCAGCAGGTGGTTGGTGGCGGGGCCTCCAGAAATTCATCAGGTGGAGCCACCATGGCTGTCAGCCCTTTGTGGCTCTCCTTCTGAGCAGACGTGACAGGACAGTAAACCGTCTAGCAGCCCAGACTTCCTCTCTCCTCGGCCACCGCATCACCTGTGGCCTCCCCAGTCTGGTACCACTTCCCTTCCCTTGTCCACCGTCAGCCTGCAGAGCGTTCCTGGAGACGGGGCACATTGACAGTGTATGCCGCTCGGTTGTAACCGGCACCTCACTGCTTGTCCGGATGGTCAGGTGTTTTCTGCTGCCCACATCTGTGTTGCTGAAGGGGCCTTTCCCAGGCTCTGTCTCGGTGTCCCAGAGCATCCCATTCTCAACCCTGCTGCACCTACTCTTCAGTGTTCAAAGGATCGTAGCTTTTCACTCTGCAAGGACTGAGGAGAGCTCTCTCAAATGACCCTTTCTACCTCTGACATGGCTCAGCCCCGTGTCCTCTCCCACAGGAAGAGCTGTCCTCTTTCCTTCCAGCTTAACCGCCCACCGTGCTGCCAGCCTGGTCCCCTTCCCTGACCGAGCTTTCTGGAATGTCTTCATCACCTGTCCCCTCTGTTGCCTCAGACAACTTCTCTTTAGTAATTACTGTATTTCTTGTGACGCAAGAGCTCAGGTCCCCAGTTTTAAAGACACCTTTCCCTTTGTCGACTTTCATGCTTCTTTCTTTCTCTACTTTATTCCTTCCTTCCTCCTTTTCTCTTTCTCTCTCACTTACTCTTTTTTTCATTCTTTTTCTCTTTCTTCTGGCAAACTTTTTGAGAGAATAGTTTATAGTAGTGAGTATTCTGGGCTCTGCCTGTCACAGTCTACTGAAATTCACGACTTCAAGATCACCCAGGACTTCTGAATGTTAAATCCCAAGGCTGTGTCTTGGTCCAGTTTCTCTCTGACCCCCTGTTAGATGCACACAGTTGACCTGCTTCCTCTGTTGGTTACTGTATTTGGCAACTCTGGCTGCCAAAGCAAAGTGTCACACACTGGGTGGCTTAAACAACGGCAGTGTATTTCCTTATAGTCCTGGAGGCCGGAAGTTTGAGATCAGGCTGCCAGCATGGTCAGGCTGTGATGGGGGCCTCTTCCTGGTGTGCAGATCGACACCTTCCTGCTGTGTCCTTACATGACTGGCTCTCGCAAAGACACTAATTCTATCCAATTAGGGCCCCACCTTTATGACCCCATTTAACCTTAATTACATCCTTACTCCAAATTACTTCTCTTAGTAATTCCTAGCTTTCTTGTGACACAGGTGCTCAGGCCCCCAATTTTAAAGAAACAACCTTCCCTTTTGTCAACTAACCTTCTCCCTCCCTCCCTCCCTCTTTTCTTCCTATCTTCCTTTCTCTCTTTCTTTCCTTACCTTTACTTTCTTCCTTCCTTTCTTTTTCTGTCTTTAAGTAACAAAGTTTATGACTTACATATTAATATAACAAATACTAATTGAGTACCTACCATGCACCCAGCCACTAATCTGGGCTTTGTGGATACAGCTGAGAACAACCCAATGTCTTTGCTTCACAGAATGTACATTTTAGTGGGGAGGGAGACAATGGATAAATGAAATAAATGAGTGCAATGCTGTGTTATGTAGCAGGAATTGAGGGATCTGGGAAAAGTTTTCTCTCAAGTGAGAGCAATAAGGAGAAATATTTTATCTTTTCCTCTGGAAGAATAGGAGCCAGAAACTTCTGTGTCCATCTATTACCTTCTGTCTTTTTTCTTTCTTTCTTTCATTTATCTTTTTTCTTTATATTATATATATATATATATATTTAATTGTACTTTGCGCTCTGGGGTCCATGTGCACATCCTGCATCCTGCAGGATTGTTACATAGGTATATATATGCCATGGTGGTTTGCTATCTCCATCCCCCACCCCACCCCCATCTCCGACATCAGGCATTTCTCCCAGTGTTTTCCCTTCCCATCCTCCCCGTCCCCCCAAATGTCCCTCCCCTCCCCCTCAACCTAACCCATTGACTGTTGTTCTCTTCCCTGTGCCCAAGTGTTCTCATTGTTCATCACCCACCTATGAGTGAAAACATGCAGTGTTTGGTTTTCTGTTCTTGTGTCAGTTTGCTGAGAATGATGTCTCTAGATTCATCCATGTCTCTACAAAGGACACAAACTTGTCATTTTTGATGGCTGCATAGTACTCCATGGTGTATATGTGCCACATTTTCTTTGTATACTCTATCATTGATGGTCATTTGGGTTGGTTCCAGGACCTTGCTATTGTACACAGTGCCGCAATGAACATATGTGTGCATGTGTCTTTATAATAGACCAGTTTGTAATCCTTTGGATATATACCCAGAAATGGGATTGCCGGGTCAAATGGAATTTCTCTTTCTAGATCCTTGAAGAATCGCCACACTGTCTTCCACAATGGTTGAACTAATTTACACTCCCACCAACAGCGTAAAAGTGTTTATTTCTCCACATCCTCTCCAGCATCTGTTGTCTTACTTTTTTCTTTTTCTTTCTCTTTCTCCCTCTCTCCCCTCCCCCCTCCTCTCCCCTCCCCTCTCCTCCTCCCTCCCTCCCTCTCTCTCTCTCTCTCTCTCTCTCTCTCTCTCATTCTTTCTCTCTTTGGGGCTAGGGCTTCAACATCTGCATTTTCAGGCCACACAAGGCAGTTCATAGCACGTGCTCTCCTTTGGTTTGTACCAAGCTACACTGCCTGGTTGATCTTCTCTCCAGTGATTTCTGTGCTGTCTCTTTCCTTGAGTTTACATCTTCCCCGCTCAGAAATGTACGTCAAGCTAAAAACCCAGCCGTTTTCTGTATTGGTTATTTCATCATCTCCCAGGGCTTCCTATGACTTGTACCTGTGTGACCCTAACTTCAAACCTGCCTTTTCTCCTGGTCCTGCTTATTCACTCCCTCTGCACCCTTCTGGCCACCTTCAACAGAGGAAATTTTCCCCATGATCACAAAGGAATCTCCCTTTGCTTTACTCATTTATTTTTTAGTATAATGACTGTATCAGTCTTCTAGGACTACAAAAACAAAATACAATGAACTGGGTGGTTTCAAACAATAGAAACTTATTTCCTCACAGCTCTGAAGTCCAGAAGTCCAGAGTCACAGCATCAGCAGGGCTATGCTGACTCTGAGGGCTGCAGGGAGGGTCTGTGTCAGGGCTCCGGGGAAGGCCCATGTGAAGGCTCTGGGGAGGGTCTGTGCCAGGCCTCCCGGCACCTGCTGTTGCGTGTGGTCCTTGGCTCCTCGGCATCCTTGACATGCAGAAGCCTCGCTCCATCCAGTCCCTCCCTCCCCTGCCACGTGGCTTTCTCCCTGTGTGTGTCTTTGCATTTCTTCTCCTCCTCTTATAAAGACAACAGTCATATTGGATGAAGGGCCCACCTTATTTCACTATGGCCTCGTGGTAACTTAACTGATTGCATCTACTGCAACCCCGTTTCCAAATAAGATCACATTCTGAGGCTCCAGAAAGGACCTTTTAGGGGGAAGCTATCTAACCTGCTATGATAACAAATCCTTCCAATTCATTTTTGACCCTCTCTCATGCATATTTTGTATTTTTTCATCTCCTGCTTGACACGCAGTAGACAACTGATAAATGTATACCTAATGAGATTCTTTTTAAAAAGCATTTGTAAAGGAAGGAAACGAAAAGCAGACAGCCCCATCAGTGTAGCCAGGAGTGCCAGCACCCAGGTCCCTGTGCCGTCCCTGCAGCCGTGTCCCCAGCAACTCCACCTGTACCGCTGGCAGCCACACCACCAGCTGCTGCTGTCCCAACTGCAGGTAGTGTGGCCTGTGTCAGACCGGGCTGGGGGCCAGGAGGGGACAGGATCGAGGCAGTCTTGGACCGAGCACAGGGGTGGCAGGCAAGCTGCTTCACCTGCATTTCAGATCCTCACTTTCGGGTGCCGTGGCTTCCTGGGCATCTTCAAGTTCTGTGTTTCTTTCCTGAAAAGGAAACGGGAAATTTGTTGATGGACAAACAACTCATAAATTTCCCAAATGATTAGTAGTCTGAAAACATATGCATGAAAAATTTTCTCAAAAATTATCCTCGATTCTAAAATTAATTCCAAACTAACTGATTTTTTATTGGCTAAACTGTCACCGGTGGCTGAAACTTCAACAACTAGATTCTATTCGCAAAGTTGCATTGACTCTCCAAGGCTCATGGGTGGGGGAAGTAATGAGAGTATTTACAGAACATCTCAGTGTGTGTAGTTCCTGACCATACAGTGATTCCAAAATTAATTCCAAATTAACTGTAATTTCATTGGACAAACTGGCACCTATGGTTGAAACTTCAACAACTAGATTCTATTTGCAAAGTTGCATTGACTGTCCAAGGCTCGTGTATGAGGGAAGTAATGAGAGTATTTACAGAACATTTCAGTGTGTGTAGTTCCTGAAAATACAGTGATGATGCCGAAAATATTGGCTGTCTGGAATTGGGCTTTATAAAAAAATAGAAAATCCCCAGCACACACTGCTCTGCAGTAGAGCAGAGTCAAAATGTTCTTTGAAAGGAAGCTATAAACAGATACAGTAAATAAGCCAAAATGCATGGATCCTGTGTGCTTCGAGGGGTGGTTTCAGGCTTCTGAATGTCTTTCATTTTGCCAGCAGTGCACAGCAGGCCTTGGGTTTGCACTCAGAGCAACCTGGCTTTGGGTCCCTGCTGCACAGTTGTGAGACCGTCCACAGTTGAAATACCTCTCTGTGGACTTGGATACTGTGTTTTTATAAAGATGAAGAATTCCATAACTGTAGTTCCAGGCCAAGTGAGGTGCTCCATGAATTTGAACATAGCTAAGCAATTCTGGACCTCCAGGTGTGCATTTCTCTATAGACCTGTAGATACTATGGAGCCTGAAGCCAGTGTCTAGGTCCATACCCCATATTCAACATGGACCAAGTCATGTAACCTTGAGTTAGTCATATCACCTTGCTATGTCTCAGTTTCCTCAACTGCAAAATGGAGGTAGGAATAAAAATAACACTGTAATAGGATTGTTATGAGAATTAAATGAATTAATACAGGTAAATGTCTTAGCACAGTGCTTGACATTATTGTTTGCCATTACTATTATTATCATTATCTTCTGTCTAAAGTGTTCGTATCCCAGAAACCAGACTGTCAGGATACCATGGTTTCAAAACAAATAGGCAGTTGTTTGTGTGATGCTTGTTAGGAAGTAAAAGCAAAAGTAATTCTATTTAAGAATTGCAAAAATGCAATCTATGCTGAAGAAGTCATGGGTAAATCATCCAAAATCCTTCAATTTCAACATAAAAGCATTAAGATGCTATTGAAGTAATAGGCTGTAGGATTTTAAAATAAGCAAGTCTTGACTTATTTTATTAAAATGTTTATTTTTCTTAAATAGCAGTTGTATGATACAAAATGACAATAAAGAATGAAAGGATCTTCTTTTTTGCCTTAACCATTACAGTTAAATCTGGATATGTATTTGCGGTAAAGGTTAGCATTTACATTAAAATACTTAGAGCACATCTTGATTATTGAGTAGCTAGCAATTATACAGCTTGCACGTGTCAGGTTGTCCTAAAAACTTCTCAGCAACCCCATTAAGTAATTACTTTCATCAGCCCCACCTTACCGACGAGAACCCTGAGGCAAAGCTTCAGTACGCTACCCAAGGTCCTCTCTCGAAACTCTCTCTCTAGAAGATAGAGATTTTGCCTTTTCTTAAACTTTCCATTTCGCATAGTACTTACATGCATAAGAGCCAACAAATATGCCGACCAAATGATGCACCGCTTACAAATCAGAACCCTTGAAACTAGGGATTTATTTATGCAGGAAAAACGTTTCCAAATAATATGATCCAAGACTTAACTTACCGAATATTTGACATATTTGGGGCATTTTGTTGTTATTTGAGTGCAATATGTTTGTTTGTTTTTTTGACAATATTGTATAACGAGAGAAAAATCAAAATAGATGAAATTGTCTAAGACAAAAATAATTTCTTATTTTAATTTTACTTAAAATAGTCCCTTCCCAACGACCTCCAAGATGATATTACCATTCCAGACACATAGTAGAAGCTTAATGCATGTTTATGGAGTGAATCTTGAATAAGCAACTTTTCCATCAGAACGGTGGTGTCATTTCCTTTGAAATCATTCTTTATGCTTTAATAAGAGCTTTTGCTTTTCTATATTTTTTTCCACTACTCTGAAATACAATTTCACATCACTCTCTCCTCCCAATGCAGAGAGTGCCTGCGTTGACCAATCAGGGGCTGCCTGGGATTTCACAGCTGAGGTCTCCTACGTGATGCTGTTCTGAGGGAAATAGAAATTTCAAATTTCCAGTGTTTACTATTCCCCAAACAGAAGCTGTCTTATTTTCATTAAATTAGTTTATTGTTGCAACCACGTACAGCTTTACACTGCAGCATTTGTTAAAATGCAGCCCTGAAAAGCAGGACTGTACAAGTCATGGCGATCCTGACGTACCGAGGCCTTCAGAGGCGCGTTACAGCATTTCCTGACGCGCGGAATCCATAGCCACGCCACGAGCCTCAGATTTTACTTCCCTTTTTTTTTTATTCTGTCTAAAGGGATATACGCATTTGGTGAGCACAGAGTTCCGCTTGCCATGGATGGCCTTTGTGTGTGAGGACATGTTGTTTGAAATAGTAATCAATACGCTTCACCAATGTATGATGATGGATCTAAAAATGGTAGTTTTCTGTGTGGTAAAGCATCAGGGTGTCTTTTGAGCTGGAGGCCGGAGGCCCAGAAAGCTTACATTATTTTATAGATGAAGAAAGCATTCAGATATGAAAAGTCACTCGAGCAGTGAATGGTGGAGCAGGGACTCAAACCTGGGATTTTGTGGTGGTGGTTTCTGCACTAGTCCTGTGCTCAGTTGAAAATTTCCCTATTACTGTCATTTAAGCACTTATTCTGGATAAGGCAATGCTTTTAAAGTTGCCATTTTAAAAATTACATGACCTGTTTAAAAAAGGCACAGATGAGATAGAAACACACCAGATGCAACTTAATTATAGTCAGTCGGCTTATTACACTAAAGGAATTACAAAGATTAATGAGATACTTTTCATTATTTATCAGAAAGAAGTTCATTGAAAACTGTACTTCCCAAAATGACTGATTTTGAAATAAACTTATAACTGAGATTTACTTCAGTATCAAATATTTAAAATATACTTTGGTGCAAACAATATGTTGTATGTGTGGAAATGTTTGCTTGTAGTTTCTGAAAAAAATGTGTTTGTCTATAAATATTGTCTTAGGCTACTTGGGCTGTGTTAACAAGTTACCATGGACTGGGTGGCTTTTAAACAACATAAATGTATTTCTCATAGCTCTGGAGGCTGGGAAGTCTACAATCAAAGAGACGGGTAGATTTGGTGCCTAGTGAGGGTTCTTTTCCTAGTTCATAGATGGCTGTCTTGTCATTTTCTCACATGGCAGAAGAGGTGATTGGTGTCTCTGGGGTCTCTTTTTATAAGGGACATGACCTCATCCATGAGGGCTCCACCCTCATGAGCTAATCATCACCTTCCAAAGGGTCCTCCACCCCATAGCTTCACATTGGGATTCAGGTTTCAACATATGAATATTGGGAGGTGGGGAAACAGATCTTCAGTCTATAGACATATTTTTTTATAGATGGAAATATCCTTAGCTCAATGTTTATTGACTTTTAGGGAGATCATAGACGTGTTGAGTAGGTAATAAAAGCTGTGGGACAGTGGATCTGAAGAACACACCGATATCGAAAGCTTTAAGGGTCCAGGCCTTTCTTGCTTCCCTTCAATCCAGTGACCGTGCATTCCCTCACCCTGCCTCCCACTCGTCCTAACCCGGATTAGCCCAGGATTCATGCCCCATGAGAACACCTGACATGGACATGAGAACAGCTGACATGGACGTGAGAACACCTGACATGGACGTGAGAACAATAACTGACATGGACGTGAGAACACCTGACATGGACGTGAGAACACCTGACATGGACGTGAGAACAGCTGACATGGATGTGAGAACAACACCTGACATGGACGTGAGAACAACACCTGACATGGACGTGAGAACAACACCTGACATGGACGTGAGAACACCTGACATGGACGTGAGAACACCTGACGTGGACATGAGAACACCTGACATGGACGTGAGAACAACACCTGACATGGACGTGAGAACACCTGACATGAACTTGAGAACAGCTGACATGGACGTGAGAACACCTGACATGGACGTGAGAACAATAACTGACATGGACGTGAGAACACCTGACATGGACGTGAGAACACCTGACATGGACGTGAGAACAGCTGACATGGATGTGAGAACAACACCTGACATGGACGTGAGAACAACACCTGACATGGACGTGAGAACAACACCTGACATGGACGTGAGAACAACACCTGACATGGACGTGAGAACACCTGACATGGACGTGAGAACACCTGACGTGGACGTGAGAACACCTGACATGGACGTGAGAACAACACCTGACATGGACGTGAGAACACCTGACATGAACTTGAGAACAGCTGACATGGACGTGAGAACACCTGACATGGACGTGAGAACAGCTGACATGGACGTGAGAACAGCTGACATGGACGTGAGAACACCTGACATGGACGTGAGAACAGCTGACATGGACGTGAGAACAACACCTGACATGGACGTGAGAACACCTGACATGGACGTGAGAACAGCTGACATGGACGTGAGAACACCTGACATGGACGTGAGAACAGCTGACATGGACGTGAGAACACCTGACATGGACGTGAGAACACCTGACATGGACGTGAGAACAGCTGACATGGACGTGAGAACACCTGACATGGACGTGAGAACACCTGACATGGACGTGAGAACACCTGACATGGACGTGAGAACAGCTGACATGGACGTGAGAACACCTGACATGGACGTGAGAACAGCTGACATGGACGTGAGAACACCTGACATGGACGTGAGAACACCTGACATGGACGTGAGAACACCTGACATGGACGTGAGAACACCTGACATGGACGTGAGAACACCTGACATGGACGTGAGAACAGCTGACATGGACGTGAGAACACCTGACATGGACGTGAGAACAGCTGATATGGACGTGAGAACACTTGACATGGACGTGAGAACAGCTGACATGGACGTGAGAACACCTGACATGGACGTGAGAACACCTGACATGGACGTGAGAACACTTGACATGGACGTGAGAACACCTGATATGGATGTTGGATAGCATCTTTTTTTAAAAAACCTAAATTGCATTTTGAAATCTCCAGCCACACTCTTTTCTCTGATCTCTTATTTGTCCTGGTTTCCTCTGCTGCTTTTTATGCACACTTTCCCCCCCTCCCATGCCCATTGCATTGTACCAGTATCTTCCACTACAATTATTCTTGTACCAGGAAAAGTAAAGGGTTTTTGTAAAAAGCCTTCATCAAGGCATTTTCAAACTGCAGATGATATTCAGAAAGAAAGGCCATACTGAGACTTTCCCCCTAATTAGATGGTGAAATTTTTAGTTCTCAGCATTGTTATCTGTTTGAATTGAAACCCTATTATTGAAAAAGCCAAATGAACTTGAAATTGAGGAGGGTGATCTCCCAAAAGGGAATGCAGCCAGGCTGAATCCCTCGGTGGAGAGCCAGGGTGCACGAGGCCTGGATGCACGTGACTCGTTTCCACAGTTCTGATTTCCAAGCGAAGTAATTTGTTCTTTAAAAAAATTATTCTAGGATTCAAGACTTAAAAAAAAATTTTGTACTACCAAATGCTTACAATGCATGAGGAAATATTGAAGAAAAGTGTATCTCAGCCCTGTGGGTAATTTTTAAATGATCCACAGGGATTTATTCAAGGTCAGTAAATTCTGTGTTGGCACTTTCTATGTCAGTCTATGTCCCATACCGTGTCCCATCAAGTCAGTTCCTCTGATGCTAAGTTTACTCTATTCCTTGTCACTAAGTAAAAACTTTTTAAAAAACATTTTAAAAAACAAGCAAACTAAAGAACAATAAGGCAACCGAGGTCTCCCTCATTTCTTCTTTTGCTGAATTTGACACCATTCCATCTCGAAGTGAAGAGAACCTGAATATCCTATTGCTGGCCATGCCTCCCAGGATGCCTTTTCCATGAAAGCCTGAAGTCCATTTTAGATGCAAAGCATGCAGAACCTCTGGGCTCTGCGAGGCCTGATGAATAACTCTGACAGGACTCGGCATATGCCTAGTTCGTGGTCCCGACCATGTGTATTTTCCTGAATTTCTTGTTCTTTGTTTACTGGCTTTGACTTGTTGACATAAGATGAATCTACATATGTTTCTCTCTTGTTTTATCAAAATATTTAAGTGTCTTTAGTTTTAGATTGGGATTTTAAAAAACAAAACTTTCTTGCTACTAAGGATATGGACAATTACTGTCTTTTCAAGAAAAATGGTGACACTGGAAAACTAATTTCATGTATTTAAAATATACATTTGTTGCACACTTATTGTGTGCAGTTTGATCAGTTTATAAATTTTACATCTTTTTGGTGGTGGGAAAATACATATTCATAGTTACTTCTATTTAAATTCTGGATCTAAGATGAAGCTGCTTTTTGTTAATAGTGGCTATAGATTATATGTACCATTGTAAAATGGTTATGCAGAAGGAGAATAGGAAGGACTACAGATAAGTGATTTAAGATACTTCTGTTTTGAAGGGTTAGTTAAATTGAGGAGGCAGCATGAGGGTCAAACATTGTAAACTCTGTGTGTAACAGCAAGGAATTCAAGGTGACAAGGATCAGAACCTATGTGAAGTTTCAGTAAAATTATTTGTGCCAATCAGGTTATTATATAGGCAGTTTTATGGCAAGATTTATTTGTTCGTAGATATCATATATGACCCAAATTTAAAAACTAGAGGAAACACTCACAGCAGTTTAGAATGGACATTTTTCTTGTGATTTAAATTTGACTTATTTTTCTATATTCTCCAACCCTTTCTGAAGAATTATGGTGGGGCAGGAACTATAAATTAGGGACAGTTATTTCAGCCAAGGCACAGAAACAAAGATACTGGCGTGGGGATTCTGTAGGAGGGACTATACCTTGGATGGAAATGAAGGAATAACTAGAAGAAAGGAGAAGCAAATAGGGCCCAGTATACATTTCACTGTGTGAACCCGTCATTCTCTCTGATGGCTGCATGATTAATTCAAAGATTTATTGATTTTTTTCCTTCTCTACTGCAGCCTGCTGACCTGGTTTCGTTGACAGGTCTGTGTGGATCAAGCCAATCTGACAGATGAAAGTGTGCTACCATATCAGTCCCCATAGTCTGGAACAAATATTTTATACCATGTCCTTATCAATAGTAACCGAACACATGTGAGGCATCCGTCAATGCTCCTTCCCATGAAATGCCATGAAATAGACTCAGAGATGCCAGCCCAACAGCAGAAGCAATTTGGATTATTCATTTTAATGAATGTGCATGTGTGTTTGTGTGTGTGTGTGTGTGTGTGCGCACGCGTGTGCGTGTGCGTATGTGTTTATGGTGAGGTGGAAGTTACGGCATTTTTACTCTTAGTAACAAATATTAACTGACAGCTTTTAAAAATACCATTATATTTCTTTTCTTTTTTTTTTCTGTTTTTCTTCACATGTCCTTGAATTAAAAAATACCATTATAATACCTGAGATTTGCTTCAAAACAATCTATTGCTGGGGGTAAGTGTGTAGCCTGAGTTGATAATTGCTGAAGCTTGGTGATGGTACATGGAGGTTTATTATACTCATTGAATCTTCCATGTGTGTTTAGCATATTCTATAACAAAGTATTGAGGAAAAACACCTATATGACAAATCATATTTTTTATTTGAAACTTCAGATTACATGTTTAAATGTAAGCAATTGGCACATCACCAAGCCAGGAATAGGCAGGTTATAAATGTCATATTTTTTTAAATTAAAGCTACAATAACTGAAGCATTGTTTTCTTGTTTGTTATGAGCTCTAAATTCTGGCCAAAGACTAGAACCATAAATAAAATGGTCCTTTAAGATTAGTGAATCATCTTCAAGTGGAGTGTATTCCTTCTCAGCTAATAAAATCAGATATTTTTGACCAGCATTTCTCAAATTGTGTCCACGGAAGGGACTCTATTATTTACTGTTATCAATCAGAAATTGAATAGATTAGGAGATAGGGAAAAGACCATGTGGATTCTGATTCAAAAAATGTGAGGAAATAATACATTAAACAATAGCAACACAGTTCCACGCACCACGAATGTCAAAGTGATGGTGGCATTTTTTAAAACCAATTAAATTTTTTAAAACCAATTAAATTGTTTTATTTTTATTTTCTCTTTTCAAATGTATTAGTCCATTCTCACGTCACTGTAAAGAAATACCTGAGACTGGGTAATTTATAAGGAAATGAGATTTAATCGGCTCACAGCTTTTTATACAGGAAGCATGGTGCCAGCATCTGCTTCTGGGGAGGCCTCAGGGAGCTTTTACTCGTGGTGGAAGTCAAAGCGGGAGCAGAAAGTTCACATGGTAAAAACAGGAGCAAGAGAGCGTGAGGGAGGAGGTACACACTTTTAAACAACCAGGTCTCACAAGAACTTACCATCCACAAAAATATCGTGGATAATGCTAAGCCATTCGTGAGAAATCCACCCCCATGATTCAATCACCTCCCCTGGCCTGACCCCCAACATTAGGGATTACAATTCCACATGACATTTGGGCAGTGACACATTTGGCCAAACCATATCACCAAACCACCCGTGATATTCTATAGATCATAATTTAGAAAAAACGACTTTCTCATGTAAGGCCACTAGAGGTGATTTACATAAGATTGGGGTTGTTTTAAGCCTTGGTTCAACAGTCCAGGGGTAAATATTAGATGTTTTCACAGGACCAAACACCATTTATAGGTCTTGAATAAATCTGAAATTTCTATTTTTATAAAATCTAATATGTAGATACACTGGGTTACATTGGATTCTAATTCTTTTGTGTTTTTAGGGGTATGATTTTTAACTTTACTACCATAAAACAAGACACCTTCACAGCCATCTCCAAATGGCCAGGTGTGAAGTGGAAGGAAAAATGGAACAAGAGTGAACCAGCCATGTGTGGGTGCTCAGGTGGAGGGAACTGTGGTTAGTGGAAGAACCCGAAGTGGAGTAAGCTTGGACAGGAGGCCAGGACGGGAGGTGGCCAGGGAAGGAATGGGGCAGGGCCAGCCTGCATATGTGGGGCCTTCTTGGATCAGGCAAGGCTGTTGGATTTTTATGCAGGGATAATGGCAAACTGTTGAATTCTGGGCTGGGGATTGATGTGACCACTGTTGCTGTGTGGAGAACAGCGTGGGATGGAGAGCAAACATACCATTGGATGAATAGTAGGAGGCTGGTGGAGACTGACTGGAGTGGTAGACATGGGGACAGAGAAAAACAGGACAGATGTGAGTTGTTTGGGGAAGCTTTGATGTATTGGCTGACAGATTAGGTGTGGGGGCCAGTCACACCTAATGAGAAAGACAGTCATTAAGGATGACACAGGTTTTTAAAGGAATTTAGTGCATGTTGGTACCATCAATAGGTGTAGAAACTCTGTTATCTATCAGAAATTGAATAGCATTAATAAGCAAAGCCCTTTAGGCACTCCGTTCTTGGTGTACGTGTGTGTGCGGGGGGTGTCCTATTAGCCACTTAAGCTCACTACAAGTGTCTTTCTGAAGCCTGTCTTGAATATACTATTCTGGCCTTTGCTGAAGCTGTTTTCTTGTTCCCGTTTCATCTCCAGCTTTATCCTACTCATGCTCAGTCAGACTCATCACTGACTTCACTACATTCTTGTTGGCTGACTTACAGTTAGTCAAAGAAAGTGAATAGTTTTGGCCTTTGAAGCAAAAAGAATCACAAGAACCTCTCTTCCCAGCTTCCTGACTTTATAAACTCTGGATATAGCAGTTGATGGTCAACATCTCACAGTAATTATTGGGCACTATAATTTTGCTAAATTTACTTAAGCTAAACTAAAAAAACATCAAGAGCACCTTCTATGAACTCATATTGTATCCCTCTTTAAAAGTTATATATGTTGAAGCCCTAACCTCCCAATGTGACTGTATTTGGAAGCGAGGCACTTAAGGAAGTAATGAAGATTAAATGAGGGCATCAGGGTAGTCCCTAACCCAACAGGACTGGTGCCCTTATAAGAAGAAGGAGAGAAACCAGGGAGCTTGCTCTTTCTCTCTCTGCCGTGTGAGGACATGGTGAGAAGGCGGCTGTCTGCAAGTTTGGAAGAGAGCCCTCACCAGAAACACAATTGCTGGAAACTTGATCTTGGTCTCTGGCCTCCAGAACTGTGAACAAATAACTTTCTGTTGCCTAAGTCATCTGCCTGTGGTATTTTGTTGCAGCAGCCTCAGATGACTAATACAGCACCTTTCCGCTCTTTCGTCTGACTGTGGTTTCTTGGAGAACTGCTGTCTTATATTCTTCTTACTCCCAGTGGTCATTCAGTTTCTCTACAGTTTCCAAGTAGTTTAATGTTAATTAATCTTTATAAATTTAAACTGTCTTTCCATTTTTCCCATAGTCATCCTTTTTTTTTTGTTTTTTTTTTTTTTTTTTTTTGGAGATGGAGTCTAGTCTCACTCTGTTGCCTTGGCTGGAGTGCAGTGGTGCAGTCTCAGCTCACAGCAACCTCTGCCGCCAGGTTCAAGCGATTCTCCTTCCTCAGCCTCCTGAGTAGCTGGGACTACAGGTACCCACCACCATGTCTGGCTAATTTTGGTATTTTTAGAAGAGAGGGGGTTTCACTGTGTTGGACAGGCTGGTCTCAAACTCCTGACCTCATGATCTGCCCACCTCAGCCTTCCAAAGTGCTAGGATTACAGGCGTGAGCCACAGCACCTGGCCTTTTCATTTCTGTTAGTGTATAAGACTTTTTAAAATTTTTTCAGGCTACTCTGTTAGTCTTTGCTTCCTTAGAAGAAATTTGCTTAACGTCTCCTTATAAGTTTTACAGTGTTCAAACTTTGGATCATGTCTTTGGCTCTCTTTGATCTCTCTCTAAATATCCCTTTATTTAAAACTGTGCATAAATTTTCTCCTAAAAATCATTCAGTGAGGAAAATGCACCTTTACATTTCCTCAGGAAGGTAAACCTAGTCCAACACTACAATTTGGAGAAACTTTAGACACTCATGTATGTGACTCAAATGTGGATGTGATTGGTGTCTTTTTAAGTTGTCTCAGGCTTTCATAAGGCAAAGTGGCATTTTTAAGTTCTTCTTAGGTATCCTATCTTTACCTTAGCCTGCATTTTCTCATAATCTGATAGCAATATTTTAAACGAAGACTGTTTTCTCTTGTACGAGTTACATGACAAATACACATTTGGCTTGTCTTCTGTTTGCTTGATTTGGTTGTGTTCTGATTAGGAATGCTAAGTCACCTATGCAAAAGCAACTGAGAACTAACCTAAAAACATTAACTAATGGGGAAACATTTGTACACCCATGTTCATAGCAGCATTGTTCACAATCGCAAAGAGAAAGGAACAGCCCAAATATCCATCACCCAATGAATGAATAATGTGAATGTGGTACATACATTCCCTGGTGGATTTGTCAGTCTTGAAAAGAAAGAGAATTCTGACATATGCCACAACATGAACAAATCTTGAGGATATTATGCTAAGTGAAACAACTGTGTCATAAAAAGACGAACATTGTATGATTCAACTTGTATGAGGTATCTAAACTAATCCAATTTATAGATGCAGAAAGTTAGAATGGTGGTTGCCTGGGGCTGGAGGGAAAGCGAAATTGAGAAGTTTAGTAAGTACCGAGTTAGCACTACTGAACTGTCCTCTAAAAATGGGTAAGATAGTAAGCTTTATGTTAGGTGTGCTTTGCCATGAATAACTTAAAAAATATATGACACCTCTTCTTTTAAAGTAGCTGCGAGGGAAAATTGATTTTATTTGTAAGTAAAGACCTAGGTAAGTTAACTTGAAATAGTACTATATTGTGACATTGTATTTTATAAACAGCTTTCAATATCATAATTATAATCATTTTGTCCTGGCATTTTTTAAAAGAATGTATTTGATGGTATTGAATTGGCCATATATTGAAAAAAGTCAAGCCTTAGAAAATGAAAAACAAGTACATTGTAGGCTTAAAAATTATTAAAGCATTTGGTAAAATAGAATGATAGTAATTTTATCAGCCTTCATATTCTTTAACACTTTGGTGCCTGAATGATAGACAACTAGTATATAAGCTACAGGAAAGCAGAGATTTTGGTCTATTCTGTTAATTTTTAGAATAGTAGTTATCACATAGCAGGTACTCCATGACTATTTGTTTAATGAGTGCATGTTGAGGGCATCCACGTACTAATAACTACTGGGCATATGGATTGTGGAAGTGTAGAGAGCAATCCACATTTCTCCTAGATATAAGGAGTTTTTCCTTTGTCTGTTGATCACATAATTATTCATCAGTGATCTCTTAGTTGCTAAGTATTTTGTATCTCAGGGTAGATAATTTAAACAGATCATATAGACAAGACACTGAAAATAAACGAGTAGTGTCTGGAAATAAATGACTAAATGATACAAGAAATATTTAGTGACCACCTACTCTGTGCAGACCGTGAGCTTGGCTTTGTGAATATAGCTACGAGTAAGAGAAATACAGTCCCTGCACTCAAGAAATTTATAATCTGGTGTATGTGTTTGGCAGGGAGGTAAGTGCTTCCTGAACTCAATACAATCTTTTCACTACAGAGCTTCATTTTAGCCCCAGTTTCTGTATCTTTTCTCTATTTTTCCCCAGTCATTATCTTTCAACTAGATTATACTCCAGAAAGGGAGTGGAGTCCTTTGGCATCTCTGGGTGGTCTGGAGTGATGTCATCTTCCAAGAAAGCTGTTACACAGTCGTTAGTTTTTGAAAATGATATGACATGCAGCTCACTGTAATACAATCTATTAATTCAATCGATAAAGTTTTATCTTCTAATCTCCCAGAATAGTACTTAAACAGTTTAGTGCGCATGAATCACATGGGAATCCTGTTAAATAAAGCAGATTCTGATTCAGTAGCTTGCTGTGGAGCCTAGGATTCTGCATTTCTAATGAGCTCCCAGGTGTTGCTGGATCTGCTGTTCCAAGGGTGGTATTGTCAGTGAGGAGGCTGCAGGTTCTTAGCCCTGGTTGTTCATTACAACCCCCTGGGTGGATTTTTACTAATAGCAATGCCCTTAGAGATTTGCTTTAATTGGTCTTGGCTTGGGCTCCAGCATTCATATTTTGAAAAGCTTTCCAGGGGTGATCAGGTGACCAGGATAAGTCAGGATGGGGCCAGGGGGAGGGGAAACAGATGTGAACTACTGATTAGAACAAATAAGTTAAACTTTAAAATAGAGAATTAAATAAGAGCGCTGAATATACTGACATACTGATTCTTGGATGAGAAACTTGGGGTTCACTATAACAGTCACCTGTAACTGTCCTTCCTGCCAAAACACCCACCCTGCCACTCCAGCTCGAACCCCCTGCTCTTTTTAAAATAGCCAGTTGGGATTGGTCTCGCTTGTGTGGTCTAAGCCTAGCCAATTGGGGACAACAGAGCACTAGGGATGACCCCCGTCAGACATAAGTGCCCCTTTCCCCCTTGTCCAAGTGTGCGGCAGCCATCATTGCTCCATCCGTGTGCTGCACCCTTCTATAGAAGTAAACTGCCTTACTGGGGGGGAAAAAAAAAAGAAAAAGCTTTCCAAGCTGAGTTTTCTATTCTACTAGCGCTGAAGGTCACTTTCCTGGACAAACACCACTGGCGCTGCCTGGTCACTGTGTGTCACTGAATCCACTGGTGTGATTTGGTGCATATCAGTATCTTTTATAAGTGCAAGGAAGGCTGGAGGCTGGGGAAATTGTCATAAGACAGCATTCAGTGCAGGGACTAGTGTACAGCAGTGTGTTTGCTGGATGAGTGAAGCAACCAGTCGCTTTCAGACATGGTAGATGATGGCTGGTGACTGGACCCCTGTGCTGTGGCCTGTAGCTCTAGCAGCTGTATTTTTTATTTCTAAACATGCTGGCCATGGGCTGGCAGAGTTAACAGAAGGAGAATGGGGACTTCTACTTCCAGATAAAAATTTAAAAAGGTGTTATAAAGAAGGTACTGGGAAATAAGTTTTGATCTGTGATAGATCACATAGTCAAAAACCAAACCAAATAAATTCAATTCAGAGTGAGAGGTCCGTTCTCACACTGCTATGAAGAAATGCCTGAGACTGGGTAATTTATAAAGAAAAGAGGTTTAATTGACTCACAGTTTCACATGGCTGGGGAGACCTCAGGAAACTTAGAATCATGGCAGAAAGGAAAGCAAACACATCCTTCTTCACATGACGGCAGGAGAGAGAAGTGTTGAGCAGAGGAGGAAAAGCCCCTTGTAAGACCATTAGGTCTCGTGAGAACTCACTATCACAAGAACAGCATGGGGGTAACTGCCCCCATGATTCAATTACCTCCCATCTGGTTCCTCCCACAATGTGTGGGGATTATGGGAACTACAACTCAAGATGAGATTTTGGTAGCAACACAGCCAAACCATATCAAGGGGCACAAATCAAAGGTAGCCTTCCAGGGACTGAAGTCAGAGTTGTCACAGGATGGACACTTTGGGCACATATTTCCAACAAACGTTCCACAAAATATGCAAGCATTTATTTTTTGGTAGAATGTTTAAATACAAATGGAAATCAAGCCTTAACAATGACTTACTGATGAAACGACATTTCTCCTGCTCAGGACTGCATTTCAGATACTGTCCATCTGCATCTGGGCCCATGATGTGCTATTGAAATAACATGACCTCAGCTTGTAGGTGAAGGTGGGGAGGAAAACATGCATTTTCCATCTGAACAGAAAGCGTGTTCTGGCTTTTTTCTGAGATATTATTTTTATTGAATTTTAAGACCCACATAGGAAGTGGCTTTCTTGTGGTTTCATCTTCCTGATCACATTTCTGTTTCTGATGTGCATGTTGAGGACAAAAAAGAGAGGAAGGCGTTATCCTGGATAGGACTCCTGCTTCTTCAGGAGACTGGGGCATCCCCCCAACCTGCTGCCCATGTCTCTTCGTGGGGATACATGAACAGCCTCTAGAAAGTCTTCTCGAGGAGCTTGGTAAGGCTGTGCAATACCGTTTTTGCAAAACACCTGCTGTTCACTAATGGAGCAGATGAAATAATAAAGCCAACCAAAGAAGCAACTTAATAGGGAACTAACCAGCCACAGTGGCTTTTGGAACTCTTGCCCTTGCTGTACATCACTTTGAAGTAGTCTGTGGATTCCCTGCTTCTGATACTTAGAACGTTTGGTTCATTTTCGTGTCATTGTTGTCTAGCGCTAAACGCAACTGGTCCTATAGACCTGAAGTAGCCCAGACGCAGGGGCAGAGCAGTGGCCAGGTGTGAGTGCTGACAGCCTAAATGTTTCAAGTACAAAAGGGCCAGGAAAACAACCACCGGGGGCTTTACCATACTTATAAAAAGGAATCCTTCCCTCCGGAAGCCTCCAGCCTGACTGTAAGAAGCAGCAGCCATTGCCCATGCAAGGAGAGGAAGAACAGGTGTCAGTGAATGGAGTGGGCTCAGGTCATCATTGATGAGGCAAAAAATCAGGCATGAAAGTAGCCATGATTAGCAACAGGACCACCTGGAACCCAAGCTCTGCCACTTTCTTGCTGTGTGATCTTGGGTAAGTTAGTTAGCCCTTCTGTACCTTAGTTTTCTCCTCTGGAAAATGACGAGGATGATACCACTCTGCTCATAGGGTTGTTTCAAGGATTAAATGAGGTACTGCATGGAAAATATTCATCTCGGGGCTGGGCATGCACAGTGCATGGGCGTAGCTATCATCGTCCCTGTCATACTTGGAACACTTTGCAGTGGCCATCCATGTCAGCATGTGCATATCTTCAAGAGAAGTGAAGAAGACTAAAGCTTCTTTCTCCTTTTCCAGCATCCTCGAGATGTGTCATCTCCTCAGGTTACCAGTAAATCACTGGCAATCCCCACCGAGAGGAGGGAGGCAGCCCACTAGCAGGTGTGAGCCAGGAGAGGCATTTGCCAGACTGATACTGGGGGAAAGCTTGAGCTGATTCCACACTCTAAGTCACCTTAGGGCTCAAAGAACAGGTGGCATGAGATACTCAGGGAATGTTGTGGCAGCGTGCCCAACCACGGTTCTGCAGTCTTTACACCCAAGGTCATGGCAGCCAACATTTTTTGTCTTCTGGATGAGATGGGGCTGCATCTGTCAGTGGGCATTCACTGATTCATTCAAAGGGGAGGGATTGGGCATTGCCATGGAGCAGACCCGGTGCAGAGGGGGTGCTCAGGGTGGAATAGTGAGCAGTAGTGCCAGCATGTCTGTGCTCATGGGGCTGTGGTCTTAGGGAAGAGCTCAAGTAATCATGTAAATAATAGTCTGGTCATAATTGTGAGACCCACTGGAAACGAACAACGGGAGTGGCGGCTGTACAGGGAATTTCAGGGGACCTGGCCTGTCACAGTTCAGGGAACTGATCCCCTGGAAAGTGACAAGTTGTCCTTTAGATTGGTAAAAAATGGAAGTGGGGAGAAGACATACCAGGCAAAGGGAACAGGTGCAGTAGGCACTCACGGAAGGTCAAAGGAACAGCCCTGTTCCCAACAGCCTGCTCAGAGTCCAGTCTGCTCCTTGCTCCCGATGGGAGATTTTTTACATACTCTCTCCCAGCAGAGTATTCTGTCCACAGGTATCCACAGGGCCTGGCTGGTCTTTTGTCATTCAAGTTGTGGTTCAGGAAGGATGTGCCCAGAAGGCAGCTTCTGACCACTCACTCTGAGTTAGCCCCTCCCCACACCCAGCCCCTCGCTCTGTTTTCTCTGAAACTCTGCTGTTCCTTTGTTCTCTTGCTGTTTGTAAAGAAGAGGTTTGATTGGCTCACAGCTCTGCCTGCTGTACAAGCATGCACCACCATCTGCTCAGCTTCTGGTGAGGGTCTCAGGAAGCTTGCAATCGTGGTGGAAGGTGAAGCAGGAGCACGCATACTACACGGGGAAAGCGGAACGAGAGAGAGAGAGAAGAGGAGGTTCCGGACTCTTTTAAACAACCAGATCTCCCGTGAACTGAGTGAGAACTCACTTACCACCAAGGGGATGGGAAGTCCACCTCCAGGACTTAGTCACCTCCCCCCAGACCCTACCTCCAACACTAGGAATCACGTTTCCACATGACATGTGGAGGGAACAAACAGCCCAGCCCTATCACTTGCGTACCATTTGTTGCTCCTCCTCGGAACAAAAGTCCTCAAAATAGGTTCTTCGTCACTTCCAGCGTTGTCCCTCATTTTCAGGACAATGCCTGACAAGTAGTAGGCATTCCATATCTGCGGAGCAACGGACAGTGGTTCCCAGTCTGGCCAAATTTCCATGACATAAAAACATGAAACTCCTCCTCTCACAGGTCAAATACGTGAACCGAATCTGCAGTGCAGTTCTCGGCGCAGTTCTTTCCTTGGGGTGCTGTGCTGTCGGGAGCAGGGGCCTCCTCTTTTCTCTCCTCTCTGTTCTCTCCAAGTGATCCGCAACTTCATCCCTGGGGGAAACAGGGCAGGGACCTTCTTCCTCAGTTTCTGATATTGCAAGGTAGCGAACTCACACAGGCCTTGGTAATAACAAATGAAGAGTGACCCGATCTTTATGAATATGATGAGAAAACATGACGGGACCCAGTGGAGAGTCCCCAGTGACTCTTTCCATGCAATACAGACCTCCCTACAGGCTTTACCACTGGTTCTCTATATAGGCAATGCCAGTGGCAAGGTATTTCTCAGCCATTAGAACAATCCACTTTCTTTATCCCAGGCTATGGATAAGGGGACATTTACAGGAGAGGAGAGACACTTAGGAAGGAAAGACTGGCGTTGTGAACAGAAATATGTTATTTGTGCATATTTGTAGCTTGACTAGACTTTGAGCCGAATGACATCTGAATATATATTAACAGGCATGTTATAAATATGTAATTCAAAAATACTGTATTTTATTTATTTTGCATCGATAAACTGAGTTTTGAGTTTGTGCAATAATTTGTATTATTCAGAACTCTCGATTGCAAGTGACAAGCAGGAACCAAAAAAAAAGAAAAAGTGTTATTGGCTCACAGAACTGAGAACTCCAGGAGTGACTGCCTTCAGGCCCGGCAGCATCAAGGTGTCCAAAAGCTGACAGGAGCACCTCTCACTCTTGCTGTCGGTCTTACTGCACTTGGAGTACTCTGGTTAGATTGGCTCCATGGCATACCTAGCATATCACATCACACACCACCCCAGTGACAGTAGCTTAGTACCCTAGAGGGGAAGAGTTCTCCTTCTCCAAAATCCCTGAGAGGGGTCAGGTAACATGCCCATCTGCGAACGAGTCACCATGTCTAGGGACACAGAGGTTGTGACCTTGGTCCCATGCCCATGATGGATGGCTCCTCGGAGGAAAACCCAAGTGCTCTTATTCTGACAGAGAATTGGATTCCCAGACACAAATGCTACAGATGTACATGAGCCAGTGTTGAAGGGGTGGGAGGAGAGTGTCGGCAACACGTGCAGTTCCATGTTGTGTGTGACTTGCCTGTGTATGTGGAGGTATTCAGTGGCCTGGCCCTAGACACTCCTAACAGGACACACATATACCTGTACACACACACCACACACACCACACACATACAAACTGACATACACTCACATGCTCATATGCCTCCCACACCATGCACACACACTCACATGTACACATGCCACACACATACCACACACTGATATACATGCATACCACACACATACACCATACACAACACATGACACACTCATACACAACACATGACATACACTCACACACATACACATACACTACACATACTGGCATGCACACACACCACACAAACATGTACGCTTACATGAATACATACCACACACACCACATGACATACAGCCACACACATACATGCCACACACATACATACTGACATGTACATATGCACACATGCCACTCATACACTCGCTGACATACACTTACATGTAGGCATACCACACACACCACATGGCATGCACTCACACCACACACATACACACTACACATACTGGCATACACACACATGCACACACACGCACACATGTCACACACCACACGCACACATACGTGAATACATACCACACATATCACATGACATACACTCACACACATGCACCCACACACATACACACTACACATACTGCCATACGCCCACTCACATTCACACATGCCACACACACATCATTGACAACCATGAAAAACCCCTGCCTATCCCAGAGCCCCTCAAGCTGGGCTTCTGGTGACACCTCAGACACTCTCCCCTTTTGATTTTGTTTCCCATTTACTTCCCGCCTTACTCTGTCCAGGCTGCTGTAATAACGTTCCACAGACTGCGTGACTTAAACTACAGCAACTCATTTCTCACGGCTCTGGAGGCTGGAAGTCTGAGATCAGAGTGCCCGCGGGGTGCTGGCAAGGACCCTCTTCCTGGTGGCAGAAGCTGACTTCTCGTTCCATCCTTGCCTGGCAGGATGCAAGGAAGGAAGTGAGTGCTCTCGTGGCTCTCTGAGAGCACTGATTCCGTTCTGCCCAGCTGCCCGTAGCCTCACACTGGGGAGCAGGGTTCCAGCATATGAACTTAGGGGACACCAGCATTCAGCCTGTAACACGTCCATTCTCATTAATTGCCTTCAAAGAGAGCTAAGCTAATCCTAACTTTGGATAAAGCGAAACTTTGAGGAAGACTACATCTGATATTTGCTGTTCAGTGCATGCTTGTCAGGAGAAGAGTGTTAAGATTTGGACTTCGCATCACTTACAGCCAAAATAGGACACCCCTGTGTGTCTACTCTCAAAGTTAAACATGCCACTCTCAATACAAAGGATGAAACTCATGCTGTTTAAGAAAGAGCACACATTAAGACTGACATATGTGTCATGACCATGATTTTGATGGAGGAATAAAAAAAGGAAAAAAATTTACAGAACCTAAGAGTAAAAGATAGCCAAGATTAGACCTTCGAGTATTAACAGTGAACTTTCTTCAGGTATTTTTTATATAATCATCATCAACGCTTATAAATTCTAGTGCTTTTGTCTTTCCACAGTTTTTTTTTTTTAAAACAACCTAATGTGCTTATTCCTCAGGGTTCAGGGCTTCAGGGCTTCAGGGTATCTCCGTAACACTCACCCAGCACTGACGCCCACAGGCCGACACGAGGCAGGGCATGTTACTTTATGCTCTAATCCTATGTGTTCAGTAAGTACTTTGAAAAACATAAGAATATCTTGGTAGGCATAGTTTAATAAAAATCTCAATTTTATAGTTTTCTTCCCTCAAATATTAATTTACTATGTTGTTTACACTTACTTGCCAAGCAGGGAACTTTTGCTCAAAGAAACAGGAGCAGTTTTGGAAGCTGGAGTTAAACGCCTCTCTTTTCCTATTGCCTGTTGTCCCTTTGGGCACACCCCCAAGCAGGCATTCTGCTTACAAAAGAGAGCTTAATGGCCTCCCTCCTCCTCTCCCAGCCTGAAGTCTTTCTAGAATTTGGAAATATGTTCATTTTGTTAGGGCAATCTGTTCGTATTAATGATTTTATCAATCTAAACTCCACTAAAAACAAAGAAGCAAATCAACACAATGCTAATGAAGGTCTGTTTGCTTTCTCATCCTAAGAAGACACAGTAAATTAACATACATTTTTTATTTGAATTATAACAGCTTTCAAATAGGGATGTTGTCTCTCTTATCCTCACTCTCCTTCTTGTGCCTGGTACAGAGCAGATATTTTGCGAGGGTTATTTTTGTCCTTGAATAAATGTATTTCAAATACACAGAAAAGGACAGAGAATTACAAAAACAAAAAAACAAAACAAAAACCAGGTACTTAAGCCCCACATAAAGACCTATGTTTATGCTTTGCCACATTTCATTCGTTCATTTTTGTCATAAATACTAGTGTTAGATAGAACTGACGTCCCACTCACATTTTCTCCGCACATCTTGGAACCTTTGCAACATATTTGTGAATCTATAAACCACAGAAGCTATCACAGTGTGTTTTTAAATGTATATAAATGATACCATGCATGCTAAGATTTTTCTCAGATTTCCTATAAATCATTTCAATCAAACTCTCCCTAATTTTCTGTGGAAACTATGTAACAAAATGCTCTACTTCCAGAAGCCTCGAGGCCAAAAGTTAGTGAGCTTGGGGTGTTCAAATGTAATCAAGTCCAAAACAGGCTCTTGCTTGGGCTTAAACTAAACCGAGTTAAGAAGTTACGAAGTTAGCCTGGAGGGGAGAGAAGGTGATGTCAGATCTTAATAGGATGGCAACATTGCCATGTGTTCGCCTTGCAATACGGGAGACTGCTTGTCTTCAGCAGTTATTGAGATGTATGTTTCTTTTTTCATTGAGTTTCTGTTATTATTAGTTGATTTTGACCGCAAGTTGTTTTCTGGTTGCCTTGATTGCCAAGTACATATAATGGCAGAGGGATTCTTAGGTCAACAGACAGTACATGCCCTCAGCTTAGGCAAGTCTCAGGGGCTGTATGTGTTTCAGAATTTCTCACATTTTAGGTAGCTATATAAAATTAAGTATTGGCATACTAGGCCTGTTTTCTACACCCTCCTGGTGGAATGTGGGGTGGTAATGCTTCAAGATTTCTGCAGCAGAACTGTGGAACTTTTATTCTGAGTGGAATAAATAAGGCTTAAATAGAACCTCATGTCCATTTGGGCCATGTTTTGGCAGCAGGTAAGTCATGAAAATACTTCCTCATTTTTGAGGTATTTTTGGATTTGGGGATTGCAGATAAGGGACTGTAGATGCGTATTATTGTTGTTGTTGTTACAATATAAATTTCTACAACTTTTGGCAAGTTGATAGAATTATCTCTTGTTTTTCAGCATTGACTCATATCCCTCCCCACCTCTCTCCCTCCTCCTTTGCTTTCTTCTTTCCTGCTTTCCTTCCTTCCTTCCTTTCTCTGTTTGGTCATTTCTTTAGGATTTGAAGAGAGGGCATGGTATATGATTTTCAAGGACTCAGATTTTCAAGTTAAGCATATCTGTAGCCAAATTATCTTTCTGCTGCTGCTGCTCATGAAGTGTGTGACCGCTGTTCTTTGTAACTTCAGGAGTTTCAGTTTCCTAAGATAATCCTATCTACCTCCTGTGGTTTTGGGAAGATGTAATAAGGCGATGGATGTAAACACATTTAATACAGTCCTTAGCATAGAACCAGCATTCGATAGATGACCTGCTATTATTATTGCTGCTGTTATTGTATCATACAGCACGTGGCATTTGCTGTTCTCTTTTG
Organism: Aotus nancymaae; assembly: GCF_030222135.1. Taxonomy (NCBI): domain Eukaryota; kingdom Metazoa; phylum Chordata; class Mammalia; order Primates; family Aotidae; genus Aotus; species Aotus nancymaae. The sequence goes on along the minus strand of NW_026988435.1, from coordinate 43,417,879 downwards.
AGGAATGAATTGATTCACATTCAGTTTCTTTAGCGTTTTTGAAATGCATCTTGTCTTTGCTTACACGTATGTTATTTGGCAGCCTGTCTGAAAATATCCATTATGGTTGCTCTCATCGGCTTTAGCTTTAAATGTTGCTTGAAGGCCCATGGCACACAGCCATGCTTGACCATGTGCAGAGCATAATGCTGCCCCCTTCAGGTACAGCCTAATGGGGTGGATGGATGGATTGATAGACAGATAGATAGATAATAGATAGATGGATAAATAGGAAGATAAGTAGACAGATAGATTACAAATAGATACATAGATACATAGACATATACATAGATAATTGAATAGATACACAAAAAACAAATAGATGATAGATAGATAGACAGACAATAGAAAGACAGGCACAGAGATAGCTAGATACATACACACATAGACAGATAATTGATAGAAAACAGATAGATGATAGATTGGTAGATAGGCAGATAATAGATAAACAGAAGACAGGCAGATAGATAATAGAGATGATAGATAAATAGAGCAATAGGGAGATAGATGAGAGAGGGAGGTAGATAGATACTCATCTGATCACCAAGTGGTTGTAAACAGAGGATGCTATGAAATGTGGGATTCTGCATTTGCTATGAAGAGGAGTTCACCAAACAATCCTTCTAGAGGAGGAAGGGAAGAATGCATGGGGCCAAGGTTATTTTTTTGCTAATAAATCATAGCCTTGACAGAGTTTAATTGCCTCCATTTTTATCAAATAGTTAGAAACATGACTATTTTTTGACCCTTGGAGGCACACTGGTGACCTCCGCAGGGGAGCGTTACTGGTGATTGTCCATCTGTATGTTGCTGAGCCTTGCAATCGTGGTTATCCCAAGATACCTCCCCTCTTCCAAAGAAGCACTTAGGAGCTCAAGTTGATTACTGCAGGGGCTTAAAGACGAAGCCTCATTTGCCCTATTATCAGAACAAATGAGGTGTGTGCACAGCCTTTGCAACTTTCCATTCATCGCAGGAACTAAAATGTGTATTTTTTTAAGACTAATGTCTTAAATTTATGATTTTATTTGATTCTTTATTCAGCAATTTGAATATTATGGTTGATTACGAGTACATAATAAGACCCTTTCTGTGATTGGCATTTTCATTTTTCTAGGTAAATAAAGTGCCTCTTGATCTGTTTTTATTTTTCTTCCCACCCCTATCCCCTCAATTTTCTCTTACTTGTGCTTCTCAGCACATACCGTGGGCATCCCAAGGGGACCATAGTCGTCTTGTTCATGTTTCAGACTTGAAAGTCGTATTCAAATGCAGCCATATTTTACAGATTGGCAATTTTGCTATAATTAAGCTTCATGAATATGAAGATTCTTGTAGAATTCCCAGGTTGCCCGGTGGTGAGGATTTGCAATGAAATTTCTTCTCCGCTTACTGTGACCTATTAGAGTGTCAATTTGGCTCAGTTTCAACATGGTGTTTACTCTTATGAAGTGCAAACCACATATTAGCTAATTTTTAAGCCATGGCAGAAGCAGCCTGAGAGGCACATTTGTCTAGAGGGCTTGACAAAAAGCTAGAAGGTCAGTGCCTTCACAGATCCATTGAGGTTCAGAAATTAAATGATAATGTTGTGAGCCAGGCAGGAAGTGACATTTGTGCAATTGCCTTTGATATGTTTTCTTCTGCTGCGTTTGGCTTCTTCGTCCTGGCAGAATCTCAGAATGAGCCAGCCTCTCTCTAACTGAAACGGGGCTGCTTCCCCTTACAATCTCTTTGTGACAGCTTATCGCAGAAGATCCCTTGGAAACCTTGTTCTCAGTAGGACCTTTCCTGGACTCCTGTCTGCAATACGAATGTTAATTCTCAGCTGTATTAATACCTTGATACCACTTAAAAGATACCCAAGGGAAATTTTCCTGGCCAGTTTCTTTCCACAAAGTAGCATTTTCTGAATTAGAGATTGCTGGTTGACTCATTTCATTTACTTTTGTGAATAGGTTACCATTTATAATTCAAAATTGAAAAAGCATATAGAAAAAATTCGAGTCTCACTCCTGTCCCTTACTCTCCATTCCCTGGTGTGCCTGCCCCACCCTCACGTACTGATAGGTATTCATCAGTATCCATCCTTCCAGAAATTCTTTGCTATATACAAACAAATAAAAATGTATCCCTTTGTACCACCAGTACTTGAAAAATCAGTTCAACGTGGGTACTCCTGCTGGGTGCTCCCTAATCAAATTGCCACATTGTAGAAGATATCTTTCCGCCTGTCAATTTTATTTTCAGAAAATAGTGGTGATGTTGCTTTAGGGTAACTCGCCAAAGGGTGCAGCTGTGCCTGCCTCCTTGCAGCCCTCTGGTATCCTGTTCTCAGATGAAAATAAAGCCCTGGACTTGCTCCATTTCACTTTTTCTTTTTCTTGCAGTTTGAAAGGCACTTGAACTAGCCCTCTAATGTTGCTTTTTACTCCTGGTACATTTTAAAAGGAGTTGTACCCTGGTTTATTTGCTTCTATTGCCTGTGAAAATGGCCTGGGTAATTAGACCAACAGAGAATGGCATCTTAAGGGCTAATAATTGATGTATTCCTTGTGTCAGCTCAAAAGTAACCTCTGGGGATAGAAGATTAGGCAGAGTACCCCTGTCCATGGACATACACTGTTCATGCCTCTCTAGGCTTCAACACACACAAGGTCATGTAAGGCAACCTTACCTACTCCATCGGGGTCCAGGAAGACATCCACCCACCCAGGAGCAGAGTGTAAATATCACGTCCATCAACTTACCCTTATGCCCAGCCTTTCAAACATGCAAAACTTTCAAACATGCAAAACTTTCTATAATGGAAGATCTGAAATACTTTTAACAAGTTTAAAAATCTTTATTGAGCACAGATTTTGATTTTGTAAAAGATTTTTGATAGACATATTGGGGTTTGAGTCTCCATACTTGCATTAAGGGGTTAAGATACAACATTGTTTTTGCACAGTTGGCATTTCATGTTTTTTGTCCAGTGAAGAAAAGAAAACATTCTCAACTTTGACCTCCTTTAGTTTAAAACGAGATAAAATTAGATACATTCCAGCATCACACCTTTACATAAACTGAGCTGATTCTTTTGATTTCTGGTTCTTGCTTTCCTCACCATTGGCCTGAAGTGAGTAGGCATGACCGTTTCTGTCCATATGTCAGATGTAATTAAACTCCAGCCTTTACATTGCCACCATCAAAGACAGCGAGGAAGAAACACTTTATTACTGCAATTCATTGTCTTGAGGTGGAAGCTTCTGCAACGGTGACACAGAAATGTGACAGTGATGCCACAAAAATGATCTATCTTGCTCTTTTAAGAGAGGAGAACATACCGGACTTATGCAGACAGAACACTGTTTTTTTTTTTTTTTTTTTTTTCATATTGAAGCATCTTCTAGTGCATTTCAGCTTTTTTCTTGTCAGCTTGAGGCTGGAATGAAGAAATGACGCACACAGCTTGTTTGACAGTGCAGCTGTTAACGGAGCAAGCGACAATAGCTTTCACTCATGCACAACAGGGCTTGGCTGTGTGGTTTGCAAAAAGGGATGAACATTTTCACATTAGAATTTTGAAGGGGCTAATGAGGAACGTAAAGATCATCAGCATTTGCGTGTGAAAATAAAGTGGAAACTCTAAGAAAGATTGAATGTAATCTTCAAAGGATGTAGGAAGAACAAAATGAAATGAGGGTTGCCATGGTTTGAATGTATGTGTCCCCCCAGAATTCATGTAGTGGAACCTAAAACCCACTGTGATAGGATTGAGCAGTGGGGCCATTGAGGAAATGATTACGTCATGGGCACTCTGCCCCCATGGAAGGGATTCGTGCTTTTATTGTTTGTTTCGAGACAGGGTCTCGCTCTGTCATTCAGGCTGGAGTACAGTGGCGCAATCATGGCTCACCGCAACCTCCACCTCCTGGGCTCAGGCAATCCTCCTGCCTCAGCCTCTGAAGTAGCTGTGACTACAGGTATGCATTACCACCCCTGGGTAATTTTTGTATTTTTTTGTAGAGTTGGGGCCTTGCTATGCTGCCCAGGCTGGCCTGAAGCTCCTGGGCTGACCCTAGCCTCCCAAAGTGCTAGGATTATAGGCATGACCTACCATGCCAGGTTGAATAGTGATTTATCCCAATAATCATAGCATTTTGGGAAGCCAAAGAAGGAGGATCACTTGTGCCCAGGAGTTCATGACCAGTATGGGCAACATAGCAAAATCCCGTCTCTACAAAAAAAAAAAAAAAAAATTAGTAGGGTGTGGTGGCCTGCACCTATAGCCCTAGCTGCTTGAGACGCTGAGGTGGCAGGATGGCTTGACCCTAGGAGGTTGAGGCTGTAATGAGCCATGATTGTGCCACTGTGCTCCAACCTGGGTGACAAAGTGAGACCCTGTCTCAAAAAAAAAAAAAAAAAGAGAGAGAGAGAGAAAGATTGAAGGGAGCACAATAATGCCTTTAACCTTCTCCAATGTGAGGGTCCAGCTATAGGATGAAATTTTGGAAGCAGAGAGGAAGCCTTCTCTAGACACCAGATCTGCCTGTGCCTTCATCTTGGGCTTCCCAGCCTTGAGAACTGAGATAAGTAATTTTCTGTTATTTGTAAATTACCTGGTCTCAGGTATTTCGTTATAGCAGCACATGTGGACTAAGACAAGCATGATATTTTAGGTTCGTTAAGCAGGAAAGAGAAGAGAGTCTGAATTCCTAATACATCTAGTTGCTGGCAAAATGTGTGCGTGAGCGTGGCATGCTGTGGACTGTGCACTGTAAGAAAGCAGGCTCCATTTTCCCTCTCCTTCTCTGGCTGCTTCGGAACCTCCCTAAGCTAGTGATGACCTACTACGAACACCCATTTCCAGGTATATCTCCGTGTCTAGACTGAGAGCATCTCCGCAGCAGAGGGGATATCCTTAACCCCTGGTGGAGAGTCTGGTACTTAGTAAGTGTGGCAGGCAGAGTAATGGCCCCCGAAGATGTGCATGTCCTAATTTCTGGAATGTGAATATTGACCTTACATGGCAAGAGGATTTTGTAGCTGTGATTAAGTATCTGGAGATGTGATTACCATGAATCACCTGGATGGGCCCAGTGTAGTTCAAGGGTCATTATAAGTGAAAGTCAGAGTCAGGAGGGTCAAGTTCAGCATGTTGAGATGTGAGGAAAACTCCACCAGGCACTGCTGACTTTCAGGATGGAGGAAGCGGCCGCAAGCCAAGGAATAGGGATGGCCTCCAGGAGCTGGAAAAGGCAAAAGACACTTACCCACGGTGCCTTCAGAGGGAGCACAGTCCTGCCAACACCTTGATTTTAGTCCAGTGAGACCCATTTAGGATTTTGATCTCTAAACCACGAGGTAACAAATTTGTGTTATTTTATGCCACTGGGTTTGCAGTGATTTGTTACTGCAGCCGTAAAATCCTAATACAACGAGCAAGCAACATGGAACGGCCTCTTGCTTCACATGTGCCATGTGCTAAGATCAAAGAGGGGCCCAGAAAGTGCAATCAACATGGAACGGCCTCTTGCTTCACATGTGCCGTGTGCTAAGATCAAAGAGGGGCCCAGAAAGTGCAATCAACATGGAACGGCCTCTTGCTTCACATGTGCCGTGTGCTAAGATCAAAGAGGGGCCCAGAAAGTGCAATCAACATGGAACGGCCTCTTGCTTCACATGTGCCGTGTGCTAAGATCAAAGAGGGGCCCAGAAAGTGCAATCAACATGGAACGGCCTCTTGCTTCACATGTGCCGTGTGCTAAGATCAAAGAGGGGCCCAGAAAGTGCAATCAACATGGAACGGCCTCTTGCTTCACATGTGCCGTGTGCTAAGATCAAAGAGGGGCCCAGAAAGTGCAATCAACATGGAACGGCCTCTTGCTTCACATGTGCCGTGTGCTAAGATCAAAGAGGGGCCCAGAAAGTGCAATCAACATGGAACGGCCTCTTGCTTCACATGTGCCGTGTGCTAAGATCAAAGAGGGGCCCAGAAAGTGCAATCAACATGGAACGGCCTCTTGCTTCACATGTGCCGTGTGCTAAGATCAAAGAGGGGCCCAGAAAGTGCGGCTGTTGATTTTGCAGCAGCACTAGAAAGCAGACAGCAGCTTCTAAGGCTCAGCCTAGAAATCCGTTTCTGTGCTCTTGATAAATAAGACTTCCATGCGCATACTTGGCATTTGTGTCCATTTCCCTGAGAGTCAATATGATTTGTGAAGAAAAACAAAAATGTTTTTACCAAACACGAATATTGTATTGGTGGCTGGGTTAAAATGATAAGATTTTCGTGTAGTAATGGGTATGAGTTTTAATCCACAAAGATGGCATGGTTAGCACTGGAATTTTATTTTTGTATAGCTCAACTTGATTTGTAACATATGCTGCATGATGCCAAGTGGTAGAATCTTAATTTCATTCAATTCATGATGATCATGGTCAATTCAGGGTCTTCTCCATTCTGTGTCTGGGTGCCTTCCTCTATGTTCAGGAGTCTAACCTAGGGCTAAAGGATCTCAGCAGCCCAAGTAGAGAGGACGTGGTCTTTCCATCACTGATACTGACTCACGGTCAGCATCCACATCCACCATGATTGAGTCAGAATGCCTCTGGCCTCCCGTGGTCTTAACTATTAATACAAAACCTCTCCACAAAAGGCTCTTTCGAGAACGTCTGCGGCCTTGTGAGATACCCTGAACATGCCTGGCTATTTAACACACCTCCCCAAAGGTGGAGGTATTCTCTGAGGCTGTTGTAGGACCATCTGTCTGGACCCACCACTGTCTGCCTGGGGATATGTCTGCCTCCTGTCCCTGTCAACAGCTCAGCCAGGGACATCTGCTCAAACAAGAGATCACTCTGGCAATTCCTAAGGTCAGAAGTATGGGGCAATTGGGTAAACAATTGGTGCTATTGCTTCAGAAACTTGCTGAGCTGTGTGTGTGTGGGGGTGTGTGTGTGGGTGTGTGTCTGTGTACAGGGATATATATGAAGTTAGAGGCAAGTTTGTTTGTTTGTTTGTTTTTTGAGACAGAGTCCCTCTCTGTCGCCCAGGCTGGAGTGCAGTGGCACAATCTCGGCTCACTTGCAACCTCTGCCTCCTGGGCTCAAGCAATTCCCTCCCTCAGCCTCACAAGTAGCTGAGATTACAGGTGCCTGCCACCATACCCAGCTAATATTTGTACTTTTATTAGAGACGGGATTTAACCATGTTGGCCAGGCTGGTCTTGAACTCCTGATGTCGTGATTCACCCGCCTCGGCCTCCCAAAGTGTTGGGATTACAGGCGTGAGCCATCATGCCCAGCTGAAACTTTTTGATTTAATTACTAATGTATGTATGTGTGCAGGTTGTTGAATTATTTCAGTATCACGCCTGGGAATATGTGCAGAACAGTGGTTATTGAATCTTTTCCGCTACTGATTCTTTCACTTTCTAAAAATGTTGTTGCAAGCATGTGTGAACTACGGCTGCTTCTTTCCCTGTTTACGTATTTGTTTTCTCGTCAGTCGGTGCATGTGCTGTTGCATGCACCAAGTTAATTCATTTTATTTCTCTAACAAATGTGAATATCTCTCCCTCCCCTACACAGCACATCATTGCCCACTCAGTGTCACTGTTTGGCACATTCAATATGGAAGACACATGGGTGAGTCGTTCCCAGCATCTGGACATTTAGAGACAGCTGGATGCTGTTGGGTGTTTTATTTTTCATGCAGATGTGTGGCATTATATAAACCAGCCACATTTTTCTTAATGTTGAAAGGCCTAGGGTTTCTGCATTATGAAATGAAAAATAGCCATCAGTGAGTATTAGCTGATGAGTTTTGAAGGCATGTAGCTCTAGAAGGAATATTTTAGGTGGACATAATATCCCAAATAATAAATAGTTTTTATCTCAACTATACCTAAGGTTTTGTCTTACAACTGTGCTAGCACTATTAAATTTTTGTCCTATCACTAGAAATTTTGCTATCTTAGACAAGAGAATCTGACTTTGGACTATGGTTTATGTAATGGAATTTCTGAGAGGTCCATTAAACTTACTTAATAATCATAAAATGAGCCATAATCCATCAAATTTTACTTTATATTTTTAATCTGGAATTGATGTTTAATCAGATTTTTGTATTGTTAACTTTGTAACATTTAATAGGCTATTTATAGTTACTTTCTCAACTACATCTGATGGAAAACTATATTACAGAAGGTTTTTTAAAATTGCAGAAACTAGGGTATAAATATGCAAACAGTGCTCACCCACACAGGAACTAAGGCAAAGATTGCTGCTGTTATAATTTAGGAGCAAACTGATTGGCCTTTGTAAGCTATGATTAGTGTAGGCGTCTTTATAAAAGCACGTGGCGAATGCCAGTCTTCTGAACTTCAACAACTCCTCCAATTCAGCCACCAATAAAATGATGATAGCAGGATAGAAACACTTGTTCTTACAATGATGAATTAGTATAGGCCCATGCATATTTGTGGCTTGACCTTTTCCTTCTTCAAAATCCCAGAGCAAAATTTGAACAACTTTGTATCTTTATGATGTTATGAATTCTTGGCAAGAATGTATAGAGTGATAGCAGAGAGCAAAGCGAAACTTTAAAAGAGAATATTGGCATTCGTGCACGTGGGGCGTGGAGGCTGTCAGCTCTGATGGGATCCAAGAGATGATCCAGATCCCTTGGAGGGCCTGGAAGAGACTGGAAAGAAGAGCCAAGAGTGTTGTGTTTCCCTGTCACCTGAGCAAGGTCAGTGGGCCCCGCTGAAATTCAACTGCACACCAGCTTTCTACTTAATATGTCCATTTCGCGGTCCATTTCGCGTTCCATTTTCTCCTGCCATCCTTTCTGCCAGCCACTCTTTGCTTTTACAGACTTCATGTTAGAAGTCATTATTTCCGTCATCTCTAAATATTTTATCCAAGGAAGAAAAGCTAGAATATGCCTAGTGAACAGAAATCAAGTTTGTAGGGAGTTTGATGGGCAGTACAATGGGCTCCAGGTTGGTCAATGCCAGGTGAGTTCTCTTTGCTAACAAGAAATCAGCACTCAGGGTCTCAGGTGAACAGCCACTTCTTTCAGTGATTTTCGGGATTAAGTTCTAATCCTCGTGTTCCACCCTATGTCTTTCTTTTCAATCCTAGTTTCTCTGGCCCACCCGCTTCATCAGCTCAAACAGCACAGGGACACTTTATCCCCAGCACCCTTCCCAAGAACGGTATCTTTTCAGTTAATGCAGTTAATTTTATGGGGCTGAAGCCTAAAGAGTTCTAATATTTGTGTGTTGTTTTTTTCACTCTGCACCCATTATATTTTATAGAGGAAATATTTTTTAATATCCCAAGACAGTTTAAATAATTTATTGTTTTGGAATATTCTCTGGACACAACAAAATATTTTTTGCTCAATTTTTCCATTTTGCTAAATTGAAGTGAATTTAGAAGTGAATATGGTAAAATAATTGTATCATAGGCTGGGTGCGGTGGCACATGCCTGTAATCCCAGCATTTTGGGAGGCCAAGGCGGGCCAGTCACCTGAGGTTGGGAGTTTGAAATCGGCCTGACCAACAAGGAGAAACCACATCTCTACTAAAATACAAAATTAGCGGGGTGTGGTGGCACATGCCTGTAATCCCAGCTAATCAGGAGCCTGCAGCAGGAGAATCACTTGAACCTGGGAGGTGGAGGTTGCAGTGAACCAAGATAGCACCATTGCACTCCTGTCTGGCCAACAAGAGCAAAACTCCATCTCAAAAAAAAAAAAAGAAAGAAAAAAGTAATAATTGTATCATAACCACCTGATTTTTTTAGACCCATGACCCAATACCATCAAATGTCACAGTGTTTTGCCAATTACAGGAGTATTTACCTCAGATAGAGAACTGGATCATGTATTTCTAACATAAAACATGAAGGAGGAAGCTGGGCATGGTGGCTCACACCTGTAATCCCAGCACTTTGGGAGGCCGAGGAGGAAAGATCACTTGAGGTCAGGAGTTTGAGACCAACCTGGCCAACATGGTGAAACCTTGTCTCTACTAAAAATACAAAAATTAGCCAGGCATGGTGGCGGGCACATGTAATCCCAACTACTCAGGAGGCTGAGGCAGGAGAATCTCTTGAACACACGAGGCAGAGGTTGCACTGAGCTGAGATTGCACCACTGCAGTCCAGCCTGAGGGACAAAAGTGAAACTTCATCTCAAAAATCACAAAAAACACAAGCAAACAAACAAAAAAACATGAAGAAGGGCACCTTGTCTACCTGCCTGATTTCTGTGAGAGTTAGGAATTTTCCTACCTGTTTTTCTCATGTTACTGATAGATATAAGTCTTTGCAAAATAGTGAATGCCTTTAAAAAAACTGTATTAAAGCATCACATGATTCCACAAATATGGATCAGTTCCAATGTTCACTACTTTACCCTAATTCAATTAACAGCCTTCTACACTTCAGCTGAATTTCATCTTTGTGTATCATCATCAAATGTAAAAAGTTTTTACTCTTGGTTCATGATTTACAGTGTTTTTTATCAGAGACTTTATATTCAGTTATTGCATCTCTGTGGTTTTGAACGCCTGTGTAGCATATTCAGTCATCAAAACTGTAAGAAACTGGGCTGATTGTTATTTCTATGCCGAAGTACATTTTTTAAAATTGCTGTAGCTTTCAGGAGGACATCAAACAGCCACTAAGAAGGAAGGGAGAGGAATATTAAGGAGAAAGGACGCAAGGAGAGAGTGCGTAAATTATTCTTCAAAGAACCCATCGTGCAGCTATGCTAGGAGAGCGTCCGCAACTGGCAGCCCTGGTATGTGTAGCTGCTGCCGTGATGTAAATTTCAACATCTATCACACAGACCACACCCATGGGGCCACCAGCATTCTAGAGAGGCTTGCTCTGTGCATCTTATCCACACTGCAGTGCACTCTTTATCTCTTTAGAAAAACACTTGCACATTTACTAAAGGCAAGAGGGAAAATAAACACCGAGCTACACGTGTAAAATTTCATGCAGCGTCATTCTCCTACGCATTACTAGGTTTGGGTATTTTACACGAAGACAGAGTTTCTTCTTACACAGACAGCAGGGCTTTTATGCAGTTGTTCTCTTTCAACATGAACACAATAGACTAGGTGATGTTGTCTGTTTGTATTTCTTTCTGAAATTAGGAATGCTTTCCTAAATTGCTTTCACATACTGTGTAAAACATTGTAGATATTCTGAGGCTTATCAGACATCTCATTCTCTCCTGCTGTGTGTGTGTGTGTGGTTTGTGTGTGTGGAGTGTGAGTGTGGCAGAGAGGATAGTGGAGCTGTTTGATTCTGTTGTTCCTTTTCTGCCTTCTTCCTTTCTCTGTAAACTTTGGATATTTATACAAATGACTAATGGCAGATTGAGCCCTGTGCAGATAAAATGTGCCTATGACAACCTCCCCTACCCACATCTCCTGGACCTGTTTTCCTGTGCTCCCAGAGCCTTCACCAGCATCCTAGAATCTCCATCCCCATCTCTCACTTATACACCCATCAGTCACTGGTTATCCATTTGCTAAAATGCCTTTCTGAATAGCTTTGCACTGTTTGCTTTCTCTAGAACATCTTTTAGTTAAAATTGTATAATGCAGTTGCACACAAATGAAGACACAGATGGCTGCATCCTCCGTCTCTTCCCCTCATTTACAGGGAGCTGCAGATCAGGGAGGGGTGTTGGGGTTACCCACATGTTAAGGGCAGAGACAAGACCCTAGTTTTCCATGCTGCACATGGTCACTTCTGGGGCCTGAGGTTTGCACATCACCCTGCCCTGTTCTTCCTCCACTGGGGAGAAAGTCAGGGATGGAGCAAACTGCAGCATCTTCTGAAAAAGAAAAGGTGGCCTTGTCTCCAGCTCTCCCCTCAAGTTCCACCTTCCCAGATTTTTCTGCCACTTCTCTTGACTTCCCTCTCTGCAGCTGCTTTGAGGTGGGTTTTCTCTAGCTGCACACTTGCCCCTGCTTTGCATCCTCTTTCTGGTGGAAGCACAATCTAAAGCCCATTAAGGGAACTAATCAATTCTGTTCATGGCGCTAGCTCAGCAGATCACCACACAGGCAGCGCTATTAGCAAGTCGGTGCTTAACACATGGCACTTCCATGAATCAATATGGAGCCCGTGTAGAACAAGGCATTTTTTCCCTCCCATTAAGAAAAACTGATGCCAAAAGCAACTTCTCAGATGTTTTCAAGTATGATTTTTATGAAGGGAAAAAGCATTTTGTTTGCAAAATCATGCTTCAGTATGGGGCAATTGTGAACTGTGATGGCTTTTATTTCTCCTGGGGCTGTAACTTTAAGTGTTTAGAATTTGGAAATATAGCCTAATTAATCATGACAGACACACACACAAACACACATACAAAGCATCACAAAGCGCTAATCATGGCAGACACACACACACATACAAAGCATCACAAAGCACTAATCATGGCAGACACACACACAAAGCATCACAAAGCGCTAATCATGGCAGACACACACACACATACAAAGCATCACAAAGCGCTAATCATGGCAGACACACACACAAAGCATCACAAAGCCCTAATCATGGCAGACACACACACACATACAAAGCATCACAAAGCGCTAATCATGGCAGACACACACACACATACAAAGCATCACAAAGCCCTAATCATGACAGACACACACACAAAGCATCACAAAGCGCTAATCATGGCAGACACACACATACAAAGCATCACAAAGCGCTAATCATGACAGACACACATACAAAGCATCACAAAGCCCTAATCATGACAGACAGACACACACACACACAAAGCATCACAAAGCGCTAATCATGACAGACACACACACACACACAAAGCATCACAAAGCGCTAATCATGACAGACACACACACACATACAAAGCATCACAAAGCCCTAATCATGACAGACACACACACAAAGCATCACAAAGCGCTAATCATGGCAGACACACACAAAGCATCACAAAGCGCTAATCATGGCACACACACACACACAAAGCATCACAAAGCCCTAATCATGACAGACAGACACACACACACACACAAAGCATCACAAAGCGCTAATCATGACAGACACACACACACACACAAAGCATCACAAAGCGCTAATCATGACAGACACACACACACAAAGCATCACAAAGCACTAATCATGACAGACACACACACACACAAAGCATCATAAAACGCTAATGACAGATACACACATACACACACATACACAAAGCACCATACAAATAGCACGTTATTTTACACATGGGGATCACTCTAAAATAACGTTTTTAATATTAGCTAAAACCTGTGCTCATTATATGATCATTCTATGTGTACTGATTTGTCACTCACATTTCTTTCAAAATCCTTCAAATTTCTAGCCCACATCAATTAAATATTAATAATACTATCTACAAACACGATTGCACAAAATAAATGCAAGTCTCTTTTTCCCACTGGTATTATCACTACTGCTCATACTTTGTCAGTGACTAAAATTAAGTATCACGTGATCTTGAAACTAATGCCACATACTAAAAAGCTTCCGAGGAAAACTGTAATAAGAACTCTCAACACCATTGTTCTACTGGACAACGTACATAAAGTTATTTTACTGTGGTGGGAGAGAAATTGACTCCTAGTTCTAAAAGCCACGAAGGCAGCAGCAATGCCGTGTTTTGCCGTTATTCTCCTGTTGATCCCAGGGGCAGGTGGATTTCTGCTGCGCTTTATCACCAGACACAAAATACACCAAAATGGACGAGTGTGAGGGACACAGAGGCTGCTGTAAAAAAATGCAGGATATTTATGGGTCTATGACGACCCAAATAATGAGCAAACACGGGAATCCCCTGCTGAAAACCTGTTACAGAACTGAAGGCTGCCTGGAAATATCTTGAGAATGCGGATATCATTTTAATAGGATCTAAAATGAGAATTCTATCAATATAAAACGGGGAGAAGGGCCTCCTTCTATTTTTAAAAAATACCCAGCATTCATGTTTTTCATATTTTCCTAGCCTATAATTACTCTTAATCAAAGCACAACAAATAGTAAACAGTAAAAATGAAATAAATGTGGTGACAGTTTGCCAATAACGAGGAGAAAATGTCCCATCTGTCTAGCCGCGAGTAAAATGGGTGTAATTACTGCTCATTTTTCTCGTAATTGCTGAGTTATTAGTTTAAAGCTTACACACAACTGGTGAACAGTGAGTACTACCCATTCCGTAATTACAGCCCCAGCGTCGCTGTGCTTGAAATCAGGGAACGCAAGAGCCGACGAAGCGATTTGAATTAACCCTGACTGCTCGCAAAGAACTGTGACTGTCTATTTAATCTGAATTTTATAAACTCTGAGTTCCTTTGCTATCCAAACGTTAAACCAGAATGTTTATAACTTCAGTCTGAATTATAATTTGTTTTCAAGTTATAGTCTTGCACCTGCTTCTACTGGTGAATGCATAAGGTCATTTTTGATAGAAATAATCCCTGTAGACCATCACCCTTTGCATTGTATTTGTTAAAGTTATACATGGTTCATTGATATGCAGGGGTCTTTTAGCAGTTATGTTAACATCTCGTTACCAGGGACGTTCCATTTGAAAATTCAGGGTTACACGTGGGTAATCAACACCTAATGTATGTAGCAGAGAAAATATAGAAAAAAAAAAATCCCTTGATTGTTTCTGTTTATTACAAGTCAAAGATTAAGGGAAATAGAGCTGTGCTTTATTTCTTCTTCCAGTATGTTATTTTCTGATATTCACCTAAGAAAGACTTAAGTTCTATGATGTTCTCACCAGGAAAATAGAGTCTACAGATACATTTGCCTAAAATGCTGATATCATTTTAATAGGATCTAAAATGAGAATTCTATCAATATAAAATAGGGGCCGGGTGTGGTGGCTCACGCTTGTAATCCCAGCACTTTGGGAAGTCGAGATGGGTGGATCACCTGATGTCAGGAGTTTGAGACCAGCCTGACCAATATGGTGAAACCCCGTCTCTATTAGAAATACAAAAATTAGCCAGGTGTGGTGGTATGCGCCTGTGGTCACAGCTACTTGGGACGCTGAGACAGGAGAATTGCTTGAACATGGGAGGCAAATGTTGCAGTGAGCCGAGATTATGCCACTGTACTCTAGCCTGGACGATAGAGAGAGACTCTATCTAAAAAAAAAAAAAAAGAGAGAGAGAGATAAAGATATATAAAATGCAGAGAAGGGCCTCCTTCTAGTTTTGAAAAATATCCAACCTTTATGTTTTTGAAATTTTCACCTTCTAGCAAGGGTAGATTTTCTGGGTTCCTTCTCTTTGGAGTCCTGTCTTTGGTCTATACAGAGAACAGTTACTCACCACAGACAGAGATAGTGCTCAGATGACAAAGGTGGGCTTGATTCTGCATGGATCCCTGGGTTCTGAGCCATTCCTAATGAACCCTTGAATTGCTACCTGTCTCTGACCCAGGGACACTGATGACAGGTACATTTATTTCGAGGTGCATATTCTCAAGCTATGGAGTGGTTGTTGAATGAGATGTTGTGAAAAAGAAGTCATGAGACCCCTGGTCAAACTACTCAGACTGGCGTGGTATTTTTTTTTTTCATAGCAAGTTATGTCATTCGAGTTACAGATATAGAAGTGAAGACAATGAAAATGTAGCATATTATGTTCATTTTCTTCCTCTGAGCCTAGGTGATGCCAAGGCATATTTTTCTATGTTAGAGGGACTACCCTGGAAAAAGGAACAGTTACAGTAAAATTTGATATGGAATCTTCACCGATATGAATCTCACACTTTCAGAAAGAGAGGAGATGAGGAAAGGCCTTAGTGATTATTAAATATAACCTAAGAATCAAAGTCATTTCCATTCCTAGCTGCAGAAGCGGCAAACCACCCCCCTTCCTTCCTCCCTCTTTCTTTCCCTCTCTCTCTCTCTCTCTCTCTCTCTCTCTCTCTAATATTTAACCTCTTGGTTGAGATAAGCTGGTGAAAATCATGGAAATGTATTTTTGAAAATCTTCATTCTAAGCCCCCGAGAACCACAGTATCCTAGATTCTTTTGAGCTCCGCATAAATATCTTTGCTCCACGAACCACGTGCGTATTATGCATAATCCTTCGGTTGTGCGCGCCAGCTGGGCAGCAGAGATAGGGAGTGCTGGGGGCTTGCAGCTTGAAAACTGTGCCCAGGCCTCACTCAGAAGCAGGGAAATGAAATGAGCATTTGCATAATCTTTCTCTAGTTACCCAGGTTTCTTTCAATCTTCTTATCATGTTTTTAAAAATCTATTAGGAGAATATTAGAACAAAATGCATTTTTCTCTACGGAGAATTCACTTTGCCTGTGTCTTTGGGTCCTATAGGACTTTTCATTTGTTTTAGTTTTTTAAAATGTCTTTTTAAAAAAAAATTTTTTTTAGAAGTTTACTTTGTTCCTACTGTTCTCTGAATCAGCAGCGCATATTCAGATCAGTTCTTTTGACTTGGAAGTGCAGTTCTGAGCAATTATAAAATTTTTATCTAAAAAGGCCCTAAATGAATTGAAGTTGTGAAAATTGTGATAATTTATTTCCTGGAATTGAAATACAGAGAGAAACTAAAATACATACTGCATTTTAATTCAGTGTTAATTTCTTCCATTTGCTTATAAAAGAAAACATGGTGCCGTTTTCTTTTCTTGTGTACTTGAAATAACTGTCCACACTTTCTCAATCAGCACTCACGAATCAGACACACACACTCATGCACACACACGTGCGCGCGCACGCACACACACACACACACACACACCAGCATACACTGCTAAAGGAACAAGCCTTCTCTCCAGGTCTGTGCTGCTAATGCTGGCTGGCCAGCCTGCCTGTCTCCCTCTCTCTTTCTTAACTAGATTATTTTCATTAACTCTACTTTCTAAATCTTTCTTTACCTTGGTAGCAATTTGCAGCTGCATCGTGTACTGACACTTGTTTCTTGAAGTTTCCCAGCAGGCACTGTGTTTTGAAGTCTGGTCATCTTCACGTGTCTGGCCCGCACACCAGCATTTGGTGCTGCTACCCTGTTGACATCCCTCCCTCCTGGCTCTCTTCAGTGTCTCTTCCTTTTCTCTTCTTTATCTTCCGCTTTCTCTCCTGTTGATGGAATTTCCCTTGTTTCTTCTTTCTTACCTGCCCCCTCTCTGGGTCCCTCCTTCCTTGAATGGTGACCTCTCTACATGCTGTTCCCAGATGCAGTCATTCTTTCATTCAACACAGAAGTATGAAGAACTCCTCTGTACCCGGTGCTATTCCAGGGGCTGGAAATTTTAAAATTAGAAAACTTTAAAAAGACAAAATTCCTGTCCTTGTACCTTCCTGTAGGAGCAAGCAGACAACTACTGAAATAAACATGTAACATACTATGTTTGATGAAAAGTGCTGTAGAGAAAAATAACTCAAGGAAGGGTGATAGGAGGTTGAGGCTGTTTAATGCTTTAAACAGGATGGTTGGTGAAGGTTTCTGAGAGGTGGACATGGGTGCAAAGACACCCTTTCTTCTCACTCAGTTATTACCAAAACAGAAAAATCACCAAGTGTACCTGCTGAAGACAAAGCTGTAGATGCACAGGCTTCAAATTAATACACGGAAGTTAACACATTTCTTTAACTTGGGATGTCCTAAATATTTCTTTTTAGATTTGTACATATTTTGTTTTACTGATAGCTCATTTGACTTATTAAGATGCTATTTGCTGAGAACAGGAATTTCTAGGACCTATTGGGAAGGAAGAGTATGGCCATCCTGTTGCATCTGAGCTGTGGGTCCCCGCGCTCTCAGAGTGAAGAGATGAGGGAAAAAGATAAATGTTTGGAGGAAGAGTTTTGTAGGCAAACAGAACCATAAGTGCATAAGTAGAAGCATAGTGCCACTGAATGCCAATAGAAGCCGTGGTGGTAAAGACCTGAGGAGAGAAACACGGTTCCATCACAAAGTCCCTGTGTGTGGACAGAGGCTGATGTCGGCTCTATGCCTGCTGCCGACCTCTGCCACCTCCAATCATGGACAGACCAAGAGGAACGAAGGCCACAGTGCTGGTGTGAATCTCAGTCCCCAAACATCTTTCCTCTTATGTTTTCAAATTTTCTGTGTTTTGAAAGTTCTTAAACGTAACTCTTTTGCTTTTACTCCTCTGTTAACCCTTCATGAAGTCATTCTTCAATAGAGATACTTCAGTTTTGTGTCTTTGAGATTCCTTTATATTGGGATATCAGGGAGCATATCCCACTATGCTTAAGAATAAAGAACTGCTAGGTTTTCTTTTGCTTTCTATTTATTAGGCTATGTTCCTGGGTCAAGAAAAAGAAATAGCAAATCCTTTGTGTTCTTCCTTTGGGAGAAGACGACCTTATGCAGCAACAGCATGTGATCTCTGTGGGGACGTCACTTCCTGTGAGGCATTCCAGTCTAACAGGAGACTCCCTCCCCTCGGGAGAAGACAACCTTGTGTTTTCCATGTACAGTTCCTTCCAAGTTACACACATCTAAGCATCTTATGCCATTGAACACGCTCCCACAATTCACTGCGGGCATTTGTGTTTTGGCTCCATGCATCCCCATCAAACAGTTCTTAGCCTGCAGTCCTGATGGAGACTCATCTGAGCAGCATCTTATTCTCAGTGTCTAGCTAAACCCCCCTTTCTTCTCACTCGGTTATTGCCAAAATAGAAAAATCGCCATGTGCACGTACATGGCTGTAGATGCACAGGCTTCAAATGAATATACTGAAGTTAACACATTTCTTTAACGCGGGATGTCCCAAATATTTCTTTTTAGATTTGTACATATTTTGTTTTACTGATAGCTTATTCAATTTATTACGATGCCATTTGCTGAGAACAGGAAATTCTAGGACACGCTGGGAATGAAGAGTATGGCCATCCTGTTTTATCTGAGCTGTGGTTCTCTGCACCTGCAGAGAGAGGAGAAAGTGAAGTCTTGCTGTGAGGTCTTGTGATGTCACCACCTTCCTCCCAGGACCATCACCATTTGATTATACAGTGTGTGTATTCCCTCACATGGCCACGTGCCAGATGCCATAGAAAAAGTCATTTCAGACTGCCACCCTCTGCTTCCAAAACCCAAGTATTGCATTCAGAGTTGGAACTGTCACCCAGCATTTGTGTTCTCTGGTGATGATGTATTAAATAGGGAAGAACCACAGGCTGGAAAGACATCGGTAAACGACTTAAAGGGGCTTTTAGATAGCAAATCAGTATGGAACAATGCATGTAGAAAATTACCAGGAAATAGATAATTAAGTTCCTTTCATGCTCTTTTGCAAAATCTCAGAGAATAAATTCTCTTAGGACAAATAAAGAGGAGAAGTGATACCAATGAAAACCTTAAGGAAATGATGGAGTGTTGGTGCTGAAAGTAATGGAGTATTTGTAGTATCACAGTGTGTGAATGGGACCCGCAGCCTCTTGAAGGGATTCACACACGGTCATGTCCATCTCTCCATTCCAGAGGTGCTGGGCTTCCTGTGGATGCAACACAGTTTTGTGCAGTGTTCTTTCTAAAAGCACCTTACAGATACTTTCCACTCAAGGTGGAATGAAAGCTACCAGCTTAGGAATGAAGAGTGAGTGAGACCTCTTACATTTTCCAACTCAGCAATTTCAGTGCTATAATATGTTCTTGTCATCCCAATTAGCAAAATGTGTTATTTTATTTTGGACTCAGTGTTGGATATACTGAAAACAATTATAATAACCAGCATTTACTATGAAGCACATAGCGTTTACTATGGAGCACTTTATTACGTGCACAGAACAACTCTCCAGTATATGTGTGATATTTGTGCGCCTTTTAATACATTTGTGTATGTATATATATAAAACAACTATTCTCCGTCCAGGTCCAGCACTTTGGGAGACTTAGGTGGGCAGATCACAAGGTCAGGAGTTTGAGACCAGCTTGGCCAACATGGTGAAACCCTGTCTCTACTAAAAAAATACAAAAATTAGTCAGGCATGGTGGCGTGCGCTGTAGTCCCACCTACTTGAGAGGCTGAGGCAGAAGAATTGCTTGAACCCAGGAGGCGGAGGTTGCAGTGAGCCACTGCACTCTAGCCTGGGTGACAGAGCAAGACTCTGTCTCAAAAAAAAAAAAAAAAAAAAAAAAAAACAAATAAAAAACTGTTCTCTTACCCTCCCCTGGCACCCAACTTCCTTTTATTCTTGTAAACTACTTTCTCTACCTCTTCATTTATTTACAGAATGACAGATATTCATAAAGCCAGGTATAGGCGAATTCTATCTGTTGGCCACAATAACTGGATTAGTCTTGGGGGTAGTTTTGTTTATTATTTTGCCCTCCTGTTTCTGACAGGCTCGTGAAGCCCCGAGCACCGGGGTCAGCATAGGTGTCAGCAGCCTTGGAAGCCAGCACAGGTCTCTGGAGGCCCCACATTCAGCTGAGGCACTACCCTTGCAAACCCAAACCTGTGAAGGGATGCCCTCTTCAGCTGCATGAATGCGTGCAGTTCAAATGCACCTTCTCATAGAAGCAGCACAGGGAGGCAGACTTTGTCAGAACTGTACCCACATTTTACCGGGAAAGCACTGGGATGCAGAGTGTGAAGAACTTGCCCGAGGCTGCAGGAATAGTGTCAAAGCTGTGGCCTCTGTCGCCGTCACGCTTTGTTTTTCTTTCTGTGCCACGTCTCCTGTCATGACTGGAAAGCCTCACAGGGAGTGGGGTACCCCACAGAGATTACTTGTATTGCTGTATAACTTCCTAGTTTGGGACAGAGATATAATTGATGATTATGTGGCCCTCCCAGTCATGAGATTCTATCATCCAGATTCATTTCAGTAAACGTGGAACACCACCTAAATGTGCTGGAGTGAAGACAGTGATTGTTTCCACGATTGATTTCAGTGTCTTAACTCCTTCTCAGCAATCCCGTGACTGTGGGGCCTGAGGGACAGGGCAAAAGAGTAGACCCAATGTTAGAAAGTCATATTGGGTTGCAGTGGTGCTCTGAGTCAGCAGGAGGAAAATGGTGAATCACCCATAGGAGCCCAGAATCTCACCCAAAACCATGCCCAGAAATCAGACACATTTTATTTTAAAGAAATAACCAAAGTGGTTGCATGAGGTAAGGTGTGGGAGTGAATGACTAGACCTGATGGTGAAGGCTCGGGAGGAGAATCTGAGCTGGTAGGGCAGGCAGTTCAGTAGCCGGCTTAATTATCAAGTGGTGTGATTTGCTGGCAAGAGTCAAATAAGGAAGAAGAAGACAAATGACATGGGACAGAGAGCTCCGCTGTGGCCAAGCTGACCTGCAGGCTGACAGAGCAGAGGAGGGGAGCCTCTGAGCCATGTGGAGAGGCCACATAATTCGAAGTGACTTGGCAGAAATGTGTAAGCACAGAAGGTTCATCGCTGGCATACAAAATTTCTGCTACATAGCATGGTGTTCTTAATGGCCATAACTGCTGGAAAGCACGGGAAAAAGTCGAAGATACCTAATTTGGAAAATGATAATACTTTTATTCTCCAGATCGACTGCATAGATGCCCCAACTCCCAGGGCCGTCTTCTCCTTGGCCCCTTGACCTAAGTTCTTCAAGCAGGGACTTTGCTTCATAGCCAGCCTCTGAGCCTATTCTTTTTCCCCCGACTCCCTCAAAAATCAAATTAAATTGTAATGATCTGTCCACCTTTGGGCGATATTGTACCATGTTCATCTGAGGCTCTCTCCAGTATTTCTGTTTGTGTTTAGGCTTCCAGGAAAGCTGATGGGGTCCAGATGCACTTTTTCTGTATCCCCCACAATGGCAAGTGTAGTGAAGGCCGAATGCTCAGTGAACAGTAACTTTCTGCCCTAGATCAAGGTGAGTGACAGGTCAACACTGAACTTTTATTTTTTTTAGAATATATTACTTTGGCCAGGCACAGTGGCCCACATTTATAATCCCATCACATTTGGAGGCCAAGGAGGGAGAATCACTTGAGGTCAGGAGACCAGCATGGTCAACATGGTGAAACCCTGTCTTTAATGAAAACACAAAAAAGTAGCCGGGCATGGTGGCATGCACCTGTAATCCTAGCTACTCTGGAGACTGAGGCACAAGAATCACTTGAACCCAGGAGGCAGAGGTTGCAGTGAGCCAAGATCACACCACTGTACTCCAGCCTGGGCAACAGAGTGAGACTCCATATCCAAAAAAAAAAAAAAAAAGTAGAATATATTACTTTGTTGTGGTAAAATCTGCATAACATAAAATCCACAATTTGACCCATCTTTAAGTATTCAGTATACACAATTTAAACCAACAAAAACATTTGCAAATGTGGGTTTTATCCAATAATGCAAGCAATTCATGTAGATTTTATTCTCACCCCACCTCTGTATGAACCCTCTGTCTCTGCTTTTGATAAATGTTTCTGTTCCCTAATTTCAGACACACTTTGTGCTTTCCTGCTTGGTCAATTGTTTATATAGCCCTTCTCTTTCCTCTTCACTTCCTCTCTCCTGGCCACCACACCTCCTTCCTGTTGGGCTTCATGGTAGGCACCTGTTAGCATTTACTCTTTGCCTCCCAGGGGATGTAGGTTATAAAGGGCATCCTCTTTGTTGATAGCACTTAATAGTAATTGTAACATGTCTATGTTGTTTATACTGTCATTTATCTCTTCTGTTAACTATTCACATACTACCAGATAACTTCTTTTATTAATTTCTAGGTATATGTCAGGTTCTATAGTAGATGCTAGGTCTCCAATAGTAAGTATGAGTATGATTATTAATATTAAATATTTGTCTCCTTTTCTCATGAGAGTTTTGTACTCTAAGGGCAGATACTGAAAATCACTGTATCAATCGGAATAGGCTAGCTCGTGCTAGGCTAACAACCTTTAGCACCTTTAAACAACAAAGTTTAATTAATTTCTTGCTCACTCCATTTGCCCTGGTGGCTCAGCTGGGACTTTCATGGTCCATCCTTATGGTCCCTCCACACTGAGGGAGCAGGCTGCATCTGGGGAATTTCAGATCTCAGGAGCACTGAGACAAAGAGAACACAGTAAGTCCCAAGCTAGCTCTTAGAAATTACTTACTTCTCCTCTTGTTTCATTGGCAAAAACAGGTGACATGGCCAGTTCTTACTTCAATAGTTGATGGCTGTGTTACTTTCTTCTAAGGAGTTTGGGTATCATTTAACTGGACATACAGCCTATACACACAAATGCACGATTACACATTTTTATAAGATTCAAAACCATTCCAAAGTAAATTCTATTACTCCTATTTGAATTTGGTTTTTGAATTTTCTAGAATTGAAGGCTTCAAAGACATGTATAAGGATAATCTTGTCCAGTCGCAAAATTGTTTGACCCATGACTCTCAATCTCTGGACCTCTGTATAAGAGTTGAGAATAAATTATTTTACAGGGTAAGAAGTAGAATAAACATCATAAGTATTTGCCATAGACTAGTATCATATAGGCACACACACAACACACACAAAGATAGATATGGATATATAGGGCTGGGTGTGATGGCCAGGGAGGCTGAGGCGGGTGCATCGCTTTAGGCCAGGATTTTGAGACCAACCTGGGCAACATGTCTAAACCCTGTCTCTACAAAAAAATGCACAAATTAGCCATGTGGTGGTGCGTGCCTGTAGTTTCAGCTACTCAGTAGGCTGAGTTGACAAGGTCACTTGAGTCCAGGAGGCAGGGGTTGCGGTGAGTCGAGATCGCACCACTGCACTCCAGCCTGGGTGACAGATCGAGCCCCTGTCTCAAAAAACAAAGATAAATAATATTAGAAAATGTATCTTTTAATCTATCAGAAAAGATAGATAAAAAGATAGATGTTAAGTTCTTATACCATGGACCCTTCTAAATGATTTTCATATATTAACTCAAGAGTCAAGCAACTTTTTCTCTAAAGGAACAGATACTAGATATTTTAGGTTTTGTGGACCATGAGATCTATGTTATTACTATGTAACTCTACCACTGCAGTGAGAAAGTAGCCACAGACAATACGTAAAAAATGGATCTTGGCCGTGTTCCAATACAGATGTATCTACAAAAACAGGCAGTGAGCTGGTTTGACCTGTGTTTAAACTTAATTTATTCTGATGACAACCCTACTGTTATCCCAATTTTACAGATGCAGAGGCAGGCCTGTAGAAGTGCATTAATTTGTAGAAGTGCAGTTGAGGCTTGTAGAGGTACAATCATTTGTAAAAGTTCCCTCATCTGGTAAGTGGGGAAGCCAGGCTTTGACAAAGGCAAGTTGGCTCCAGGGTTTATGATCCCAACTGTTAGGATTCATTACTTCTCTACTAATGCTACTGTGCTGAATTTAGTTAAGCCATCAAAGTATGGATCAGGAAAAGAGGGTTGGGCCTCCAAGGTATTTGGTCATTTTATGGATGATCTTTTCTGTCTAAACAAAGACACAAATTATTTGTGGTTTCATTGTGCTGGGGTTGTGCGACTTACTGAACCACGCTGAAGACACAACAGGATGGTATACAAAGTGGTAAAATGTACCATCTGATTCATTGTTGGCGTACACTGACACACAACTTTGGGGGCCTTCAAGTTTGCTTCTGGAGCCTCCCCACCAGCGTAGAGGAGAAGATGAAAGCACAGCAGCAAAACTCTCTCCAAGAATGTGGAGGAGTAGTTATGGCACGCTTAGGAGGTGGGAAACAGTGATTTAAAGTTAGTAAATGTGAATCCCAATAATGCTTCAATTTCTCTATGTAACCATGCATATATACCCATGCTTCTCCAAATCTGAGCTTTCACGTCTAAATCATGGAGATAGTATATCTACTTACAAATGCACTGTGAATGATAAAGGAGTTGTAAGTCCAAGTGTTGGCTAAATTACAGCACCTTGTGGACATACGTAAAGTCATTGCTGTTGCTGCTGTCCTTACAGGTTTTGCTTTTGTCGTAGTTCAAGTCACTTAAGTATGGTTGACTGCATACAAAAAAGGAAGAATCCAAACCTATGCTGGCTGTAATTGAGTCTTTTAATTGCAAGTTGTTCATATTTAAAGAAAATGACTAGCTCTTAAAATCCTAAGCGATTTTAGAGAAGACTCACAGAATTGTTGAGGATTTCCACAACATTCACTCATATAGTGGTGGTGGAAGGAGCTGGATTTGTACTTGTGGTTTTTCATCAGGTGAGCAGTTTTTCTTGCCTATTTCGCATGTTCTAATGCTACATAAGTTTTAAGATTTGGCTCACTCAGCTCTCATTATGATCTCCCAACCTACATCTGTTATTGATTTTTCTGTCCTTTCCTAGTTCTTTGCATTCACTTCTATTTGCCACAGGTTATTAGAGTTATTTGTCCATTTGTTCAACTGATGTGTGGCTGTCTATTGTGGAGAGGCAATGTGTTAGATGTTAGGGACACAAAGCTCATGAAGTAGATATGGTTTGTGTCCTCAGTGGGTGTATCTCTCAGTTAGAATCAGTGTTACTTGGGGGGCTACTGGAGCTCTTTCTCCCTTCCTACTAGGCTGAGAATATAGAGGCCAGATTCCCAGTTAATTTTTAGTTGTTGTTTTCCTGATGTGTAAAGAAAAGATCCATAAACTCAAAGTGCTTTCTTTGAATCAAGTTTTCAAGTTTTATAGCATTGGTTTTGCACCACCTATTTTGACCCCATTGAGAAGTTTTATTTCTTTGGTTCTTCTGATTCTTCATCAATTTAGCAGCAAATATATACTAAGCATCCACTATGCAATTGATGCTCTGGCAATACAGTGAAAAACTTGGTAGCAATGAACCTCCTGCCTTTAAGGAGCTTATATTCCATTTTAGATTAGGGAAGCAGGAAGGTCTCCCTGTGTTCAATAGAATGGCACATGAGTGGTGTCAAAGAGGGATGCAAAAAGACAGCATGGCCAGAGCCAGGTGGGACTAAAAAGAAGATGAGGTTGACAAGAGACATGATCCAGACCACCAGAGGCTGTGAGGCAGTGGAAAGCATTGTGATTTTATTCTAAGTTCAATGGAAAGTCATTGAAGTATTCTGAGAAGGAGTATTACATAGGGTTTGACAGTGAGTGAAGAAGATCACACTTGCTAATAGAGATGAGGAGTACATTGCAGAGGAGAAAACAGGTGCAGACAGACCAGATAGGGGGTTATTTCAGATGTCTACATGAGGGATGATGGCGACCTCAACTGGAAGTAGAAGTGGAGAGATGTGAGATATGTTTTCGGATGGCAGGAATAGGACCTGCTGATGGTTGTGTTGACATGGGCTGAGGGCAAGGATGAGGCAGGAAGATGGTAAAATCAGGAACATTCCTGGGTTGAGCAGCACTCCACTGCCTACGCCCTGAGATGCAATTTGGCATTTCTCAGCTCTGCCTTCCCTCCTAAAAATCAGGTTATCAGTCTTACATTAATTTTATTTTGGATTCTGTATTTGTTGAATTCCATAAACATGTCTCATTTTTTTTTCTGGTTACTCATTCATCTATCAGAAATTATGTAAAGTCCATATATTTCTCAAATTTGGACCCCTAAATAAAGATTTAAACTGTTAATAAACACGTACTTAATTTCAAAAGGAGACTGCTAGACATAGGTGAATAGGGTCTCCCATATCCTGAGAGGAGGAACAGGTGGGGGAGATTGTATGGGAAAAATTGAGACGAAAATGGGGCAGCCGTAAAGGAGAATGCCAGCTAAAGGGAATTTGAGTTTGTTGTTATTTGTTTATGTGCTTTTTGTAAAGATGAGATATAGTAGAGCACATTTGCACACTGAGGACAGTGATCCAATAGAGAATATAATATCGTGGTGCAGATACAAGAAAGATAACAGAACGGAAGGAATGAAGTCCTTGAGAAGGCCCGGGGGGAGGGGGCTTCCCAGCTCCTGCAGCACGATCTGCCTTGAGTAGGTGAGTGGGGTGGTTGCAGGGCAGAGAGAGATTCTAACTGAGCAAGTGTAGGATGAGGGCTTGCACTCCAAGAAAGGCTGGAGAGGGCACTGATGGAGCTGTTGGGAGGGAAGCCAGGACTGAGAAACAGAATCTCATCTCAGGGAGTGAAAAAGGAGCCTGCCAGACACAGGGTGGTGGGCCTTTGTTGAGTGACTCTTCCCTGTGGGGAAAGTGCCTGGATAGCTGGTTTCTGGAGAATCTAAGTGTTACTGTATTATACATTATAATGCATCTTTATATAAAGTTTTTCTCTTATTCCCCAAGACCTTTCATTTTCTTTTGGAAAATGTGGACAGTTAGTCTCCATGTGTATCTCTGTGGTTTCTCACTCTTATATTAATTTTATTTTGGGTTGTGTATTAATTGAACTTCATAAACATCTCTCATTTTTTCAGTTTACTCATTTCCATTTCAGAAATTGTATAAATGTTCGTTATTTTCACATTTGGACACCTAAATAATAATGATTTAAACTAAATATTTACTTCAAAATGGATTTACTATTTGCCTCTTTTATGGTGAGAATATATTTGTATAATATCTATATCAACACAGCAACTAACATAAATATATTCTTAGATTATAAGAGCTCGCTTTAATTTATATAATCAGAGTATTTTCTTTATGTTGTTTGTAAAATAACTGGTTTGAATAAGCTATTTGGAATATCATTCAATTACTTATGCTTCATTTCTTTCAAAATGTATTGGAGAGATTTCCCAATTCGCAGGTACCTGGAAGGTTGGAGTAACTGCGTGTGTGTTTGTGTGGACGTGTGTTTGGATGTGTGGATCTGTATGCATACAAATGTTTCTTCTTCCCTAATCTAACATTTCTTTTCTCTTCTTTTTTTTTTTTTTTTCTTTTTTTGGCCTGACTTCTATACATAATTTCCTTAACTCTTCTGGTAGGTTATTTAGGAACTCAAAAGTGCTGGGTATTGGCTTTCATCTCCTGCCAGGCTTCCTTCTTTTCTATTGGGGAATCGTCTGCATTCCAGGAGACCGTATTCCCAAGCATCATTCACAGGGTCATGCTGTCCAGGCGCGCCTTGCCCCAAACTGAAGAGGAGGCTGTTCTGTTTTCCTACTTCGGTGATCCCTGCCTCTGTTCTAAGGGCCTGGCCAAAACGTGGAAAGTCTTATGCTTTTTTCCATCTGATCTTATAGCAGTGCTGGTGACATTTTATTCTAGGTAGATTTTTGCATAAGGTAGTTCTTAAAAAAAAAAAAAAAGATTTTTCTGTCTCTGAGCTTTTTTTCATCGATTTCCTCTTTCTACCATATTGCCAGAAGCTAATTGAGAGTCAGTTATGTTTTATTTTAACCCAGTGATACAGGCAATGAGTTTTCATGTTAGTAAAATGGAAAAATGAGACGTGGAGAGGCTGAGGGACAAAATGAGAACTGACACACAAAACTGATTGATACAGCATTTTGTGAGAGGCAAGAATGTCGCTGTTAGGCAGGAAGCCCTGGGTAAGATACCCTGGAAAGGGTGTATACGATCAGAACATGGGGCCAAAAAACCATCCTCAAGGCTTATCACCACCTGAATACTGGAAGACAGACAAAGCTTCAGAGTGAACTCATTGAAAGAAATCTTGTGCGCCTGGAAACATTGTGAAAGGAGCCCCTCCCTTGGGCTGTAAGATCAATGGTGAACATCATTGTCAAATCAGTTATGGGTAAGCTTTTGCAGCATCCAGTTCCAGTGACTGTACCTTAAAAAACAAAACAAAACAAAAATACCACTATCCGTAGGCAAGTATTTTCTCTTGACCACATATTTACATATTAAAGTCTATTCTGGGGAAGGAGAGTGAGAAAGATAGAAAAATCATTGAAAACCTCCCCCTTTGAATTTGTAGAGGCGTCTCTCTTTCAAAGCTGAGCCCCTCCGTACCGTTTTTTTTTTTTTTTTTTTGCCGAGACCCACGCAGGCTCCATATTTATTTAGTTCCTATTTGAAAAGAAGCTTTGCTCCTGCCGTAGAAGAAGCTCATTACAGATAGACTTCACCTTTCTGTTCCAAAAGACATTTCCTTGAAATGAAAATGTAATGAGTGTTAGATCAGCAGCATGTAGCTGCCAGGCTATCTCTTTGATCCAGTTCGAAATGCATTTGTTAAAAAGCCGCTTTATTGATTTTTTTAGCTGCTTTTTGCTGTATTTGGATCATTTGTACATATGCACATCACAATTTTTGCTACATCAAAGTGCTTAATAAGTTCACTGCACTCAGGAAATGGCATACAAAACAAAGGAACTTTGCTCTATAAAGGTTTCTACCACTTAACCTCCAGTATGAAAGTTGTTTTTAATGTGTGGGTTTTTTTTTTTTTTCTGAATAGCTTCAAAATAGTTTATGCAGTCTTCAATGAAAGAGTCAGCCAGGGCCCCGCTTCAGATCTCCTCTGAAAATGATGGATTCTGGAGAAGGAAGGGTCTGACAGACCGAGTAAATGCATTTCACATCCATTCTGCTCGACAGGAGTCATTTTACTTCAATTAATTATTTAATTGGTTCAATTTGTGGGTGGCAGTAGCTTCCAGGAGAGTGTGGACAATATTTGATATATGTGAGGATAGCTATTAACTTAGTAATAAGTTGAAATTTAGTAAGTAACTAATGTGATGTTTCTTTATTAGGTCCAATTAGATGACAAAGAATAGCACGTTATAACCTTTAATGCTATTTTTTTGTGTATCATGTACATACAAATCAGTGTTAAATGCTTTTAATTCTAAACAGATATTTCCTGGGGGCAGACTGAGCCCACTCAGTGGAAAGCATGACTGGGAAGACAGAGCTGGGTTTGCTCCACTTTTGGTCTCGGGCCAAAAGGACCGACTGTGGTCAAGTGTGGGTTGCGCAGGGGAGCCGACCAATCCAGCCTTCCGACTTCACCTCTTGTGTAGGGCCTCACCTCGTGCAGGTGTACAAATGAACATGCATTAAAGATTTTATGTAACTCATTCAGCGAGGGAGCTAAGAAAATGTTATGACCAGTTGAAAGGGGGATCAAAACCAACATACATTCGTAATCGTGAAATGAATATGCAAATGAAATCAAAACTGGTTTTTCCATGGGAATGGTGTCGGTGGGGAGGAAAACCAGTTAAACTCCTATGACATGGGTGGCATTTATGTTGTTTACCAGTTACCTACAACCTAGAGGCTTGTAAAATAGCTTAAAGACAATGAAAACTTAGAATGTGATGACCTCTAGAGTCTAGACATTGTGGAGTTTCCCATTGAAGCACCTTTTTTTGTACACCTCCAACAGTGGGGCGGATACTCAAATCCTTTTCTTTTTGCCTTTAAAGTTAGGAAAGTAAACTGACTTCAGGGGTCAGATGAAGGTAAAGGGGTGAGAAAATAGAAAGAAGGTGATAATTGTGGGCTTCCAGTAATATTCTGGGAAGTGCAAAGGAAACAGGACCTAAAGTAGCCATGCATCAATTGAGTATTTAAAAGTCTTTTGTCTTTTTAAGAAATTTTGTCATTGTGGTGATAATTGATATAAAAAGTGGTTTTTCCCATTCCTGAGTCTTTTATTCTTTCTTTCTTTTTCTGGTGTGTGTGTGTGTGTGTGTGTGTGTGTGTGTGTGTTAGTTAAATGACCTCATTCCGTGCCAGTCCACATTTTCTGCTTTGATCTGTCCCTTTGTACATTGGGCTATCCAAAAAAGCAATTCCTAATTATTCAATTGGATTTGGCGTTTGGGGCCATCTCTGCCCATGGCCTCTAAATAAACTTACCAAGTTCCACTGTTGCTAAATTGAGATACAGATGAATGGGTGCTCCCTAAGAGATGAATGGGGACACCTGGGTCTGGTGGAACACTATCCTGAAAGCACTACGCGGCTTTGGCAAACACCTCTCCTCTCTGGGGGCTGTTCCATCTGGTCACCAAGCAGAAGGCAGAGGGTGCTTAGTAGCTGTGGCTTTGCCCTGCTGCAAAGGGCACCCAGTCAGCATAGCGTCATACACTGAAGCTTTGAACCAGTGATCCTCAAGCCTCTCCAGTCAGGTCACTGGGAATTTATACTTTCCTAAAATGTCCATTTTCTTGCTGTTTGCCTCAGTCACCAGAATAAAATCTTGACTCGTGATAGTAGTCATGAACCCCAAAGGTACAATGTGGAGAGGAGTTCACGAGAATGTCTGGTATGAAGAGAGAACCCCAAATCTTTCTTTATGAGCTCACCTCAAAATCTTATGCTGCCCTAGTTTTTGTTTTTCTACATATAAAGATATAATTTACATGCAATAAAATTTATATTTTAAGTGTGTATTTCTTCTTTTGAACATATGCATAGAGTCATACCACAATCAGATAGATAAGGTTTCTATGGGACTCCCAAATTTTCCTGGTGTCTCTTCTCATTTTTATCCTTTGACTCCTAAATTTAGTAACCACTGTTGTGATTTCTATCTCTGTATTTTACTTTTTCTAGGATGTCATATAAATGGACTCCTAGAAATGCAACCTTTTGAGTCTGACTTGTTTCACTTACAACGCATCTGAGATCCATCAATATCATCGCATGCATCAGTGCGTGCTGAGTTACATTCGCTTGTATAGATGCAC
The DNA here is from genome assembly GCF_030222135.1 of Aotus nancymaae. Lineage (NCBI taxonomy): Eukaryota > Metazoa > Chordata > Mammalia > Primates > Aotidae > Aotus > Aotus nancymaae. The sequence goes on along the minus strand of NW_026988435.1, from coordinate 43,386,238 downwards.
CACGGTGTATTGTCTCACCTGCTGACGGTGAGGTTGTTGGGTTGTTTTTAGTTATGGGAGATCATGAATACAGCCAGTAGAAACATTCATTTACAGATTTTGATGTGAACAGTGTAGTATTTCTGAGTTGGAAGGTAAATAAGTGTTTAATTTTTTTTTAAAGCTGTCAAATTGTTTTCCAAAATAGCTAATTCATCCTGAATTCCCACTAGCAGTGTATGAGAGTCCCAGTGTTGCATCGTATTTTTACCATGGGTACTGCCTGCCTGCCTGCCTCCCTTCCCTCCCTCCTGCCCTTGCTCTTTCTTCTATTTTTCTTTTCTTTTCTTCCATCATATTCTCATCATTATTTAGTATTGCCTGCCTACCTGCCTTCTTCCTCTCCTTCCTCCCTCTCTCTCTTCCCTTTCCTTCTCTTCCCTTTTTCCTTCCATTTCTTTTTCTTTCTTTCCTTTTCTCTTTCTCTCCTTCCTCCTCCTTTCCCTTCCCTCTTCTCCCCTTCCCTCCCCTTCCCTCCTTCTCTTCTTCCTTTCTTGCTTGCTTGATTTCTCTCTCCTTTTTTCCTTCCATCTCTTTCTTTTTCTTTCTTTCTTCCTTCTTTCTTTCTTTTTATTTCCTCTTTTCTTGCCATTCTACTAGATTTCATAGTGTTATCTCACATGGTTTAAATGGTATTACTTTAATTACTAATATGTCGAGCTTTTTTACATATTTAGTATCTTCTCTCTATAAGTATCTGTTTAAATCTTTTGACTGGGCTCTCTTTCAAAAGCTTTCCAATTCAAATTCCATCTTTCCAAAAATATGAATGCATTAAATCTAGGAAGTATCAACTGGCATATTTACAATGCCTGTGGATGCAATGGCAAGACAAATTTCTAGAATAAATTATTTTGTAGATCCTTAATAAATAGATATTAAAGAAAGCAGTAATCAACTCAAGCCATGGTAGATTCACTAAGAATAAATAGTGTTGAAGTTACCCCATTTCCTTTCTTTTTCATGAATTAACTTCATTTTATATTAGAATAGTAATAGATATAATATTTAATTTATATATAATATATTTAATTAGAAAATAAATATATAATTTTACTTATAGAATAAATATGAACTATGTAACAGTGGTTAGAGTAAATTATATTTTGTTGAAAAAAAATATTACCCCAACATATTAATCTTTTGGAGTCTGTCAAGCTGGAGGGATGTTCCTTAGTAACTAAATTCCAATTAAATCATCAACAATTGTTTTATAAACATTATTAAATGTGTATATTTTATTCTTATTTTGGAATCGTTACATATTGTAATCTGTTATAGTTTCATGGAAGATCCTCTGACATTCATCTCATAATGTTATACTTTACTTAAAATTTACCTTCTTTTGTTATATTAACCCCACTTCATGAGATGCTATTTATTCTACTTTTTTCTGTGTGTGTTTCATTTTAATGCTGTTGCTTTTGTTCTTTTAAAAATTTTTTATCTTTGTATTTGAGATTTCCTTTTACCCTGTGGGTTTAAGTGGCATACTGCTTGCTTCAGCCTATTTTGAGTAATTATGAGGTAGAGGCAGGACAGATTGTGAGGCCTGACATCCCAGTGGCTGCTAAGCCTCTCTTCTTTCTCTTGGGTCTTGGTAGACACTTGGGTTTCTGCCATGTCGTCCCTTCCACCTCCAGGCACCACTCCTGCCTGTGTTCTGCAGCCCAGTGCCCTGTGATTGCTACAAGAAGGAGGAATGAGGACTCGGGGGCAAGGATGCAGCAAACTAACCAGTTGCCACCTCTGTGGTCTCCCAGTCAATCTCTGTGATGATTGTCCCTGCACTAGCTCACCATCCGGAAGCTTGGAGAAACTCCTTTGCTTCTCCCCTTTTTTTCCTTTTTTTTTTTTTTTTTTTTGCAGAGTTCTCTGTAAAAAGATCTCTTCTTTCAGTTAATTTATACCTATCCTCTGTCTTTCAGGAACTTACTATATTATTTGACAAAGCACAAATGTGCAGAAAAATCCTAGGCCTAATAAACTCAGATGTTATAGATGAAGATTTGTGGTTCTCTCTGATGAAAATCCCCCTCTCAGGGCATCAGGGAGAAAGCAGGGTGGCAGCTGCTGTGAGGACAGCATTGTTGTGGGGCACTAGGGTCCATTCCGCACACCACACCTGCTGCCACAGCAACAAGTACCCCTCCTGCCCTCATCCCCTCCCCCTTTAGACGATGTCACGTGGAGGTTTCATAAAGGCAAAGACCACGGAGAGTTCATCAGTGGATTTTACCTGGTAACCTTTTGAAATGTATTTATTCACTCTTCATTTGGATTTTCTGAAAATGGAGCACACATTTTGAGAGGCATCAAGCAGCCTGTTGATTTCATGTGCACTAACTAGCAATTTTCTTCTTATCAGAGATGCTTATTGAAACATGAGGCTTTCATTTCTTAATGCAATGCCACATTTTTAATCAATCCTGCACAGCTAACAATTCAGGAGCCAGAGTGTCAGTAAACAAAGTTCTCCTTAGAAAGAAGACCTGACAGTTCCTATTGTTCTCGAGGCTTCGCCTTCACTAAGGCAGCCATACTGACAAAAGGCCTAACTGTGTTGCAAAGTCGATGGGTGCCGGTTTTTTGCCTGCTTCACATTGGAACACCCATCGTCTGTCTGGGATTGCTCTGCAATAGGAGTTTTGGTGTGAAGGAAGAAGTTGCAGAATCTGAGTCAGCAGAGTCTCTATTTCTAGATGTGCTTGTAGCTACTCTGTGGACACCTGACCTAGCTTCTTCTAAGTCAATGCTCCTCAACCAGGCATACATTTGACCCCAGAAGTTATATGGCAATGTCAGCAGACAGTTTCAACCATAACGACTGGGAGGGAGCTGCTGACATCTAGTGTGTAAGGACCAGGGGTGCTGCTAAACATACTATGGTGCATAAAATGTTGCCATGAGAAGCAGTTGTCTGGCCCTGAATGTCTACAGCACCAAGCTTGAGAAATCCTGCTCTCAGTTTCAGCACCCGGGAGCCAGTGGATCTCCAGTGTCCTGCGTGGGTCTTAGAAGGAACTGGGAGGGGGCAGGCTGTGGCCTCTGGTGTATGATGACAGTGGCGACATCCACTCAAGACTGGTCTGTGCCTGGCCTTTGTTCTGGGTGTTGGCTTCTGCCTGGCCATCTTGGAATCTATTTCTGTTGTCCCATGACCACTCTTGAGTTATATGACTCACTAGAAGGGCTCAAGGGCTCACAGTGACTCAGGACTGTGATTCATTACAGTAAAAAAACATGCAGTGGCATCAGCAAGGAAAACAGATGCACCAGCCAGTGTCTGGAGGAGACCCAGCAGCGGACTCTTCAAGTCTTCCTTTAGAATTTCCGTAAGACACACTCAATCTCCAGCAATGAACTGCAGTGATGTAAGCCAAAGTCCAGGGAGGGGCAGCTCTAGTCTCAGAGGCTAGAGCTTTTATTGGGGGCTGGTCACATAGGCACCTGTTTCCAGAAGGAAAGCTGGTGACCACCGTAAATCATGCCGTTGACTTGGTATGAACCTCCTAGATAAGCTTGTGCAGCGTGTGTCAGGACCCCGGGTGTACAAAACAGCCTCATTCATTAGCAGCACAGGGAATACTGCAGGGCGAGTTTTCAGGAGCTGGCCAAGGGTCAGTTAGGCCGTCCTGAAGAGGTGTGAAGCTCTGGCACTGTCAGGGAGCTAGCTCTTCCCTGCACACTACAGTTGTCAAAACCTTCCCCGTCGTTCTGTGCTTTCTTCAGTAGCCTTTCAGTGAAGCCCTTTCTGCTAAAGTCCAATTCAGCTATTTCCGCCTCCAACCAAAAATAGGAGCTGACTCATACACAATGTAATTCAAAAATAATAACCGAGGCCACTTGTGTTGTTTGCATTGATCTTGTATGCGTGTGTGTGTGTGTGCATGCGTGCACATGCATTTGATTTGATTTTAAAACATTTTTATCAGAAAGTGAGCTTTCTTGAAGACTTCATGGTAGCCATGCATGAGTCAGTGGGCAGGTGTGGTAGGGAAGCACATTATCTCCCTGTGGCCTTTAATGATATGCATTTAAAATATTTCTTCTTTTATTAACAGAGCCATAGACCCAGGACATGTGCAAAGACTGCCCATATCATATTTTTGACCTTTGTTGATACATAGCTCTCTGCCTAGGAAAGATTTTAGCTCCATCTGTCTGCATGTTATTACACATCCCAGGCCACTTAATACATCCAGCTTAGCTGTGGTCTGAAGTATCCTGCTTTTCTTAGGTTTGAAGTGAATGCAGCTCATGCATGTAAGATGTGTCATAATCTCTTAGGAAGCAATATCACCACTCAAAACAATGAAAGATTTCGGAGAGACACGATGGGAATTTGCTGCGGAATGTTTAGCCATGTTGTCTGACTTTCTTACCCACCACATTTTGTTCTTTTTCAAAGCAGTGAAGATAATGATGTCTCTTAAAGTCCTTTTTCTTTCTTTTCAGATTTTAATAGTAATGCAGAATTATTTTTTTGAAAAGAAAATTATAAAGTCGATAACAATTATTCATAGATTCATTACTTAGAGAAAATAGCTGCTAACATTTTGGTGTATAATATTCCCACCTAGTTTTCTTCATTCGCTTGTTTGTTTATTCGTCTGTTTGTTTTGAGACCAAGTCTCTGTCTGTTGCCCAGGCTGCAGCACAATGGCTCTATCTCAGCTCATTGCAACCTTCACCTCCCAGCTTCAAGTGATTCCCCTGCTTCAGCCTCCCGAGTAGTTGGGATTACAGGCGCCCACCATTATGCCTGGCTAATTTTTGTATTTTCAGTAGAGACAGAGTTTCACCATGTTGATCAGGCTGGTCTCTAACTCCTGACCTCAGGTGATCTACCCGCCTCAGCCTCCCAAGGTGCTGGCATTACAGGCATGAGCCACAGTGCCTGGTCCCCATCTAAGATGTGCATGTGTATGTTCACACACAAACATATATACATAATGTATATAAATAAAGACACATATGCATATATATGTGCAGAAGCATGTGTGTATATGGAAATGCATGCACAGGTTGTCATAATTTGTCCAGCAATTTATGCATAACATACATCATTTAATCCTGTCAGTGTTCTTCTGAAACATGTGTTTGTTTCATTGACACCACATCCACTGCAATAGTCTTCTGCATCATGGAAGAATGTAGAATGGCCACATGGTACTCCATCTCATCTTACCATGCATAGCCCTTCTGTTATTGGACATACAACTGTTTCCATTTTTTTTTTATAGTCACATGTCAGGCTGTGATTAACATCTTTAATCAAATATATGTGAACATACAATTTTCCATCCAGATTATATCTCGGTGGTGAAATTTCTGAACCAAAGACTGAGCATATTTTTCAAACAATTGAAATTCATAGACAGTTATCCTCCATAAAAATTATTCCAAATTTCACACAGCGGGTCTTTTTCCTCACAAACACGCTGATCTTAGTGATTCTAATTTTTTTTAAAAAATATCAACAGTTTGGTGTTTGTAAAGAGGTTTTCATTATAGTTAAAATAACCTTTATTTATAAGGAGTAGCCAGAAACTCTTTACATAAAACCTCACTGTGTTTTTTTTTTCTTTTTTTAAATCAGAGGTCAGCCTGTTTAAACTTACCAAGTACATGAGAAGGAAAACAAAACACAATTATTTCTTGACTCTAAAAAACGCAAAACCCTTAGGTGATCTACAGCCTGCATCTCCCAGACTTCCATGCCTGAGGCTGGGGGCCTCCCTCAGCAGGACAGGCCACCTTAGGGTGGGCCGGCAGGGGCCGTGCCAGGATTGGGACTGTGCTGGGGCTGGTTCTGCGAATCTCACAGGGGAATATATGTGGGTGTGCTTTTTTCCTTCAGCAGAATGGATTAGGAGGACTCAGAGAGATTTTCTTCTTGTGCAAGGATAACAATTCGGTCCCCAAATTTTGATTATCTCATGCTTATTCCTTTTGTAATTATCCCATATTTGTTAAATACGAGATAATAGATTCTGACAAACAATCAGCAAATGGGCACAGAGTGATGTGCTTCATTTTAATTGGCTTGCCTTTTTCTTTCCTTCTCTGCTAAATTATAGCCCATCAGCATGAGATTCCCTGTGGTGAGCAGCTAATAATGTGCCCAGGTGCAGCCAATTTTACTTCCTAAAGAAGAAATAGTAGCTACAGATCCCCCGAATGTGAAGTGGGAAAGTGGGCTGTAATAGCTCTTCTCAGCAGTGCTGCATGCTAGGGCAAGTTTTACATCCGGATCTCTATTCTAACAGTTTTTTCTTAAAAAATGCAATGGCAATTAATTTGCATTATATTGATGAATTAATGAGGCATGGAACAGAAGGTTTTCTTAGAGACTTCTGAAAAATCTGTTTAATTTAGCCTTTGATCTTACAATTAAAAATATATATTTTTTCAGATTTAGGAATATAAAACCAGTGTAGATAAACACAAATGAAAATATCACTGTTAAATGACCCAATGAAGCAAAATTCCAGGACATGTATTTTTCAAAGTGGTGCTAGAATGTGGCTTTGCTTTGGAGCACAAGCCCTAGAAAAATGTACCCAATGTCATTTAGGTTATTGGGAACACTTTTCTGTATCGCCATTTTGCCATTAATAATATGTGTTCCTGCTTAAAAACATTTTAGTGACTTTTAATTAGCTATAATGAGGTGAGAGTGCATGTTTTAATTTTTGTCTAACTTTATTTTTAAGCCACTGGACTATGATGTGCAGTTTTCAAATAAACCCAAATACTCTTTCTGAGTCTGAATCAAGAGATTTTCACCATCACATATTACACACAATCCATCACAGCCATCTATCTGTTATTCTCTCGGTCAAGTGGCCACCAATACTCCTGAACCATCTTGAAAACATATGGGAAAGACAGTAAAGGAACAAGGATTAAAGATTCCTGTCTTAATTCTTGAGCATGGAAAGGAAAAATGAAACAGGAGAAAACAGAATTGGAGAAAACAACAATCTTCCCTCCCTACCAAGGCAGGAAGGGTTTTCAGTGTGACCTCTCAGTGTGTCTTCACTCAGCCACTGTCTTCCATGTTACTGCCACATTCTGGTTCAGGTACTATTGTCCCCACATGTCCTTCTTCCCTTGTAGTTCATCTCCACACTTCAGCCAAAGGGATTATCAAAACCCTTTGATAATATGTAACAGACATCTGCATGCTGTGTAGCAAACATCCCCTTGAAACTACTGCCATTGGCTATGTTCATAAACATGAGATTTCAGCAGGACTCAGTGGAGCAACTCCCCTCTGCTCCAGATGCCTAGGACCTCCGCTGGGATGACACCAATGGCCAGTAGACAGAAGTCTCTTTCTTCTTTAGGCAAATCTGACTTGGGGATTTGTAGATGTCATTATCATTTATCAGCTGATATCTGCTGCTCTTTAGCTCATCACCAAGTATCCTGGCCGCACACTGTCTTTAACATGGTGATTTCTGGGTAGTCAGATTTCAGGGCTTCATGAGAATGTCTTCCCAAAGACTAAGGTGGACCCAAAGCTTCCAATGACCTGAGCTTGGAGATCTCAGGACCTCACATCCACCAGATTCTCTTGGTCAAGAAAGTCACTAGGACCAGTCGGAATTCAAAGAGAGAGAGGAATTAGATTCCAACTCTCAATGAGCAGAGCAGCAAAGAACTTGAAGAAATATTTCATTTTTATAAAAACATGTTGGATCATGTCACCCTCTAAGCATACAACCTTCCAAGGCTTCCCTCTGCTTTTCAGATAGAATCCAGCACTCACCCCAAACAGCCTGCATATTCCTGCTGACCAGACTCATCTCACGGTGTGCTCTGTGAGCTCTGCTCCATGAATTTCAAATCCACTGATCCTTTATTTCCCTAACTATGGTGGCTGTCCCACCTCATGTTCCTCTCTTTTGTGCGTTGTTTAGCTAAAGCCAAGCTATCTCCCAAGTCTCTGTTTAAATGTCACTTAGTAGGGGCAACCTTCACTGACCCATGGGTGCAGTCAAACTGCCCTGTCATGTCCTTTCTTAGCATCCAGAATCATCAAATAATTGGTTGTGATTTAGTACATGCTTCACTGAAGTCCCATGAAGCCAAGGGCATAGCGTGTTGTTCAGAGCTATTTGCATAGCACCTAGAAAACTGTCCTGCACACAGTTGGCACTTAATAAATATTTACTAATGAGTCAACATTACATTAGCCAACCTTAGGAAAGAGTGTTTATCTGTGCATCTCAAATGACGCTGACTCTGTGAGATAATAGTCTCCCAAGACATGCTGGATCTGTACCATCCAGTAGGGTATCCCTGGCTGTGTGTAAGTGTTGGACAAAGTATGGCTCGTCTGAATTCAGGGTGCCATAAAATACATACATACCCTTTTCCAAAGACATGGTGTAGCAACACAGGGTATCAATTGTCTCATTGATATTTCATGTGAATGACATGTGGAAATGATAATCATTTTCATACATTGAGTTACCTAACAATATTATTAAAATTGAAAACAAATTTCACCTCTTTCTTTTTACCTGTTTATGTGACGTTTTAAAAATCTGAAACCACATATGCAGCTTGCATTTGTGGCTCATGATATATTTTGTGAGATAAACCTGCTCTAAAGAGAAGGTTCTAGGGTGAAATGTACTTGGAGAAAATCTGCACGCACTCTCACTCTTTAGAAGGTTTGCGGTAAACATGTCAAAGGCCCTGAGAAGTCCTGCAGCAAAACTGCTGTCAACTTTAAGCCAGTGTTTTTCAAAGCTGATTGGAGCATGCATAGGTCTAATCTTTTTAAGACCTTGGATATTTTTCTCCCATGAGCCACACTCAGGGAAACATGATTAGGTGACTGCCACCCTGCTGCATGGCCCTGAGGTCATGGACATGGTTCATGTAACACTGAATCTTATTATGGAGATTAGAAGCAGAGCCTATTGAAGGACATTTTTATTTGGGGAGGGGAGGGGATGGAATCAGAAAGACACAGGGGAAATGCCAAATTCAAAGTCTTTGGCAGAGTCACACAGCCCCACACATAAAGTCATATAAACACACACGTTCCCACTGGAAGCTGGAAGCTGCATCTACTTTGATGGAGTGGACAGGGCCTCACCAGGCCCAGGGTCGTGGGCAGCCCACACTGGGCTCCTTACAGACAGCTGGAGCTGTTCCTTGGTTTGCCTTATTTCTCTAGTTTGCTCAGTTTGCTGAAAGGGCAAACCAAAGGTAGCACAAAACTTCAGGTCCATAACACGGGTGGGTGCAGTGTCCGAGATGGAGGGGAGAGGTGTAAACCATGTGGTCACCAAGGCACCAGGTTGTCTGCGATTTCCTCCCAGAAATGTGGGCACTTCTTTCTTTCTATAGTGAAGAGTGGATACTTTCTCATGGGGCTTTCTGAATTTTATTTTTAATGGGCAAGATGAGAGATTTAAATGTGCCACTTCGCAGCACAGAATCCTCAAGATGTTCCTGTGGACTATGTCCCAAGCCCAGTGCTTGTTTTAAAGGTGCTTGGTCCTCAAGAAAGGTATTCTGTGAACCTGAGAAATAGTCCATCTCCCTAGGAGGCAGGATTGTAGCCTCTTTTAAATTAATCCCACATGAACTGTGACCTCTTTGCTGGACTGTCACCAGAGTCATCTTGATATAAGAGCACTGAGTAATAGGAATCTAACCAGAGCTTGAGGCGGTTTTGATAGTCTCACCACCATCTGCTCATCCTGGGGCTAGACTTTCCCAGACAAGGCTGCCTGTCCTCTGTCAAAGCAAATGCTGGCCTCCCATGAGTTCCTAATTCTAATAAGCATTTCTATTTTATCCCTTTACCTCTCCTCCAGTAGGTATTTCCCAACATCTTTTATACCCTCTTCCCCAACAATTCAACCCTAACAATGCTCTCCCCTTCCTGAGTCATTTCTCTTTTTTCTCTCTGAAGTTCATCCCTTCCACACTGTGGGATTAGAAAGAACACTGCCTTGCATTATTCTCACGGAGCAGAGATGCCAAGCATTTCCCCACAAGCATAAATCTTAATTGCCATCCCTGCTACAAATCGTAAATTAACCCTAGCCCAGGTATTATTAAAAAGAAGGAGACAGAAAGTCAGGCAAAACATAATGAAAAGGTATTAATTGATAACTAAACAGATGTTCTATCTTCCTCCCGTATAAATTTTATGGCAACAATTTTGTTGAATTGCTTCTGCTGGCATTGACAATTTCATATGATGTGCATATTTTCACTCTTTCTAAGCCCATTTGGGGAAAAAAACAACAACAAAATAGTGATTTAAAAATCTAAAGCAGGCCGGGCACAGTGGCTCATTCCTGTAGTCCCAGCACTTTGGGAGGCCAAGGTGGGCAGATGGCTTCAGTCCAGGAGTTCAAGACCAGCCTGGGTAACATGGCAAAACCCCATCTTTACTAAAAATACAAAAAAATAGCTGGTCACACATCTGTAGTCCAAGCTACTCAGGGAGCTGAGGAGGAAGGATAACTTGAGCTCAGGAACTCAAGGCTGCAGTGAGCCATGATCACACCACTGCACTCCAGCCTGGGTGACAGAGTGAGAGCCTGTCTCTAAATAAATAAATAAATAATCTGCAGCAATTCAATTTATTCAAAACACTTTACCCAGAAATAACTTGCAAATTACCCAAGGTAAAAACCAGTGGTAGCTTCTAGAACTAATAACCTTAATTTTTAAGAAGAGAAAAGATTCCTGGCTGGTACACTTCAAACCAAAGTTGTATCATTTAAGACTATTGTAAACTTAACTTTCTAAATAGCTGAATTTATTTAAATTTCCCAACAAATAAAATGAACCAATGTTTCCCAAATTGTGTTCCATTAAATATTTCAAAGAGAGAGTTTGAAAGTTCTGCATCTGAATATGGGCTTTGGTGGTCAACAGATTTGAAAAGTACCTCAGAGTAGAGATCTACCAGGAATATGATGTACACAAGCACAGTAAAAGCGCTGAGATATTCTGTTGTCAACACACCCGTCTCACTTCAGTTAACCTTCTTTTCCAAAGCTTATTTGGGCACAAAACAGTTTATTTTGAGCTGCATCTCTTATTTTTTCTTAGAACACCAGTTTAGGAAGTGTGAAAATATACAATGATTCCTGGTATACAGTGGCATAGTTTCTTTTATGTTACTCCACTCAGCACACCTAACCATTTCTCCCTCGTTTTAATTTTGCATTTGATCACAGCATATTGTACTATTCTTTCCTGTTTCAAATATATTTTCAAAATATATATATCATAGACGTCATATAAAATATGGTCTTGATTATAATGAAATTAAACTTCAGTGGAATTAAATTTAATAACATATAGACAGCTGCAAATCTGTAAATATTTGGAGAATAAAAATACACTTCCAAATAACACATAAGTCAAAGCAGAAATCTCAAGGGAAATTTAAGTTATTTGTAACTAAATGAAAATACAACTTATCAAAATGTGGGATGCAATTAGATCACTGCTTCACAGAAACTTACAACATTGAATGCATAGATTAGAAAACAAGAAAGATTTGAAATCAGTAATCTAAGCTTCTACCTTAGAAATGTGGAGGAAAAAAGTACAATATGAGCCTAAAACAAGCAGAAGAAAAAAAAATAGAACTTAAAGCAGAAATCAATTACATTGAGACCAGAAAACCAATAGAGAAAATCAGCAAAACTAAAATCTGGTTCTTCAAAAAGATCAATAAAATTGGTAAACTGACCTGGCTATCTAGCAAAAAGAGAGAAGACATGAATTATTAATATTGGAAATAAAAGAGCTCATCAGGAATGCTTTCATAGATGTTAAAAGGATAATAATTAAAAGGATAATAGGTTTATGAAAACCCCTATGTCCATAAATTTGAATACCTGAATGAAATAAACTAATTTCTTGAAGGATGCAAACTATCAAGAGATTTATAAGGATAAATAGATATTCTCAATGGGCCTATATCAATGAAAGAAATTGATTCAATAATTAATAACCTTCCAAAAAGACAGCGGCAGGCCCCAGTGTTTGCACTAGTGAAATCTACCAACTCTTAAAGAAAAAAATAATACCAACTCTTTACAATCTCTTCTTAAAAATAAAAGCTGGCCTGACATTATGGCTCATGCCTGTAGTCTCAGCACTTTGAGAAGGGGCAACAGGTGGATTCCTTGAGTTAAGGATTTCCAGACTAGCCTGGACAATATGACAAAACCCTGTAAATACAAATAATCATCTGGGTGTGGTGGCACATGCCTATATCCCAGCTACTTGGGAGGCTGAGGTGGAGGGATCACTTCAGCCGGGAAGACAGAGGTTATAGTGAGCAGAGATCTAGCCACTGCACTCCAAAATTACTTCCACCATGTGACACAGTAAGACCTTATCTCAAAAAAAAAAAAAAGGTAGAAGCAGAAACTCATTTGATGAGGCCAGTATTATCCAAAACCAAAACAAACAGATAAAGACATCACAAGAAAGGAAAACTACAGATTAATAGCTCTCACGACCTTAGATACAAAGTTACTCAGTGAAATACTGGCAGATTAAATACAACAATGTATAAAAAGAATGATGCACCATGATGTAGTTGGATTTATTCCAGGTATTGTAGGATGCTTTAACATTAGAAAATTAGGGAGTGCAACCTATCACACTATAGTAGGCTGAAGAATGAAAATCATATGATCATAACAACAGATGCGGAAAAGCATTTGGTAAAGCCCAATTATTAGTGACAAAAAATGTCTCAGCAAACTAGAAATATTGGGGAACTTCCTCAACTTGGTTAAAAAAAAAACTACATAAAATCTATTTAAAAAATCATACTTAATGGTGAGAAACTATGTTTCTTCCCTCTAAGATTAGAACAAGGCAAAGATTTTCCCTTTCATCACTCCTTTCCAACATTGTACTGGAATTCTGAGCTAATGCAGCAGGGCAAGAAAAGGAAATAATATATACACAGATTGGGAAGAAATAAAATTGTCTTTGTTCACAGATGACATGGTAGTCTATATTGAAAATCTGAAAGAATCAAAAAACATTTCTGGAATTAATAAGTAGTCATAGAGGGTTGCAGAATATAGGACTAATATATAAAAGTCAATTGCAGCTGGGTGTGGTGGCTCGTGCCTATAATCCCAGCACTTTGGGAAGCTGAGGTGGGTGGATCACGAGGTCAGGAGTTCAAGACTAGCCTGGCCAAATAGTGAAACCCCATCTCTACTAAATATACAAAAATTAGCTGGGCATGGTGGCGGGCGCCTGTAATCCCAGCTTCTCAGGAGGCTGAGGCAGAGAATTGCTTGAACCTAGGAGGTGGAGGTTGTAGTGAGCTGAGATCGCACCACTACACTCCAGATTGGATGACAGAGCAAGATTCCGTTTCACAAAAAAAGAAAGTCAGTCAGTCAATTGCTTTCCAATGTACCAGCAATAAACAATTGGAATTTGAAATGGAAAACCAATATAATTTCTGTTAGCACCAAAAAACCCCACTTAGATATCAATCTACTATGTATGTACAGGATTTACATGAACAAAAACTACTAAACTCTAATGAAATAAATAAGATCTATAGAAATGGAGAGATATTCTGTTTTCATGGATAGGAAGACTCAATTTTGTTATGATCAGTTTTTCCCAACTTGATTTATAGATTCAGTATAATCCCAATCAGAATCTCAGCAAGTCCATTTTTACATACCAACAAACTTATTCTAAAGCTTACATGGAAAGTTAAAAGACCTAGAATAGGCAAGGAGATACTGTAGAATAAAAAGTCAGTTCTCTACTGTAAAGTAGTTTCTCTACTGACTTTACCTGACTTCCAGACTTTCAGCGATCACTATCTTCCGGTGTTGGTGAAAGAACAGGCAAGTAGGTCAATGGAATAGAATGAGGGCTCAGAAGCAGATGCATGCAAATGTATTAAACTGATTATTGACAAAGGAACAAAGACAATTCAACAGGGAAAGGATAGTCTTTTCAACAAATAATGCTGGAACACCTGAAAATCCACGTGTAAAAGAATCTAGACACATGATTTAGCAAACATTTTACAACACGTGCTTTAACAAAAAAAATTAAAATGAATTAGAGACCTACATATAAGGTGCAAAACTATACAACTACTAAAAGACAACATAGGAGAAAGTCTAGGTAACCTTGGGTTCGGTTTTGACTTTTTAGATACAACCCCAAAAGTATGATCAATGAAAGGATAAATTAATAAGACAGTGCTATGGTCTGGATGCATGTGTCTCCCCAAAATTCATGTGTTGAAATCAGTGTGATAGTCTTAGGAGGTGGGGCTTTTGGGAGATGATTAAATCATGAGGTCTCTGCCCTTGTGAATGAGATTAGTGCCCTTATGATAAGGACCCCAGAAAGCTGCCTTGTCCCTTCCACCATGTGAGGACACAGCAAGAAGCATCATCTATGAATCAGAAGGTGGCTCCACACAAGACAGCAAATCTGCTAGTGCCCTGATCTGGGATTTTCCAGTCTCCAGAACTGTGAGAAATAAATGTCCGTTGTTCATAAATTACCCAGTTTATGATCTTTTGTTATAGCAGCCCAAGCTCACCAAGACAGTTGGACTTCCTTCAATTTAAAAACTTCTGCTCCTTTTACTGTTGTCTCTGCCAGGTTTGATAGCAGGATGATGCTGGCCTCATAAAATGAGTTAGGGAGGAGTCTCTCCCTTTCAATTGTCTAGAACAGTTTCAGAAGGAATGGTACCAGCTTCTCTTTGTATCTCTGGTAGAATTCGGCTGTTAATCTGTCTGGTCCTGCACTTTTTTTTTTTGATTGGTAGGCTATTAATTACTGCCTCAATTTCAGAACTTGTTATTGGTCTATCCAGAGACTTGACTTCTTCCTGGTTTAGTCTTGGGACAGTGTGTCCAGGAATTTATCCATTTCTTCTAGATTTTCTACTTTATTTGCATAGTGATGTTTACAGTATTCGCTGATGGTAGTTTGTATTCCTGTGGGGTCAGTGGTGATATCCCCTTTATCATTTTTTATTGTGTCTATTTGATTCTTCTCTCCTTCTTCTTTATTAGTCTAGCTAGCAGTCTATTTTGTTAACTTTTTCAAAAAAAACAGCTCCTGGATTCATTGATTTCTTTGAAGGATTTTTCATGTCTCATCTCTATCTCCTTCAGTTCTGCTCTGATGTTAGTTATTTCTTGTCTTCTAGCTTTTGGATTTGTTTGCTCTTGCTTCTCTAGCTCTTTTAATTGTGATGTTAGAGTGTCAACTTCAGATATTTCTAGCTTTCAGATGTGGGCATTTAGGGCTATAAATTTCCCTCTTAACACTGCTTTAGCTGTGTCCCAGAACAGTGAGAACATGTGGACACAGGGAGGGAAACAACACACACAGGGGCCAGCCGGGGGTTGGGGGTCGGGGAAGGGAGAGCATTAGGACAAATAGCTAATGCATGTGAGGCTGAAAGCCTAGATGACAGATTGATAGGTGTAGCAAACCACCAGTGCACATGTACACCTGTGTTAACAAACCTACATGTTCTGCACTTGTATCCCAGAACTTAAAGTAAAATAATAACAATTTTAAAAAAGCTTCTACTCGGCCGGGCGCGGTGGCTCATGCCTGTAATCCCAGCACTTTGGGAGGCCGAGGCGGACAGATCACGAGGTCAAGAGATCGAGACCATCCTGGCCAACATGGTGAAACCTCGTCTCTACTAAAAATACAAAAAATAGCCGGGCATGGTGGCACGTGCCTGTGGTCCCAGCTACTTGGGAGGCTGAAGCGGAAGAATCACTTGAATCCAGGGGGCGGAGGTTGCAGTGAGCCAAGATTGCATCATTGCACTCCAGCCTGGCGATAGAGCAAGACTCTGTCTCAAAAAAAAAAAAAAAAAAAAAAAAAAAAGCTTCTGCTCAGTAAAAGACATAACTGACCAATTGAGAACATCGAAAGACAAGCCACAGATGGAGAGAAAATCTTTGTGAAACACTTATGGAAGAAAGACTTGTATCCAAATATATAAAGCAGCCTTAAAGCTCAACAATATGAAAACAGGTGATCCAATGTTAAAAAAGAATAAAAGATCTGGTTAAAGCACCTCACCAAAGAAGACATACAAGTGGAAGATAAAACATATGAAAAGATGATCAACATTATATATTGTTAAATAGTTTTTAATTAAAACAATAATGAGATGTTACTCTATAGCTACTAAAATGGCTAAAATTAAAAAAACTTACAATACCAAGTGCTGATGAGATTTGGAGTAACAGAGATGGTAGAGTCACTTTAAAAGACAGTTTGGCAGTTTCTTACAAACTAAACATAGTCTAACTATAGGACCCAGCAATCATACTTCTTGACATTCATGCAAATAATTTGAAAACTTATTTTCCCATAAAAATATGCACAGGAATGTTTACTAAAAGCAACTGAACTAAAATCAACCAAGGTGTTCTTCAGCAATTCAGTGAATAAGCGAACTGTGTACATCTGTAGGATGGAATTTTACTCCGTGGTGAAAAGAATGATCCATCAAGCCACAAAAAGACAAGGAAGCACCTTACGTGCATACAGCCACACGAGCAAAGCCAGTCTGAACGAGCCACATAGTGAATGGGTCCAACCACATGACATTCTGGAAAAGGCAAATATTGAGATAATAAAAATGTCGGTGATGGCCAGAGATGTAAAGGTAGGAGGCGGGAAGGATGCGCAGGACGAACAGCAGGGATCTGTGGGGCAGTGAAACTGTTCTGCGTGGCGCTAGCATGGTGAACACATGACATTACACATTTGTCAGAATGCACAGAACGTACCACACACAGTGCAGCTTAATGTAAATCGTGGCCTTTAGTTAATAGCAAATTTACCACACTGTTGCAAGATGTTCATAATATAGGAAATTGGATATAGAGGGAGTGGCAGGGGACAGCTGGGTGTAGGGGGAGTAGCAGGGGAGACAGTACATGGGACCTCTCTCTACTGTGGCCTCAATTTTTCTATACACCCACAACTGTTCTAAGAAATAGGCCAGGCACAGTGGCTCATGCCTGTAATCTCAGCACTTTGGGAGGCTGAGGTGGGTGAATTACCTGAGGTCAAGAGTTTGGACCAGCTTTGTCATCATGGCAAAACCCCATCTCCATTAAAAACAAAAAATTCGCTGGGCATGGTGGTGGGTGCCTGTAGTCCCAGTACTTGGGAGACTGAGGTGGAAGAATCGCTAGAATCCAGGAGGTGGAGGCTGCAGTGAGCCAAGATGGTACCACTGCATTCCAGGCTGGGAGGCAGAGTGAAACTCTAACTCAAAGAAAGAAAGAAAGAAAGAAAGAGAGGGAGAGAGAAAGAGAGAATGAAGTAAAGCCTTTTACTGTAAAAAAGATAGGTCAAAAAAAAAAAAAACAGATTGTAAACTTTGATCTAGAACCATGAACCTAAAACTCTATGAAATGCTTGGTACCCTATTTCTGTAATTAAACCAAAAAAGAAAACATTTTATTTGTTTGAAGAAGATATTTTTCCAAGAAATAAAACATAAATATGAAACATACCAGGTCACATAGGGAGACTATTTTTCTTTACCCTGTGAACTATGGGACACAGGCTCTCAGCATGTAGCAATGCCCTCCAATCAGGCAAAAGCTAGCTTAACCCAGTAACAGCCAATCTGGCTTAGAAATGACGGCTCAGCATATGCGTTATGTAGTGAGTGCTTACTATTTATTGAGAGCATGTTTTATTAGATTTGAGTTTCTGAATATGTAATAAATTAATTGGGTTGGTAAAATTAACTAGCAAAAATATTTGTAAAAAGCTATAATCTTAATTGCAAATGAGTTTATAAACTGTTTCATTTTAAGGGAAAAGACAAGTACAGAAGATGATCCTGCTTTATTTTTAATATAACATCACGTTGCCTTACCTGCTATCTTGTGATGAATTCTGGAATACTGAGGAACATGAACATATGTAGATATACAGATTTATATATATGATATATTTATAAAATGAGGAACCTGGGAGCTATTTTATTTTTCCCCAAGAGTGATTTTCAGCTATAAAACTGTAATGTGAGCCAGGTCTTAGATCACATAAAAAGCATTCTATATTTCCCTTAACATTATCTAAATAGAGTTCAATAGCATTTCTTAATGTGCACATTTAGTATCACCCAGTATGGTCAGGGGTGCAGGGAGTAGGTTATCTTCAAGGTATTTTCATGTTGCAAGAAATTACCACAATTCTGTCTTCTGTTGTTGTTTTATTTTTAAGATACTTACCTGCCAAGCATACACCCTAATTATACTTTCCAACCTCTCCAATTAAGAAAATTTTGGATCTTTGTGCTGTAGAACTCTGAATAGATAAGGGGTTTCTTCTTTTAACTGAACTGAATAACCTAATATCCACAAAATTCAATAAACTTTGACAAAAATGGCCATCAACAGCCTCTGAGTCACCTTATGTTCATCAGCTCCCACTCATCAATGAATATCAGAATGTGGGTTCTAATATGCTTTAAAATTAGTCCTTCCTTAAAAAGGTGTCATTCAGGGGAAGCACTCTTTTATTTGAAAGCGAGTATAAGAAAGTTGAAGTGTTGCCAATCCTGCAGATATGAAAATATCTTGAGTGTTTTCCTAAAACATCTACTTTTCTAGGT
This sequence comes from Aotus nancymaae, assembly GCF_030222135.1. Lineage (NCBI taxonomy): Eukaryota > Metazoa > Chordata > Mammalia > Primates > Aotidae > Aotus > Aotus nancymaae. The sequence goes on along the minus strand of NW_026988435.1, from coordinate 43,367,514 downwards.
AGTAGCTGACTATTATTATGGGACGAGGGAGTCAGCTGTGTTCATGTGACAGTATCAGGGTATTTCTTGCTACACACTCACATGCCCTTTTAAGGCTTACCCCCAGAGCATGGGCTCAGCAAACCACTGCAGAGAAAACAGGCTGGTCCTAGTGCTCTGCCTTGCGCTAGTCCTTGTGCAAAGGGCCAGCAGGGACTAAGAATAAGGCTGGACGCACACATCCATTCACACAGAGCCCGGAGGCCACAGTTTGTCACACATGGCTCCCAGTAGCAACAGGGATGACGTTAGGTGCCAGGATGCTCCATCTCATTCAAGTCAAAAATTTCACTTTGCCTAAAGCATTTCTCATTCACGATGTTTGGATCCAAAGACTGTAGTAATGTTACAACTTGCTTCTTTGCTATTTTCCTTTCTTTTAAAAATGTCATGTCGTCAGAACATCCCTTTCAATATAATATTAAACTATATTTGGGTCTGATCTTCTTATAAATTGGAACCAGAGTATGTGGTTGAGTTGTGCCTCATCTTTTCTGTTGATGTGTTTTACTTGAGGAGGTTCAGAAGAGCTGACTTTCAGCTACAATGGTTGTGTTCCTATTGCTGAGGCAAACAGCACCCTGGCCTGTGGGACAGAGCTTGGCTGTGCAGTTAAGCGGTGAGAGTCTTTCACATACTTTGAATGGAGGTGGCTTATAGAAGCCCAGTATGTGCCTTTCCCTAGCAACTTTTCTTCTCTTTTCACTTTTCATTTTTTTCTTTTCCTTCCTTCCTTCATACTTCCTTTCTTCCTTCCTTTTTCTTTCTGCTTTTTTTTGAGACATGCTCTCACTTTGTCACCCAGGCTGAAGTGCAGTGGCATGATTATGGTTCAGTGTAGCCTTGACCTCCTGATCCTAAGTGATCCTCCCACCTCTGCCTCCTGAGTAGCTGGGACTGCAGGTGTGCACCACCATGCCTGGCTAATTTTTTTTTTTTTTTTTTTTTTTTTTGAGAAATCATGTTTCACTATGTTGCCTAGACTGGTCTCAAACTCCTGGGCTCAAGAAATTCACCTGCCTCGGCCTTCCAAACTCATGGGATTATAGGCATGGATATGGATATAATGCATAGCCGGTGGTAAAATAAGAGGGAAACACAATGGCACTTGGTGACACCAAAGAAGGCCTGATCTGTGCTGCCTGGGCTGGGAGGATTTCAGAAGGTGTCCTATTTGAGGGTGTACCCAGTAAGTGTTAGTCGCTCACCTCACCCAATTCCTACCTGTCCTTCTGTCGGAGAGCACACAGAATTGGGCTCCAGAGCATGAGACATTCTCAAGTGAAATCTCTTTAGTGCCTGGGGTCCCCTCTATAAAGACTGAGATTGCTGTGTTGGTATCAGCCTCCCCTCCCCCGAGCAACACCAACAACACAATCAGTCATTCCCATTGTTCAACCCAGTTGAGAGCCCACATCTGCTACTGTAGACAATCAAGTTATGTGGTAGCATGCAGCACTCTGTTCACACCTAACTCTGCTCCAGCATCCTCTGTAGGTCATCATCCCAACACTATCTCACTGGCTACTCTTTATCACCCCCTACCCTGTGCCAAATATTGTGCTAACTAATGGGCTGGCAGATGTCATTTTATTTAATACTCATAGCAATCTTGAGACAGTCTTTAGTGTTTTTATTTTTCAGATGATAAGAGTGAGATTCAAAGAATACAAGTATCTTGCCCAAGGTCATACTCCTGACAGGACAGGCCAGGATTACTGCCCAAGCGAGTCCACTTTAATCCAAAACTCCTGTCTGCTATTGTGATACAATGTCACACTGTAAAATTAGTATGCTGGTTGCCTGCCAGGGACTCATGGCTTTGCAGAATCTCCACCCACAAGCCACACATTTCCAGACTCTATTGCACAGTGTATTACTGTCCCAAGTATAGTATTGATTAATATTTTCCTGTTTTTACCTTTAAGAGAGTGGCCATCTTTTGTCTTTATCCCAGTAAGTTTTGAGGCAAGGGCATCTTCCTATAGGCCTTACGTATGAAAATAATTCTCTACAATTTTAAGTATCATAGCCCCGAGATCAGCTAAAAAGGGACTTGTGAGAAAGCACAATTTTGTATCAAATATAGTAGGATAAATGAATGGACCCAAGTAACTTTCTGAAAAAGCAAAAGCACAAACAGAAAAATATCATGCTGTTTAACCTAGGAGCAGATTAAAGTTTCTATTTTGGAACACGAGGTTCAGTGGAAAAGATTTGTAGATAGGTAGCAAATATTAGGAGCTATTTAAGATGCAATCTGACTTACTGATGAACATCAGAAATGGATACTTGGTCACTTGGAAATTCAACCTACATTTCCTGTGTGTAAAGTACGCCGATCTGGCTCAGATTATCCGAGCATTCTAGCTCTGAATAGTAAAATAACAGTGAGGAACTCATGACCATGGTACATGATGCTTTCAGATAATTTTAAATAGTTTTATAATATTGAATCATTGTGGCCTTGTGCAGTGGCTCATGCCTGTAATCCCAGCACTTTGGGAGGCCAAGGTGGGTGGATCACTTGAGATCAGGAGCTCACGACCAGCTTGGCCAACATGGTGAAACCCCATCTCTACTAAACATACAAAAAATTAGCCAGTTGTGGTGGCATGTGCCTGTAGTTCCAACTACTCAGTAGGCTGAGGTGTGAGAATCTCTTGAATCCAGGAGGCAGAGGTTGCAGTGAGCCAAGACCATGCCACTGCATGCCAGCTTGTGTGACAGAGCAAGACTCCATCTCAAAAAAGGCAAAAAAAAAAAAAAAGAAAAAACACCATGAAAAGGTGAGGGATTTGAATGCTAATAGGTGAGCCTACAGAAGCATGACATAAGTTTAGGAGTTTGGCCTTTATTCTAAGGACCAGTGATTTCAAGAATTATTAATAGCACAGACTTAACAAAATAACAAAATCCTTTTTTTGTGAAGTTTCAATATATAAAACATATGTCTTGACTGATACATGGCATGGTTTAAGTTAACAGGTTTCTAAGGCAGTACCACACTTCAGTTTAAGGCAGAAAATATTTTCAGTACTAATTTTGAACTCTAATCCAGAAATTATTTTGGCTCTCCAAGCATTTAACTTAGTCAAAGGTATTTTGTTTTGCATGTTTTAAAACTTTGTTTCCATGTGATTACTGATACAATATCTGCAGTTCATTTGCTCAACAAATATTTGCATGCTTGTGGGTCCTTCTGAACTCTTTTAAGGACCGGGGAAAGCAATAGTTAGAATTTAATCTAACTGTGTCTTCCTGGGGCTTATATTCTGTGAGAGGGAAAGACAATACACGTACAATCCATGGTGGTCCACGTGCAGTGAATAAAATAACCCAGGATGATGCTGTAGAGATGACATGGGGTGGAGGTGATGGATGTGATTGTCAGGAATGGTTCTCCAAGGTCTCCCTTGGCAAGTGACGTTTATGTCAAGACTTGAATGCAAAGGAAGAAGCCAGGCAGAAGGAAGAGCGTTGGCAAACACACAGAGGCAAGAAGGAGTTTGGTGTTTTGAAAGAACAGGAAGGAGGGGTGTTTCGGAGTGGACGGTTAAGGAGATGGATGGTGAAGTGAAACGGACGGGCAGGGGTGAAACCACTACACCTTAAAAACCATAGTGAGGTCTTTGCAGTTTATTTTAATTGGAACAGGAAGCCACTGTCCAAAACCAAATAATAACTTGAACTTTTTGCTGCCTATTTGAGTCTCTTTAACTTATTAAAAATGTTATTAAGTTACACAAGCCCACGCGACTGTGATATTTGATATTTAGTTAATGTAGTTTATCAGATATTTCAAGTCTTTGAAATATCCTTACTGATACATTGCCTTAAGATAGCTACCTAAACTTCTTAGAGAGTAATTGCATTGTCAAGGCAATTTCTCACTTGAAAAATATAACATTTTATGTATGCAAAAAAACAGATTATAAAAGAAAACAAGAATGTATTTTGCTCTAAAACTTGAATAGGGTATTACTGCCTTCCCGACTGTTGTAGACCACCTTCTTAAATGTGACATATTTAGCAATTCTGAATGCCAGCAGGCAGTGGGGTCATGGGGGAGAGTCCTGGCTAAGGTGGAAGTAAGACTCTGTCCCTTACTTGTTGTGTAATTTTCGGGCAGATAATGTGGTTTCTATAACATGCAATTCCTTCATTTGTAAAATGGGTCCAACAAGCTAATTCATTAAAAAATTATTGGTAAGCTGTTGGATATCTAATGCATTTTCTCCAAATAGCTTGGGCCATTTGTAGTGCCAACATATACTTGGCATATGGTTAAGGGATTGAAGTGAAAAATATTAAATTAGAATTCAGTGTGTTCCTATTATAACTATAACCACTTCTTGGGAACAACCCCAGAGTTTGTGTATATTTACACCCTGTTACCTCACTTGGTTCTTTCCAAACTCATTTTGAGTAGAATTATTCCAAGAAATTTAACCCTAGTAGACACTTTCTATTCCTCACAATATAATATACACTCACAAGTACACTCCTTTCATCTCTTTCAAATGTCTGTCATACTGGGATAGAAAACAAGTTAACATACTATTTTTCAGCCTTGCTCATATGGAATGGTAAGGAGGCTTTTAACAAATGACTTTATATAACAACTACTATTATGTGTTTAGGTACCAGGTGGGTGCTCAGTTCTTCACTGGCTAAGGTGGTGAGGGCATTTTGATCTTGGAATTCCCAGCCTCCTGAACCATGAGGGGGAAAAAAAAAATCTGTTGTTTATAAGTGTATTATTCTGTTTCCATACTGCTGTAAGGAACTGCCCAAGACTGAGTAATTAATAAAAAAAAAAAAAAAAAAAAAAAAAAAAAAACAAAACAAAAACGCTTAGTTGATAGTTTCACATGGCTAGGGAAGCCTCAGGAAACTTACAATCATGATAGAAGGCAAAGGGGAATTAAGGCACCTTCTTCACAAGGTGGCAGGAAGGAGAATGAATGCAGGAAGTTCTACCAAACAGTTAAAAAAAAACCCAATCTCGTGAGAACTCCCTCACTATCACGAGAACAGCATGGGGGAACCGTCCCCGTGACTCCATTATCTCCATCTGATCTCTCCCTTGACACATGGGGATTATGGAGATAACGGGTTTACAAGTCAAGATGAGATATGGGTTGCAGAACACAGATAAACCGTATCAATAAGTGATGACATTTTGTTATAGCAGCCTGAATAAACTAAGGCAGTTGGTTAGAATACATGTTTTTAAGGCAAAGATGAGGAAAGAGAAGAATCCGGGACCTCACCCTGATAACTACATAGTTTAGAAAGGCATTTAACCCTCCAAGATGCTGCTTCACCTTAGAAATGAGGAGGATGATATTGGTACAGGACTTTCGGAAGTGAGGTAATGTTCAAAAGTTACAAAAGGAAGACCCAAGTGTAGTCTCTTGTTAGTTTCTTGGTAGTTTTGACTTTGAGGTTTATTTTTTAAAGTAATAGTAAGTGTCATTATTATTGCTATTACTAGCTATAACACCTATTGGTTGGTCACTGTCACCAACACTATACAAAATCCTTTAAATATGTTACCTCGTTTACTCCCCACAGTGACACCATTAAGTCAGGGCTATTTCCCCACATTTTACACAAGGAATCTGAAATCAGAGAGTTTAATCAACTTTCCATGTTCACATTGTAAACAAAGTGGTGGAGCCAGGATTGAATTCCAATTCTATATGCATGGAGCAGAACCCCTGCAAAGGCTCCATGAATGGTTACGTGCCCCTCTGGTCCAAGCATGTATTAAGAAAGCGGACCTAATGATAGAGCACTAAATAGGGGATATTAGAATCTTGCATTTATCAAAGTGCCATTGACCATATCATGTTGATATTTTATATTTGCATACTCTTGTGTAAGTTGCAGACTCAGGATATGAATCTAGGCCTTTGAGCCTTGGCTTGCTCTTTCCTGTGGGTAAAAATCCTGTCTCACTTTGGGTCGATTTCTTAGTTACATTGGGAATTCATATTCAGTGTTTGGAATTTCTGACAAAATGACAGAAACTGCCTACTAGTTCCCATCCACTGAAGACATAACATCTACCAATTCAGTTCTCAGGAAGAAGAGTTATTATGTTTAGATTTATTTTTACCTCTTAAAAGAAACTGGTGAGTGAGAGGAGAGGAGAGTGTTGACTTGGAATGGTGGATTAAAAAACCATGAGCCAGTTCATTTGTACATAATTTTTGGATACATTATCCAGACATAAGCTACCAGAGGACAAAACAGTGTAATAAATCTAGTATTTTCAAATAGCAGGGCTGGGATGTATATAGAAGTTTAGCAGTGAGGATGGTTTTGTAATGACTGCACATGCTAGATTGCAAACTCCATTCTTCACTATTCACGTACATTTGATAATGTCGTATACATTGCCAAAGACAATTTCAAAAACGGCAAGCTTCTATTCTCACTTTCTTTAGCTCTAATACCTTATATCTTAAAAGGGTGGTAATTTATTAGTGGTTTGTTTGTGTGTGTGTGTGTGTGTGTGTGTGTTTTGGAGATGGAGCCTTGTTCTGTGGCCCAGGCTGAAGTGCAGTGGTGTGATCTCGGCTCACTGCAACTTCTGCCTCCCAGGTTCAAGCAATTCTTCTGCCTCAGCCTCGTGAGTAGCTGGGATTACAGGCAGATGCCACTACATCTGGCTAATTTTTGTATTTTTAGTAGGGACGGGGTTTCACCATGTTGGCCAATTCATTTGTATATAGTTTTTGGCTACATTTTTGGCTGGTCTCAAATTCCTAACCTCATGATCTGCCCGCCTCGACCTCCCAAAGTGCTGGGATTACAGGCATGAGCCACCGTGCCTGGCCTAACTTATTAGTTTTTATTGTTTCATTTTGTTTAAGGAGAAAGCATGAGGTTAAACATTAATTGTACTGCATTGGCTGCCAAAGCGTAGATACTGTATTTTGGAGGTGAGAGCTGCAGGGTAAATTGCTGTTTCTTCATTGATTATTCCCAGGGGAAAAAAGTGACTTGTTGATAGATTGCAATTTTTTTGTGAATTATAGTTATTTTGACTGTCTTTGAAAAACAAGACGGAGAAGTAGAGAGGGATACGGTAGCAGGGCCGGGGTGTGTCACAGGAGATCACTTGCCCCAGTCTACCTTGTTTTCATACAAATGTAGTTTTGGGTTCCTAATTATAAAGTTTAAAAATCCAGCTCCTGAAAATGTGACTGCAGAATACTGATCGTGGATTGTGATTTATTTTTCTTCATATAGATGTTTTCTTTTATTTTTCTATGAAAATAAAGCTTTTCTTTTTTTTCCCTCGTTCAACATAATTTCCTTTGTTCTTATTCAGTTATCTTGTTAAATGTCTTCTCACATGTAGTGTGTATTATTCAATTATTACTATTGAATAATACAGAAAAACACTGTCTTTTTTTTTTCTTTCATCTAGGTCATGGGAGAATGAAAAACTAGAATCTTCATGAGCATCCCATACTATAAATATTTGTATGAAATTATTATTTATTACTTTGCTAAACAACCATTTTTACCCATCACTTTTTACAAATCTATAGTAAAACAAAAATAAAGAAACAGTCTCCATGAGTTCAACAAGGAGAGTCTATAGCTGTAAAAATGTCCATTTCACCACAGTTTTTCCTCATCACCACTTGCCAAAACTTACTGCATTCATTGATGTTTATTATAAAGGCTCTTACCATCCTGTTCAGTATTTAAGATTAATTACAAGGGAATTCCCTGTTTAAAGATATTGCAACCAATGTGGATTTTAAGTACATGACATTCACAAAGTAATTTTTTCCTGAACATATGACAGTATGTATTAGGTTGGTGCATAAGTAATTGCGATGTTTGCCATTACTTTTAATGCTGAAACCCACAATTTTGCACCAACCTAATAATATCAGAGGGATATTTGATACAATTATAAGTGAGTATGCTTTGGGGTCAGGTAGATCCTGCCTCTTTCCAGAGCAGCTGAGGGGCCCATCAAGGTCTGTGGCTGTAATCCTGAGTCGTGTGCATTAGGAACGCCGTGATGTCCATGCCTGGAAGCTGAAGGCTTCCCTCTGCAGTTTAGATTCTCCTTGTACCAATTTTGGGAATATCTGCAATATTGGGAAGCCATGCATCCAGTTGAATGGAAGCAGGTGAAAACAAGGCCACGTAGTCATAGCTCTGTGGGCAGCAATGCACCAGGAGTAGCTCATTGTGTTCAAGAATCAAATGATGACGGTTGGCAGGGATTAAAACCAGGGCTGACTGCGTGCTGGTGCTTTGGTCTTAGCCAAATCCACTGAGAAAGCTGAAATTTCATGGAAAGGTGACAGGGATTTCCTAAACCAAATGCAAATTGATGTTTAACTTTCAACTCCAGCTCACACCCAAAGGGTTTACAAGTGCGTGAAAAGAGAGTATCTGGCTTGTACATCAGAAAATAAATTTTACAAAATATTTCATTTGAATTGGGCTAAAACTTTAACTGCAGTGTCATTGAAAAAAATTACTCTTGTTATTTAAATAATAATTATTTTCATAAGATTTCAATGACAGATATGCTAAGTAGAGATGATAAGACATTCTCAGAATTTGGGAAAGATTTATCAAATGATAAACTTAATATTTTGTGATAAAGACCATACATTCTCACTCATTGGGTAATGCAGCTAGTTATGGGGTACACATCATCTTTTTTCTTTAATTAACTGATGTGATAAAACATTGTATAAAACTTAATAAACGTTTTCCAATGTGGATGGATGCTGTAATTAACCTGTACTCACTAAAATTAGTGTGTAGATTGGCATTGTATTGGGAAAAATATGTGGTTATGTGAGTTATAACCTAGATTTTGTCATGGAAATTAGATGCTTCAAGCTAACACATGACCCTAGTGTTCTCATTAGAAATATGGGTAGATACAAATTAGATGATTTCAAGGTAATTTTCAGCTAAAAGTCTCTGATACGTATCCTTTTTCATATCCTCTCCAATGGATCCTTGTTTCATTGATGAGATTACTACAAGTAAGTAGTATTAATTTGCTCCCAAGTCTTTTTTGTATGTTTGTTGATAGCAAGACATTTTTAAGTAAAATAATTTTACTAGATTAAAAAAAAATATTGGAAAAGATTATGTCTTCTAATGTACCCCTTGAATCACTCATCTGCTCTTCTTTATTTTTGTGTAATGGAATTAGTATCTTGTCTTCCTTTTCAAATGCTAAGTGATGTGGTCATTACTGCCCCAAATGCCATATTTGCTACCACATAAAGTTCAGCCTTCTTCTGTAGTCTAATTATATGATACTAAGATTGCCATATTGTGTTATTAACTTCAGAAATTTGCTCTAAAAACAAACTGAGGGTTGCATAAGTATTGACATGGAAGGGTAGTGTTGAGTGGGTTTCTTAGGAAAGTTGGGTTTCAAGCATGAATCTGTCCAAATCTCTCCCACCTTCTTCGAAATACACACACCTATGTTGCCAGAAATATCTTGCATCTTAAGGCTATCTGAAGCTGTCAGCATCACTTGGAAGCTGGTCAGAAATGCAAAATCTCAGGCCCTGCCCCAGACCTCCTGAATCAGAATCGAACTTTAACAAATCCTCCAGTGATTATTATGCAATTGAAGTTGGAGCAGCGCTGGGTTGAAACATCTTTCTCCTTCATAACGGCATTGGGCCAGGTGCTTCCAAACACTCTTTCCCAAGATGCAGGGTTGTCATTCTCCTTAATCAACACTGTCTCTGGGACACAGAACAATCAAACAAGATCTTCTGTCTTAATCTACTTTTATGTTGCTGTAAAGGATTACATGAGACTGGGTAATTTATAAAGAAATAGGTTCATTTGGCTCATGGTTCTGCAGGTCGTACAAGAAGCATGGCGCCAGCATCTGCTTTTGGTGAGGGCTTCAGGCTCCTTCTGCTTATAGTGGAAGGCAAAGGGGAGCCACTGCACAGAGATCCCATGGCAAGAACAGAAACAAAAGAGCTCGGGCCGGGTGTGATGACTCACGCCTGTAATCCCAGAAATTTGAGAGGCCGAGGTGGATGGATCACCTCAGGTCAGGAGTTCGAGACCAGCCTGACTAGCATGATGAAACCCTGTCTCTAATAAAAATACAAAAATTAGCTCAGTGTGGTGGCAGGCACCTGTAATCCCAGCTACTCAGGAAGCTGAGGCAGGCAAATTGCTTGAACGTGGGAGGCAAAGGTTGCAGTGAGCGGAGATTGTGTCATTGCACTCCAGCCTGGGAGACAAGAAAGAAAGAGAGAGAGAGAGAGGGAGGGAGGGAGGAGAAAGGAAGAAGAAAAGCACAGGTAAGGTGCCAGGCTGTTTTTAACAACCAGCTCTTAGGGGCACTCTCGTGGGAACTAGTAGAGAAATAATTCATTCTTTACTGCAAAGATGCCACCAAGCCATTCATGAGGGATCCACTCCCATGACCAAAACACCTCCCACCAGGCCCCACCTCCAACACTGGGAATCAAATCACCTAAGACTTGGTGAGGCCAAACTATATCCAAACCACAACACCTCTTATTTGATCAGTCACTACTGCTGAGAGGTTGGTGGAATAATTTTTCATTTAGCATTAAACAAGAAAAAACAGATCCTCTCTGAAATTGCCCACATATTTTGCTATGCTGTAAAAAAACTTGTAGATCTATGACCACTTAGAAGCTTTTGAATATATGTTCTTTTAATCATTTTTGTTTAACATTCAATAGAGTATCTTCATGGATCTAATGAGTTCCAATATTTCCCATCTCTCCAACCCTTTTTGTGTTTGTGTTAGTGGATTTTGCATTGCCATAAAGAAATACCTGACACTGGGTAAATTAAAAAAAAAAAAAAAGTTGACTTGGCTCACAGTTCTGCAGGCTGCACAGGAACCATTGCCCCAGCATCGGCCTGGGTGAGCCCTCAGGAATCTTCTACCTGTGGTGAAAGGCAAGGGGACGCAGGGACGTGGCCAGAGAGGGAGCAAGGGCGAGAAGAGAGTGGTGCCAGGCTCTTTTTAACAATCAGCTCTTGGGAGTACTATCTCTGGAACTAATAGAGCTGAAACTCACTCATTACTGTGAGGAAGGCACCAAGCCATTTATAAGGATCCGCCCTCATGACCCAGACACCTCCCACTAGGCCCCCCTTTCAACACTGAGGATCAGATTTCAACATGAGATTTGGAGAGGACAGACATCCAAACTCTGTCAGCGTTCTTATATCTTGGATCATCAGAATCACCGAGATGGATGTTTGACAATTTCAGGTTCATAGCTCCCACCTCCAGTGCTTCCAGGGCCGAGAGACTCCCCAGGACCTGGTAACTGTGCAGAGCTCACCAGGGCTTCCAGTGAGCTTGGGCCCTGCTGACCTGACTTTGCAGAGTCCTTGTTTCTTCTTTGAGAGAGGGAGGTGTAATGAGAGCAGATACGTTGATGAATGGAAAAGCACTTCACAGACTGCGGCACCCTGTACATCTCCGTGGGCATCCTCTGCTTTGATTCTTCCATTCTGCAATTCTTTCTAATTTCTATGCTTTTCCCAGCACCTCACTGCCCTGCTGCCAACACTTCTGAGATGAGAGTTGATCTCAATCCTTGTCATTCTGATAACACTCCAGCTTCACATTTTGAGCTAATTCCAAGGTTTCTTTTATCTGATTTGCAGATGGATTTGCAAAATATACGTAATTCATTTATTGCCCAGGCTTGACCTGGTTACTTCTAATGTAACTGGGGCTATGAAGCTGGAGTTACCTGTGCTTCAGGTGAGCTATGCCAGTGCCCCTGTGTAACACCAAGGAGTGGAACCTGACCCCAACAGGCAAGTTCATGGGAGGAATATCAGATTCTCTGTGCTTCTTTTCTTATGGATTTTTCCATGGCACATGTGGGAAGTGGGGATCAAATGAGGTCTTTTCTGACTGATACAGAATTACTTTGCCCTATAGCTTTTTGGGGGGGCATAGTTCCAAGCACACTGGCAATTTTGTCTCATTCCTTAATGCAGCGGCATCATGCTTTTCAAAATACAGAAAAACGCCACTGAATTTTACTCACTTTGATCCTTTACTGTCTGGGGTTCTTTTTTTCTAAGATAGACTTTATTTTTTTAAAGCGGGTTTAGGTTCACAGCAAAATTGAGTGGAAGGTACAGAGATTTCCTGTATACCTCTAATCCCACACATGCACAACCTTCCTTCTTATCAGCACCCCACCCCACCCCACAGTGGTAATTTGTTATCGATAAACTCACCTTGGAAGATCATTATTCCCCAGTAGATAGAGTGTAAAGTAAGCTTCCCTCTGGGTGTTTATTAGTTTCCTTGAAAAGTTTAAAAGACTCAAGGAATTTCCTTCTGAACCAGTTTGGCAGCCAAAAGAAAACAGGTGTTTTTTAAAACTAGGACATTCTCTCCCTTTGTCCTCTTCTCTTTTTTCCTGCCCACTCCCCTGATAGGTCTGAGGTCCCTTAAAGTTGAGGTGAGGGTGGGAAGAGACGTGTGGTGGAAGAAGGGAGGGCGGAGGACCAGCTCACGTTCTATGCACCAGGCCAAGAGGCCATATTCGTGTCTGTGGATTCGTTTGTGGCTTATAGTTCCAAAAGTTGATATACCACAAATATGACTCTGGGAATTGGATGGCCACATATAAAATCAATGGAAATTTACTATTCATTTTACAGTTAGTAAAAACCACATGCTTGCTAACCAGAGTTCATTTTCTCCAGGTCTTTATGCACATAGTATATTTACAGAATTCCAATGACTGCAAATTCCTGGAGAATTTATTATGTGTGTTTATGTCTCTAATTTGCTATATTTCTTGTATGCTTAATGTTTAACTTTAAAAACACTTTTTGGGAATTGTTACCCAGAGAAAGTAGTGAGCGCCTCAGACGGTACAGTGTGTTCTGACCCCTGGTAACCTTTGCGTTGCTGGCTGTGCCCGGGATGTTTTTGCTTTTGCCTTAGGTTTATAAAATGAATCTCTTGGAAACTTCAGTACTGGTTTTCTAAACATCCGTTTATGATTCTACTTTGTACTTGCCTGAATTCTGAAGTGGTCTTATTTCAATAGTTTACTCATAGTCAGTCATCCTTGATCTATGTATCTATATATATTTTTTCCTGATTCCTAAAATTTTGTGCTAAGTCTAATTCATCTCTCATCTAGTAACAACTTTAATAGTCTGTTGCAAATATGAGATGGCTTTTCCATTGCTCAAATATCAGCGTGCAGTACATAGAAAGGCAATCCATTTGTTTACCAAAGGACAGTCCCACTAGGTTAAACCTATTGCTCCATCTGGCCCAGGGGATGGGTTCTACTCAGTTCATGTTTCCAAATACAGGACACTCTTTCGCTTCTAGTAAGGCAATGTTCAAAATACCATCTCAACTTCTAGTAAGTACTTATTAGTAAAAACCACATGCTCGCTAAATAGAGGTCATTTTCTCCAGGCCTTATCCGTATGTATATAGCGTATTTACAGAATTCCAGGGACTGCAAATTCCTGGAATATTTGTTATGTGTGTTTCTGTCTCTAATTTGCCATGTTTCTTGCATGCTTAATGTTTAACTTTAAAAACACTTTTTGGGGATTGTTGCAAAAGCTGTGTTTACTACATACGGTGCGTATTTATATACAAGATGTAAGAATGTGTTGCTCCCGTTCCTTTTGGCTGGACTGTTAGTAATCTTGGTTTCCGTGTTTGTGACTATGTGTTTATTTGTATATTTTGCCCCATTTTGGGACTCACAGATAATTACTGCAAACCAGAACTCACAGTGAAAGTATTTGATACAGGCGTTTTGTGGTGGATTTCTAAAATCATAAGTATTCTCATTATTTAAACACTATTTTAACAGTTAGCCTCTCTTCTTGCTGATACCTTACATGAAGATTCGGGTTTAGACATGAAGTCAACCACTGGAATATATGCAGAAGAACTGATTTGTGGATGAGTTACTTCATAGAGTTTTATTATATACAGACCCCAGGACTATATAGCCAGTCCCAGTAGGGCTTAATCAGGTACCGTTAAATACTGGGCTTTAGGACCATAATCCTAAACTGCAGAATGACATTTATCTAAAGTAATTACCTTGTGACTTAACCACATTTCACTAGTATTTGCTAATCTCCCTAGCATATGGGATCCGGGAATTAAAAATAAGAAGCAGATCAAATAAATTACATTTTATGGTATCCTTAGAGGATATTATTTGACTTTGGAATTGAAAATACATTTGATTGAGTTACTTTGTTATTTTTTTTACAAGGAAAAATTAAAAGAAATATGTTCTTCTAATATGAAAATGTTACTGTATAGCTTCAAAAGCAGTAAGAATAAATTCATAGTAGCCATGAATTACACAATTCAATGCCTTTCCGTCTGTTTCCAGCTAAGACCTGTGTCCCCCGGAAGCTTGGCTACCAAATGTGTCCACCTAACAGTGGGAAAATAGCTTGTGCTGGGCTGGCAAAAGCATGAAGTCATATTTTGGAAAGAGTGAAGAAAAACTTAAATGCTGACCTCACACTTTCTCCCAGTTTCTGTCCCCATCCCCACTTCCTTCCTCTCACACCTGGGAGGAACGGAGAAAGTTGTTGCAATTTTAGGATACGAGCTTTGGAATAAGACAAACCTGGATTTGAAACCTGGCTTGCCCACTGCCTGGATGAAACCCTGCTTGCCCAAACCTGGCTCTGCTGTTTGACATTCCTGAGCCCCTATTTCCTCGCCTGTAAAACAGATTGAGAGTATATACCTCACTGGTTTCAGAGAAAGATGTATAAAAGGTCCTAGGTGAACACTTCTGGCTCAGAGATTGACACAAAGTGCCATAACACAGCTGCTCAGCCCATGGAACTAGCGGAAGGTGGTCTCAGTCCTGAGGGTGAGGACTAAAACTAGGCTTCCTACCACCTCCTTGAGGCTGCAGCACATTCCCCAGCTACTGCCAGATCACACATGCTTCCTTCTTCCTTTAAAGGATTCTTTTATGATTTAAAAAGACCCACGTTGACTGGATGCAGTGGCTCACTCTTGTAATCCCAGCACTTTGGGAGGCTGAGGCAGGCGGATCACAAGGTCAGGCGTTCAAGACCAGCCTGACCAACATGGTGAAACCCTGTCTCTACTAAAAATACAAAATTAGCTGGGCGTGATGGTGCACACCTGTAATCCCAGCTACTCAGGAGGCTGAGGCAGGAGAATTGCTTGAACCCGGGAGGCAGAGGTTGCAGTGAGCTGAGATCGTGCCACTGCACTCTAGCCTGGGTGACAGAGCAAGACTCCGTCTCAAAAAAAATAAATAAAGCAGGTCGTTTTATTTTTTATTTATTTTATCTGGAGTCCTGTCTTCTTTTTCATTCCTATTGATCATTTGTGTGTTGCTGAGCTTTTTTCTATACTGATTGTATTATTCATCTTTCTAAAAACACAACTTTCATTTCCGATTCCTTGTTGTTTTGTATTTTATCATCTTCTAAATCCTTTGAGTTTACTTCATTCTTCTCGTTTATTAAATTGAATATTGAGCAAATTTGTTTCCAGTCTTTCTCTGCTTGAAAAAGAAATGCATTTAAAGCTACACACTTCTTTCTAATAAACACTGCAGCTATACTCCACAAGATACTGTTCAAAATCTATTGTTGTTTATCTCTAGTTAGTCATCTAAGTACATCTATTTTTTCCTTGGACTTCTGGTACGTTGGATGTTTTCCACTTAGCGCATCTGGTCTTTGATTATCTTCCAACCCACCCATCTTTCTTCTTCCCATTAGATGGTTCTCTATTTCCTTTATTTCTTCTACTGGTGTGGAAGTTTATATAAATTCTATTTATTTTTTTTCTACTTTTCATGCCCTTTTGACTACAATGTTAATCTACCTTCTTTTTAACACCCTCATTAGTGTTCCTTTTTTTTTTTTTTTTTTTTTGAGACAGAGTCTCATGCTGTCACCCAGGCTGTAGTGAAGTGGTGTAATCTCAGCTCACTACAACCTCCACCTCCCAAGTTCGGTCGATTCTCCTGCCTCAGCCTCCCAAGTGACTGGTATTATAGGCACGTGCCACTGCACCTAGCTAATTCTTGTATTTTTAGTAGAGATGAGGTTTCACCGTGTTGGACAGGCTGGTCTCAAATTCCTGACCTCAGGTGGTTCACCCACCTCAGCCTCCCAAAGTGCTTGGATTACAGGCATGAGCCACCGTGCCCGAGCCTCAGTAGTCTTTTTAAAAGTTAATTTAAAGAGGGTTGGATTCTCCAAGTTATACATAGAGTCTGTTATTCACCATTGCTGCTGGTGGATGATCTGAAGTGAAGATCCGTGTAGCATGGACCCTAGCCAATCAGAAGAGAGACCTGACCATCAAGTAGGCTTGGCTGAGTACACTGGGCCACCATGTGGCTCTCATTGGCTGAGTGTCCACCTTCCACGTGGCATCCTGCATGTGACTGTAACATTCTCTTCCTTAGTACCAAAGAAGGATCTTCACTCTTTTTCCGTGAAGGTCTGATGGTAGTATGTTCTTCCATTCCTTTTATGTCTGAAAATATATGTGTCTGAAGAAATTTTGCTTAATTTTTGACTAATAACATAAATGGAGATAGAATCCTACATTGACATTTATTTTCCTTCAGAATTTTTGTAAAGATTTTTTTGTGATGATCTTAACTTTGCCAGTAATCTGTCTTTTCCTCTCTGATAGGTTTGAATATACTTCACTAGCTCTGTGATAGTCTTTAGTTTCATATAGGCAAGACATGGATTTATTTTTTTCTGCTTGGCTTGTAATATTTCTAGAATCTAAGGATTCTGGCTGTTTGTCAGTTCTAGAATTTCCTTCAGGTTTTATCTCTTCAAATATTGTCTTCTTCCAGGTCTCCAATCAAAGCGACATTGGAATTTATGATTCTTTTTTCCGTATCTCCTAATGTTTCTTTCATATTACCCACCTCTACCCTTCCGTGTTATACACTGGGTGGTTTCATCAAATCAGCTTTTTTTCCTCACTGCTCCTTTTTCTTCTGTGTCTACTCTGAAGTTTTGTTGAGGTTTTCTTCTTTGGATCTGCTTTCAGAATCCAAATTTGTTTGGTATAATTTAATTATAATATTTCTGAAATCCATATGTGTTGTCGCTTTCAGATTATTTAAAAAAAAAAAAAAAAAAAAAAAAAAACACCACAAACCCATGAGGTCCTTTGCTTCCTTTCCGTGGTGTGCTATGGTCTGTGTGGGAATCCTGCCTTTTATTCCCATAGCCCACTCCGTCTACCTCCCTCCATCTTTATAAATGTGCTAATGTGCATCTTTCTGTGTTTTTGTACAATGTGTATTGTTGTTTTGTTTGCATGTGGATTTCAATTTACATAATCACATTGTGTTATACGTCTTTTAATCTTCATCCACACTGTGTTTCTGAAACTCTTCCATGTTGCTTCCTGGAAATTAAGTTCCCGACACCTAACCGCTGCACTGTACTCTGTGGTCTCTATGCAGCACGTTTTCTCTCTCCCCTTTCCCGGAGATGGATCCTCAAATTGGCCTTCAAGCCCCACTACCACACATCTTGCTACAGTGAACATGCTTGGACTTGTCCCTTTCTGAACCTGGATCAGAGTTTCTCTGGGAGATTCATAGGAGGGTTTGACTAGATACTACCAGATAGTTCTACGCCGTGGCTGTGTCAGCCTGCACTCTCTTTTCCTCAGTGCATGAGGGTTCCTCTGTTCCTATATTCTCACCAACCCTTGCAAACACCTGGTTTTCTAATTTTTGATAGATGCAAAGCTATCAAACAATATCTCATTATCTTAGCCTTTTATGATTATTAATTCTAGGATTTTTGAAATAGTTTATTTGAACCTCATGTAAAATTTGCCCATTTATATCTTTTGACTGTGTTTCTGTTGGGTTTCCTGTCTTCTTCTGTTTGATTTTCAGGAGTTCTACATGTATTTTAAGTATTAAATTTGTTGATTTTAGATGTTGCAGATATCTTCTCCCATTCTGTCACTCTCCTAACTTTGTCTCTCTTCTCCTGTGTTGAACGGAAGCCCATGGTTTTTCTTAAATGAACATGGGTGGAGCTGGAGGACATCTTTAGGTTATCCTTAGCAAACTAATGCAGGAACAGAAAACTCAATACCACATGAACGCACTTATAAGTGGGAGCTAACTGATGAGAACACATGGACACCCAGAGAGGGCCACCACACCAGGGTCTATCAGAGGGTAGATCCTGGGAGGAGGGAGAGGATCAGGAAAAATAAGTAATTGGTAGTGGCCTTACTACCTGAGTGACAAAATAATCTGTACAACAAACCCCATGACATGAGTTTATCTATATTAAAAACCTGCACATGCACCCCTGAACCTAAAATCAGAATGAAAACTCACAAAAAAATGATTTTTGAGTTATAATTTATATACAATAAACGGCACTGATAATTTTTTAGCTTAATGTGCTTTGTCATCTGAACATACTCATGTTAACACCACCTAAAACAAGATGTAGAACATTCAATTAACTGTCCCCACCTGAAACAAGGTGTAGAACATTCAGCTAACTGTCCCCAAAGAAGGTTCCCTTGCTCCCATAATTATCATTGTCCCAGCCTGCCCCCACCCAGATGCAATCCTTTCTGATTTCAACGCAAATTGGTTTTACCTGTTATATAAATAGAAGCAAGTGGTATGTATTCTTTGATATCTGGTTTCTTCTTTTAAATTGTAATGCTTCTAAAAATCACACATGTTGTTGCTGGTTTCAGAAATTTGTTTCTTTTCTAAATATTTTTTTCCCTATTCTGTTGCCAGACTTTTGGGCTGTTTCCAGGGTTTGACTAATAGGAGAAAGACTGGTATGAATATTTTTGTAGAAGCCTTTTTGTGAACATATGTTAGTATTTCTCTTGGGTAAATACTAGGAGTGGGATGGCATGTTTAACTTTGTAAAACTTCTAAAAGGTATCATTTAAACTCTTGCCAGAAATCTATGATAGTTTTTATTGCTGCATATTCTCTCCAACTTTGCATCCTAACAGTATTTTTCATTTTAACTAATATAGTGTATGTGAAATGGTATTGTATTATTGTTTAAATCTGTATTTATCTAATTACTAATGATGCTGTTATATGTGCTCATTGGACGTGATATATCTTCTTCTGTGAAGTGACAATTCAAGTCATTCGCCTCATTTTTCTTGGGTTGCTTTCTTACTACGGAGTCGCAAGAGTTCTTTACATATTTTGGATATGAATCTTTTGTCAGGTATGATATTTTGTTTTCAGGTTGTGGCCTGCCTACCTATTTTATTGATGATGCCTTTCAATTAGCAAATAAAAATGATGAAGCCTTATTATTTTAATATTTTATTATCAGTGTCTTTTTATCTGTCTGCAGAATTTTCACTTATCCCAAGGTCTCAAAGATATTCTCCTAGACTTTCTTTTAGAGAATGTATGGTTGCAGGTTTTGCATTCAGGTCTTAAGATCCACCTCCAGTTAATTTTAACGTAAGGAGCGGGGTAGGACTCAGGGTTGATTTTCCTCCATCTATTTATCTGATTCTTACAGTGTTATTTATTAAAAAGACTTTCATCTCCCCTCATTTAATTGACTCTGCACCTTGGTTTTTAAAAATAGCCATATATGTGTAGATCTCTATTTCAATGATCTAATTCTCTGTCTTATGCCAAAACTACACTGTCTTAGTTATATATAGTTGTTCTAGAAATCAAATTGCACAATTGTTTTGAGATGGTAGTGATTACGAATGTTTTATTGCAGTCTTGAAAATCAGGCACCATATGTGATTCCCTTTTTTGACATTCTCTGGCTTTGGAAATGTGTGCTCTTGCTGTGCTGCACTACCTAAGACTTCTCGTACAATGTTGAATATTGATTAGAAGTGACTAAAAGTGATGAGTGAATACCTTTGCCTGCCCCTAATCCTAAGAGGAATGTTTTCAATAATTCAGTGTTAGATACCATGTTATTTGTGTATCTTCTGTAAATGCCCTTTATTGGATTGTGGAAGTTCTCTTTTATACTTAGTTTTCTGAGCATGTCTCACAAATGGAGCTGAATGTTGTCAAATGCTTTTTCTGCATTTATTGAGATAATTATATAATTTTCTTCTTTATTCTATTAACAAAATGAATTATTTTGACTGATTTTTAATGTTAAACCAATTTTGTATTCTAAAATAAACTCGACGTGGTCATGAGCTTTTACTCTTTTTAAGTTTATAGCATCCAATTGCTAACATTTTAATAGATCTTTGTATATTAGACCATAATGGATTTTTTTTTCTTAAGCTTATGATGTCTTTTGTAGATTTAATATCTGGATTGTGCAGTCTCGGAAAATCATTTGGGAAGTGTTCCCTTCTCCTCTATTTAAAAAAAATTGTGAAGGATTGGTAATTGTTATTATGCCTTCCCTAGATATTTCACATCTCATTCTGGAGTTTTTTCTTTTGTGTTTTTGTTTTATTTTATGGGAAGGCTTCTGATTACAAATTCCATTTCTGTAACAGGTATTAGGCTATTCAGATATTCTGTTTTTTCTTGCATCAGTTGTGATAAGATGTGCTTTTCAAGGAATCCATCTGTTTTATATAAGTGGTTATACCTTCATTGGCACAAAGTTGTTTATGATATTCCCTTATTATCATTTTAACATCTGTAGAATCTGGAGAGGTGCTACTACTTTTATTACTGATATGAATAATTTCTATTTTTTTCTTGTACAATTTTTCTAGAGATATACCAGTTTTATTAAACTTTCTTAAAAAATCCACTTCTCACATTGTTAATTTTCTATGTGTTTTCATTTTATTAATTTCTGCTATTTTATTTTTTATTATCTTTCTTATATTTTAGTTGTTTTCCTTAGCTTATTAAGATAAAAGCTAAGATTTTCCTTTTACAACTTGTTTTTTTTCAATTCAAATAGGGAATTAAAGCTATAAATCTCCCCCTGTGCACTACCTTTCACATTTTGATATGTTGTGTTTTCATTTTCATTCAACTCAAACTATATTTTATTTTTTCCTGTGCAGTGGTGAGATTCGGCTCATTGCAACCTCCACCTCCCAGGTTCAAGCGATTCTCCTGCCTCAGCCCCCTGAGTAGCTGGGACTATAGGCATGCGCCACCACACCTGGCTCATTTTTGTACTTTTAGTAGAGACAGGGTTTCACCATGTTGGTCAGGCTGGTCTTGAACTCCTGACCTAGTGATCCACTCTCCCTGGACTCCCAAAGTGCTGGGATTACAGGGGTGAGCCACCGCCCCCAGTCACTTTGTATGAATTTTATAATTATGATTTGCTGAGGAATTTTTAATGTTTCAGAATGCAGTTCATCTTAGCAAGTGTTTCATGTGATCTTGACAAGAAATTGTAGTATATAGTTGTTGAGTGGAGTAGTCTATTACAGTTAATTATGTAAATTTTATTGACAGCATTAAAATCTCTTGTGTTCTTTGATTTTTGGTCTACTTGTTTTATCAGTTATAATGAGAGGCATGTTAAAATCTTCCATGGCGAATGTGAGCTTTTAAAAAGCAACATTTTTTCTTTAGTGCTGTCAAGTTTTGTATCATGCATTTTGAATCTCTTTATTAGGTTAATACACATTTAAGATCATTACTTATTCTTGATGGAGTGGCTCTTAGCATTATAAAATACTGCTTTTTCTTTCTGGTTACCATTTGTCTTGAATTGTTCTTGGTCAGATATAAACATAACCATCCGGATTTATGATGCATAGAGGTTGGATAGTATGTCAGTTTTTGACATTTATTTTCAAATATCTGTCTCTTTATACTCTAAGTGTTTCTTATAAAAGTCATATATTTGAATCTTATTTTTTAATCTAGTGTGTGTTGTTTAGTTCATTTATATTTAATGTAATTATCAATACAATTGTATTTAAGCATTTCACCAGTATTTGTTTCTCTTTCTGATTTCTTGCCTTATTTTGCATAATCCAGTAATTAACTTTTAAAATTTGTATTATTTTTAGTAGTTCGCTAGAAATTACAGTATGTATACTTAACTATCAGTCTAATTTTCAATTATACTAAACTTAAAAAAACTAAGAATATTATATAATTATATGTCATATAATTATATAATTACATTCTCCCTTTTTTTTGTATTCTCCATTTCACTGTATTCTATAAACTTCATAACACATTTCTAGTTTTGCTGAAATGTATATATATGTAAACACACACACACACACACACAAATACATATATACACATACACATGCATATAGGTGGAGTACCCCTTATCCCAAATGCTTGTTAGTAGAAGTGTTTTAGATTTCAGATTTTTTAGGATTTTGAAATGTTTGCATTATACACTTACTAGTTGAGCCTCCCTAATCCAGAAATGTGAAATTCTCCAATGAGAATTTCTTTTGAGTGCCATATTAGATCTCAGAAAGCTTTGGATTTTGGGATATTTCAGATTTTGGATATTTGGACTGGGGACGTTCAACCTTTAGTACATGTTTAATATATTATGCAAACGTGTATGTCTGTATACACACACACACACACATATACACACATACATTAAATATAATAAATAGCTCCTTTAGTTTTACCCATATGTTACACTTCCTGTGGTTTTCATTCTTTCCTGCAGACTTGAGCTTCTGTCTTGCACCATATTCTTTCAGCCTGCATTTCTTTAAGCACTTCATGGAGCACAGGTTTTTTTGGCTAAAAAATCTCTGAGTACTTCTCTAGCTGAAAATGTCTTTACTCAGCTTTCATTTTTTTAAATTCATACATATTAGATGTACATATCTTCAGGATACGTGTGATTTTTTGAATCATTCATGTCAAGTGTAAAGATCAAATCAAGGTAATTGGGATATCTATCACCTTGAATATTCATATTTTATTTATGAGAAGAACATTTGAATTACTCTCTTCAATAGTTTTTATTTTTTATTTCTACTTTGACTAAATATAGAATTCAATATAGAATTCTATATTGACAGCTTTTTGTTTCAGCATTTTTATTTTTTTTTCCATTGTGAGAAACTCAGTCATCATTCTTTTCATACTGCCCCTAAATACAACATGGGCTATTTTTTTTTTGGCTACTTTTAAGATTTCTTTTCTATTTTTTGTTTTCAGTGGTTTACCTCTGATATACCTAGGTGTGATTTTTAAATAACTTTTTAAAAACTTATCATATTGCGGTTTCCTAAGCTTCTTGGGTATGTATTTTGTTGTATTTCATTAACTCAAAAAATATTGGCTATTGTCTCTTAAAATATATTTTCTCCTATATCTCTCTCTTCTTCTTTTGTGATTCCAATTGTTTATATTGCTTGATATTTTTACACAGGTCTTGGATGCTTTGCTTTATTTTTTTCATATTTTATTTCTTTGTGTTTCATTTTAGATATTGTCTAGTGGCCTGCCTTTGATTCTTTTCTATGTCCAGTCTGCTGTTAAGCCCATCAAATGAATTCTTCCTGCCTAGTATCATACAATTACATCTTGATATTTCCCTTTGAGTTTTGCTTTTACTGTTTCCATCCCCTGCTACAGTTCTTCATCAGTTCACACATGTCAGTATTTTCCTCTAGAGCCTTCATTAAAGTTAGAAGTTTCCTGAGTGATAATTTAAACATCTGGACCATTTCCATATTTGTTTCTGATTTATCTTTCAAACATGGGCTTGTCTTCTTGTTTCTTTGTATGTCTTGTGACTTTCTGTTGTATGCTAAACAATGTGTCCAGACTGAAGTAAGGAATATTTACTTTGCCCTTGTGGGAAGGACATGCTCCTTCTGTTGGGCTGATGATGTGGGGCTTACTCAGCCTAACATGTGGTTGGGCTGTGCTGGGCTCTGTAGCAGAGTTAGAATCCTTAGCAAGATTCTCTTTGCCTTGGGTTCTCATGTTGTGAAGGTGGGGTCAGAACTTTGCCTTCAGAAGGGCTTGGGATCTGAGCACCAGCCAGACTCTTTGGATCTTTGTGCTTTACTGACCAGCAACCAGCTTTCCAAACTGTGGGATATCTTTTTCTGCTTTACAGCTTGCCTGTCAGCTCTTTGAGTTTCTGGGGCATTCTCTTTGCTCTCTAGACCTGTTCTTGACTTTCTGTACCTGGGGAGATATTTTTTTGCATCAGTGCACTGCCCTCAGCCTTTGAAGGCCACTGCAGGGTACTTGGGGAATGCGGAGATCCATCTCAGTTCTCCTGCCCTTATCCCAGCTTTTGGCATTCATTTTGTTCACTACATTTGTTCTTGCCTCCTTACGTTCATACCATAAACTTTCTTTTGCTATTTGCTAATTATATGTTCTATGTATTATTTTTATATTTTAAATTTATGTCTTGCTCTCTTGACATCTGAAATCCAGTGTGAACACAGAAAAAAAATAAGTAGGAAAAACCCCCAAGTTTCATAAACTTTACCTAAAGCAGTCATTTCTATTTTATACATAATTGAAGCTTATGAAAGGTCTGATACTGCTCTGGTACAAGGAAGGTATGTCAGGCACGGTCCACCATAGACACAGAACCCGTAAGTTATATAGAGATCTGAAGAGGAAGTGTGAGAAGTGTTTTAAGGAATCGGCAATTGTTGTAGCAACTGTGGGACCGGGCTAAGAGCGTCCACAATCCGAAAGGCAGCCTGTCAGAAGGAACTGGCTAGAACTCCCAGGCAGGAGCTGATGCTGAAGTCCACGGGAGCAAATTCTTCTTTCTCAGAGAAGCTTCAGTTTTGCTCTTAAATCTTTTCTGCTGATTGAATGAGAGCCACACAAATTATCAAAGACCGTCTCCTTTACTTAAAGTAACTTGATTACAGCTGTTAACCACACCTACAAAATAACCTTCGCACCAGCACCTAGATTATGGTTTCACTGAGTAACTGAAAATATAGCCTGGCCCAGTTGATACATAGAACTGATTATTGGACCAGGCGCAGTGGTCACACCTGTAATCCCAGCACTTTGGGAGACCGAGGTGGGCAGATCACGAGGTCAATAGATGGAGACCATCCTGGCCAACATGGTGAAACCCCGTCTCTACTAAAAATACAAAAATTAGCTGAGTGTGGTGGCGGGTGCCTGTAGTCTCAGCTGCTCAGGAGGCTGAGGCAGGAGAATCGCTTGAACCCAGGAAGCAGAGGTTGCAGTGAGCCGAGATCACGCCACTGCACTCCAGCCTGGCAACAAAGCGAGATTCCGTCTCAAGGAAAAAAAAAACCAAAACAACAAAAAACCCCAGAACAACAACAATGAAAAAAAACATGATTATCACAATGAGTAAGGGTCCATTCCACAATGTGGCACAGTATGTGTTAAAGAATAAACTCTAAGGAAGAAAATAAATGGAAGCAAGAAAATATAAGGGCTCTAAATCCTGAGGCACACAAGGGTGAGGTACACTGGGGCCGGCTCTTCTGCACATTGGGTGGGTCTGTGTCCAGTGGAGGGACCCTCCTGCACCCTGTGACTCTCCCTTCTTGTGAGCCCAGAAGAAATGCTACCAGGCAGAGGGATAAACAGCCTATCTGTGTTTAGTCATCAGCTGTTACTGGAGTTGTCTGGGACAGCCAGCTGCCCAGCACCTGGAGCTCTGAGGTCCATGGGGACATGCAGGCCCCGCCGCAAAGGGAAGAGGCCTTGTGCTGCAGCCATCACCGTAGCAGAAAGGAGGACCCCTTTTTCCAGTTGGCTCACCGTCTTGCCTGCCTGGAGTGAGCTCTCAGGCCCAGTCTGGCATCATTCTGCCCATTGACAAAATTGTCTGCTTACAGGGCAG
The DNA here is from genome assembly GCF_030222135.1 of Aotus nancymaae. Taxonomy (NCBI): domain Eukaryota; kingdom Metazoa; phylum Chordata; class Mammalia; order Primates; family Aotidae; genus Aotus; species Aotus nancymaae. The sequence goes on along the minus strand of NW_026988435.1, from coordinate 43,341,615 downwards.
TCATCAAAATGCTGGTATTTTATTCTCAAAGTATAAGATTATGATTTATTTTTATTTTGCTTTCTACCCATCTGTATTTACTAAAACTTTTACAATGTGAATATATTGATTCTATAATAAAAATCAATATAACTACCAGCATTTTAAATAAAATGGAGATGAGTTCATATTCCCTAAGGAAGAAAATATTATTTTTAGTATTTTGTATTTTCCGTAGCCTCCACATATCAATGCCTTAAGCATCTCCTTGAATGTACAGCCTGCAGTGTTTCTGTGGCTGCAGTGGTCTCTGGGAAGGACAAAGAATACTCTAAGACCTGGGAGAGCTCCTTCTTGTAGGCAATGGGATAGCTTGCATAATCAGGATATTGGAAATAATTCATCAAAATTAATTGTCTTTTTCCAACTAGACCTGCAGTCTTAAAGAAAAACATATATACATTTGAACCATATCCGAAAACATTGTGCTTTAATAAGGATAGTGTATTTGCTAATATGATCTCATTCGTTTTGCTTTTTGGGAAACTGTCAGAATGGTATAACATTCAGATAAGACGTTCTGACTTATGAAAGAATTTGAGAAGGGGAAGGAGGGGGCTGGTACACAAACATTCCCCATCCATTGCTGAATGCTTCAGTCAAACATAGCTTACATATCAGAAATGGAAAGAGGAAGAGACGGGAAAACATACTTATTAATCTACACTACCAAGAGCACTAGAAGCGGAAGTTGCATTGAGCAGAGATCGCACCACTGCACTCCTGCCTGGGCGATAGAGCAAGACTCAGTCTCAAAACAAAACACACACACACACACACACACACACACACGATCAAGAGTGGCAGTTTTGTAGAGAATAAATTCTTGTAAAAAGGAACAAAATATTCTAAAGGCTGAATTTTAATGTTTTTTCAAACTGGTGTTTCCAGTAATTTTCAAATCCATTCAGTTTAACGAATAATGGTCACTGAGTGCTTATGTTATGCCTGACACTCATCTAAATTTGGGAATGTAACACATCAGCAAACAAAACATCCCAACCCTTGTGGAGCTGATGTTCCATGAAGGCAGACAGATGATGGGCCGAATGAGTAAGTCAGTCGTAGAATATGTTCAGAGTGATAAGTAGGGGAATGAGATGAGGAGGGGAGTTTGGTGTGTTCGGAGAATTACAGAGACTGAGATGTTTATCTGTGTTCCTTGAAGTGGGGCTTGTTTGGTTTTGTGCACTTACTAGTGGATAAGTAATATGAATGGCTGCAGTCCCGTTAGCCTTATTTCACCTGGATGTCCTTTGTCTTCAAGAGCAAATTGGTATTATTTGGTGCAGAGAGGAGATGCAGAAACACAGCTCTGGTTGTGTCCCAAGCACTAAACCAGGTGCTTTCATTTCCATTTCCCCCATCTTAGCAAGGAAGTCAAGGAGGCATTAAGAAACTAGCCACCTTGCACCAACGCTGTTCGATTAATGGGTGGTGGAAGGCGGGGACACCCCAAAGCCAGGGCCAACTGTTCACTACGTACAGTAAGTTCAGTGTCTGAAAGCAGAATATGTTCAGGAGCCCAGGAAAATGTTTTATTATTTATTTATTTATTTATTTATTTATTTATTTATTTATTTATTTATTTATTTTTTGAGACAGAGTCTGGCTCTCTTGCCCAGGCTGGAGTGCAGTGGTGTGATCTTGGCTCACTGCAACCTCCACCTCCCAGGTTCAAGTGATTCTCCTGCCTCAGCCTCCCAGTAGCTGGGACTACAGGCATGTGCCACCACGCCCAGCTAATTTTTGCATTTTTAGTAGAGACGGGGTTTTGCCATATTGGCCAGGCTGGTTTCAAAATCCTGACCTCATGATCCACTTGCCTCAGCCTCCCAAAGTGCTGGGATTATAGGCATGAGCCACCACACACAGCCTGGAAAATGTTTTAATTTCTTTTAAAATCAGAAGGAAAAATATATGTAATCCAGTCTGATTGTATTTGTCTTTATACTTACAGAGTCATAAAATGTAATCCTCACTAATTTTAATGGAGAAAGGACCCCTGAACATCTAAACGCGTCCCTGCTTGTGTGTCTTTCATACTTCTATTGCATGCATCCCTTCTGCTTCTTATTTCTTGACATTTCTCCTTCACGCTGAAGAAAGGATGCTTCTGCGTATGGACTTGGGTCCTCTTCAACCCCTGTCCATCCCCACTCTCCTGTCTCGCAGAGGGTCAATGAAGTCAAGGATGCTGTCACCAAGTATGATACTCAGCATTTGGCAGGGTGCAACGTGTATTTGTTCAATGAGTGAACAAATGAACAAATACATGAATACATGAGCAGAGGAACCTGGCAATACCAGTATTGGTGGTGGGGGGGATATTTACTTCTCTTCCTAGCAGACATTTTTTCAAAGAAGTGTGGCATCAACCCACTGAATGCTCCAGGCAATGAAGTTATTTTCAAAGTATTCTATGCCACGTAGCCCATACTGCTCTGAACTAAAGGGAGAATTAGAAATAATCTGGAACTCAGTTAAAGATAATTTTGCTAAATCCTATGCATGATAAGTTCAAATTACTTTTGCATAGTGAATAATGTGTTGGATGGTGAGCAGCAGTGTGGAAAGCTAAATTGTCACAAACCCAAGCTTGCAAGAGTCAACGAGCGTCTGGAGAGTCTTAAACTACTTAGGTGCAGTTGAAGGTCAAAATTTCAGCGATGTCTGCCTTTTAAGGCAGAGTAGATCACATGGGATTCTCTTGATTATGTTATTAAGATGTTATGATATTACTTTCAATGTCTTACCTTCTCTGGATGATGGCTGGTAAGCATATTTCAGGCCGTGCATCCTTATTGGCATCTCAGTGACTCCCCAGCATCACTGGCCATCTAGGGTGGCCGTTTCTGAGCGTCAACAGTGCCAAGCGTTCTGTCCTGTCTCCCAAAGCACGTGTTTACAGCAGGCTAAGGAGAAAACCCTAAAACATGAAATTTAGAACAATAATAACATATGTGAAAGGGGGAAAAGGATGACATCTTAATGATTGATTTAGTGGAGAGGGTGGATAGAGCTTGACTTAAATCTGGACTTAAACGTCTACCCTTTTGGTTTGAGAATTCATGTTTTAATTATCTTGATGTGTCCTTTCTCAAGAAGCTTCTATTGGCTGGGGTATAAAGTCTATGTAAAAGGACACATGTTGTAGCTTCATGTGTCAGTGTCAGGGGACATGCATGTGTGGACATGACAGGAGTGACAACAGTCCAATTTTACAAAATAAAGTGGGACCATGAGGTTTTGGAGGCAGACATTAGTGGTTCCCTCTGTGTAGTTGAAAGTGACTCATCTGGCGGTATTTTCCTTCTCTTGAAGTTAAATCCCCCTTTCCATATGATGTTAAGGATGCATGTGGACAGGCAACATGGTCCTCCCTCAGATAAGACACTCTGGGCTTCTGGCTGCTGTTCTGGACATCTTGAAGCCCCCGAGGCACTGAGTGTGAATATTTTGGTGCTGATGATAATTCAAAAGCTATTTAGAAGGCAGAGATAGCAATTGAGTTCTGCATAAATTAATTCCAGTGTAAGTGTGATATGTCACTTACCCAAGGGTATTCCTTATGTGTGATCTGTTTCTATGACATCAGTGGCATGAGGCTTCTCCATGAACACATTAATATCTTGGCATTCTTTGGTTGAGCATCAACCAGAAGCCCTGGATAGGCTAGAGTCAGCTAAAAGACCCCTGATCACTTCCCCTGACCCTTGAGAGTTTATTACGTAGTCACAGATGGGTTCTGTGTTCTGTAAGACTAGAACCTCCTCTTGATGGTCATCTTTGAGCTACAGTGTCTCTGTCTAATTTCCCTAACTAGGGGCTCAACTGCCAAGAGATGTAAGCCCTGTTGGCCACATTGGCCGTTCAGCCATGGACACCCAGTAGCCATGGTGGGCAGCAGAGCAGGTCTGGCTGGAGAGAAGAAGCTGGTACGCCGGCTAGTGGAAGACAGTCGGTGTACAGAGGCTGCACTTCTTGGCTCCTGTCTTATGTCTTTACTTTGTTGTCTTCACAGCAGGACCTCAAAGTATTTTGGAAATGGCACCATGTGGGGTCATGTGTGTCGGGGAAGCAGCATCCTCCCCTCCACCTCTGCCCATCCTATCTGGGCCTCTTCCCCTCCATTCCCCAGGTGCCCACCTTGGAGGCACAGGAACAGCTAGGTCCATGCAGCACACCTTGCTGGTACATCGATTCTCCTAATTGCCAAGCAACTTCTCACCCTAATTAGATATTAAAATAAACTTGCCTATGTTATGGATGGAACGTGGCTTTGTGCATTTTTAAGGCAAGACACAGAACTTTAGGAAATCTGGTTTCTTGGCTGACAGGATAGGACACGGGAGGCGCTGGCCTTGGCAGGTTCCTGTTTCGCGTGCTCCTTCTGTTTAGTCCTGAAAACAATCCCATGCGCAGAGGCAGAGTTAGAGAGAGGAACAGAATAGCTCAAAGTGACCTTCCTGTAGGAGGCAGAGTTGGCAGGACGCAGGAGAGATACTTGGTGCCATCCTCAGGCCTAAGTCCATGCCTCAAAGCAGGACAAGGGAAAGCCAGCAGTATTGATAGAAAAGTGGAGGGAGGAGGAGGCTGGTGGGAGCACAGTGCTGAGTAAATCAAGCATCACTGCCTCTTCACTCCAGAATAGTTTCTCCAGATTTACTCTGAAGATTAATCACCTGCATCTGCGAAGAACTTGGAAAAGACAAATGTACCATTGATTCAGTTTTGTTCCTCACAGGAAAATTCCTACTCTGAAATTGTTGTTTTTTCCCCTGCAGATGGTCTGTTTTGAAGAGTTCCCTAAGCATGTCGTTTCCAGTAGTAACTGTGTACTTCCCTCTAACACAAGCTTTTAAGAGAGAAACTACCAAAGATGTTTTATGGTGATTTCTTTTTCCATATTTAGAACTGCTGACCAACCACATTTATTGTGGTTATCATTAAATGTTTGACATTTACAAACAGCAGGGCATAGAGTAGGCATCTTTCAGACGGACAGGAAGCCTGAGAACCAGGGGGTTTCAGCCGCGTGCCTTCTGCATGGCTGGCCTTGATCACAGCTCTGCTCTCACTCTGCCTGCCTTCTCCCCTTCTCCCCTGAAATGTACTTTTCATGGGAGGCTCTTTCTGTTTTGGCTTTCCTGTCTTTAGGGCTCTGCTTATAAACATGCAATTGAAACCTACAAGTTACCAAATCAGCTAGAGCTCTTAATTCACCAAAAAATTTTGTTTTTATATATATATATATATATATATACATACACACACACACATATACAAATATATATAACTATATGTATATATGTATATATAAGCAAATAAATATATATAAACATGTTTTATACATATATAAACAAATATATATATATATTACTATATAATATAGATAGTATTATTGATCTGGTGGAACTCTGAGAATTTCAATCCAGAAGTTCTCAGAATCTAACCAAATCAATGATAATACAACCTGTATTTTGAAATATAGGTAGTATTTCTGCTTCTTCTCTATGATGTGTTAGTAGATCTCTTGATCTCAAGCGACTTCAAGCTGAGGGACAAACTGTCTTTGCTTAGCAGGGACAGAGGAGTTAACCAGGTTGCATGTCTTTCAGTGAAAAAAATGAGAGTCCTGGGCAAACCAAGACAGTTGGTCGACCTGTGAGTGGTTTCAGTTTGCAAGAACACACCGGCAGTTTTGACATTTTGAGATGTGGTAGCTCTCCTAGATGATAAACTCTCTTCCACTTCCTTTCCACTTCCTTCTTACACAAGAAAAGTGTAAGCTTTTCTTGGGGAGAACTCAGCCCGCTTCAGCAAACCTGAGCCATTGTCTCTATAAGCCAAATTCTGCACAGGTACCCTCTGAACCGAAAATAAAAGTTGAAATTAAAGAAAGATGCTTTGCTTTTGCATCTTTCTCTCCAAGCTGTTGACTTCTAATGCATGTTATGTAGGCAACAGACGTCTCACCGCTCTCTCTGCCTCTAGTCCTTTTTCTAGGGCAGGATCCAAGTAGGTTTTATGAGTATTGCAGCCAGGGATCATTTCCTCTTTCCCTTTTAGGGGTACGATAGTGACTTCCAGCAGCACTGGGTACTGAAATACAAGGCTTTGGCTTTTCCAGGCTCATACACGTAGCAGAGTGTCTGGTTTAAGATCTCTATAATTTTGTGTAATTATATTCAATTGCTCACTCAATCTCTGATCACTTTCTAATGAGCTGTTATTTTCAGAGGTAGTAGAAAAATCAGTTCAGGAAGAGATGATGATGTGAGAGAAATAAATAGCAAATGACTAGTGAGGAGGAATTACACAGTAAACGTGATGCTGAGCTTTCTCTGAGTGAGTGCTGTGTCTAGTGAGGTGTATTAGTCCATTTTCGCACTGCTATAAAGAACTGCCTGAGACTAGGTAATTCATAAAGAAAAGAGGTTTAATTAGCTCACAGTTCCAGATGGCTGGGGAGGCCTCAGGGAACTTACAGTCATGGCAGAAGGGGAAGCAGGCTCATCTTACATGGCCTGAGAGAGCAGGTCAGAAAGCATGTGTGAGGACGGGAATAACTACCATTTATAAAACCATCAGTATCATGAGAATTCACTCACTATCATGAGAACACGAGGGAACCATCCCCATGGTCCATTCACCTCCCACCAGCTCTATTCCTCAACACCTGGGGATTACAATCAAGATGAGATTTGGTGAGGACACAAGGCCTTACTGTATCAGGAGGGGGTGTTAGTCGAGCAGACCCAGAAAAGTAGAAAATTACAGCATGAGAGTGGAACACATCCCTTATAAGGAGAGGCCACGGTGTGGGCAAAGTCAGTGAAATGGACAGATGGCTAGGTTTGTTTAATGGTTGCAAATGTCACTGAAGTCACTTTTTAATACTGAAAAATATGTGAATTGAAGAGTTTAAAAGAGAAGTATGCCCAGATGTTATTTTAAAATTTTGAATGTACACAGAAGGCTCCCAAATCTAGGCTCTTAGTATTTTTGCTTCTAGCTTTGTTTTCTCTTAAGTGATGTCAGAAACTGCCAATGTTGCCTCTGCATCTCCAAAACTGAAGACAGCTTGGTTCACTCGGTCTTGTCATTATTATTTCATGAAAGCATGTCATTGGGAGATCTGGGATCAGACCTAAGATTGAAACAAAAAAGGAAAGAGAAAGATAAGAAAACCATCTCGTTTTCAGAAATGTTCGCAACCGCCGTGTTTTATTGAAATATAAACTATTTGAAGAAAAGCCAGGGGAAAATAGAGGAAATGAGGTATCATTAAATGAAGCAGAAGCTAAAGGGTGGCCATATAAATTATCTCAAATAGCAGATCAGAAAGCAGTGGCCTCCCACCGTGAAAACAAAGTTAGGGGAAATAGACAAATGAAAACAAATGAGTTTAAATTATTGCTAAGAACTTTCTGCCAGTCAGAAAATAATGGAACAACATGTAGTCAGCATACGCACAGGAATCTATACTTTGTAGGTTATATTTCAAGGGATTCATGTACCCTGAAAAGAACTGTTGTCTGTAGGGTATGTGAACACCAGGGGGCGCTGGGTAGAGGCACATTGAATCTGAACTACTGGGTTTCCATTTTAGACTCTTAACCGCCGTCATCACTGTTAGCACACCAATTAGGTATGTGTGGAAATGAAGCCTATTTCCTTATCAGTCCAAACGCTACGCCCTTACCAAATACACTATACTATTTAATTTAATGTTGGCAATATTAGTCAAATTTCAGAGTTTTCCTTCTTTACCCAAAGCAGCATTTATCAATGTTTGTTAACATATGACACTTAGTGTAATCCCCATAAACAAAGTGGACATCCTCAAGCTCTGCTTTCTGGGATTTTTACTTAAATATACGGTGCCTGAGCAATGATGGTCTGACTTACAATATTTGACTTTACTGTGGTGTGAAAGTGATACGCATTCAGTAGAAACCATACTTCAGATTTTGAACTTAGATCTTTCCCTGGGCTAGCAATATGTGGTTCCATATTCTCTTTTGATTCTGGGCAGAGGCAGTGAGCCGCAATTCCCGGTCAGCTACACTGTCATGGGGGCAAACAGCCCATGCTCTGCAATGCACTGTGTTGCCAGGTTTTTTTGGAGATAGGCTAATGTGAGTGTTCTGAGCACATTTAAAGCAGGCTAGGCTAAGCTGCGATGTTCAGTATTTTAGGTGTATTAAATGCCTTTTTGACTTAAGATATTTTCAACTTAGAATGAGTTTCCCGTTGTAAGTTGAGGAGTATCTGTATTAACAATGGGGAGACTGAAAACACCCAGGTGCACACCTGGTTCGTTACGGGTGGGGTGGACGTCGGTGTCAGGGTTCTTAAGCATATTCCCTGGGAACGTGGGGAATGTGGCGTTGTCAAATCTGGAGCTGGCCAGGAATTTTGAGATCATTCCCTCCAACTTTCCACCCCACAGAGGGGGTCCTCCTGGAACCACGTGCCTACCTGATTGCTTATCTTCCAGCCTCTATCTGAGCTTCTCTAGGTAACTCTTACATCCAGGGCAACTAATTTCCCGGAGCAACAGAAAAGCCTTCCTTGTATTGAAACAACATGCATGGCCTCCTCTGCAAATGCTGCCTCATCTTCACATCTTAGTGTTCTAAGAGCAATTGTGGGTGAGAATTTGGGCACAAGTGTTGAGTTCAAAAGACAGAAAATTTTAAAAGCACCAAAATAACTTACAGAGAGTGAAAAAAAGTGCTTAAGTATCTTAGAACTGCTTTGTTTCAGTGGATATTGCAATAAGCTGACTTTTAGATGACTTTTAGATGAATCATCGATATTTATGTTTGCAAATTTGTGTCTTGTGTGTAAATGAGATCCCAGAACTACAACACACACTCTCTGGAATTAATTCCCAAGAGAAAGAGAATGCGCACCTGACGGGGGGCATTAATCTATTCGTGAGGGATTTTACCCCATACCAGAAGAACTTTCACTTGGCCTCACCTCCAACACTGCCACATTGGGGATTAAATTTCAGTATGAGTTTTGCTGGGACAAACCACACTCAAACCATAGCAGTACAAATTGATACACAGTTGACCTTTCAACGACATGGGTTTGAACTGTGCAGGTCCACCTATATGTGGATTTTATTTTCAGTAAAACTTACAGTGAGTGTGCCTGCCTCTCTTGCCTCCCCTTCCACTTTCTCCACTTCTTCCACCTCTGCCACCCCTGAGACAGCAAGGCCAAACCCTCCTCTTTCTCTTCATCTTCCTCAGCCTACTCAATGGAAAGATGATGAGGATGAAGACCTTTGTGATGATCCACGTCCATTTAATGAATAGTGCTATGATGAGGATATTTGTTCCCTCCAAACCTCATGTTCAGGTGTGACCCCTGATGTTGGAGGTGTGGCCTAGTAGGAGGTATTTGGGTCATGAGGCTGGATCCCTCATAAATAGGTTAATGCCATCCCTCAGAGGTGAGCGAGTTCTCACTCTGTTAGCTCCCTCCAGAGCTGATATTTAAAAAGAGTCTGGCACCTCCCCTCTTTCTCTCTTTGACTTCCTCTGTCTCCATGTAATCTTCACACAGTGCATTCCCCTTTGCCTTCCTCCGTGAGTGGAAGCTGTCTGACGCCCTCACTAGATGCTTCGTCCTGAACCTTCCAGCTCTCAGAATTGCAAGCCAAACGAATCTTTTTTCTTTATGAATTATTACCCAGAGTCCCGTATGCTGTCATAGCAACACAAAATGGACTAAGACACACAGTAGTTTATTTTTTCTTCCTTACAATTTTCTTAATAATATTTTTTCTCTAGCTTACTTAATTGTAAGAACACTGTGTATAATACACATAACATACAAAATGTGTGTTAATTGACTGTTTTTGTTATCAGTAAGGCTTCTAGTCAACAGCAAACTATTAGTAGTTAAGTTTTGAGGGAGTCAAACGTTATACATATATTTTTAATGATGTGAGGAGTAGGCACCCTGGCTTTGTTCAAGAGTAAAGTGAGTACATGGAATCTCATCTTCTGAATATTAGATCATAAATATTATTAGACATGTATCTTTCCTCAAAGGTGATTATTCTATATAATGATTTGGCTTGGAGTGGAAAAAGTTCAGAGAAAATTTAAGCAAATATTATACATCACTTTTTCTTCTATACATTCTATTTTTCTTACTGACAGAATTTTTCTGGAACATTTAACAGTATCTTCTAACAGGTACCTCTCTCACCCAACTTGCCTTCAAGTAATCCCCCTACCTCAGTTCAACTGGGTGTGGTGGTTCACACACCTGTAATCCCAGCACTTTGGGAGGCTGAGGTAGGGGGATTACTTGGGGACAAGACTTCAAGGCCAGTCAAGACAACATAGCAAGACCCCATCGCTCTAAAAAGTTTAAAAAGTATTAGCCAAGCATGGTAGTGTGCATCTGTAGTGCCAGCTACTCAGAAGGCCTAGGCAAGATGATCACTTGGGAGCAGAAATTTGAGGTTATAGTGGCCTATGACTGCACCAATGAACTCCAGCCTGGGTGACAAAGTCAGATGCTGTGCCTTAAAAAACAACAACAACAATAAAAAGTTGGTTTGAAATTTGACAAAGTGTTCTGCATTCACATTTAGAATAAATATTTTATATGAGGAAGTTAAATTAATATGTCATTTTCTATAATTAAATACAGTGTAATGTGGGTTTAAAATTTCATCCTGATTCTTACTTTGGCATCATTAAAACATACCACTCAGTCTTGATTTTTAGAAGGTTTCAGAAGCCAATAACTCAGAACTGTGGAAATGACATATCATTGGGTTCTGGTAGTGAGGAATGACTATTTTTCTTCGGAAGTTACCAACAAAACATTTTTATAGGTATCTATAAAATGTCTGCCTGATTAAAGCGCTGCGTTTTAAACACTCAAGATCACATTTGCTTTTTTTTTTCTGGTGTTCCCCAAACTCCCATGGAGTGATGGAATGATGGAATGCCATCTGGATTCTAGTTGGCTTTCTATGTAGTGGCCCGTAAGAACCTGGGGTAGTTACTTACCCTCATCAAGGCTTTCTGGAAAGTGAGGACAGGACTGCCTGAATATTGAATTTAAAATATTCAAGTTAATAGTGTATAAACTATAAAAATTTTTGGAATATAAGATATTCATCATTTCACTCACACACTCATTCTTTCAGTCGTTCATTCATCCACCATTTACTGAATGCTTTCTATGCGCTAGGTACTGGGCTTGGTGCAAGGTACTGGAAAATTAATAAAACATTGTTTTTAAGGGGCTCACAGTGTAATGGGGGAAATCACCAAGAAAATATGAAATTTCAATACAATGTGTGAAGTGTTAAATTCTAGTACCACATGTTAATGGTTACAAAAACACCAAAAACAAAAACAAAAATGAAATACTATGGAAACAGAGATACACTTAGTATTCTCCAGAATGTTACCAAAATCCATTTTATATTTTGTAGATAGTCTGTTCTGCCATCTTCTAAGAACATCTAAAAATAGGAATAACTTCTATAATTTTTTAAAACAATTTAGTGCAGCACAGCATAGGAGACTATCTCTGCCTCTATGTGAGTGGCTAACCATCTCTGTAATACAGAATTTCCTGGGAGTTGCTACTCATATACTTTACTCAATACTATATTCAGTACACAATGGAATGCTTGTTACTGTTGACTAGATGACTGTAGAAATTGGCTCATTTCCCCAGAATTGTCCACAAGGTGAAAGACTTGAGGGATCCCCGAAAGGCTAGGTCCACAAAAGAACATCCCCCATGGAACTGGCCAGGGGAAAAAATTCCTAGTCAGAGACAGGTATTTCCAAGATTTTAACTGTCTTCTCACTTTTGTAAGAATGATAGCTACCCTTTCCTCTGGATCTTGTACCTAAGTAAGACTTACTAGAAAGTCTAGTTTTATTGTTTGCAATTACGTTCTAAAATGTTTTTAATTAGTTTAATCCAACAATTTGTAGCATTTTTTTAAAACTAACAGTCAAAACGAACAGCCAAGCATGGTGATGCATGTCTGTAGTCCCAGCTACTAGCTACTAGGGACACTGAGGCAGGAGGGTTGTTTAAGTCCTGGAGTTTGAGGTTGTAGTGAGCATGATGACATCTGTAAATAGCCATTGCAGTCCAGCGTGGATATCACAGCACAACCTTGTCTTTAACAAACAAACAATGCCTCTACAAATGACAACAATGACAAGCACCCTGATTCAATATCTGCGATTGTTTTATTTCCTCCTCTGCTTGCCTTTGCTCTGAAGGGGATGAGTCAGGTAACGTGTTGGGCCTCAGTTTTGTCATATGATAAATAAAAATAATGGAACTCGGTGATCTTTCAGGAACCTTTCATTTCTACGAGTCTTGTTTTAGTGGTACCATGACTCTGTCTCAGAATGTTAAAAAAATTTCAGAAGAAAAATTATAGGTTGAAATGGATTTGAGAATTGAAGCATGAATTGCTGGCAGGTGTTTGCAATATACTTTTGGGTGCAAACTGATGTGTTATGTTGAGAATGAAGAGTGAGAAGCATTTAGATATCACGGTTCTTGGCTAGAAGAGGAAGGATTGGTAAAAAAGTGTTAAATTTGTATCTGGTTACTGATATATATCTAAAAATCTTATTTGTTTGCCAAGAGTTAAGACATATCTGAATTTTCTTACATTATACATTGTAATGCAGGGCCTCAGAATGAGTCTTTTACACAGAATAACTGATATCTCCTGAAGCCTTGGTTCAGGGGAATCCTGCTGGATTTCCACATTATCACCATGGGTCCTTCTATATAAAATGCTGATTTGAATGATACACTGTTATTGAGTTGGTCTCTAAAAGTTGCTGGAAATTCTCAGAAGAAAGAACTTGATTCTCAGATACTGCATATGACCTTACCGAGATGTAAAAGGTAAGTCAGGCAGCACTTTCATAAAAGCAGCACTCAAATATATAAACAAAAACACTCTGGGGGGGGTTCTACAATCTAGAAAAAAATGTGACGTGCTGTTTTTCTTTTATTTTTAAAATTCACCAATAGAACTGTCTCTAAGAGGCTTTGTCCTTTAATCCTAGCTGATTGTTAAATGATTTGTTATTAATATCTTACAATTCAGTGCAGATGGTTTTGAGCACTGATCAGATGAACAAAGATGCTTAGTGACAGTTCAATTTCCGGGTTGGATTTGCATCCTAATCTTAGTCTAAAAAAATTGGAAAGCTGTTTCCAGATGAGCTGTATAATGTTTTACTTTCTTACTAAGTTGCTGTAATACTTCAGTCCTTAAGCATAGAAAATAATGCCCTTTATTATACTGGATGAAAAGAGAGCTTTTTAAGAGTAAAACGTGTAATAGTAGTCTCAAAACTATTTATGTGGCATAAGTTGTGGTGAAATCAGTTCATGAAGGTAGGTGAAAATACATAAATATGTGTATATGCCAGTTTATCTAGATAAGAATTCTCCTGTAGATTTGGTCAGCTGTATTAGATTTAAATGTAGTTTGAGATCTGATTCAGATGGAAAGTAGATGAAGTGGCAACTTGTGGCAGCAGCACAGAGGTGGAATAGCTGAGATAGAACACGTGGTTGCTGAAGAAGACAGAAATATTTCTAATGCGTAGAAGATTTCCGTCTAGTGAGTGTGATAGGTTCTAGATGTTTTCCACACTGGAACAATAAGAAATATACAGATCTTCCTCGGTAAACCCCTATTTCTAGACTATGTGAACTTCCAGTTGAATCGGAATTGAGAAATGCAATGTGCTAAAGGCAGCTCTTCCCAACTCTGTGAACCTGAAGAATCTGTCATTCATTGGATGGCTCTAGGAAGAAAGAAGAACTTTTTCTTTTTACAGTTTTTCTGAGTTTCTCTCTTTATATCAGCCACCTCCTTATTGTAAGCCAAATATAAAAGTCTGAGTCCCCCAGCTGACTGAATGGACCCACCCTCTTGGTCAAAGGGACCCAAAGAAACTGGAAAAACTAGTTCTGGCCATAAGAGGAAGAGGAGCATCAGACTGTCTCATTATACCCTCTCCCTTTTGGAGTTTAGACACAACTGAGCAGCATTAACATTAAAATAGAGATCCTAAGATGGACAGAAAGATTCCTTGTAGCAATAAGACACCAAATTCCAACCTAACTTTAGTATAATATCATATGACAGATAAAAAAGGAAATAAAAATATTTAACCCCAAAGTATCTTTCTTTGCTATACTTTGAAATGATTCTGCAAAGCTGTCTTTTGTGGAGGAAAATTTGCATTTGTAAGGAATCTCTATTTACGCAACTAGATCTTTCATATTCCAGGCCCTCCCAATCCTAAAGAGATTAACAGAGAGTCTAGCACCTTTTAAAACTCTGAATAGGAAACATTTACTATCTATTGTATCTAAGGGCAGCCAGCTATGAGACTTCATCCACATGATAAGAACCTCCCAACTCCTTATCTTAATTCAGACACTTGCTTTCTATTGATTCCAGGTCTTTAGATAATAATTTAACTCCTTCAACCAATTACCGATCAGAAAATCTTTGAATCCTCGGACAACCTATAAGCAACACCCCTACCCACTTCAATTTCTCCTGCCTTTCTAGACTGAACCAACGTATACCTTGCATGTATTAATTAATGTCTTACGTCTCACTACAATGTGTAACACCAAGCTGCAACCCAGCCACCTGCAGCAGTATGTACTCGGGACTATTTGAGACTATGCCTCAGGCCACCGTCACTGGTATTTGACTGAGAATAAACCTCTTTAAATATTTCACAGTTTGGCTTTTTTCATTAACACTATATTTTTTAAGTTTGGTCTAAAGACTTGTCTGCACATAGTGAGCTGTCATCTAACTGGATGTGTAAAGGGACTGTAATCTACTCTTGTAACAAGTAGCTGAGTCTCAGCCAATCACAGCATCCGAGTTTCAGCCAATCCTTCACATCCAACTATGCAAACTCAGCTCACATAAGCCTGTAAGCAGCCCAACTGCTTCTGTGTCTCTTTTCCCTTTTCTCTACCTCACTTTCATTTTTCTCTCCATAAATGTTATCCCAACCATGTGACAGTCTTGCAGTTACTCTGAACATACTATGGTTCTGGAGGCTGCCCAATTCTCAAATCATTCTTTGCTCAATTAAACTTTGTCAAATTTGACTAAAGTATTTCTTTTAATAGCGACTACTACTCTAGAGAAATATCCACAAAGAGTATAATGTGTTTGTTTCGAACACCTTGCTGAATGGGAAGGAGGGTGTATCCTAAGGGACAATTGCAAGGATTGAGACACTTGGTGACAACTTTGAAGAAAAAGCAATTTTTTTTAAGATGGAGTCTTACTCTGTCACCCAGGTTGGAGTGCAGTGGCACCATCACGGTTCATTGCAGCCTCCACCTCCCAAGTTCCAGCAATTCTCCTGCCTCAGCCTCCCAAGTAGCTGGGATTGCAGGCACGCACCAACATGCCCGGCTAAATTTTTTATTTTTAGTAGAGATGGGGTTTCACCATGTTGGCCAGGCTGGTCTGAACTTCTGATCTCAGGTGATCTGCCTGCCTCAGCCTCCCACAGTGCTGGGATTATAGGCATGAGCCACTGTGCCTGGCTAGTAAAATACTTTTTAGTAGGTGGCTGAACAGTAGAAAGCCCTGGGAGGCAGGCAGGGCAGCCCAGAGAAAGGACTTTGGTTGAGTTGAGTGTCAAGCCTGGGGCTCAGTGTTGGTTTGGATGTGGGATCCAGATGACCGTTGACTAACTGGATGATATCAGACATTTCCTATATATAGGACTAATATTTTGCTAGGGTTCTTTTCATTTGTAAATAAGATCAAGAACTTAAAAGGCCAAGCATAGAGCTTGATACTTCCTGGATCCTCAATAAAGCTAGTCTCTTTGCTTAACTTTTCATTATTTCATTCATTTCAGCATTTATGTCAGTGTGTAAAGGATACAGCAAAATGTTGACTTAGCCAGCACATTTCGTCAGCTTAGAGATTGGTAGTTATCAGTATTATTTATCTCGTCTTACATGAGTTACCTTCAGGAGGTTTGTTAATCACTGCCATTTCACACAGCCCTTCTCCTTATTAGCTTAGCTGGGGTTTCCAAAAGTCAATATAACAGATTAAATTTCTTTGTTAATTATGAAGGTGAGTGAGCTGAAGTTTGACTTGTCCCAAAATGAAATACCTTATGAGACAGGCCTAGAACCTAGGTCTTCTTCTACACCATTTCATGCTGCCTCAGTACTCAGTGTGGTTGACATCCCATTAAAACACAGACTGGCTGGGCGCAGTGGCTCACACCTGTAATCCCAGCACTTTGGGAGGCCGAAGTGGGTGGATCATGAGGTCAGGAGTTCAAGACCAGCCTGGCCAACATGGTGAAACCCCATCTCTACTAAAAATACAAAAATTAGCCAGGCATGGTGGTGCAGGCCTGTAGTCCCAGCTACTCGGGAGGCTGAGGCAGGAGAATTGCTTGAACCTGGGAGGCAGAGGTTGCAGTGAGGCAAGATCCCACCCCAGCACTCCAGCCTGGGTAACTGAGTGAGAATTTGCCTAAAAAAAAAATTGATTAATTAAAAAGAAACAAAAAAACACAGACATAACTGATTCGATTCAGGGTCACAGATGCGCACGTCAGGGAACTTTGTTTTATTTGCTTGGGTTAGATGAACGCTGAGAGAAGGTAGCATAATGACCACCGCTTGCCCTTCTCAGGTGTTCTCTTCCTCAGGACAAGTAGTAGGACCCTCACAGCCCTGGGTACATTTTTTTTTTAAATCTCAAAATAAATGACTGAAGAATTGGCAGGAGTTTTCCAGAATGAAAATGTAATAACTTGGTCTGTTTGGTGTTCAGTCAACACCTTAGGAATATTCTGCCAAGCTTGTTTATGTTACATATTGAATATATGCATCTTTATTTTTTTGTTATTGATGTTTTCTCAAAACAAGAAGATCAATAGCATTTTTAATGTTTTACCTCCTTTTTTTTTTTAAACAGAGTCTCACTGTGTTGCCCAGGCTGAAGTGCTGTGGTGCAGTCTCAGCTCCCAAGCTCATGTGATCCTTCTACCTCAGCCTCCTGAGTAGCTGTGACCTCAGGTGCACACCACCACACCCAGTTAATTTTTTGTATTTTCGGTAGAGATGGGGTTTCACCATGTTGCTGAGGCTGGTCTCGAACTCCTGAGCTTAAATGGTTGCCCATCTTGGTCTCCCAAAGTGGTGGGATTACAGGCATGAGCCATCATGCTCAGCCTTGTTTTACCCTATTTTAATTCTTCCATGGCTTTTGGAAAATGCACTAGATTTTTAATTATTTGGGCGACTCTCAGATAAAATATCAATGTGTACTACCATTGACATGTTAATTTGTCTTCTAAAGGACAGTTATATATCCCAAAGTCATGCCTACCTAATGGTACTTTAGAAGGGCTAATTTGATGATCACTGTTTAGGAGTAGAAAGACTGTGACCTTGGCCTTTCAAAAACACTTTATTCAGTTTTGCAAATTGAGAAGGAAAGTAAGAGGAGGAAGAAAAAAATACTACTTTAATAAAATTGGAAATTGTTTCAGGAAATTGTACATGCTATTGAGATCTTTCTCTGGTAATTTAGAAAAGGAAATACTAATTCTAATGTATTCATATACATTTTATAATATATATTCATGTATGTGTGTGTGTGTGTGTGTGTGTGTATATATATATATATTTTTTTTTTTTACTGGTTTACTTTCAATTGAAAATTAATTACACCCAGGATGATTCTAAATTGCTCATGGCCCATTACCAGTCACCCACTGTCTTGCAGCAGAGCAGGAAATCAGATGTGGGCGCTTTAAGATGAGCTGGTTTAGCATTTACTTACTTAGTTAAAGATCATCACCAAGCAGAACCCCCTTGGGAGGAGTCCATGGCTCATTGGGCCCCATGGGGCGGGCGGTAATTAAACTCTGAAGGCAGCCCTGATGTTCAGCTAAAAGCTGGTCTTTAAATAGTAATACACTTGCCTTGTAAAGTGCTAGGCCCTCGGGTGGCTGTTGACACAGTGCGAGGAGCCGGCGCTTTTTTTCTATAAAAGCCAAATTGAAGAAACTGTTATGAACTCATCTACATAAAGCAATATGATTTTGCCTGAGGGTGCAGGCAGTGGGGAGTGATTAGCCAACCGGCTCTCTCCCCGCTCCTCCACAGCTCTGCTAACATGCCACTTGTCACTAAGAAATTGGAGACAGCATATGCCAGGCTGAGCGCCCCTTACTGATGACAAGCGAGGAATCCCTCCCCACCCTGGGGACTGCGGGACACTGCGCAGTGTCTGCCTGCAGAGGAAATGCTGCCTGCCTGCCCGCGCCTTCCTCCCTGCCTTTCCCAGCAAGGACATCCCATCGTTCCAGGGAACGTGGCAGAGACATTCTGAGTTTGCTTGAACAATTTGAGGCACATCTGAAGGACAGTGGAAGCATTGCTCTGGAAACCGAGTGGCCAGACACCTTGTTTCCTCTCCTTGCTGTGCCAAAGGCTGGGAGAGGGTCCCCTATGACTGGTTCTCATGATCTGCCTTTTGATTCCACTGGTGTCTCTGGACTTGTGCAGGGTAACTCAGAAGGGCATGCCTTCCTCCTGCAAGGCTTTTACTTCTAAAATCTACTTTGTGTTCTGTACCTTGATTTTCTGTGCTCCATTAATTATGTACACCTCTTTTGCTTCAACGTGTAAACAGTGCATTGTTTTACCCTTGAGGAGAATGGTTTTCACGAGGCCTGAGAGCTGAATCCCAAGGCTTGGAAAAGGAGATGACTGTGTTTGGCCTTTGAAGATTTAGCTTTCAGGTCCGTCTGAGTGATAGGTTGGGTGCAGGATGGCTTCTGGGCTGATTTGATTATAAGCCACCATTTCGTGTTTCCCTCAGTCACCAGAACTAAGACCTTTCTAACAGCAGGAGCATAAGAAGCAAGAAAGGAAGGCTGCGGTGTGGGAGTGTGGAGGAAAACAGATTCTAGAAAGGGAAGCAGGCTGTCTTCCTTGCTGCTGTTAGGTCTACACCTGGGGACAGTGGGGTCATGTCTGCCTCTGGGCTGTCCTCCCCAGGACAGGCAGGGTTGGGGACAGAAAGGACTGTGAAAATTCCCCATGACCAAGGTTGGGTTGCTCTTGGCTCTCTTAGTGGCTCTGCTTGATGTTATGGGGGAATTTGGATAGGGTTGACTTGGGCTTCAGGAAGAAATGCTTTTCAGTCCTCCTCCCACCAATAACTGAGTGACGTCAGCCTTTAGAAAGGACCCTCCAGGCCCTCGCCCCAGCCTCAGCCCTGGGAGCAAAACCACATTCTCACTGGGCCTCTCCTGAAAAGGGGAAGGGTAACATATAACTTCCCTTAGAAAGACCTGAGCTTCTCTTTTTTCTGTGGGTTCTGTGGTGAGGGCAGCAGTGACTTGATCCCAATAAATAGTAAATGAGACGTAAATCCAACTTTAGCAAATGTCATCTACATTTTTACTAAATCAATCAAAGTTATTTTATTTTTAAAATGGATGAACTGCATCTCAAAGGAACGTAGAGAACCTACAAACCAAAGGCCATTGAGGACGATGCGTGGACTAGAGAGGAAAACCCCATGTATCTGCTGCCAGATTTGTGCCAGGAGCTGTGCTTGGGGGAAGCTACAGCTGGTGGCATAGGTGTTATTACCCCATACTCCTCATATGGAAACTGAGGCGGCTCAGAGAAGTCTACGTGATTTGCATAAGGTAAAACGGCAGGGCAGTGGCTGTTATTTGAATCCAGATCTGTCAGATCCAAAGCCAATGATCCGTTGGCTGCTTTGCCTTTTGGTTTGGGTCAGAGTCTGCCCGAGGCCCTGGCAGAGATGTCACTGACTGGGCACAGCCCTTTTCCAGATACACATCCCCCTGGCCCAAGGAAGTGCTGCCCACAGCTACCCTGAGTATGCAGACTCCAGCTCTCCTGCATGGCTTTCTACTGAAAATATCTCCTCATAGGTGCCTTGTGAAACATTTTCCCAAGGAAAGGACTTCTCTACACCTTGGCCCTCTTTAAAAATGCTTGTGTCCTAGGAGGGGAGAATGTACCTGCTGAGTGTCATACAGGGATCTTGTCAGGGAAGACGGAATGAGCACCTATCCACAGCCAGGCCCTGGTATCGGTTCACATCATTTAAGTATTATGACCAGGTTACTAGGGATTATTTGGATCTTCTTTTGTGGAGGAGGGAACAAAAGCTCAGCAAGGCTGGGAAACCCACCAGGGTTTCCCACTGGCAATGGAAGCCCAGATTGGACCTGACTCTCTGTTCCAAAGTCCTTGACATGTGGCCACTCCAGCCACTGTTTTTCTCAGGGATATACTGGCTGGGCTGCACACAAGGGGGCTAGGGGCTGAGGCCACTTTCTGGGGTGCCTCTTCATTCTCCCTCTCATTCAGTAAGTGTTGGAGGCTGGTGCTTGGAGCCATAGCTGGACCATTGCTGGTGCCAGCTCAACGCTTGCAGTGTGCTGGGGTGGTGTGCATATTTCATGCATCATCTCACACAATCCTTACCCCTGCTAAGTGTCCCAGGTCACCTGTTTTATGGCTGAGGGAACTAAGGTTCCCAGAGAATCATGGGCAGGTGCAAAGTCATGCCTTTTATGACTCCTCTGTGGTCCGTCTGGCTTCCCACGACTTCTCTGGCTTTTATAAAATATTAAAGCAAAGACTGAAAGAACAAGTGAGACTTTGCAGGTGGGGCTGTTTAACTTGCTGGGGGAATGAATCACAGAAAATTTCAGATATTACGGGGCCGCCTATCCCCAGTGCATGTTGTCTGGGCAGAAATGATTTCCCTGATTTGTGAAGATTAACAAACATTTTGTAGGTCTCTTGGTCAACTCCGGCTGTTGTCACAGAATACCATAGTCTGAGTGGCTTAAACAACAGACATTTATTTCTCAATTTTAAGGGCTAGACATCCACATTCAAGGCACCAGCAGATGCTGTGTCTGCTGATATCCATGTGGCTTTCAGATGGTGGCCTTCTGACTGTGTCCTTGTATCCCCACATGGCAGAGAGAGAAAGAACACAAGCTTTCATGTCTTTCGTAAGGACACTAATCTCATTCTTGAGGGCTTCATCCTCATGACCTAATCACCCCTCAAAAGTACCATCACCTACTGGGGGTTATAATTTCAACAAACGAATTTTGGAAAAACACAAACAATAGCTTCTTAAATTTTGGATTCTGCCTTTTTTTTTTTTTTTGGCAAGCTTTTAATTAAATAAAAGTGAATACATGATCCAGTTTTCTTATTTGGAAAGAAAGTGACACAAGTTCAATTTGACTATCAAATGCAAATCGAAAGATAATTTTCATTTGGAAAGATTCAAGTGATAAATACATAACAATAAAAATGGCTACAGTAAGTTTCCTAGGGTTGTCATAACATATTATCATAAACTGTGCAGCTTAAAACAACAAAAGTGTATTCTCTCACAGTTCTAGAGGTGAGAAGTTAACCATCAAGGTGTCAGCAAGGCTGAGCTCTTTCTGAAAGCTCTAGAGGAGGATTATTTCTTGCCTCTTCTGGTTTCTGGTGGCTCCAGGCATTCCTCAGCATTCCTTGGTTTGTGGCCTTATCACTCGAATCTGTGCCTTCATCTTCCCCTGGGGTTCTTCTCTGTGCCTCTGTGTGGCCTCTCTTCTTCTTACAAAGATGCTAATTATTGGATTTAGGGCTCACTCTAAATCCAGAATTATTTCATCTGAAGGTCCTTAACTAATTACATCTGCAAATACCTGATTTTTAACTAAGGTCACGTTCTGAAGTTCCAGTGGACTTCATTAATTTTGGGGTGACACCATTCAACTTAGTACAGCTGCTATTCCTGTGAAGATTCCACTGTGACAGACTCTTCCAAGTGATTTGCATATACTTTGCATAGAGTACCTCCCATAGTTCCTGGTGCACTCCATGACCAAGGCTTATTCCTCCATTTCTGGAACCCTGTGAGGTGAGTTATTTTCAGACCACCTGCCTGCATTATGAAGCTTCTCCCCTCCCCTCGTGGTTCCAGGTACACCTGACTCCTGCAGATGCTGCAGGAGGTTTTCCCAGTACGATGGCTCACCCCTCACTTGCAGGTATACTCTTTCTTAAACCCAACTCACACTCGCTGAGTTCAACTAGGCACTTACTGTTTATGGAACAGGCATTTTCAAAGATAAAATGTTAGTTTTTGAAAAAAGAAACAGGTGTTCTCCTTGGGTGGGTGGATGAGACAAAGTGATGAACACAACCGAGGGTAGCAATATTTTATTTACAAAGATTTTTGATTATGTAAATTGATATGAAATAAAGCTTTTAAACAGGAGATCATGAAGAATAATGGAAGTTGTCATTTAATACTTTGATTGCCTGGGGACAGTCCTAAAATTGCTAAAGTAATGCTTGGTGACTAAGTGACAAGAGACTCATGAGAAGTACTAATTTGATATCCCTTTAGAAGTAGAGGTGGATGAATGATACCAAGTAGACAGGGTTGAGAGGCTTCCTCAAGCTGCACTTAGTTTCCCAGGAGATTTGGGGAACCTGCCCCCCAACCACCATTCCTGTGGCTTCCCCTTCTTGTGAGATCTGAATAAAGATATGAGAAGGGATGTGTAATATCCACTCAACCTGACATTCTGCTTAATGCATTTCCTTAGAAGGTCACTTGTGATAGGACATGACCTACCCCAGATTCTGGTTCTGGGTCATGAGGCCAATGCTCTGCGACCTGGCTGCCCATGTCCCCTTCATCACTTAGCTAAAGGCCAACTGGATGCCAAATGCTGGATCCCTGTGACTATCATCACGTTTCTTGTTCCCATCCTTATAATTCATTGCTGGAATTAGGGAAATGGCAGGATTCTTTAGGACTACAATGCTTAGGCCTTTGAGGTGTTGGAGGTGAATACATCAGGTTTTAAAAGTTATGGCATTTAGACACATACTCTCAGAAGGAAGAAGAATCTGACTTGTCTAACCTTTCCAGCCTATCAAATATTTTAAATACTTAAAACGTATTTTGTATGCAAGAAATATGTATTCTGTATTTTTTTAAATGAGCCAGATACATTTTATTTAATGCATTGATTGTTTCCCTTTAAAAATGAATCATAAGTATTTCAAGGAGCATATAGTGTCTTAAGGGAATTACCGCAGTGTGATCAGCAGCACCCCAGAGGCACGGGCAAGGGGCCAGGATTCAGAAAAGGACACCTACTTGAGGTTCTCTCCTGGGGCCGTTTCTGGGTAAAGCTTTAGCCTCATAATTTTGTGACATGATGCTGGGCTGGGAAGACCTGGAATTTGCTTAATGATGCAAATATTTAATAAGTAGGATTTTAAGCAACCTGCTTCAAGCCTTTGTTTTCATACTGACCAAATGAGCACCTTAGCCCATTTTGGGTTGCAATGATAAAGTACTAAAGACTGGGTGGCTTAGAAACAGAAGACAATAGAATCTCACTGTTTCCAGGGCTGCAAGTCTGAGATCAGGTTGTCAGCAGATTTGTCATCTGGGAAGCCTTACTTCCTGGTTTACAGTCCCTTCTCTTTGACTCCTCAGATGTCAGAGAGCAAAGAAGTGTGTACCTATGCAACAGTTCCTGCATGATCTGCACATATACCCCAGAACCTAAAGTACAATTAAAAAAAAAAGAAGAAGAAGAAGAAGTAGTTAACTCTTGGGTCTTTTATAAGGGCACTAACCCGATTCTTGAAGGTCCCACTTTCACGACCTCACCACCTTCCAAAGGCCCCACCTCCTAATACAATCACGGTGGGAGTTAAGGTTTCGACATATGAATTTTTGGGGGGCACAAACGTTCAGTCCATAGTAATGAACAATTAGAACAGTTTGAAAACCATTGATCTGACTTCCACAACATTTGAGAGTAGATACTGCGCATCCAAATGTGTTTCTTGTAACACTTTAGGGGCAAGAGCCCCTAAAAATGTTCTCTTATTACAGTTTCAAATTCATGTTGAATAGGTCATTTCCAATGATATGTATAGATAGCATTGAACATTCGTTTTTTGAGATTGAATATTTACTTTTTGACACATTCTGTATATTTTGAATAATCCTGAAATCAGTCAATTAGAGAACATGTAGGCAGATAGTCTAAATGAAGAAAGGGTGCAAAAATGCCATGTGTTTTCAGAAAAAAAGGTTTCTTTTGTTAAAACTTTGAATTCCCTTTTTATTTTTTCTCCACGCTCTTTTGTGTATTCTGCTTGGTTCTTTCTTTGCTTTCAGCCACTGATCTATACAAGTAACATTCTTTTTGAGCATCAGGGCTGCAAAGTTATCCCAAAAGAATGCCTTTTGTTTTCAGAGGCATTGCCATATCTACCAGGTCCAAAACAAATATAAATTTAAATTTATTCCAAGCACCTGCTTTCTACTACTTTCATTGCAGTAAATGTTGCTGAATTTAGATATATATATATATATATATATTTTTTTTTTTTTTTGTTTTTCCCCCGAGACGGAGTTTCGCTCTTGTTACCAGGCTGAAGTGCAATGGCGCGATCTCGGCTCACTGCAACCTCCGCCTCCTGGGTTCAGGCAATTCTCCTGCCTCAGCCTCCTGGAATTTAGATATATTTCTTCCAAGTCTTCCTGAACATCAATATTCTGAAAAATGATTCTTCCTTAAGTATAATATTATTTCTTTATTTAATTAAAGTTCATTTTAATATATGTGATAACATCACAACTTGTAAAATGTTGGACTTCAGTCTTACATATACTTATGCACTTATATGCATTTGTGTATGTGTATACACATGCACACTCACACAAATATACACATATATGTGAGATATTAAGCATTTTTAAATTCTTGGTTCTGAGAAAGGCCTCTATTCTTTTAATTAACAAGAAAACAACTTTCAATTTGAAGTAAAGTAATTCAGAATAAATGATACAGACAACAATTTATACAGAGAGTTATGTTTAGGATTCTTCTCTCAAAATACTTGAATTTAAGCTTTGCAGTTTATTCTTGTGTATTTCAAATGTGTCATCTGATGCTTATTAGCATGTACATTATTTTATTTGTAAAGTAACTTTCCACATAGGTCTTGTTTCAAACAAGTATTTCAATGTAGTCTGTTATTAAAGGCTGCCATAAAATAAGTACTGAAATAGGGTCAATTGCAGAAACTTCTGGACTACAATAATGTGAATTGCTTTTTTTCATTGAAAATTTTTACGTTTGTTATCTAATATGCAGAAAACAAATGAACAAAAATAAAGATAAAAATGACATGTAAAATGATGACACTCATTAATATTTTACAGTATAAAAAACCTCCCATATATCAAGATTATATTGATATGCAACTGGATTATAACATTTAGTTTTTGTAATATGCACCTGTAGTCGCAGCTACTCAGGAGGATGAAGCAGGAGAATCACTTGAACTCACTAAGTTCGAGACAAGCCTGAGCCACACAGCGAAACCCCGCCTCTTAAAGAAAAAGTACACCAAACCAAAAACCTTTAAAAATAATACGTATGGGATTCCTTTTAATAAAATATTTTCTCTCAGTTAGTTGGTTGGGTCAATATTTGTTGGTGGAGTAATGGTACTAAAAACTGAGAGAGGTTGATTTCAAAGGGAACAGGGTCACACAGAAAGGCAGGGTGAGATGGCGAGCCCTTAGGGCATTTTGGCAGAAAGCAAACAAGACGCAGAACCCAGTAGCCTGAGCGGCAGACCCTTTCTTTGTTAATGTTTGTTTATTGCCAATCATTTTTCTGATTTATATTTTTAAACCTCTTTTATCCCAGGAAATTTTATTTATTGCTTTCTTCACTAAGCTTCCTACAGTGTGGAAGAATTAAGGCCATATTTAGTGACATGAGAACACACAAAGCAAATAAAACTGGTTCTCATCCTCCAGAGAGTCACAGTTCAGTCTGGAGAGAGGCATGGAGGGACGCAGTCGTGGGTAATTAACGTCGACAGAGAGAAGATTATGCTGTGCATGAAAATAGAATCTCTGAGTCCTGTGGGAGTAGAGGGGAGAGAAGAATTGGTTCTATCTGGGAAATCAATGGAGGCTTCTTAGAGGAATCATTGTTTGATATGTATTTTTGCCTTCTTCAGAATCTGGATGG
Organism: Aotus nancymaae; assembly: GCF_030222135.1. Lineage (NCBI taxonomy): Eukaryota > Metazoa > Chordata > Mammalia > Primates > Aotidae > Aotus > Aotus nancymaae. Next base: position 43,315,360 of record NW_026988435.1, on the reverse strand, counting down.
ACTTTAATTAATGTTTAGTGAATTAATTAATGGAGTGTTTTTTGCTTTCTGCTTTTGGCTTGCGCGTACGAAGGGGAGGTGAGCAGGCGTCAAATGCGGGAGGAAGGGCCCAAAAGTGTGACAGCTGACAGTTAGTCAATGTTTGTTAAGAGCTCATTAATTCTAATAAGGATATTGGAGATGGATTATACATGAAAATAAAGCACCTCTGAATGCATAATGCAACTCAATAAAACAAACTGCTAAAGGTTATTCACAGTAAAATTAGAGTGTATGCAGGTAAGGACAGGTTTTTTGGCCATATTTTTCCGTGGCATCTAGGAAAAAAATAGAAACATGAACATATTTGTGAATACATGGGAAAATGATTTTATTTTAATAAAGCCATTAGGTAAAATGAGTCACACCAGGAATGCCCTGGGTCTCATCTGCATTTAGAGACTATACCTTAATCTTAATGTAGCTATCTGGTCCTTATTTTCCTTTTTCAAAAAACTCAGGAATTGTCTGTTTTTCAATTAACAACATATCATAATATCCGTTCTCTTCTTATGCAAAGCAGAGATACGCAGGAAAAACCACCGAAATCCTTGCTCCTGGTCTGCCCCAATTGTAAGTCATTTTAGCTGTCTTTCGTTTCACTGATTCTATTTATTTGCAAATAGGCTTTCATACTTGTTTTTAAGAAATAAACTCCTTTTCTCAAAATGTCATTGCAAATCCCAATTTTTCTAACATATCTCAGGGATGCTCTGGTGGACCCGGTGTGGACATCTGGGGTCTGAGCCTTCTCGGCCTCCCCAGCCACAAGCTTGTCCCATGGAGACCCCTAAGACTTCTCTGTAAAACATGGGACTCCCTTAAGCAATAACTGGGCTGTGGTCAGCGAGGTTCCATCCTAGTCCTAAATTTTGATCTATAAAAGTCTCTGAGTTTTTTTGCATCCTCTAAACGACACATTTTTCTCTTCATTTTACCATTTGATTTTATTTTGTGCTGTTTCATCCTCTGCTACTTGACCTTGTGAAAGAAGGATGGAACCCAGAGAACCAGGTCTCCTCCTTCATTGTATATGAGTCCCGAAGAGTATCATTGTCTTTTTCTCTCCTCCTTCCCCTCCCCTGTGCTCCATGTTCCCCAGGCTCATTGAACAATTCTACCTGAGAGGCCTTGAGATCTTATTTGAACACCACAGCCCTGAGGACTTTATTAGCAGGTGGTCCAAGGATCACACTTGTAGGAAAAACACAAAACACAACAGAAGATTAAAATAAAATAACACCATTGCTCCAGAATTCGTAGTATGGCAAACACAGAAAGTAAGCACAGTATCAAGGCAAATTTTGATTTCATACTTAAAAGTTGCTCGCTTTTAGTTTTGGGCCAAATTCTGCTTAGCATCAAAATGGGGAAATCAGAATTGTTTTCAAAAGATGAAATATTTTCCAAGAATAACGTAAAACTTGGACATTTTGCAGTTTTGTGGTGGTTATAGGAAAGTACTTGGGGGCGTGGCACATTTTGGTTGAAGCCAGTAGCTCCGGGTTCAACTGGACAGCATGATGGGTCCACCTAGCTCCCTGCTGTGTTTAGTGTCTTGCTGTGCACCATTCCTTGTGCTTCGCTTTGGATTAATACAGACGCTGTCGTCTATCTCAACTGGAAATGAAGGCACGCTAACACCCCATCTCTTTGTCAAACACGTGACCTCTGAGTGGAGAAGGCAGAAGGGCTCTCAGGAGTAAGTGACCAATGGGGGAGAGGCTATCCCCAAATTCTTTGGCTGTCAAGCATACCTTTACCCAACTAGGTGACCCCTGGGTGGCCTCTGTGTCAGACAAACCCTACATCTATCCCTTCACTCATTCACTTGCTCCACTGCTCACTCACCACCTACCATTTAGAATTTATTGAGCACGCTGAGATCCCAGGGATGAATTCCACCTGGGTCCCACTTCAAGGCCCTCCAAAACCACATGGAAGAAGGAGGACTACTTCATATAAAGCAAAATGTGCTTGGGAAGTGTTGGTTTGTTGGGGCTGCTGTAAGAAAGTACAACCAATGACAGAAATGTATTGTCACGCAGCTCGGAAGGCTGTGATTCTGAGATCAAGGAGTAAGCAGAGCTGCTTCCTGCGGAGGCTGTGACAGAGTCTGTTCCAGGTCTCTCTCAGTTTCTGGGGGTCTTTGGTGTTTGTTGATTTGATCTCTGCCTTCATCGTCTTGGGGCATTCTCCCTGTGTCTGTGTCAGAATTTTCCCTATTTATAAAGACACTAGGCATATAGGATTAAGGACCCATCCACACTATGATTTTGTTTTGTTTAATTACATCTGTGGCAACCCTGTTTCCAAATATGAACACAGGGAGGGGGATTAGGACTGAAGCATGTGAGTATTTTGGTGGGGTTGGGGGATATAATTCCTATAAAAGGTAGCATTCTCTCCCAGTAATTTCTTCTTGAGGAATTAGATGTCACAAATAAACAAACAACTTTAGTTTGCTCAGAATTTAGTTTCTCAAGAGTGCTGTCCATGTGTGGACATGTTTGCAAGAGGAGAAGACAGCAATGATTTATGTCACAAATCAGCCTGCTGTCTGTCTGTCTGTCTCTCTCTCTCTCTCAACCTACCTCCCTTTCTCAACACAGATTGAATAAATTATACTGAGTGATATGATGTTTCAGTAGGCCTCCAGGAATTTTGTTCAATGGAAAGAGGATTTGATAAGTTGTTAAATAACAAATTAATCAAAGTGTTCAACGCTAAGAGACTTTCATGGGTGTCTCTGTGGCCCATGGGAATGTTCTGAAAAGCCAGGGAGAGGAAAAGATGTTTCTCAAGTCATGAGCTGGAGCCTAAGACCTAAAATGAGAGTAGAAATTACTCTGCCCTTTCATCCAAAATGTTTGGACTAAGTTAGGTGTTTTGCAATTCTAGGAGCATTTTTTTTTTTTATTTTTTTCAGTTCTTTTTTTTTTTTAATTATACTTTAATTCTAGGTTATATGTGCAGAATGTGCAGGTTTGTTACATAGGTATACACATGCCATGGTGGTTTGCCGAACCTATCAACCCATCATCTACATTAGGTATTTCTCCTAATGCTATCCCTCCCCTAGACCCCCACCCACAACGGGCCCTGGTGTGTGATGTTCCCTTCCCTGTGTCCATGTGTTTTCATTGTTCAACTCCTACTTATGAGTGAGAACATGCGGTGTTTGGTTTTCTGTTCCTGTGTTAGTTTGCTGAGGATGATGGTTTCCAACTTCATCCACGTCCCTGCAAAGAATGTGAACTCATCCCTTTTTATGGCTACATAGTATTCCATGGTGTATATGTGCCATATTTTCTTTATCCAATCTATCATTAATGGGCATTTGGGTTGGTTCCAGGTCTTTGTTATTGTGATCAATGCTGCAATAAACATATGTGTGCATGTATCTTTATAGTAGAATGATTTATAATCCTTTGGGTATATACCCAGTAATGGGATTGCTGGGTCAAATGGTATTTCTAGTTCTAGATCCTTGAGGAATCGCCACACTGTCTTCCACAATGATTGAACTAATTTACACTCCCACCAACAGTGTAAAAGCATTCCTATTTCTCCACATCCTCTCCAGCATCTGTTGTCTCCTGACTTTTTAATGATCATCATTCTAACTAGCATGAGATGGTATCTCAATGTGGTTTTGATTTGCATTTCTCTAATGACCAGTGATGATGAGCTTTTTTTATATATATGTTTGTTGGCTACATACATGTCTTCTTTTGAGAAGTGCCTGTCACACATCTACAACCATCTGATCTTTGACAAACCTGGCAAAAACAAGCAATGGGGAAGGGATTCCCTACTCAACAAATGGCATTGGGAAACTGGCTAGCCACATGCAGAAAGCTGAAACTGGACCCCTTCCTTATGCCTTATACAAAAATTAACTCAAGATGGATTAAAGACTTAACCGTAAGACCTAAAACCATAAAAACCCTAGTGGAAAACCTAAGCAGTACCATTCAGGATGTACTCATGGGCAAAGACTTCATGTCTAGGAGCATTTATTAAGGGGCATATCCTGAGGGAGGCAGCACGCCTCTGACCTTCAGAGCTGTCACTGCTGGATCTGTTTTTAAAATCTGAGAGCTTTAAATCAAGTTCAGAAATCATTGCCAAAATTTTCTATGCCTTCTTTACTCGTCCCCAAACTGTGTATTTTTGTGACAGCCATTATATTATGTTCTTACAAAAATTAGTAAGATCAAATCTTTGCTTTTACTTAGATTAGAATATGACAGTCAGCTTTGGTTTTTAAAATCCATTGGTATAGTATTGGAAAAGCTTTGAATCTTAGATGGTTTCACATCACCCCTATAAAGACCTGATCTCTAAATATAAGGTCATATTCTGAGGTTCTTGAGGTTAGGACTTCAACACAGGAGAAGTCACAATTCAACCCTTCAGGGGTCACAATTCAACCCTTAACAGTGTCCCAGTCAGCATCACAGGAAATCTGTTTCTGCTTCTTCTCCATTAATAAAATAGAAACTCTGAATGTGCATTTTCATTGTTTTTCCTTCATTTGCTGGTTAAATGTTGGCCACTTATGTTTATAAATGGCATGAGGTTCCACTTAGAGAAGATGTGATATAAAGTAACATCTCAGGCTCTCCACTGCACTGCAGGGGATGTCCTGGTAGGTGCTTCTTTATTTGCCTTGAGAATTGGCCACAGCACTTAACCTCCAGCTTCTTGCCAATAAATACTTCTCAACCATGTAGGTAATTTTTCTCCCAAACGATGATGCATGTTCACCTTGCAAGGAGACAAGGTCCTGCTTTAAATACTTTCAGGTGTGGCTGGACCTGTACATCCCTCACTGTCTTAGAACAGTTGCTCACCTTGCTTCATTTAGGTTCTCCTGGGTGCTGCATCTCTCTCTACAGTCTCACACCCACCAAGCTTTAGCATGTTATGTATTTATCTGCCCATCATTCCCACCAGACTTTGAGGTTCTCAAGGGCAAGGATTGGCTCTTATCCATCCTCTCTCCTCTGCACCTAGCACAGTGCCTGCTACATAGTCGACGCTTAACTAATGTACAGTAAGAAATGAGATGACTATATCTTTGAAAAATGTTTACATATCTAAAGTTAGTTGAGTCTCTGTGAATAATGCTGATAATTTATTTTTTAACGTCACCGAACATCATGACTCTCACATGCTGATTGGTAAATACTGAATGAAAGTTAAGGAAACTAAGGCTTATTGAGGTACAGTGTGGCAGGCATTTACCAGGATATACCATCACATTTAAAGCACACGCTAATGTTATTTGCATTTTTGTCCGAATATATGCATGAGGACATAAGTCTAGGGAAATTATGTGCTCAAGTTACAATAAGGAGAAAATGGACATTTTGTTTTCAGTGCTTAGTCATGTGAAGTACTGTTCCAACACTTTAAATACGTATTATCTTATTTAATTATCCCCTAAATGTTTAAGAGAGAGAGTGTCATTCTATCCATTTTAGGAATGAGGATACTTAGACACAGACAATGTTAAGTAAATTGTAAGTAAATATGAAGATCAGATAGGGAGCAGGTGGCCAGCCAACATGAAAACCTAGTGACTTGGTATCAAAAGTTACAGTCTTAACCGTGACCACCTCTTGGGGAAGCAAATCAAACCCAGGTATGGCTCTCGGAAAAGTCCATCCTCTTGCCCCAAGCTGGAACCCCCTATTTTTCTTATTCACTGCTAGATGACACCACATAAGTTTAGAGATTCCAGAGGTAACATTAGGAGAAATCATTACAACCACCTATGGTTTGATGTCACTCTGTACTTTATTTCTAAATCAGAGAACAATTGATAATAGATTAAGTAATACAGAAAGTTATTTGGGGATAATTACCTTACATAAAAGTATTGAGTATCTTAATAGATAACTTTTTAAAACTATATCACTCTATATCATTCCCCTAAATAGCAAGCAGGATACCTGCTCTTCAAATGTAAAAAATGTTCAAGGCAGAGCTCATGAAATATGTTCATAAAAATGAACACTCGGTGATAAATACCATCATCCTGCAGATTGAAACCAGAGTCCTGGGTACATGCCTGTGCAGGTTCCAGGTCTGCATCAAGGTTGGGTGCACACACAGATCACCCCAAGTTCACACTTTGTGCAGGAAGATTCCCTTCAGCTACCCTGGAGATGTTCACGTTTTCTAGTCAAATTTCCTATTTTTCCCTTTCTTACATACAAGAGGAAGTAAAACCTTGACTTGCTTCTGAACTGTCACAAATGACATTTACTTTTTTCCCTGTGGAAACGACTTGAAATAATTAATATCCAAGAATATAATCTTTATGCAACTACTTTACTCCTAGAGAAATTCCAAGGTTAGAAAATGTCAAAAGGAATCGGAATTGATTTTGCCACCTGGGGTCAAATTTTCTATTCTAGTTATGAAAGTCAATTTTCATAAAAAAAAATCACATACTATAACCTGGGAATATCCTAATTTCAATGAATAGAAAACATACAGTTGCCTGTTTAAATTTTGACTTTCAGTGCAGAACATTGGTATTTAGCTTTTACCTTCTATTTTATAAAATTCTGATATTCCATAGGAATAAAGTAGATGTGAATTTACTCAAGTAAATTTTTAAAAATGTACCCATTTTAAAGTGAGATCATACTTGCAGTGCATCAGGTATTAGTAACAGAAGATTTAATTTAAAAAAATTGAATAGATTCCTTTCAGGGAAAACACTTGAAGTTAACTTCTAAGAAGCTAGAATATTGACAGTGATGACACACTATAATCACCCAAATAGGTTTTGAAGCTTCATTTTCAAACCTAGGTGGAGGGGGGAAGATACGGAAAAATGGATGGATGGATGGATGGATGGATAGATGATAGATGGATGGTTGGATGGATAGAGGGAGGGAGGGTAGCTGGATGGTTGGATGGATGGATGGAGGGAGGGAGGGAGGGTAGCTGGATGGTTGGATGGATGGATGGAGGGAGGGAGGGAGGGTAGATGGATGGTTGGATGGATGGATGGATGGATGGAGGTTAGATGGATGGATGGATGGAGGGAGGGAGGGTAGATGGATGGATGGATGGATGGAGGGTAGATGGATGGTTGGATGGATGGATGGATGGATGCTTGGATGGATAGTTGGATGGATGGGTGGATGGATGGGGAAATAGAGAGATAGGTGGATTCATTTTCTTTAACAATGCTTATATATTGATTTTGTGCATCAGATCTTAGGAAATCAGAGAAGGAACCAATTTTCAAATATATCCTGGAATATGCAAAATATTTTACATCTGTCCATATACAGATCAATGAAAAGGAAATTATTCTTACATGCATTCACACACGCCTGGATCCAGCCACACACATTGACAGGAGGTGAGGGTAGTTTTGATGATTATTAAGCCAAGACCGTGAGGTAGCATTTATTTTCTTTACAATACCCTGAAACAATCTTAGAACCTACAGAATCTTTTCTCACTCAGATTCCCTGCTCTTGCTGACCAAGAAGTGAGACATTTTTCCACTGAACTTGTAAAGTGAATCCAATTAAGTGATTTTCTTTTAATACACGTTTGTCCAGGCTTCGGATGACTGTGCCATCCCTCACTGAGACTCTCATGGTGGTCCCTGGGGCCCTGTGAAATGCCCCCAAGCACACACATGCACACGTGCATACACACACACACACACACATACACACACACACAAAGCAGTCTGGCTGTTTTCCAACACCACCCCTGCCAATGTCCTACATAGGGCCATTCCATTTGCAGGTATCTCTAACCCCAGGGTCTCTCTCCCCAGGTCACCCCAGGCTCTCTTGCTCTTTCATTTGAGTCTCTGTACTTATGTCCCCTCATCAGGATGCCCTTGGCCATCTTATGTCAGCAGCACACCCCCATCACCCATGATCTTTCCCTGCTTTCTTTCTCGGTCCAGAGCACTGAGCTAAAGTCCTCAACAAGACCTGTCTGAACACTGTATCTAAAATCACGACCTGCATGAGACATTGCTGACCACCTTTCCTTTAAGTTTCTCTATAGCTTTCATTACCGCTGCACACACTACACACTTATTTATGTGTCATTTGTTGCCTGTCTCCCATATATCTAGGACATGCATGTTGCCTGCTCATTCAGTGAGGCATCTCAGACACCTAGACTTGAAGTGATTCTGTCACAAAATAGTTCAGGGAAATCAGTTTGCAAGGAGGAAAGAGATGAATCTTTTATTTATTTTTTAACTCGACGTCAGCAGCTGTCTCATCTGATATTTATTAGTATTTCAGATTCATTGTTCATTTTTGGTTTTCCCCACTGGTTTGAATGTTAAAGGAATTTCTTTGTGTAAAGTATTTTAAACACCCTCTTTTATATAAAGTATTAAATCACAACATTGACTTAGAGCCATTTAATTTATATGACCTCTTAAGCAGCCATGAGAGCATAAAAGAACTCTGTATCAAAGAAAAAGTAAGAACTCTCGAGTCTTTTGAAAATATTTACTTTGAACAGATTGCAGCTCCTTAAATGAACGAGGCTTTGGAATCTGAGAGGTGGTCAGACCCCAGCTCTGCCTCCTCGAGGCCACCCACATGTGTTCCTGGACCCACTCTGTGTCCTCCCCAAGCCCAGCACCTCATCTTCAAAGTGACACTCACATTAGACAGCTGTGCAGAGCATCGAATGGGATGCTGGGTGCAGAAGCTGCCAAACATCACTAGTTACTGATTTATCCGTTTAATTGAATTTCTGCTGGTGAGGAAGGAAAGGAATGAGGGCAAGATTTGCATTTTCCATGACAAGATTTGTGTTCTGATGGCAGGAAACGTGCTGGTTGCCACCTACCTGTGATGCAACCACTCAGGAATGGGGACCAAACCTTTTTGCCCATCTCTCCTCCTTCCCTAAGGCTGACCTGAGAGCTCTGGGTTGGAATTCTCTGGTAAAATCTGCTCTGTTGTTCCTTCACCCTTGCCCTGAGCAAGCTTACTGAGCAGCTGCCTCTCTGAGCTGGGAGCTGGGCCAGGCACAGGGGCCCAGTGGTGAAAGCACTCATGTGATCCCTGCCCATCAGTCTGCAGTGCAGCAGGGACACACACAAGGCCACCATGGCACCATGAGGTGTGCTGGTCACTGGAGAAGGACAGTGCAGGAGCTTGGGCATGTGACTGTAAGAAAGGACAGGTAAACCGAGACTGGGGTGAATGAAGAATGAGACAGGTGTGGTGGCTGGGACAGTGTTACCTGGCAGAGGAAACCTGAGCCCAGAGGGTGCATAGCGCGCCTGAGATGGGCAACAGCCTTGGAGAGGAGGCAGATTCCAGGCAACACACAAGCCGCAGGTGCCAGCAGGAACCATAAACTGCTGTGTCCTGCAAGCTTCAGTGGTTTTGGCTCTGCTGGTGTTGAGTTGTTGAGGAGACATGAAGAGGGAGATTGTAGCTGGAGAAAGACAATCACATATTCAATGCAAACTGTTGTTCTGCCTGAGGTGTAGCAAATAGTTGTGGGAATGAGGTTGACCAACACCAGATGCGGGGTGCTCCTTGTCCATAGTTCAGTCTGAGGAGAGTCTGGGGAAGCCTGAATGGATGGTGCAATGATGGATAAATGGTTGAATGGATGGACAGGCAGGGCTGAGAGATATTGTGGCAAGAGCCATGCAGCTTTGGTGACACTGCAGATGTGGAGAGTGAAGGAAACAGGGAGGATGTGGTGACTCCCTTATCAGGTGATGGGGGTAGATGGTGGAAACTTTGACTCTAGGAGAAACCTGAGGAATTGTGGGTATAGGGTGGAGGAAGGGTGGTTTGGTATTCCATGGGTGGATTCTGAAGTGTCCTTGAGATTTCCAAGTGAGAGGAAAACTGTCTCTATAGATGAGAAAAAAATATTTTCTTAGAGAATTTTAATGTCAAATAGAAATTATTTTAGGTTGTCATTTCAAATTAGCCAAACACTTGAGTCTTTTTATAGGGTGCATATGGAATGGCTCAGAATTTTCTTATCATGACATAGAATGGGATAGAGCATTTAATTTCGGTACAAACTCAATTCAAGGCACCACCTAGAATCAGAGCTCCCAAAAGACAACTTGTACACAACCAGTCAAATAAAGGGCTGAAAATTATTTTTGTGAACATTTAAAAACATTTTTTAACCTATATCTTTGTCAACAAAAGTCAAATTGAGAAAAGAGAGCTCATCAAGTCTGTATGTGACTTGAACAATAAATGGAGTTTTAGTTCCAAGTTAGGAAAATTATCCTAAAAAAACAAATCGGGAAAAGTCAATGGTGCTTTCTTTGCACTGAGTCTGTGTCTTGTACAGTGACCATGGGATGGTGCATTTGGTTTGGACAAGTCACCTGTGGGGGCAGTGTGGAGCTAGACCAGAGAGCAATGGAGATGTGAGCCCAAGTCAGTTGTATAAAGGTGTTCAGTTCTTATTATTTCATCATGTTAAAGCAGCTCTTGAAATAAACAGTACCCTTAGAGTTAAAGCAATATATCTGTGATATAGAAATTGTTTTTCCAAAGTATTGCTGGAGTCACTGAAAAATAAACAATGGCAAGCCCGTTCCCATAAACTTTATTGCCTCCTGTAATGGACTTTCTAAGTCAATAAAGATTCTTAGTTTTGCTTTTCTTGAAGAAAGGGAAGAAAGAGGCGTACCAGAGGGATATCCAAGAGTTATGCTGATCCTCTGATATTTTATAATAAAAGAGCTTTCATTTAAGAAGAACAGGAGGTTCTGAAGGTGGTTATGAACATTCTTCCAAACTCAAAGTAACATCTGGAACATTCTTATGGCTCTTTTTATATGGAAAAAGCTAGAAATAGTTAAAATTGTACCTTGAAAATTTCTCATTCAATATCATATTATAGTCTAGGCAGGAGTTGATATGAGGGTCATGATGGCACAATATCTTTTGACAAGCAGAAGGGACTGTGAGTCTCGAGGATGGGATGCAGACCTTTGATCTGCTCTTACCAAGTATTAAGGAGGTCCATGTGCTTTTGAAACACATTGTAAGGACCCAAGACTTTGCAGTTAAGGCTGCTCCTAATAAACACAAGCTCATAGTGCAAATACAATTCCTATGCAAAGGTAAGACTATATTTTACAACCACCAAGAAACATCACCATGTTTTGTAATAGAAACAGGCAAAACCAATGGCGGATGCATGCCACTGATGCCAGCTCTTAGCCCTGGAAGGCACGGCGATCACTTCCTTACTGGAGAACCTTCCTGGAGGTGAGCACCATGGAATGCTTTGAGGAAGAAGAGGGACTAAAAATTGAAAGCCTAGACATTGCCAAGGACAAAATGTGTTTTTCGTCCTGTCCATGAGGAGTCTCTGACTGCTGCTCACCTTCACTGGTTGCTACTCCGCCCTTTATCCTCCAGGATTCTGAAACCAGAGACACTGACTTAGCAGGTGAGTTATTGAGGCCAGCTGTGCAAAGGCAAAGGACAAATGGAGTACTTGGAAGCAGTAGGAGTAGAAATGTACAAGGTAACCCATGAAGGCTTGTGACCTTAAGCAATAGACCAGTTAGTTAGAAAGACAAGATTCATGCATGCAAAATTTACCAACAGTATGAGACAATGGTGCCAGCAGTGTCACAGACATGACGATTGATGTAGAAGCAATTCTTCGTTCAAGGAAGAGCAATATCCAGTATTTACTGGAAGGAATATTTTAAATCAGTGCTGTTCTAGAAAATTCAGCGCAATGGCTGTGCATATTCTATTTATAAAACATTTCTACACACTCTAAATATGTATAATAATGTATAACATTATGTGCTTATGTCATGGAGATCTTTGTGAAATTAAATCAATGATAATTTATAAAGTCATCATCAGAACATTGCAGAAATACTATGGTTTTGAGCACAGAAGCACCCTAGTATTAAGAGGTTTGCTTTTTGACTTTGAGGTTTAAAAAGGGGCTGTGATATTTTGAGACACAGAGCTGATGGTGGCCAGACCATGTTACCTTACACAGCAGAACTAGAGATGACTAGAGGCATGATTAGAGCATGAGCCCCTATTTCCACAGCTATGAGGAGGGTGGTCTTCAGGAAAAAAGGAGAGACACATACAGGGCTTCTGTCTCAGGATTTTACCCATGGTTCCTCCTTCAAAGGCAAGGGTGAGCTTCCTGTTTCCTTTGCACCAGTAGCAAAGACAGCAGAAAGAGGCACTGCAAGACAATTATACTGGATTTATTCCAGGGTGTATCTGTTATTTATTACTGCATAAAAAGCTACCTTAAAACTAGAACAATAGCTATTTGTCTAGTTCATGATTGTGTGAGTTGGCAATTTAGGCTGAGCTCAATTGGGTGGTTCTTCTGCTCTCAGCTGGGTTCAGTCATGAGTTTGTGAGCAGCTGCCTGTCAGGGAGGCAGATCTTCTCCTGGGATTGGTTGCCAGCTATGTGTTAGGGAGATGAAGGGAACTGGAACATTATTTCTTGTTATCCAGCAGGCAGTCCTGGGCTGGCCCACATGGTAGCTCTGCAAGTTTCAGAGGGAGAGAGTGCAGAAGCTAAGACTCAATGCTGATGCATAGCAGCTTCTTCCACATTTTATGGGCCAATGTGAAATACAGAGATGCCCCATGTGGCTACAGTGAAGAAAAAGTCTGCAGGCCTTGATAGGAGGAGCTATGAAGATCATTGTAACAGGTATGGCACTTAGAGACATGGAGGATTACGGCCATTTTTGGCACCTACCATACATGGAGTAGTTTGTGTCTGAAGGCAGTACGTCTGGAAGCATTTAGGAAGTGAGAGCTTCACCTGTATGTTCATGTAGAGACACTACCAAGAACAGGAAGGTCAGAGAAAAATGAAGCTCAACAGAGAAAATGCCTAAAGGGACACAGAGACCAGAGCCACCTGCTTGGAAAGATCAGAGGGATGGGGCAGGGACTGCTATACGCCACACCAGGTGGTGCAGAGGATGTCAACTTCACAGGGGCTCAGGAACACAGGCCAGGGAAGCGCCTTGACCTCCTGGCTCTGAAGCTCTGAGCATCATTCTTAGAAATCTCTCTCCTGCCAGCATATTTTGTACCACTGAGAAAATGACTCAGGATAAAATCCCGAGTTCTGTTTTTTTCTTAATTAACTAATTGATTTGACAAATAAAGGTGGTCTGTATTTAAATTATACAATGTGATGTTTTGATATATGTATGTACTATGAAATGATTGCCACAATCAAGCTAACTGATGTATCCAGGTTTCTGTTGAAGTGCACTAATGGTTCTCTTCACACTGTTGCAAAAATCTGATAAGCGAAGTTCTGGCCAGCCAGAAGGTACCCTGAGGGCTCTCGTTGTCTCCCTGAATCCCACCCACCAGCCACACAACCATGCAGCCACATGGGGCCACATGTCCCATGCTATCTCTTACCCCCTCCTCTCTTGGCAAATGTCCTTGTCTTCTACACACCTGAAAAGGGGAGGGCAGTGGAACCAGCCAGTTTCACATTCTCACTGCAGGTCCAGTGTCAGTAAAGGCTGAGATGGATACCTCTGAGTAGCCTCCACCCCTGCCTCCCTGAGTAAGCCAAATAAAAGTAGGTGTAGTTTGAGGCAGTGACACGTTCCTGAAAGGCTTGGCCTTGTGGTAAGTCACAAACAAGGCATGAACAATATTCTCACCTTCTCTTCTACGCTAAGTACTTGACCTGAAAGAAAACTAAGTTCTGCAAAGTGCTCAGAGGATTTGGATATGAGCCACCCAGCTGGAGGCAGAGTTACAGCTCCATCTGGGAGGTCGATGGGAGCCCCTGAGGCTGGGCTACCCCAGAAGCAAGATCCAAGACAAGAATTTGAATGTAAGGAACTTCGTTCAGAGACAGGCCCAGAAAGTAGCCTAGGAAACTGGGGAAGGGACATGGGAAAGAAAAAAGTCAGTAGAGCGGGTTTTGTCCAGCAGCTTACTGATGCGCGAAATTGGGTTCAGTCCCACCTGGGACCCCCGAGATACTTGGTGCAGCACACTTCAAATGATCATAACTGAGGTACCAGGAGCCCACCATATCTATGGCTGAGGTCTGTTCATGCCCTGAACTTGTTTGCTGGCCAAGAGAAGGCTCTCAGATGGAAGGACACAGGAGTTTTCAGTAGGAACCCTCTTGACTGAAACCGGAATGAGGGTACCTCAAACCATTAAGTGAATTTTCTGAGACCATATAGCCAGGATCTGAGTCTGCCTGATTTTAAAGTCCTTGTTCTTTAAAAGGAGAAAAGAGGAAATGGTGACAAATAAGTAGTTCCTTGGATCCAAGACATTGAGGGTGGATATTTCCTCCTTGCACAGAAGGCTTCTTGATGGAAACCAAATTCACTCTGAAAAGTTATTGTTTTAATGTGTTAGCAAATTATTGGATACATTCAGGGAAGTGTTTCTCAGCAACGTGTAATTGTTCTTCTCAAAAAATGTCTGTTTCATGACTTTGGAGATCTATAACCCAAAGACCCACTTTGTATGATGAACCCCCGTGGTGTAGCTGCTTATAAGGCCTTCATACACTCTTTCGGTCCCTGACCACATCTGTTTGGATCTGGTTCTAACTGTGCCCCCATCCATTGCTAGACAGAAAAGAGGAAGACATGTCTCATTCTCCAAAAACTGGAGGAATGGCATCATTTTCGTTTTCAAGTTTAGTTTTTGTTGTTGTTGTTTCCAAGTAAATTTTTTTTTTTTTTTTTTTGAGACAGAGTTTCACTCTTGTTACCCAGGCTGGAGTGCAATGGCGTGATCTCGGCTCACCGCAACCTCCGCCTCCTGGGTTCAGGCAATTCTCCTGCCTCAACCTCCTGAGTAGCTGGGACTACAGGCACGCGCCACCATGCCCAGCTAATTTTGTGTATTTTTAGTAGAGACGGGGTTTCACCATGTTGACCAGGATGGTCTCAATCTCTTGACCTCGTGATCCACCCGCCTCGGCCTCCCAAAGTGCTGGGATTACAGGCTTGAGCCACCGCGCCCGGCCTCCAGGTAAATTTATGTAATGCTGTATTATATGTATATACTTGCCATGAATTAAATCCATCACAAATAAAACCCACATTTGGGACTCAGCAGTATATAAAAACATAAGTAGTATGAACAGATTTATTTATAAAGTTAGGAGCTTTTCTGAGATCCTTCTAGCATATCACTGATGTAAATGTCATGGGAATTGAAAATAATGTACTTGAATTTCACAGTCTTCTGTGATTTTTTTTTTTTTTTTTTTTTTTTTTTTTGAGACAGAGTCTCACTCTGTTGTCCAGGCTGGAATGCAGAGTGATGTAATCTTGGCTCACTGCAACCTCCACCTCCCAGGTTCCAGTGATTCTCCTGCCTCAGCCTCCTGAGTAGCTGGGATTATAGACATGTACCACCACGCCTAGGTAATTTTTATATTTTTAGTAGAGACAGGGTTTCACCATGTTGGTCAGCTTGGTCTCGAACTCTTGACCTCATGATCCGCCTGCCTCTGCCTCCCAAAGTACTGAGATTACAAGTGTGAGCCACCATGCCCAGCCCTGTGAATTTTTTAATACTGCATTTCCCAAAAAGAATTTGTCTTTCTCTCATTTTTATAAAAAGCTTTCCCTGAGTCTATTATTAAGTCATTCTTGACCACAAAACTCAAGCAAAAAAATGAATGAATTAGCTAACGTTCAGATTCTATGTTTAGCCGACATGTGTACCAAGAGTTTGTATTGATCATTAATACATGGTAACATGAAGTGCTGAAAAATCTTAACTCTATGTAAAATGTTTATATGCATATATAAGCACTTAAGATTTTATGTAATACAACTGTTTCTATTATTCAACCTTTTAGGGAATATCTAATGTTTTAAATTACTTAAGCAATGAAACAAAATTGACAACTTTAAAAATAAAGACATAGAAAAATAAAAAAAGAAAGAGAATTATCCTGTGGTGTTCTCTCATTAACTAAAAATAAAGGTTTCGGAAAAGCTGTTACTTAGATGTTTATGTGCTATTATATTGGAAAATGACAGATTAAAACTTTGAAAAAGTTGTTCATGAAAATTCTGACTTCAAGTTGCTCATGATCTAAATTTTCTTAGCTCTCATGAAATCTGGTTGTTTAAAATAAATAAATAAATTTTCTTAGGGACCCAACTGCTACTAAGATTTTTTAAATGGTAGCTACTGGCATTTTTTGTTATAGGGCAAATTTCTTTCATCAAATGAAGCTCACACATTCACTCAAGAAGTTCTTAAGAAACTGTTGAAATGAGAAAAGTTCCCTTGTCCCCCTTGCAGGGCATGCGATGGGGGTGTGGCTCACTTCTTAGGTGACCCACTGCTCAAACTTCTAGAGGAGAGCATACAGATGGGCAGGCTGTGGGGTTCTGACCCCATGGCAGCGTCTTGAGGCCTCAGTGGGTATGTGTTATCATGTACTCTATTAGTTTAGCATCTGCAGGTGGCTTGTATATATCAGATCAATTAGACCCCCTGCCTTATCACAAGGACAGAGGGCTTTTCTGTATCCCAGGGTTTCTTGCCTTGGTATACCAGAAGAATTGAATCACATGTGGGCTTGGAGAATGAGTGCAAGCTTTTGTTGAGTGGAAAAAGCTCTCAGGAAATGGGGGAGCCAGAAAGGAAATGAAGCAGGAACGTGGTTTTCCCCTGGAGTTGGGCTGTTCAGCTGCCAGGGGTCTCCTCCCACTGCCCCGGCCAAACTCTGCAGAATTCACTGATCAATGGCCTGCTGGCCTGCTGGCTTCTGTCAGTGTGCCTTTACGCAGGTGCATTCCTATCGAAGTCCAGCCACTTGTGTCTTTTTCCACTTGTGTGCTTCTCTCAACATCCAGCTGCTTATATGCATGCACGCTAGAGTCTCAGGCTTTTTATAGGCAAGGGATGGGGGTGTGGTGGGCCAGGGTGGTCTTGGGAATTGCAACATGTGGACACAAAACAGAAATGTCTGTCCTCACCTAGGTCCATGGGGACAGGCCTGGGAGTAGAGCCCTAGTCAGGGACCACGCCCTCCTCTACCTAATACTTCCCTGCCCCCTCCCATATCACTATTCCTCAATTAATTAGGAAGTATGCATTTTTTAAAGTTATAAAATATCTATGTGTCTTCCAGCATTACTCGATAGGAAATTCCAATAGAGAAGTAAAGTTACTTCTCCAAGGTCAACACAGTTAGTAAGTACAAAGCCTTCATCACCAGAGTTGTGGTGGAGAGCTCTTTGCACTATGTATAATCTAAACACAAAACCGACAATTTACTTTTCAGTGTACATTGTTCATTGAATGTCACTATGTTGTCAATTACTGACTTCCTACCACATGTGACAATTACAAGTGCTTCTGCCCTCTCTGCCCTGAGTACCAGGTTGCTCTCATCTCTGGGCACCAAGGTGGGGCAAGACAGAGTTGACAGAGTCGCGAATGGAAACAGGAAGATTTGGCATCTGAATCTCAAAAACTCTTGATTAAAACCTCTTTAGATACAGAGATTTGATAACTTCTTAAAGTGAAGTTTGTTTTGCTCATGGCAACCATACCTACCAGCTGATCAATTCTGTTTCCTTTTCAAGGAAAAATATGTGTCCTGCATCAGCCAGGATTCATGAACTAAAGGACTCACCAAGTAGAACTCTCTACTTTTAAAACTGAGGAACCAAAGCCAAAAAAGAGGATGTAACCTAGATTTAGTTATCATTACTTATTGTTTTAAAGGAGGGACAATCAAATTAATGAAGGCACTTAAAAATACGTTGCATTCTTATTAAATACATTTTGTAGGACTTATGCCTGATGATCATGAACATCAAATCTGACTTCCCTGTTGAGCAAAATGAGCTATAATCAAGTAGAATGAATTGCACTGCTATTATCCCTTCTTGTTGATTTGCATTAGCACATGGTAACTGAGCTGAAATGGGCTTTGTTTGCTTAGCTCTTCTCCTAAGGAGAACACCGTGCCATTTACTCTGAGTTTGTACTGGGTTTCTGTCTACTAACTGCTTATATTGACCTTACTTTAATAAAGAGTTCTATCTCATTCCTTAATACAGCACGTGCCAATGGGAAACACATACCATATGCTTAGCTTTGTTCTATAGCAGAGTTTCTTAACCTCAGCTCACTGGCATTTTGGGCAAGATAAGTCTTCTTCCCATGGAGGGAGGGGTGCGCTGTCCTGTGCATTTTTAAATATAGTTTTTGAAAGTTTTAATTGACATCCAATTATTATATATATTTATGGGGCACAATGTAGTGTTTTGAAATAAGTATACATTGTTTAATGATCCAATCAGGATAATTAGCATATCCATCACCTCAAATATTTATCATTTACTTGTGGGGAACATACAGAAGCCTCTGTGGCAGCTACTTTGAGATGTACGATGCCTTACTGTTGACTGTAGTTGCCATACTGTGCAACGGGACGCCAGCACTTCCTCCTTCCTCATCGTAAGTTTGTACCCATCGACCCTCCACTCCCCATCTCCCTATTCCTATAACTTACCTTGTTCTATTCCCTTCTTTTACAAGATTAACTTTAGATTTCATGTATGAAAACATGACATTTGAGGGGTTAATATTCATAGTACATAAGGAACTCAAATCAACAGCAAAACAAATAAAAAAAAAACTTTAAAAAAGACATACAAATGGACCGCAGGTATATGAAAACATTCTCAGCATCACTAATCATCAGAGAGATGCAAACCCAAACCACAACGAGGTATCACCTACTTCAATTAGAATGGCTATTATCAGAAAGACCTAAGATAATGAGTGTTGCTGAGGATGTGGAGAAAGGGAACCCTTACACACTGTGGGTGGGAATATAAATTAGTACAGCCGTTATGGAAAAAAGTGTAGAGGTTCCTCAAAAAACCAAAAGTGGACCTATCATTGATCCAGTACTTTCACTACTGAGTACGTGTGCAAAGGAGTTGCCCTGTGTGTTTTAAGGTATTTAGCAGTATCCCTGGCCTCTACCCACCAGATGTCAGTACCATCCACCCTCTCACTCCCAGTTATGACAACCAAGAATGTCTCCAGGTATTACCAAATGTCCCCACAAGGTCAAAAATGGCCCCAGTTGAGAACCACTGTTCTACATAGAGCAGGGATTCTTGAATTATTGTAAAACCACAGAAAGAGTGCTTTTAAGTTGTTTGAAATCTTATGTTATTAGAATCTATGACAGCCTTTTAAAATTTAGTGATACATAATATTTGTACATACTTATGGAGGGCATGTGATGTTTTTAAGCAAGGCAAACAAAGGCCATTTAGGCTCAGTTCTCATGTGCTAACTCAAATACGATTATCTGCAGTTCCTTATATACACACCATGTATCTTTTCATCCACTATCATGTTAGTGTTTGTGTTTTATTTCCTCCTCAAGAACCTATAAAATATTTAATGCATTTAAATGGTTGACAGCAATCTTTGATTTTGAAATACTTTCATGAAAAGGATATTTTCTGCTGATAATGGCATTGCATTTACTCCTGCTCCTCTTAATCGACTTGCTGTAATTATTATGGAGAATTATTTTCTCTTGAAGAAAGATGGTATTTAAAGTAAAGTAGAGCTACTGACCTCGGTGCCTCTAGAATGGGGGCAAGTAAGTGTACCACCAAATTCAACTGGAAGTTTGTAGTTTTATGGCTCTGAGAATTTATTCCAGGAGAAATTTATTCCACCATTGCAAGCTAATCTACTTCACATATAATTTATGGCAAATGAATAATGTCATTATGGAAACGTATTCATTTAGAGTAGTTAAATGCCTTCTAATAGATGCAAGATCTGAAATAATATAAATATATGCTTATATTAGGAGGCAGGGGCTACAAATTTTAAAGTCTAGAATGACACAAGAAGGAAGGTCATGTGTTTTATGATCTGATTTAAACTCCCTAGTGATTCAGGTCAACCTAGAACCAATAATCAACAGGGTATTTTATATGTATATAAAATATACATACATCTTGTATGTATATGTACAGATTAAGAGAGAGAGAGAGACTTACTTTAAGGAATTGGCCCACATAATTGTAAGGCTGGCCCATCCGTGATCTACAGGGCAGAGCAAGAGGCTGGAAGCTCAAGAAGGATTTCTATTTTTATATTACAGTCTTGAGTCAGAATTTCTCCTCTGGGTGTCTTAGTCTATTTGGGCTGTCCTAGCAAAAACTGTAAACCTGGTGACTTGTAAACAACAGAAATCTCTTTCTCACAGTACTAGAGTCTGAGAAGTCCAAGAACAAGGCACCAGCAGATCCAGTATCTGACGAGGACCCACTGCCCGGGTTCATAGACAGCGCCTTCTTGCTTTATCCTCAGATGACCAAAGAGGCAGGGGATCTGTCTCAGCTGTCTTTTAAGAGGGCACAATACCATTCATGAGGGCTCTCAAATCCCCACCTCCTAATACCATCACCTTGTGGGTAAGAATTTCAACACACAAATTTTGGGCAGATACAATCATTCAGACCATAGCACCAATATTTTTTTTTCATAAGGTTCTCAACTGACTGGATTAGATGTTAACTGTATCTACGATAACATCAACGTCGTAGATGTTAACCATATCTACAAAATACCTTCATAGCAATACCTCGATTAGGGTTTGAGGAAATAACTGGGTATTAAAGCCAAACTCACACATAACACTCACCATCATGTATTTACACGTACCTAGGAGAAGTCAAATAAAGGGCTATCTGGACTTTTTCTTAAATTACCAGATTCATAAATACAGTCACGTACCATATAATGACATTTCAGTCAACACTGGACTACATATATGGCAACAGTCATGTAAGATTACTATATTTTATTGAACCACTTTTATGCTTGGGTATGTTTAGATATGAAGTACTTAACATTGTGATCCAGTTGCCTACAATATTTATGCAGTAACATGCTGTGTGGTCTAGTAGCCTAGGAGCAGTAGGCTACACAACAAAGCCTAGGTGTGTAGTAGGTTATGCCATCAAGGTTTGTATAAGCACACTCTACGATGTTTGCACGATGATGAAATTGCCTAATGACATACTTATCAGAACATATCCCGTTGTTAAGCCATGCACAGTTGTATCCTATAATTCAACAAAGTAGAAGTTTAAGGTTTTAGGTGATCAGTATATGTATATAAAGGCAAACTGCACTGAAAATACGTGCAGATGGCCTGCCAGGGCCTTTGACGGACTGGCTGCCACATGTCAGCAGATGACTGGGCTTGTGCCTCACACAGCAAGACAGGACATATCTCAAACCTTCACGGTCTCTTGCAAATGGTCAGGACTCCAGGGTCTGTTAGAATGCACACACAGATTCCTATTGAATTGGAATATCAGCTCTTCACTCTGTGTTTAGGAATACACAGCATCGAGGTTCTGTGTACCCTCCTTGGTCCCCTGTGTCCCTGGACCCAAGGTGTGCCCATCCTCTGCATTAAGCACCCATGTTTTTGTGAACCAAGAGTCTGCAGAGGCCAGAAAAGCATGGGACCCAGAGGTTGGCACTTGGGCTGAAACTCACATGCAGAGCCATGCACAGGGCCAAACAGGTGATTAAAAATGAGAGCACTGGGCCAGACCCAGGCTGAACCCTGGAACAGGCAGAAGCAAATTTCCAGCAATGAGAGTTTGCCAGGGACAGAGAGCTGTCACTTTCCTCCTGCCACCTCAAGAGTCAAGCCCAGGGAGAGCTAAGATCTCAATGCCCACAGCAGCACTCCAGAACTACATCCCAAAGAGGGGTGCAGAGAGGAAGCACTTTGCTTTTCATAGGTCCTGTTTGTGTGTTCTTATTACATTCACTGTCCTGTTTTCATGATTTTATTGCAGTTCCAGGTAGAATGGGCTAATGCATATTAAGACCAAAAACAGAATGTTAAATGGCATCATAGAAATATGACAATAGGAGAGCTTAGATGTTATCTGAATCAACTTTGTGTGAAAACTGAGAAAATGAGACCCTAACAGTGTTACATGGCAGCCTCCAAAGGCAAGCTTTGGGTTTCAGAAGAAAATTGTGTGTGTGTGTGTGTGTGTGTGTGTGTGTGTGTGTCTACAGAGAGAGTATATAAGGTGAATATGTACATTTGCATTTATATATAAACATATAAATACATATATAGAAATATATAAGGTATATATATACACACCTATAAAGTGTATGTGTGTGTATATGTGTGTGCATATGTATGTATATACATATATATGTATATATATGTACATTCGTATTTATATGTAAATATATAAGGTACATATATACACACATAAGATGTATGGTGTATATATGTGTGTGCGTGTTTATGTAAATACGTATATATACACACACAGAGTAAGGTGTATATATACATATGTGAATAAGGCATATATGTGTATGTGTATATATAATATATGTATATATTCAGAGAGAGCATATAAGGTGAATATATATGTATATATATAAACATAAGGTATATATGTGTGTGTATATTTATATATAAGGAGTGTGTGTGTATCTGGATTTGTTACTGTCTGAAGGTAAAACAAGATCTGGATTTGAAACACAATAGTGTATATGAACATTAGCAGAAAAAGCCTACTGAATTTCTCCCACACCGGGGCACTACAGAGTCCTTCCCTTCTGGAATGTTCTCCCTGGCACTTGTGCTTCTTTCCTTTCTGACCTCTGCCTAGTCGCAGATAGAGATAGATTTTGACAGAACTGGAAGAGTTGTTCTATTTCCATGGCAACGTCAATTCACATTCTGCAGGTACGCTGGCTGCCACTGCCTAAATGAAGGCTCCTGAAGGCTCTGTGTGTTGCTGTGCCTGGCCAAAAATAACTTGGCATGCCACCGTTCCTCACAGCCCCATGGAGAGAGGCATTAAACTGACTGGATGCCAACTGTCAACTCTGTTCCCGTCTTCCTGCTAAAGAGGAAGAAACAGGAACTGCCAATGTTTGGGGGAGGGAGACCAGCGAGGCGGCCACATTGTTTCCATGGTCTGAGAAATACCGCCTTTCCTCTGTTGAGTGGAACATGAAATACATTCTAACTTGTTCACCCCAGGGGCACCCGATAATTTGTATTTCAGCAGAAGTATTATAATTACATAGTTTAGAGTTAGAATTAATTAGCATTTGGGGAAGTAGTGATAAAACCAAGCAGTTATTAAAAAATTAATTTTAATAGAGGTCAGTTTGGAGAGAGTACTTGGTTTTCTTTTGAAAGACTTGTGTGTGTGTATGGTGGGGGAGATAAAAGAATACAATTATTAAATGATCCTTTAATCAACTAAAATGTGAACCACCTTATCATTAGATGCTACCACTGAATGCTAAAATCCAAATCAGTGGCACAGATGCAGAGGATATTTCAAAAGAAGTCAAGAGTTAGGTGAATCTTTGAGGGTTATCTATGAAGAAGAGCCTTTAAAAAGTATATCATGTTCCTAAAACCATGGGTCATAGCAACCTTCTTGATATTAAATATCATCAAGAATGGTTTTATATATTATACTAGATACATGAGATACTTTTTAATAATTAAATATTGCTTGAAGAATAATTTTTGAAATCAGGAAACACTGCCTATGAGCGTGGTGAGTGTCAAGCTCTCCTGGGAGGGCTCGCGCACCTGGGAATAAAGTCGAATCTTTGCCCTCATGAAGCTTTTACTTTGTTTTGAGTGAGGAGTTAGAAAAGACTGTTTGTAATTTTAAAAAGTATTTTCACCTTCAATTGGAGTTATACAACACTCCTCTAAGTTCTTAAAATGAAAGACTGTCAAAGTTAAATTTTAATTTTTTTCTGAAACTGATCATGGTTCTCTAGTTATACAAGAGACTGTCATGTTCTCAGAAAGTAATGTTGAAACATTTGGGGAGAAAGAGACATCGAGTATGCAACATACTCTCCAGTTGTTCAGCAACAACGATAACTGTTTTCATTAGAGTGAGAAAAAGGGAAAGCAATGGAGAAAATGAGGTAACTAGTTACCAAGTGGTGAGTGGAAGTGGAAGGTCGGCTGCAGGTTATTGTACTATTCTTGTAACTGTTCCTTGGTTTGTTTATGTTTATCTCAAAACAAGTTAAAGTAGTCTATAGCTTTAGGCGAAAACTCTTTTTTTAAGAAAAAGGGGCAGTGTGAATACTTATTTTTACTTTTTCTTAAAGATATGAATTCCCGGTCTTTTTGAAAATCTAGAACATCAACACTTATAAGTTTATACTTCTTTAGTTTCCAGATTATAGTAGAAAGTATCCTAGTACTTTTTTGAAACAAGAAGTAGCCTTCACCGACGTACAAATATTTTTAAGCAGTGCTATCTTCTAAGCAATATTTTCTTAACTTTGCTTCTAAAAATCTGAAAAATGTCCTTTTGTCAAAGTCTATAGACTGCATTAGTTAAATTTTTCCTTTTCCTTTGAAGACAACAGCCTTGCTGCAGTTTGGGGACAGAATGATCAGCTGACCCACTCCACATCAAAGTTGTTCCCTTTTAAGAGCTCATTGGAGAAGAATATGTGGGATTTGATAAGCTCTGCTGATAGTTTAATAATTATGAATATTTAACACACATTATACATTTACCCCACATTTACTAGTACAAGAGCAAAAATAAGGAATGAAAGGAAATTGTTCTGCAGAGTCCATTGGTGTATACCATTATCATAACCCATAAAGAAAAAAAAATATTTCATAAAGGAGCATTAGTTTTTTCATCTTATTGACACCATTAGATGCTACTGCAGAACATCAGAATATGCAGTGGTGCCACCTGAGTTGTCTGTCTGCCGTTTATGGGAATCTCTCTCCATTTTATGCAGTATCAAAAAGGAAAACAAAGAATCAAAAATGCCAGGGTTTATTTTAAATTAGGAGATACGCTCTGATTTTCTGGTGTGTTAAGTTGAAGCCTGGAGCATTTTTCTTGTTAATCCACTGTGAGTTTCTAACAATGAGCCCTGTTTTAAGAGGAAAAAGGGTGCTGTAGTCCAATTAGTAAGACGGCCTTGTTCATTTTCCTCGGGCTGATGAAGCATTGCATGGCTCCCTGGCTCAGCAAAAACAGGGTGGGAAAAAGCTGATCCAGGAATGGTAAATTGAGCATGCAGGGCTCTGCAACCACTTTCCTGTATTTCTTTGGGGACAAGAAGTAGGGTTCCCCATACTTGTCCAGTTTTCTTTGCACTTGCCACTCTTTCTCTTGAATTATTTTGGGAGGCTACTTTCATTTTGGCACATTTTTGAAGAAAAATGTGTGCCTCCAAGTTCATACCCAGGTCGTCTGTCCTTGATTACACAAATGGCCTTGGAGTTTTCTTATGAATTCTGTATGCAGTCTCTCACTGCATGGCTTACCTAGCAGTTTTGAGAGCAAAGCCTTGAAAATGAATGAAGTGCCTTTGTATTTTCTGTTCCAATCTGTGATCTGGCGCGTGGAGGCTGTTTTGATTATTCTTGACTGCACTTACATTTTGTTGTTGCTGTTACAGTTTCTTATTTTTAAATTCTATCTCTGATAGGTTATTTTTCTTTTATTCTGTGCATCTGTTCAACACCCATATTGACATATTTCGGATATTTGTCCTCCAAATCTCATGTTGAAATTTGGCCCCTAATGTTAAAGGTGGGACCTAGTGGAAGGTGTTTGGGTCATGGGGACAGATCCCTCATGAATAGCTTGGTGCTGTCTCTGTGATAATGAGTGAGTTCTTCTTCTATTAGTTTATGCAAGAGCTGGCTGTTTAAGACAGCCTGCCACTTTCCCCCAGTCACTCTCGATCCTTCTCTCATCAGATGACTCACCTGCTCCCCCTTCACCTTCCACCAAGATTCCAAGCTCCCTGAGGCCCTCGCCAGAAGCCAGTGTTGGCACCATGCTTCTTGTACAAACTGCAGAACCAAAAGCCAAATTCATCTTTTCTTTATAAATTGCCCAGCCTCATGTCTTCCCTTATAGCAGCACAAAACAGACTAAGACATATATGTGTAGTTTTGTTCTTAGATCTTTTTGTTGTTGGTCTCAAGAGAGACTTTCCTTTCTTTTTTTCTTTTCTCAATGTCTCCTCGTTTACAATACAGATCAGGCACAGGACCTGGGCCGAGGTATGTACGGGGTAGGTAGGTTAATTTCTCTCCTCTTTCTATGCAGTCAGTGTAAGAACACAGCCTGTGGTAAGCACCAGGAGGCCTGGATTTTGTTCTCTAAACCACTGTGGTTTCTGCCTGCTGATGAAAACACTTTGCACTTATTTTTGGGTGGTAATTACTTTCCTATCTTAACATAAGATACTCAAAGCACCCAGATTTGTGTCCAGGGCAAATGACCACATGTGACCTGAGGGGAGAGCCATCCTTGTCTCCTGCTTTGGTCCGTGTCATGTGTTCTAAATTGTGCTTCTCCGCACAGGATGAAATTCAGTAGTATTCCCAGCAGAGAGAAGACAAAAGGGGAAGGCGAGCTGAGTTCCTAGGTAACAGCAAAGGACAGAAGGATTCCTGGAAGACAAACAGCAGGAATGAGAAGGAAAATGGAAGGGATCCTCAGAAAAAGGCAGAAAATTGGAGCCCCAAGAATGCACCCATCAAGCCTTGTTACAAACAGTGGAGGGAAGTGGCAAGCATTGAAGCTGAGAATTTTCCATGGTCCCTTCCCTTCCCTACAGTTCTGGGAGTGGCCACTAAGGATGCAGTTGTGCTGTTAATGGGTCTAAGAAGAGGCCTTGCCTAGGTGACAACAGGGAGATTAGAGCACCGTTACTTTTATGGCATACAGTAGTATAAATTCACTACGATAACTTCACTGAGCAAAGGTACAAATCAGCATAAGGACGACGATTTCTATTTATTGACTAATCAAATAGTCAGAAATCAATACTTTCCTAAGAATATTCTGACCTCTACTGGCCCTTGGCAATAGATGGAGACAGAAGAAATGTGAAGATGGCCTCCCCCTCCTTCTCCTCTCCCACTTCTCCTACAGGCTTTGAGGATCACTAAGTTTCACTCCTTCATTAACACATCTCTGACATTTTAGAGTCCAGAACATCACAAGATACCCATAATTTCTAGCTGGGCGTGGTGGCTCATGCCTGTAATCCCAGCAGTTTGGGAGGCCAAGGCGGACAGATCACCTGAGGTCAGGAGTTTGAGGTCAGCCTTCCAACCTGGAGAAACTCCATCTCTACTAAAAACACAAAAATTAGCCAGGCGTGGTGGTGGGCTCCTGTGATCCCAGCTACTCAGGAGGCTGAGGCAGGAGAATCACTTGAACCTAAAAGGTGGAGGTTGCAGTGAGCCGAGATGGCACCACTGCACTTCTTCCTGGGTAAAACTCCATCTCAAAAAAGAAAAAAAGCTACTCATAATTTTCAATGATGTGAAATAATGGAGATAAGATTTAGCAGGAGAACAACAAACCTACCTGTCTCCTTGCTATTGTATCCCCAGTGTGCGGTGGCGTGACTTCCCAGAGGAGGTGTGAAGTCAGTGTTTGTGGAGTAACAGATATGAAAGAAAATAGACTCAGTTACTTTTGTGAGTAAGAAAGAACAGGGTTCACTCAGGATATAATGGACAAGGGAATTTCTTCTTATGTGTAATCACTGAATCATGTATAATTGGAAGGGGAAGATCACTGCTATGTCAATTTCCCCCTGCAAACACACAAACTCTTCTTGCAAAACCGTGTAACCTATCTCCCCTACCTTCTCACTAGAGAAAGCTTTTTGCATGCGAGTGTTTTCCTCAGAAGCAAAACCTCAAATCGGATACTTTTTGCAGGTTGCTGAAAGAGTGATTTATGTATAGGCAGAGGTGCAAAGGGATTATTTTATTGGACATGAAGGATTCTAATTTTATTCTATAAAGAATTGTAAAATTTGTAGACTCATGTGATATTAGAACCCAAAACAACATTAGTGATTCTAGTCTCATCTTTTCCGTGTTTTTAGTTGAGGAAACCTTTACTTTGGAGAAATGGTGGTTACTCAACCACAATCAAATTCATTTTGAATATTTTTGTCATTGAGTAACACACATTAAATTTATAACTTTTTTTTCAATAGGAGCTGTGATATTGTTACTCTAATCAAGAAATTAGTGCAATAACTTACATTAAGCTGAATGTCTTATATTTTAAATTTTATCTATATGTGAATATATTTTTAATGTAACTTTTTTTTATCAGCCCTGTTAACTTGAGGGCTGTGGGAAAATTCCTATTTCTTTATCTATAAAATAATGACAGTATCATATCTGTTCTGCTCTCCTCTTTCTTCAAGAGTATCTGAGAAAATGTGAAAGCACTTTATGAACTATAAAGCAATATACCATGAATACCATGAAGAGAATTAAACAAATGATTGTAATGTTGTTATTCTCCCAAATAAATCCAGCCTTAACTATTAACACATATGTGAACAATCCAAAAACAAGTCTGATACATTTTTAAAGGTCAAGAATTTTATGGAATTTTTAAACTATAAAACAAACATGACATGATTTTCTCAAACATAAATTTCTTGCTTTTATCCTTATATATAAATAAGCACAATAATGATAACCTATGGGCCAGCTCTGGCAGACTTCCAAATTAACCCATCTGGCAGAGGTCTTGTGTTTCATGACAACATCCAGTCCCTGGGTAGAGTCTTATCAGGAGTTCCTCAAATTGTTGACATATTGCTTAATATGTAACTTACAGGCTCTGAAAAGGATGCTGATTTGTTTCAGAATCAGGAAGTCTGCCTAATTGTCTAACACACAGACACTTTAACCTGTATGTTGCAATCTGTAGGCAATGATTATAACTTCTGTAATGTACCCTCCAATGAAAAAGGGCAGCTCTGGTGTGAGGAGTCCCCTTCCTTCTAAACTTTCTTATAAAGGCCTTCCAATTAGTAGCTGACGATGGAACACACCCAACTTTTGTTGACTTCGTGGGTCAATCCTCACATTTAGTTTCCAAAAAACATTTGTCAGTCGTCACATTTGATTTCCGATAAATGTTTATCAAACCTCAACAGTCTTAATTTTGGTCAACAATACTAACATTTTTAGCAACTTGTTATTTAAAAATTGATATATATTCCTAAAGGAGGACTTATTACAAGGTAACAACCAGTCATACCTAAAATACCACTAGAATATTCCTTATAAAAATACTATCTCTGTTGAATTAATTCTCCGTTCAATTTGACAGTCTTCTTTGGGAAGCATAGCCTATATAAAGTTTATTTCTATATTGGACCTGGCTATACTCATTAGTGATTTCATAGTGCTTTCTTTGCTATTTATTTTAGAGTGCTTTAAGGTGGGAATTTTAGATTCTTTTAGAGAAAAATTGAGGTATTTCTTATAAAGTCTGCTTTCTGTTCTAGCTTTGTTTGGCTTCAGAATGCATGTATAAAATTTTTATAACTTCACAGAGTATGATGGCATTGTGCTTGGGACTCATTCCTGTTTTTTAATGTGATTCCACATGAGTTCTTTCGTAGATATTGTACGACATTTTGCTAGCTAGTGGCCACTGTGTGTGAAATGCTGCTTATCGACTGAGCCCATGTCTGTGTCTGGTTTTCCTCCTCATTCTGAACCCACTGCTTATTGGCATTTACCGTTGGGGTGAATGTACACAGGCCTTTTGGGAAACCAGGCTCAGGCCCCAGGCACTGAGTGAAAGGAACAAAGGGGAGATGCCATCCTCTCACCCACCTACCCCCAGTGAAAAATAGAAAACCAAATCTCCTTAGGCTGCTTGTCAAGGGTCTACCAGTTATTCCTTCAGAGTAAAAGAGAAGAGTCTTCTTCCAAGACCCTTTGCTAATCAATATATGACTGGGAAAGGGTAGAGGGGTTTGACATCTTGGGTTTTAGGGTTCACTGCCAGGACTCCTTTTGAATTCTACTCTGCGTTTTATTTTCTTGGAATCTATGGCTGCCAATGACTGTGCTTCTGGAAACTGAGGGCCTGATGAAAGTTCTCTCTTTTCCTATGTAACAAGTGACATTCAGGACTGACATCAACTTCCAAAAATATGCAGAATTTTAGAGAAAAATAAATAACTCTTCAATGAGGACAAGTTGCAATCTTATGCAAAGACGAAGTAACGACGACTTTGTGTTTTAGGTATTAGAGAGCTCACCCGTGTTCAGGCCATTTTACCACATTTTAAATTTTTTAATTTACCATAGAAATGTAGCGTTTTGCCATTATTCTTTCTATCAAAATGTTGTTTTTCTGGCTGGACACAATGGCTCATGCATGTAATGCCAGAATTCTGGGAGGCTGAGGCAGGAGGATTACCTGAGGCCAGAAGTTTGAGATCAACATGGGCAACATAAAGAGACTTTGTCTCTACAAAAAAGCTAAAAAAAGAAAAAAATTAGCCAGTTGTGGTGGTTTGTACCTGTGGTCTGAGCCACTCATGAGGCTGCGGCACGTGGTTCCCTTGAGCCCAGGAGTTTGAGGCTACTGTGAGCTATGACTGCACCACTGCATTCTAGTCTGGTTGACATGGCAAGACTCTGTCTTTGAATAATAATAATAATGATAATGACAACAATAATAATTTTAAAATGTTGTTTTTCTGCATGTTTAAATGCCAAACTACTTAGTTAACTTTTTAATTTCATTTAAATTAACCTATGCTTGGGATCTTTTTACCATTGCCAATTTGCATTTGAAATACATAATTGAGTTATTCTAATAATCCAAAACAGACTTTTGAGATCTTTTACCTTCTCTTTTTGATTTATAAATAGCATATTAATTCCCGTGTAAAGTGCGGATGCAGTATGGCTGTCAGCATGTTCCATTTTAGCAATTTCATTATTGATTTATTTCTTTTCTAAAAGTTACAAAAGCAATGGTTATTTGCTTTCACAAATAGAAGTGACTCAGACTGGTAAATACTCATAGTTCATGGTTTCTTCCCTGCCTGACAGTGTGAGTCAGAAATTAAATAAATCAATGATGACATTCCTAGAATTGAATCTGCTGGGACCTCCACTGCATCCACACTCTATACCCTCTCTACAACCAGATTAAGCAGACTCTCTCCATGTAGGGTCGTTCTACTTTAGGAAAATAGAAGTGACTCAACTCTATCCATTTTTCCACAGGTACATTTAGCAAATACCAGTGATTTTGGTTACAAAGGTCCAGGGATTGGTGCTCTTGGAGAGCAGTTCAGGAAAAGGGCCTGTGTGCAGGAGTGGAGGGGCAACAGAGAAAACTGTTCTGTAATAGTCCGTCCGGAGGGTAGTTCCAACAGTCTCCTGTGAATGCAAGTTATTTTTATTTATTCATTTTTATTTGAGTTCTTGCTCTGCTCTGTCACCCAGGCTATAGTGCAGTGGCACCATCACTGCAGCCTCCACCTTCCAGGCTCAAGAGATCCTCCTGCCCAGTCTCCTGAGTAGCTGGGACTACAGGTGCACAACACCATGCCCAGCTAACTTGTATTTTCTGTAGAGAGGAGGTTTCACAATGTTGCCCAGGCTGGTCTCAAACTGCTGAGCTCAAGTGATCTGCCCCACTCAGTCTTCCAAAGTGCTGAGATTACAGGGTGAGTCACCACATCCAGCTGTAAATGCAAGTTATATTCACAAATGTAAGACGGACATTAAAGTAGGTAATTTGCCTGCTATAGAAATACAGCAGTGTATATGTAAAGATGTGAATGCTGTTTTTTACTCATAAGACAAATGGAAGAACTATATACTTTAATGATGCATAGGACTATTTTCTGAAATCTGCTACTGATGTTGAATAGTCGAGGCTGTTATTTTAACATAGGAAGTCAGTCTATTTCCAATCAAAGTGTAACTTCTCTGATAATATGTTTTGGATTTGTGATTAATGTTTCAGTAATAATAGGGCAAAATACTTTTTCCTCTTTTGATTACTACTAGACTAATATTTTTTATATTATATTTAGAGTTGATATTTTGGTAACACAACAAGACAAAATATATCTTTTTCCCTTTATAACAACCAATCTGATATTTCCCATGTAACAGTTTTAAAAACGCTTCTCTCTGGATATACCGAGTAATTCCTGAATTCTCCTACCGTAACTTAACCACTGTTACTAGCTCTTTGCTTTAAATAATCTTGACACATAGTTCTCATTCTAGATCCACGTTTTCTTTGGCCATTTATACAAACTTAACGGCGTGGTGTCATGAACGTGAAAGAGCTGCTAACTCTCCTGAATCTGCTGTCATTGGTTATCAAATGCCATTTAAGCACTTTATATTTGAATGAAGCCGATTTTGTTTGAGCCACTTGCTTTATCCAATGAAGCAAGAAGGAGCAAATGAGTGGTAAAAATAAACTTGGCTTGTTTTATTTTTCCTCCGTGAAGTCGGTAGGGCTGGGGCTCCCATTGGTATTTTTCATGTTTATCACAGATGTCCCAGTCAGTAGCAGGTTCTGAGAAATGGCATCTAACCATCAAATTGGAGATTTTATTTGCTAGAATATTCACTCTATATTGCTTATCTCAAAATCAGCTGGGATGAGTGTCGTTACCATCCCCTCACCATGAGTTTGAGATCAGTTGGTAGCTAAGCCTTGCCAATGCTCATTTGTCTTTGAAATTAACAAAGTAGCTTATAAAATGTGTTACATATTTTTGAAATGCAAGCATGAAGTGCATTAGTAACAAAGCTCCTTCAGTAAATCTTTAAGAATCTGGAAAAACGCACAAGTCTGTTCAACAGTATTAGATCCATGTTTCGCTTTGCAGCAGTGACTTTATATCTTGTTTTTTTGTGAATGTGTGGTTCTTTGCATTGCTTCAAACATCTTCTTGAATGAAAATGAGTCAGATAGAGCTACTTTGCTCCTCTCCTGTAGACACACACTTTGATTAATAGAGTTGTTGGTGAAGTGTTAAAAGTCAAGAATGTTGTTATCACCACACGCAGAGGGACTGGATATGGGGAGTGTAGAGGGATTTTAAATGAGAAGCTCTGCATATCACAATCATAGAGCAACTCCCCGAGTGATTTTACATGATGAGCCAAGCTTCCCCAAAGAGCAATTTAATTGGCATATTTGAAGCTAGAAGTTTCTGACAGCTACCCCATACCTTAGCAACAGCTTGTTCTCTTAGTAAGAGTCCCTGTAAACAGGTGGGAAAATTAAGGCACTCTGAATATTTATCAAGTGTACAGTATTCATTATAGTATTTCCTTTTAGAAGTATTCTCTGAAATTCCATAAGGCAGTTTAAGCAAGCCAGCAGCTGTTGTAAAGAGACCGAGAAAGCTCTGACTAATAGACTTCTTCTTAAAATTTACCAGACTTTTTTTTGAATGCTATGAATAAATCATAAGACTTTCACTAGACTTTCCTATTCTTATCAAAAAGCAAATAAACTGGCTAAAAATAACTGGAAGAAATCTTTTAGCATGTAAGAGAATACTCATCTACATGGAATAGCTCTATCCTGTTCTCCTTTGTAAAACTGCAAAAAAAAAAAAAATGTCATTTTCAACTGTGCTGAATCTCTGGCAGTTTTTGAACCCAGCTGCCTATCATGGTTTGGATTTCTCTGTCCTGTGTGAGTGATGGTAGGCTAAATCCACTTCCATTTGTTTTTCTAGCTCATTCTTCTCAAAGTTGTCTCAAGGCTTTCCTATTATTTCCAATTACCTGTGAAATGGACAACCAGGAGGTGGGACACAGTACCACAAGACCAAGTCATTAATAGGATCTTACCTTCCACCTAGTGGGGACCTCTGTCTTCCTTTGAATTTTCTGAGTAACATAGCACCAGAGAACCATACAAACAGCCCTGATTCTAGTCTCAGAGGCAGGAATAACAGTTGGTATGATAGTCAACTTTCACTGTGTCTTATCTGTATCCGATACAAATAAGGGAATAAATACAAATAATAAGATTTTTTTTTCTGATAATAAAATAATGCATGTTTCCACTGGATAGTTTTAAAACTACAAATAGTCACTAAGAAAAAAATAAAATCCTCTTATGGTTTCACCCCCGGAGATAGATAATCAGGGTCTCCATATTGAACAGTTAAAGGGGGTTTACAGGCTCAATTGGAACACAGTGTGGATGGTGGCCCCAGGAGTCAAACAGCTCAGTTCTTAAACATCTGTTAACATCTTGTGTCGTGCGTTGAGTCTTTCACATAGCCTATGTAGTTTTTTGTTGTTGTTCTTTTTTTATTTTGCTTTCTAAAATTAGTTTCATGCCATGCTGATGATTTAAAGCTTGTTTTATCCTGTATATCTGAATGTAATGCCTACTAACCACAATGCTCCACGAGAATTCTGTTCTCAGTGAAAGGTGGACTGCTCTTCCGAGGAAGGGCTGAGGCAGGAAGAAGTGCTCAGACTTAGAGAAGGAGTGGAGAACAGGGAAGGTGGGGCCCGCTCTGCGCCCCCGTGGCCATCACTATTGTTATGACAGGATTCTTGATGCCCACATGGCTGAAGACTCAGCCAACATCCCTTGTACAGACTTGGTGTTATTGAGTGATAAACAAATCCTCTTCCTCCCCTCTCCTCACCCTCCCTCTCCTTCCTCTTTTCTCCTCCCCTCTTCTTTCCTCTTCTCTTTTCTTTCCTTTCCTTCATTGTTCTAAGCCTCAGACTGTTCATTTCTAGAGCTGGCCAGATAGAACACTAAGTCACAGTGCGATATTGTGTCCCATGGGTTTGTTCTACCTGAAATGTTTATGAGCCACTGCTGGGGAGCTCTGGTGCTCTTTTGAAATATCCAATAGTGCCTTCCCTTTGAAAGCCTGGAACAGAGGTTCCACTAGTCAGTGAACCAGCAGCAATGATAAACTACAATGATAACCCATGACCATCAATCCACAATGACAGGAAATCAATGCTCAATTCAGAACTGAATTTTACCACGTCAAATACGGTTCCAAGTTGCACAATGAAGGTACTACTATCCAACTAAAACTAAAACCAAAATCAAATCCAACAAATAAATGAAAATCAAAGCCAGATCTTAATCTTTGTGGTTTGAGAAATCCGGAGAAAATAGGACCCTGGGTAAGCCCCTCAGTGAAAGAGACTCATGTCAATGACTTAAAGATTTGTGTTCCAGATCTTCAGTGTACTTTCGTTTGAGAGTTCTTGTAGCTAACTGAGGTAGGTAACACACTGAAAGTCAGCAGACGTGCAGAGTGAAGTCGGTTTGATAGCTCCTTGAGAGCACTGGCATCTGCTCACTTGCTCATTCTAGCCACAACAGTCGGTGGGAGAAACACGTGCTAGTCTTATTGTAAGTGCATGTTAATAACATTTTCTCTGATAATGCAGGAAAGCTGAAGACAGAAGTGACTAGAGTTTATTTTTCAAAGATAACTTTTCTAGTCTGGTCAGATGCATCCGTAAGAGAGGAGATAAACGGTGTAGGCTGATACTAATCCAGTACTGATTTCCTCTTGGTCAAGCATATTAGGCGGTGAGAGAATGCAGGGCAACGCTGGAAGACTTGAAATATGGGAGCCTCAGCTCCGAGGTGGGTGGAGTGCTCTTTGAATTTAACTCTGCGACCCATCAGCAGTGTGGCCTTTGGCAAATCACTCTCTGAAACATGGTTTCTTCTTCCGTAAAAATAGCATAAAAGATCTTCCTGTTGTGTAACGTTGTTGGGAAGTAGGACTTAAAGAGAATATTTGCAAGTGACTTTGTGGCAGATGTTTCCTAAAGGAATGCTCTGGTTCTGGTTGTCAGCATCACTGTCGCAAATCAGAGGTTCTTAACCTGCTGTGTGCCTTTGAGGTCTTTGGCGAACTCATGGAGCCCATGGAACTGTCCTCAGGATAGTTTTTTGTTAAATGAAAAAAATTATAAATGACATTAAAAAGGAAATCATTTAGCAAATTATTATTAACATATATGTTAGGCAGAATTATGACTCCTAATAAATGCCCATGTCCTGGTTGCCTAGTCACAGAACTACCAGAAGCTGGGAGAAAAGTTTGGGTTAGATCTTTCTCTAGCATCTATAAAGAAAGCAAGTCCTGGCAGATGCCTTGGTCTCAGAATCCTAGCCCCAGACCTGTTGTTCAAACCACCGTTTCCAGTGTCTTGTTATGGCATCCCTGGTAACTAATGCCACCCTTTCACATGCTCCAACCAATTCACCCCCAGGCACTTATCCAGTTCAGACACTGGGCATGTTATCTTATGTAAAGCATGTGAGACATGGCTGCCTGGTTCTACAGATCATTCTAACATCTTTATGAGTCATTTAACTTGTCTGGGCCCTAAGCTTTATTCACCTGCTAATTGAAGAGATGGAGTTTTTCTCAAATCTTTTCATTTATCTGCCCCTAAGCAGAACATAACATAAAACCCTAGAGGGTTTGGGATTTGCCTAACATGACCCATTGCCAGTTTAAACTATCTCTTAAACTTGTGTTGTCTTGAAAAGTCACGTGGATATTTTATCCTTTGACACATTATGTATGTTTAGTTTAATATGAAATAATATTTTAAATGGCCCATTGTTACATGATCTTGAAGTGTTCGTAATATGAACTATATTTACCGGATGAATTCTTAGTCTCTGACACATCATCCCACACCCCAAATACTTGGAACCCGTTTGGGTTCCTGCCAACCTTGTGGTTCCTGCTAGCCCTAACACTGCCCATTCCTAGGACTGCTTGTAGGTAGGTTATATCACAAAGACCACACTGCGTCTCAGTGCACGAGTTCCCCGGAAAACATTGTCCTTGTGGATACCGCAGTGTCCACTTCTGGAATGAGTTAGCATAACATTAAAATACACATGGAAAGAGTTTTGCTGGACTGTATGGAAAATAGAATGTGTCATGAGGGGTACATGTGTCTGTGGGGCATGTCCCAAGCAGGACACTTTGATCTTGGAAAATGTACTTAAGGTATTCTTTCATTTTGTGTAAAAGAACTGATGGCAGTAGGAAAAATGACTTAGATTCTGGATCCTGTGCCACTGCCTTCCCCACTGGAGTAATTCATGATCAAATCACTTAAAACCAGGGACATCATGCACAGCCTCCCAATAGCTGGGAGGAAACAGCTGTCCCTGGAGTTGGGCAGTGCCCTCAGCTTTGCCTAAATCCCTATCAACCCGAGAAGTTTCCTCATCTGTAAAACTGGGAAAATGATCTGTCATAGGTCTACTGTGAAGACTAAATAATATGTAGCAAATATTTCTTATAAATTATAAAATGCCGCAGGGGCATTAGAAATTATTATTTGGTACACTTCTAAGTAGGTCCAAAAGGCGTTGATGGAGCCACTGATGGGACTGATCTACCTTGTGCTTGAGGCCAGTTTGTGTGTGTGTGTGTGTGTTTGTGTGCGTGTGTGCGTGTGTGTGTGTGTTTTACAAGGTCTTGCTCTGCAGCCCAGGCTAGAGTGCAGTGGCATGATCATAGCTTACTCCAGCTTCTGCCTCCCAGGCTTAAGCCTCCCAAGCTCAAGCCATCTTCCTACCTCAGCCTCCTGAGTAGCTGAGACTACAGATACACACCAACCATGCCTGGCTAATTTTTCTGTTTTTTGTAGAGCCAGGATCTCACTATGTTGCCCAGGCTAGTCTTGAACTCCTGGGTTCATGTGATCCTCCTGCCTTGGCCTCCAAAAGTTCTGACATTACAGACACGAGCCACCGCATCCAGCTCAGTTTGGTTTATGATGAACATAAACTATGAGGATGAGACATTGAGAACAAGATACTAAAGGCTTCAATTAATGCAAACATTTTTGTAAAAATAAGAGTAGAAACCATATGACAAGACTGTGGAAGTAGAGTAGCAGGTAGATAAAAGGGTCAACAGATGTCAAATACCCTTTTCAGTGTAGGGAGCAAAGACTAATCGATCGCTTTCAAAAATGCAGTGAGTTTGAATTGTTGGAGAACCAGCAAGACCTCGGTAAAACTCCAAAGGCGCATTATATATTAAGGGTGAAATCAAATGAGCAAAAAGATTGGATGGACTGGCTCCCATCAATGTGGCAGGATACTAGAATTGGATGGTGACGGCACCCAGCTTCAACACAAGTAGATTTTAGCTGTTTTTATTTTTTAAGGAAGGAAAGGAAAGGTCTAGTTTTCTCAATAATATGGAAGTGAACTCCTCAAGTACTAGCCATTTGCAAACCTGGCTGGTGAATACACCATATATATCTGTAGAATAAATCCATAGTGTGACATCACAGGAGGATGAATACACTTATTTTTGGGGCGTCTACTACCCCACATAGCTGGGGACTGTACTGTAAGCACTAGCTATACAACAATAGGCAAAAACCAAAAAGACAAAAGTCGCTGTTCTCATGAAACTTACATTCTATAGCAAGGAAGACAAACAAATAGCTCTGTATTCAAGAGGCAATGATCAATGCCCAGAAGGAAATAAAGCAGGTTAAAGGTCAGAGGATGATGAGGGTGGTGCCAGGTATAGAAGACCGTAGGCTACAAGGGAGTGAGTGGCTAAGGCTGGTGGAAATGGGAGAGAGAAGGAAGAGTTGGTACACAAGC
The DNA here is from genome assembly GCF_030222135.1 of Aotus nancymaae. NCBI lineage: Eukaryota > Metazoa > Chordata > Mammalia > Primates > Aotidae > Aotus > Aotus nancymaae. The sequence goes on along the minus strand of NW_026988435.1, from coordinate 43,276,732 downwards.
TCTGCCATGGTTCAGTGCTTAGAAAAATTGGGACCAGTGAGAAGGTCAGGGTTGCTGGAAGAAAGCAGATAAGAAGGGGAGGAGAGGAAAGATCTGAGACACCAGGCCATGAAAAGTCCTGTGAGGATTCTGGGCTTTCTTTTGAGTGAGATAGGAATCAATTGAGGCGCTGCAAGAAAGTAAACAGGGAGAAGCAGCGAGCATCTCTGCATCTGTACATCCTCCCAGCTCCTCTCTGCTCCACCCAGCCCTGGCTATGGGGACGCCTGCTTCCCTCTCAGCAGCCCCACTCTGCACAAGGTGAGGAATGGTGCTGGCATTTTAAATGCTCGTGTTAACCCATCTGAGATTATCTTTCCCTCATTAAACCCTTAGCATCCTTTGAAGCAGTAGAGCCGCAGTCTTATTTGTTCTTGTATTGGTTTCTACAGATTCATATGCTTATTATCCTTAGAAATATGCTGAAGATTCATAAATCAAGATTCATTTGAGAAATCCATTCTTCCCATTTGCAGACAGAAGGCACATAAGAAAACTTCACAGCCTTGCAACTGAATACTAAGCTTAATGCCTTTAAAAAAATGTATTCTCATGAGAAAAGAGGCAGCTCATGGAGGACCTCAGTGAAATCAGTACATTCTTTGTGGAGACAGTCTTTATGTATCACAATGAATAAAAATAGGGAGCATAACTTTTAAAAGTGGAGGACCCAAGACATAGATTGAAAAGGGGAGCACAGATATGAAACTCACAGGAATAATACCAAATATAACACACCTGAGAAGAAACTCATCATTTCCTCTAGTCCTTTGGGACAAGAGGAATATGTATTTGAAGAATGTATATTTTAATATACAAAGAGTTGGAGTTGTCACATAAAATACAGGATGCCCAGTTCAATTTGAATTCCTGATAAACAATATATAATATTTAGTGTAAGTATATCCCAAATATTGTTTGGGGCATACTTACACTACAAATTATGTATTGTGTAACTAAAATTTAGATTTAAGTGGTGTACTGCATTAGATAAATATGGTAATCCTACTGAGAAGACACTACTAATTCTACCTTTAGCCTGTGTGAAGTAATATTTGCAGTAATGGATATTGTGTGAAATATCTCTGCAAATAACATTCTCTTTGATCTTGCTCTCTTTAAGAAGAGAAACCTTGTGCTACACACCTACCGTATGCCTCTCCAAGCCCACTCTTCCCCTATCTTCACCCTGTTCTGAGCCCCAGGAGCCTGACTTCCTCAATGGGCTCTTGGGTCATGGGCTTCCTACTGGGTTCCACAATGGGAGGCATCATCAGGAGACTACAGGGCAGGAGGGCAGTATTGTTGGAGAGTTGATTTTGTTTCACCTGCTCCTTCCCATTCAGATTGCTCCGAAACTACTCCTGCCTATTAACCCTCCATGCCTAGGGAAGGTAACAGTTTTGAGCTGCCGTTAGCCCCTGGGTACTGCACTGACTTCATAAACTGCCCCTTTATTAGGTTCTTCTCCAATGATTGAGCTTGAAGCTGCCATCTCTTCCCTTTTGGGGCTCTGATATGCTAAAGAATATGATGTAGATATACAAGGTCAAGAGTATAATCTGCACCCACGAAGGGATGAATTAGAAAAAGAAAAGTAAGATTTGGAAAGAAACTGGTTAAGTTGACATTTTGCTGTGCCACTCAATAGTGAGGTCTTGCTGGTAACTTAGTCTCCCTTTTAAAACAGATATTCATTCCTGGAAGGTTTTTGGAAAAATTAATAGAAACAGGAGTCTTAATCCATTTAAAGACATAAAGAAAGAGACTGTAGAAATGAGCAGTTTATTACTAGAATGCCCATATTCCTCATAAAAGAAGACACAAATCCTGTGTTTATAAAATAGATGTATTTAAAGCCCTTTCTTCAGAAAACTTAAAAAACAAAATATTCAGGAAGTATTGGCCAGGCGCAGTGGCTCACACCTATAATCCCAGCACTTTGGGAGGCTAAGGTGGGAGGATCACAAAGTCAGGAGATCGAGACCATCCTGGCTAACAAAGTGAAACCCCATCTCTAGTAAATATGCGAAAACAAACAAACAATTAGCTGGGTATGGTGTCGCATGCCTGTAGTCCCAGCTACTCAGGAGGCTGAGGCAGGAGAATCGCTTGAACCTGGGAGGCGGAGGTTGCATTAAGCCAAGATCGTGCCACTGCACTCCAGCCCAGGCGTTAGAGCGAGATTCCATCTCAAACAAAGAAAAAGAAAGTATTTCATAAATATTTAGGAAAAAGGCAAAAACAAGCGAGTCATGTGTTGTCCTGAGACTATTTTCCTGCAATCTCCCTTCTCCTCCTCTCTCCCAGTGCTGCTGGAGTTTTCTTCCTAAGGAGGGATGCTCAGATCTTCAGCTCCAGCATAGACACTTGAATGACTTCTTTCCATGCATCTAAAACAGTTTCAAAAAATATTTTCTAAATTTAATTGCATTTCTGCTTCTTATATATGGTTTTGAAAAGGGCAAGAGAAAAGTAAAGTTAAATCCCCGAATTATTTTTTAAATTGTCCCCAGAAAACTAATGTGCATGTAGGGTCATGGGTTGCCCCACATAGTAAATGAGACACATGCATTGCTGGTGAGCCCCTTCTTACGTAAGAAGGGCATCTTTCATCTAGAGGCTGGCACAGATTGGAAGGTTCTGGCTGCTGTCATCCTACATGTAGTAGAGTTTTGGTTTGTTGTTTGGTTTTATCTGAGTGTCTGATTAAGGTATTCAAAGAGCAAGAGAGAAACCTGTGAAGAGATGGACTATGCGTCAAAACTGTTCAATCTTGTGGCTAGGATCACTTGTATTGATTGTTGAGCTAGACTCCTCAGTAACTGTCTAGATATTTGACATATTGTGTTTTATTCGATTGTGGTATACAACCACATAAACAGATAGAATAGTAATCTTCTCAATCTTTTATAGTCCGTAAGTATTCATGCACTTATTTCAAAGTAGTCTGTTTCTAGCTTAGGTAAATTTAGATGATTTCATTTAATACTGTGTTAATAATCTGCTTCATTTCCAGTTAATTTTTTCAGGAATTATTACTCATACTACAAGGCATTATTTATAGCTCCAACTCTCTTATATGATAAAGAATGAACTGTGTATTACATTGCTATAATAAGAAATTCTCTTGTGTTTAAATTAATCTCCTCTCTTAGTCAGCATTGGGAAATTCTGTGGATTCTAAAATTCTATTTGAGAATTGTAAGGTTTTATTACTCTCCTTTTATTATGTGCTACATTTTTTCTCTCATATATCTGTCAGTGGTGGGTGTATATATATTTATGTGTACATACACATATATGTATATATTCATGTTTATATAGATGTATGTAAAATAGATGTGCTCATAAATCCTGAACAATGCCAGGCGGCTGTTTTTATAATCTTGCTGGTTTATTTAGAAGTCAGTTTCTACCACATTTCTTCCAGTCCTAGGGAAGTTGTGTCCAAAATGCCCATCTACAGCAGAAAGGGAAGCCCATGTGCCAGCCACTGTTTGGTTCTTTATATGCATTTGTTTAATCCTCACAGCAGTCTTTGCAGAGCAGGTGGGGAGTGTTCCCATTTTTAGATAACCAAACTGAGGCCCACTGAAATACAGTGAGCTCTTTAAGGTTACTCAGCTAGTAACAGTGGGTCATTTTTGCCTTCATGTACAGTAGTAATTCCTCTTGGTAATGAAATGAGGTGTTTCCTGAACTCTCATTTTGAAGCAGGCACTATGCCAAACATTTTAAGCAGCCCAGTGACATGGAGTTATAATTCCCATTTTATAAATGAGGAAAACTGAGACAAAGCGAGCTTATGACCTGTGCAGAATTTGAAACCCAGATCTGTCTAATCTTACTACAAAATCCATGCTCTTAACACTTTACAATGCAACCTACCATGTGCTAGACTTTGAGGAGTGTGTTGGATTACATGGCAAGCATACTCTTCTTTGGAAATCCAGAACTTAGTATTTCACAATTTTAGTGGTTTGAAAGTCCATGTTATCTTGACTGATCCCAACAGAGCTGTTCTCATAGCTGGAAATACAAGTTAGAAATCTGCTTCCATTTAGTGATGCAAAATTCTACAAAGGCAAATGTATGCAGCTGATCTTTATGAAAAGCAATCCCAATTAACTTTATGTTTTAAACTAATTTATTTGTATACTGACAAATAAAGGCATATATATATTTATTGTGTACAACAGGATGTTTTGTTATATGTATACATTGAGGAATGGCTAAATTGAGCTAATCTATATGTTACTAAATATGCTTATTTTTATACTTAGAACATTTCAAATTTACTCTCACGAATTTTGGGGAATACGATATATTGTTATTAATTGCAGTCTCCATGTTGTAGGATAGATCTCTTGATCTAACTGAAATTTTGTCTCCTTTGACCAACAACTCCCCAACTCCCCACCCCTACCCCCAACCCCTGGAAACCACCATTCTGCTCACGACTTCTATAAATTTAATTCTTTTAGAGTTTACATATGAGATGAGACAGTATTTATCATTCTGTGTCTGGCTTATTTTACTTAACATAATGTTCCCCAGGCTTTGCCATGTTTCAAATTACAGGATTTCCTTTTTTCAGAAAATCTGAATAGTATTTTCTTGTGTGTGTGTGTGTGTGTGTGTGTGTGTATTTTTCTTTATTCTTCTGTTGACGAGTTGATTCTGTATTTTGTGTATTGTGAATAATGCTACAACGGACATGGGAGTGGAGGTATCTCTTCGACATATTGATTTAATTCATAGCCTTTGGATATATATCCAGTAGTGGAATTACTGTATTCTATGGTAGTTCTATTTTTGATTTTTTTGAGGAACCTCTATATTGTTTTCCGAAATGGCTATACCAATGTAAATTCCCACCAATAGAGTGCTAGGGTTCCCCTTTATCCACATCCTCACCAATACTTATCATATTTGTCTTTTTTGATACCAGTCATCCTAATAAGTGTGAGGTTATATCTCATTGTGGTTTTAAATTCCATTTTCCTGATGATTAATATGTGGAGCATTTTTTTCATGTATCTATTGGCCTTTTGAATGTCCTATTTTGAGAAATGTCTATTCAGATCTTTGCCCCATTTTTAAATTAGGCTATTTGTTTCCTTGCTATTGAGCTGTTTGTATTACTTATATATTGTGGATATTAATCTCTTATCAGATATATGGCTTGAAAATATATTCTCTTTTTCTGTAGATTCTCTTTGCTGATTGTCTTCATTGCTGTGCAGAAGCTTTTTACGTTGATGTAATCCTAGTTGTGGACGTTTGTTGCCTGTGCTTTTAGGGTCATATCCAAAATTCATTGCCGAGATCAATATTATGGAAACTTTCCTCTGTATTTACTTCAAGTCTTATGTTTAAGTGTTTAATCCATTTTGAGTTGGTTTTTGTATATGGTGTGAGATAAGGGTCTAATTTCATTCTTCTGCATGTGGATATTGTTTTCCCAGAACCATTTATTTAAGATTGTTTTTTCCTCAGTGTGTGTTCTCGGCACCTTTGTTGAAAATCTATTGACTGTAAATGTGTGGATTTGTTTCTGGGCTCTCTATTCTATATTCTGTTCAACTGGTCTGTGTGTCTGTTTCTATGCCGATACCATCTGTTTTGGTTACTGTAGCTTTGTATCTATTTGGAGGCAAGTAGTGTGATGCTTCCAGCTTGTTCTTTTTACTCAAGATTGCTTTGGCTATTTGAGGGTATTACGGATTTCCACATACATTTTACAATTTTTTTTTCTATTTCTGAGAAACATGCCATTTGACAGGGATTGCATTGAATCTGTAGATTGCTTTGTGTAATATGGACATCTTAACAACTTTAATTATCCCAATCCATGAATATAGAATATTTTTCCATTTATTTGTATTTGCTTAAATTTCTTTTATCAGTGTCTTATAATTTGTAGTGTACAGATTTTTCACCTCCTTGGTTAAACTTATTCTTGGATATTTTATTATTTTTTGTTAGCAGTAAAAAATGGGACTATTTTCTTGATAACTTTTTTGGATAGTTCATGGTTAATGTGTAAATATGTCACTAATTTTTATATGTTGATTTTATATGCTGTAATTTTATTGTATTTGTTTATTCTAATAGTTTTATGGTGGAGTCTTTAGAATTTTCTACACAAAAGATTATGTAATGATCATCATGCTTGAGAGGATGTAAAGAAATAGGAATGCTTTTACACTGTTGGTGGGAGTGTAAATTAGTTCAACCATTGTGAAACTGTGGTGATTCCTCAAGGATCTAGAAATAGAAATAACCATTTGACCCAGTAATCCCATTACTGGGTATATACCCAAAGGATTGTAAATCATTCTAGTATAAAGACACATTCACATGTATGTTTACTGTGGCACTGTTCACAATAGCAAAGACTTGGAACCAATGCAAATGCCCAACAATGATAGACTGGATAAAGAAATTATGGCACATATACACCATGGAATATTTATTATGCAGCCGTAAAAAAAGATGAGTTCATGTTCTTTGCAGGGACATGGATAAAACTGGAAACTATCATTCTCAGCAAGCTGACACAAGAACAGAAAACCAAACACCGCATGTTCTCACTCATTAGTGGGTATTGAACAAGGAGAACACATGGACACAGGGAGGGGAACATCACACACTGGGGCCTGTCAGGGGTTAGAAGGCTAGGGGAGGGGTAGCAGGGGGTGGGAGGCTAGGAGAGGGATAGCATTAGGAGAATACCTAATGTAGATGATAAGGTGATGCATGCAGCAAACCACCATGGCAGGTGTATTCCTATGTAACAAACCTGCACGTTCTGCACATGTACCCCAGAACTTAAAGTATAATAATAATAATAAAAATTATGTAGTCTGCAAACAGGGTCAATTTAACTTCTTTTTTTCCAATTTGGATGTTTTTAATTTCTTTCTTTTTCCTGATTTCTCTGGTTAGGACTTCAGGAGAAGTTGAACAGAAGGGACAAGAGTAGGCATAGTTATTTTGTTCCTGATATTAGAGGAAAACTTACCACTTTTCATCATCGTGTATGATGTTAGCTTTGGGTTTGTTCCTGATATTAGAGGAAAACTTACCACTTTTCATCATTTTCATATTAGCTTTGGGTTTGTCACACATGACCTTTATTGTATTGAGCTACATTCTTTCTATACCTAATTTGCTGAGAAATTTTATCATGAAAGAATTTTGAATTTTGTCGAAAGCCCTTTCTGCATCTATTGAGATGCACGTGAGTTTTTCCTTCATTCTGGTAATGTGGTATAGCACATGTATTGATTTGCATATATGGAACCATTCTTCCATCTTAGGGACCAATTCTCCTGATCATGGTGAACAGTCTTTCTAATGTGCCGTTGAACTTGTGTTACTGGATATGGGCCTGCAATTTTCTTTTCTTAGAGTGTTCTTGTCTGGCTTTGGTTTCAGGGTAATGCTGGCCTTGCGAAATGAGTTGGAAGTTTTCCCTCTTAAACTTTTTGAAAGATTTTGGGAAAGATTAGTATTAGTTCCTTAATGCTTTGTAGAATTTAATCAGTGAAGTCATTAGGTTCTGGGTTTTTCCTTGATTAGAGTCTTTTTATTATTGATTCAATCTTGTTATACATCTCTGATCTGTTCAGATTATTATTATTATTTTTTTTTTTCGAGATGGAGTCTCGCTCTATACCCCAGGCTGGAGTGCAGTGGCACCATATCTGCTCACTGCAACCTCCACCTCCCAGTTCAAGCAATTCTCCTACCTCAGCCTCCAAAGTAGCTGAGATTACAGGCATGAGCCACCATGCCCAGCTAATTTTTGTATTTTTTAGTAGAGGTGGGTTTCATCCTGTTTGCCAGTCTGGTCTTGAACTCCTGACCTTGTGATCCACCTGCTTTGGCCTCCCAAAGTGCTGGGATTACAGGCGTGAGCCATTGCACCTGGCCCAGATTGTTTTATTTCTTCATGATTCAGTCTTGGTAAGTTGTATATGTCTAAAAATGTATCTGTCTCTTTTCTATTATCCAATTTGTCTTTGTATAACTGTTCATATTAGCTTTTCATAATCCTTTGTATTTCTGTTCAGGTGTAATGGCTCTCCTTTTATTTCTGATTTTATTTACTTGTCTTCTTTTTTTCTTGGTCTAGCTAATAGTTTGTCAATTCTATGTTTGGGAAAAAAAAAAAACCCAACTTTAGTTTTGTTGATCTTTTCTATTATTTTTCTAGTTTCTATTTCATTTGTGTTTGTTCTGACCTTTATTATTGCCTCCCTTTGACCAATTTTGGGACTAGTTTGTTCTCCTTTCTCTTGTTCCTTGAAGTGTAACATTAGGTTATTTGAAATCATCTTTTCTTTTTTTAATTTAAAAGTTTTTTGCTAAAAACTTTTTCTTATAACTACTTTTGGTATATCCTATAAGTTTTGGTACACTGTGAGTCTGTTTTCATTAGTCTCAATATCTTAGTACTTAAATTAAAATTTAGACTTTTTAAAAGTTCTATTAATTTCTTCTTTGACCCGTTGATCATTCAGGAGCATGTTGTTTGATTTCCATGTATGTATGAATTTTCCAAAATTTCTCCTAATATTGATTTCTAGTTTCATACCATTGTGGTTGGAAAAGATACCTGATGTAATTTCAATCTCCCTATATTTGTTAAGACTTATGACTTTTCAGTCTATGCATGTCCTTAAATGTGAAGTGAGTGTTTCTTTTTAAATCCATTTAGCCACTCTGTCTTTTTATTATAAAATTTAATCCATTTACATTCAAGGTAATTGTGAATAGGTAGGGACTTACTAGTGCCACTTCATTACTGGTTTTCTGGTTGCTTTGTACATCCTTTGTTTCCTTCTTCCTCTCTTGCTGTCTTCCGCTGTGATTAGGTGATTTTCTTTGATCCTGTACTTTTTGTCTTATGTGTCTCCTATAGGTTTTTCCTTTATGATTACCCTGAGGATTACATAGACAGCTTTAGTTATAACAGGCTATTTTAAGCTACTAATGATATAACTTTAATTGCATATAAAAACTGCAATTTTACTTCCCCCAACAGTCTGTGTGTGTGTGTGTGTGTGTGTGTAGAGAGAGAGAGGATGAGAGAGACTGGGTTTTGCTCTTGTTGCCAAGTGCTGGAGTGCAATGGCACAATTTCTGCTTACTGAAACCTCTGCCTCCTAGGTTTAAGCAATTCTCCATCCTCAGCCTCCAAAGTAGCTGGGATTATAGGCATGTGCCACCACGCCTGGCTAATTTTTTGTATTTTTAGTAGAAATGTATTTTTAGTTTCACCATGTTAGCCAGGCTAGTCTTGAACTCCTGACCTCAGGTGATCCACCTGCCTCGGCATCCCAAAGTACTAGGATTACAGATGTGAGCCACCATGCCTGGCCAGTTTTCTATTTTTAATGTCACAATTTACATCTTTTAATAGGCATATTTCTTCACAAACTGTTGTAGCTAATATTATTTTTAATGGCTTGTCTTTTAAACTTTATACTAAAGATACAAGCAATTTACATACTACCATTACAGTATTAGAGTATGCTTAATTTGGCCATTTATTTATACTGAGTTTTAACTTTCATATGTTTTTGTGTTGTTCATTAGTGTTCCTGTCCTTCAGCCTGTAGAACTCCATTTAGTGTTTTTTTGTAAAAAGGGGTCTGGTGGTGATAAACTACTTCAGCTTAATATTTTCCCAGGAAAATCTTTATTCTTCCTTTATTTCTCCTAATAATAAGCCAATATTAAAAAATGTAAAATTTTAACATTAAAAATATAAAAGCGTTGGCAAGAGTAAAAGTGTAAAGTTTTTATATACAATTAAACTTCTGTTCCTTTCTGAAGAACAGCTTTGTTGGGTTGGCAGTTTTTTTGTTTCAGCATTCTTCATATATCATCCCACTTCCTCCTGGTTTGTAAGGGTTCTGCTGAGTAATCTGCTGCTAGCTTTATTGGGACTCCCTTAAATCTGATTCTCTTATTTTCTCTTGATGTCTTCAGGATCATCTGTCTTTGATTTTTGATAGTTTGATTATAGTATATCTTGGTGAAGTCTTGCTTGCATTGAATCTTATTGGAAACTTTTGATGTTTCTGTATCTGGATATTTATATCCATCTCTAGATTTGGAAAGTTTTCTAGTATTAGTTTTTTAAGTAACTATTCTACCTCTTAGTCTTCCTTTTCTTCTCCTCAAACTCCTATAATGCAAATATTTGCTTTCTTGAATTGGTTGTATAATACCATGTATACTTGCTTCAATTTTTCTCATTCTTTCTTTTTTCTGCTCTAATTATATAATTTCTGTCTTTAAGTTCACAGATTGTTTATTCTGCTTTATCAGTTCTACTGTTGATGACCTCTATTGCATTTTTCTCCTCAGCCATTGTATTTTCCCGCTCCAGAATTTGCATTTTTATAAACAATAATTTCAATCTCACTGCTAGATTTCTAATATTGGTCATTGTTTCCTGATTTCACTGAATTGTTTCTCTGTATTTTTTCAAGTGTTCTGAGGTTTCTGAAAAGTTTTTGGATTATTTATGAAAAAGATCATAAATTTCCAGTTGCTTTAGAGTTTTATTTTATTTCTTTGGTGGTGGAATCTGCCCTGGGAGTGTGGTGGGAAGTCAGCCTGTGCTCAATTACTTCCTTTTTCTTATTTTTATATAACTTTGGTCATCACTGACCTATATTCAAATACAAAGCAAGCCAATTTCTTAATTTAAGTGGAACTTATCTTCATTAGCTGTAATCTATAACTAATAATACAAGCACTATAAAGTAGAAGTTATCAAAAGCTCTGAAGCACTAAGACAGGATTTTTTTTTTCTAAAGCAATGGGAAAAATCACTTGATTTATTTGAAAGATATTTATTGGTTACTTATTATACTCTGGTCATTATTCTAGGTGTCTTAGATATCTGAGTGAATAAAATCAGACAAAAGTTTTTCCTTATGGGATTTCTGTTGTGGGGAGAAGAAAACTACATCAAATCTAAAAAATATGTAAATTATATAGTATGATCAAAGGTTATGTGTAGCATGGGTGAAAGAAATGAGACCCCAGGAAGAGGGGTTGGGAGTGATGGCATAGGGTGTGTGAGTAGTCAGTGGGGGCAAAGTGCCCAAAATAGGGCTTGTTGAAAATGCTTAAAGGAAGAGAAATTGCTGGTGAAATGTTTTTAGAGGAAGAGCTTTACAGGCAGAGAGAGACGCTAGGCAAAGGTCTTAGGGCAGAGAGTGACTAGCATATTGCAGAAACAGCACAAAGGTCAGCATGCCTGGGTTGAATGAATTGGGGGTGGGTATAGGAAGTGTGTAGGTAGGTCAGAGAGGAAGTGGGAGCCGGGTCACATGGGGTTTTTGCAGCCTTTGGAATATCATTGAATAAGGTTTGGGATACTTTTGCAGGAATTTGAGCAGAGAATCTAATTTCTGTTTTAGGAACTGCAGTAGTTGCTGAACTGAGAAAAGACAGAGGTGACTGGGTGAGGGAAACACTAGAAAGTGGGAGACCTGCAAGGGAAAATTGCCAGAGTCCCAGCAATAATTGACAATAAGAGAATCATGGCAAAAATGTTAGGCAGAAGCAACCACTGTCTGGTCATATTTTGCAGGAAGAATGAATAGGATTTGTTGACAATGTGAATAGGAGATATGAGGAAAAAAAAAAGAGAGAGTAATTACCAATATCTTCCCAGCATTTTGCCTTATTACCTGTCAAAGAGAAAAATAAATTTTTCACTAGAAAGCATTTTTTAAAAAACAGAATAAAAGAACACATTTGAAGTGTTCATAATTAAATTAATTTTAGACTCTAAAATTACACTTTCTTTTATGGTATCATAAGACAAAATACTTTGAAATTTTGCAAACATCTTAAAAAAAATAGGGGCAGAGACTCACAGATTTTATAAGCTGGCAAACTTTTATGTTTGACTTGATTTCCCCAAGTCACATAAAAGAAAAACGGAGCTCATCTATGTCATCCATAGTTTAAAAAGTGACCTTAAATCTGTTTTAATTAATTCTTTTGCCAAAGTTTGGCAATTTTACAGAAAGTTAAAGAATGATTTTTACAGTAATAGAAGGCAGTCAGCAAAATTTCCAGTGACAAGGAATCCTTGTGTGAACTGAAGATGCTGGTGTTTATGCTGGCACGTTTTCATGTCTATGAGACAGAAACCTTGCAGGACAATGAAAGAGAGTGTGGGGATAAAAGCTAAGCAAAGAAAGCACATTAACAATTGGACCTTATCCTACTGAGTGTCAGAAGCTCCCACCAGTACTGATAAATGGCTCTAGACAACCTCTGTGTGACGTCAAGGTGGGATACTCCAGTCAGACCTCTCCTAAATCTTTTCTCAAGAATGAGGTGGAAGTGAAACAAAGACTTCCTACCCCTAACCTCCTTTCTCTCACACACCCTTACCTGATTTCTGCATGGGGAGGAGGATGGTGTGTGATCCATCAGCCACACAGTGAGAAAGTAATATTTCAACATCCATGTAATGAAAATATACTATGTGAACCTACATAGTAAGTAAAAGAAATGAAAATGTCTCAACTCCAATTATAGATTCAACTTTTTAAAAAAAATAAACTGCATTTATTGTGGATAACACTGTCCTTAGCAAATCACATAGACTTACTGATATGATTTGGCTGTGTCCCCACCCAAATCTCATTTTTAATTGTGGCTCTCATAATTCCCACGTATCATGGGAGGGACCCAGCCGGAGGTAATTAAATAATGGGGCGGGTCTTTCTCATGCTGTACTCATGATTATGAATAAGTCTCAGAAGATGTGATGGTTTTATAAAGGGGAGTTCCCCTGCACACGCTCTCTTGCCTGCCACCATGTAAGACATGACTCTGCTCCTCATCCATCTTCTGCCCTGATTGTGAGGCCTCCCCAGCCATGTGGAACAGTGAGCCAATTAAACAGCTTTCCTTTATAAATTATCCAGTCTCAGGAATATCTTTATTAGCAGCATAAGAACAGATTAATACAGCCAGGCGTGGTAGCTCATGCCTGTAATCCCAGCACTTTGGGAGGCCGAGGCAGGCGGATCATGAGGTCAGGAGAGGAAGACCATCCTGGCCAACATGGTGAAACTCCATCTCTATTAAAAATTTTAAAAAATTAGCCATGAGTGGTGACACATGCCTGTAGTCCCAGCTACTCAGGAGGCTGAGGCAGAAGAATTGTTTGAACCCAGGAGGCGGAGGTTGCAGTAAGCCAAGATCAAGACCGTGCCACCGCACTACAGCCTGGGCAAAAAAAAAAAAAAAAAGACTCTAATACACCTACAAAATCTCACATTGTATCTTGACTGAATAATATACCTTTCATTTTTATTTTCATTTCCAAAATTTAGGGGATGGAAAATGTCTTAGGAGTCCCTGGAGAAACAGAAACAATAGTACTTGTTTATATATAGATGCTATTTATTTTAAGGAATTGGCCAATGGGATTATGGAGGCTGATAAATCCAAAATCTTCAGGGTGGGCCAAAAAGTTGGAGACCCTGAGAAAAGCAGATGTTGCTGTTTAAGTTCAAAATCAGCAGGGGACCCAGGAAGAAACTGATATTCCAGTTTGAAGGCCATAAGCAGAAGAATTCTTTACTAGTCTCTCATTCCATTCAGGCCTTTAACTGATTGGATGAGGTCACCCACATTAGGGAGGGCAGTCTGCTTTGCTCAAAGTCCACTGACTTAAGAATTAATCTCATCCAAAAACACCCTCACAGAAACACCCAGAATAATGCTTGACTAAATATCTGGGCCCCCTGTGGTCTAGCTGATTTGACATATAAAATTAACCATCACAAGATTTTTTTTCTTTATGCAAATTTTATGGCATTACTTTTGTGTGGTGGTTTTTTTAAAAGCATAGATCTAGAGAATGGTACCCTTAGCCTCTGAATATCCTATTATACTGAGGATTGCATAGTGTGGTAGAATTTCCTATAATATTATTCTTTCCACATGGTTGCAGAATCTCTGTGACTTCTCTTTGAAATCTCTGTGAACTCTCTTGAACTCATTTTTATTGCCTTTTGGTGGGGAAGTAACTAGAATTTACATTGTGTCTGGTAAAGATGATTCTGGAAACGAAACCAAGAAAAAAATAAACCATTTGATTAATCTTTCAAGGGGCACAGAATTGGAACAGACAATAATGAAATAAAGCTTTTCCTTTTCACTGTTTGAGCTATAATATCCCTCCCAGGTGAGAGGTATTCTGGCTGTAATTCCCAAGGGAACTCTTGTCACAGTGGCGTCTTCAGTGGGATGATTTGATTTTTACTCTTTTTTCCTTTGGGTGGATGCCTTTCTCCTCTTCTTGACTGTGCATGTGTCACTCTGTGCCCATGGAGACAGAAAAGGATAAAAAGCTTACGTCTCCCCTGAAATGCAGCCGAGTCAAACTTCAGAGTTCAGTAGTTTCTCATTGAAACTATCAGACAATCTGATGCAGAAAGACAACCTCAGACATGACTGAGCCTTCAAATAGGAGTTTCCAGAGACCAAAAGTCTGTTTCCCTGGATCTCCAGCCTGGAGAGAAGCCGTGATCTCCATGGAGACTTCCAGGCTGTCTGGCATCACTTCAGCAGAGCAGCCCTCACTGTGGAAGCAGTAGCTCGGAGAGGGAGGACTTTGCTGCAGGGGCTGAACAGGTATGTCCATCTCCAGCCAGACACTGTTCCAGGAGCAGAGGACAGAAGGGGCAACTCTCATGGAGTTAATAAGTTCATTGAGAATGGGTGCATAACAGGAAAGGTTTTGATTAATGTGGAGCCTTAATTCAAAACATCGTCCCTGGCCAGCAACATCAGCATCACCTGTTAGAAAGGCAGAAACATCAACCCCACCCTGGACCTACTGAACCAGAGCCTGTGTTTTCATAAGATGCCCCAGGGATTTGAATGTGCCTTTGTGAAGTGCTGTTTAGAGTGTACAAGGACTAGAACGTACATGAATTTGGCTCTAACTTACTGGCAATGGACTCTTCATTATGCTGGCTACAGCTCTCTTCTCTCTCCTGTGCTCCTTATCTCAGTGAACAGCAGAACTATCTATTGAGACTCATGCCAGAAACCTGTATGTCTCCCTGGAAACAGCTCCACTTCACCCTCAAGTAGCTTCATAGATTCTCTCTAGAATATTTCTAGAAGCTGCCTATCCTCACTCTCTGTCCCCTGGTTCCATCTCTGAGATTACTAACTTTCTCATGGGCTTCACTGCCTTCACCCTCAGCCCTTCCAGTGGATTCCTCACCCTGCAGTCATGCTGATTTTGCTAAAAGTAAAATCTTCTCATATGATTCCTCTGCTGGAAATGGTTGGGTAGCTCTGATTACTCTCGGCGTGAACCCACATGGCTTGGTGTGACGTCTCCACCCCTAAGGATGTGGCTCCAGCAGCCCCTTCCAGCATCACCTCATGTGACACCCAAGGCTGCCTGAGAAACAATGGCAGTATGCTTCACTGGCGAAATGTTTTACAGCTACCTGGCATGCTTACCCTCCACCTTGAGTAGGCAGTCTCTCTCTCCCTCTCTCTCTCTCACATGCACACACAGGGTGTGGGGGGGGGGGGCGAGGGAGGGAGGTAGGGAGGGAGGGAGTTATAGGTTATAGAGACGGGGTGAGAGTGCTTTCTCACCCTGAGATTATTCCACTAACCCATAGATAAATCAGAATCAGAAATTAAATAAAAGGCCCATGAAAGGTTAAATTTAAAGGATCAAACTTTTGTGCTAAAGACCCTGCTTCAAACGTGGAGTTCCTCATGGTCTTACTCTCTGAGTCTGTATGTGGTTGTTACCACCTCGAAAGGCAGGCACTGATGCCCCCACACCAGCGGGACAGGCACCCAGGAAGGAGCAGAAGTACTCTAGGCAGCCAAGTGGGAGCTCAGCGGAGCTCAGGGCAGGTGCGGGTGCCCCGCATGTCAACGCTGATGGTAGCTCATTTAAAGCTCTGTTTGATGACAGATGTTGATCCCAGAGATTTCAGGCTTGAGCCATTCACGGGACGTGAGAAGCTAGAAAGGAAATATTGCATAGCTTCCTTGAATATCAGTTGAGTCCATGAAAATTCAAGCATTAGTCCTAATGCTAAAACACTGCTGTATTAAGGTCCGTGTGCACTTCAAGGCTAAAACCTGAACTGTAAAATATCATTTTGTACAGTTATGAGACCTTTTATGCTATAACCACAGACCCCCGAGGGCCTTCCCGTTCCTTCCTTCTCCCTCCCGTGCTGTCCCCTCCCCTCTTCTGTTTTCCATTTTCTATCAGTTAACTTCCATCTCTACAGAGTTGTAAACAGTCAAGTGAAAGATAAGCTAAGATATAGACAGGATGGATAGATTGGATAGAACATTTAATGCCCACTTACTCAATTTCTGCCCACTTCAACCTTTCACAATTCTGCCGGACAATATACTTGAGATGATGAAATATTCAGGAAGCCTCTGGATAGAACCATAAATCATGGTCTTTGGATCTGGACTTTGTTTACAGGTAGGGAAACTGCTGAAGGTTAGATGAGTTGGGGTGGGTTGGGACAGTCTCAAAAGCAAGAACCTTGTCTAACATCTTTTATTGCCTACAACCTACGTCCTGCCCCATAGAATTAACAGTTCGTAAGTATAGGCAAAATATCAAGATTAAAATTGCTTACCTTTCAGAAAAATTAAAAGTACTTGCTCAGCCTTGATAAGGAAAAAAAAAATGATTAAATATCTAAAGTTGCAACTTCCTATTCAAAAGAACCACAGTCATAGAAAGCATTTACAGTAAACTTTAGGAACACACAAAAGATATCTGTGTACCAGGACCGCCCAGGCATGTCTGGGCGCTATTGTTAAAATAGGAACTAGGCATACTAATCTATTCCAGGGATAGGACACTTGATATGAACAAATAGTCATTCAGGCTTATTAATGGATATTCATAGTTGTTAAAGGAATTATATAGAAATAATTTCTAAGGAATTATATAGAAATAATTTCTAATAAATAGCTTAAGAAATTTTAACTTATGTTTAATTATAACATGCCTCTGTTATACAGAAAAATAGAGAAAAATTTATTATGTAATCAGGCAAAACATCATGGCTTGTTGATCCTCACAATAATATTGTTAGGAAAAATAGCTACTAAAGATATAATTTGCATGGTAATTTCTTGTTATAGTGTTTGGGCAGTGACACTAAAACCAAGCCAACTTAAATAAATGTATTGCTCATTTAACTTGATTTCACTTAAAATTAACCCACGATAATATTATAAATGCCTAAAACCATATTTATTCATAATAGGTAGCTGTTTTTTTCCTCCTTACTATTCAAATAGAGTCAACATTAAATGAAAGTCAAATCTCACCATGGTGAAACACTATTCGAAACTTTAAAATAGATACTTGCTAATTCATAAGTCATGCAAGATCATGAGGAATTTGTGCTTTTCTACAGATGCACCTGCATGCTTACTTTTCCATTAAACAACAGAGATTCAGAAGAATCGTGGGACATTTAAAAAAATTAGTCACAACTAATTTGTCACCAAATTTTGGGAGATCTTTCACGGACACAGTTGGTCAGTATATAAAAGGCAATTCAAATATATTTTTAAAATAATTACATCCGCAGCACCACAACTCTACCTTAATTAAATTTTCACAATTAGGCGGGTTGTGTGTCATTAGTCTTCCTGATAGGATTCTGTGTATCATCACCTCGTTTTCAAGCATATATCTGTTGGAAGCAAGCCACTCTGGCACCTCATTACACCTTCTCTGTTTCACACTTCTAAAAGTGTGGAGGCAGTGTGCTAAGAGTTGTAAATAGTCTTGCTGAAATTCTAGGGAAAAACATAGGAGCCTCCCATATAAAATAAACAAGAAGACTCAAAAATTCTAGAATCAAGGCATTTATTGGCCTTTCCTGTCAGGATCTACCTCTTGGGAATACGTGTTACCTTTTGCTCTAATTCTTTTTGAAATGTCTCCAGAGAGTGTGCAAATGTAGTGATTTCTCTGGTTTTTATTCTCAAAACCAGTAAGGTTTTTCCTTTAGTCCAGTTTTTAAAACATGAAATGTTTTCAAAGGATACCCATGTTGTAGTGAGTAAAAGTTATGAAAAATTCTCTTTATTAAAAAATAAAAAT
Organism: Aotus nancymaae; assembly: GCF_030222135.1. Taxonomy (NCBI): domain Eukaryota; kingdom Metazoa; phylum Chordata; class Mammalia; order Primates; family Aotidae; genus Aotus; species Aotus nancymaae. The sequence continues at coordinate 43,258,500 of NW_026988435.1, read as the reverse complement.
AAAAATGTTGAGCCTAGAAGGGACAGAAGAGGGAAGAACAGTGTGCAGTATCTACAGGTGACAGTCATTAGCTTTATTATTTTGGGTGCTAAGCATGTGTTTTAAATTTGTCCAAAGAAAACATACCCAATTTAATGATACTCTTGCACAGCTATAAGGGCATAAAGTTACACATCTGTTAGAAAAAGTGCTTCTGACAGTACATAAGTGTATAGTAGCTATGTTTAAAATACGATTCAGTGTGGTCATATTTTAAAATTATGAAATGTAGGGAAGAAATCCAATTATGTGAATAAAGAGCCTGGAAATGGTCTTCATTTCTATGCAAGGATGACCACGGAAAAGGTGACATGGAGCCATTTTCGTGTACAAACAAATGAGAAGTAAGCTCGCAAGGAGGTGAGAGGCTGCTTGTGCTCTTCCCTCTGGAGTGGTGTTGCCATGGTGATTATAGTGACTTCAGCCGCTTCTAAGATTCCAGGTTTCACACTCAACTGGGAACGGTGAATTGCCTCATGGGTGACAGGATCCACTTTGGATCAGTAAGCAGTGCATGTGCGTTCCAGGTCTTGCTCTGCCATTCATTTGCTGTGACTTCATAAATTGCTCTGTTCCTCACTCAACTGTGACACGGGTCCTGTCTGCCTCTCCGGGTTCTTATGGATGGAGAGCCAAAACCCAGCTGCTCAGGAAGTAACCAGGCAGTGCCTGTGGGTTGGGATAGTAAGTTTTATTCTCATAATTTATTGTTTCCACAATTGCATGTAGTTCTGGCTTTAAAATTCAGAGGAAGAAAATCACACTTCTGTAGCATTGTTGGATTCTTTTTTGTCATTTCCACTCATACTGAAAAATGCTGGGTATTTGAGTCCATTTCATTGTTCCTGAGCAAGGCTTTCCTTTGTTCTTGTGAGCTTTCTACACAAAGTGACTTCTGCAGGGAGCTCCTGTTAGGGGGAGAATGAATTTAATAGTTTTTAAATGGTGGGTTTTAAAAAATTTATACACAAGTTTGTTTGGCTCACAGTTTTGGAGGCTGGGAAGGCCAAGGTCAAGGGGTAGCATCTGGTACAGGCCTTCTAGCTGCATCATGTCAGGATGGAGGGCATCCTGGCCCAGAGGGCAGAAGTGTGGCCTGAAAGACTTGGGTTTTTTTCCCCTAGATTAGAATAAATTGTTAATTCTTTCCCAAATCAGTAATTTTGGCAGGTTGACTGAAATGTTTTCTGATTGCATCTGAGAAAAGCTATATAAATATTGATATTTAGAGTGCCTTTTTGCCCTTGAACCGGTATCATCTTTAAGGTCCAGTTATGCGAAATCTAAAGTGTCAGTGATAATGGCCTTCCTAATGTACATACTTCAATACACTGTCACTTAAACTTTCTGCACTCAAAACCATGTGGCACATCACTGTTCAGTACCATAGTCCAGCACGAGGTCTTACGTTCACAAACGTCAGGAACAACATTGTCAAATTTCTATAATCAAAACTGCAGCATGTAAACGTCTCACATGAAGATAGGTTTCAATACAGAATATATGTGAGAGATAAGTAATGCCTACAAAGATTAAAAATTCCCCTTGACTATGTTTCAGGTATTTAGAAAATGAAGTATGGCCAGGCGCAGTGGCTCACACCTATAATTTCAGCACTTTGAGAGGCTGAGGCGGGTGGATCACGAGGTCAGGAGATCGAGACCATCTTGGCCAATATGGTGAAACCCCGTCTCTACTAAAAATACAACATTAGCTGGGCATGGTGGCGCACCTGTAGTCCCAGCTACTCAGGAGGCTGAGGCAGGGGAATCGCTTGAACCAAGGAATTGAAGGTTGAAGTGAGCCAAGATTGCACCACTGCACTCCAGCCTGGCGACAGAGTAAGACTCCATAACAAAAAGAAAAAAAAAAAGAAAGGTCTGTCGGGGGAAAATAGGGGAGGGACAGCAGAGGGTGGGGAGTTGGGGAGAGATAGCATGGGGAGAAATGCCAGATATAGGTGATGGGGAGGAAGGCAGCAAATCACACTGCCATGTGTGTACCTATGCAACAATCTTGCATGTTCTTCACATGTACCCCAAAACCTTAAAATGCAATAAAAAATGAAGTATGATATTTCTAAAAATATAGCTTTAATGTGTTGTGCATAGAACTTGACTTAATGTGTGTGAGGCTATAAATAAGACTGTATCAGTCTCTGACATGTTATTTGTTCACACTGACTTGGATTTTTAAAGGGAGGAATACCAGGACAGAATGAGTGATACTCTCTACTCCCTAAAAGGATTTGGAAAATGCTTTATCTCCTATGTTAGTGATTCTTTAACTTTTGTGGCTAGAGCCACATCTAGAAAGAGACAATTTCCTTTTCTAACAGGAACCTAGGTTGGGGCACAAGGAACTGCCTCTGGATTGCGAGGCTAGTGCAGCCTTTGAACAGGACTTCCAGAGAAATGGCATTTGACCGTCATCTGCCTCATTTCTGGTGTTCTTACTTCTTAATGTTGGGTGCAGGCAGTTTCTGATGCAGCTGATTGAGTTTGGGGTAAAACACTGTTGCACAACATTTAGTTTTGTTTAGTTAAATAAACGACATGGTAAACAAATATCATACATGTTGCTATCATTCACCTGGCACAAAAGACCATTAGTTCTGTGTGTATGTGAGTGTGTGTGTGTGTGAGCATGCATGCACAAATATGTCGGAAAATAAGATTCAAAGTATTTACAACTTATTTCTCTTCACTGTTAGGATATATATTTTTACTGCTGAGAGAGGTTAAAATATCATGACAGTCCATGTGGAGAATCCAATGTGATATGGTCTGGCTGTGTCCCCACCCAAATCTCATTTGAATTGTAGCTCCTATAATCCCCCCATGTTATGTGAGGGAACAAGTGAGAGGCAATTAAATCATAGGGGTGGGTTTTCCCATGCTGTTCTCGTGATAGTGAGTAAGTCTCACGAGATCTCATGGCTTTATAAAGGGCAGTTCCTCTGCACAGGTTCTCTTGCCTGTCACCAGGTGAGACTTGCCTTGGCTCTTCCTTTGCCTTCTGCCGTGATTGTGAGGCTTCCCCAGCCATGTGAATCTGAGTCAATTAAAACTCTTTCCTTTATAAATTAACCAGTCTTGGGCATTTCTTCATAGTGGTATGAAAATGGACTAATACGTATGTGAGATGTTTCTAAGAGGACTGAGGAATTAAGCGTGTCAGAAAACACAGATGAGCAGATATTATCCTTGCACTGTTAATGATGATGATGAATGATCGTGTACATCTCTGAGCAGATAGGAGCATCGGGCTGTATAGGGTAGTAAGAGCTGGGTTTCATTTCCAATAGACCTGAGTGGTGAGTGGCTTTTTGATCTTAGTTAAATTACTCATGGCCAGGTCTCTGGTTTCATCACATTTAATTGAAGACAATAATAGAATTTACAGGATTACTTAGAGTATGAAATGCCTCATTGCAGTGAAGCATTTAGCAGAACAACTGGCACGTAAGAGGACTTCCGTTCTTATAGCATTCTTCCCACGTAAGAGGACTTCCGTTCTTATAGCATTCTTCCCACGTAAGAGGGCTTCCGTTCTTATAGCATTCTTCCCACTTATCTGCAGCTCCACTTTCTGCAGTTTGTTTTCCTTGATCGTGGTCTGAAAATAGATGAGAACAGTACAATAAGATGTTTAAAGAGAGACCACATTCATGTAACTTCTAATACAGTTTATTGTTCTAATTCTTCTATGTTATTAATCTTACTATGTCTAATATATAAATTAAACTTTGTCATAGGTGTGCATGGATAGGAAACAACAGAGTATATAAAGGACTGGGTACTATCTGAAGTTTCAGGAGTCCAGTGGGGGTCTTGGCAGGTGTCTCCTGTGGGTAAGGCGGGGCTACTGGATTTGTTATTTTGCTGCAGTCGTTGTAGGTAGTCGTAGTTGTGGTAGTAGCAGTAATAATAGTAGTAATCATTGTTAGATTTATAGTTCTTTGCTCAAAAGCTTAGTTCAACACCTGAAATTAAAAATCTTCCCTATTGCCTAAGAACGGACTTTTTAGGATGTTCCATGTATTTTGAAGATTATATGTAACAAAAAGTGGCTATAATTTTAGTACAATGTAACATTTTTACAATTTGCTATTTTATTTGGTGCATAGAAAGTAAGGCAAATACAATCACTTTGGAAAATGATTAATCTTTTTAAAAGCTGGTTCTATGCCTACCCTATGGCAAAGCCATTCTACTCCCAGCTATGTCCCCTAAAGAAAAAAATATTTACCCATGTCCATAGGTACTACGGGTTCACAGGGGCACACAGGTATATGCAGTGTTCTCGGCAGCACTTTTCATAAAATTTAATAAAATTTCCCATCAAGAAACTATGCAGATTCCCCCAAACAGCTAAACAGATAAATGGAGTTATGTTCATTCAATATAATATCACTAAGAAATGAGAGTAAACAGCCAAAAACTACACACAAGCATGTGGATAAATCTCGCAAAGCTAATGTTGAAGGAAGAGAGACAGGCACAAGAGACTATCTGCTGTGTGGTTCTGTGTATATGAAGTTCCAAAACAGGCAAAATGAAGCTATCCTGTTAGAAATAAAGATACTGGCTGGCTTTGGAAGAATAGTAATGTCTACAAAGAAGCATGGGGGCAGGGGCTCAGGGGTGCTGGTAATTCTTTTTCTCTACCTAAATGTGGGCTACATGGGTGGGATCAGTTGATGATAATTCAACTGGGCTATTCACTTAAAGGTACTCGTCTCTCAGTATATTACACTTTACTGACGAGTCTTTTTTTAAAGTAAAGCAGAAAAAATGTCAATGGAGAAAATGTCAGTATTTTATCTTTCAAAATAGTGAATAAGATGTTAGCAATTTAAATGAAAATGCACGCTTGGATTTTAAATATATAATTTAAAAAATATTCTAAAATAATTACAAATTTGTGTTCAGATGAAAAGCAGACCTCTGAGTGTTGATAAACACTGTGTGTGATTCAGTACCTCAAGTGGAATGGGTTTTATTGGTTTCTTCCAAAAGATAAAAAAGTGAAACTTACCAAGTTTTTTATGCTATTTTAATGGGTAGGTTCTCTGGAGAGGGTGTAAGTACGTACACATATGGCGGAAATAATTATAGGCGACTCATGGTCATCAATGGAAATTTGCACATCCTTTTGAACTTCAGTACTGAACATCTGAGAAACTGCAGATTTCTACTACAGAAAAGACTTTAAAAATATGGTTTATTTTTGTCATTATCATTGTTTTAACTTTCTCTTTTTTTCTGTTAAGCATGGAATCTCCTTGTTCCCACTCCTTGTTCCCACTTCTACCAAAAGGTAAGAACTTTTTCCTGGTTCTTACCTTTTGTTAGATCAATTTCTGATTTTCTATGGCAATCAGAGAGCTGGTTTTATTTTTTAGACTATTTAGTGAAAAATAATTCGTAGTCCTCTTTATTTTTGAATATCGTGTGAATGAGGTTTGAACATACATAGTTTGAATTTTTTTAAATAAACTAAAACGCATTTTATAGTTTTCCACATTGAGATCCTAAATGCATGTGGGCTGACTGCAGTCTGCCTTAAATACTTTTTAGGAAGTATATAACTTTTGTTGGCTTCTTTGAGCTCTTCCAAATATTCCAAATGTCATGCAATAAAATATACTTATTTGTACCTTAAATTTTAAAATAAACATTATTTTTATCAGGTCTTTGCTTGCAAAATTATGGTCACAGGACGAAGGTGAAAAAGTAAACATTTTTCCTACTCCCTCTGAATTTGCACTCAAGTTTTTTTGGCAGTTCATGATTAATTGGATTGATCATATTGATGTACTGACCTTAAGCACCAAAAGCTCATTGTTTAGTTAAGATCACAAACATTTTCGCTGCTAAGATTACGAGCAAACTCTATTTTAAATGTACCTCTTATTAAATGTTTGTGATTGTCACTATCATCATCAATATTATGATAAATTGATTACTATGTGCCAGGCACTTAGCTGTGCATTTTGCATGCAGTATGTGCATATTAATATTATCTAAAAATTAAAGCCTCATAATAACTCAACAGGTAATATTAGCCTCTAAACGGAGGCTCAGAAAAGTTAAGAAATGGTCCAAGTTCACATCTGTGATGAATGGCTGAGTTGTAGTTCAAATTCAGAGTTGACTGCCCTTTCTCATACCATGTTATCTCCCTAAAGTTATCGACATACCTTCACCAAGGGCTTCCAAATGGGGACCCTCCGATAGAAATACAAGGAGGTTTCTGTCATAGCCCCTTTCTGGATGAGGTCCTCAGTACAGCATGGGAGCAAGGCACCCACCCAAACATGAAACACATGTGGACGAAAAAAGCCTAATAGGATTGGATAACCTGATCAATACTGTGAATACCCTACAAAAGCAAAAATGAATGAAATACCAACTTACACACAAAAGAAACTTGAAACTATATTCAAATGAAACAGGTTGACTGTTTTTTTGGGTTTTGGTTTTATTGTTTTGTTGTTGTTGTTGTTGAGATGGAGTCTCACTCTGTCGCCCAGGCTGGAGTGCAATGGCACGATCTCAGCTCACTGCAACCTCTGTCTCCCGGGTTCAAGCAGTTCTCCTGCCTCAGCCTCCTGAGTAGCTGGGATTACATGTATGGGCCACGTCCAGCTAATTTTTGTATTTTTAGTAGAGACGGGGTTTCACCATGTTGGTCAGGCCAGTCGTGAACTCCTGACCTCCTGATCCGCCCACCTTGGCGTCCCAATGTGCTGGGATTACAGGTGTGAGCCACCGTTCCTGGCCAGGCTGACCGTTTTGTATGCAAAAGTCAGCACTTTCATGAAAAAACACATTGATCATGTCACTGAGGAAAACATGATTGAAATCATAAGAAGGCCAGGACAAAAGTCACACAAAGAGCCCCTGACTCTAATCTACAATCATGACGAAGGGAGCCCCAGACCAGTTCTAGGAGGAGCCTCCCTGCCACATCTAATGACAAGTTTCACACCAGCAGGGATCTTGCTGGGCCAGTCAGGCGGGTGGAGTCCAGCCCTGGAAGATGTGCCACCCTCATGTCCTTCTGAAGGGCACTGGTCTGAATGCCAAGACTAAAGGAAAGCAGATTTTGAAGGCTGAAACGTGGACTAAACTCAGGAGTGACCCAGAGGAGCCGGCCGAAGTGCTAACGCACCTTCAGAATCAAAGAAATGAAAGCTTGTCGTTAACTGTACACGACAGACTGAAGGAGGAGCATGGAGCACCTTGCTGGCTGGAGAAACTTCTGAAAACCTTAAGTCCTCTTCAGCTTCAGCATCCGGGGGGGTGAGGCAACAGCAGGTCTACTGACTGGGGTGATGGACTTTTTTTTCTCTGGAGAGATGCCTATCTTTGGAAGTCATGAGAGCCTGCAGAGCTTTGTGGAAAGTTGCTGGCCTGGGTGCCCAGGTGTGGGTCCACCTGCGCTGGGCCTCTGAGCGAGCAGGGCTTCCTGGGGGATCTCATAGTGGAAACCCTCAGAGGACGAGTCAAGAGCAACGTTCCCCTCTGTCTCTAATGGACACGGAGTGCCCTTCCCAGGCAGAACACACCCACTCGCCTGCACAAACTTTGAGGTCACCATTATTTATTATGTCTGGGGGATGCTGCCATTCCCTGTGACGCCTGTGATTAATGATAATGTGCAAACCTGAGGTAATTTGCTGACATATTAGATCTTTGTGAGGCACCAGAATGGAAGCGGCATTTTTCAAACTCTACTTTACCGGAGCCCCAGGGGCTGTTCTGGCTCAGGGTGGAAGGGGAGGGCAGCAGCTCCCACGGCTGCTGCTCCATTTTTAGCTATTTTATGGGTTTATTTGTTTACAATTCTTGTTAAGATTCTGGATGGACAAAGAAAAGTGTTCCCTACAATAAAAGAAAAAAAGAAAACAATTAGATTATGTGCTGTAAAGGAGCATGCTGAGGGATCCTTGGACCATTTTCTGGAATCTTCCAGGACTGTATGTGCCTTTGGTGGTTGTTTTTTTTTTTTTTTTTTTTGAGATGGAGTCTCTCTCTATCCCCCAGGCTGGAGTGCAGTGGTGTGATCTTGGCTCACTGCAACCTCCATCTACCAGGTTCAAGTGATTCTCCTGCCTCAGCCCCCTAGAGTAGCTGGGATTACAGGTGCCTGCCACCACGCTGGGCTGACTTTTGTATTTTTAGTAGAGACGCGGTTTCACCATGTTGGCCAGGCTGGTTATGAACTCCCAACCTCAGGTGATCTGCCTACCTTGGCCTCCCAAAGTGCTGGGATTACAGGCGTGAGCCACTACACCCAGCCTGTGCCTTTGTTTTGATAATCATCTGCACTCGTGTATTAGTGCTGCCACAACAAACCAGGAGAAAACAAATGGCCATGGGCCACCCGCTGGGGGTTTGAACAGCAATCATTTGTTTTCTCATAGTTTTGGGGGCTCTACGTCCAAGATGAAGCTGTCAGCAGGGTGATTCCTTCCAAGGCTGTAGATGGCGCCTCCTCTCTGTGTCCTAACATGATTGTCCTCCGTGTGTGTCTGTGTTCTCACTTCTGCTTCCTCCAGTGACACCAGCCGTACTGGATTAGCGTTCATTTTGATGACCTTATTTTGCCTTAATCACCCCTTTGAAGGCCCTATCTCCAAATACAGCTGCAACCCGAGGTACCGGGGGTTGGGACTTCAACATGAATTTTTAAGGGACATGATGTAGCCCATAACAAAATCTGAAAAGAGTTGTGTATGTACATTCAGTAACACATAGAACCTATGTGATCTACCTGATAGGTGCCCACTGCCCAATTTCAGAGCCCTCAGTTGTCATATTTGTACTGGTGTTAGCAGGCCATTACCTAAGGGGTTGGCATCCACCATCTATCATATTGGAAAGCATGGCAGCCATTAGGTTGGCCATCATCGTCAGACGGCTTCTCAGCCCTTCTTGATTTAGTGACTGCCCGTTTCACGGATGGATTCCCAGTAAGCTTCATAATGAATTCCAGTGTTTGTCTTAGTCTATTCAAACTGTAGGTGTAACGTAAGCTTAACCACCTCTAGGTCCAAAATGAATGTGCCCCTCTCTGTGCCTGTAGGGCATTCTGCTTTTGTAATGTATTCTGCTTTTTTTTTGTTTTTAAAAAGTTCAGAGCCATTACCTAGTTGGAGCTGGCAATCCTTGCTGGCAGGTAAACCGAGTTGCCATGGCTGCTTTTTAGAAAGGTCTCCGCCTGGTTGGTGAACAGCCCCTTTATTCCCCCAGAACAACATGGATACTTCTGCTCAAATAAATCCATGCCCCATATGGACCGTTTGCTTTGCCAGGGAAATGGGTTTGTAGCCCACTGAGTGGGCAGACCCATATGACCTTAGCGACAAAAATAGCAAGTGCACAGCTGTATTTGCGCTCATTGGCACGGAGAAACACACTTTCTCTTCCTGTTTCTCTCCACACAGTGATGGGCATTAACTGGCACCCAGTTTCTGCATCACACACACACATATCAGGAGAGTTATTCTAGAAGGGAACAGAGTGGGAGACACCTCCGATAATTGCTCTGAGAAATGAGTACAAGGTCTTTTTTTAAAAAAAAAAAAATAGACGTTTAAACACACAAACGTTTGAAAGAAACCACTCCTGCAAAACAGAAACACGAGGGAAACAAACCGAATCAACTGTCCATGCATTTAATTTTGAACTATCTGCAATATCGCCTTAAAACTCTGAGCTCCTACAGTGATTTTGGTCATTACAAATCCAAAATAACATTATCTGAAAATGAAGTTTTCTTATTTTTTTCCCCATTTAGGGAACAGTATGTCCAATACAACAAGATACATATAGCTCTCCATTTAAATTTTTAAAATTAGAAAAATTAGAATTTAAATATAATAGATTAAAATGTTATTTCCTAAAAGTGTGTTCTTTAGTTTTAAAGATTTACTTCAGAATTGCTTTAAATAATTCTTAGTGAATTTAAAATTTGATTCAATATGAAGATAATTTACAGCCATCTTCTCCAGAACACGTATATTAAAATGTGATGTCATCTGTTCTGAATCTAAGCACTGAAGAGTGAAGTGTCCACATTCACCATATTTATGGACAGACACATGCTCATTTCATTGACACATTCAAGTGATGTAATAGAACTAAAACTGCCACAAAGAGAGGAGGGTTAGTTAGCTGAGCTCTGGACAGCTCTGTCACTGGGCAGGTAACATGGTGTTTAGAAAATCTGTGCTCCTGTTTGCTCTCTCCACTGCTAACATGGTGGTGCAGACCACTCCTAAGTCAGAGCATGTGTAATAGCTGTCTAGGAGTGTGAAGCCAGGCTACTTGGGAGCACGTGCTGGCTCCAGAACTTCCCAGCTGCATGTCCTTGGGCAGGTGGTTTACACTCTGTTGCCTCAGTTTCTCCAGCAATAAAATAAGAAAAAGAAATTAGCCAGCTGATCAGGTTGTTGTAGAGGATTACATTATTAAATCCTGACTAAGCCCTTGGAGCAGACTCCAGCCCTGGTCCTGTTTCACGCATAGTCAGTTGCTGTTGTTTTAAAATGCGAGGGGTTAAAAATCACTACACCTAAGATCTCTTGCCTGCCCTGCCACTACCTAGCTGTAGTAGCTGGAGGCAGAGATCCCGTTAGTTGTGAAATAAAGGAGTGGCCCCAAAGACCTCTACCTGGAAGTCTACCTTCCCTGCTTGCTTCCCTAATGTGGTTTCTTAGAGTTGACATAAGCACATTTCTCTGACACACGAACAGAGTTTTTCTGCATGTTTGGTCCGAACTTTAGAAGGAAAGCGCTCAAGTTGATGAGATAATTTGCGGCTAATTGCTTGAAGTTCATGTCGGTTATGCTAAACCTCAGAGAAAGAAAGTTACCATTTTAACCACTTATGTTTTATCCCCTCTGATACATTAAAGGGAGAAAATGCCAGTAAAGAAATGGCTAGAGAAAATTGAATATGACAGCCAGAGTCTAGGGAGGAAAAACCACGAAAAACCGTGAAAATGTCTGTAATGAAAAGAAAGTTGTTAGGCAAAACAAAAATAATTTATAATACTGTCTTGTATATGTGGCATTCCAAGACAACTGAATCGAGATTCGAAGTTCTTTGTTAGCCTTAATAACAGAATTTTTTAAAAAAAATGGCCAGGTGACTCACACTTGTAATCCCAGCACTATGGAAGGTCCAGGCAGGAGGATCCCTTGAGCCCAGGAGTTCAAGACCAGCCTAGGCAACATGGCGAAATGCTCTCTCTACAAAAAATGCAAAGATTAGCTAGACGTGATGGTGCAAACCTACAGTCCAAGCTTCTTAGGAGGCAAAGGTAGGAGGATCTTTTGAGCTGCGCAGGTCAAGGCTGCAGTGAGCCGTCAATCACGCCACTTTGCCCTTCAGGTGGATGATAGAACAGACCTTGTTTCAAAAAACAAACAAGCAAAAACTTCAGGCGCATGACTAAAAGTAAGTGTAGGGTTGATCTCAAAACGCCCTTCAGTTGAAGGCACTGGAGAGGAGGGCACAGAAAGCTCCTGGGCTCTCAGACAGCCTCGCATAAGCAAACCTTGCTCCAATGAGGGAGGCAGCAAACGGCACAGGTGGCTTTGGCGTGACATCATCATAAGCCTGCCGTGTTTCTGTGGCATACATTTCAGGATCCAAAGTTTTTTCCTATCAGGCAGACACATAACATTAATGACCTCATAGAATTCTTGGTTTTAGTCAGTTACTGAATCCTCATTGGTTGAAAAGCTTTGTGTATTATACTAAGTGATTTTTTTTTTCTTTTGCATCCAAACTTGAAATAAATAAAACAGACTAATTTGATTATTTTATATTAATTATAACATAAATTATATCATTGTGGTTTGTTGAGGTTAAAAAGTGTTAGATCTGCTATATTCAGAAAATAGAAATGATTAAGATGTAAGAAGCCCTGTAATTCTATGCTCAGAGATGAACATTTTAAACATGTTGGAATAGATTTCTCCTATTATTTTTCTGTGATAATATATGGAATTACATTATTCTAAAACCCTTTTTTTCCACTGAACCTATTACACTTTTCCATGGAGTACACGTGCCTCATTGTTTTTTTAGTCAAAAACTACATGCAAATAACTTCGATGTCATATGGTTATAAAGAAATTATAACAATAAAAAAGTGAGAATGCATTCCCCATTTCCCTCCCTAGAAGCGATCACTCTCATTATTATTATTATTATTTTGAGACAGTCTCACCCTGTCACCCAGGCTGGAGTGCAGTGGTGCAGTCTCGGCTCACTACAACCTCTGCCTCCTGGGTTCAAGCAATTTTCCTGCCTCAGCCTCCTGAGTAGCTAGGATTACAGAAATTGTAAAAATACAATTTTTGTATTTTTAGTATGGATGGGGTTTCACCATATTGGCCAGGCTGATCTCGAACTCCTAACCTCCTTATCCACCCACCTTGTGATCTACCTGTCTTGGCGTTCCAAAGCGCTGGGATTATAGAGGTGAGCCACCACATCAGGTTCATTATTTTTTAACTATAGTTTTGGTATCTAATTGTTTTCAATCTTATTCATGTATCTATCAACTTCATTTTGCGATGGTTCAGAAATTTTAAATATGAAGTGTCAAGCCAAGGTTTTTTGTGTGCTATTGTTACATTTTTCCTTTTTGCTTTAAACATCTAAGATTTCCACACTTCAAAGCACAGAATGATTTTCCACATGTTCAACTTTCTGGGAGAATTTATTAGTTCTATGTTGTTTTTCCAGCAGAAAAAGCTCAAGGACCCCCCTCAACCAGTCTCCAATCTGAAGGGGCTGCCACCTTAAGTATTCTTTTCACCTCTCCCCTCTGCTGGATTCCCTATTTCCTGAATCCTCTGCGTTCCTGTATCTTCTTCCTCTTTCAGTGCGAGATACCCTACATCATTTCTGAGAAAGAATTCCTGAGAAGTACATTTTTAATCACTTACGTTTGCAAAAAATAATATAAGTTTGGAAAGAATTTTTACCTTAAAAATTTTAAAATTGCAAAGGAAATAATTTCTCCATTGTCTTTCAGCAGCCAGGGTTGCTGTAGCTCTGATTGCTTATCTTTGGGTGTGAGTTCACTTTCTCCTTTAGGCTGGGTAATGTTGAGGCCATTCTCTTTATTCCTGAAGTCCCATAACGTTATGAAGATGTGTCTGCCTGTATGTGCTGGTCACTGAGTGGGATCTTGGAGTGCAAACATTCCTGCCCCAGCAAGGCAGGGTGATTTCCCTGTATTTCATTGTGGATAATTCCATTCCCACTCTTTCCACCCTTCTCTCTCACTGGAACTCCTACTGTTCAAATGGGACCTCCTGGATGGAGATAATTAAAAAAAAATTCTTTATTATTTTTATTGTACAAATCTTGTCCTTTTTGACATTCCAGAAATTTTTGATGTTTGGTTCTTATCATTATATTAACCTTTAGAAAATATCTACACTCTATCTTAAATACCCAATACTCTGTTTCAGTTTAGCCAGAGAATAAACCCCTTAGGCTCTTGAGATGTTTCTAGAGGAGGCATAATGAACTGAATGTCCAGGCAGGGCATGGGGACCCAGGATTTCAGGAAACCCCTCCTTGCTCAGCCCTGCCTCTCTCCAAACCTCAAAGCCTTTGGGGCCTCCTCCTCCCCAATCCTGTGTGCATACTTGCTGCTTTTTCATCCACTCCCTAACTTCAGATTGTCGAGCTTGAGTTCATGGACATTTCATAGTAACCCTGAAATACTACAAGTCTCTGAAATAGTATATTTCTCTTCCCTTCTCTTCTCCCTCCTCCTCTTCCTTCTCTCTCTCTCTCTTTCTCTCTCTCTCTCTCTCTCTCGTTCTCTCTGCTATAAAATTAACTAGTTTCTTATTGCAAACCAAAAAGTATCTCAGACAGGTCTCAATTGAATTAGGATGTGCACTCAGGTGATAGGCCTGTGCCATTCTCCAAAGATGATTTTGAGGGCTTCAGGATTTAAAGGAGAAAGGGCAGATACTGGGGAAAGAGAAAGAAAAATTTAAATTTCAGTGAATCTGCACTTTTACATAAGATAAAATAAACATAGGGCAGAGGAAGCAAATCAGATATGCATTTGTCTCGGCTGAACAGAGGAATGATTGAGTTCTGTCCTTTGTCCCGGACCTGTGAAGACAAGCTATCAATTTATATTGTCAGGGTGAAATGCAACAGAACTATGTTAGGGTAAAGATCTTGGGGTCCACAAGGAATTTCCTAGTGGACAAATTGTGAGGGAGCTATGTAGGTTTTTTTGTTTGTTTTTTGTTTTTAAATCTTTGTAGCTATCTTATTTTGGAATAAAATAGAAGGCAGGTTTGCCTGATATAGTTCCCAGCTTGATTTGTCCTTTTGGCTTAGTGATTTGGGGTCCCAAGATTTATTTTCCCTTCACCTGATTGATGACATTTTAGTCCTTATTCCTTTACTTTTACTGTTTTTTTAAATTGCTGATAAAATTCCAACATTTGTGTATTTTTCTTTAATCAATTCTTAGAGAAGTTACTGCTTATTTTAAATTAATGTACATTTTACAGTATTTCATATTTTAAGAAATTACCCTCCAAAAATATCAAATTAATTTTCATTTCTGGAAAGTACGTGTAAAAGTGCTGATTTTCTCTTACACTTTCTGACATTAAGCTTTTTTTTAATCAATTTTTTTTTTTTTTTTTGAGTCTGAGTCTTGCTCTGCAGCCAAGCTGGAGTGCAGTGTTGCAATCTTGGTTCACTGCAACCTCTGTCTCCCAGGTTCAAGTGATTTGCCTGCCTCAGCTTCCTGAGTAGCTGGACGATGCCATGCCCAGCTAAATTTGCATTTTAGTAGAGACAGAGTTTCACTATGGTCAGGATGATCTGGATCTCCTGACCTCATGATCTGCCTGCCTCAGTGTCCCAAAGTACTGGGATTACAGGCATAAGCCACCACGCCTGGCCTTTTAATCAATTTTATATACAAATTAATTTTATGCCATCATTCATACTTCTAAATATATACTTCTAGAAAGCTATATATTTCTGAAAATAGAGCACTTACTCTTTCACACAAAATAGTTATTTGAAAACTTCTGCAGATATAGACAAGTCATAAAACATTTAAATGTGTTTACAAAGATCAAGACAAATTATTTTGTAGATTAAATCGTGTGTGTATGTGTGTGTGTGCATAGCACGTATTTAAGAAGAGTATGTAGGGACTAAATCATTGTGTGTGTATGTGCATAGTGTTTAAGAAGATAGTGTGTTGGAATTAAGAGGAAAGGCAAATACAATTGTTTCTAAAAATTTGGTGATATATGTTTGTGTCACACAGCTTATATTTAAATTTGATTATTGTTTCTATAAATCCACTTAATTGTCTTGATTGTTTAAATACAGTTAAAGTAATCATGATCAAAATCTGGGAGCCCTCTGGTGGCCAAAATATCTTTGGATACAGACGTATATTTTTGGCTTATATTCTAGATTCTCAAGATCTAGCGATTTTAAACTTCTTGAAAATATAGACTTCGAAAAATAATCAACAGATGAACAAAGTGAAATAAACAAGACAAACAAATGTGATTGCACTAGGAAAACAATGTAAATTTTGAAAGTGATAGCTAAGTTCAACTCAGTAACTGTTTTTGGAAACCAGCAAAAATCAAATTCATATGTTTGGTCTAGAAGAAGCCACAGTATCCTTGGAACCTTGTTGTCCACTCTCAGCGATGCAAAAGCCCTTGGAGGTAGTCCCATAGAAATGTAGAACATGTCACCCTAAATGAAGTGAGGGCCTTTAAATTGGAGAAAAACATAAGAGGTGTGTTAGCTCTATCTTCAGCGGTCAGAAGGGAATCTTTGTCATAAGATCACATTCCTTAACGTGCAGGCAGACACAGAAGCTGAAAAAAAAATAAAACAGTGTTAAGTCCGTATAAGAAATAAATCATTATTAAAAACTATTTTTAAAAGTTGCCCAGATAGGTAGTGAGTTGCCCATCACTGTGAGTACTCAAGCAGGGAGATGGAAACCCACTTGTCAGAATTGCCATGGAAGGGATTCAGACTTTCAAGCTTGGGTCTAAAGTACATGGTCTCTTCCCATGCTGTAACCTTGGGGCTCTGTGAATCAACAGTCAATCACCACGTAGGAACTGCTGATGGCCTTAGAGCCTGTTTCTTTAAATCAGAGTTTCAGGAATGAAAAGTGGGATTGGCATGAGAAGTCTTGGGTCTAGACAGGAGTGAATGTCATTTGTCTCAAGTTCCAGGAGGGGTAGATGTATCCAGGCTGCATATTGCCTTACTTCTGAAAGGATAAAAGAAGAGATGGCTTCTGATCTCCAGCAACTCCTTAGTTGTTCATAAGCAATGAATTTAGAATCACAGATGGGCCTACACATATGTCTGTGGGATGCTGGCATTTCTTTCTGAACAACAATTCCATTTATATTGCACTCCTTGTGACCACATCTGCATGTTTCACAGTCTTTCTGAGATTTTTGCAAGCATGATTGTGTCACCCAAAACAGCAAGGATATGATCCTCTTATATCTGTGCCTTAAAAAACAAACAGATCTGAAGATTTGACAACCTTGCTGAAAATATTTTTTTTACCAAATGTGTTTATAATCAAACAAGTTGTCAGAACAAGGGGTCATTGTTGCTTTCTCAAGTATCTCAAGAGTTAGCCGTAATGGCGTCTGGAGAGAGAACGTAATTTTATTCTCTAGAACAGGAGTGTCCAATATTTTGGCTTCCCTGGGGAACATTAGAAGAAGAAGAATTGTCTTGGGCCACACATAAGATACGCTAATAATAGCTGATGAACTAAAAAAAAATTGCAAAAATGTCTCATTTTAAGAAAGTTTACACATTAGTGTTGGGCCACATTCAAAGCCATCCTGGGCCATGTGTGGCCTGCCTGACATGGGTTGGACAAGTGTGCTCTAGAGGAAATGAGATGAATGGCTCATCTCATTATTTTTAATGGAACATAGTTTCTATAGTTGATCTGGATCCATTTGAACAGGTGATTTAACCCACTTGCGTGCCTCAGTTTACTCATCATTGAAGGTACCTTTTCTCATGCAGTTCTATAACAAATGTTTAGAAAAGGGCTTTTGGGAGACATTTAAGCTCAGATCTGAAGGAAGAGAAAGAGCTGCCATGAGAAGAACTGGAATAAGAGCATTGTGGGGAGAGAGAAAAGCAGGTGCAAAGGAGGCTGAGAAGCATTGAAAAAACAACACATCCCAAGCCAAGCAGTGATGGACAGATTGGAGTGAAAGGTATTGAAGAGGCACACTGATGCCCGATCTTGTAAGACCTTATATGTACATGAAGGGAGTTGGGATCTTACGTTAGCGCAGAGGAGCCACTTTAAAGCATTTTAAGCAGAGGAAAGCAATTTTATTTACATGGCTGAAAGATGGTTCTGGAAAGAATGAATTAGTGAAGGAACAGGAACAGATGTAGGGAACCCAGATGAACTTGGGACTGAACAGGGTGGCTCTTTCGAAGATGGAGAAAAGTGGGTAGAAATTGGATATATTTTGGAAGTGGGATGGACAGGAGTACCCTGATGTGAGTGAGGAAAACTGAAGAATCACAAGGACTCCTGTTTTCTTTTTGCTTGGGCAGTGCTTGTAGACAGAATGAGAAGCAGTGTCTTTGTGTGCATGGGGATTCTAGAGTGAAAGAGTCATGAACCAAGGCTCACCTTTGGGAATCTTACATTTAAGATTCTGAACAGTTTCTGCCTTCCTCTGAGCCTGCTCTCTCTTTTCCTCATTGTGCTCATCACTTTCTAGCGTGCTGCCTAGTTTATTTATCTTGTTTATTGTTTTTTCTTCTTTTTTTTTTTTTGTCAATCTCCCTGCTCCACTGCTCCGTGCTCCTCCCTTGAAAGGAAGATCCACATGGGAAGGGACTTACTTATTTACTTTTATTGATGTGGCCAGAAGAGTCCTGAAGCCTCAAAGGCATTCAGAGAAACTTCATAGAGATGTGAAGGAAGCAGTCAGCTTTGGAGTTCAAAAGAGGGAGTTGGAAGGTAGAAATGTGGGAGAAATTCATATGTATATGGTAAAATCATGAAAATTGACATGGTTACCTCAGGAAAGAGTGTGCAGATGGTCCAGGAAGAAGCCTGAGAATCTCTAGTCATTGTTTGGTGGGGGAAGGATGAGGTGGCACAGCAGAGTGAGCAGTGGGCATTGTGTCAGGTGAGAGGTCAGGGGGAGGGTTGTCCTGGAAGCCAAGAAAAGAGAGGAATTCCAGAAAAGGAGGTGCTCACCTTCAGAGGTGCTTTATAGTGAAGTATGAGATGAGGTCAACAGTTGCAGGATGGGTGTCTAGGGACGAGAAGACAAAAAATGGAGCTCAGGGAACTAGAAGGGATGCCACAGAGGCTGGAAACAGATGTTAACGATGGTGCAACCTCTGGCACCAGCCTCCAAGGAGCAAGAGTCTGGAACTGCACGTGGATGGGTGGTGCCAATCTGTGATTTGAAAGCCAGCATGGGGACCAAGGATGGACCTTCTGATTATCTGGTCCTGATGAAGGTCAGGAAGAGCAGCAGCAAAGGATGGGGTGAGATTGACTCTATAGAGGATGCCCAAGTTTCAGTTAAGACCTGGAGAAAATGGAGTCTTTGCTGCTGATCTTGGAGGGGAATTTCAGAGAACACGCTGGAAGAACTGAGAAAGGAATTGGTGATTGGACAAATGAGCAGATATTCAGTGCAATACGGGGTGGTCTCTGCATGAGCAGTGAGGCTTGCATTTCTGATGCTGATTGAGATGGACAGAAGAATGTCAGAGCACTGGGCATAATTGTTAGCGGAT
Source organism: Aotus nancymaae (assembly GCF_030222135.1). Taxonomy (NCBI): domain Eukaryota; kingdom Metazoa; phylum Chordata; class Mammalia; order Primates; family Aotidae; genus Aotus; species Aotus nancymaae. The sequence continues at coordinate 43,239,588 of NW_026988435.1, read as the reverse complement.
GTTCAGCTATGTCCAGATCACCACATGTGATTTAAACTAGGCATTTGGGTTTTTTTTTTTAAGTACATTTTAGAAATTCCAGAAAACTCCCTGCTTGCAAGCCATTATCTAGTAGGTGTGTAATAATAATGAGCTCCTCAATGTCATCATTATGCTATCCTAAGGAAGTATATTACAATGCTCATTATTAGGCTGAATAATATGAAATTGCTGTTTTATATGTCAAATGTGGACCAATGAAGCAACTTCAGATGGTTCAACTTAGCACTCTATAGCAGAAAGTATGTCAAAGAGGAAATAGTAGCAACAGTTGTAGTGATACAATACAAGAACTCGTGAAAATTCTTGGAACTATATGGAATAAAAATGAGTGCAACATTTCTGCTTTGCAAAGTTGAGTATCAGTTGACTTTTCAGAAATGAGTGGAGTTTGGGAATGACTCTTCTCCTGGTCCCCATCTACCACATGGCACCTAATCCTGATGAAGGGCTACAAGTGGGAATTCCGCTCTGGCTTTCACCTTAGGGGTGCATTAGAATCACCTAGGGATTATTAAGACGCCTGATGCTCAGGCTGTAAATAATTAGATCACCTAGGGGTGGAACCCAGGTAGCTGTACATTTTAATCAGCCCTGAGTGGTTTCAATGTATCAAGACTGAGAACTATTGTTCTAAAACAGTGCTTTCAGACTATTATGCCTACGATTCACTTGGGGATCTTTATTGCCACCTCCCCTGCCTAAGCATTCTAATTCCATGGGTCTTGGGTGCAACCAAGATGTGAGGATTCTTAAAAGATCCCCAAGTGAATCCAATGTGCAGTAACATTTTAGATGCCCTGCTCAGTCTAATTCAAGAGCTCCATTAAGTCAGTGGTTCTCAGGCGTGCATCACATCAGACTTACTTGGAGGGCTCATCGCACCAGAGTGTCAGCCATGGCTCTGTGTTTTAGATTCCAGGTGTCAGAAGATGGGTCCAAGAATTTGATTTGCTAACCCATTCTCAGGTGGCATTTCTGCTACTGCTGTTGGTGCCACGTCATGAAAGCCACTGTGCCAGGCTCTGATAGAAGTATTCTTGGGTTCCTGTTTGTAGGGGGTATGGCTGGGATCTCCTGTAGTCCCTGCATGAAATTCTCTTATCTGAACTTGCAGGAAGGAGTTCCAAGAGGAGAGATGTGGGTTTAAAAGCCCATCTGCTCCCTACTGCCTCTTATCTTCTGTGGTAATTCTTCTCTTCGTTTCTGCCATATTTATTTCCTGCTGCTGCTGCCGCTCTAACAAATTAGCACACACCTAACTGACTTAAGACAAAGTTATCGTCTTACTATAGTGATTTCAGAAGTCCAGTGGGTTAAATGGTCTCAATGGTCTAAAATCAAGGTATTGGCAAGGCTAGGTTCCTTTCTGGGGGCTCTAGAGCAATTCTGCTTGGGTCTCCCAGCTTTTTGAGACAGCCTGCAACTCTTGGCTCACAAGCCCTCATTCCCTTCTCTCTGCAAAGCCAGCAATGGCTGTTCAAGTCTTTCTCACATCACCCACTCTGACGCTTGCTTCCACTTTTAAGAACTCATGATTACCTTGGACCCACCTGGACAATCCAGGCTAATCTCCCTGCATTAAGGTCAGCTGATGAGCAACATTAATTTCCCTTTGCCATGAAACCTAACATATTCACAGGTTCTGCAGATTGGGATGCAAACATATTTGTGGGGGGATTGGGACATTATTCTACCTGTCACACCTGCCTCCCTCCAGACCCCAGAGCTGAAATGCTTGGGTGTGAAACCAACTCTACCTCTCAGAGCTGGGTTACCTGCAGCAGGTTATTTAACTTCTCTAAACTGCTAGAACCCAGGGAAGTAAAGTACCTACCTCACAGTATTTGTGGTAGGGTTACGTAATGTGAGTATTAATCATGTATGTGTGTACCAGGTCCTGGCAAAGGGATTTTAGAAAATGTTATAATGTTCATTATTTGCAGTTGTATTAAGAGTTTCTGCCTGTAGTCACACAGTTCCTCATTTCATAGGCAAACACTGTTACCAGCTTCTTGGGTATTTTTTCAGAGCTACTCTATGCATGTATAAGCATATGCAAATATATAATTTATTTGCAGAAGTTGTAAAGTATTACGCCTATCTGAATAATACTTTAATTCATGTTAGCTTTTTTTTCTCTTTTAAACAGCTGCATTGTTTCTATTTTATGAATATACTTCATTTACTTAGCTAGTCCTTTATTGGTGAATATTTTGTGTTTAATTCTTTTGCAACTATGAACAGGGCTGTAACTGATAATTGTATAAAACAATAAGTTTGCATGTGCACCTGTGTATCTGTTGTATAAATTCCTAGAAATGAGCCTTCTGAATCAAAGGTTATATACATTTTAAATGTTTGATAGATATTGCCAAATTTGTCTCTATCTATCTTTTATCCATTTTCATTTCCATCAGTACTATGAGAGTGTGTATTTCCATATATCTTTGGCTGATTCGTGTCATCCAGCATTCTCATTTTTGCCATTCTGACAGCTGAGAACAGCATTTCATGTTTTTGATTTGCACCTCTCTTTTGAAGGAATCCAGTGTCTTTTCATACATTTCTTAGCAATCATATTTCCTTTTCAATTAACTAGCCATTCATGTCCCTCATCCATAATTCTTTTGGGTGGTTGATTTTTTCTTTAATGAATAATTAATAGGATTTACTCACAATTCAAGGAAATATCTATTTTCTGTGATCTAAATTACAAAGCGTTTCCCACTTTGTTTACTTTTTGATTTTACTGTAAAGAATTATTTTATGTGGTTAAATTTCTAATTGTTTATGGAATTATAATTTTGTATCATACTGAGATCTTTTCTGTTGTAGACTGTATAAAACAAAATTTCCCGTATTTTTGTCTAATAATAACATTCTTTTACATTTGTTATTTAAATCTCTGGAACTTGTTTTTATTTTATTTTTTTCTTCCAACTTAAAAAAATTAATTATATTCTATTTTAAGTTCTGTGGTACATGTGCTGGTGTGCAGGTGTGTTACATAGGTGAACACGTGTCATGGTGGTTTGTTGCGCCTATCAGCCCATCACCTAGGTATTAAGCCACACATGAATTAGCTGTTTATCCTGATGCTTTCCTTTCTTCAACGCCACCAACAGGCCCCAGTGTGTGTTGTTCCCTCCCTGTGTCCATGTGCTTTCATTGTTCAGCTCCCACTCATAAATGAAAACATGCAGTGTTTGGTTTTCTGTTCCTGTGTTAGTTTGCTGAAGATAATGGCCTCCAGCTCCATCTATGTCCCTGCAAAGGACATGATCTCATGGAACCTGTTTTTATTCGATGAATTAGGTAGAAATGCAATTTCAGGTTTTTTCCACAAGTTCCAGTTGCCCCAATACTATTTATTACATAATTGATTCTGTTTTTCCTGCTGATTACTACCTTATTTATTCTTTTTTTTTTTTTTTTTGGCAGATTTTCTTTAAAATCTGGCTGTTTTTGCATATTTACTTCAAAATTGGATTCCTTTGCTAGAGAAAAAATCTCTTTTGCTAGAGTTATCTGAAATGTGTAGATTAATTCATGCATTGCCTTCTTTAGGATATTGTGTTCCCATCTTAAGTAGAGTCTGGGTTCCACTTATTCAACTGTCATTTTGTGTAGTAAAGAAGCATTTCAACATGCTGTTCACATGGTTCATATACATTTCTTATATTTTTTTCTTTTATTTCTATTATACATGGATCTTGGCTCCAAAAGGGTGCTTGGTTGTACATACTTAGACAACCAATTTTTACCTTTTATTTTTTGCTCGGTCACTTAACTGAATTATCTTTACCGTGTCTAATAGTTTTCTAATTGGGTCTTATGAACTTTTTATTTATGCAATTATATTTTATATTTTGTGCAAATAATGGTAATTTTCTTTCTTTTTTAATACACATTTTAATTTCCTTCTCCTCTCGAAGTGTATGCTATAGCATTTAATTTCATCACTATCTGTGATTCGTTTCCTGTTCTCATTTCTAATTTTGTGTTTTGTTCTTCTTTTCTTGCTTAGTTTAATCAACAGTCTATCTAATTTTTTATTTTAAAACTTTAGATTTATTTAATAGCTCTAACATCTTTGTTTTCAAATGCATTAATTCTTGTAATTATGTTTTCATTAACTTGTTCCTTTTACTTTCCTTGTGTATATTTTACTGACTTTTCTCTAGTTCTTTCAGTTGGATGCTTCTGTCATTTATTTTCATCTTTCTTGTTATTTATATACATATGTATACGAGCATTGCTTTTAGAAGATGACCTGGGTTCTACTCTCATATACAACTTTTGAAGATGTTCTCTAATCTCTGTCTTGGTTTCTTTTGTGATTCAAGAGTAAATTCTTGGTCATAAATCCTGATAAGTTACAGCTTTGTAGGGAAGTATTTAATGAACTTTTCTTTGTGACCTAACATGTCTTTAAGATTGACAATTCTTTCCTTGGTTGCTGGGAAGGAAGATGAATTATCTGTCCTTAGGTTATAGAATTAGGTAAAGTACAAATAGATCTAACTATGTGGTTTAAATCTTCATTATTTTTGCTTTTGATGTATACTTGGTCAGTCATGGACTGAGAGAAGTGAATTAAAGTCCCCCACTATTAACATACTTCTGCCTATTAAGAAATTCTTGTAGGTTTCACTTTATTAAATTTGATGTGATATTTTTATCATGTGCAGATATTCATACCTCCTACATATTTATTGCTGAGTATATGCTTAGTCATCATAAAGGGCCATTTTGTCACATGCTCTCCTCCCTGTTTTAACTGTCTGCTGCTTAAGAACATGGCCATGACTTTCCAATTTGCCTGATTTGCCTTTCCACATTATTAATATTTGCTATTTTTAATCACTTTAAAATTCACCGAAACAATGTATAGTTAAGTTTGTGATCCAAAAGGGGCACATTTAGCACATTCACATTGTGAACAACATAAATAACACATGGTATGTTATTCTTTTCTTTATATCTTTATTTGCATTTTTCCCCTTTTGTTTTACGTGTTGTGCAATATTTCTTTTTGTAATATGAAAGTTGTGGGCTGTTTTTAGTTTTTATAATGGCTAATTCTGTAATTACAAATTGGTGTGATTCTTTTTTTTTTTTTTTTTTTTTTTTTTTTTTGAGACAGGGTCTTACTCTGTCCCTCAGGCTGGGGTACAGTGGTCAGTGGTGCAATTGTGGCTCACTGCAGCCTCAAACTCCTGGGCTCCAGCAATCCTCCTGCTTCAGACTTCTGAGTAGCTGGGACCACAATGGGCATATGCCATCACACCTGACTAACTTAATGTTGCTTATTTTGATAGAGATGAAGTTTCGCCATGTTGCCCAGGCTGGTCTCAAACTCCTAGGCTCAAGTGATCCTCCTGCCTTGGCTCTCCAAAGCGCTGAGATTACAGGCGTGAGCCATCATGCCCCACCAACTTTCTTCTCTTTCTAAAGACAGTATCAACTTCCCACCCTTACCAGAGATTAAATTATAAAATATTCTAAGTATGCCACTCCCCAAATTTACTTGGTTATATTTTTATTGTTTTTTTCCAGTATTCATATTTAGATCTTGATTGATTTATCACCATTAAAGAATCTGTATTTGTTCATGGTTATAAACATCCTTCTATCCCTTATCTCTTATCTTCTTTATCCTATGAATTTTTTTACCATTGATTTCTGAACTGTAATTTCCACAGTTGTTTTACCCCAATCCTATAGTTAAATAGAATAAATGCGGAGAGACAATACTTTGCTATGATTTTGGGATTCATTTTCTATCATTTTATTATGAAAATATTTAATTATATAGAAATATAAAAATAATTGTATTATGAGCACCCATTAACCATTACCTAGATTCTACAATCAATATTTGCTGTATTTGCTCTACACATTAGCTATCCATTTATTGATACTCATCATTCCATTGCATTTCTGGATGCATTTTACAATAATTTTTAGATAGCAATCAACGTTACTCTTGAACACGTTAGCATACATATCATTAGCTAGAGTTCAATATTAGCGGTCTTCATTCGTTTTCTCATTAGCTATTTTTTTTTCTAATTACAAGGAAGGTTTCATAGAACCTGTAATTACTGCCTGTTTTCCCATTTGAAAATGTGACTTGTAATCATATAGTTAAATGTTATTCCGCCTGGGTATAACATTTTATTTATTTTGAGAATTTCATAGATGTTATCTTACTGTTTTCACAAGTAGACTGTTACTGTGAGAAAATGTGAGATTGGTGTAATTTTAATTTACTTTTCTTTAATAATCTTTTTAAAAAATTCTAATTATACGTTTTTTTAAATTTATCTACAAGAGTCCAATTAAAGAAATACTAATTTAGATAAAGTTCTTGCTAAGATTTTAATATCAACTGTTCTTAAGACATTGTGATTATCTTCATCTGTATATTCAAGCCTTCCTGTGATACCTCTCTATTACTTAAAAAATAATATATTTAATACTTTTTAGCTCATTCATATGCTTCTCTTCCCCAAGCACACCAGTTATGCAGATTTTGAATCTCCTTGTTTTCTTCCCTCTCTTCCTTGAATATTTTTTCTATCTATCATCTATCAATCAATCAATCCATCATCTATCTCATTATTTTTCTTTTTTTAAAAATGGAGTCTCACTTTGTTGCTCAAGCTGGAATGCAGTAGAGCTATCTGGGCTCACTGCAACCTCCGCCTCCTGGATTCAGCCAATTCTCCTGCCTCAGCCTCCCCAGTAGCTGGGATTACAGACGCACGTCACTATGCCCGGCTGATTTTTGTGTATTTTTAGTAGAGACAGGGTTTTGCCATATTGGCCAGGCGGGTCTTGAACTCCTGACCTCAAGCAGTTCACCCACCTCAACCTCCCAAAGTGCTGGGATTACAGCTGTGAGCCACTGCGCTCAGCCTGGTTTATTTTTCTAAGTCAATTCTTCCTCTTCTGTCATGGGCAGTTTGTAATTCTGAGGATCTCTGCCTCGCCCATTTCCCGTGGACATCAAGACAGAATGTATCTGGCCCTGCTTCTCCTGCTATTTTATGTGCTACACAATCTCTGGAGAGGTACCCATCACCACAGTCATCACCAAAGTCTGTGATTAAGCCATTGGTAGTGTTTCCTCTCTGTGTTTTTCCCCTACTTTGAGGAGAATGCTTCTGCTTGAATTACCATAGAGATCTTCTCATGGTGACTTCTACATTTGCATTTGGTTTCCTCTGATTTGGGAAGGTGATTTGCATGTATGGAAATCGCTTAGTTTTTTCCAAAGATGAATTGTATAAACTCTACGGCTATTGAACACTTCCCTGTGTGAACACTGTTCTTCATGTGAGAACTGTTTGCCCATCTTCCTCTTTATTCCAGAAGGGTTTCTTTCTGTTCTAAATAATGCCTTTAAGTTGTTATATTGCTTTTTCTGCTTTATTCATACATTTTTTTAAAGTGGGCAAATTGGGTAATTGAAAATCAAGTGTTTCAGAGGAGTCTTCGCAGAAAACTTTCAAAGATACAGTTTCATTTCATCCTTTTGACAATCCTTCAGTTTAGGCATTGTAATCTTCATTTCACGGGAGAACAAAAGAAACTCAGAGCACAGGACATGGCTAAAGTCACATGCCAACATGTGACTGGGCTGTTTCTGACACCTTCATCGTTTCATTATGCTGCCTTTCATAACTGGGAATGAAACCTGAACAGTCCTGTGGACACGGTGAGAGTTTAGACATTTGATATAGATTAGAGAAAAGAGAAAATTGCCCTGATTTATCATGAGCAGACTTTGCCATGGTGACAGACTGTCTAATTGGCTTACATATATCTTTCAGTTTCAGTCTATAATTTTGCTCATTAGGATGTGATTTTCTTTATCCACCTAGGCAGGGATTTGGGGTGTACCCATGAACCTTGCTCCCATGTTGGGGTGCTGGTGGAGAGTAGAATAGTTTCATGTGCCAGGCATAGTCCCAGCCAAGGACATGTTCCTTCTTCAGTACTCAGTCGATCCCTTCGCTGATTCAAGGGCCAACACCCTCCCTCTTTAGTCTTGTTAGTGAGTTTTTAGTTCATCTCTTGATCTTTTCAGTTAGAATAATTTTACAGCAGGGCAAGGACTGTCTGTGCTTTATGTAACCTCAGTGCCTCAAGCATTTCAAGTTGCTGTATAAATGTTTCTTAATTGAATATTATCTCTTCAATTGTAAAAGTTGTAGCACTTTTGACATTCTACTTTTGTTTGTCTCTTGTCATCATCAACAGCAGCAAATCTTGATTGGCATTAGTACCAAGCAATTCTCAGATGGATGGTGGAGTCGTCCTCCTAAGGTGCTAGATGAAGACATGGGCAGTGGTCCCCAAGGATGGCTGGAAAATGGTTGAGGGCAATGGAAGCTTTCTAGGGTGTTTTTGAAAATGCAAAGGAAAACATACATTTTGTGGTTGCAGGCATTTTGTGCATTGAGGACATAAAGTCATTTGCCAGTCCTAGTGCAGAATCTGTCAGGATTGCAGCTGTCAGCTTGTCAGTGTGACCTTTCCTAGTGTGACATACCATGGAATTTTATGTCACGCTAAGACAATATGACAGGACTGTGCATGGCTTTTTCAGTAGATCTCTCCATCCTTATCTTCTCAAGAGAGAATACATTCTGAAAGAGATAAGGGAGTGTACTTATCACATATTAATCCTATAAGGTCAGAAAGCAGATAAAAAGGTTACACATTAAGCTTGATTTTATGCAATAATTCATATAAGTGTGTGATATTACTTATATGTGTTTGCATGTATGTATAGACATACACAGATATCACATGCATATGCATGCACGCACACGCACACACACACACACACACACACACACACACCCAGTCTTTAAAATTCAGGAACCAGAGAGGCAGCCATGTTTCTGTCTAGCTGCAGGAAAAGAAAGACTGGAAATATCCAAACTCATTTAAAATGTCGTTCTGAACTTAATATAGAATTACCTAATTATGTCTAATTCAACAACTGAAGCATAAACTACTAATTTCAGCCCCAGCCAGAATTTTACAGATTTCCCTATTTTCCTGTATAGAATATAACACTTGGCACAAATCCTAGATCAGATCTTCTTTGCAGCTATGTTCCCAAGTATGAGCCTTGATAGAGAATGGTTTGCATCATGCACTAAAAAAAGAGAAAGAAACAAAATTCTGACATTTTGAGTTTCTTTTTTTCTACTGGTAGGGAATGCTCACACACATTGATATCCCATAATCTAGTATCATCCTGCTTGCTGGAGCATGAGTGCTATATTTATGCTTTATGAAAATAGAACATAAAATTTTGCTCAATACTAATAAGCAGGTAATATATTTTATACTTTGTATAATGTTAATAAGTTATTAGAGTAACTATTGGAACTAAACTTTCAATATAAAAATGTTTACAAGTGAAACAAGAATTGCATATGTGATATCACTCTTTAATTTTTAAACTTCACTAAATATCATAAACTTCTTTGTGTCCATATGCACACATTTCCTGAACCAGCTTGTAAAAGGTGTAATTGTTCAGAAATCAGATTTCAATACTCAGTTTTTTATTTCACAAGTTAGAGTATTTTTCAGGATACCTCCAGGATATGTGTGTGTGTGTGTGTGTAAGTGTAATATAGTGCATACATAGTATGTATATAGTATTATAAATATTATATTATGCTCTGTATCTATATATACTATCTATAGTGTGTATCTATACAGTGTTCTGTATTTTTCATTGGAAGTATTTTTCTCCATATTTAATCATCTTGATTTTTAAATATGGATAAAAAAATTTAAAAAAAATTTTTTTTAATTTACCTGGTTGAGGGGCCTATCGGTACCTCATAGTACTAGGTAGGTAATCAGCTGGAATCTTTCAGCAGCAGTACTCACTGTTGAGGGGCCTTACTGTCCATCATGAATTTTTGCATGACTGAAAAATCAGATTTTGGCAATGTCCTTGAGCAATAGGATATAAATAACTCCCACATGCTTAGCGTTCCAATAATGGAACACTTAAGTATTGCATTTATGTTAATAATCCAGATAGTTTCTGGGACGCACACATCCTGCAGCTACTCTGAAATTCTAACCCTAGTTATGTGATTTATTCGTACACTTTTGTGCAGTCCACCATGTGTTCTGGAAACGGTTGTGGCTAAATTACTATCCTTGCTGTGCTTTGCCACATGGATGTTTGATACAATTGAGAAAACAATTTTAATTTAATTTATTCTGACAGCTATATATACCTAGTGCAGACTTAATATGACATGATACAAGCCTCACGCACATACTTACATAGGATTCTTATGAATACATCACATGGATACAAAACCAAGAAACACGCAATTATCTCATGAGTTTGATGTGGAAATTCCTCTACTACCCCAAGTCTGTTACCTTTCATGATTATTAAAGCAGCCCCACTAATCTTTTTATAAAGATTTATGTTTCATTCAAAGAGAAGGGATGTCTAAGCCTGTAGAAACTGCCATGGGGAGCTGGCTATAATAGTAAGTGCTCTCCTTTTATTAAAATTCCACCTGCTCTTTTTTATAAATGCTGGAGACTGACCTTCTCTTACACTGTGGCCCTTTGGAGTCCGAACAACTTAACCTCAGCCATCAACAGGAGATCCAAATTTCAATGGGACAGAACCTCTGGAGGATGGGGCTGAATGCCCAGAGATGACTTGCTAAACATCTCAGAAATTTTTGGCCTTTCTGTCCCCAGCTCCAAGGAGCTGTGGGGAGCACATACATGCTTATTTGTAGACCTGGTCTTGAGGGAAAAGGCATGTGGACTTTCATCCATCCCAGAATGGTCCAGCCAACTGACCAGAATGCCCACTAATAGAACACATCTTGAGCAGGAGGGTAGATGACCTCCAGAGATTCACACATTTATAAAATAATATTGAGATCCTAAGATCCAAAAAAGAAACAGATAGTACTGTTCAATCATTACTGGAAATTTTACATGTGAATTCCTTAGTAAGACGCTTTCTAAACATTTCCTTTCAGAGATAGAGTGATGTCTGTCATTCAAAAGCAGCAACAACAGAACTTACCTTTGGTAAAGTCTCAGTATATTCAATAACAATCGTAAATAGCATAGACCGTGTGAGCCCTGATGGCTTGGATAAACTTAATACCTATGAGAGAGAAAATCTCAAACATTTGCAAGCAAATTGTATTTCTGAATATGGGCAAACGTTTTGAAGTCATTGTCCATGAATCCTAAATCAAGGGCTTTATCCCTGTAAATATTTTTTTCCAAGGCCATCAAGCTTGCATTTCTGGATAAATAATATTTTTTTTTCATTACCAAAAGCAAAGTCCTGAGTTTCATGTAGTTGTGAATGAATTAATAAGATTGTAGCCAGAACTTGAAGGGAAACAGTGGTACATCAAAAACATTTGGGATCCATTTTCAAGTGTCAGGACTAAAACATTTAAAAATTCTGTACTTGACAGCCTTTTCAGCAAACTAAAAGTGGTTTGTCCTGCGGGTTTACCCGGTATCAAAGCAAGCATGAATCTTCAGATATATTATTTTATGTTCTGTTGTTTGGTTTGTTTTATAAATGTGCTATAGTACCATTATGTGAAAAAAAAATTAAAAAAAGAAGAGTACCAGAGTAACTTAACCATTTCCTGTAGAGCCGTCTAAGACTTTTCACTGCATATTGATATCTGTGTTGACGTATATGAAGAAATGTCACTGAACATTTCATTGAGGTTTTCTCCAGTGTATCCCAAGGCAGAACTTAAAAGAAACACAAAAATCAAGCTTAATATATCTAATTTCTGCCTTGGAAGAAATATTTTAATTGGCTTACATATTATGGATTTGGCCATCAAGTATTATAATGTACAGAATTAATTAAAACTAGGCTTAAATCAAATATATTAATATAATTGTGAAAAGTCCTATGAGATAAGATATGCCTAATCTTTATTAAGAAATTTAAGACTGTTTCATCAAAGGAACTTTGAAGAAGTTTAGATAGGAAAAAATATAGATAGATGTTAGCTCTGCTGATGACCTTGGCTCAAAGTTTTCATGCCTTTGTGTCTTCAACAAAAACCCGAAAACTGTCACCAGAAGAACATAGGCATAAGTCATATGATGCAGCAAAACTAGATTTTAAAATATTTGCTTGATTACTGTTTAGAATATAGCATTAGACAATGCATCATAGATGACTTCTGAAATCACTTTTTTTTTTTTTTTGAGATGGAGTCTTGCTCTGTTACCCAGGCTGCAGTGCAGTGGTGTGACTTTGGCTGACTGCAACCTCCACCTCCTGGGTTGAAGTGATTCTCCTGCCTCAACCTCCTGAGTAGCTGGGATTACAGGCACCCGCCACCATGCCAGGCTAATTTTTGTATTTTTAGTAGAGATGGGGTTTCAGCATGTTGGTCAGGCTGGTCTCGAATTCCTGACCTTGTGATCCACCCGCCTTGGCGTCCCAAAGTACTGGGATTACAGGTGTAAGCCCGGCCTGCAATCGCTTTTTTCGTCACACGTGAACATCTGTGGCAGATGCAAGCTTATTTTGATTTCTAAAAAGTGAATGTAATAATTTAATATTTTATTTTTCATCTTTTATTTCCAAAAATAAGAGGTTACAGATTAGTGTAATGCATTTACAATTTCACACTGTGGGATGTACAGTTCTTGTAGGTGAGGAGTCTTCTTGGGAGATAGTCGTGTATATAAAAATATTGTGATAGATAGAATGATGCTTCCCCACCAAAGATGCCTACATCCTAATTCCCAAAACTCTTGAAATGTTATATTCCAAGGCAAAAGCGAAGTAAGGGTGCAGTTGCAATTAAATGATCTTGAGGTAGAGAGTTTATCCTCTATTATCCAGGTGTACCCTAAAGAGCAGAAGCCCTTTCTCAGATGTAGTCAGAGGGAGGCAGGACTACGGGAGGCAGGACTACAGGAGGTGGCCAGGTCAGAGGGAGGCAGGACTACAGAAGGTGGCCAGAGAGATTCCGTGGTGCTGAACTTGAACACGGAGAAAAGGGCCACAAGCCAAGAAATTCTGACAGCCTCTGAAAGCTGGAAAAGGAATAATAATAATAATTTTCTTTTCAGAGGCTTCTGAATAAACGCAGTCCTGCCCACCTTCATTTAGTTCAATGAGACTCAAGTTCAGCCTTTACCACCGAAAGTATAAGGTATAAATGTGTGTTGTTTTAAACCACTAAGTTTGTGGTAGCTTGTTATAGCAGCGATAGGAAAACAAAACATATATAAACAAGATTTAGCATTCTGCACCTCCATTCTGAGACAAAACTGTCATAATTATATTTTTGAGTTGATTTTGTGAGAATATACTCCTAAGAACAAAAGAAACAGATTTTATGTTCGCAGGGTATATTAGTCAAAGTTCTCCAGAAAAATCAGAGAGCCAGTAGAAGATTAGATAAAGTAAGTAAGTAGGTAGGTAGGTAGGTAAGTAGATAGCTCACTCGCTCAATAAATAGATTTATTATGCATATTGACTCACATGATTATGGAGGTCAAGCAGTCCCGTGATCTTTTTCCTGCTGGCTGAACCAGGAAAGCTGTTGGTGTAATTTACCCTGAGTCTCAAGATTTGAGAACCAGGAGACTCAGTGGTGTAATTCCCAGTCCAAGATTAAACGCTTGAAAGCTGGGGTGCCACCGGTGTAAGTCCTGGAATCCAAAGGTCGTAGAACCAGGTGCTCTGATGTCCAAGGCAGGAGAAGATAAATGTTCCAGTTCAAGAAGAGAAAGTGAATTTGCCCTTCCCCTGTTTTTTTGTTCTATTTGGGCCTTCAATGGATTAAATGGTGTATGCCTACTGAGGGCTATCTTGTTTACTCAGCCTACTGATTTAAATGCTGATTTCTTCCAGAAACACTCTCAGTTCACAGACACACCCAGAAATAATGTTTCACCAGCTATCTGGGCATCCCTTAGCCAGTCAAGTTGACATATAGAATTAATCATCATACAGAATAAACAGATTAGAAAACATAATTGATTTCCATGTTGACCTATTAAAGGAAATGGCCTTCATATTGAATTTTATTCAAGATATGCAAGAAATGCTTAATTTTATTAGGCTAATAATCGAACAACTGTAGGAATAAAAATCTAATTGATCAAAAATGCCCTTTAGCAGGCCAGGCATGGTGGCTCATGCCTGTAAGTCCAGAACTTTGGGAGGCCAAGGCAGGCAAATCACAAGGTCAGGAGTTCGAGACCAGTCTCACCAACATGGTGAAACCCCATCTCTACTAAAAATACAAAAATTAGCTGGGTATGGTGGCAGGCACCTGTAGTCCCAGCTACTCAGGAAGCTGAGGCAGGAGAATCAGTTGAACCCGGGAGGTGGAGATTGCATGGAGCCGAGATCACTCCATGCACTCCATTGTGGGCAACAGAGTGAGACTCTGTCTCAAAAAATTTTTTAAAAAGTGCAGGGAACAGTATTGGTACTCAGTGAAGAATAAATACTTCAGAGGTCTGTGAAAAATAAAACAAATATATTTGGTTTGTTCACTGTCTTTACTTACCCTAGATCTTTTACAACCAAAATGAGTAATAGGGCTTTTGGAAGGAAATTGTCAGTGTTAGGTTTTGTGATGCTCACGAAGCAATCTCCACCTTCCATGATGCAGCCCCTGCTTGAGTTTGAGACTGCAAGGACTAGCATTTCATTCACCTACATGCCCAGTGTGAGCCTGGTGAGTAAATCCTCCACCCTGAGGAATACATGTTCATTAGTGAGTTCCCCACAGTGACTCCTGTGCTGCTAGGGAATGGATCTTATCTGCATTCCACACTCTCTCTGCCAGAGGATGACAGAATAAGCACAACACAGGAAAATAAGGAAGTGAGCGAGCAGGAGGGCACCCGGCAGACCCCTCAGTAGTATTAATGTTCCCTGTTCTCCACAGCAGTATTAATACCTCATGTCCCCAGTAGTATTAATACCTCACCAGCAGTAGTAATGTTCCCTGTTCTCCACAGCAGTATTAATACCTCATGTCCCCAGCAGTATTAATACCTCACCAGCAGTAGTAATGTTCCCTGTTCTCCACAGCAGTATTAATACCTCACCAGTAGTAGTAATGTTCCCTGTTCTCCACAGTATTAATACCTCATGTCCCCAGTATTATTAATACCTCACCAGTAGTAGTAATGTTCCCCGTTCTCCACAGTATTAATACCTCACCAGTAGTATTAATGTTCCCTGTTCTCCACAGCAGTATTAATACCTCATGTCCCCAGTATTATTAATACCTCACCAGTAGTAGTAATGTTCCCTGTTCTCCACAGTATTAATACCTCATGTCCCCAGTATTATTAATACCTCACCAGTAGTAGTAATGTTCCCTGTTCTCCACAGTATTAATACCTCACCAGTAGTATTAATGTTCCCTGTTCTCCACAGCAGTATTAATACCTCATGTCCCCAGTATTATTAATACCTCACCAGTAGTAGTAATGTTCCCTGTTCTCCACAGTATTAATACCTCACCAGTAGTAGTAATGTTCCCTGTTCTCCACAGTATTAATACCTCACCAGTAGTAGTAATGTTCCCTGTTCTCCACAGTATTAATACCTCACCAGTAGTAGTAATGTTCCCTGTTCTCCACAGTAGTATTAATACCTCACCAGTAGTAGTAATGTTCCCTGTTCTCCACAGTATTAATACCTCACCAGTAGTATTAATGTTCCCTGTTCTCCACAGTAGTATTAATACCTCACCAGTAGTAGTAATGTTCCCTGTTCTCCACAGTAGTATTAATACCTCACCAGTAGTAGTAATGTTCCCTGTTCTCCACAGTATTAATACCTCACCAGTAGTATTAATGTTCCCTGTTCTCCACAGTAGTATTAATACCTCACCAGTAGTAGTAATGTTCCCTGTTCTCCACAGTATTATTAATACCTCACCAGCAGTAGTAATGTTCCCTGTTCTCCACAGTAGTATTAATACCTCACCAGTAGTAGTAATGTTCCCTGTTCTCCACAGCCTTGCCAGCATTTGCTGTTTTTTGACGTTTTAATAATAGCCATTCTGACTGGTATGAGACAATATGTCATTTGGTTTTTATTTGCATTTCTCTAATGATTAGTGATGTTGAGCATTTTTTCATATGCTTCTTGACCACATGTATGTCTACTTTTGAAAAGTGTTCATGTCCTTTGCCTACTTTTTAGTGTGATTGTTTTTTGCTTGCTAAGTTCCTTATAGATTTTGAATATTAGCTCTTTATCGAATGCAGTTTCCAAATGTGTTCTCTTTCCTAGTCTGTAGGTTTCCTGTTTACTCTGTTGATAGTTTCTTTTGCTCTTTAGTTTAATTAGGTCCCATTTGTCAATGTTTGTTTTTATTACAATTGCTTTTGGTGTCTTTATCATAAAATCTTTGCTTTTACTAGGCAAAGATTTACTAGGGTTTCTTCAAGTGTTTTTATAATTTTCAGATTAACATTTAAGTCTTTAACCCATTGTTAGTGAGAGGTAGGGGTCCAATTTCAATCTTCTGCCTACAGCTAGCCAGTTATCCCAGCACCATTTGTTGAATAGAGAGTTCATTACCCATTGGTTGTTTTTGTCAAATTTGTCATAGATCAGGTGGTTGCGGGTGTGTGACTTTATTTCTGGGCTCTCTATTCTGTTCCATTGGTGTATGTATCTGTGTTTGTATCAGAACCATGCTGTTTTGGTTTCTGTAGCCTTGGAGTATGATCAAGAGCAAATTATACTAGGCACCTCCTCTGTTTCAGGATAAACCAGGATTCCTCACTGAAACCTCACATCTCCATGGTTTGTCCTGGCTGCTTTTGAAGCCCCCTTCCCCAGAACCTCACATCTTGCTCTCTCAGTGCCAGCCACCCAGGCTAAATTCAGGTCCCCAAACTCTTCAGCTTCTTCCTTCAGATTCTTTGTCAGTGGCTCTGTCTCTTCCCCTCCCCCTCCCTTGTCTAACCAACCCCTCCATTCACCCATTTGGTCTCTTAGAGAATTGCCTCTCTGACAACTCTAACCCATCATCCTCCCTGGCTAGTATCCTGATCTTTAGTTATATAATAACTTATGGGATTGCATGTTTATATACAGTGTCCCTGAGTAGATACTAAGCTCCATGAGGGCGGATAGCCTGACTGCTTCATTCACCAACAGTCCAGCTTGTCCCTGAATAAAGATGCTGATCATGTCTGTCTGAGACCCTACCCTGTGTCTCACTCCCTCTGGTCTCCCATAATGTCCTTCAAATCTTATCTCCAGCCCGCCAGACTGGGCCTGACCAACCAACAACTTCTTATACCCACCTGAGCTAGGATCATCAAACACTCAGAGGAGGGGCATGCTGAGATGTGCTCTTGGTGAAAATAAGATTTGTGTGACTTCTTGGACATAGGCATTTTCCAGACTCTGGAATCATAGGCACTTAGATTTGGGATGTACAGTGAAGGTCACATGGTCCAGTCATGCTCTGAGAACAACAGATAAGCATGCATGTGGCTTCCACGGCTGAGTAGTGTGTTCATGTTCACTTTGTCCAGTGCCTTCCCTTGTGACCTTCTGGGCAGTGTCTGATGAGCTGTGCCCACCCTCCCCCACCTACCTTCTGTATCTAGATGCCACTGTCTCTAGAACAACCCCTGAGTTTACCCACACTCCTGCCAGAACACAATTTTCCCTGCTTTGACAGATAGAAATGGGGAGAAAGGCCAGCAGCCCCAGGAAAGGGGTTGTTAATTTCCCGCCTAGCCATCCAGCAAGTGCTCATTCACCTGAGCATGTTCACACACCCACATCAACAGGGGATCATGGATATGTGAGCAGCCCTGCCTTCCTCCTGCCCCCTCCAAGAGTTGGCACCTAGATGGGGAGACATACAAGGGAACACACAGTGGCACATTGAAGGAAAAAGTGTTCTGGTTGGAGGAAGGTTCATGGTGCAGGGGCCGGGGAGGGCTCCATCCAGCAGGCACCAGCCCACTCAGGCTCCTCTGCCATAACAATTTTAGAAGATAACATTGGAAAAAGTCTTCTAGACATGGTATTTATTTTTCAATATCAAGATCCATTATCTGGACTATGGAATAATCTTTCAGGAGCACTGTAAACAGTGGTATTAGGCCTAAATAACTAGGTTTTAATAAACCTAAATTACCATTTAAACTTTAATAGTGTTTAGGTATTCTTGGCACCACTTCTCAGTGTCTGTCAGGCAATGAGTTCCCACATAAGAATATAAAGCTAAAGTATCCTCTTTAACCTTTGTTTCCAAAGCCAAGAGCATTTTACTAAAGCTCTAATGTACAGGCAAGTTGATCCCTCATTAAGCGATTTGTTCATCTTAACAGATATGTATGCATTTTTCCAATACAGAAAGCAATTTCCTAGACTAATTAAAGGTCCTTGCATTGAAGGTAATAGAGTCTTATTATTTGCATTCGATGTGAACTGGAAAATCCAAGTCATTAGAGAAAACAAGAATATGCTTCTCTTTCAAAGAAGATCAAGAATGTTATATAGTCTTACTTGCAAATTTCCATAGTTACTGTGTAGTGAAGGTTTTCTGAAGTAGATGAAGATTTTTCAGAGCAAGGGTTCAGTTAACTGGCATCTGGAAAGAACCAATCTTAATTCTAAATTCTAACTGGATTTTCAGAGGCCATTCTGAGGGTAGCAGATTTTATCTATGACCTTGTGTGCCAGATATTTCATTTTATGTTTTCCCTTATTTCCTGAAAGTGAGTTGATGAGCAAAAGGAGGCATAAGAAGGGACTTTTACACTAAATTGTAAATTCTATTCGAATATGAAATTAGCTAACTAATGATAACACGTGATCAACTACAGGCTTCATAGCTGAGATACCCTAAAGCGTTTAATTAGGATTTCCTGGGCTGGGCGCGGTGGCTCACGCCTGTAATCCCAGCACTTTGGGAGGCCGAGGCGGGTGGATCACGAGGTCAAGAGATCGAGACCATCCTGGTCAACATGGTGAAACCCCGTCTCTACTAAAAATACAAAAAATTAGCTGGGCATGGCGGGGCGTGCCTGTAATCCCAGCTACTCAGGAGGCTGAGGCAGGAGAATTGCCTGAACCCAGGAGGCAGAGGTTGCGGTGAGCCAAGATCGCGCCATTGCACTCCAGCCTGGGTAACAAGAGCGAAACTCCATCTCAAAAAAAAAAAAAAAAAAAAATTAGGATTTCCTGCCAATGTGAGATTTGGAAAGTGATTTGGGATAATAAAACAAACAAATAGAAACAGAATGTGATTTAAAGAGACCACTCACTTAAGTCACCAGTCTCCAACAGAACATCACCAGCGTTGCATTATCCCAGAGTGAACTGAGTCACCTCACAGCCCAGAGGCCAGCATGCAGTTTAAGCTTCTGAGGTGCTGTGATCTGAATGCTGGTGTCACCCCAGAATTTGTATGTTGGAACCTAATACCCAAAGTGATAATATTAAGAGATAGAGCCTTTGGGAAGCGATTAAATCATGATAACTCCACTCTCATGAATAGGATTAGTGCCATTATAACAAATGTTGAAGGGATTGCCTTGTCTCTTCCACCATGTGAGGATACAGGGAGAAAGTACCATCATGGAAGCAGAAAATATGCCCTCACCAGACACAGAATCTCCTGGGGTCTTTTTCTTAGACTCCCCAGCCTCCAGAACCATATTTCATTATAGCAGCCCAAATGGACTAAACAGAAAACACAGACAATATAGGGCAAACATAGGTCAGTGACAGAGAAGCTTTGAGGTAGGAAGGAAGAACATGGGATGGACAGTGAGTGAGGCACGTGTAGGGAAAGGAGGTAGATGGCATCATCCAGCGTACATCACAAATCCCACCATGATAGGTAGTCTGCCATTGTTGAATGTGAACAGTCACTGAGCATCAGAAGACCTTGATCCTATCTCCTCTACTTTGGAGCAAGTTACAACATCATGGGCCTCAGTGTTCTCATCTACCAAATAAAAGGATAAGGCCCAGATGATTGTGTCAGTTCTTATTCATTCTGTAAGTATTTTATGCTATGCCCCAGTTTTTAAAAAGAGAATATGTATTAGTCAGCCATTACTGCAATAATGCAGTGTAACAAATAGCCCCTAAATGCGAAAGCATCTATCTCTCTTGCTCATGGATTTGCCAGGTGGCTGGATATTGGCTGAGCTCAGCTGGGTTAGGCTGGGCTTGTCTCCAGGTACCAGATGGGCTCCACTTGATTCTCTTCTCCCTTATACTAGTAAGTATGTGGGGGGTTCTCTTCTTAGGCAGATTACAGTAGTGTTGGCATCAAGCGAAGCCACACAAGAACATGTAAAACCTCTGTTCCAGACATTCCGCTATCATGATCTTGGCTTCCAGTTACATGTTGAAGTCTAAAATCAACACCTCACGCCCTCAGTGGGTGGCAAAGTGTAGCTAAAATGATAGATTGACCACAATCTAGTATCCTAAGTCTCCAGTTTTAGTTATGAATCCTCCCTTGAACATGTTTTAGAATATTTCAAAGACAAGAAAGCAAAGGGCAGCCCCTATTAATACTGAAAAGAAAAGCAAAAGCAGCAGTTTTTCTCTATTATTATACATCATTCCTTGTCTTAAGAAAATCCCCATTTTGCATAAGATTAGGGTACTTAAGGGTTTCTTCTTCACCTGCTTTCTTCTAAATTCTCGGTGAAAATACTAGGTTCACGGCCAGAACGCTTGACATAAATGCCTGTTTGTCAGCTTTATAAAGTGGATAGGAATGCAAGCTTGATGTAGAGCTGCTGTAATTCTGACAGAATAATTAAAACTTTAAAATATTTCATATTCGTGTCACTCGTAATCACTACAACTGCAGGAATGATGTAAAGCAGAGAACATAGGACCCATCTTGCATCTCCTAGTATTTGTTATGAGGACATTACATTTCCTTTTTTAAAATGTCACCAGTGAAATTATGTTGACCCAAATGAAAACTCATGGATTGCTAATGTGAATTTACTATTTAAAAATAATGTTGAACTCACATTGGACATAACAAGTAATGATATAAACCTAGATTTTATTTTGATCATGAAATAACTCAGTCATCAGGAGTGGAACTGTGGAAACCTGGCTTCCCCAGCAGGAACACAGACGGGAACACAGACCACCATGAATGGAATCCTGTAATCCATCTGTAGTTTCAACTCTTTAACTCACAATGAAGCCATATGAACATTCTCTTTAATTAGGAGATGTTACAGTTCTGTGAGATACAAAATACTGCCGAAATAAAGAAGGATTTCGACGTCTTTATTGACACTCTACTGCAGCATAAATGCATCTACCAAGTAGGGTACATTATGTAGAACATGCTCATAGCAATACAAATGTTAATTAAAACCTTGTTTAAGATTTTTATTTTAGAATGTGTTAGTATTTCATGCTGGTACAAGAAGTTGATTAAGTGAATTACATGAATTAGCCAATACTCAGAAGTGCCACATAGCCCTCCTGTCACTAATACCGATTTCTACCAACATGATATGACCCACAGGTGTCAAACATGATATGACCCACAGGTGTGACAGCAAACATAGCAAAGGAAATTAGTAAGAAATCTACAGTGGTGATTTCTGCATCTTGGTAATTTATCATCTGACAGTTTATAACAGGAAGAATTATACTCTCTCTTCTGCTATTTTGTATGCTTTTGTTTCATGTCTACCCACACATGCACACATATGAACACATGTACCAGGGGAAGAGGGATGGGGTTCACAGATGTATCCTGTATAATGTCCTTCATTAAAGGGTACATATTCCAGTTGGAGAGTCTAGACATTAATAAAAAATTAACTCGGGGGTCTTAATTTGTATCATATTCTTTTTGTAAAATATTAAATACATTAGTAGTACATGTTTAAAATTAAAAGTAGCAGGGACAGATTAGTAAATTTAATAAAATCACTCTGATGCCACTGCACTAAGATGGGTACTGTGACCATTTTGATCTCAACATCCAGACTTTTCTCTACACATATGTATATAAATGTATATATAATTTCTATAACAGATATCTGACATGTATATACTGAAAAAGGATTGTACAGTACCTAACATTTTATAATGTACTCTTTTATTCAACGATATATGATGAATCACTTTCTATACCAAGCAACATATTTTTATGGCAACTCATTCTTTGAGCAAATATTTTTGGTTTCTTTGAATACACCCTCTCTGATGGAGTTGTAATTGTTTGGTTGTCTTCATAACCTCTGCCCTCTGGATCTACAATCTAGAAGAGAAAATGAAGATTAGTTAAGTAAACAAACAAGTGCATTTCTTACAGATTGTAAGAAATGTTTTGAAAGCAAAATAAACATTGCAATGAAAGAGGGCAATGGAAGGATAGAAGCATGAGGAGGGAATGGAGATGAGTTGCCAACACACTCAGAAATGATTCCGTCATGGATCCCACAGTGCAAGGGTCCTGAGAAGACGGCGTTGGTCAGTGAGTAGATGGGAAAACATGCATGCACAGAAACCCAGTGAGCTAAGGAAGAACCAGAGAAATAGGTCTGGGCTTCACCCAGGGCTTGGCAGGGCAGGTCAAGGAGTTTAGATTTTATCCTAAAGTTCATTAATATCTTTTAGGCAAGGGAAGGAAATGATCTATGTTTGGAACCAGAAGTTCATTGATGATTCTGGCAAAAAGATGCTCAGGAGAAGTAGGAGAAGATGGCCAATTTGAAGGATAAATGGTTTCATGAATTTATGGTGAGGGATTTGCTATTATTTACTTAACCCTTCCCATATTATGGAATATTTAGCATCTGTTGTCTTTGGTACCAAAACAAAACTGAAAAAAAAAATAGGCAAATGCCTATATCTTGGATAATTAAGTGACAATGAATAATCCTGCTTGTTAGAGGCACATGACAACTCTCGCATAGTTAAGGCTCTAAGCTCATTCGGCCTCCTGGGAGCTAGACCAAGGGAAAGGCTGGCAAGAAGACTACAGGATGGGGTTGAGGGGTGACTTTCAGGGGAGTAAATAAACAATGAGGCTCTGTCTTCTTGGGTCAGGTCCTCCTTGGTCAGCTCTCAAGAAAGATGGCCCTGGCACTTCCTCCTTCTTGGAACATCTGGTCTACCTGGTACTCAGAGACTAACACTCCTATGTCCTTTATATTCCTATGTGCTTGCCTCAGGATTTACCATTTCTTGCCCACACACTGGTAGAAACTGAAGATCCAACTGAGTAAGCCTGGGGTTGAGGGAAAGAAGGGCTGAATAGGTCCCACAGCCTGCATCCAATGCAGACCCCAGTCTAAAGTCCATCAGGAGAGGGTCCTCAAAGCTCCAGGTGGTCCATTCTAATAACACGGATGGTAACTCTATTAATAATAGGAATAGCTGACACATTCTCTAAGTGCTGTTCAGTTTGCACATGTCAACTCATTCCATCCACTCAGCCACCTCATGTGGTAGGTTCTGCCATATGGGGTAGCACTGAGGCTACATTGCTTAGTTTCACACACAACCAAGACTCAGACTTGGGCCTTTGGACTTCGGAGCTTTAACATTTGCGATTACCCTCCCCTCTATACTGCCTCCTTCCATGTGTCTCCCTGGAGAACTGCCACTAGGTTGAACAATGAGTCAAAGGTTCAAAGGCTGCTTTACCCAAATGCTATCTCACCATGGCCACTGACATCATTACTGATATCACTAACGTACAGATAGATGTCCTTATAACTTATATTATTCAGAAGACCCCAGGTTGCTTTACAGTCACAAAATACTTTTTTCTCCATATTTAATAGAGTTTTCCTTAAACAAAACATCTATTGTATTAATGCTTATCCCACCTGTATTTCCTAAGGTATAAGCTTGGGAATGAGGTGGCAGTTGCTGGGGACCCACAATGTCACAGAGAGCAAGTGTAAATATCGAAGTCCCTTCCTAGACAATACTGGGCAGGCCTCCTTCCCAGTGCCAGCTTCAGGGCCTCTCTCCTCTTGGCTTCTGTTACTAGCTTATCAGAGAAGACCCTGAAGAATTTGTAAATAAGAGCCCTTCTGTAAGGACTCAGCCACAAGGGAGAGATAAGTGTTGAGGACATTGATCCTCCCTGATTTGGACTGAGGCACAGAGCATTGGGATGGGGTACAGAGCGTGATAAGGTTTGACTGTGTCCCCACCCAAATCTCATTTGAATTCCCATGTGTTGTGGAAGGGACCTGGTGGGAGATAATTGAATCATGGGGGCAGGTCTTTCCCATGCTGTTCTTGTGATAGTGAATAAGTCTCATGAGATCTGATGGTTTCATAAGGGGGAGTTTCCCTGCACAAGCTCTCTTTGCTTGCTGCCATCTATGTAAGTCATGACTTGCTCCTCCTTGCCTTCCACCATAATTGTGAGGCCTCCCCAGCCATGTGGAACTGTGAGTAAATTAAACCTCTTTTTTCCCCAGTCTTGAGTATGTCTTTATCAGGAGCATAAAAACAGACTAATACAGAAGGAAAGGTTGGGCTTTAGCATGGCTAGGCAGCTCCAATGTATGCAGAGACTCAGATCTCAGCCACTTCTGTCTGAGGTCCCAAAACATGCTGCCTAAGTATTCAGTGCTGAATTCTTTCTGTTTAAACATCTGAAGTATTGCAAGTCTTGCCTTTAAAGAACTCTGTTTCTTAAATCTGTTCTACCTTTAACTTGACTTTCTGACTTTACTCTACTTCCTCTGTATTAATAACTGAGCAGTGGGGGGCTCCACGCCTGATCTGCCCTGGAATAACATTTTTGCAGAGGTATCTTTTAAAAGTGATCTAAGTTCTGTTTTGCCTGTGTATATGTTGTGGAACTAATAATAACTAATTTATTGAGTACTATTTTCAGGAACTATCATAGCTGCTTTATGTCGAGTTTCTCCTTTAATCCTTACAACGGCTCCATGGTACAGAAGGTAATATTAATGTTCCCATTTTGGAAATGAGTAAACTAGGACCAGAGAGGTTCAGCAATTTGCCTAAATATGCACAGTTGATGGGTGATAGATGGGGATGTTGCTTGTATGTATGACAATGGTGCAATAGAAAAGGGTATTTCTACTTCATGATACCTCACTTTCACCTGCTGAAAAATTATTGAAATATACTGTTTTTTTAAGAACATCCACTCTATGGCCACCTTCCAGGAAAAAAAATCATAAAATATATAAATCTAAGATGTCGATGTTGGCAGTATGCTTGGCACCCCCTGGAGTGTGCAGGGGTGAAAACAGTGAATCCAACTCCAGCAACCATGCTCTCAGCATGTATGTTACAGTGCCTCGTGAGAGATGAGAGGTCTGGCATTTTTCAAAAGGTGCCAGAAGACACACTCATTTAGGAGACCAAAAATAAGTCACCTCAATCAATCCTCATTCCTTATGTTGCTAGCATCAAAAGAAACCTTTTTCTCAGGCCAACATGACAGCTTTCACTCAGACACTGTGTGGAAGTTGCTCATGAGTGCCTATTACAAGCAGTGATAGGTCCAACAATAAAATGTTGATTAGATCTTGGACCTTGAGATTGGCCAAGGCCATGCTATGGTTGCAAGATTCAATCTGGTGCCATGGTTTACGAGGTTTACAAAAGTGTATGATGTTCATGTGCTGTATGTCGGATTATTACACTTTCTCATTTATTTAACTCCTTCACCCACCACTCACTCATTCCTTCATCAACCCAGTAATTACTTGAGAGCCTGCTGTATATCAGGAACTGTTCTAGCCCTCCAAGACAGCAAGATTAGCATAACACATGATCTTTGCATCTATGGAGTTTATATTCTAGACTGATTTGGTTTGGACAATATCATAAACTCTATTTTATTGAGTTCGATCGTTAAATTAGGATGGTGGATCTTAGTGTTGAAAAGAGTCTCAAAAATTTTCTCATCCCCTTCACTTTAAGCTCAATGACAAGTGGCATCCTCAAGGTCACACAGTCTATGGCAGAACACAGACTCGATGCTGTGTCCCCAGACTCCTCATCCTGGGCCTGCTGCTACTACCAGAAACTTCGTTTTAATCAGATGCTGGTGTTACCATAGAGATAGGGGAGCAAGAAGGCAGCTTCAAGGTCAGTACAGGGCAGGACATCGGATCAGACTGAGACCTGTGAGGCTATGAGATGAACATTGCTGCAGGCCAAGTCTGAGAGCTTGGCCTCAAGGGCCGACTGCGAGGGCTCCAGTTCTAGCTCTTCTTCCTCTTTTCCTTTCTTTCTTTCTTTCTTTTTTGAAATAGAGTTGAGTTTTCACTCTTGTCACCCATGCTGGAGTGCAGTGGCACAATCATGGCTCACTGCAACCTCCGCCTCCTAGGTTCAAGTGATCAGTGATTCTCCTGCCTCAGCCTCCCAAGTAGCTAGGATTATAGGTGCCCACCACCATGCCTGGCTAATTTTTCTATTTTTAGTAGAGACGGCATTTCATCATGTTGGTCAGGCTGGCCTCGAACTCCTGATCTCAGGTCATCTGCCCGCCTTGGCCTCCCAAAGTCCTGGGATTACAAGCGTGAGCCAGCATACCCGGCCAGCTCTTTTTTTTCAGGTATGTGAACTTAAGTAAGTTATTTAACCTCTCTGTTCCTCAGTGCCTCCCTTGCAAAATGGAGATAATCATAAAGCTGGCCTCACAGGGTTTTCACTAAGATTATGTGATTGCTCGTGGGAATCTTCATGCTTGCCCCATGGTAGGTGCTTGGCAAAGCTTGGCTGTTGTTATTACTATTGTTAGTAGTACTATTTCCTCTGTGACTCTGTGGACACCTTGGTGCAGCCCCCAGCTTAGGTTCTTGAATCCCCCTTGTGATTCTTAGAGTGGAAGTTCCCACCACAGGTCTCCCCTTGCTTGAAAATAGACCTGAACGTGACCAAAACAATGAACATGCCGTGGAGCCTGTCCACACCCCTTCTGAAGAAAGCTGCCTATGGATTATCCATCAAAATAATCATTTAATTTTACATTTCTGATTTTGATCCTTTTCAGGAATCCTGAAAGTAAATTCCTGCCGTTGTAGCCAAATGTGGTCTACTTCCTGTGTTTTCAGCAACCACATCTTATTATAGGTGCATGGCATATCTGTAAAATTGTAACATGCTCTTTCTCAAAATGCCGCCATAACTCACACACAGAACCAAATCCTTTTGGAAAACAGTATAGGCCCTTCCCAGAAACCCCAAATTTACAGTAACTTATTAAACACCCTGGTGGGTACTGAGGTAATAAAATCTGAATTCTCCTAATTGTTTCAGCAAGAAAC
This sequence comes from Aotus nancymaae, assembly GCF_030222135.1. Lineage (NCBI taxonomy): Eukaryota > Metazoa > Chordata > Mammalia > Primates > Aotidae > Aotus > Aotus nancymaae. The sequence goes on along the minus strand of NW_026988435.1, from coordinate 43,212,186 downwards.
AGACTTCAAAGCCGGCTTCACGCATGCAGGAGCTGTCAGCACAAAGGACTGTGCTCTTAAAGGACCCAGTGCTTGGCTTAGGGTGCTGCCGTTTCAGGACCCAGTGCCCGGCTTGGGGTGCTGCCATTTCGGGACCCAGTGCCCGGCTTGGGGCGCTGCCGTTTCGGGACCCAGTGCCCGGCTTGGGGTGCTGCCGTTTCGGGACCCAGTGCCCGGCTTGGGGCGCTGCCGTTTCGGGACCCAGTGCCCGGCTTGGGGTGCTGCTGTTTTCCTCTTGAAATTCTTAACCACTTTTTAACGAGGAATGCCCAGTTTCACTTTGCACTGGGTCCTGCAAGTTCTGTAGTTGTTCCTGACAACCCTCATTCTATCCCATACAACACTGGTGTTCTGCCAAACAGTCTGGGGTGAGACCCTGTCTTCTGTCATCTGGGTCAGTAAGAGACAAACTCGGTGGAAAGTTAAGAATCTACCTTGATTGTTAAAAGTATGTACCAGATTTCCTAATCTAAATGTATATGCACACACCACTAGATGCCAGCATGAACCAGAGCTGCTGAATGCCTGGTCAGAGAGAATTCAGCTCAGCCTCGTTTTGAGAAGTTCTAAGTTCTTCCCACAAAGGACTATGATGGGGCACTTACACTAGAAAATACTGTTGAAGTGTAATTTGTGTAAACTAAGCATCTCAAAAGAAACTTTTTCCAAATTAATCTTTGTGTAAGTTCTGAGTTATAAAACTATTTTTTAGATGAAGAAATACATCATTACAATTGATTCAGAGGCACTTTAAGTTGGCACAAAAGTGTGTTAAAAATATTCCACAGTACAGATGCTCCCTGACGTATGATAAGGTTATGTCCTGATAAACACATCCTAAATTGAAAGTATCTTAAGTCGAAAATGTATTTAACACACCTAACCTGCTGAGCATCATACTTAGCTTACCTCAAACCCTCAGAATGCTTACATTAGCCTACAGCTGGGCAAAATCATCTAACACGAGTCAATCTTGTAATAATGTGTTGAATATCTCATGGTGGTTTTTCTTGATTTCATGGCTGACTGGGAGCTGTGGCACCCTGCTGCTGTTCACCATCATGAGAGTATCATACCATGTATTGCTAGCCTGGGAAAAGATCAAAATTCAATGTCTGGTTTCTATTGAATGGGTATCACTTTTGCACCATTGTAAAGTGCAAAACTCATAAGTCAAACCATTGGACGGGAACCATCTGTATAGGTAAAAGGATAGACATAGAGATCATTGAAACAGAATAGAGAACCCAGAAATAGACCCACACAAATATGCTCAACTGATTTTTGACAAAGGTTCAAAAGCAAGTGAAGGAAGGGATGATAGTCTTGTTTCCATCAAACAGTGCAAGAGCGAAAGGATATGCATAGGCAAAGAAATGGACCTTAACCTAAATTGCATACCTTTTTTTGACAGATATGCTTTTAAAATTTGTATTTATTATTCATTAATTTATTAATTTTTAAACTTTTAGGTTCACAGGTGCATGCTCAGATTTGTTATACAAGTAAACTTGTGTCACCAGGGTTTGATGTAAAGATTATACAAAATTTCACTCAGAATGGATCCCAGACTTAAATCTAAACTGTAAAACTATGAAATTTGTTGTTTAGTTTGATGCATAATACCAACTAAATCAAAAGAACATTAGAGAATTTGAAAGAATGCAAGGATTTAATAAATCGTCTAGCAACGAGGCTGCACTTCGAGCAGCTGCAGGCTCATGGGATTTTCCTCTTAGCCAAGGGGATTCAGCTTGGCAGCTACAGAGCAAGGCCACTGGTGTGCCACACCACTTAACCCTGCAGCCATCAGACTTCAGAACCAGAAAAGAATAATTCCGGGGTAATCTCACCCACCTCCTGCCTAAGAAGAGATCTTGTTTGTGTCCTGTCATTTGTCTATCACTGATTGATTCCATTATTGGAAAACTTTCTAGAGCACTTGTGGGGGAAAATGTCCATCTTTCAAGATAGGATGGTCTGTCTCAAAAGGGCATCCTAGAGCCAAATTATTTCTCCATTCCCTACTTGTCCCACTAAACAAATAAGGCTAATTGTAGCTACCTGGCAAGGCTGAGAGGAAATAACCTAATCATTGATCACTGAAGTAGGAATTGTAGACATCCGTGATTGTACACTCTCCTCAGTATCTGGATCTAGTGTCTAATCGGGTATTTCTTGTAACACAGTGTATTAATAATGATCAATATAGGTTTATTGAGAATAACAAATAATTATACAAACTCAAAAATTACTTTCCTTCATCATACACTGGGCATATCAGCACTGCTTTTTGCAATCATAATTGAGGTGCTGCTGCATTATTTTGTTTAATTATTTCCACCTGATGGCCTGATTAGGAAAATTGCTCATAATGCATCATTATGAGAAGCAATTACTGCAGTCTGTATCCCCAGCCCCCAAGCTGAGCTACCATCCCATAGTGAGCATGGCCTTGCCAGCGTCCAGATAGAGTTTGAGTTCAGTCATTTGATTCTAAGCATAAATTCAAATAATCTGTATTTCAAGAAAGGATTTTGTTTAACTCTGAGACACGGAAAGTTGATGTGTGATTTCCCATTTGCTGATGTTTTGCGGTCGTTGGCATCTCCATGTTGGGCATGTGCCCACCCCTGTCTGTCTCTGTGTGGTGTGTTCACACCTGCTCCGACTGTACAAACTGAAAGGGTGGATATTTCCTCCTGCACCCTTCAATCAGTGTGACTGTAAACATATCCTCTCTTGGTGGACTTTGCATGGCATACATGTTTGAGAACAAGTGTGCTCTGCCACCATATGATTGTGTGTGTGTAAACGTGATCGAAAGGAAAATGGTGATGACAAGGCTGGTAAGGAAAGTTGTGGAATTGCATTAGGACAGGCAGCCATGCAAGGGCCAGAAAGAATGACCCAGTTTGGAAGAAGAAAGGAGGTCCAGATACCCCCTGGAAGTCAGTGGCCCCTCCCAGGTGAAACCATGTGGCATGAACTCCAGCTGCTTCAGGTGACATCACCCGACGCAAGCGATATTGCCCACTTCAGGTGATATTGTCCACTTCAGATGATATCGTCCACTTCAGGTGAAATCATTTACCTCATGTTACATCATCTACCTCAGGTGGCATCAACCACCTCCGGTGATATCGTCTACCTCAGATGATGTCATCATCTCAGGTGGCCTGACCCAACTCAGGTGACATCATCTACCTCAGGTGACATCATCTACCTCAGGTGACATCATCGACTTCAGGTGACATTATCCACCTCAGATGATGCCATCTACTTCAAGCGACATCATCCACTTCAGGTGACGTTACCCAGTCTCTTGCTAAGCATTTCCCTAAACTGGAGAAGGGGGAGAAAAAATAAATCCTGCCTCTGCCATCAGCCAACGGTGTGAACAAATCCAACTTTCTCCAAGCTTTGTTTTCGTTCTTCAATAATTGGAATGTAGGAAAATCTTTTTTTTTTCCAAAGAAAAATGCAGTCCCATGCAGGGGCTGGAGATGGGGCCAGTCAAAGCAGAAGGAGCCCATATGAACAGCAGATGTTGTGCTTTCTCTGTTGGTCCCATGCATTCCTGGTGTAGCTGGTGCCTGCCTGCTGTAGAGGCTCATTTTTTTAAATTTTGAGATGGAGTCTCACTCTGTCACCTTGGCTAGAGTGCAGTGGCATAATCTCAGCTCACTGCAACCTCCTGCCTCCCAGGTTCAAGCAGTTCTCCTGCCTCAGTCTCCCAAGTAGCTGGACTACAGGCATGTGCCGCCACGCCCAGCTAATTTTTTGTATTCGTAGTAGAGACCATGTTAGCCAAGGTGGTCTCGATCTCCTGACCTTGTGACACACAGGCATGAGCCACTGCGCCCACCCTCATTTTATTTTTGACAGGTACATTAATGAAAAAGATATGTGACTGATTTTTGTTGTACCTGTAAATTGCTTATAACTTGAAACAAATAAAAAATGTGTAGCAGTTACAGCAGGAATGTTGGCTTTCACAGCCAGGAAAGAACAAACGAGGGGTGATGGGTCACCCCGCTTAAGAGAGTAGGTTTCAGGCTCAGACTTCCCCGGGTGCAAACCCAGCTCAGCTGCCGTGGAGGCTGAGCATGCGACTTCACCCTCTGGACCTCCGTTTCCTCACCTGTATGGCAGAGATGATCTCACCTAAGCCATATAACTGCTTTGAGATTTAATAAGTTGATGCATGTCAAAACGAAAGGCACTACTATTTTCCTTTACTGTATCTATTCATAACTCATCTTCTGGCTTCGTTGAGGAAAAGGGGCATCTATTTTAGGGCAAGATAATTAGCTGTGTCCTATATGATAGGCTGAATAATGCCCCCCATTCCCCAAAGATGTTGAATCCTAAGCACTCGGAACCTGTGAATGTTGCTTCATGTGGGAACAAAAGGACTTTACAGAGGTGATTAAGTTGAGAATCTTGAGAAATGGGGAGGTTGTCCTAGATTGTTTGAGTGGCATCTAAAGGTAATCCCAAGGGTCCTCATAAGACAGAGGCTGGAGGGCCAACATGGGAAGAGGTGGTGTGAGGAAGGAAATGGAGATCTGAGAGATGGCCAGGAGGTGAGAAACACCACAGCCTCTGCAAGGTGGAAGAGGCAAGGAACAGATTTATTGGAGCCTCGGGAAAAAAACAGCCTTGCCAACACTTTGATTTTAGCCTTTTGACTATCAGAAGAAGAATACATTTATAAGAGAATCAGTTTGTATTGCTTTAAGCCACTACTTTGTGGCAATGCGTAACAACAGCCACAGGAAACACGGACGGTTGACTCTTGAAAAAGTCAGGAGTTAGGGGTGCTGACTGCTCAGGCAGTCAGAAATCTGTACATAACTTTTTACTCCCCAAAGCTTCAATACAGTAGCCTACTGCTGACTGGAAGTCTTACCGATAAACAGTTGATTGACACATATTTTTTGCATTATATATTTTAGATACTGTATTCTTACAATAACCTTGAGAAAAGAAAATGTTATTAAGAAAATCATAAGGAAGAAAGAAATATGCTTACTATTCATTCAGTGGAAACGGATCATCATAAAAGTCTTCATCCTCTTCGTCTTCACATTGAGTAGGCTGAGAAGGAGGAAGGAGAGGAGGGGTTCACTCAGAGGGGCAGGGGCAGAAGAATTTTGCGTATTAGTGAAACCGTGCAGTTCATACTTGGGTTGTTCAGGGGCCAGTTGTACACCCCATTACATGAGATTTCAACTAGTTTAAATGGCAGTTTTACTGAAAATTATTGCATAAGATCAGCCCTTTTCTACAAAAGATAAAGAAGATGTGGCAGGATAACTATTTTTGTTTTATTTATCTTTGCACAGATTCTGTATAACATGGAGATGCTCCATATTCTCGGATTGCTTTGCTTTTCGAGTTGTTGGTTTTCATTTGTAAGATTTTGCTGTTGTTTTTCCTCTTTCCAGCTGTTCCAATACAAGCTTCTCTCTCACTGCTGCCTCCACACTTATCAGCTTCTAGTTGTATAGCTGGAGAAGAAGAATGTCAGTCAAGATGTGTTAAGCACCAGCTGTGTGTTCAGCCTCAGCTGTGTTGCACACAGTGTCTCATTTGACTTTCCCGAAACCCCTGTTTACCGATTGTGACAATGAGCCCCGCAGTGAAGCTACAAAGAAGGAAGATAGAGAGGAGTCTAGTGGTAGAGCCAAGACCCTGAAAACCACTCTTCGCTGTTGTATTAGTTGTGGTTCTCTAGAGGGACAGAACTAATAGGACAGAAACGTATAAACATAAAGGGGAGTTTATTACATATTAACTTACATGATCACAGGGTCCCACAGTAGGCCATCTGCAAGCTGAGGAGAAAGGAGTGCCAGTTCAAGTCCTGTAACTGAAGAACTTCGAGTCTAATGTTTGAGAACAGGAAGCATCCAGCACAGGAGAAAGATGTAGGCTGGGAGGCTAGACCTGTCTCTCCTTCTCAAGTTTTTCTGCCTACTTTATATTCCCTGGCAGCTGATTAGATTGTGCCCACCAGATTAAGGGTGGGTCTGCCTTCCCCAGTCCACTGACTCAAATGTTAATCTCTTTTGGCAACACCCTCACAGACACACCCAGGATCAATACTTTGTATCCTTCCATCCAATCAAATTGACACTCAGTATTAACCATCACAGCTGTCTCTATATCAACTTTTAGAAAACATTGTTTTGCTAAAACCGTACCTAAAATAGCACTGTGCTAGACTGGGAGCGAAGGTATGAAGATTAATTCTCCATCAAATGCATATGCAGAGAGCCGGATTTTAGTAAGAAGTGGCAAGCAGCAACCAGCCCACTCCATGTGTGTGAAAGTATTCTTGAGATTACTGGACATTAGGAAAAATTATTTTTTGTTCATTTGTATTTTACCCAAAGTCTTAATAACTTTTGTTAGAGTTGTTCTAAAGGCTCTTTTCTTGGTCATTTTTAATGAGATACTAGTAACTTTAATTCCTATGGCCTGAAATTGCGTTAAGGACAGAGGTCATGTTTTATTATATTTTGCATCTCACCATCTGGAACAGTGCCCAGAATTGAAAAAAATCCAGAAATTGTTTACCAAATAAGTAATATTCTGGAGTACTTAATAATAGCTAGTATTTACTGAGCACTTACTGTGTGCCAGGCAGTAAGCCAGGTACTGGGTTTTTATTGTATTAACTCACTTAATTCTCTCATTGACATTATAAAGACCCGATACAAGAGCCTTGAACAACTTCCTAAACTGCACTTTCTAAATTGCAAGTGCTAACCCTGAGATGGGAGTCCAGGCCATCTGGGTCCACAGTTCACACTTTAAAACTTGATGCAACACTGCCTCTCTAAAGTCCATAAATGTAACATTTAAAATTACATTTTACAAAAGACATTTTTCAAAAAATTGCGAATCTGCAGTTGTGTTTACAATGAAGAACATAGTTTTATTATATTTCATTGGTGCCATGTAATAGCATCGAAAATTTGGATACAATTTTAAGCACCAGGTGAGAGCAAACATTCTGTCTTGTTGCCAGTTGATCTCCCCTGCCTAGCAAGCCCAGAGCCTCCCACACAGTATGCACTCAGTAGCCATGTGGGGGCTGTCAAAAGTACCATGCCGCGAGAGGTTAACAGTGATGCTGGAAAAAGTACCTAAAATGCAAAGTTTTCATACACTAACGCAACTTTTATTATATTTTATTTTTCCTACATGAAAGGAGTCACATGTAATGGGGTGTGTGTGTGTGTGCGTGTGTGTGTGTGTGTATGTATTAGTTCACTGTATGATAAAGGAAGTGGCACGATATCATGTCAGCAGTCAGCTGGGACACATAATGCCCAGGGCAGCGGTCAGCTGAAACATACAGCCCCACAACACTAAATATGGATATTTGCTCTAGAGGGAATTTGTAAATTTGCAAATCCTGTTTGGAGATATTTTTGCCTTGCCATTTAGTTTTTACTTGTCTTAGACTCTATAAATGACTCATAACTGCAGCTCAACAATTGATAATAAAATGGTATCTGCACTCATGCTCATATATCTGAAGACCAGCACCTTTGTTGGGAGAATGGAGAGTAAGCAAATCTCAGGTAAAATATTGAGATTGAGACAGATGAGCTTTGATGCTGAACATGCCAAACCTAAATTTCAGAAGCTTAAAGGCAGATTCCCCTTAATAGTAGATCAGATTGGACCTGGACTGTGAGGACAGACGAGAAAAATGGAGCTGCCTTGGAGCAAAGATGAGACAATGTGCCACAAAGTATAATGGGTCAAGGGCTGGAAGAATTTAGAATCAAAATTCAGCAAGATAATCAATATCATTTGGGGAATTTCCTTTAAAAATTGGAGCTTTCTGCCTCAGTGTTGATATGCACCCAGAACACAATACTTAACTAACCTTAATTGGATGACACTTCCAATCAAAGCTCACCGGAAGAAATAGCAGCACCAGGCAACCTGCAGCAGGCAGCCATGAGTGGAGCCTCCCTAGCTTGTGTCTGGTTTGGTTTGATGTATCAGGATGAGAATCTGCAGCATTTTCCCAATGACAAAGCAGATGAGGCCGTTTATCCCCTCCCTAACTCTTTCCCTGTGTTTACTGTGCTGTAGAGATTTTGCATAGAGTGCTGCTAGGTAGGCAGCAATATTGGAGCTGAGGTTTCATTCACAGAGGGAGGTCCAAGGATTCTGACTGTTGACTGCAAGTGGGCGTTATATTTGGCAAATCTCTTCTACTTGAGGTCTGACCTTAGCCTTCTAGACTCAGAAAAATGATCCTAATACTGACCCAGATTGGAAGAGGTTTGGTAGTTCTGGTTCATGGTAACAAAGCTCCCATAATTGAGCTTGTCAGTATATGAATGGCCCATGCCCAGGGCAGTGGTCAGCTGGGACACATGGATTCATGCCTAGGACAGCGATCAGCTGGGACAGACAGCCCAATTCCAATGACAGTGGTCTGGTCAGCTGGGACAGACAGGCCCATGACCATGCCCCTGTCAGCTGGGCCACATGGGCCCTCTCCTGTGTGCCCTGCTTGCTATCTTCAAGTCTCATCACAGAGAGCCCTGTGGCCAGCAGGTTCTTAGTGGACCTGGAATCAGAACAGTCAGCCTTCTCATATCGAAGATGGTTAACAGCGTCAGGTCCCAGGGCTGACACCTAGGGACCGGCTTGTTATACCTCCTGGCATAAGTATTCCTACAAATAGGGATAGTACCCTTGTACACTAGGCTTTTTTTTTTTTTCCAAAGTGTTAGCCAAGTACTAATGAAGAAAGAGCAAATGTGAGCCAAGATGACAATTTGCGTTTGACTGAGCAGAATGACTGTGGACATTGTCCTGTGCATGGGGCTCCAAACCCCCTAGCCCAAATGACACCATTCCCATTGTCACGTTTGTTGTGGTCACTAGCTGGTGCTCCTAGGAAACACACAGCAAAGCTTGTTGGGCATCTTCCTTGGGCCCCAGCACTTGGAGTTATGCCTCTGGGCACACAGCTGACACTTTTCTTCATCTCTCATGTCACAATACTCTCTGGAACACTTATCTTTTATGACACTGACATTTAAAAACAAAATAAATAGTGAAATGTGGCCTTTGACAACTTTAATATTGCTATTTACATTATGAATCTTTAAAGATTTTAAATGTATAACAAGATGACAAATTTCCTATTTCTGAAAGTAGTCACAGAGATATAGACGCAGAGATGCCACGATCTGTTCCCATGGCAGGCAATGTCCACTCGTGAAAATGCACAGACTACCTCGCCAAATTACTGAGGGGTCAATGAAAGGATGAATGGAGAGAAAAGGAAGCAGCAGTTTTCCAACAAACTGTCCATGGATCCTGTAAAGTGACATTCGTGACTGTTGTAGGTAGACCTGTCTATGTAGCTTCTGGTAACTGTGATTGCACTCTGGCTATTTTAGGAAGTCTGCCTCCTGCTCAGCTAGTCCCAGGGCGTAAGCCCCTGACAGTTGCACCTGGCTTTGCAGGATACAGTCCACAGTTGGTCTTTCCTTCCAGTGCTACCAATGGAGTAGTATTGGGCCAGCCACACCCTCTGACCTCAATCCATGTGTGTTCACAGGTGCAAATTTAAAAATCAAACATGAGATTTGGAGAAGCTCTTAATTGACCAGCAAGCAAAGTGAAATTTATTGAAAAGTTTAGCTTCATTGTCCTTTATTTTGCCCCTCTATAGAAGGATGTTAAACACAGATAGATAGATATCCATTTATACATAGTTTATTCATATTTACATATATAACGTATATATTTAACATGTATATGTTTATACATATGCACGTGTTTGTACATGTTTGTGTGTATATCTGTGGAAGGTTGATTAGAAACTAAGATTGGAAGTAAATATATTCTTTAGAATTAAAACAAAAAATGCTATAATTTTATTTTTAAGTTTATGAAATGAATAAGAAATTCATGGGAAGAGATTTTTTTTTTTTGAGACGGAGTTTTGCTCTTTGTTGCCTAGGCCGGAGTGCAGTGACGTGATCTTGGGTCACTGCAACCTCCGCCTCCTGGGTTCAAGAGAGTCTCCTGTCTCAGCCTGCTGAGTACCTGGGATCACAGGCACCTTCCATCGCACCTGGCTAATTTTTGTATTTTTAGTAGAGAGGGGGTTTCACCATGTTGGCAGGCTGGTCTTGAACTCCTGACCTCAGGTGATCCACCCGCCTCGGCTTCCCAAAGGGCTGGGACTACAGGTGTGAGCCACTGTGCCCTGGTGGGAAGAGAATTTTAATTGCAGCTACATCATCAACTTTTCTGACCCCAGCATTACTTTAAGTAACTCAAACCTTGGTTCTGTTTTTGAGTTGCAGCCTCCATAACTGTAAGAGATTAAACTTCTGTTGTGATAATTTTTTGTTTGTTTTTTGAGATGGAATGTCTTGTCTCCCAGGCTGGAGCGCAATGGTGCAATCTTAGTTCACTGCAGCCTCTGCCTCCTGAGTTCAAGGGATTCTTGTGCCTCAGCTTCCAGTGTAGCTGGGATTACAGGCACCTGCCACCACACCTGGCTCATTTTTTTTATTATTAGTAAAGATGGAGGGTTTCTCCATGTTGGCCAGGCTGGTCTCAAACTCCTGATCTCAAGTGATCTGCCCACTTTGGCCTCCCAAAATGCTGGGATTACAGGTGTGAGTCACCGTGCCCAGCCTGTTGTGATAATTTGTTATGGAACCCCCAGGAAACTCACACAACTAATTTAAATTAAAGATAAGAAAGCTATTCCCAGAATATAATGTATTCGAGAATGTCATGCCCACAGGCATATCATTGCTGGATCTTTGACTATATTCTGGAAATAGATTTTTTATCTTTAATCTGGAGTAAATTCTGTGAGCTTCCTGGGGGTTCCGTGACAAATTACCACAACAGAAGTTGATTCTCTCACAGTTCTGGAGCTTACACCTCCAAAATCCAGGTCTGCAGGGCCATGTTCTCCCTGACAGTTCTGGAAAGGTCCTTGCTCACCTCCGTGCTGGCTGGCATTTCTTGCTGTTCCTTGGTTTGTGTTCTAGACATCACACCAGTCACATGGCCGGCTTCTGTCAGTGTTTTTGCCTCATTTTCCCTCTATGGACATCAATGTCTGTCTCCATGTTTCCCCTTTTTATAAGGACACCACTCATATTGGATTGGAACCCATCCTAATGGCCTCATTTACATTTGATTGCCACTATAAAGACCTTATTTGCAAGTAAAGCCATGTTTTGAGATACTTCAGGTTAGGACTCTGCCATGAATTTTAGGGGAACGCAATTCATCGAATGAGTTCTAAATTAGAAAAGAAAAATCTATTTTAAAAGATATTTCATGCTGCTAGGGCATCTGCAAATTAACAGTGTTCCAAATCTGGATGTTCATATGCAAAATTTAAAAATCGGACAATTCCATGTTTACCTTCCCGTTTTTAGAAATAAGCCACATTTTTATATTAGCTTATTTATTAAAGTGGAAAACTGCTATTAGCTGTGTATCTATAAAAGGACAATAGGAAAGTGGGGAAATATAAATTTTTTTTTGTAATATTTCTCTAAATGTTTATCAGCATCTCCCTCTTCCCCACACCCCCCACAGCCTCCACTCTTGGATTTCTGCCCATTAAGACTGATAGCAGGAACATCTGTGAAATGCCATTAATAATTAATTTTATTACATCACTGATCATGGCCCACATGTGGAAGGTATCTGAGCTACTGGCAGCCGCAAATCCATATGAGTCTGTGGCAACACCAATTCTTCCCTCTTCAGAAGAAAGAATTCGACCGAGGGGTATAAGGCAGAAAAAGAGACTAAGGCAAGTTTCAGAGCAGGAGAGGAAGTTTATTTTAGACAGCTTTAGAACAGGAAAGAAAGGAAAGTATGCTTGGAAGAGACCCAAGCAGACAACTTGAAGGACAAGTGCGATGTTTAACCTTGATTCTAGGACTTGATAGGCTGGCCCACTTCCGGTGGCTTGCCCCGGATTCCCATGACTCTTCCCTTAGGGCTGTCCGCATGCGCAGTGCCTGCCTTACCCTTGGGAGGTGAGCATGCGCAGTATGTTTACATATATGTAAATAGTGTCTCAATTTCTCAATCTCTCTCTCTCTCTCTTCTTTTGGATAATGAATCAGTTAAAAATTAGTAACTGTCTTTGTTAATGAAAACCTATATACAATAATACAATATTTCTGTTCAAAATGTTCAGCAAGACTCAAAATTTTGGGAGTAAACATCTATTTGCTGTTAAAATGCTTCTAGATGCTCACATATGCCACTGCCTGGCAAAGTCAGGAAAGGGTAAATAAATTACCCAGGCAATACCTTCTATGCCCTCTGGACTTTTATGCCTTGTTAGTGTCTAAGGTTACAGAAAAAAGAAATGGAACACTCGGGTTGCCAGGGAGACATCAAGCCTGTCAACCCCTCTAGCTCTAATAGTGACAAATGGTACTTATTACATCAGGACTAATTTCATCGGATTCTGCTCAGATAAAGATACTTAACCTTTACTGATAAAATTGTGTCGTTATAATTACTTAGTAAAAGACCTTATTAGACAACAGTATTCTGTGTGGATAGATGAACATTTTATTGAGGCTTATTATATATTACATTGATGACATATTTGAATGTATGATTTTCTGTGAGACCTTTATTTATGGGGAAAACCTGCAGCAAAGAGATTTCGGTTTTGTGGCTGCCTCATTTTGAAAAATTTAAAAAATCTGGTTTCTGCAAGTTGTTACTGAAAATCCTGAAAAACAACATATAAATTTCTTTAAAAGTAGACTTTACTTTTTTTAAAATTTGAGACAGAGTCTCAGCTTTTTTTTTAAATGCCAACTTTTTTTTTTTTTTTTTTAAATTTGAGATAGAGTCTCACTGTCACCCAGGCTGGAGGGCAGTGGTGTGATCTCAGCTCACAGCAACCTCCACCTTTCAAGTTCAAGCGATTCTCCTGCCTCAACCTCCCAAGTAGCTGTGATTACAGGCATGTATCAGCACACCTGGCAAATTTTTGTAATTTTTTTTTTTTTAGTAGAGACAGGGTTTCACCATGTTGGCCAATTTGGTCTCAAACTCCTGACCTCAAGTGATCCACTCACTTCAGCCTCCCACAGTGCTGGAATTATAGGCGTGAGCCACTGCGCCTAGCCACCAACTTTTAAAATAAAGCTTTCTGTCCATGCATATGACATTAAAGTATCCAAATATGTCAACAAACCTTGTAGACTTACAGGGTATATGGCCTTGAAGGCCAAGACTGAAAATAAATTACGTTTGAATGTCAGTTCCATCTGACTGGTAGTGACTGCCTAGAATGCAGAACTGAGAAGGAATCTGAAGTCTTATCTGTGCTCACTAGAAAGGAGTGTAGTAATTGATTAGCGATGTCTGCTATGGGCATGAGCAGGACATGCATCAGTGGACATGCTCATAATTGCCATACCTTGTCTAAGTTTATAGAAAGATGGTAGTGGTGTCAATGAGGCCTTCAGTGTGTTTAGAAGAGCCTGTTCTCTCTCCTCCATGTACATTGCATGCTCAGAGCCTTCTCATCCTCAGTTTTTCTTAGGCAGGGAAACCACAACCCTATAGGACATTTCTCAAGGTTGGCTCTGCAGACCTCTTATAAGCACCATCCCTTGCAGACAACCTGAGAAGACAAATGTCCTCTCCCAAGGAGCTGTTTGTCTCAACACCATTAGAAGGAAAGTCATGGAGACACTTATCTTTAGAATCCACAAAAAGGAAACTTTTTGTTTCCTTTTTTCATTTTTGTTTCCCTCTCTCAGGTGTTAATTCAGCTAAAACAGTGATTGATAATAGTGTTAAGTTTATCACTCCTGAGAGCCAAAGATACGCCCCTTGATGGCAGAAATTCAAAGACTGAGAGACAGTGGAAGAAAGGTTCTGGAACAGGGTTATTTTTCAATGTACACCTCAAATCATACAGTGTTGGCATCTCCTTTGAGAGCAGATGTGTTTGATATCCAAATTTTTCTAGCCTGGTGTCCCACATCAATGCCATAAGCACAAATGTATTTCTGCATAAGAGGAACACACTAAGAAATGCCCAAAGTTTGCAGAATGAACTCATGCAGCACTTTCTAAGCAGGCTGGGTTCCCCTTGCCTTTGACTAAGCTTACCAAAGGCCAGGCTTCCCTTTGACAAGAGAGGACAGGTACTACAGGCCTAGTTCTCTCCTTTGTCTCACCAGTTTCCGAGGGGTGTTCGGGTTCTAACGTCAGGGGTGAGGTGAATTCAGGTGAGGAATGGTGGAGGGAAGGATGCAGTGATGGGCCTGAGCTGCAGGCTCACAAGGTTTCTGGTGAGACCTCGAATCTGGATGAATCTCTTTCTTTGCCCTCATATATGAAAGATAAGATGGCTGGATATAGAAGTTTGCTCGGAGAGGTGCATGTTCTGTTTCATTGTCCATGGATGATGAAACCAAGTTTTTTCATTTATAGATTACCTGTTTTATCAGCCAGTCAGAAGACTTTCTTTATCCCTATATTTCAGAATGTCTTTGAAATATGTTTCAGAATTATTTCTCTTACAAATAATTTTTCTGATACTTCATGAATTTTTCTATCTGAAAATACAGCATTCTTGAATACATTAAAAAAAATTTTTTTAATTTTATTTCCTTTTCTGTGTCCTGAATTCCTGGAATTTTTGGAAAAAGTAGGTTAGATATTCAAGTCCAGTTCATAGGGTTTTTAATTATTTTTAAATTATTACATCAGTGCTTTATGTTTTTTACTCTGAATGATTGTGAAATATTTAGGTTTTGTATTTTACCCTACTAATGAATTCAATTTTATACATTATTTTATCTTCTATTTTTGATCCTCAATTCAATGATCATGTTTTTTCATACCTACCCAGTTTGTTCACGCCCTAGCCTATCCCTTCGTTTTAGCAGATTGTTCCAGTTTCACATACAGAATTCCTTTTTGGTTTATGTTGTGATAATTAGATGTTTCTAAAACCCTAATTTGTACTGTTTGCTAAACAATCTTAACTTTTGCCCTTCAGTACTGGCCGTGCTGAGCAGAAGGAGGCTTGCTTTCATTGCCAATAAAACCCATGTTCTTGTGGAGATAATTCTCACTTCAGCTAACCTAAACACTTTCCCTGGAATATTACAAAATTCTCCTATTCCCAGCTGCAGAACTACATGAATTGGATTTGCAGATATTATAGTTTGTTTCAGCATCCTCATCTTTAACTTGAGTTTCAGTTAAAACTTACTGATTGGTTAAAACATAATCTCTTGCAGGATTTTTTGCTCAGATACCATGTTAAAGTTTAGAGGACTTTTACTGAATCCTTTCCTCTGGCCAACCTTACTTCTCTGTCTTCCCACCCAGACAATTTTCCAGAATCTGAGGTGGATAGTATTGAAATCTCCTGCCCAACACAATTGATACTCTGGTTTAATTTGACCACTTCATGTTCATGAAGGTTCTTTACTCCCCTCTAATCCCCCTATAGTACTTCAATAGTTAATTCCAAGAAAATTCTCCAATTTGCCTTTTATTGAGGAATTTTTTGCATAGAAGAAAGGGCAGGTGTATTCAAGCACTAGGTCTAGGTTTGACACTGCCTTAAAGTTACTCAGTAACTCTGGGCAAGGGGCTTCATAATTTGGAGTCTCACTTTCCTCATTTATACATGAGGATCATGGTAGTGAACTGGCATTTTTCTTAGGAATAAATGGGATCATTTGTATAAACAATTTTTTTTTATATTTTGTTGTTGTGATCCTTCATGTCTATTATTTCAAGTGATTTACTTATGTGGAAGGAATTTTACTTGAAAAAGTCTTTTTATTTTTCTTCTGATTAATATTAACTATGCACAATGATTATAATTTGCTAAGTTAAACTGAATTAAATTGCCTTATATACCTAGAACCATACCAGAAATAAATGGATGGTTATCATAGCTAAATCCATTCTATAGCAAAAGATAAAATATGAATTATTTACTGACTAATATGAGCATATATGTGGCTCTATATATCTCTATTTTTCTTGTCTTCATCAAATATCAAATCCAATATTACACGTTAGACATAATAATTGTGTTCATGTTTCTGAAATTGATTCTAATGTATTTTCTGTTATAGTCAGAAATTTACTATTTGCAAAATCTTTATAATGATCATTAAAGATTACCTCATTTCTCCAGTTTTATTATCTTGAAAAATGGCTTCTAATTAAAAAGAATTAAATCTGTATGAAATATTATATATTGTCAATGAAAATGAGATAAAAATAGATGTTTACATAACTTTCACAACTTTACAATACTATTAAAAGAAAATTTTAGGAAATTTCCTATTCACTTGAGAGTTGTCATATTGGAAATAAAAATATGGACATCAGAGTTATGGATATAGTCAGATGCCTCAACCAAAACAGACCAATGTCACCTTTCCAGATGACAGAATTTGAAGGAGCATTGCACATTCCAGAGTCCCTTGATTTGCACCCGCAATAATAGCTAGTTACATGAGATGTTCTTGAATTTTGAAATTATAAAGCATGGGGGGGGGCATGATATGTTCATTAAAGAATGAGATCTTAAATTTTATTTACATTTCTGTGTTTCTCTTTCCACAATATCCTAAATTAATTCTGAAATTATCTTGCTCTGTATTCCAACCACTAGAGAGTAGTATAATACCTCTCCTAGACACAGTCATCCATGAAATATTATTAAGGTTTTTATTATAGTATCCTTATTTTGTTTTAGTTTACTAATTCTATCAAGTCAATTGAGTTCGTATCAATCCCCACAAGTTTCCTTTGCAAATATCTCACTTTTTCCCCAAACTGCTGAAACTACAGACCTGTCATTTTTCATTTTGTTCTTGTTTTGTCTTGAAATAGAATGAGTATGCTTGTCTCCAAACTCTTCATCTGCTTATTTTGGCAAGATGACCACACTTAGGCAAAGAATGGCAAGAGAAGTGTCCATTTTCTTTATTAGATGCATTCAACAAGCATCTGTTAAGCACCAAGAACTTGCCAGGCACAGAGTGCAACCAAGGGTATTTCTACAAAGAATTATGAGGCTTTTCCTTCTTTGTTGATAAAACACGCAGACAGATGAAGACATAACCTGCGAGCATAATGGACCAAGCAATCAGTACAAATAAGGGAAATGAAGGAGTTCAGAAAAGAGAGAAACCAGTACAGGGGATGGGCTGTCAGAAAGACGTCACAAAGAAATAGAGGAGTGGGCAGGAGCAGAGCCTTGAAGGACAGGTTTGAAGCAAAGTGGTATATCAAATGTGCTCAATCCAGAGAAAGGGAATGCTCCTCATGTCCAGCCAAGACAGGACTTCTCACATCATGTGCAAGTGTGCAGGTCATTTTGTTGAAAATATGTGTTTGCACAGAGAAACTGATGAGGTTTTGATTGCAAATGGCCATTTCTGCCTGTTTTAGAAGTTTGAAGTAATCCTGTGTGCCAGTAGTTCTCAACCTTTTTTCTACTAGAAATAGAACATCTGGACTATAAAACATATATGTCATCAATAAAAATGGATAGTGATGACAGCGATGCATGACATGACTGTGCCATCCTGAGAGTTGGGGAAAGGTGTGTACAGGGATAGCGGCAGGGGTTGGGAGAGTTTAGAGAGGGGAAGCAGTGTATAAGGATGAGAAGGACTCCCAAGTGGGTCCCACCTGTTCCCTGGGGAGCTTGTGCAAAGGGTGCCTCACAGTGATTACCTTGCCAGGGTATGAGATCTCCCTAATAGGGATGGAGGCATTTGTGCAGTTCTGTAGATCAGATTTCTCCAGGGTCTGGGCAACTTCCCTGTCCAGGCCTAGGCCAATTCTCTTGTCCTTCCAGAATTCTAGATTGCTCTTACAGTATTATCACAATGTCTCCTAAGTGAAGCACCCAATGACCCTGTGCTCCTTGAAAACATTTGGTCTCATTCCTCAGCAGCTTGCACAGTGACCATCCAGACCTGGGCCATTCTTGAGTTTGTCTACCACTTATTCATTTCTCTTTGAAATATATCTATAAGTCAGTATATTAGCTCTATTTGTTGTTTGGACAGTCTAATGGGGTGCCACCCCCTTTTGGAGAGCTCTATTAAAGAGACCATAGATGACGACACCCTTCTATATTTAGCCACGTTGCACTGCTATTTTGTCTTAGAACTTGAGCCAGTTAAATTCCACCTGTCTTTTCTTTTAACTATATAAAATCATGACTCCCCCATTTAATTACAAATAGAGTTTTGTTGGAAAAAAAATCAGTCTCATTTGCTGATAATCTTTACTTTTATTTATATTTATTTATTTATTTATTTAAGACAGGGTTTCACCATGTTGGTCAGGCTGGTCTTGAACTCCCGACCTCAGGTGATCCACCTGCCTTGGCCTCCAAAGTGCTTGGATTACAGGCGTGAGCCACCACGCCCAGCTAATCTTTACTTTTAATATCAAGAAATACATTCGATTGAGTACCTAACATGTGAAAACGGTCCAAATCAAATTCTAGGTCTTTTTCCCTTGGGCTTTTTCTTCTTTTGTTTCCATGGAATCACACCTTCTTTCTGTAACTTTGATCCTGGAAAAAGTTGTAGGTATATATTATAAATCCTGCTATATGTAACTATGGATATATTTTATTGAGGATAAGAACATTTTCTCTTGGTTACTTGTGAATATCTATATGGTGAATAAACTGAGATGAATAAATAGCTCTTCCTCCCTTTGTCCCAAGTCTTGATAAATTATCTTTTTAGCTTTTAGACTTGATGACTTACCTTGCACTTTATCAGAACATTTTGTTGCCTTAGGTAGGTTCATGTCGGCTGGTGAATGACTCGCTCAAGATCTTCTCTGCACTTTGATAATAATAATCTGTGATTTTCAAGATATTCCTACATAGCTAACTGGATCAGTGTATTTCAGACTGCTGGTTGCAACTCGTTAGGTTCTGAAATAAATTTAATATTGTAAGGCCAACATTAAAGAAAAAGATAGAGAAAAATATGGATTAAGCAATATCAGAATGTATCTCATGTAAATAGTGTAAATTGTGAACATTTTGCATTACCACAGTAATATATGAAAAATAGAGTCATCTCACTTCTTCACAATACATTTTAATTTTAGCTATTCTAGGAGGTATGTATTGGTATCTAATTGTTGTTTTACTTTACATTTCCCTGAAAATGATATTAAGCATTTAAAATATGCTAACTGGCTATTCATATAGCTCCTTTGATTAAGTATCTGTTCAAATATTTTGCACATTGTAACTGGCAAAGAAGACTTTTTGTTTTCTTATAGTTGAGTTCTAAGAATCCTTATATATTCTAACTACTAGCCCCTTATAAATATGTTTCGTAAACATTTTCTCTTGATCTGCAGTTGCACTTTTTATTTTCGTAAACATATTTTTGGACAAGCAGTGGTTTTCAGCTGTGATGAAACTTGTTTTATAATTATTTTTTCTTTTGTAGCTCAAATTATTTTTGTCTCATATAAGACATCTTCACTTAGCCTAAGGTTATTACAGTTTTCTTCAGTGTTTTCTTCCAGAAGTGTTACAATTTCAGCTCTTACATTTAGGTCTATGAGCTACTTCAAGTTAAGTTCTGTATGTGGTTTGAAGTAATAATTGAGGTCCATTTTGGCCACAGATGTCTTAGTTTTTTTCCCCTATGTATATTCACATGTTCCAGTACTACTTTTTGAATTTTTTTCTTTCTTCATTGAATTACCTATGCACATTAGTTGAAAATCAATTAACTATATATGTATAGTTCTACTTTCAGAATCTAATCAGTTCCTTAGGTCCATATGTTTATGTGATTAACATACTGTCTTGATTATGTAACTCTGTAATGAGTCATAAAACCAGGTAGTCTAAGTCCCTTCACTTGGTTCTTATTCAAAGTTGTTTCAGTCATCCCCTAGCTTTTGAATTTCCTTACAGACTTTATAATTACTTTGTCAGTATCCTGCTGGGATGATGATTGGGACTGCATTGAATCTAGAGATAAATTTCGGAAGACTTAACCCCTTAATAATATTGGGTTTTCTAATCCATAATCATGACTTATTCCTCCATTTGTTTGAGTCTTCCTTCATTTTTCTTTATAACATATTATAGATGTTAGTCTATAGTCTTGTGCATTAAAATTTGTTTACCTAAGTATGTAGTATTTGTCCAATTATAAATGGTCTTGTTTTTAACTGTTACCTTCCAATTGTTTGTTGCTAATATATAGAAATACATTTTTTTTTTTGATATATTCTATAAGCTTGCTAGTTTCTCTTGTTTGTTCTGGTATTTTCTCTGGTAAAGTATTTAAGGTTTTTTTATGTATTCAAGCACATTACCTATAAATATAGTTTTATTCTCGCTTTTTAATCTGTATGTATTTGAATTACTTTATCTTCCCTTCTTGTACTGGCCTGGACCTCTAGTTCAGTGTTGGATAAAGTGCTGAGAGCAGACATCTTTGCCTTCCTCATGACCTTAGGAGAAAAGCATTCAGTCTTTCAGAATTAAGGATGATATTAGCTGTGAGATTTTCATGAATGGTCTTTCTCACGTTGAGGAAGTTACCTTTTATTCCTCGTTTGTATCATTAATCATCGAATTTTATCAAATACTTTCTCTTTTGCACACATTAAGATGGTAATACTAGTTTTTTTCTTTAGACTATGAACCATTTAGAGTCTTCTGAGAAAGCTGCCAAGATAGAAGAGATGTGCAACAAGTTTATTTGGGAAAATATTTATTAAAGTTAAAGAGCAACAGAAACAGGCATAGGTGGGGAAAATCTTCAGACCACAGTGCAAGCCTGACAACTGTGAAAAGGTGGAGGGAAGGACAGACCCAGCAGAAAAGCCTCAGACTGCAGCGTATGTCTGCGAAATTCTCAGCTAGGTGAGGGGAAGCCCAGCACAAGTGTGGCTGGCTTGTGAGAAGTGTCCTGTATCTGGCAGTAATGGCCCATTCTAGTACCATTCTAATGCTGAGTGATGCTCAGTCATGCACTGAGAGCAGCCTGGGTACAGTGTGTGGCAGCATCAATGTTGTAGTGAGCCTGGAGTGTGTCAGCTGGTGGCAGTGAGCCAATCACATACCCTCAGGAGGTACTCCTGAAGGGTGATCTGATTGGCACACCTCTATGGGGGCCGGAGATTGCCAGTCTAACAAATGGCACTGTTTGGTTTTCAGATGTTAAACACATCTCGTGGTTATTTTATATATATATAAAAGTGTATAAAAACACTCATATGTGTGTGTGTCCGTGTGTGTAATCACTAGATTTACTTTGCTAATATTTTGTTCAAGATTTTGTTTCCTGTAATGACTGATTTTGGAACAAAGTTAATAGCGATCTCATAAAATGAGTTAGTGTTTCCTCCCCTTTTATTTACTGAAGACAGGATATGGAATTGTGCTGTTTTTTTTCTTAAATGCTTGGTAGAAGGTTTTTAACTGTAAGTTCAAATTACTTTAATAGTTATAGGACTATTCAAGTAATCTGTTTTGTGTTGAATGAGTGTATTAGTCCATTTTCACATCGCTGATAAAGACATACCTGAGACTGTGCAGTTTCCAAAAGAAAGAGGTTTAATTGGATTTACATTTCGCATGGCTGGGAAAGCCTCACAATCATGGCAGAAGGCAGGGAAGAGCAAATCATGTCTTACATGGATGGCAGGAGGCAGAGAGAATAAATGTGAAGAGAAACGGGTTTCCCCTTATCAAACAGTTAGATCCCATGAGACTTCTTCACTACCACGAGGACACTAAGAGAAAAACCCGCCCCCATAATTCAAACATCTCCACCAGGCCCCTCCCATAACACCTGGGAATTATGGGAGCTACAAGATGAGATTTAAGTGGGGACAGACTGCCAAAGCCCATCATTCTGCCCCTGGCCCCTCCCAAATCTCATGTCTTCACATGTCAAAACCAGTTGTGCCTTCCCAGTGACCGTCCCCCAGTGTCTTAACTCACGTCAAAACCAGTTGTGTCTTCCCAACGACTGTCCCCCAGGGTCTTAACTCACATCAAAACCAGTTGTGCCTTCCCAGCGACCGTCCCCCAGTGTCTTAACTCACATCAAAACCAGTTGTGCCTTCCCAGCGACCGTCCCCCAGTGTCTTAACTCACGTCAAAACCAGTTGTGCCTTCCCAACAATAGTCCCCCAGTGTCTTAACTCATTTCAGCATTAACTCAAAAGTCCACAGTCAAAGGTCTCATCCAAGACAAGGCAAGTCCGTTCTGAGTATGATCCTGTAAAATCAAAAGAAAGTTAGTTACTTCCTAGACATAGTGAGGGTATAGGCATTGGGTAAATATGGCCATTCCAAATGGGAGAAATTGGCAAAAACAAAGGGGCTACAGGCCCCACACAAGTCTGAAATCCAGTAAGGCAGTCAAACCTTAAGTCTCCAAAATTATCTCCTTTGACCCCATGTCTTGAATCAGGGTCATGCTGATGCAAGAAAAGGGGGGTTCCCATGGTCCTGGGTAGCTCTGCCTCTGTGGCTTTGCAGGGTACAGCCCCCTTCCTGTCTACTTTCATGGGTTGGTGTTGAGTGTCTGCAGCTTTTCCAGATGCATGGTGCAAGTTGTCAGTGGATCTCCCATTCTGGGGGGCTGGAGGATGATGGTCCCCTTCTCACAGCTCCACTAGGAGGTGCTCCCATAGGAACTCTGTGTGGGGGTTCTGACAAATGGATTGTTGACATGGAGAGGACTAATTTATTGAAGACCTTCTCTTTTTAAATTTATTTTTACTGGACAAATAAAAAGTGTATATACTTATGGTACACAACATGCTGTCCTGAAATATGTACACATTGTGAAAATGTATACAGTTCATTCTAATCAAGCCACATTAAATAAAGTGAATTAAAATATGTATATTACTGCAGACTCATCACTTTTTGTGGTGTGAACATTTAAAAACTATTCTTATAATGATTTTCAAGTATATGATACATTGCTTTTAGCTGTAGTTGCTATGTTGTACAGTATACTTGAATTTATTCCACCTGTTTAACTGAAAGTTTATATTCCTTGGCTCATATCTCACCAATCCCCCTACTGCTCAGCCCCAATAACCACCATTCTACTCTCTGCTTTTTATGAGTTCAATTTTTTAGATTCTACATATGAGGCCAGATATGGTGGCTTACACCTGTAATCCCAGCATTCTGGGAGGTCAGGGCGGGTGGATCACTTGAGGTCAGGAGTTCCTGGCCAACATGGTGAAACCCCATCTCTACTAAAATAATAATTACAAAACCCACAAAAATTGGCCATGTGTGATGACACATACCAGTAGTCCTAGCTACCTGAGCGGTTGAGGTGGGAGAATCACCTGAACCTGGAAGGTGGAGGTTGCAGTGAGCCAAGATTGTGCCACTGCCCTCCAACCTGGGTGACACAGTGAGACCTTGTATCAAAAAAAAGATTTGCATATGAGTGAGATGTGGTATTTGTCTTTCCGTGTCTGGCTTGTTTCATTTAGCATAACGTCCTTCAGATTTATCCTGATTGTTTCAAATGACAGGATTTCCTTGCTTTTTAAAGGCTGAATTGTATTTCATTGTTTATATACATTTTCTTTATCCATTACTGCATTGGTGGACACAGGTTGATTCTATGACTTGGCTATTGTGAATAACGCTGCAGTGAACATGAGAGTGTAGCTATCTCTTCAAATACTGATCTCATTTCCTTTGGATATATGCCAACTAGCAGGACTGCTGGATCATATGGTAGTTCTATTTTTCGTTTTTTAAGGAGCTTCCGTACCATTTTCCAGAGTGACTGTCCTAGCTTATATTCTCCACCAACAGTGTACAAGGGTTCCCTTTTCTCCACATTCTCATCAACTCTTGTTATCTTTCATCTTAATTGATAATAGACATTATAACAGGTGTGAGGTGCTATCTCATTGTGGTTTTAAATTGCGTTTCCCTGATGATCAGCAGTGTTAAGCATTTTATCATATACCCCTTGGCCATTTATATATCATCTTTTTGTTGTTGTTGAGACAGTCTCACTCTGTTGCACAGGCTGGAATGCAGTGGTGCAATTTTGGCTCACTGCAACTGCTGCCTCCCAGGTTCAAGCAATTCTCTTGCCTCAGCCTCCTGAGTAACTGGGATTACAAGTGCATACCACTACACCCAACTAAATTTTGTATTCTCGGTAGAGACAGGGTTTTGCTGTGTTGGCCAGGCTGATCTCGAACTCCTGACCTCAAGTGATCCACCACCTTGGCCTCCCAAAGTGCTGGAATTACAGACATGAACCACTGTGCCCGGCTATATATCATCTTTTATAGAACAATTATTCAAGTCTAGTCCCCATTTTTAATTAGGTTATTTGCTTTCTTGTTATTGCATTGAATCTCTTATGTACTTTGTATATAATCAGATACATGATTTGCAAATATTTCCTTTGATTTTGTAGGTTGTCTCTTCATGCTGTTGGTTATTCCCTTTGCTATGCAGAAGCTTTTTAGTCTGATATAATCCCATTTGACTATGTTTGCTTTATTGCTTGTGCTTTTAGTGTCAAATTTGCAAAAATTATTTGCCCAGACCAATGTCATGTAACTTTTCTACTGGGAACCACTTTTAGCATATGTCACTAATGCTTACCCCCAAAATCGCACCAGTGGATATAATTCTAGGTCTTGATAAATTGCTCAACTTCTAAGTGCATACATAGATATTATGTACACAAGGTCTCAGAGGGATAATATGGTAAGATGGCTGCTCTGATCCCAGTTTAATGCATAAAAGGCCCCTGTCACATTTTCCTAGAAACTTATCTATTTTTTTTTTTTTTTTTTTTTTTTTTTGAGATGGAGTCTTGCTCTGTTGCCCAGGCTGGAGTGCAATGATGTGGTCTCGGCTCACTGGAACCTCTGCCTCCCGGGTTCAAGAGATTCTCCTGGCTCAACCTCCTGAGTAGCTGGGATTACAGGCACCTGACACCATGCCCAGCCATTTTGTGTTTTTAGTAGAGATGGGGTTTCGCCATGTTGGCCAGGCTGGTCTTGAACTCCTGACCTAATGATCTGCCCACGCTGGCCTCGCAGAGTGCAGATGTGAGCCACAGATGTGAGTGACCATGCCTCACCTAAAATTATCTTTTTACTTAACAATGTCCTCCACTAGATTCTTAGTTCCTGGGGGCCATGGGCTATGTCCTGTTCCCCTTGGTATCTCCCACACATCATGGCTTCTGTTATATGGGAGCCAGCTACCCACTGAACAGAACTAAATAGCTCAACTTGAATAATACGTATTTTGTACTGAACCAAATTAAAAGCCTTGCTGTAACTGCACTAAATTATTTCATATGTCTCTGAGATCCTAGATCTTCTAGGTCTATTACCCTAGTGTATATGCCTGAAAATATAGCTTTCCAAGTGCAGCTAAGATTTTGTTCTATTTCTCCCTTAGAAATTAGGCCACTATTGCATTGCGCTAAAGAAATACCTGAAACTGGGTAATTTATAAAGAAAAGAGGTTTAATTGGCTCACACTTCTGTAGGTTGTACAGGAAGCATGGCACTGGGAAACTGCTTAGCTTCCGATGAAGCCTCAGAAAGCTTACAATCATGGTGGAAGGCAAAGGGGGAGCTGGCATGTCACATGGCAAAAGCAGGAGCAAGAGACAGAGAGGTGCCACACACTTAAACAGCCAGGGCTCGTGAGGACTCACTGACCACCTTGGGGAAAGCACCAAGGGGATGGTGCTAAACCATTCATGAGGGATCCGCCCCCATGATCCAATCATCTCCCATGAGGCTCTCCCTCCAATTCTGGGGATTATAACTCAACAGGATGGCCAGACATGGTGGTTCATGCCTGTAATCCCAGCACTTTGGAATGCTGGGGCAGGCGGATCACTTGGGGTCAGGAGTTTGAGACCAGCCTGACCAACATGGTGAAACCCCATCTCTACTAAAAATACAAAAACTTACCTGGGTGTGGTGGTGCATGCCTGTAATTCAGCTACTTGGGAAGCTGAGGCAGGATAATTGCTTGAACTGGGGAGATGGAGGTTGCAGTGAGCCGAGATCATGCCATTGCACTCCAGCCTGGGCAACAAGAGCAAAACTCCGTCTCAAAATAAATAAATAACTCAGCAGGAGACTTGGGCAGGGACAAATATCCAAACAATATCATGTATTTCAGTCTCTGTGAAGGAGGAATGTGGCCGCTCTCCTTCCATGACTCTGCAAGTTCAAGGCAAGATATGATGCAAGGGTCCTCTTGATCCTATGATGGGCGGAGCAGAAATAGCATTCCATCCAGTGACTTCATTCTGCCACATAAAAGAAGCATGATTGGGAGCACTGAGCGTGCCTGCTAGCTCATGAATATCAGTCATTCTAGGAAAGATGATCCATTCATGGAATGAAATTGGAAATGAATTCAAAGCAAACAATTCCAGGAGTGCAAACTAAGGAGACTTTCCTAGACAATGACAGCACAGTGAGCTCCAGTCAAGAAGGGACCACGCCTTCCTCTACTCGCTATTCTATATCTAACCCCTGGCCTGGAGCCTGGTGTATGACAAGCCCTATGTGTTAAATGGAATGTAAGCAATGGCAGAACTTTCTGGAGAGGATATCTAAAAGTGGAATTATTCCCTGTGTTAATTTAAGTGCAATTCATAGAGCAGGTTTTCAGAGACACAAAGAAGGAGCCTGGAAAATCTGTGACATGTTAAGGGACTTGTGCTGTATTGAAGACGCACCAGGTTTCCTAGGAAACCCTTTCAGCCTTGTGCTTAATGTTTGATCTTCTGTCCTCTAGAGGCCCAGTGAGCACACAATTGTTTATAACTAGTCAAGAGACTGGATCTTAGCAAATCATTTGCAAAATTGAACTCCGATGTCCCAAACTTCCTCTAAAATCTTTGATCTAAGAGATCTCCAACCTCCTCTTGGTTCAAAGAATCTGAAAAAGGTATCTTAACCTTTCATTTTGCTATTTATGTATATTTCCAGAACATTTTGCAAGTATAAAGTGTCTTGCAGCAGCATTTTGTTTGTGCTGTAGATTAATCCCTTTGAAGTTAACCTTTATTGAGGCAATTGTTAAATGCTGTATCATGAGCTTGTGTTCACAGAAGATGGGAAAAGTGTAAGCTATCAATCTGAAATAAGAGAGTCAGCAAGAGATACAGCAGCTCATCTCAGAGCTTTCTCACTTATAAGGGAATTAAAGTAGATAGTCTATGTCAGTTTCTTGGCACAATGCTGATCAAATAGTTCAAATCTTCTATAGCTATGGTGATGATGATGATGATCATGATGAGTGTTATGGAAACAGACATGCCTGACTTTTATACTTCCTTCATCAAATGCTCTGAACACTTAAAACTTAACTGATGTATGCTTGAAAAATGTTCACAGGCACATTCAATATTCAAGCTTTGTTAATGAGTGTAGTGTCCTCATCAGCCATTCAAGTCTAGGACCTTCTATCACATTTTAGGCTCAACTGGCTTCTTTTGTGGTTTTGTCATTGGTAGCTTGAAAGTAAAATTTATGGCTTGAGAGAGAGAAGGACATGTTTAGTGTGTGCGTGTGTGTGCACGCACGTGTGTGCGCGTGCACGTGCGTGCACTTGCATACATGTGTGTAAGCATATGTGTGGATGACAATGATCAGCCTGCCAAACCACCCATGTTAAGAACTTGGTTGTATAAGGCATAGTTTGTTAAACTACAAGTCTGATTTTAAGGTTGCCAAAGAAAATTCCATTGGGTATTGTCTTTAATTTATTCTTTGTAAAATAGACTTACTCTGTAGTCCTATGAGAGCTATATGAGAGGCTAAGGTAGGAGGATCACTTGAGCCCAGGAGGCAGAGGTTGCAATGAACTGAGATTATATCACTGCACTCCAGACTGGGTGACAGAGACCTTGTCTCAAAAAAAAAAAAAAAAATAGATTTACTAATCACTTATTCTTTTTTAATGTACATTCTCTATTAAAGTATGCTAGTTCATTGGTACCTTTTCCTTTTTAATGTTTTAAGGGACAATTGGAAATATATAATGTTGCTTTTAATATTTATGTTCATTCTGATCATTCCACATCATTGAGCATGTCAGGCACACATGATGTCAGGTGTGGTGCTTGATAGAAATGATGCCAGGTTGGCATGCTGTTGGAAGTGCCCACTTTCAATGTCTAGTGGAGGATATGGGGAAATAGTTAAATGAGCCAGGATAGGGAATTACTATGAGTTATTAGAAGGGGGGTTTAATCTGGGCTTCCAAATTTTCTCAAATGTGTTAATTCATTTTTCCTGTACATGTCTCTCTTAAGTAATATAAAGAGATAATTTATTTATAACTGTTACCTTACTCTGAGTTTTCACATTTCATTAAAATTAAGCCTTAAAACTTTGTGTTTTGAAAGGTCAAAAAACGGTTAGTATAATGAAGACCTAACTTTCTAAAATTAAAGTTAAAATGTATATCAGAATCAATTGAAGTTTTCCTTCAAGAAATTGTTGTTAAACCTTCCTTTCAATAAATTGTTTTAAAAAAACAAATAACAAAAGACAATGTCAATTTTGAGCTAAGCTCCTTTTTTTTTTTCCTGTTTACCTACAAGGAACCATAGTCTGCCTAACTTTAGGTAATGAAAAACAGTATCATTTGGAAATATATAGATATTTTATACTTCCCCAGAAAAAAATCATTGTTTTCTCCATTTAAAAATAATTTTACATTTAAGATCTCTAGAAGTTTACTTTTTCCCTAGGCATATACTTTTTATAATAATCTTTGGTAGGCCGTGGCAGGTGGATCACGAGGTCAAGAGATCGAGACCATCCTGGTCAACATGGTGAAACCCCGTCTCTACTAAAAATACAAAAAATTAGCTGGGCATGGTGGCACATGCCTGTAATCCCAGCTACTCAGGAGGCTGAGGCAGAAGAATTGCCTGAACCCAGGAGGTGGAGATTGTGGTGAGCCGAGATCGCACCATTGCACTCCAGCCTGGGTAACAAGAGTGAAACTCCATCTCAAAAAATAAAAATAAAAATAAAAATAATCTGAGATAGGTAAAAACTCTTAGCTGCCTCTTAGGAATCAAGAACCATTTGTCTTTAAAAGAATATATTTTACATGACCATTTAGAAATCATAAAAGTTCCCTTTCAACCACACTGGGGACTTAAAAGGGCAAACATTTGATTATTTTCCAGTGTTGCTCTGCTCTGTTGGGTGTGAAATATAGCTAGTAAGCCTGGGCAGGCTGCTGGAGAAAGAGGAAGGAGAGCTGGCAAGACAGTCCCAGTGCGGGTCTCCAGGTCAGCAGCCTCCAGAAGCGGGTATGGGTCCCATCTGGAAGGCACGGCCCTGGCATGTGCTGGGCTTTGCTCTGTTCTCTTGACCCTGGTGGGAACATAGTTGTAAGAATACCCTCCTGTCTACTCTCCTTATATCCTTTGTAAACATATAATTATCCCATCTATAGTACATTTTAAACAACAATGTCAAAGAGCAACAGTTCTCATGGAGGGATCCCTGCACGCCTGATGGTCTCCAAGACCCTTTAGGGATTTGCAAGGTCAAAACTACTTTCAAGATAATATTGAGATATCATTCACCTTCTTTGGTGTTTTGACATCTGCAGTGGTGGACAAAATTGCTGGTGCTTCAGCAGGAGTCAAGACTGCAGGACCCAATTGTACTTGTATTGTGTAAATAGTGTACTATATTCTTCACTGCTACACACTAATAGAAAAAAAATCCAGTTTTATTGAGAATATCCTTTATGCAGCCATATAATTATAAGTTTTATGAAATCTCAACCCTTGAGTGCATGACTTTTTAATAGTCCATGTGAGGAAACAGGACATTTATTTCCATAAGTGTGGTTATTTTGAGGAAGAGCTTTTGTGTGGTTGAGCTGCAAGCTGAAATAATCCTTTTTTAAACAGAACTTTTAAAAAGTTACTTTTACTGTTACTGTTACCTTTACTTAACAATGGACAGAAAACTATGGTAATTTGGACTATAGATATTTAACAGATATTTTCTCAAAATACGAACCAAGGTGATCCTGTTACTTCAAGGAAAATAACCAACAGTATTTGATTCAATGGTAAAATTTTAACTTTCAAGCAAAAATTCAAATTTTGGAAAAACTGTATCCATCATTGTATGCTTGACAGCCTCCCAATCTTTAAAGAACTTTTGTGATGAGATCAGTGATGATATTAACAAATATGATTTTTAATATTACATATTGAAATCTGTCAACATTTGAAAGATCTGCATAACTCAGTGAACTATATTTTATAAATGACTAATGCATGATGTTACAAAAGTCATGCATTAGTAAAAGATCCATTTAAAGTTCAAGATAGGGCAATCAATTTTAATATAACAGAGTATGAAAATACCATTGCAAGTAACCTTTAAGAAATTACTGCAGCAGGCCAGGCACAGTGGCTCGTGCCTGTAATCCTAATGCTTTGGGAGGCCAAGGGAGAAGGATTGCTTGAGGCTAGGAGTTCAAGATCAGCCTAGGCAACATAGCAAGACCTTGCCTCGGCAAAAAAAATTTTTTAATTAGCTAGGTGCTCATACCATTGCCTTCCAGCCTAGGCAACAGACCCAGACTCTGTCTAAAAAGAAAGAAAAAACTTACCTCAGTAGACTATCCACAATTGCTTACAAAGATTATTAAAACACTTCTTTATTTTTATTTATTTACTTTTTTAATTTTACTTTAGGTGTATACTATATCCAGCATCTCTCCCCATGTTATCCCTCCCCACCTTCCCCACCCTTTCCACCCCCTGCTGTCCCTTCCCTACCGCCCCAACTGCCCCCAGTGTGTGATGCTCCTCTCCCTGAGTCCACGTGTCCTAATTGTTCAACACCCACCTATGAGTGAGAACATGCGGTGTTTGGTTTTCTGTTCTTGTGTCAGTTTGCTAAGAATGATGGCTTCCAGTTTCATCCAAGTCCCTACAAAGGACATGAACTCATCATTTTTTATGGCTGCGTAGTAGTCCATGGTGTATATGTACCACATTTTCTTTGTCCAGTCTATCATTGATGGGCATTTGGGTTGGTTCTTTATTTTTTAATTACCCATCTGTGTAAAGCCTGGAGATGCAGATATGAGAATTGAGCATTCTATTAGAGTAGTCATTAAAAAGATTCATGAAAGCATAAACAATCAACAGACCTCAGTGTGTGATGTTCCCCTCCCTGTGTTCATGTGTTCTCATTGTTCAACTCTCACTTATGAGTGAGAACATGCTGTGTTTGGTTTTCTGTTCTTGTGTCAGTTTGCTGAGAATGATGATTTCCAGCTTCATCCATGTCCCTGCAAAGGACATGAACTCATCCTTTCTTATGGCTGCATAGTATTCTATGGTGTATGTGTGCCACATTTCCTTGTCCAGTCTATCATTGATGGGCATTTGGATTGGTTCCAAGTGTTTGCTATTGTAAACAGTGCCTCAATGAACATATGTGTGCATGTGTCTTTATAATTGGATGATTTAAAATCCTTTGGGTATATATCCAGTAATAGGATTGCTGGGTCAAATGATATTTCTATTTCTAGATCCTTGAGGAATCATCACAGTGTCTTTCACAATGATTGAACTAATTTACACTCCCACTAAATATTTTTAATAAATTGTAATGGGGTTGCTATTTCATTTTTAAAATAAGTACAAATTTTAAAAATTTTAAGATTTCTCCCACACTAAATATAAATAGCTACAAATCACATAATGAAATCTCTTTATGATCTCCAATAATTTGGAAAAGTGTAGAGGGGTCCTGAAACCTGCTGCATGGGAGGAAGGTGCTCCTGGAACAGGGATAAAGGGTGAATCTGGGGAAATGCTGGACACTACACCTGCTTCAGGCACAGTGGCTGTTTTCCCTCTAGGTTTCTGTTAAAAATCCCGTTGAAGAATCCTTTCCACATATGGGTAAAATTAAGAAATCAGTTCCCTGGAACTGGGAAATCCAGAGACAGGAGAAAAAAGCAGCAACACTGCTTTGTTACTTTGTTTCACTTGCCACATCAGACAAAAACAAACAAAAAGAATGGGTACAATTATTTTACATACCTCTTAAGGGCAGTGTCAGATTTATGTGAATCAAAGTTTATAATGCACTTACAGCGTACCTGTCACTACTCAGTTTATATAAATGTTTGTTAAATAAAAATGAATGAATGAATGAATGAATGAATGAAAAGCAGCTTCTAACAGCAACAGCGGCAGCATTTTTGCAGAGCACATTGCTAGGCAGTAATTAAATTACTATGACTCTTGACCTCGGAGATTTAGGAAGTTGGTCCAGTCTAGGCACATGCAGAGAAGATAGCTTTAGATTTCTGAGTCTCAATGGATATTATCTCTAAGTATCTTTCTGACACACAGTGAAATATAAAGACTTTTATAAAATCAGATAGCTTGCACACAGGAATTGACAATCCTGACTCTCCAGTTTAAGTAGGTGGATTTCCTAAGGAACTCTAAAGCTATTTAGGAACTAGAAGTGACTCAGCTTCCAATATAGAAACCCCTTTCCACCCATACTCCCAAAATCAATGTGAAACAGCTGTTTTTAGATGAAATCTTTGGACTTCTCTCTGGTGGTTTTGTTTTACGAGACAGGGTCTTCCTCTGTCACCCAGGCTGAAGTGCAGCGGCACGGTCATAGCTCACTGCAGCCTTGAGCTCCCAGGTTCGAGCAGTCTTCCTGCCTCAGCTTCCCAAGTAGCTGAGACCACAGGTATGTGCCATCACACCCAGCTAAATTTTCTATTTTTTATAGGGACAAGGTCTGCCTATGTTGCTCAGGCTGGTCTCGAACTCCTGGGCTCAAGCTACCTGCCTGCCTTAGCCTCCTAAAATGCTGGGTTTACAGGTGTGAGTCACTGCACCTGGCCTGGACCCCTATTTGGCTGAATCATTCATTTCTCAGTCAACCAGTACTTACATGAGAGATACAAAGGAAACAACATTCTTAGAAAGAAACTCCTAGGCCAGGCACAGTGGCTCATGCCTATAATTCCAACACTTTGGGAGGCTGAGGTGGGCGGATCATGAGGTCAAGAGATTGAGACCATCCTGGCCCACATGGTGAAACCCCATCTCTACTAAAAATTCAAAAATTAGCTGGGCATGGTTGTACGTGCCTGTGTCCACAGCTACTTGGGAGGCTGAGGCAGGAGAATCGCTTGAGCCCAGGAGGCAGAGGTTACAGTGAGCTGAGATCGTGCCACTGCACTGAAACCTGGTGACAGAGCAAGACTCTGTCTCAAAAAAAAAGAGAAAAAAAAGAAACTCCTAATCTCACAGTGGAGATTTCAGTGTGTATGCATAATTCCAAAGTCAGCATAGAAGACAGTTCAAGGGTGTTGGGACTCAGGAGCCCTAGAGGCTAATTTTAAGTCAAGCTCCAATCATTTTGTAGTTGTGTGACAGTAAGCAAGTTATTTATTATTTTAAACATGGGATGAGGAATTGGGGGTATTTTGACATTTTAGGAAGAGGAAATGAATGGTGTCAGTGAGCACAGGGGAAAAATGTGCAAGGGGTGCTGGGAACCATTTGGAGTCAACTGCAAAGAAGATCCGGGCTGTAGGCTCAGATGTGGGACGAGGCATGTTTAAGGAGACCTTAAATTTCAGGATACTCAGAATCACTGAGGAGCCATTAATATTGGGTCACTTTTTAAAATGTTTGAATCAAAGTGACATGTCACCTAAGAGTGTATAAATGCCCAGAGCGTGAAGATTCTGCAGTTTGCAGATAGTCCCAGGACAGGGAAATTTAGGTAAGTTTTTTCAGCAATAGCCAGCAGAATCCAAACATCCTCCATGAGGCATTGGGTGAAACACAGCCTCATAAACTACATCTTAACTCTCAAAATTATAAGTTGACAAGTAGTCATGCTCCAGCACTCTCAGAGTAGTGGTAGAACTAGTGGCAGTAATAGTGGAGATGGTAATAGTTGCAGTAGTAGTGGTGGTGGTATTAATGGCAGTAGCAATAATAGAGTCAGTAGTAGTAGCGGTAGTGGTAATGGTGGTGGCAGTAGCAGTGGTAGTGGCAGTAGCATTGTAGTGGTGGTAGTAATAGTAATAGCAGTAATGGTAATAGTGGTGGTAGTAGTGGTAATATTAGTATTGGTAAGGTTGCCAAAACACTAGGGGTTCAGTCTAGGTCCTGCTGCTCACCACATGAATGCCATTCCCTGAGTGTTTTAGGCTATAAAGAAATATCTGAGACTGGTTAATTTATAAAGAAAAGAGTTTTAATTGACTCACAGGTCTGCAGGCTGTACAGGAAGCATGGCCTTGGGCATCTGCTCAGCTTCTGGGAGGCTTCAGGAAGCTTCTAATCATGGTGGAAGGTTAAGGGGGAACAGGCATGTCACATGGTGAAAGCAGGAGTGAGGGAGAGAGGGAGGAGGGAGGTGCCACACAATTTTAATTGACCAGATCTTGTGTGAACTCAGAGCAAGATCTCACTCATCATCAAGGAGATGGCCCAAGCCATTCACAGAGGAGCTGCCCTATTGGGGATCATATCTCAATATGCGATTTGGCAGGGACACAAATCCAAACTATGTCACTGAGACAATGATTATTGCCAGCGAAGAAGACTATTCTGGTGCTGCAGCCAAGGAGTTAGATCAGTCTCAAATCCATCTCAGACTGATTAAACTTGGTGTTTTTAATAGGATGGAAGCAATGTAACCATGTGTGGGAAAACTGGAATTAGGGAGGGGTAAGGTAAAGGAGTGTGTCAATAGAAAGCAGGTGGTCAGTTAGGCAATCATGATAGGTGAGGGTTGCCACCTCATTGTCTAGATGTGGTGATCTGGAAAGTTTCAGTTCTTTGATGCTATCTGGGAGGACTCGTGGTTAGTTTCCTAAGAAAGGAACTCAGATGAGACAAATGTAACTTTGTCAAGTTTTAAGACAGGGAGGGTCAATTTCTGTTCATTCAAAAGAAACTATTAACCTTAATCTTGTAGGACAGTTGGACCAGCTACAGTTGTAGTAGTTGTGGTAGATGGTGGTAGTGGTAGTAGATGTAGCGGTAGTTGTAGTAGATGCGTTAGTAGTGGTAGTGGTAGTATTGGTAGCAGTGGCAGTAGTAGATGTATTAATACTAGTAGCCATGATATTAGTAGTGGTAATAGTGGTGGTGGTAGTGGTGGTAGTGATCATAGTGGTAGTAGTAGTAGTAGTGGTAATAGTGGTAGTAGTAGTGGCAAAGGTAATAGTAGTAGTGGTAATACTAACAATAGTGGCCATAGTAGTGGTAGTGATCATAGTCCTAGGAGGAGGAGTAGTGGCAATAGTGGTAGTAGTGACAGTAGTGGTAGTAGTAGTGATAGTGATAAATAGTTGTAGTGGTTATAGTGGTAGTGATAATGGTAATAGTGGTAGTAGTGACAGTAGTGGTAGTAGTAGTGATAGTGATAAATAGTAGTAGTGGTAATAGTGGTAGTGATAATGGTAATAGTGGTAGTAGTGACA
The DNA here is from genome assembly GCF_030222135.1 of Aotus nancymaae. Taxonomy (NCBI): domain Eukaryota; kingdom Metazoa; phylum Chordata; class Mammalia; order Primates; family Aotidae; genus Aotus; species Aotus nancymaae. The sequence continues at coordinate 43,176,509 of NW_026988435.1, read as the reverse complement.
GTAGTGGTAGTAGTAGTGATAGTGATAAATAGTTGTAGTGGTAATATTAGCAATAGTGGTAGTAGCAGTGGTAGCAGTGGCAGAGTAATCATCCTAGTAGTAATGGTAGTGGCAATAGTAGTAGTAATAGTGGTAGTAGTCACAATAGTGGCAGTAGTAGTAGAAGTGATAAAAGTAGTAGTGGTAATATTAGCAATAGTGGTAGGAGTAGGGGTAGCAGTGGTAGTAACAAATCATGGTAGTAATGGTAGTGATAGTAGTAGTGGCAGTAGTGGTAATAGTGTCAGTCATATGGGTAATAGTGGTAGTGGTAATGGTATTAGTAGTAGTGGTGGTGAGGTGGTAGTAGTAGAGGTGGTGTAGTGGTAGTAGTAGGGGTAATCATGGTAGTATTAGTGGTAGTAGTGGTGGTAGCAGTGGTAGTAGTGGTAGTAATAGTAGCAGTGGTAATATTAGCAATAGTGGTAGTGGTAGTGGTAGCAGTGAAGTAGTAGTGGTAGTAGTAGGGGCAATCATGGTAGTAGTAATGGTAGTGTCAGTAGTAGTAGCGGTAATAGTGGCAGTTGTAGGGTAATACTGGTAGTAATGGTACTAGTATTAGTGATAGTAGTAGTGGTGGTGTGATAGTAGTAGAGGTGGTGTAGTGGTAGTAGTTGGGGTAGTCATGGTAGTGGTAATGGTAATAGTAGTGGTAGGGTTAATAGGAGGGGTATAGTGACAGTCATAGGGGTAATAGTGGTAGTAGTAACAGTTCTAGTAGTACTGATATTAGTAGTGGTAGCAGGAGGGGTAATAACAGTAGTAGTAGTGGTCGCAGTATTTTAGGGGACTGCATTCTCCAGTATTTTCCTCACAGACCAGGGGTCACAACCATTTCAAGTTAAGTGTTCTGTTCCTGGTCGTCACCCAGCTCGGGAACATTGCACACGGGTGGACTGTGAGCTGCTCCCATCCGGAATATTCTTCACCCGCTCACCCCCCATTACTCAGCTGAAACTTCCATGACAAACCAACAGCCTCCTTGTTTTGGGAAACTGTTCCCATTACAGTGGATATTAGCGAGCCCTAATCCAATCTAACTGAATCTGGCTAATTCCCAAGGTTAGTATTTCCTGGGAAGTCGGCATGATTGTGAAGAATCCCTTCCCTCTGGTACCCGTTATGGTTGATAATCAGAGAAGTTTTTTGTGCAATTGCTTGCCATTTAAACATTCTTTTAGCATGTTTTTGTGAACTAAATATACAATTGGAATTTGAATTTATCTTTTGGTGAGACATAGTAGCAAGGAAGAGGAAGTAAACAAAATCTCTCTAATGAATTAAAATGTGAAACTGTGAATATCATCTCCATTTAGGAACTCTGTCGGCGGTTCAGAAGCAAAATGAGCTGCCCTGAGTTGGAACCTCTGCGGGGCCCACTTCTGTAGGCACAGGCATAAAGTCAGCTTCTCTCTTGCTGAAGGCTTGGAAGAGGCTGCAGGAGAGCCCTGTAATCAGACTTGACATTCCAAACTGATGGCTGATGGGCTGTGAGGGCTGTGGCACGCAGTGATTTCAGGGGCTTTAATAAGGCTTGGCAAATAAATGATCAGATCACACAGTCACAGTGTGAATGCCAATGTCCTCCTACCCTATCCACTCCTTGAGAGGACGCCAAGGCCAAATATAAAATAAAATAAATTAAAAATAAACTGCAAACACAAAAAATATTTGGTAGACTTTGTCCAGGGCAAGTGATTCTTTTACAGAATTGCTGGAATGCCCGTTTTCTTTGTGTTCTGTACATAAAGGGAAAACAAGACTAACAGCAAGGTCTCAGCATTTCTGATTTTTAAAAAAGGTTTTGTGATTTAAGAAAAAAGATCAAAGATATATTCCTTGTGAAGGCAACTACGGAATCTACACACAAATCTCCAAATTGTATTCTTAAGCCAATTGTAACTAATTTTAGTGTTCCTAAAAGAATGAATTTATGAATTGCTCTCAACCCTTTTAGCCTAAAATAGAAGAAAATGTTACAATCGCCAGGTAGGAAAAGAATGCATCATTTTAAAGCTGGATACCAAAGAGACTCAAATTTTTGATTAAGAAAAAAAAAAAAAAAAGAAGAAGGAAAGTAAAAATAGATCTGACCTTTGAAGGTAGTAATTTCTTGTCTTTAAATTTGACTTTCATTAAAATAAAAATAAAATTAAAATGTCCCATAATAGTCTCTTTCCAAGTTAAAAATACTGCACCACATCAAATTATTTTTGGAATCAGCCAAGAGAGGAAAGGGAGGAGGAAGTTTAAATACAATGCTATCATTTCTTATTGAAGTTAGAATTTTCATAACTATCTTGCAGATGTTTTTATCAATTACACTAACTGAATACAGTATATTTGTATCAAATGACATTGTTTGATCACTCAAATTAACCATGTAAAAATTATCTAATTCTACCTTTACTTACTGATAAATTTTCTTTAGAGTCCCCTTGGGAAATATGTAGCATACATTAAAAATCCTGGGATTAAGTAAGTTTTAAACCCCTCTGCCATCTAAGATTGTCTATATTTCTATCCTTATTCCTCCTAGTGCTCCCCAATTACACACAAAGAATCCAAGTCTGAACTAGTATGCCTTCGGTCCTACAGTTCTCGGTGTTGAAAATCCTCCTCTCTTCTGTCCTCCAGGTGAAGTTCACCTATTTTCCAAAAATGTCAACTCAGGATCGAGGCTCCTCCATCGTCTCCTCCTCTAGGGTAAAGATAGCTTGGCACTGCCAGGAAGAGTTTTTTCACTCCTCTGCAAATACTTCTGAGTGCAGGGTTTGTGTGACCCAATATTGCGTTTCCACTTCTTTCTCGTTTACCTGCCTTGGTTGAAGACTCAGGGAAGCAAGCAGCTACGTTCCCAAACATAGCTACCAGGGATCTGGAAGTGATTACGACGCAGTCAGATGCATTGTGCATATATAGAGACTTGAGAGCCTCTGAGAGCCTGTTGAGTGCGGTTCAAGTTCGATTATTTATCATCTTGGCTGTATAAAAGCCATCTGGTCTGATGTGAAGAAAAGAGTGTGGTATTGGGAGTCAGACAAGCCTAGGTTGTATGACCTTGCTCATCAAAATATGTAATCTTGCTGAAACTCAGACCTCTCATTAACTCATAAAAAGAGTTCGGGAAGTAAAATGAAGTAATCTGCAAAATGCCTGTACTGTAGTAAGCAATGAAGATCATTGTTCTTTATCTCCCCTCATATTCGTAAATATTCTAGGTGAAGTAGGTAAGTGTGAATTCACTGCTGTATTTAGATCCCAAACAGATTGTCATTGCATTGAACCACTCAACAACTGCAGTGTAGAATTTATGCCTTGACTATTCCAAGAATTCATCCGTTTGATGTCTTTCTTTAAAAAGAGAAGTATAGGTTTGACCACAGAAACTTTAGGAAACTATATTAAGGAAAATTTAGAAATGTAGAAAAACATCTATTTGGAGACTCTTATTTTAATTATAATGGTGAAATATTAGAAACACTCAAGGACAGATAGGCTAATCCAATTATATACCCATTCAATGGATTATTATACAATATTAAAATGATGTATTAAAGCACTCAAATGACAGCTACTCATAATTTAGCAACATTCAAACATTATCTATTGAGGACACGAATCTTGTAAAAGGATCAAGTAAAATAAGCTGAATGCAAATCTATTTAAATAACAATGAGATCTCAATGATCTAAACGCACACATGTACCAGAAGCATAGAAGGAAATATGCAAACATGCCAAAAATGTTCAGCTCTAGTGTTCAGCTTTTCATCTTTGGTAATGGAATTATGTGGGATTTATATTTGTATTCTTTATAATTTTTTTGTTTAATTTTCAGATTTTTCACTATGCCTATACTTGTGGTCAGTAAAAATGTAAGTTAAAATTTTATAAAACGATAATGTGGATTTTCTATTACCTTGATTTTTAAAAAATATGCCTATAACAACATATAAATTTAGTAAAGTGACTTTCTATAATTTTCTTTGTATTTTCTCCTCCAAAATATAAGCTCCCCAAAGGGCTGGGAACATGTCTTTTCATGCTGAAATCTTGATGAGGACTCATGCATGCATTCCCTGTTCGTGGAGCAGGTATGGCTTTATACTGCCCAGGATCAGAGGCCATGCACCTGGGTTCAGAGATTCCTGGATGATAAAGGCGAAGGTGCCAGATTCTTTGGGTGTGGCTTTGAAGTGTGAGAGACGGAGAAATCATTACCTTTCTTTGGCAGTATACCTTTAAGTTTGCACTTTTTAGATTTGAGGGCATTCCAAATCTTTCATGCCAGAAGACTTTGTGGTCTCAGTCTGGAGTCAGTATTAGGGAACCTGCCTTTGCAGCTGTGTGCATTAAATGTGGTCTTGCACCTGATGTTAAGGAAGCAAAATTTGAGTGATCTCCAACATGTGCCAATAATCAATTCTGTACATGTGCATCAGCTCATTGCTCTTTTTAGCGCTTGGTTTGAGAGTTGAATTGTAAACTTTATTGTATCTTCTGAATGTGTTAACATTTTTTTTTTTTTTTCATGGTTAACAATTGACCTGGTGGCCTCCTGAGCAGCTCTGGCCATGCTTACTGTGAATGTGCTGTGTCACGCTTTTAGAAATTTCACTGAGTTGTGAATATTGCTTCTAAGGTTATATTCACTGTGCTGCTGCTCTTTGGTCCTTTATGGGAAGCATCTCTTCAATAGCATCTCATAGAGCTTGGCAGGACCAGGGGGAGAAGTGCATGTGTAGGAGTAGACACTGAGGCTTCACTGTCCTGTACCTAGTGGTGTTCTTTTCCTTCCACATCCTAGATTCATAACGGATTCTCCAACTTGGAATTCCTATTCCAGTGTTACAAGAACTTGTGTTCTATCCTTTGTGACCTTGAGGAATACTTATAATGAATTCATGTGGTCATTACTTTCTAAGTTGTATTAGTTGGTTTTTTAGGAAATCATGGAAAGTTTATGCTTTAAAGAAGCACCATTTCCTAATACGCTCATCTTATAACTACTTTTAAAATACATTTTATTTTAGGAAGGGTGTGACCTACAGATGAGCCTCTGATCTGACCATCTAAGGGTTGTTTTATTGCTGTTTGATTTTTTCCAAATATTTATCAAACGCTGTTTGCCTTTAACCCACGCTAGAATAAAACATGATTATTAGTCTTAATACCTGTACATAAAGATCACATGTAGGCATTAATTTTTTATGGTATTAACAAGCTTGAATGCTCAGAAAGTACTGAGAATTAAAATTAAGGAATTTCTCTCATTTACCCAATATTTGAATATGAGATTTAAGATGTGTGTTGGATGTCAGACAAGGATATGTAGAATAACCATGGAGATAATGAAGGAAATAAAAAATGACTTTTGAAAAGACTAATCAAAGCAACTACCTCATGGAGACTCAACCTCAGGTGGGTATTTCACAGGTGTGGTTCCCATAGCTCAAACTCCATGCTCCTTTGCACATCTGTCCCCTGTGAGAGAGGAGCTTTTTCTCTGGGAAGAATGAAGGGACTAGCCAAACTTCCTTGCATGTGAGATGACCCAAGTCACATGCTAATTCCTAGTATATGCAAATTGTGTCAACATACCATACTGAAAATGAGATTTTTGTAGTTAGCACTCTTCAAATTTTTGCAACAAGAAATTTCTGATAACAGCAATGGAGTAATACACTTCTCTAAATATTTGCAGTGAGCAAGTATGTGTTGAGTAAACAAGTGTGTGTTCAGTGAACATGCCTGATGCTATGTGGAACACTGTAGGAGAAATCAACATGCACCGGTGAGGAGCCATCCTGTCACTGGCACTGCTCAAGCTTACGCTAACCTGTAGAAAAACTCCATGGTATGAACGAACACTGGAGAGAAGGATAAATCATAGTGTGAAACTGACAAAATTAAAAACATCCCCTTCCAAAGAAAGAAACACTGAAATGCTTTATGGTTGTATTTGTGAATTACTTTCAAGCACGTTGTATCATTTGATCAAACAAAGTTGATGGTTCTCAAATCTTCTCATTGATCTGCATTATTTGCTCGTAATTTACCTTAAGAACTATGGCACTCTTATTTCAAACAGGAGGTGGGTAGACTGTGTAAAATTTAGCCTTCCTAAAGATTTTTGTATGTTTGTGTTTATGCACTCAGAGATTTTTAAACAGTATTGGCTTCTTATTCAAAGCCATGTGAGTGAACAAAATATTCACTGCTGCTTGTTCTAACAGCCGAGAGTCCAGCCCCTGCTAAGGCAATAGCTCTCACCTGTGTTTGTGAATATTATTTATATGGTAGTGGTTGCTGATATGGTTGGAGCTTCAGGGACTGTTTAAGGAGCACAGTGATTGCATGAAGTCTGCATTATGCAATATGAAATGCTATATACCTTGCAATATTTTTCCATAATGAGAAAGTCTCCCTCCACTCCCCATACTTGCAAAGAACCATAGATACAGTTTTCTTGCTTTTATTTTAAGCTTGTTGCTACCTGAGGTAGACAAGGAATGAGCTGCTCTGAGACGTTATGATAGATTAAATTGTGTCCTCCAAAATGATATGTTGAAGCTCTAATGCTCCAGTAGCTCAGAATGTGACCTTATTTGGAAACAGGGTCATTGCAGATACAATTAGTTAAGATGAAGTTGTAGTGGAGTAGGATGAGCCCTTAATCCAACATGACTGGTGTTTTTGTAAGAAGGGGGGAAACTGCAACACAGAGGGAACATGGCCATGTGAAGACAGGCGTAGAGATTGGAATTATGCTGCCACAATCCAGGACCACTGAGGCCTACCAGGAGCTGCAAGAGAAAAGGGAGGATCTTCCCTTGAGGCTTTGGAATAGATATGGACCAGTCAATGATACTTCTGGCCTCCAGAAATGGAAAAGAATACATTTCTGTCATTTAAACCACCCAGTTTACAGTACTGTGTTCCAGTAGCCCTGGGAAAATAATGCAGATGCCACCTTGAAAGGTGACGCCCAGAGCACAGCACAAAACAAGGCGCACCAGCAGTCAGCTAACCCAAGGCCGTCCACCTTCTCTCCTTGAATTATTCAGATCTTCTTTTGGTACTTGTCAGGCTGTAAAGGGAGATTGTCATCTCTTGGTTGACTATTCCAGATCCATCTAAAATGGTTGCTGCCTAACAGCTGCACTGATAGACTCCACACTTTTTACCCCTGTGCAGTGACAAAGAGTGAAAAGAACAAAAATGTAGCTTTTGATTGAAGATTAAGATCAGACTCATCCACCTGCTGAGCAGGTCTGAATACCACTGCACACGCACTGTGCAAGAGCAGTCAAAGGAGTCTTGATTAAGCAAAACGAAGCTGAGGCAGCCCCAGCCTCTCCCTTGCCCCACCCTGTCCAATGCATGCAGCTCCTTCTCCAGGAGATTTGAAAGGGCCGGGGTGGGGTTGGGGGAATGTGTAGTCACAGGATGAGCAGGTGACCAAGGAGGCTTATTCTCAACGATGCCTGATAATGATCCCCAAGAGAATAAACACCCAGACTTCTAGCTCTGGACACAAAATACACCCTCCTCTTAGGATATATTCATTCTCATTTATTCCCTGTGTTCTCATGTCCACAGCTGTTCTCCCACTTTTGCATCCTCCCCAAATCTCTGTTCTTAAGTTTTCTGTTACAGGATGCATGAACATGTGCCATGGCCACTGAGTAGGAAACAGTGCAGGCAAACAAGTCGGCCAATGAACACGATGAAGGTTTCTTGGGAGTGCTTATCCATTCTGTGATGGTAACAGGTTATACCTTCTTTCAAAAACAAGAGTTTAGGCTGTATTGTATCACTCTTTTCACTAATCTGAGTCTGATAAATCCAGATTCTGATGTGCTTTATGGTTTAGATGGTAAGCTCTTCGTCAGCTTGGTTCATATGGTTAAAATCATTCGGAGAACTTAACAAATAATTTAGTCAATACAGCTGGACAGTATTAATGATAGAAATCCTGTGATGGTAATTCAGCATACATTTTCTATAACCTATTGTGGTATTTGTTAAATACAGTGCATATCTTTGGAATGTACCTGAAAGAAGTGGTGCCCACTAATCAGATGTCTTTTTTAGAACATTAGCTTTTTTTTTTTTTTAATGGTCGTCATTTTTGTTATTTCTCTTCAGAAAATATTGGCTACTAAAAAGAATATTCTCAAATTAAAATTTAATATTACGAAATGAAAGCTGGTTTCAATGCTAGACATTTATAATGACTTTATGATACTCTTGCTCAAATGACAAGTGAAGTTTTCTCAGAATGACATGAGAATAATTTATCAGATGGTATCAAAATGAGTAAAATGTACATTGGAAAACCCTTTTGTATTCTCAAGAAGAGAAAAAATTATCTTAAAACACTGGGGATTTCTATTCATCTTTTATGCAGGAATATCTTACTTTTATTAAATATATGTTGAATTAGGAAAGAGTAAACTTAGTATCCTGTATCCCACCCATTTCTAAATGAAACAGGGTGCTTACACTGTAAACTATATTTACCTTAAGAAGTGCTAAGAAAAGCCAACATAAAATGAGCATGTTCTTCTACATGGAATTTGTAAACAATGACTACATGGGAAAACGTGGAGAAAATATACGGAATGAATTGAAAAAGCAAGACTGGCTTACCTCAAGTGGTGAATTTATTTTATTTTATTTTTATTTATTTTTATTTATTTATTCATTTTGTGATGGAGTTTTGCTCTTGTTGCCCAGGCTGGAGTGCAATGGTGCGATCTCAGCTCATTGCAACCTCTGCCTCCTGGGTTTAAGCGATTCTCCTGCCTCAGCCTCCCGAGTAGCTGGGATTACAGGCACCCATCACCACGCCCCGTTAATTTTTGTATTTTTAGTAGAAACAGGGTTTCACCACATTGGCCAGACTGACTCCTGACCTCAGATAATCCACTCACCTTGGCCTCCCAAAGTGCTGGGATTACAGGCATGAGCCACCGCACCCGGCCTGCACCTCATTCTTGGGTACAATTTCCTTTCTGGAAGCACATCCTTTAGTTCTGGACATGAGCCTGCTATTGGCAAACTTCTCGGTTCTTATCAATCCTAGGAAATTTTCAACTTGTTTTCCCAAATATTGCTTTTCTGCCACTTTTTTCTACTTTCTCCTTCTTGAACTGTAATTAGCTATGTGAATTTCCTCCATCTCTCCTTCAAGTCTCTTAACCTTTCTTTCATATGTATCTTTCTTTCTTTCATAGGTATCTTTCTTATGTTTCTTTCATATGTATTTTTCTTTCTTTCTAATATATCTTTCTTTCATGTGTATCTTTCTTTCATATGTATCTTATGTTTCTTTTATATGTATCTTTCACATCTTTCTTATGTTTCTTTTTCTCTCTGGGACATGTTCTGGGTAATTTCTTTAGATTTATTTTCTTGTTCACTAATTTTTTTCCCAACTCCGTCTAATCTAAATATTTATGTCAAGGGTTATATGTTTTATTTTTGCCCATTCTACACATATTGTTTGATATTTTCATCTTTATGATATAATCTTGTTCATTTATCTTATTTTTAATTTTATTTTATAGTTTTGCAAACATTTAAAATACTTATTGTGTAAGCAATATCTAGTTATTCCATATCTGAGGCCTCTGTTGCTTCTTCTGACTCTTTTTTATGATAAGTTCTCTAATGTGTTCAGGTTTGGTATTGGGAGCTCAAGATTGGAAGGGAGGAGTCGAGCTTCATCTGTACACATTTCTCAGTGCTCCTTCCTCCAGGGAAGATTTATTTGTCTTTGCTTCTGCCAGATGTTCTTAGAAGCGGAGTCACCATATGTTACTTTCTAGAGTGAGGTTTACTAGACCCTGCAAGACGGTAAGAATACAAATCCCAAACCAGAGCAAGGCCAGTACTATGGTTAGACACATTCCCTACACAAAACTTAGGCTAGGAAGGCAAGGGTATTTTGAAAGGCTATTTTTTCCAGGACCAATCTTTTAGTGAAATTGTAGCTTTCTGGAGACTTCTCTTACGTAGGACTTGTGTAGGACTAACAGCCTTCCATTTCCTCATTGCTATTAAAACTAATTTTTTCCCCTAAATGTGCAAATGTCCCAGGGAATGTATAGCATCAACTTGATCTTTGCTGTTAGGTATTCACCTACCTCTTCCTTTATGGAGCCCAGAGGACTTTCCTTACTTGAGAAATCTGCTGTTCACTTAAGTAAATGTTTGCTATATGTATGCAGCATGTCTACATTTCTTATACCTAGAGAGTTTTCAAAATAATTAGTTTTTTACATAGTCAGAAATGGAAATTGCTACAACTCACTTCAGATTCACTGACTATATTAAACCAGTGAAGGTTTAATACAGGGAACAAAGAGAAAAATATAACGTTTTCTGTAAAGTTTTATTTCTTTCATTATAAATAAATGAAAAAAAGGAAAACTAAGATGCCAAATAATGTACTTTGACATACATTTCGACAGAAGTGACCAAAACTTAATCCTAAGGGAATTTTATCTTAATAGTCTAAAAGAAAATTCACTCAGATGGTTGTAAAGCAAAATGAAATTTAAAAATAATATAAATAAATGTGGAATTCAAGACAGACGTCACTGTTTCCACTTTAAGTGGAGAAGTAATTTGACACGTTTTCATTGAAAGAATTTTGCTGGTAACAAGTTTCTATCAAAGCCCAAGAAGTGTAAACATAGGAAGTGTTTATAGGTTAACAAAGCAAAAATCATGCGTTATTAACGAGGAAGTGTTAAGGTGGTGCCAGATTCACAGGCATTCACTATGTCATTTCTGGGAGCGTTTTTCAGCCCGCGGTTCCCATGTCACGTGTGTCTTAGAACGCTCTGTGCCACGCTGCAGGGCCTCGATCTGAACAGCAGGGGGCGCCGAGTGTTCCTCCCGCAGCGGCCAGGGGTCGGGGACTGCTCCCTGGCCAATTCCTCAGCACCAGGCAGGTGCCTTTGCAGCAAAGGGCATTCATTCAGATTCACAAAAGTCTCATGAACAGCCTTATACGGTCTTCAACTGCCTTCAACTAAAGCTTCAGAATCTGAAAATCTGGGAAGAGACTTAAGTGTCCTGCCTGTATTTTCCTTTTAATCTTGCAAAGATTACAAAATCCGTTAAGAATTGATTTGCAATGAAAAAATACACATTTTTATACCTTTTTTTTGAAATGCTTTATTCTATTTATATTTAATGGTGAAGTGGGCCTAGGCAAAAATGAAATAAAAGCACAGTGTTGAGATCCACAAGACCATTAAATTGCTGTGCATGTAATAAATGGACCACAATATTGCTTGAACACAGAAATGTACATTAACGTTGATCCAGTAGCACTAGCGATTTGTTGGCACAGGGCTAGATCCACCTAGAGCTTGTGGTGAACACTTACAACTTTGCACAGAAAGTGACTGTGCTTTAAAGCACGAAGGCAAAAATCCCATTGGCCCAAAAGTACCTTGTGTTCCTAGCTGTGAATCTGTTTATCCTCTTTATTTTATATTTTGCAATATTTAATTAGTTGGAAGAATTCACCCACTTTTTTCTGACAAAACCTTTTCAGTTGTTTTAAATATATATATATAATATATAAATATATATATTATATATATATAATATATATAATTTAATATATATATTTATATAATATATATAAGTTTTGAAGAAAAGACAAAGCATTGCAAAGAGCTATCGGAGGGGGATGAGGAGTTTATGAAGTGAGCAAGGCAGACCACAGCCTCTCTGCAGTGGTCATGTGAGAACCAACCCCTCAGCCACATCAACAGCCCACAGCATGTGCCAAGACCTTAAGAAGTCAAACAGCATTTCAGAGAGTCCCACAAAATCATAAACACAAAAGCTGTCAGTGCAGTAAATACATTTCTAGGTAGACGTATTAGCATGACTCTAATGTGGGTGCCGAGGAATCTTGTAAAAGTTTGTGCCAAATTGACATCAGTTTTACTGCCTGTCAGCAGCAGAATGAGTGGATTCATTGATTCATTCATTTGACAAACATTTAACGAGCAACTATTCTGTATGTGTTCTAGGGGCTGGGAATCTAGCATTGAAAAAAAGTAACCAAATACGTGTTTAATGGAGCTTTTATTGGTTAGCATGAATTACATTCATAAAATAATACTATATTTTCTTTAAAAAGAATGAACTAGATATGTAGATTTCTTTATATCAACATAGAGAGAAGTTAAGAAAACATAATGTTGGATGGGAAAAGTGAGTTTTTCCATAAGAAATAGTAAAATACTTCTGTAAGTTTAAAAACAGAGAAAACACAGAACCATACTATGTGAAGTTCATTGTCACATCTACGTGTGCGTGAGAAAATAAAAAATCAAAACTGGGAATATGTACTTATATTTCTGATGATAGGGATTTTTGGGAGGAAAAGATAGGATGGGGAGAAACAAAGAGAAAAATACAACATTTTCTGTAAAAAGTTTTATTTCTTTCATTAGAAGTAAAGCAAATTACACAACATGTTAACAATGATCAATTTTGAGAAATGGGTACATGGATGAGTATTTTATGCAAGAGTGGGTGATTGGCACTTTTTCAGTTAAATAAACGGCAGTGGGAGGAGGGACAGAGGAAGGACATGGGGAGTGAGACAACAGAAGCATCATGATGAGGCCAGAGCTTCCTTAGAGGACTGGCCCATCATTACCCTGAGAGAGCCCCCATAGCAAAACTGAGCAGACCTCCCCTGTGCCTCCTTTTGTCCCAGCCTCATGCTGCCTGGCTGGCTTTCCTCATCCGTCGTCCATCTCTGCTGTCCAGTTTTAGTAACAGCTTCAGCAACTGCCTTTCTCTGCTCTCAGTATTCCCTGTGTAACCATCCTGATTTCACCTCTGCCTCCCTTAGGTCTACCTGTTACCTCACAGCCTGAAAATGAAAATCATCTACCACTATCCTGGCACCAACCCCTGGGCCTCCCAGAGCTCCCGCTTGCCCTGAGCCACGTCAGCCCTGCAGCACATGGAGCTCCTCCAGGGGCAGCCTCCCTTGTACTTCCTTGGCTGTGATCCCCAAGCAGAGGACAGGCCATTTGCCTGCTCCTCATCCTCCTGAGTAGCTTCATCTGTCCCTCCTAGCAGTAGACCACTATCCCTTTCTTCAGGAAACATTGTATAACCCACCTCTTTCAGGAAGTGTCGTGAACACAGTGGTTCTCAAATCTTGATCATTCATGAACTATCTTTTTGGTGTCTGCAATCACTGAATACCATCTGCGCCAGTATTTTTGTCTTTTGAATAATTCTTGTTTACTTAAAACAATGTAATTGTAAAAAAAAATGCATTACTACCTTTAAATGGATAATCATTTTAACTAGCCATAAAGATAAATGCAATACAATGAAAGCGAAACGATAATATTAAATTCTAGTCAGATAAACTTGACTTCCAGAGACTCTAAGCCAATAGTTTCCTTTGTCTAAAAAAAAAGAAAGAAAAAGAAAAAGAAGATTAAGAAGCATTAGAGCGGTAGTGGAGATATCTTTCTTCTGCAGAAACATGCTAAGAATTCTAGTGGAGGCACCTAAGTAGGTGGGTGGATAACTGGTACTTTCTGTGGCTTTCCTTTCAAAAGAATCAGAAGAATTGAGGAGATTTACAGAGAAAAACATTCTCACCATGTATTCTGATATCATTTCTCTATAGCATCTTATCAGCTGCACACCGACAGTGGTTCCGCCCCACCTTAATTCATCATAGATAGATCATTTTCAATCTCTTTTTACATCAGCACTTATGTATATCTAACCGTCGCTGCTTGCCTGTTTTGCAATTGTTTGCATTTTTACCTTAGGATATGTTTCCTTTCCGTATAATTAGAAATTAGCCTTTTAGGTACCTTTGATTCCATTGCTAGGTCTGCATATGGTGGGCAGTTGTTATATGATTTTATTAATACTGTCGTGTTACAATGGACATTAAAAGGCAATGGAGTTTGTGATAAGCTAGATCTGGGGAAGTCATTTAGGGGATTGAGTTACTCTCACAGTGCAAGGCTCTGTGACATGCACGCCAATCTCAAAGATTCTCATGGGGTCAGACTACTTAAAAGCAAAAGGCCGTGGAGTGGGAGTGACTCACGAGACTGCATCTGACATGGTTTCTACCCTTGTGTGTTTTTGTGAGTGTGCGTATTTGCGTGTATAGTTGTATGGATGTCTCAGTAAACTCATCATTGTTTCCCTTGATGTCATCATGTGCCATCACGAAACAAATGTAATCCAAGACCTTCAAATGATGTTGCATTTAAAAAAAATAAACTGCTTTCTCTGTCACTGCCATTATAAATGCAACCAAGCCTGTGGCCTTATAGACTTGCCAGTCTGCATGTTTAAAGAGACAACTTCAGGAATCCCAGGTATACCAGCTGATGCTTAAAGACGATTAGCCTTGCCTTGAAACGGAAGCCTAGTCAGAAAAATAACAATTTCATCTCTAAGATGTTGAGCAAGGCTCTTTAAATATTTTTTGCTCTGACTCATAGTAAGAAATACATAGAAAAAGTACATTTTATCTCAGAACCTAGTAATTTACACACATAAACACACACATAAATATACAAATACACACACGATCTTATGTGTGCACAGGTGAACTGAAGCAAAACTGTAGAATGTTGATCACTACTATTTGATACATGCTGATACATTCTATGCTCTTCTATTTCATTAAAAAAATTAAGTTACAACCCATGAAACTGGTTTCGCAACCCGTTAATAGGTGAACCCGCAGTGTGAAAAACCATTGCCCCATAATATTAAGTGGCCACAACATAGTGTCTATTTTCATTCTTTCTCATTCCTGTTTTTCCAGATTCTTTTTCATAATCCTACGTCATTCATATCAGGTAGACAAACTTCGCAGTTAATTTTCAATGTGTTTCGCCAATAAGCTTATTGTCTTAAGTTCCTTTTGGGTTGTTAACACAGACCAGGTAAGCACAGTCATTGTGGGTTGAAGTCCTGTGCTCTGATCTTCCTTCACTTATTTTTTCCTTTTTGCACATGTTGCTTTTTAATCAGCATCATATTGCACAGTCACAACCAGAACAGACAATCAACTTGAAATGCACATTCCCTTCCAGCCCCAAAATGCAGAAATCTTGTGGACAGGAAATAATGCTGATGTACCTCTTCTCAATATGAGTCCACCTGATACAGTGAGCACAGCCAATAGCATTCTTTTCCTTTCCTTTTCCATTTCTCTATAAGAGGCTACTTTTAATTCCCCAAAGTCCAAAATAGGTCAGGCATGGACAGCCAGTGCCACATCCCCTAGTTCTTATTCCTGGCAGGGGGCCTCTTCACATGTTCAGGGCTCCTAACCAAGACCTAGCAGCCACCTTGGCCCTGGTCACCTTTGCCTCATCCTGGCATTCAGGCCAATTCGACGTCCTATCAATTCGATTTTCAAAATATATCTTGTGTCAGTTTCTTGGATATGCCACGGTTTTTCCCACCTCAAACGCATGCTTTTCCTTTAATTTTGTTCTTTGCTCTATTTATTCATGAATAACACTTCCTCATCTTCCTACCCTCTGTGACTCTGCTGAAAAGCAACCTCCTCAGAAATCCTTACATTCATAGCCCACCCCAAACCCTGACCATCTAAACAGCTCTTCTCTTTACTAGGGTCAACTTCCGTTTTTCAATTCACGTAAATGCGCTTGTTAGAGTGAATGTTTTTCTTTGTCAATGTGCTCTTTTTGTCTCTGTTCCCAAATGAAATATTTGCATTGAAATGTCAGTGGCCAGAACCATCTTGTTTGTCATATAAATAAATAAATACAGTTTATAAGTTTTATAAGCTTTTTTGGTTCTTTAATAAAAAAATCCTTGAAGTAATTCCTTTAAAAGCAAAGGCATTATAAAATTATATTCTTTATAAGGATTCATTCTTTTAAACAACTACAAATCTAACTAGAGCAAAGATTAATGACAGACTCAAATATCTGCCCAAAGATCTGATCATTCACAAACTAAACAGGGTAATTAGGTATACAGTTGGAATGCAGTGTGCAGGCTTAAATTAGTAGTGTATAATGAGACTCATTTAACTGCAGGAGAATTTCACTGAGAGAATTTTATTTACATAAGAGAAATGTCTTAGTGAAATTGCTTTGAGAGAATTTAACATATATATACCAAATCTCTCCTTACTTATTGGATCCAGCCGAGTTGGAAGCTTATTTCTCATGCCCTGTGTGATGACGTTATTTCTGGCCAAATGATTTTTTCCAGGCAGCTCAAGATCCACACTGGGGCTTCATTATTTCTTGGATAGCTTGATGATATTTCCATAAACATAATAGGCTCCTACAAAGATTAAATAAAATGACATGATGAGAGCTCTGCCCCCTCAATATGATGCCTTATTTTACTGATCCTACTTTTAGAAAAAACTCAAAGTATGTATCTGTTCTAAACAATCACTCAAGTTAGCACTGTGCAAGTCTTTGGGTACAGCAGGTAAGTGGGGTAAACAAGAGGATTCCTTTGTCTTCAGAGTGGCAACTGCCATTCTGGGGAGGCAGCGCCAACAGGCAAGCCAACTGGACTGAATGCAGTTATGTGTGAAATGGAGAATTCTCAAAGTAGTTCAGGAAGATACAGAGATCGGCTACATGGCAGATTCCACTTTTGTGTGAGGTATTTGGAGGGGAGGGATTACAAAGACCAGGAGGAATGCTGAAAGTCTCCCCTTGTGCTTTCAGGCATGCATGAGTAGTGACCAGCTTGAAGAGCAAGCATAATAAAAGCCCTCTTTGATACATCTACTCCGGACAGCAGTATCAGCCTAGATTTATCTCCTCCCGTGTTGTGCGTTACATCGGTTCAGTTTACATCTACTGTGTCCATATGCTCATCACCCACTGACACCTTTGTCCAAAATAAATTTTAACTACACAAGAAGCACATTAATGGAGTCTTCCTTTGGTCAGGCTCAGTGGCTCACGCCTGTAATCCCAACACTTTGAGTGGCTGAGGTGGGTGGATCATGAGGTCAGGAGTTCAAGACCAGCCTGGCCAACATGGTGAAACCCCATCTCTACTAAAAATACAAAAATTAGCCAGGCATGGTGGCGCATGCCTATCATCCCAGATACTTGAGAGGCGGAGGCAGGAGAATTGCTTGAATCAGGACCCAGGAGGCAGAGGTTGCAGTGAGCCGAGATCTCACCACTGCACTCCCGCCTGGGATACAGAGTGACACAAAAAGAAGAAAAAAAAAAGAATAAGTCTTTTAGGATACTCAAATGCATGACAATGCATGACAGTGTGAAATAAAACATAATTTCTCCTCCCCTTCCCCTAATCCACTCATTTCAGAGGCAACAACAGTGAACATTTTGGCAGCTGTCTGCCGATCCGGCCTCTCTGTTCATTTGCGTACACACAGTTTTTCATCTGCCATTGCCTTTGGTACACAACATTGTAGATCGTTCACTAACCACTTTAGACTATCTAGTAGAGATTTTTCTGCAGGGTATATGTACATACACCTCCTTTTAAATAATTGCAGAGTATAGATGTACCCTGATTTATTTATTTATTCTTTGATTGGCAGTCAGGTTGCTGTATCACTTTTCATTGTTAAATTATGCTTCATTGCATTTTGGGGTGAACATCAAAGTGTGCGCTTCTGAGTTTTTCCATAGGATAGTCTTTGAAGTTGCAAGATGGATTGAAAGGTGTGCAAGTCTCACACTTGAAATATATGGGGAAGTTGCCCTTCAAAAATCAAAAGCCTTCACCACTTTATATGCCCACCCTTAGAGGTTTATTTCCCACACCCTTTGTCAAGACCACTTACTTTCAAATGTTTTATTTTTTGTTCTAATCTCCTGGATGAAAATAATCTCTTGTTTTAATTTACATGGATTTGGTCAAGTTCTAAATAAATTTTGTTCAACAATTAATTAAAATGTAATTCATTTCACTTGTGAAAAGCTGACATTTTTGCAATCTCTAGTTGTCTACTCCTAGAATTTGATATGCCTTTTCATTTATCCAGGTCTTCTATTATGTCCTTTGAAATGATGTAGAGTGTTCTTTAACTCATTTTGGTGCATTTCTAGCTCTTAGATATTTCATATTTTTATTGGTTCAGCAAGGATATTTTATCATATTTTATTACAGATTGGTGCTATTCTAAAGTGCTTGTCTCTGCCAGGAACTTACACGGATGTTCTTATTTAATATCATGATGTTCCCAAAAAGTCAGTATTGCCCCATCGTACAGGTTCCGTATGTACTCAAGGCTATGGCAGTAGGAAGGCACAGAGCTGAGGCCATTTGCCCCCTCCTGTAGAAGTCCTCTTCTCTGGCTCTCTTAGCACCATGCTGTCTTGGGTCCTTTATGCCTCCTCTCACTCCTTCCCTGGGTCCTTTCGTGGCCTTCTGCCTTCACTCTGCTTCCTGGGATGTTACTCAACTGCAGTTCTCATGAAGGGCTCCTCTTCAACAAGCACAATTTAGTCTCCAAAGCCTTGTCTCCAGCTTGACTTTAGCCACTGATATTTTGTTTTGTTTTGTTTGATACAGAATCTCACTCTGTCGCCAGGTGCCAGGCTGGAGTGCTGTGGCACAATCTCGGCTCCCTGCGACCTCTGCTTCATGGGTTCAAGCAG
Organism: Aotus nancymaae; assembly: GCF_030222135.1. Taxonomy (NCBI): domain Eukaryota; kingdom Metazoa; phylum Chordata; class Mammalia; order Primates; family Aotidae; genus Aotus; species Aotus nancymaae. The sequence goes on along the minus strand of NW_026988435.1, from coordinate 43,157,788 downwards.
TTCTCCTTCCTCAGCCTCCCGAGAACCCGGGACTATAGGCACGCACCACCACACCCAGCTAATTTTTTCTATTTTTTAGTAACAACGGGGTTTCACCATGTTGGCCAGGATGGTCTCAATCTCTTGACCTCGTGATCCACCCGCCTTGGCCTCCCAAAGTGCTGGGATTACAGGCATGAGCCACCGCGCCCAGCCCTGGTCACTGATTTTAAGTGACTCAGCATGCTCACAGCTGAGCTCTTATCTTTTCTGAAACAGAACCTCCTCTACCCCAACTCCTTTGCTCTACCAATGCCAGCCCAACCCCATAGGTCCCTTAGACTCAATACCTGGCATCTTCTCCTCACCCCAGCTCTGTTGAATCTTTAGGTTAAATTCTTTCTGCTTCACTCTGGTTGCACCTTGACTTGCCCATGTCTTACCGTCTCACACTTGCACCACGACCCAGAGCCAGGGGAGCAAAGTGTGTGTGAGCATGAGCCAGTGTGCCAGGGCACCATCCTGGAATAGATACTTCTAGTTGTATAAATGGGAGCAAGTCCCTGAACTTCTCTGTTCCTTTATTTTCTCATATGAAAAATGGGAATGATAGTATCTTCCTCTTGGGGTCATTGTAAGAACTCAATGTGCTGTGACACAAATGATGCTGAAGCAGTGGTGGCCCCTACTGTGCACCTAGACTCTGTTAGCTCTGATTAGGATTCGTGTTAATATCCATGTCTCTATCAAATGTCCCCTTTTTATAAGGACACCAGTCACATTGGATTAGGGGCATACGCCATCCAAGTATGAGTTCATACTAACATATTACATCTGCAGTGACCGAACCTGTTTCCAAATAAAGTCACATCCCAAGGTACTGAAGGTTAGGACATTAACACACATTTTGAGGAAGGGGGAAATTCAGCTCATAATATCAGGTAAGATGTCTTATCTTAAGGGGCCTCTTCTTTTTTCTTATATGTAGCTTTTAACATGTACATGCTTTTATCAGGCAACTCAACCTGATAAAAGGAAGTATTTGTGTCTCGTTCATGCCCACATCAAATCCTGTCTTTGCACCCACCCCTCATATCACAGAATAGGACACACTGTAGACACTTCAGAATCAACTCATAAGCTAAATTGCTTTCTAATCTACATTTGAATTAAGAGACATTGATAAGTTTAGAGTGTGTGTGTAGATATATATACACACACATACATACACACATATATATACACACGTATATACATATCTTCTATTTCCACTTCTCTTTTAGTTAATGCTAAGCGTCTCGTGTCATTTCTAATGCTATATACTTAGAACTTAGATTTAATTCTTATGTTCCTCTAATGTTTCAGAAACTGTTATTGAAACTGCTTTGGAGAGAGCTCAGTTCTGCGGCACAGGGTGGCCATCAGTTGGAACGGAGGGCACAGCTGATAAAAGTTGCATCGTGGTTGTGCTACCATTTGGCATCTTATTAGCAGAACCATCTGTTCTTTTAATTGCTATTAACTCAATTCAGATAGATTGCAATAGGAAAGACAAAACAAACAAGTGCTCTAGGATATATTTCTCTAAGTGAAAGATGATATATGCTTTTAAAATCTTCCCCCAAATAGTATTGCCTTTTTTGAAGATCTAACAGCTTAGTCACACAGTAAAAAGCCAGGGAGCATAATGAAAGAATAATTCATCACAATCTTAAAATACATTCATTTTCATATAAGAATATATTCATTTCTGGAGGGGAACAAACTCCTTTTATGTATTCTACAAGAGGAAATGTGCTGAAATCTAAAAAAAGGTACTTTTTACTGAGACCTAGGAAAGGATGTTTTGAATACAAGCAATAATAGACTGTTTCATCAACCCATGCATTTAACAAATATTTTAGGATACCATAGCCAAGTACTGCTCTATGTAATGGAGATGAAATGTTGGACAAGACAAACTAGTTCCTGCTATTCTAGTTGAAGGAGAGAAATGTTAAACCAATCTCATGCACATGCACAAGATAACGTCACATACAGATATAGCCAACCAAGTCTCTGATCATGAGTGACCATGATAATGTGGACTGACATTGCTGGAAATTTGACTTAAAAACAGGCCAGGATGACAAGAAGGACCCAGTCAGGGAGCGATCTGGGCTCAGAGCCTCCAGTTAGAGCAATTAAAAGAAGGGCGGTGTGGCCTGGACAAGGTGGAAGAGCAAGAAAGTGGAGGGGGATCTTTTAGCGATATGGTCAAAGCCAAAACCATTACAGACCATCATACGTGGTTAGGTCTAGTGGGGTTCCATCAAGGCACTAAATGACTTATATTGTTAAATCCTTATGGATGTTGAGTAGAGATTAAATTGTAGAGAAGCAGAGGTGGACACAGAAAGTTTGAAAGCTACAGTCCTTAGGTGTGTGTGGTACAGTGTTGGGGGAGGGAAGTGGTTAGATTCAGGATATATTTTGGAAGCAGAAGCAGAGGGCCTTCCTGTTAGATAAAATATGATGGACTATAAATGATTAATTTTGAGAACTTCAGGATATGTTTTTTTATATTCAGATACTAACAGATTTGCCAGGGAGTATTGTTGTTCAAGTAACATGATAATGATCTGGGGGAAAGTCCCTGAGTTTCTGTGAATATCCATTTCTACTGTGGAAAAGACTTCTGAAGACAATATCTTGGTCAGCGTGGGCTTGTCAGCACCATGACAATGGGAATTGTCAACAAAATATAGACTGGGTGGCTTAAACCACAAAAATTTCTCTCTCACAGATTTGGAGGCTGGGAAGTCCAAGATCAAGGTATTGGCAGATTTGGTGCCTGATGAGGGCTCCCTTCCTGGATTGCAGACAGCTGCCTTCTCACTGTGATCCCACAGGGCAGAGAAAGTGAGGTGTGGTCCCACCCTTATGATCACATATATACCTAATTACCTCCCACAAGCTTTGTCTCCAAATACTTTCATATTGGGGATTAAGGGTTCATCACATGAATTTTGTGCAGAGGCAAACGTTCAGTTCACAGCAGATGTCTGTGATCCTCCTTTCCCCAAGCCTTTCACTGGGATATTCAAAAATGCTCCATGGACTCAGTACATCTTTCTACGTTTCCCAATGCTCTGTCATGTGACACTGGCTCGGAGGCTCAGTAACTATCTTGCCTGCAGTGACATAGCTCCAAATGGCAGAATTATGATGTAAAATTCATCTGTGCCATTTCCACTCAGATGCTTTCTTTAATATATGCGATTGCCTTTCATAAGTAAGCAAATAAGCAATTGAAAGGGAGTCCCACTATATTTGTGTCAGTGGGTTCTTCCCTCTCTAGCTAACACAGGCTACATTTTATACACCTGTGGGTTAGCCAGAACAGCAGAATAACAAACATGGCATTTACTAGGGTAGATACCATCTTAATTTTTAATTATTTTTTATTAATATTTTCAATTGAAAAGTTATATACATTTATGGGGTACAATGTGTTGACTTTGTATGTGTCTATATATGCACACACACACATATATATACACACACAATATGAAATGATTACATCAAGATGATGAATGTACCTACCACCTCACTTCCCCCTTTTTGTGATGAGATATTTCAAATTTACTCTGAGCTATTTTGAAATATAGAATACATTATTATTGAGCTTAGTCACCCTGCTGTGCAATAGATGCATGTCTATCTGCTAGATGACATAGATGCATTTTAATTTGATCTTTAACAGCAGAACACAAAGGAGATTACTCATCACCTCTCTTTTTCCTAGTTGAAGAAGGTGAAGTTTAGAGTTGAATGACTAGATGGAGGCCACACAGCTGGAAAGGGACAATGACCATTTTGCAATTCAGGTCCACCGGCTTCCAAAGCCCAGGTGTTTTCTTCCACACTGAGAAATCTTACAAAGTGGATGAGCTTATTGCAATGGAAACCAGGGGAAGATCTTTTAATTTGATTCTTTATAAGAACAAAGAAAAGGTTTGCTGAGCAGCTCAAACAAGCAAATTAATGATTAGGACTTTAACCCCAAAGCAGATGGGGGGATAAATGCCGGTTTTCTTCCCTGGGTATCAGTAGTCCCTTTATCCTGGGGAGATAAGGACAGTAGCTCTTCCGTGATTGCTCTCCAAGTTCTTCCCTTCTATCCTTTCTCCTCAACTTGTTGGGATGTTCCTAAACCCAAAGGTTCAAACCTGTTTAGATTACAAGCTCCCTAGAGATAAGGGTTGTCTCTCTCCTTTCTGCATTCCTGGAGCCCTGGACAGTGCTGGCCCAATGAATGGGTGCATCAATTGCCCACCTGTAACACATGCTAGTTTCTAGAATCAACTCTGATACACCTTTTTCGGGAGGTCATGCATGCCTGCTTTTTACAGCTCAGATCTTAAAGATCCGGCTTTCTGCTTTAATGACCCATAGTTCAGCAAAATAGATTTCTAGAGCAATTGCTATTTTAATATCTGCCTTTGAAGCAATCGTATAGAAAACCCAAAATGGTATCATGCCTGGGCTTCAGAACCCACCGTTCTCTGGGTGTTTTTTTGCTGCTCAGCCCCATGACAATGGGAAGAATGTGGCCATAAAACTCCAACCCTGAGGGTTCCTGCAACATTTTCCCATTGGACTAATGCCCCATTTTCTTTGGTAGTTTTGTCTCCCTCCATAGAAATATTCCACTGGCCCCTATGCTAAGCTGAGCCAGGCAGACTGAACTGACACCAAGTGGTGGATTTATTTTAGTGGCATTTATTTTAGTTAACATGCAAGCCCATGTTAACTGACATTGGAAAACCACTCTATTACTTGCTCCTAACCTATTTACTCTTAGGTTATACAAAGTCCTAACAGCTTTGGTATGTCTATTTTCTAACTCTCAGCATACTGAATGCATCACATTGTATGTTGACAAAGATATTTTAATTTGATTCTTTATAAGAACAAAGAGAAGTAACATCTAACTCCCAGATAGTAAAGGAGGAAGCAGAAAAGCTGTTAAAGACAAGCTCAAAGACTTGAACATGGTAGTCTGGGACCATTCCATGCATCTTGAGAAGCCAGATAGCTTCTGAGACATCCCTCTAGTAACTGAGCATCATAGCTCAATAATCAATGTCCAAAATGATGACTCAAAATCCAAAAATTATTCACTGTTCAGTTGACTCTGAATTGCGGTGTATTTAACATGACAAAAAATATGAACTATGGTTTAGAAATGTGTCTGGTTAAAATGCTAGTAGTTTCCCAAGGAAAATAAATTTAGTCACAAAATTTTTGCTTTGCATAGTTGTATGTCACCAGACAGTTGTGAGTAGTCAAGGGTGTGTGTGTGCTTGCATGTATGTGATAGAGAAAGACACATAGAGCATGAGGCAGAACTATGTGTTTGTAAGTTTTTATACTAATAAATTGTATTTGCCTATTTTAACAGAAGCCCATTCATTATCCCGTTGAAGGACATAAACAAACCATTTATTCCATATGACATGGAAACCTTTGGTGGCATAAGGTAGCAGGTGGCATGCAGTGGCACATTAGGGAGCAGTTAAAATGATTCCTTGTCACCGTGGGGCCAACACATTTGGTGTTCTAATGACTTATCTGTGCCCTTGCTGTCCCTTGATAGTTCCACAGGACTCCCGAGTTGAGACTATACCCAAGGACCTTGGACTTACCTGTTCATCTCATAATTAAAAGATTCTTCTCTTCAACCTTACTTTATGTTTTAAAATGTTGATCAGTTTCAAGATGGGTTACACTGAAAAATGAAGGGCTAACTCAAATTAGACTTAGAGATAAGTCAGATTAACCCCTTTATGTCTGAGGTTGGAACTTTTTGAATTTTTGCAGTAATTCCCACATGCTTAGTGTTCCAATAATGGAACAGTAGGCATAAATGGGTTTAAGTACAGAAACTCGGTCAGCGTCCACTCCTTCATTCTGGTAAACATCTCAGAAAATGCTTAAGACAATAAAAGCTTTAAGTTCTGAAATGACATGCTCTAAAGCCTTATTTAATATGCTAAGTGAGTAAACAAAAAAATGTTAGATATTACAAAAACAAAATGTTCCTAGAGAATAGAGCCCCCTCTGGAATCAGCATGTAATAATGCAGGCTGCTGCTATCTGCGGGCATTTCTCAGCCTTTCTGGAAAATGGCACACGTAATCCTTTCCACTTATATTTTGCCACCACTGATGGCCTGTCAATTCTAATGAAAATATTCCATGCTAAGAAGGTGACAGGAATTACATACATCATCTCTTTTTGGCATTCCTTTCTGTCTGTCAAACTGTACTTTAAAGAAACTGATTATTAAAGCATTATATAAGTATGCAAAATATATTGAAAGAGAAATAATGTTTCCATTATGCACAATGTATACAGTAAGAAAGGCTGAAGTGTGATGACACATGACAAGTGGTAAAAGGTGTTTTTAGTTGCTTTCATTTTAGTGAATAATAAAGCAAAATTATTTGGAATATGCAGCATTAGGAGATTTTTCAGCTTCTCTAATATCTAGCATTGTTTATGGCATATTTTAAACTAAATAACTAGAATTGTTTTGAAAGTTAATGTAGATATTATTTTGAAGATATTTTATACTAGCTTTAATAATTAATTTGTGCTCTTTTGAAAAGCTTATACAAGGTCAATATTTGCTCTGTTATTTTATTATCTTTTTCACATCTCTATTCTTTGGAATTACTCCTAACTCATGAGAATTCATAAATTATTTTTAGGCTAGGCATGGTGGCTCATGCCTGTAATTCCACTTTTGGAGGGATTACACTCTGTAGCACTCTGGGAGGCTGAGATGGGCAGATCGCTTGAGCTCACGAGTTCAAGACGAGCCTGGGCAACATGGTGAGACCCTGTCTCTAAAAAACATATAAAAATTAGCCAGATGTGATGGTGCACTCCTGTAGTTCCAGCTACTCAGGAGGCTGAGATGAAAGGATGGCTTGAGCTCAGACGGTAAAGTTTGCAGTGAGCTGAAATGACACCACTGCACTCCAGCCTAGAAGAAGATACAGCCAGAACTTGTCTCAAAACAAAAAAAATCATAAACCATTTTTAATTTATCTGAACAACTGACTTATGCATGATGTATAGTTATTGCAGAAAATGACCAAGAAATTATGTTTACAACTTAAATATGTAAAACTCAAAAGCATTAAAGCTAAGACTCCTGGAAATTCTGACTGAAATAAACTAAAGGAAGATTGAACTGAACCTGAGAAAAATAAGCAATAAAAGTTGATTCTTTGGCATTTTAGTCTTTTTCAAGAGAAAAATCGCATTCTTTCCAGTGGAATCACATCACATGAGAAGTAGTCCATAGAAGAGTCTAAGAGTGGCAAGAGGTGTGCTGAGTCACCTGCCATGAAGGTGCACGCTCAGCTCTACCTTTGTGCTCCAACTTGTTTTATCATACGATTAAAATTGAGCCGTGAAAAATATCTTTAAAAGTTACATTTTCAAAGGGGAAAAAAAATCTTTGCCCTTCTTAAACTGACACTGATATTTTATCTCAATGTTGGCCCTTTCTGTACAACTGAAGGTTTACAGGTAAAAATCACAGGTTACGGATAGGACACTGTTTTGTGCTGACAAAATGGGGAATGACTGATCATAAATTTTTTTGCTTAAGGTGAAAATTGTTATCAATGATTTCAGTAGTCCCTTTAAAAATTAGTAATTAAGAAATAACAGAGTTCTAAAACACTGAATCTGGGAAGAATTGGTGTGTGTCATAGAATATAGTGATAAATATTGGTTATTATTATGAGAAAGTAAGATAGCCTTTTTTGGGAAGTTTGTGGAATATCTTATTGCTTTGTAGTCTAATATTTTTGTGCTTTTATTGAAATATTTTAAACTGAGACAAAAGTTTATACTTTCATAAGCTAGATATGTGCAAGTTAAGACTCCCTTAATTTGTCACATTCTAAGATAAATGCAATAATCCAAAAAAATCTTCTATGTTAGCTATATACCACTTATATGACAACTCTGCTGCTATAAGATAAATGCATGACCTAAAAAAAGTTTGAGGTTAGATTTGCTAAGTATATATTTATTGTATAACATAAGTACTAAAAACTCTTAATGTAGGCTAGTTGAAAAGTTAAAACAGCTTGGACCTTTAAGTCACACACACACACACACACACACACACAAACGCAGACACACACCTCCATTTTTAGCCTTTTCATGAAGTTTCTTCAGATGGAAAAAAAAAAACTGTTTAAAGACTTTGTCTATGTGGTTGAGTTGCTTTCATTGTGTTTTAACCAAGCCATTGTTTTCCTCTGTTTCAGGATCTAGATTTCTCATCACATCCACGGGAGCCTTGTATATTAAAGATGTACAGAATGAAGATGGATTGTATAACTATCGCTGCATCACGCGGCACCGATACACTGGAGAGACGAGGCAGAGCAACAGCGCGAGACTTTTCGTATCAGGTTAGAACTCATCAAGACTGTCTGCTATGTCTGCTATTTCTTTGTTAGTGTCTTGAGACAACTCAATCAAAATTGTGGAATGTTGCCACTAAAACGAAGCCTTCAATTCCCTTTCCAAAATGTTTTAGCAATTTTAAAAGTCTTTTAAATCCATATGAATACAATTTCATAGAAATACAGATATTCCAAATGCAGTCACTTCACATTTGTCAAACCAGTAATAGACACATTCACATCATGATGCATTAGCACTTCAGGGAACACCTTGGGAGTGAAAGATCCATCTCAGTATTAGAAAATCAAATGCAAAATACCAGACCTTTGCCTTTGTAGCTGGAGAATATAAAATTGCTCCCCATGGTAAATATTCTATAAGGTTGTAATAGTGAGATGGAAGTGACCAAAGGTTGAAGTACCTTATTTGTAGTAATGTTTTATGGGAAGAAGTAATGGCGACCTGTTGAACATTGGGATAATTTAAAACATTACTGCCTGAACACCCAGGTTTTTTTGTTTTTTTTGTTTGTTTGTTTGTTTGTTTTTTTGAGACAGAGTCTTGTTCTATCACCAGGCCGGAGTGCAGTGATGCGATCCCTGCTCACTGCAACTTCCGTTTTCCAGTTTCAAGCTATTCTCCTGCCTCAGCCTCCCGAGTAACTGGGACTACAGGCACGCACCACTACGCCCAGCTAATTTTTTGTACTTTTTAGTAGAGACGGGGTTTCACCATGTTGGCCAGGATGGTCTCAATCTCTTGACCTCGTGATGCACCCACCTCAGCCTCCCAAAGTGCTGGGATTACAGGCGTGAGCCGCCGCGCCCGGCCGAACACCCGCTTTTTGTACTTGATAATATACTGTCAGGATTTTTCTCTTCATCATTTACATCTTCAAAATAGCCAAGAGGCTTTCAAGGTCCAGCAGAAATACAAGGCAGAATTAAGTTAGTTTTCCTTTGAACTTGCAAGTATTTTTTTTTACCTGTTCTTTTTCAAATCGACTGTCACTTTCTCCCTTGCTTTCATAGTTCTTATGTCTTTTAGGGGAAAATAAATAAGAAAATGAATAATAACCATCATCTTAGTCCATGGTAGCTTTAAGGAGAGGACAATATTCTACTTAGTCAGAAAACTCTAGAAAAAGTCCTGTTTGCATTAAAGAGAAACTTTCTAATGGCATATTCAGAAAAGAAGGGGGAAGGATTTGAGGTAGGAGGGGAATCCTGGTATGCAATTAATTTGGGATTAGCAAAATAAGTAAGCATTTCTCCCTCCAGGAGATGACGTAATTGGTGATGATCTAAGAGCCCATCTTCTGTTTCAGGTGACGTTTTTTATCTCCATGCTGAATCATAAAGTGTTGATTTTTAAATTTATATCTCAGGTTTGCAAAAGCGAGTTGACTTTTCTTAATCCCAAGATATTTGTTCATTCTTTTGTTTTGGAGTGATTCACTGATGTTTCAAAAATGGACAGAAATAGTCATGAGCATTTGGTCACCATGAAGGTCATGGGAGTCCCAGGATTGCCTAGTGAGCACTGGAAAAGAGAGAAGTGAGAGCATCAGTGTATAATCTAGCCAGGGAATATCATACACTAAGACACCTGCAGAAGAATAACCAAAGAATAAGACTGAACATTCAGGGCTAATGGTGTAGGTGAAGACAGGGAGGTGATAGGTGCCAGGAGAGGGGAGGGGTCCACAGAGTCACAGGCCACCAAAAGGCTCATATGAGTCTACCATATATGGAAAATAACTCAATATTTTTGTCATTAAAATTTTAATAAAGCAATTGAGGGAGAACTTGTTAATGCTAAAAGATGAGAATGTAGACACTGAATGCAGAATGCTATTCTAACATGCCAAGCTTTGAAGGAAAAGAGAAATGAATCTCATTTTAACTTAGATTTAAATATATTTAAAAATGTACATCTGGAGTTTGGATCATGGTGGAAAGATGTTGGTGTTTGACCCCAAACTCCTCCTGAAACCAACACAGATAAAATAGGATAACAAAGAAAAAAGTACACAGATGGCACCTTCAACACAGCTGGATTACTGCCAACAACAGGACCAGCAGCAGAAGTGGAAGACGGTGGAAGCGGACCGCCCACTGGGGCTATGGTAGTGCCAGAAAACCGCAAATAACCAACAGGCATCCATTTTCAAAGGCAGAGGAGCATTATTTGAGTGGAAGCCTAGGAAAATATGTCTTAGAGTCCTCACCACACTGGGATAGAACTGTGTGAGGTCTGGGTTGGAGATGAGTTTAAAGACCATGAAAGTAGCCGGTAATGATTGCACAGGCCCGTGGTGGTCTGTGTCCTTGAAGACAGCAGAAGTACTCAGCAAGTACTCCTCTTAGAAGAACAGAGCTCACCCTGAGGGGAACAGCTGGATTTAGAAATCAAATTGAGCCAGTGTGTAATACTAACAGTAACAGAGAGAGAAGGAACAGGAACCAGAGGAGGCCCTAGAGAATTCTGTCCTGTGAAACACTGCACAAGAAAATACAACACGCACAGCCTTAGAATGCAAAAAACAGTGTTCTGGGAAATGCACGGCTAAACGTGGAAACCCATACAGCTCTGAGAGATGGGCTAAATGTTGAGTCTTTAAGGTAAATCAAGGGAGAAGGCTGGAAAAACATAGTCATTTCATCCTCTCCTGCAGGAACCTTCTCCTAATTAACTAAGAATCTCTGTTGTATTGCAAAATGAAACAAAAAGGGAAAAGATTTAACCCAACTTTATCACAGGAAAAAGGATGAAAATTAACCAAGAAAAAGTTTTGATTAGAAGTAACTACAAAAAATACTGATAGAAATCATATGAAAATTATATTTTTTGTTTGAAATGATTAAAGCTTTGAAAGAGAAGTATAAATCAGAAATAAAATATCTCAAAAAAATGATAAAACAACACAAATCTGTGAAACAGTAAGTGGTATATTTTAGGAAAAAGTTAGAAAAGTGAAGAGTTATAAAATTAAAATTAAATTGGAACACATCAGAGGGTAGACAAAACAGAAAGCTTAATATGGGAAATTAAAAATGGTAAGAAATAAGGCAAATAGAGATAAAAATGTATAGCTATCTGATAGAGATGATGAAACACATGTATAACTAATTTCTCTTAAAAAGAAAGCCAGGCAACTGATCAGAATAAATAATAATAATGAAACCTAATTCAATAAAAGACCTGTCATAAAAAAGAATACATATAAAATACATATTAAAATGGCACAACTGTACCTGGAAGAATGGACCCAGAATGGTCAACATGCAATGTAGGCTAATAAAATTTGTGATCTGTAATTTTGAAGAAGTTTAATTTGTTAATTTTTTTCTGTTGTTGCTTGTGTTCTTGGTGTTATGCCTAAGAACTCTTCAAGGTCATGAAGATATTTTCCCTATGTTTTCTTCCAAAAGCTTTTATAGTTTTAGCTGTTATATTTAAGCCAATAATCCATCTTGAGTTAATTTTTGCAGGTAGTGTGAGGCAAGGTTCTAAATTATTTTTCATGTGGATATCCAATTATCTCAGCCATTTTTTTTTAATGTAGTTAGAATTATATAGCACTATCTTATTTGAAAAATTTCTGCCAATAGTTTCAATTAGAATAAAACTTTTTGAGTGCAATCATTGGGTATTGATTTTTTATGAATAGCATTAGAAGTGGGTACATTTTGTTTCAGAGATTGGGGGATTGTTTTGCAAAGAAAATCAGAGGTGCACACTGTCGTGTGTTTTGTCAGCCACCCCTGCCAAAGGGTGACATCTCTGTGCTACCTCCTCCGACTCTACTTCTACTTCCTACTCTAAGCAAAACGACAGATTTCACAACTATTTTTTCATACTACTTTATAATATCTTCATTATTCCACTCTAGTGTAACTAAAATCTGCATTACTGAAGAACAAGAGCTATCATTATATTCTCACATTTCTTAAATAAATGAAGACAGAGTTCAGAATAATATTAGAGAAGCTTACTCCAAGTAATACATATTATCTTGGATATGATTTCTACTTACTAAACACTATTCCAATGACATTTATATGGTCTGCAAGTTAGTGTACTACAAGGTAATGAATCACATGCAGTTGAGGATGTCCAAGACCATTTCTGGAGTTGGCTTTGGCACATTTTTATCACCTGAACCCATAGGGTGTGCAGGTGATGATACTTCCAGGAACAGGGATGCAGACAGCTAACCATTTTTCTGGATTCTCAGTTGATGCTAGAGGATGTCAGAGATCAGTGAGGCATCATTTGTTAGGCCTGTCTCCACTTAATTATTCAGTCTATATGAACATAACTTGATCTTCAAACCAATACTTTCCGAAGTCCGTTTGTAATTTCCTTTAGAAGCAGGTAAATAAAGCGATGAAGTTTCTGCTGGCACAGGCTCTGTACCTGGGTATGGTCCAACTTTTATATCTCTCTCACCTTCTGGAGCCCCATAGACACACATGTGAATGAGTATAATTCTAGAATATAGAATTCTTCAGTTAATGAAGAATTAGAGGAGTCCTGGAAGCTCATCAGGTGTTCTTTAAAAGAGTATTTAGGTTCCCTCATCATATCACTGTCACATTGTTCTCTTAAGACACCAGTGAAATAAAAAGAGCAGCAAGTTCATAATGAAGTTTTATTTCCGATGCTCAAAAAAGAAATAGAAAGGCAAGACATTTCAGCTAAAGGTTTCTGTTGTTTTCAATAGTGCCTGCTGACTACCCCCAGTGGCTGACTATGGAATCACAGCCTCTTAAAGGCGTCTTTTATTGATAAACAGTTTTTTTATGTTACCGTTTCTTAAAACAGAAATTTACTTCTCTTGCATGTAAGTCCCGAAGCTGATTTGGCAGCTCCAGTGTCACCAGGGACCAGACTTTTATCTTTCTGATCCATTATCTTCATGTGAAATTCCATTCTCAAGATGATTTCAAAGTCCAAATGATTGCTGCAGCGCCTGCCTTTATATGCACATTCCAGGTGGTGTAAAGAAGCAAAGGAAAAATACATAAGAACATCCCTCCAAACTAAGTCACCTTTACGCAGAATTTCCTACAAACTCACACATTTTCTCCTCTTACATCACCTTGGCTAGAGCTTGTTGTTCCTCCAGGTTAACTGAGGTACTGACAAATGAAAATTGCATATATTTAAGGTGTACAATGTGTTGTATGATATGCATATATATATATATACATATTTATATACATATCACTATCAAGCAAAATAACATATCCATTGCCTCACAGTTACCAATTGTATGTATATGTATGTATGTGTGTGTATGTATGCATGTGTGTGTATGTGATGACAACATTTAAGATCTACTGTCTTTGCAAATTTCAAGCATAGAAGATAGTATTATTAACTATAGTCACTATGCTGCATATTAAACCTCCAGAACTTATTCATCTGGCATAACTGAAACTTTGTACCCTTTTACCTACCATTGATCTAGCAATCCCACTCTTGGTATATATCCAAAGGAAATGAAATCAGATATCTGTACTTCCATGTTTATTGCAGAATCATTCACAACAGCCAGAATATGGAAAAAATCTAAGTGTTCACATACACATACATGTACATATAGGAATTTTATTCCTATACATACAAAGGAATATTATTCAGCCTTAAAGAAGAAAATCTTTCCATTTGCAATGACATGGATGAACCTGAAGGGCATTATGCTAAGTGAAATAAACCTAGTCACAGAAAGACAAACACTGTCTTGTCTCACATACCTGTGAAATCTAAAAAAGTCAAACCCAGAGAACCAGGAAATAGAATGGGGGTTGCCAGAGACTAGGGGATGGGACAAATAGGGAGATGTTGGTCAAAATGTACGAAGTTCCAGATGGCTCTCATTTAATAGGAAAATGGATATCCAGTCCTTTGCCATCAGATTTATTGCAGGTAGATCAAAAGAATCATGGCATTTTTCTGACTGAGGCAAACACAATAAAATTTCAGGAGTCAGGAGCCCGTAACTCTCCTGGAATATCTATGCAGAATGCAAGGGTATTGTTTCATGCAAGTTTGAAATAGGATGAATTAGCAGAGAGAGCAGGGAGAGGCCACTGAGTTTTACATTTAGCATCCAATCAGATGCTATATTTTATATTCTTCATAGTAATACAAAGATTATGCCCTTGAGAACATCACTTCATTCAAACAAACCTGAAAGACGTTGAGCTGCATGGTTTCCACAGACCGAGTTCTTGGAAATATTTTATCGATTTCCTCGTCTGGCTCAAGTTTATGTCATAGAACAGGCAAACGATACAAGGCCATGTCAAGGCAATCATTTGCAAGTTGCTGCTTTTTATCCATTGTCTCGCTACACCACATCTTGTTGATAGTGCTCATTCACCTGACCTCAAATACCATCTGCTCGAGAGTCTGTCCCTGAGGACCATACCTTATGGCCTCCTGGCTGCCTCCACACCCACAGCACGTGGACTTCACTCTCTATAATGCCCTCTTTTTCTTTCCTTCACTTCATTACAAACTAAATTATCTTTATTTGCTTGCTAATGTGTTGCCTGCTCTCCAACACCCACCACCCAACAGAACATCAGCTCCAGGAAGACACCTGTCTGTCCCACCACTCTCTCTTTAGTGCCTAACTCTGTGCTGGTCTGCACTAGGGGATCAAAACATATTTGTGAAATGAATAAATAAAAGCTTAAAAATTTAATAGCTATGTGTAGAACTCTTTTCCTTGTGCAACAAATTTTACTAAACAGCTATTTATGCTGGTGTTGCTCTTTTTTTCCTGTTTAAATTTGTTTAGGCCAGGTGTGGTAGTGCGCGCCTGTAATCCCAGCACATTGGGAGGCTGAGGCAGGAGGATCACTTGAGCCCAGGAGTTTGAGTCTGTGCTGGGCAATCATTGCACCACTGCACTCCAGCCTGAGCCACAGAGTGAGCCATTACCTAAAAAAAAATATTTATTTTATTAATTTTTCATTGATGCATAATAGATACACATAGTTTGGAGTACATGTGATAATTTAATGCATTCATATAATTTGTTAAAATCAAATCAGTGTACTTGGGATATCCATCACATTATACATTTGGCTTTTCTTTAAGCTATAATTATTTCAATTCTTCCAGCCATTTTGAAAAATACAATAGATTATTGCAAACCATAGTCATCCCACTGATCTGTCTACCACTAGGTCTTATTTCTTCTCTCAAACTGCATATTTCTACCCGTTAATGATCTTTTAAAGAGAATTCTGGCATTCCCAGTTATGAAAAGACAATCTGATTCTTGGCCTGAGCTGACAGCTCTTGTTGAAGCATGCTCGTTCTGAATCTTTTATTCATTTATTGGTGAATGACCCACAGAGGCTCTGACCAGCGTTCAGTGTACCTTTTGTAAATTCTGAGCAGAAAATAAATCGTATGAATAGGGCATTTCTTTTTCTGTTCACTTATAAAATCTTTTCTTTTTTATTGTACTTTAGGTTCTGGGGTACATGTGCAGATCATGCAGGATTGTTGCATAGGTACAAGATCTGTATCAGTAGTTGGTATGATACACGGAATTTAAATTATACATGAAGTCCTACAATTCTAAATGACCACTTCCACTCCTCATTCACTGCCTTTAAGAGTTTTTCTTTCTTCTACAGACCCAGCGAACTCAGCCCCATCCATCCTGGATGGGTTTGACCATCGCAAAGCCATGGCTGGGCAGCTTGTGGAGCTGCCTTGCAAAGCGCTTGGGCACCCTGAGCCAGATTACCGCTGGCTGAAGGACAACATGCCCCTGGAACTTTCAGGAAGGTTCCAGAAGACCGTGACGGGGCTGCTCATTGAGAACACTCGCCCCTCGGATTCAGGCAGCTATGTGTGTGAAGTGTCCAACAGATATGGAACTGCTAAGGTGATAGGCCGCCTGTACGTGAAACGTAAGTTGGACGGTAACTTGCAAAGGTGGTGTTGGCTTCTGTCGATGGAGCTCCTGTTATAAGCGAATCTCCATGCTGTCTCTGTAGCTTTCCATGGACTCCCAAAACAGTCCAGCTGAGATCAACAGAAACCCCATTTTGCAGATGTGAAAAATTAATGCTCAAATGAGTTGCCCAAGGTTACACCACTGGAGAGTTTGGGGTGTCTGATTTGATTTGAAGTCTGTGATTTACATTAGGCCACAGACTATTACATTTCCAAGATACAATTTCAAGATAACACTACCTAGCTGATGAATTCAGGCCAGTCTCTCTAAAAATGGACAAAGGAAGGGGACAGGATTGCTCTTTCAGCACGGGTGATGGTAGCCAATCAGCACAGTTGTCTTTTGTCTGTTTCCAGACCATTTCTGCTTTACATTTCTAAATGAGATTATCATCAGCAAAAGCATCAAACATAGCAAACTATTAGACTTGTGCCTAGTATTATAGATCATCTACTCCAAATATGATGGGTGTATTTGATCTTCCACTGATTGCCTTGGCTGTCTTGAGGAATGTGTTGAGAAGGATACTGAAGGCAGATTTGGAGGAAGGGGGGATGTGATTGCAGGGGTACAATCTAATCTACTCAAACACCCTCAATTTTATTGATGCAGAAGCCAAATTAAAGTGATTACCCAAGATCACATGGCCAGAAAAGGGAGGCAGAGCCTTAGTCAGAGGGGTCTTAGTTGCCAATGTAATGCTCCTTTTAAAACATATATTTATATTTGATGAGATAAATTGAACAAGTTTAACCACAAGAATCTCACACTGAAAATCGGAGGGTTTTTAAAATCTTTTGCCCCCAGGCCCATTCCTGTTTATGGAACTTTCTCTTCAGTGTCAACCTGAGTGTAGGCTGCCTTCGCACAATACTAGCCTAAGAGAATACATTTACATTGGCTATCCAAATGACTATCTGGAACAGGCTGTCCAGCCTGAGTCCTGCAAATATTTGAACATGTGTAGGCTGGGATTAGAAAGAAATGGATGATAAAATCCACAGTTACACTTCTATAGCTGAAGAGTCATGTGGATAAAATATTGCAGTATTGGACAATCAGTAAGACTTATTCTCACAGGCTCAAAGTCTCTTCTATGTTAAAAGACCTCTCCTAGCTGCCTGTTCTCTGTTGAATAAAGTTTATATCTTACGATAGTACTGAAGGCATCTCAAGCAAATCTGTTTGGTCATATCTCCCATTGTTTTGCATTAAAATTCATTTATGCCTAGTGTTCCATTATTGGAACACTAAGCACGTGGGAGTTATTTACATCCTACTGCTCAAGGTCGTAGCCAAGGTCTGATTACAAAAATTCAAAATCTTGCAACCTCAGGCATAAGTGGATTAATAAAAAACTATTCCTGCTAAATCTAACTTCTTCCGAATCCCTCTACAAACCCATTCCTTTCTTAATTGCAAGTCATATTACTCATGTTGCTTCCTCCACATGGAAGATTATTTCCTAATACTTGGATATCTAGCACTTTCCATCTCTCTTAGCCTCCATCTGCAAAGACATGTTGTTGCCCATTCTCCTCCTGTCTCCCACTCAACTCAGAGTGTGTTACTGCTCTCTCTCTAAAGGCACTTATCACCATCTATATTTTAAAAGTCTCAATTCTAAATGCGCTTGTTTTTATCACTGTTCTCTTCTTTCCACATTTGGCTGATTCTCAGATGCTTCTGGAATGTTCTCTGTCTCCCTTCTGACCGCTTCTTCTAACTGCAGAAGAAAACAGCTTCTTCATTCCTGTCTCTCTTCTCTAATGGAAAGCTCCAAATTCTTGGGCTCCAAATTCAGAACTGTCTTCTTGTCAAGCTCCTCTTTTCCTTAGGCTGTTTCATTTGTAGAGCTTCGGATTCCTCGCCTCTGAAAATAAGCTCTGAATCTGTGCTTGTAGCCTTGGCTTCCTTCCTGAGTGTCAGACAAGTGTGTCAACCAGCGTTCTTTCAGAAATTTAGCTGGCACTTCAAAACACGTGTTGGATACCATACTGAACCCTCCACCAGCTCTTTCTTCCAAATAGCTCTTATTATTATTACCAATATTTTCCTCCCTCTCATCCCTCAAATGCAAACTTGAAATCTTGCATGCTCTTTAAGCCTTTCCTTTCTACCAAGTCCTGCCAAGTCCTACAAACTGAATCTCACAGAGTTATTCAGGTCTGTTCTCAACCTCTGTCCTGCCCTAGATTGGATCTTAATTGTATCTACACTAGACGTGTGTAATATCTTCAGTGACCAATTTTCCTTACTGTAATTTTTCAAAAGCCCTACGATTTGATTAAAAGTATGTTTGAGCTGGGTGTGATGGCTTGTGTCTGTAGTCCCAGCTACTCAGGAGGCTGAGATAGAAAGGAGGAGTTTCAGGCTACAGAGAGCTATGCTGCATCCCTGCACTCCAGCCTAGGTGACAGAGCAAGGCCCCATTTCTGGAAAAAAAAGAAACAAAGACTTATTTGCTAAACATTCTTGAATGCTTTCTTTAGTTATCTTCGTTTGATCCCAAAATCTCAGGGACTCTCTGTTGCATCCAAACTGAATCAGAAACTATTTCTGAGACATCCCCCTGCTCCCTGCCTTAATTCATGTGGTTCCCAATCTCTGTGATTCCCTCTTTCCATTCTGGCTGGTCTCAGTTCTATTTATTTTTGGTATCTGTAGATTTCCTGCTTTTCCCACGGACCCTCCTCCACATGTGTTATGTCTCTCGTGGCCCCTGCATCACTCTGCTTGGTTATTACAGCCGTTTATTGACTTTGTCTTATCACCTAGAAGACTGAGCTCATTGAAAACAAAGATTTTACAGTGTGCTGAGATGAAAAGTTAGGAACAATTGGTGTCAAAAACTTTTTTCCACCTGCTTTTTGATGGGGTGGTTTTTTGCCTGTACATTTGTTTAAGTTCCTTGTAGATTCTAGATATTAGGCCTTAGTTAGATGGATAGATTTTTTCCCCTTTCTGTAGGTTGCCTGTTCACTCTGATGATAATTTCTTTTGCTGAGCAAAAGTTCTTTAGTTTAATTAGATCCCATTTGTCAATTTTGGCTTCTGTTGCAATTGCTTTTGCTGTTTTAGTCATGAAGTCTTTGCCCATGTGTATGTGCTGAGTGGCATTGCCTGGGTTTCCTTCTAGGGTTTTTATGGTTGTAGGTTTTATGTTTAAGTCTTTAATCCATCTTGAGTTCATTTTTGTATAAAGTGTGAAGAAACCTGTATATTCAGCACATGTATCCCAGAACTTAAAGTGAAATAAAATAATAATAATAATAATGAAAGTAGGAGATTATCAGAATTGATACAAAGCAAATCTTAGCCATCTACAAGAGATGTTTGTTAAAGATGTATTTAAATGCCTTCTGGCCTCCATTTGCTTCTGATAAGCAATCAGAGATCATTCAGATCTTCACTTACCTTTATATTTCCCTATATGTCATTTGCCATTTTTGCTGTTTGCTTTAATTTCCTTTATTTTCAGTTTTCTGTAATTTGTGATATGACTAGACAGGATTTTTATCAGATTTTTCCTGCTCAGCACTTTCTGACCTTTAACAATCTATAAATATATGCCTTTCACAAAAAAATTGTTTTCTGTCATTTACCTGTTGATTGGATTTGGCTGAGTTACTTAATCTCTCTGAGTAACCATTTTCTGTTTTGTACAGTGGAGATAACACAAAATTTGTGGGATTAGGAGAAGACTGACTTAAATGATGCATGAAAGATAGTCAGTAATTTTGTAGCACATACAAGTTGCACCACATATATTATTCCATTTTGTCTTGCCTGTGAGTTTAACACCATCCTTGGCACATAACAGATGCTCAGTAAACGCTTTCTACATTGGATTAGGGTTGTTGAATTGAAAGCAGAGGAAGACAAGAATGAGAGTTTCATCTTTGTCTAAATCCCTCAGCCTCATTTTAAAGAAAAACTCTGTTTCATGGTCACAAATTATAATACCAACCTGTTTTCTTTTTTTCACAATTGTGTGTTATTGGCCCTGGGTAAACCACAATGGCATATGAGTGAGTATACATGTGTGTGTGAATGGCCCAGGGCAAACCCACCTGTGCTGCCTTGGGACAAGACAAAACAGGATTTATATGGTCAATACTTATGTCACTAATGGGAGCCAGCACATTGCATTTCTTATTGTCAGTGGATTTATATCGACATCCTCACATAGACTCAGTGAAAAGGCAGTTTGACCAACATTATTCCACTTGTTGCACAGAGAAATAAAGCCAGAAATAAAAAAAAAAAATAGCAAAGAGGTTGTCCCCAAGCAAAATGTTACTCTGTGAAATAATATTGCTTATAGGACCTGAAAGGAGTGTGGTTGCAGTAATGCACTTGCTTTGTTGAAAGTCCAGCATGTTGTTGAAATGATACCTAGTGATGTTTTTACCTTTCTCTTTCTCTCTCTCTCACCAAAATCTCCAGAGCCACTGAAAGCTACCATCAGTCCCCGGAAGGTTAAAAGCAGCGTGGGTAGCCAAGTTTCCTTGTCCTGCAGCGTGACAGGAACTGAGGACCAGGAACTCTCCTGGTACCGCAATGGTGAAATCCTCAACCCTGGAAAAAATGTGAGGATCACAGGGATCAACCACGAAAACCTTATAATGGATCACATGGTCAAAAGTGACGGGGGCGCATACCAGTGCTTTGTGCGCAAGGACAAGCTGTCCGCTCAAGACTATGTGCAGGTGGTCCTTGAAGGTCAGTGGGCCTCGTTATAGGGTACAGCTGAAAAAGAACCCAAACCCAGAGCACTCAGAAAAGAAGAAGACAGGGTGAAGCAGTGCTGATCACTCAGTCTAGGCTCTCTGTCTGTCTCACCAGCTAGTACCCTACCCTGAGTTTTCAAGCTAAATCAGGCAAATGGGAGAGAATGTTCTGATGAGAATGAAATTGTTTCATATTAGAAGTAATGTAAAATAAATACATGTTGCCCACTCATGTCTTAGAAGTTATTTCCCAAGATTTAATTCTTAGAAACTTGACACTTAACAGTTTTGTTGACCATTCATATTTAGACCAGGGTCTTTCAAGAATGCCTTGCTTGGGGAACTTTCCTATGCGGTGTGGATATTTCGCAGCATCTCTGGCCTCTTTCCACTGGATGCATGCTAATAGCAACTTCCTCCAAGTTATTACAACCAAAATGTCTCCAGATATTGCCAGGTGCTCGCTGGGTGGGGTGGGGGCAATGGCCTCCAGTGGAGAAGTACAATTTCAGAGTCAAAATGCAGAACCAAATGTCAACACAGCGGTTGTTGGAGTGAAAAAATGGCATCTGGTTGGTGCAGTTGTCCCTAGTTCCATCCAAATGTTTACAGATTTAAGTAAATGAAATTTGTGAGGAATTAATTTGTGGTATAATAGCAGGTTTTAGATATGTGATACTGTTTGCTCTTTTTAACTGATTACTGCATACTAAATCTTATCAGGCAGCCAGAGAAGGAAGCTATCACAGGCAATATATATTTATCACTACATGATTGAACTAGCTTCTATCTATGTATTTGTGTGTGTTGTTGGAAATTATGTCTTTATATGTAATTTAAAATTTATCTGTTATCAATTGATTAAAATAATACAATGATTTTGATATAGCCTAAAGGGAGAACAAATAAAACACATTAATATATGAAAATAAGTTTAAATATATCTTCAATCTAAGACCATATTTCTGTTATTCTTCTTTGACCATAGCCATTTTTTTAAGAAGTAGCAGGCTTAGCAATGAGATTCCTATTCTGATTGCAGACCGTGTGATTTTTAAAGCAGAGGTGAAATTAGCTGCAGGCATGGTATTTACATTAAATGCCTGACACTGTTCCATACAATAATTAAGTGCAGAAAGTAGTCAATTTGTGCAGAACCAGTTTGCAAATGATGATGCACTCTAGTCCTTACATAGTTAGATTTTTAGATTCTTTGCAGAAAAAAAAGGGATATTACCTGTCTAGGCCCAGTTACCTCGGCAACCATTTTGTGTGACTAAGAAACCCTAAAGACCATATCGATAATCCATAATGATGTCAAAAGAGTTCAGGTTATCAGAGTGACAGCAAGAAAGACTTCAAGGACACTCAAGTCTCCCTGGAAAAATAATGTCTGCTTTCATCTCCAAAAGAGCCTGTCACTTGAACTAAAAAGGGCGCTGAGGAGCACAGCCAGCACACTCACGGATTTATTTGTCGCATGTCAGCTTCCATTCAGGACAAGAAGCTTCACTTTATTTTTTTCTCTTCTGAGAGATGACAGTGCTAATGTAGCAAAAGAAAGCAGAAATGGAATTGCAAATACATATCTAGTACCTGGTTTAAAAGGGTATCCAGCTAGTTTCCTCTGGAAAATAAAAATACTCCCATTATTCTCACTGAAATAGTGATGGATTAAAGTAAAATTATAAAAAATTACAATACTGTGAACTAGGACTGACCGTTAGTATAATGGAAAATCTGGGAGTATTTCCTATGAGTGATTCCTATAAAATTGAATTTAATATTTATAGATTCAGAATAAAACCTTAGTACCTGGTAAATGGAATGATTTTTAAAAAAAGAATAAGAAGAGTTTTCAGTTTCGGGAATGGTGAAATAGCATGTATCAGACTAACTCCAAAGCTGATAAAAATGGGAAACTTTGGGAGAAGCAAAAGTATATGTAAACACTTGAGAGACATTGAAAGCAAATTGTGGAGTGTCCTCTTCCACTGAGGATACATGTGAACTGCAAAAATGTGGGAGAGAATACAAGTGTGCAATAAAAAATGATTAGACATGCAAAAAACGGAGCTCTGCGACCAAAGGACAAAAGGCAAGCGATAGAAACACACCATGAGAGGACCCAGACATTAGAACTGGCAGACAAGGACTTTGCAGTGATTTAACTTAAAGGGAAATACGGACTGAAGGACGGAACGTATGGGAAAGATCAACAGAGATACGGACACTATAGAAAAGAATCAATAGAAATGAAAAAAAATCGGCCGGGCGTGGTGGCTCAAGCCTGTAATCCCAGCACTTTAGGAGGCCGAGGCGGGTGGATCACGAGGTCAAGAGATCGAGACCATCCCAGTCAACATGGTGAAACCCCATCTCTACTAAAAATACAAAAAAAATTAGCTGGGCATGGTGGCGCGTGCCTGTAATCCCAGCCACTCAGGAGGCTGAGGCAGGAGAATTGCCTGAACCCAGGAGGCGGAGGTTGCAGTGAGCCGAGATTGTGCCATTGCACTCCAGCCTGGGTAACAAGAGCGAAACTCCGTCTCAAAAAAAAAAAAAAAAATGAAATGAAAAAAAATCACCGTACTCACTTTAATATAAGATTAAAGAAGGAAGAAGATAGTATCAGTGAACTTGAAGATCAATCTTAGAAAATTATCCAATCTGAAGCCTGGAGAGAAAGAAGACCACAAAGAAAATGGTTGGAGCTTTGGCGACAAGTGGGACATCATCAGATGGCCTGACATACACGTATGACTAGAGGCCCAGAAAAATAGGAGATAGGGAATGCGGAAGAAAAAAGTATTTAAAGAGATGATAGCCTTAGTTTTAGCAACTTTGGTGTAAAAGTAAGGCTGCAGATCTAAGAAACTCAGCAAACACCAAAAATAAACACGAAGAACATTCTATGTCGGTACATCAGAGTTAAGCTGCTGAGAACCAAAAATAAAGAGAAAGACCTAAAAATCTGAGGGAGAAAAAATATTACATAAAGGAGGCATCAATAACATGGCGGATGATTCATCAGATATTTTGGAGGACAGGAGACAATGAAGCAACATCTTTAAAATGTTGAAAAGAAAACGAAAAACAAAGATACAAGCCCTGCCAATGTAGACTTTTTTTTTTTTTTTTTTTCCAGAGTCTGGCTCTGTCGCCAGGCTGGAGTGCAGTGATATGATCTTGGCTCACTGCAACTTCCACCTCCCAGGTTCAAGTGATTTTCCTGCCTCAGCCTCCCAAGTAGCTGGGACTACAGGTGTGTGCCACCACGCCCAGCTAATTTTTGTATTTTTAGTAGAGAAGAGGTTTTCCCATGTTGGCCAGAATGGTACTGACCTCTTGACCTCGTGATCCACCCGCCTTGGCCTCCCAAAGTGCTGGCATTACAGGCGTGAGCCACAGCACCTGACTGCCAACATAGACTTCTATAGCAAAAAAAGCCAGCAACAGAAGGCTTTAAAAATTAAGGCAAAGTAAAGATATTTTCAGTAATAAAAAGGTGAAAGAATATGATGTCAGCAGATTTGCACATTAATAAATGATAAATGAAGTCATGCAGGATGTAGAAAATGGACACACATCTGTAGGATATAGGTAAAATGGAACAGAAATGAAACATAAAATGAAAACATATCCATAGAAATAAATACCATGAGAAATGGTAAATATATTAGTAAATATTTAGCAAAATTGTGTTTTCCTTTTTAATTTCTTTAAACAATTCTTTAAACAATTGACAGTTATTACATTGTAAAATTACAACACGTGGCCATGTATGGTGGCTTATGCCTGTAATCCCAGCATTGTAGGAAGCTAAGACGGGCGGCTCACTTAAGATCAGGAGTTTGAGACCAGTCTGGCCAATATGGCAAAATCCCATCTCTACTAAAAATACAAAATTAGCCAGGTGTGGTGGCATGTGTCTGTAATTTCAGCTATAAGCAGAGACAGAAAAATAGCTTGAACCCAAGAAGCGAAGGTTGCAGTGAGCTCAGATCATTCCACTGCACTCCAGCCTCAGCGACAGAGTGAGACTCCATCTCTAAAAATAAAATAAAAATAATAAAATTACAACACTTTATTATAGAGTTAATAAAATAAATAGATATAATAAACAAAGTGCAGAATTATTTGTTGCAAGGTTCTTACACTTCACATAAAGGACTGCAATTTTAACTTTTAGTAGACATAATTTAAAACCTATACACACACATAGATATACTTATAGATCTGTGTGTGTGTGTGTGTGTGTGTCTGTGTGTGTATGTATGTAATCAATTGGAGCTTATCTTGTAAATGCAAGATTGGAAGAACATTAAAAATCTAATCCATGTAAGTCACTTTATTAATGGAATAAGAGAGTAGATCCAATTGATTATCTCAACATATACAAAAAAGATCATTTGATGAAATTCAACATCCATTCAGCATAAAGAATCTCTAGCAAATTAGAGACTCTGGGGATCTTCCTTGACCTGATAAGTGGCATGTATGAACAGTCTACTGCTAAAATTATACTTACTGGTTAAACGCTAAATGTTTTTCATTTAAGATTGAGACCAAGGCAAGGACGCCGACATCCAACACTTCTATTTAACATTATGCTAGCAGCCCTACTTAGGCTTGAGTAGAAATAAAATGCGTGGAGTTTGGAAAGGAAAAATTTCAGCTGTCTTAGTTACAGATGTTGTTGTTTACAAAGAATATCCCAAGAAAACGATAAAGTAATTTCTGTAAGTGAGTTTAAAAAGTTATTGGCAATAAGAATAATATACAAAATGCAATTTTATTTCTACATACTCAGAACAAACAATTGGAAACTAATATCTTGAAATTTTCATTTTCAATAACACAAAACATAGGAATATGCTTTAAACAAATGTAAAAGATTTCAACATATAAAAATACAGAACTCTGCTAATATAAAATTGAAATAACCTAAAAAATTGAAAAGATATACCATATTCAAGAATTAGAAAACTAATTCTTAGGTTAATAATTCTCTCTGAAATGATTAATTTCAAGCAAAACCAGGGCATGGTGGCTTGTGCCTGTAATCCTAGTACTTTTGGAGGCTGAGGCAGGGGGATCCCTGTAGTCCAGGAGTTTGAGACCAGCCTGGGAATCATGGCAAAACTTTGTAAAAAAAAATTAGGTGTACTGGTGTGCACCTGCAGTCCCAGCTACTTGGGAGATTGTGCCACACCAAGGATAACAGAGGGAGACACTGTCTCAAAAAAATAAAAGAAAAGAAAACACACATACATGTGTATGTACCTTTTCAACAAATTAACACTAAAACAACCCAATAAATGTATGGCAAAAAAATAAGTAATAATTCCTACATCACACTTCATATCCACACAAAATCAATCTGATATACATACAGAGTTGAATGTAAAATATAAAGCAGTAAAGTCTCTAAAAGAAAACATGGAAGAATTCTTCATGATTTGCGAATAGGTAATGATTTCTTAGGACAAAACAAGCATTAAATGTCAACACAAACACAAACACATTAAGAAAAGAAAAAGGCAACCAGGGACTGGGAGAAAATATGCACGCACAAATATATGTGCTATATATATGTTGATAGATATTATGTATAATCTCTATAGGATATCTGACATACATATATATATATATATATATAATATATATATATATTTCCTTGAATTTCACTTGCATAAATATTTCCATTTGTTGTCTTCCACAACAAATCAAGAACAAAAAGGCAGACAGTCTGATATAACAAGGGGCAGACACTCACTAAAGGAAACACACGGATGACCAATAGGCATGTAAAACACGTGGCTTCCGTGGCATTTCTGGGAAAAACATACGGCCTGCATTTAATCATGAAGAAATATGAGACAAGCCCAATTTCAGCAACTGGCTACAAAATTACTCTTCGAAAATATAATATCAAGAAACACAAAAGAGACTCAAGAATGTTCCAGATGAAAAGAGACTGAAATGACATGAGACATAAGTAATGGGTGATACTGACTGTACTGGAAAAATAGTGATGAGGGATATTAGCGGTCATCAACAGAATTCTGCTGGGCTGTGTGTTAGATAATAGTACTGTTCCAAAGTTACATCTTCTAATTATATTCTAAGCGTACTCTGGTTATGATGGAATATATGCACATATAAAGAGTGCATACTCTATTATTGTGTTTCTTCAAAGCTCAAGCACAGACAAAACCAGCAATTGTAATAGGAATCAGAGCAGTGATATATATTGGATGGGGATTTATTGAAAGCAACCCTTAGGGAATTTTGGTGATGGAAATGTTTTATGTCTTGATCGTTTTGGTGGTTACTCAGGTGTGTATATATTTAGCAAAACTAAGCTGTACACCTAAGATCTGTATATTTCACCATATGTAAAATTTGCCTACAAAAAAAGAAGTATAACTGAAGAACACTTTCCTAAACACTTGAGTTTTCAGAGCTTAATGTAAAAACCAGTGAAAAGAAATTTACAGCTAAACCCATTTTACAAAAAGCATGGCATTATAAAGGACATATGAAATAACTCCAGTACTCCTAAGCATTAATGACTGACCGTGGACAATGAATAGCAGTCATGACGACATCTAACTTCTCTGTAAAATTAAACACAGGACATGATGAGGTAATGTCTGCAGTGCATAAAAGACAAAAGCACAGATATTTCATTTTAATATTTTCAAGTTTTCTTTTTCATCTCTGATAGTAAGAGACAAAATGCTTACAACCCGGGGATGCTGCAATATGCTACTTAGGAGCACATCTGGGAGAAAACACACTCCAGGGCCTTCTCCAGCCACCTGAAACATGAGCTGTAAGGAAGAAGCGAGGTTCAGGAATTTGAGAGGGAATAGAGGGTGGAGGGGTGGAGGGAAGAGCTGCAGCACAGCCCCACCACCGTGAAGACCCTACATAACTGGCCTCCCCAGCCAAAAACTAGGCCCCAAGGTTCTGGGGGAATGAGTGACACTTTCCTCAAAGGTGTTTGAAACTACTGACCGTTAACTGTCCTCTTTCCCTGATGGAGCTGCAAGCTATCCTAAATTTGGCTCGCCTCCTTTCTTTTTGTCTGTACTTTCCAATTTTTAACAAGAAAGATAAGAATGACGATATATTATTTTTATAATAAAAATTAAAAACAAGAAAACAATAGTAATTCTTTCATTATGGGACAACCCTTTAATTGAACATAAAAATTCTTTTAAAAAATGAAAAATGTCCCCTCCAGCAAGGTCTCTTACTAGACGCA
Organism: Aotus nancymaae; assembly: GCF_030222135.1. Classification (NCBI taxonomy): domain Eukaryota; kingdom Metazoa; phylum Chordata; class Mammalia; order Primates; family Aotidae; genus Aotus; species Aotus nancymaae. The sequence continues at coordinate 43,129,326 of NW_026988435.1, read as the reverse complement.
GAAATCCTGTGGCATGTGATTGCAATTATGTCAAAATGACCCACTTATGCCTAGAAAAAATGTGTCACAATGTTGATTTGTGTGCCTGAGGCTGGCTGACCTATTGGTAACTTTTCTTCTGATTCTCATATATTTCCTTTAATATGCATGTATTTCTTTTTATAAATGAAAAAGCATATAAAAAAGAAACATGCATTTGTAATTATTACTGTATAATAAGAAATAAATCCATATGCATGAGAGAAAGATATTGGATTTTGAAAATTTGATGTATGTAAACATACTGAATATTTCTATGGATACTTCTCTAAAACTAAGATCCTAGTTTGCCTGCGACAGTTCTGGGTCATGTCTGTTCTCTTGGCATAATTATTAGTCATATCCATTTCAGTCTCAAAAGTCTCCCAGGTTGGATGATAAATTATATGGCCAGCCTACTTAAGATACTTTGAGAGACATTTAAAACACGCTTGAGTACCCTACTTAAGATATCTTTAGAGGTTTTTAATATATGGCATTTAATACAAACTTTATTTAGCTTCTACCCATTCTCAGAGACTTCCTGGAAGTTTGCATGTAATTACCATCAGTAATTAAAGCTATAAAAGAGGACTTCTTATGAGGAAATGATGAGGATGAGATCATCAGTCTCTTGCTAGTTTCCTTTATTCCTGTAAACACAATTCTGTAGTGAGAAAACTCCAAACAACTTGAGGGAAATATTAGGTTGATGCAAAAGTAATTGCTGTTTTTGCCATTACTGTTTGCAATCACTCTTGTACCAACCGAATAGATTAAGTGACTGTTTGTGGGAGTAAGAGGGTGTGGCTTTTCCCTCTGTTTATAACTTCGTGTGGGGAAACACCCCTTTTGAATTAGGGACTTCCTGGGAGCTGTCATTGTTTAACCTGAACATCTGAGCTGTATTACCATTCCTCTTAAGTCAATCAGAAAATGTAGAAGCAGTTTATTAAATCTTGCTAATGCTGTGCTTACCTGTTTTGAAGATAGTGAACTGTAGTTCCGATTGAAGTTTTTGCTTTATCTATAAAACCAGACCCTTTTGGTAGTGTTTAACAACTATTACATCTACCTCCTAGACAGTAAATAAATGTACTTGGAAGTTGTTTAATTATTTGTATGTGCCACTTTCTTCCATAATTTGTTTTCCTGCAGATGGAACTCCCAAAATTATTTCTGCCTTTAGTGAAAAGGTGGTGAGTCCAGCAGAGCCGGTTTCCCTCATGTGCAACGTGAAGGGAACACCTTTGCCCACGATCACGTGGACGCTGGACGACGACCCGATTCTCAAGGGTGGCAGTCACCGCATCAGCCAGATGATCACATCGGAGGGGAACGTGGTCAGCTACCTGAACATCTCCAGCTCCCAGGTCCGGGACGGGGGAGTCTACCGCTGCACTGCCAACAACTCGGCGGGAGTCGTCCTGTACCAGGCTCGAATAAACGTAAGAGGTGCTTGTCAAATCAGCTCCTCAAAAAAACACACATAACTCATTATAGTGGAGAAGAAGGTTTCTGCATGCACCGAGCTGGGTCTTGGAATGCCAGAGCGGATTAACTGCTGCTTCCCATTTCCTGCCCTCTTCTTCCTACTCAGGAATGGCACTGACTGGGTTCATGTTGGAAATGGCATTTTGGTTTCTGTAGTCAGCTTGTTCTTTTTTACTCTAGATCTGTTCACCAGATGTTTCCTTTCCTGGTTTATGCTCTGCATGCCCTTTCCTTTCTCCCTCTCTACGGTTCTTCCACATTCATGGTAAACCTTCATGTACATGGTATTAAACTTACATTCATGCTGCAACGTGGTGTAACCTCCATCGTCATCCTAGATTTTATAGAGAGAGTTAAACAATTGATCAGATGCTGCCAGTGTTTTCACCAAAAGTGCATGATTGTCCAGCGTAGACTAGTTACTTTCCATTAATTAAATTGCCTTTTAGTTTGTGATTCAAAACATTTTCATAGAAATAGCTGATAAAGTAACACTTATTCAATTCATTTGAATTTAAGAAAAGGAAAGAAAAACCTTCTTTGTAGAAAATGCCACATGCAAAAATATTTGTTTAACTGAAAAAGATGTGCTTCCATGAATATAATCTGCATTTTAACTAAAGGAAAAGTGTACCCATTTCCCCACGTGAAATGTACCCTTAAATTATTTTCAAGAGTGTCTCTGTGTCTCTCCAGGGCCTGCAAGCATTCGACCAATGAAAAACATCACAGCAATAGCTGGACGGGACACATACATTCACTGTCGTGTGATTGGCTATCCGTATTACTCCATTAAGTGGTACAAGAACTCTAACCTGCTTCCTTTTAACCACCGCCAAGTGGCGTTTGAGAACAATGGAACTCTTAAACTTTCGGATGTGCAAAAGGAAGTGGACGAGGGGGAGTACACGTGCAACGTGTTGGTTCAACCACAGCTCTCCACCAGCCAGAGCGTCCACGTGACCGTGAAAGGTAAGCCCTGTTCTCCCGGTTCCCACACGACCCACTCCACAGCCCGACTACTTCCCAGACCAACGAGTGGGTGTCAGGTAATCTAAGATCTGCTTATTTCGAGCAGGACAGTTGTACGGGCTGGAGAATGACAGGGAACTTGAGATGTCCTCTTTACTGACAGAACCTTCACAGGACCTGTAGTTGCTCTAATTTTCTCTCCAGGTGGAATTTTGGCTTGGTTTTCCAAATGACATGTGTTGTTAACATTACAACCGAAGAAAAGGAGCACATCATTGGCTTGGTTATTTAGTTATGTGTGAGATAATTTTAAAATAGATAATTTTCTTTTCCTAAAACCTCCTAAAAGCAAGTTCTCTTAGAACTTAGCTGGAAGGGATTTTCTGTATTGGATGAGGATTTCAAACAAACGTCTTATGTTCAGTAGATGAGCAGGTCAAAGCAACAACATAGAAATTGTATGTTTAAAGGATGCCACAGAAAATTTTCCTTATTAAATTATTCTTAACATCATGACATGGACTCTCATGGAATCTACCTGTCAGGATGATTTCTAGAGATCTTGCAATTCAACTGCAATCTCCTTACCAGAAAAAACAGTAAGGTGATCAGACTCATCCAGGGATACAGCTTTGTAGTGGTAGACCCTTAGAAAAACTTATTTCTTCTATTCTCCAAGTCAGTTTCCTGAGCTGAATATGAAATAAAATTGTTTTAATTATGTAAAGACTCTACATGAGGTAGGTCCTAAGAATAGAACTAATATGTTATAAAATTACTTCCACAACCTGTGGATGTTGCTTCTAGCCACACTGAGCCACCTGCCTCAGCTGCCCAAGCTATCTCCTCAGGCACCAATAATTGTCTTTTAGTTGCCCTTGTTACAAAGTTGCATAGGTTTCCTGTGATCTTCCCCAACCTTCTTTTCCCACCAACCCTGTGAGTTTTACTTTTTTGAGAACTCCTACAAACACACATACACATGAAAATAATAATATAGATATTATGGGGCATATATTGCATTACATTATATATTATAGAATATGTATTGTGTATTGTATATCAGATATGCCTGCACATAATTATAAATCCATTTTTAGTAACTACATATCTTGAGCATTTCCTCAAATCACTAGACATTCTTGGTAAATCAGACTGGTGATAGCTGCATAAAGGTTCATTTTGTGATTGTGTTTATTTCTTTAATCCTCATTTACAGAACATCTGCTTCATGCCAGGCACAGCTCTAGGCACCAAGAAATACAATAATGAGAAAGTTCTGCAAAGTCTTTCCCCTCATTGACTCTCTTCTCAGTCAGGAGAGACAAACAATGAATAAAACAAGTGAATAAACCAGAAAACACCTGATGGTACTCCATACTGTGCAGATAATTAAAATATGGCGGTATCTTTTTTTTTTTTTTTTTTTTTGAGCCGGAGTCTTGCTCTGTCGCCCAGGCTGGAGTGCAATGGCGTGATCTCGGCTCACTGCAACCACCATCTCCTGGGTGCAGGCAATTCTCCTGCCTCAGCCTCCTGAGTAGCTGGGATTACAGGCACACGCCACCACGTCTGGCTAATTTTTTGTATTTTTAATAGAGTTGGGGTTTCACCATGTTAGCCAGGATGGTCTTGATCTCCTGACCTCGTGATCAGCCCACCTTGGCCTCCCAAAATGCTAGGATTACAGGCATGAGCCACCATGCCCAGCAGACAGTATCTTAATGGTTCATTCCAATAGTCAGATGACATATCAATACATTTTCTGTACTCTGCCATCTTAAAATTCATTGGTCTATGATACCCTTGGAAGGAATGTTTTACCCACATGATTTTGTAACATAAAAAGTTGATCATTTGGAAATGATTGGTTCACTGTGTTATGCAGATCTTCCAAATGTTGACACAATTTGTTATATCAAAATATCAAAACTACTAACATTACCATGATCTCATCAGAAAGTCTTCAGGTATTGGTAAACTGTCAAATTCATAGTGATGGATACAAGTTTTCTAAAATTCCATTTTTTCTTGAGACTTTGAATTTTATTATTTGTAATAAACACCATCAGTTGTAATCATAGGAGTGATAGGCTCCTTTCTCTCTAAGAAATTGTCTGACAAATAGAAAAAGCTGCATAACCATCATTTTTTTAGGTAGCTATGCTTTTAAGAAAGAAATGGCATTTCATGAAAAAAAAAGCAGCTGGCTGAACTTGCAACTCAAGCAAGCGTAGGCATCCTCTGCTTGAAGACAGCCATGCTGCTCAGGAGGCAGACGAACACTGTGCCTTCTTCTCATTTTATTATACAGGACATAGAACATTAAAAATAACACGAGCTTCAGGGCAAAGATGTAATAAAACTGTGATTTTTGTTGCTTCATCAAGTGTCTGCAGATGAATCTGGCATTTTTTAAGAAGAAACTTAGAGTATGCATTGGTAAACAGTACAGTGAGCACCCGTCATGTTACTGTCACTGCTGGGATTCGTGCTAAGGCCCAGCAGTCTCACTCACCATTGCTTTTGCTCTGACAGTGCAAATATCAACAGCATGAGAAAGGCAAACAGCATCTTAGCATTGTCAGAAAAATGATTTTCTTCTTACAAATCACCTAAAATGGTCTCAGGGATCCCTAGAGGTCTGTGAGCTACATTTTGAAAATATCTAATATGGTGCTAAAAATGTAGTTTATTTCTAATGTTTGACCATTACAAATGATGCATCAAATGAGCTTCTTTATACACTGGACTTTGTCTGATTTTAAGATTTTTTTTTCAAGAAAAATTTCCAAAAGTATGACCATCGGATAAATAGATATAATATTTTAATGTAATTTTCAGGAGACTTTAATTTAAACAAAGGCCATTTGAATCATTAACTTTTATTCTTTAAATTTGCCAGACCGATATAAATCAGTGTATTCATCTTGATCCTTTTGAAGTGACAGAAACCAACTCAAACTAGCTTATGCCTAAAAGAATAATTTATTGTCTCTTGTAAACAATACACCTATGATTTTAGAAAATAGTTCAATCGAATAATTTTGCCTGCAGGAGCTTCTTTTCTTCTAAATACCTATCATACAGTGTAAAACTTGTCATCTCTTTTGTAACTACTCGCAAACAAAAGAAGGAAAATATTATTCTATGTGGTATTTCATCGTAATTGTCTGGAGAGAAATAGCAGTTGTTGGGATTTGGGGCTTGCAAAATTTATTAGAGTGGTCAGGAAAGGCTGCCTTGAAAACGTGAGATTCTAAGCAAAGAGGTGGAGAGGTTCAAGACAGCTCATGGCTATCTGGGGGAGGAACTTCCTAAGCAAAGAGAAAAAATAGAGCCACAGTATCTACAGTATGCCTGGCAAGTTCGAGGAATAATAGAGAGGCTGGTGTGGCGGGGACGAAGTGAACGAGAAAAAACTCAGAGGCCTCTGGTCAAAAGACGCAGAGCCTTTTCATGGGGGACTTACTAGATCAGGACTTGGGTTTTCAGGACATGGGATTTTCTGAGATGGGGGCTTTATTGGATGACTTTAAATAGAAAAGTCACATGGCCAGACTGAGGTTTTAAAAGGTTTTAAAAGGTTTTAGCCAGGCATGGTGGGACAAGCCTATAGTTCAGCTGCTCCAGAGGCTGAGATAGGAGAATACTTTGAGTCCAGTAGTTTGAGATTGTGGTGCACTATATTTCCACCTGTGAATAGCCACTGCACTCCAGTCTGGGCAACATAACGAGACCCCATCTTTAAAAAAAGAATAATAAGGATGCATCTGATTCCTGTGCTAAGAATGGTCTATGTGGGGAAAGGGGCAAGTAGAATGACCTGACGGAAAGTGAATCCAGGTGAGAGATGATGGCAGCTTGGACCAGGGGGAGAGCAAAGGAGTTGGTGGGTGGAAGACAGATTCTAGATCTATTTTGAAGGTCTATTCATTTGGTTTACCTGCTGGTTGGATACAAGTGTGAGAAAAATAAAGACATCAAGGACCAAGTCAGGCTTCTGGCCTGAGTAGCAGGAAGAATGACATTGCTTTCTCCTGAGTCAGCAGAAGATGCAGTGGAGAGGTTTGAGGAAGGCAATTAAGAGTCTAGTTATCGATGTGTTGAGGTTGAAATACACACTAAACAAATAAGTGGATGCTCTCAGGAGGAAATTAGATATGAGAGAGTAGAGTTCAGGAATCCGGGCTGCAGATCTGGTGACATCAGTGAATAGATGATGCTCAACACCACAGCCTGGATGGGACCCACAGGGGACTCTGTGTGCCACATTGCAGATTTTAACTTCGTGTGGACAGGCTTCTCCAGCCCTCAGTCAGGCTCACATTACAACCTTTCACCAAATATCTGAAGGTAAAGTCTGACAAAAATTCAAACAAGGACTGTGTGAAATGTAAGTTTTTCCCCTTTTTAGATTTCCCAGATTGGCACAGATCCATGTATTGACTATGACTCTATTGGTTGCAAGGTGTAAGAACCCAAATTACCCCTGCTTAAACAGCCAAGTGCAGAGGCGCACAACTGTAATCCCAGTTATTGGGAGGCCTAGGTGTGATGTGGTACACAGCTGTAGTTCCAGCTACTCCAGAGACTGAGACAAGAGGATGGCTTGAGGCCAGGAGTACGAGGCTGCGGTGAACTACTTCCAATACAGAGTAGTAATTATACACCATTCACAGTCTTAGCCTTTACTCAGATCTTAGAAGGTCTTAAACTAATTGACTTCTGAACATTTAAATTTACATTTTAAAATGTTTTAATCTCAACACTTTGGTAAACCGAGGCAGGAGGATGACTTGAGGCCAAGAGTTTGAGATCAACCTGGCCAACATGGCGAAACCCGGTCTCTACTAAAAATACAAAAATTAACCAAGCATGGTGGCACACATCTGTAATCCTAGCTACTCGGTTGGCTGAGGAGGGAGGATGGCTTGAACCCAGGAGGCAGAGGTTGCAGTGAGCCAATATAGCACCGCTGCATTCCAGCCTGGGTGACAGGGCAAGACTCTGTCTCAATCAATAAATAAAATGTTTTTAAATGAAATATTAATTTATTAATTAAATTATACTCCAATGGTCAGGATTGTGGTTCATCAAGGCTTTTTAAAAATTAACAACCTTTACCACTTTCAATTATGGGGCATTAGGGGTGGAAGATAATAAATCAGCAAATTTTAGGAAAAGACTTAGAATTTTGGCTTTTCCTGTGGATTAGAATTGAAAGAAGCTTTCTTATTTTGTTCATATAAATGCAGCTCCACTACCTTTCCTTGGAGATCACACAGTGAATATTTCACCCAGCTAATTTTAGAAGAACAAACCTGAAGCCTCAGAAATTGGCTTCCTTGGGAAGTGAAAGTGGCCCACTTGATCCCAGCAATAACACTGCCAACAGTGAAACCAAATTATTGTATCTTATCTCCAGGAGGTTTGGTTTTTTAAAAAACAAAATACTGGGTATAGCAGAAAGTGTGTGCATATAGGTTTAGATGATATTTGGAAACAGCGCTATTTCTTCATCATGTATTTTTTTGGTAATAGAACCCTTCTGCTTATTTTCGGCATATGCCTGGAATAATTGTTTTTTTAATTTCAAAGATTGATATAAATAATATGCTTATTATTGATGGTGGTTAAGGCTCAAGCAGTTCTGAAATGCATGTAACTATGCAGAAGTGCAAGTTTGCTGCCTTCAAGCATACAGGCACAAGTAAAAGTCAGAGTTCCTTCTTTCACTTGGTTTCAATTTAACAAGCAGTTTTATATTTAACACATTTTCAAGCTTTGTCTTTCCCATTTTAGGTGCCACATTGAGCTTAAACGGTGCCTAATTGAGTGTTCTAATTGCTGGGGATCAACACTGCCAGGAAAGTTAATTGGCTGCTGGATAAAAATGTCACCTTCTATTTATATTTATATAAAACTTTATAGTTTACAGAACACTTTCATCTGTGTACCTTAAAACTCACAGTGACTCTGTCATGTAGACAAAGCGTAATCAGGGAGGTAACAAGAGAGATGACACTGCGCACAGTCGTCCAGTAATGCATTCAAGACTCAGGCTCAGATGCTCTGATTCCAACACAACCCCATGGTGATGCTCAGAGGAGTAATTTGTATTGCAGTGGAAAGCCAGGGTAGGCGTGGGGAGAAATGACTACAAAGAACCCAGCAATAAAGTTATTTAAAAAGTCAAGAAAGACAACGTGTTAAAATATAGGGCAAAAGATATTGAGGGACTAATTTAAGAGAGAGAGAATTTGTTAAATTGGAGAGAGAAAAAGGAGAGAAAGGATTTGGTGAAAGAGGGCAGGTCAGAATGAGCGATGACTCCAGAAGGTCTTGCTTGGGTGATGGAGAGGCTGAGATGAGTGATGTGGCACCTCAGTGGCCTGGCGAAAGCCTTAGGATGGCAGGGTTGGTCTAAAGTGCCTGTGGGTCACCATTCTGCCTTCAGACCATGTAGATTAAAAAAAAAAAAAAGACTAAAATTTGTAGAGAAAGATAGTTAAAATTACAGATAAATAAATGTTGAAGAATCACCAAGCTCTGAGTTATATTTTATGAGGATTTTTAGACGTTAATGTTTGCCAATAATGAGATGAAATGGCCATGCTAGGAATGCAGAGAACAACCAGAAACATTCGCTTTTACATGCTTCATTCCTTTTCTGTATTTGTGACAATTTCCCATTTTAATTTACCACTTTTTTTTTTTTCTCACCATGTCCTCCTTCAGATTGAAGGGAGAATGAGATGTCACTGCCAGGGTTTCCAGCACCTGTGTTGGTGGGACTTTGCATACTGTAGCCCAACAGGGACACCATTCTGCGCATTTTGACATTAAAATCCTGCTTCCACTGCAACTTTTTGTCCTATGCTACGTCTCATCTGTCACCTTAACGTCTTGCTGTATTGCTGTTGGTGCAAGTGGGGAAATGAACGCTGAGTTAAAAATAGTGCTGCGAGTTTGTCTGCTCGCCTCCTACGCAAGGAGAGCGAGCGGCTGGGGAGGCCGGCTTCTAATGACATCATTCTTCAAGGGCTGACAACAAATGTCATCTGGCCCGGGTGGAGGGACAGCTTTGTGCACAGAAGCACTCTTGGCAGTGTCCCCAGTCCCGCTTTCAGACCTTTGCTCATTTGCTGTTCCAACCAGGGCACCGTTAACTTCCACCGAATTCCAAACCCGACTCTGTCGCAAGGAAGCATCTTTCATTCTTTATCTGTCACCTTCTTCCACTTTCTCCTGCTATCGCTCTAGATACTGGAGTCATTTACAGTATTGTTTTTGGAAATGACAGCATTTGGAGGTTACTTTTCTATTTTAGTTCCTCATTAAAATTGAGCAATGGTTAACTTAGGGTCCGGTTTGCTGGGGTCTTTTGTGTGTGGCCATACGTTGCAGTCATCCACAACTTTTTCGTATTTATTTTTCAACAACTATGAATAATACAGAAGAAATATGGACCTGGGAAAAAATAGAAAGGTGATGTATTAAATGTATAAATCTTTTATGTTAATTTATTATTTTGAAGTGGGAACTTTCACCGTCCTCCCTTTTTAAATGATGCAAGAAAGCACTCGTGCTTAAAAGTACTTAAATGGATGCATTTATTCAGCTAAACCGGGGATTTTTGCTCTCAAGTGTCTGTCGAAGAGAGGTCGGATAAGAAAATCGAGCGCAGACTCAGCCTCTATACTTTCCTTTATACAGGTTTGTCCTGGAGATAGAATGACTTAAAATTCCTCTATTCTAGAAATTGAAGCAGGTATCTTTCTTCAAAATATATAGCATTTTATTAAGTGTTTTATAAGCAATATCTCAAATTACTTTACCCTAATTAAAGAGAAAAAAAGAATAATATGTAAGATTGGTTTCAATAGCAGAGAATGCTATCTACCTATATATGTACAATACATATTTATTATACGTAAGTATATGCATACAATAAATATATTTCATATATTGCATATATTATATAGTGATTTTAAATATATATGATATTTTACATTTTAAATAAAATATGCATTTACATTTTAAATAAAATGATATGTATTTACTATGTACAGTATAATGTTTTGAAATATATATCCATTGTGGAATGACTAAATCTGATTAACATATACGTGGTCTCACATAGTTATCATGTTTGTGGTGAGAACACTTTGCATTCACTGTCAGCATTTTTCAAGCATACAATGGGTTATTAACTACAGTCACCGTGTCGTACAATAGATCTCTTGGACATTCTCCTCCTGAAACTTTGTGTCCTTTGACACATCTCCCCAATGACTCCAGCCCTTGGGAACCACCATTCTCCTTTCTACTTCTATAAAATCAACCTTCTTAGATTGCTCATATGAGTGAGATGATGTGGTATTTACCTCTGTGTGCTTGACTTACTTCACTTAATATAATGTCCTCCAGGTCCATCCATATTGTCGCAAATGCCTACGGTTCACTCTTTCTTAAGGCTGAATAGCCTTAAGGCTGAAGGTCTTTAGTTTGTCTTATTTTACCTTGTCTCTCTTTTTGGTAATCATTGTGTATGTATACCACATATTTTTTAATCCATTCATCTTCTGGTGACCACTTAGGCACTTGATTCCATGTCTTGGCTATTGTAAACAATGCCACAGTGAACATGTGGAAAAAAGAGAAGCTTTGTACTGTATTGGTAGGAATGCAAGTTATTATACTCACCATGGAAAACAGTATGGCGGTTCCTCAAAACATTAAAAATAGAACCACCATATTATGTAGCAATCCCATTACTGGGTACATATGGAAAGAATATAAAATCAGTTCTTTGAAGCGATTTCTACACTCCCATGTTCACTGTGGCATTTCAAATCTATGTCTAGAGAAAAATAGATACTTGAAACATTTTTCACTTTTGTATGATTTGGGCCATTACAAATATGTCCAAGACACAGCTGTTTAAGGAAACCTTAATGATAGATCCTAAAAGTCATCTCTACCACACTGCAAGGACAATGCCTTGTCCTTCCCTGTCCTTCCCACCCAGAAGGCAGAGCCAAAGAATTCCCTGCTGGCTCACTCTTGCCTTTACCCCCTAGGTCAATGTCAGTTATTATCAGTTCATACTGAACCCCACAGGGAGCTTGGAATGAGAGGCTAAGAAGGGAAACTAACGGAATCTAAGTTGATGTGACCTGTGCAGCCTCTGGTTTCTTTTAGTACCCACCAGCTCCAGCAATATTCTTATTAGTCCCTCATCATATGTCTCTGCATCTTGGCCTCATCTTCTTCCTCCTAAAGCAGGTGCAGGTCCCAGGACCAGCAGCCTAAGTCACGGTGATCTAGATGCAGCTCTGGCTGCTGCTGGTTGGAAGTCCCTGATCTCAGAGAGAAAAACTCACATAGCAACTCAGAGTTGACAAGAGGGTCATATCTGAATAAGCAAGGCCAGATGCTGGCTCAAGGTCCCCAACTGGCCCTGCCAGCAGAGGGGAGAGTTGGCATGGTAGTGAGAAGTCCTGAGCCCCTTGGCTAATAAGACTATGAAGAGGAGATTCACTCTTGTTCCTCCCATGTGGTCATTATTAAGTCCTGGAAGTGTCTGCCTGATCCTCTTTTCTAAGTCATTAAGTTCAGGGTTGTCTGAAGTTGAGTGTGAACACATGTTCATCATCACCTCTGAAAGTTGTTTTTTCTGAGAAACATTATTTAATCAAAATGAACAAGGTGGCCGGGAGTGGTGGCTCATGACTGTAATCCCAGCATTTTGGGAGGCCCAGGCGGGTGGATCACCTGAGATCAGGAGTTCGAGACCAGTTTGGCCAACATAGTGAAACCCCCATCTCCACTAAAAATACAAAAAAAGTTAGTTGGGCATGGGATTACACCTGTAATCCCAGCTACTTGGAAGGCTGAGGCAGGAGAATTGCTTGAACCCGAGAGGTGGAGTTTGCAGTGAGTTGAGTTCATGCCACTGCACTCCAGCCTGGGCAACAAGAGCAAAAACTTTGTCTGGGAAAAAAAAAAAAAAAAGAACAAGGCACTATTTATCCCACTAGTTGTGAGAAATAAAAAAGATAAACTTGATACATCTCCTGCCCTCCTGGGTCACTCTACTTAAGAAAATGGACATGTCCATAAATCACTATACTCACTTGAGTCATAAATGTGATAAATTCCATACTCTTTTGAACAAGAGTAGAGCAACTATTTACTTGTGTTGTATGTACATTGTGGAGACCTATCTCAGACTGGGTAAGTAATCTAAAATTTAGGAAAGCTAAACAATGTTGTAAAGTAACAGAATTGCCCACATAACCGGTCTTATGGGTGAGGAGATCATGAAGGCATACCCTGAACTAGAAAATCCCACAGACTCAGAGCCTCATCATTTTGGAGTCATAGCTTACACTGAAATGAACAGTAAATAGCCCTTTGGCTGTATGGAAGAGCTACTTTCTGTCCATTTCAATGCAAGCTGATAATGAACTGTATTTCATTATCACCTTGTTACACATGAACAGATAGAATCACAGAGTTAAAGATAACACTGGATCAAGATAACACTGCTAATCACCCAAATTGATGAGCACCCCACCCATGATTTTATCAACATAGTATACTCTTCTTCTCTAGGAGAAATCAAAATATTTCCCTCCATGAAGAAGAATATACAATTAATTTTTAAGAGACAAGGTACAGAAATATATTAGTCTGATCTAATATTCTTGTTAAGGGTTTAGAGAGAATAAGAGTCAAAATTGACATTTGTCAGTATTCAACGGCTCTGAGCTGCCTGGACAAAGGACCCTGCCGTTAAATAGAGTGAAATACACAAACCTGGTAATAAATGACCTTTATCAGATATTTACATATTTCTTATAGAAAGGGTATGTCAAAAATGGGGCATGTCATATTCAAGATTTCTGCTCCTATGGTAAACAAGCTTTTACTGTCAACAAGATTGAGAGAATTTACCTTATTTAGGCGATATCATGAATCGGGTAAAGTAATTAGTGTGTCTCAAACAGGAGGCTCAGCTTTCCCAAAATCATGAGAAGAGTTTTCTAATCACTGGGGTTACTTTGTGCCATCGATTTTATGTCTTAGGAATGTAAAATATAAGACTTCAGACACTTTAAAAATTTTTAAACATTTGTATGCAGCAGACTTGCAATTCACAGCTGATGCAAGCAAGGCAACTTAAGCAGGGAAGAAAGAATCGACGTGGTTGACAAATAGGTCCTGTGATTTAATTTATATTAACAATGATGTAATGAGCATACATACCAACGTACTGTGTCCTTACAAAATGTGGCAAGCAAAAAAAACACATAGCAAACCTAATTTCGACATTCTTCTAGGTAAAGGGCTTTTCCCTCTAACTAAACTTTTTTTTATTTTTATTTTAACCATTTTGCAAAGGCTTTTTCTTTTGTAGACATGTTTTAAAATATTTTAAATGTATCTTTTTTATGTCATATGTTAGCCATGACTTATAATTCAGAATTCTAATTACGTATGATGATTTTGTATTAAATTACAAAAAAGCTGACTCCTAAGGCCAATGTGCTCCCAAACGAGATGTCATCCAGCTACTGTGTGTGTCGCGTTTCTGTGTCTGTTCTCTATAGTTGACTTTTAGTTTCTCATCCATCTTCTTTTGCTTGCCAACTGCGGCTTCTTACTAAGCCCTCTTCGATATGCCTGAACTCCCAGAATCTGATTTAGGCCAAGAAATGAGATAACTGGGAGTACTGTAATGATTTAAAATAAAATGTTCAAAGCAAAGGATTATCCTCGGAGTGATATGTGTGAGATTTACTGCATTAGCTTTCTGACACTGGTTTTTCAGTGCTTTGGAAGTGTACTTCCTGATTTTCAGCCCTGTTGCTTTGTACTAAAGTAACAATAAAATTATTCTTTAAATACTATAAATAGATGAATTGCAAATATTTTGGAATTATGGAAAACATAGGGTTTTGGTTTTGGTTTTAATGCTGATTCTTCTATAGCTAATTCCTACCTCTGTTCTTGAAAAATTTGTATGTGCATGCGTTTCCTGTGTCCTTTAACTCTCTGATGCTCTAAAAGGACATTCTAATACTTCAAAATTATTTACAACCTACACTGTATATTATTTTCTTTTCTTTCTTTTTTTGAGACAGAATCTTGCTGTGTCACCCATGCTGGAGTGCAGTGGCATGACCTCAGCTCACTGCAACCTCTGCCTCCCGGGTTCAAGCAATTCTCCTGCTTCAGCCTCAGGTTCCTGCCACCAAGCTTGGCTAATTTTTTTGTATTTTTAGTAGAGATGTTGTTTCGCCATTTTGGCCAGGCTGCTCACGAACTCCTGACCTCAGGTGCTACATCTGCCTTGGCCTCCCAAAGTGCTGGGATTACAGGTGTGAGTCACCATGCCCGGCCTTATTATTAAATAGCTAGGTTAAAAAATATGCTATGTCTTACCTTTCTTTCTTGGAGAATGGAAAGTTAGTCCTTATGTATTCCTTCTCCCTGTTGTAACTGATAGAGAAAATTAGCTCAGTAATTTTTCAACTTGTTTTTCCTCATCTTAAAGGCTTGTGAAATAGAACAAATGCTAAGAAACTTATTCAGGTGCATGACTAAGTTTGTTAATTGCTGTTAACTTATTCAGAATTCAAGGCAGCACTCTATTTTATAAATAAGGAAACTGAGACCCTGAGAGGGCTTAAGTAACTGTAGTAAGTAGCATAGCTGAACTTAAACCAAAGTAGTCTGGCTCCAAATTTCTTATCTTAGAAAAATTGTCTGTAATTCAGATGGCAAAGCACCAAGCCAGGCTTTGTCTGAGTATGCTGACAACCAGGTTTTTGTGTCCAAGAAATCAAAGGAGAAGAAGTGTCATTATTTTCTTTAATGAAGCATGGCAATTTAGTATTAATAATATTTACATGTATAGTGAACATTTATGCCACTTGGGGGCAAGATTCAAAGAAATACAAGCACCTTTGGTACAACATGATATTTTTTCTAGCACATTCCAACTGAGAACATTCACACCTTAATCTGACCCGATTCTCTCAACCAGCACCAGGTAGAACCTCATCCTGAGACCTTTTTCTGTTAGCATCAGTTCAGCTCATTTCAGTCTCAAAGCTCTAACTTTACGTGGAGAATCTACAGCAGTTTTGACATTGAGTGTGCTTGTCGGTACCTTTGGCCATTTTAAAAAATTAATTGCCCTGGTAAGAGCTAACTTGAGCTACCTACTCTTCTAACTCTGGCTGTATTTGCAGTTCTGAGTTCTAACTCTCAACTGCTTTTGAAAGCAGACAACAGTCATAGTGATCATGTGAAATGAGAAGCACCATTGCTGTACTTCCTTGCTGTCTGCTGCCTATGCGTGAAAGCTCTGCTGGCAGAGGCTGATGGGTTATCCTTATTACTGTGTGCCCAGCACATTCAGTGCCGCCACACACATCCCACGTGCTCAATAAACATGACTTGATTGAATGAACAAATAAATAAAAGAATGGTTTTCTATTAACATTTCTCAGCCGGATCCCTTACCTTTCCCTGAAGCTGATAGTTGAAATGGACTTAAAATTGATGAATAAACTGCAGACATGTTTAATAACTTCATTAGGAAAAACCCCTAATATAACAATTGGTTTATATTAGATTATCACATGATTACTCATCTTAGTTTGTACTCTTAGTCATTGCCAAGCTCCTGCATAAAACTAAACATTTTTTCTTTAAAAGAATGTATGCAAAACACACAAAAAGGCTTACATTGCAGGCTCTGATATTAGCCATATTGACATGCTTTAAGGCCTCCTAGAACAGTTAACTAGTTCTAAGACCAAAAGGGCAAGGTAACATCTTTGAGTATCACTTTTCCCAGCTGCAAAGTAAGGCAATAAGTAACTAATCCATAAGGCTGACGAAAGAGCATATCACCTTGCTCATGATCTGTAACTAACACGTAACCAGGTAGGATTCAAATGTGGTTCCTCTGACTCCATTTTTACTATTTCAGGATGCTACTACCCTATGAAATTATCTAGGAGGGCACTGAGGAAGAGTGCTCCTGAGGCAAGATGGACAAATAGGCATCACTCAGAGAAACTGAATCAGGAAAGAGCTTTCCAGGCTGAGTTTGCTTGCAATGTCCATGGTGGGCCAGGCTGAAGACTATAACTGGACCTCCTTAGCAACCCATCAACAACTCCAATAACTTGCCATGGACCAGTTCATAATTAAAAGTTACACACATAAAATGTGGAAAACTAAGCGAGGCAAAGTAAAGACGTAGTTATTCTAATATGAAATAAGTATTTATAGCTAATGGTTGTTATTAGTTGGACATAAAAAAGAACTTCAGTAAAATTGGAATATTTATTTTACTTTTATTTATTTATTTATTTATTTAGACACAGGGTCTTACTCTGTCACCCAGGTTGGAGTGCAGTGGCACCATCATAACGCACTTCAGCCTCGAACTCTTGGGCTCAAGGGATCTTCCCACCTTGACCTCCTCAGTAGCAGGGACCAGAGGTGCACACCACCGTACCTGGCTAACTTAAAAAAAAAATTAGTAGAGGTGGGGGTCTCATTAATTTGCTTATGCTTAGGCAGGTTTAAACTCCTGGCCTCAGGTGATCCTCCCACCTCAGCCTCCCAAATTGCTGGGATTACAGGTGTGAGTCACTATATCCAGCCAAAATTGGAGTCTCTGCTTCTTCAGTGGATTTAGAATATGCCTATTTACAAGGCATGGAACAATTAGAAGGGGCAACAGTAATCTTAGTGCCATAGTAGCAAAGAAGGAAAGAAACCTCCTTGTGTATACATCATTTAAAAAAGCTTTGAAGGAAAACCAAGCCTAAATCCCTCTTTCACACTGTTTACACTACAGGATACAGTCTGAAATGTTTTCATTCAAAAATAGTTATTAAATTTAAAAAGTTTGTTGAACAAAATTAGGTTTAGTAACTTGAAGTACAAATTGAACCATGCTCTTTATTTAAAATGATGAGAAAATTCAAATAATAGAAGCATAATTTCAAATTTGCTACTGTTCCTGTATTTCTATGCTATTATCTACGATCGTCTCTACTACTCTTTCAGTGTCACGTACAGGGTTAAAGGAAAAGCAAATGTAAAATAAGCACGGTTTGTTATTATCTTTCCTCTTTTATTTATTTTTTCTTTCAGTTCCACCTTTCATACAACCCTTTGAGTTCCCAAGATTCTCCATTGGGCAGCGGGTCTTCATCCCATGTGTTGTGGTCTCAGGGGACTTACCCATCACGATCACCTGGCAGAAGGACGGCCGGCCAATCCCTGGGAGCCTTGGGGTAACCATTGACAACATTGACTTCACAAGCTCCTTGAGGATTTCCAATCTCTCCCTGATGCACAATGGGAATTACACCTGCATAGCCCGAAATGAGGCTGCAGCTGTGGAGCACCAAAGCCAGCTGATTGTGAGAGGTGAGCAGAGGAACATGAGCCATGTGGCAGCTGTAGAGCTGATTTAACAATGTTTTAAGATGATGGGGCTTGAACTACTGTGAAAATAACTAGAACTCAGAAATTCGGTCTTATCCCACTAAAAAAATACAACTCTAGAACCTAACCATGAATTCCCCTGAACTCCAAGATAAGGTTTTATTTACCTAAAATATGTTTTAAATAATTAACAGCTATGAAGGTGGGAGCCCTAAGAGTTACTTCATGAAATGAGGCTTCTGTATGCTAACTCAGTGAGTTTTGAGGACTAAAGTCCAGGAGCTTTTGCTTTATTGAATTCATGTAATACTTTTTATAATATCGCTTATCATTTCCATAAACGGCTTTTAAAAAAATATGTGTCAAAGCTATATATCAAAGTTTTTCTAAAGAGCCATGAAATCTCTTTTCATAACGTTTGTTTTAGTTTTAGAAATGTGGTTTTCTTTGCGCATCTATTCTATTTAGCATTAAATCTATCATTTTGGAAAGCCATAGCAACATTTTTAAATTAAGCAGAGTATGGGAGTATTTATTCAAAAAAACTAAAATAGGGTAGGCTAACTCGCAGAAAGCATTGGCAGTAATCTTACTGCATCTAAAATGTAAGCATCAGTCTCATTTTGAACTTCTATTCCAGTCACCAAATTCCCGTTAAGGCTCACACTCTTCATCTATGAAATAAGCTGCTAGTGTTCTCTGATGTCTATCAAACACAGACATTCTGTGATTTTTATGATTCTTCGAGAGTAGTGTACATTAATCTACCATTACAATATCCATCGACATTGCAAAAGTAACTGTATGAAGTTGAAGATTTATACTGTTGTGATTATTTACATTTTAAAATTCGCCAAATTGTGGTCTCAGAGAAGTTCTTAGGAGGGGAAGGTTTCTGTAATTTTTCAGGTAGTGGAGATGGCTCTTTCTTGAGCAGGAGATTCTCATGTCCTTCTTCAGTCCTTAATCCTTGTCTCCTTGATACCTCTTCTTCCTTTCTGACTGGGAAGAAATGCATTTTTTTTAATCTACTTGCCAGCAAAAGGAAGTGACACAGACTTGGAAGTCATAGGAGGAAACTAACTTTGTATTTCTAAAAGAAAAAATTCCCAGGTGAATAATTTGGAAAATATATATTCAGTTAGACACAAACTAAACACACTCATGACATTTTTCTCATTTCTGCCTTGCACTTTAGAGTGGAAGAATTGGGATACTTGATTTATTTCCCAAATGTTGACAGATGAATAGAAAAGGGGGGCAACCTAGCATCTGTTTCCCAAGCAGTTTCTTATAAACAGAGTTGACTCTTACCATGGTTGTGAAGGGCAAAGTGGTACATCAGCCTGCTTTCTCTGTAGTCTGCTCTGAAGGATCCAGGTCAGGAATCTGAAGTGTCAGATAAAAATGTACTGGCATGCTTTCTGTACACTTGCCCTTGCAGAAAAGGCAACCACAAGTTTTTAACCAAGGCAAAGGTCAGATGAGCTGAAACTGAGCCTCTATTTGGAATAACGTAGCTGATCATAATATGATTAATGTCTCCATGTGATTGTTCTTCAAATATGTTAAATAAGCTTTAGTGAAATTAATATTAAATCACCAGTGAGATAGTGCAGCCCAGAGGAAGAGAATGTGCTTCACAAACAGGTCAGTGTGATTGGAGGAACAGGCAGGGACAAAGTGCTGTGGGGCTGAGGTTCTCAATCCAGATGCTTCTGTAGAATCTCCTGGGAGGTTTAAGAAAATACTGAGGTGAATTTTTTGGTCCCAGCCTACACCAATTAAATCATAATCTTTGGGGGCTAAATCCATCTTCCAGCTCTGTGGAGAATTGTTCTTTCTTCCTCCTCCCCCAAAAAATCACTAGTTATTAATTCTCAAACTTTGTTATACATTCAGTTGCAAAGGGAGCTCTACAAAGGTCCTGATGTTCAGGCTGAAGTTTCTACTAATTAAATAACCATCTTTAGAGGTGGGACCCAGTCATCAATAATTTGTGAAATCCACAAGTTTGTTCTAATATGCAGCCAAGTCTCAGTCCCAGCCCCCTGAGTAATTAGAAAATGCAACCATTTTAGAAGTATGGATGATTTTTTTCCTAAATGTAAAGAGTTGGCGCTGTTGACTTTAACCACTGCAACACCATGGCCTGATTTATCTTTCTAGTTATCACACCAGTAGCTCTCTGAAGAATGGACTGAGCTAAAAAGCAAGAAGAGTAGTTAACAGGCTATCTCAGAAATTCAGGCAAAACAAAAATGCCTTGGATGAAGGTGATAATGTTAAGGTCATGAGAAGCAGTGGAATTTACAATCTATTTTGGTGGTAAAGCAAATAAAACATGCTTATGGAGTGAATGTTGCACATGAGATAAAGAGGAACCCTTAGTGGAATCATACTTTGCCTAATAACAAGGTGAATGAAAGTGTCTCCAGCAGAAGCAGAGAAGAAATGAGAAGAACAGTTTTGACAAGGGGAACAGTGGTCAATGACATGGGAGAAGTGACTGCCCCAGCAGTCACTAGGGGACACCAACATTTAAGGTACTAGAATAAGAGGAGGAGGAATCAGCAGACGAGACAAAGAGGGAGAAGGAGCAGCGTGTAAAGGAGGAGAATATCCAGTGGACTGTAGCACTCTAGAAGCAAAATTGGAAATAAATTGAGAAAGAGGGGTAATAAAGGGTATTGAATCCTGCTTAAAGTAGGAAAAGAGGAAAACCAAGCGTTGGTCACTGGTTTAGGAAGATAGATATTGTTTATGACCTTGATGGATATTTTTTATGACCTGGTGTCATTGCAGCGAGGGCCTGATTAGATGAGCTTCAGAAAAGAAAGAAGGTGAATGTGCAGGAGCTCAGAAAACACAACTATTTTTATATTTTTAGGAATTGTGCTATCATAGGAGGCAGTGAAATGGAGACAAAGTTGGAAGCGAACATGAGGCAAGGGCAGGTATTATTTTTAAGACTGGATGCTTTACAGTACACTTATCTGCTTATGAGAATGAGCCAGTAGAGAGGAAAAAATATTTGGCAACACCAAGAGGAGGTTATTACAGGATCAAAGTCCTTGAGTTAGTGAATGCAAAGTTCTTTTTACCAGTGCAGTAGTATGTTCAAAGTAGTATAATAAGAACCATGCTGTGAAGCTCCAGTAGGTAGCACCTACAGAAAGGATTGAAAATTATAGAAAGGTGGATGTTTTGGGTCAAAGAAGTGGAAAAGCAAAAATTATCTAATGGAACCATCACAGAGTAATAGGTGACACATTTATCTTCCACTACAAATCAACTATAAAATGGGAGTAATATATGTAAAGAACTGCTTTCAGGAACAAAAAGAAGTTCATGAAGTGAACTCCAAATTCAGCACAGATATGTGCTTGGAGTACTTTCTGCACATGACAGACAGTGCTCTAGAGCCCAGGTAAATCACAGTGATCTTGGCAGGTAGAGAAAACAGAGAGAGAAATTTTAAAATACTGAAATGATTACTGGGGTATTAAAGGACAAACTACTGGAGATTTGAGAGATGTTCAAAGAAAGATCTCTAGAAATCTGTACAGGGCTCCTTTGCAATTTCAGCTGAATACTGTTTAACATGTGCAGAATGCTAGCAGAAGTCACACGTTGCTTGGGAATGCTGGAGTTCTAACTAGCCAGAATAGGGGAATTCAGCTGCTGTCTCAGAAAGGCCACATACTAGGAATAGAGCTAATCGCACCCCAGAATAAGGGGTAGTGTAGGCCAGCCCTAACAAACCTGAGAAGATTTTTGACAAGATAAAACTGCTCCACTAGTAAGTTAATTGTGTGCAAGAACAACATTTGACATTAAACAGGAAGACAACAAAATCCAGACCCCCAACAGCACAGTGTACCCACGATGTACTGCATGCAATAAACGCAGGCACACCTCATTTTATCGCACTTTTCTTTTTTTTTGAGACAGAATCTCGCTCTGTTGCCCAGGCTGCAGTGCAATGGCCAGATCTCTGCTCACTGCAACTTCTGCCTCCTTGTTCAAGTGATTCTCCTGCCTCAGCTTCCTGAGTGGCTGGGATTACAGGCATGTGCCACCATTCCCAGCTAATTTTTATATTTTCAGTAGAGATGAGGTTTCATCATGTTGGCCAGGCTAGTCTTGAACTCCTGGCTTCAAGTGATCCACCCACCTTGGCCTTCCAAACTCCCAAAGATTACAGGAGTGAGCCACCATGCCTGACCACACTTTGCTTTATTGTGCTTCCCAGATATTGCATTCTTTTATGCAAATTGAAGGTTTGTGGCAATCTTGCATTGAGCAAGTCTATGGGGACCATTATTTTCCAACAGTATGTGTTCACTTTGTGTCTGTATGTCACGTTTTGGTAATTCTTGTAACACTTCAAACTTTTATTATCATTATTATTATGTCTGCTAGGGTGATTGGTAATCAGTAATCTCTGATGTTACTATAATAATGTTACTATTATAATTGTTTAGTAGCCATATGAGATGGCAAACTTACTTGATAAATGTTGTGTTTGTTCTGACCACTACCACTCAACCATTTTCTAGTCTCCATTTCTCAGCTTCCCTATTTCCTGAGACACAACAATATTAAAATTAGGCCAGTGAATAGCCCCATAACGGTCTCCAGTGTTCGAGTGAAAGGAAGAGTTTCACATCTCTCACTTTAAATCGAAAGATAGAAATAATTATATTCAGTGAAGAAGACATGGTGAAAGCCAAGATAGGCTGAAAGCTGGGCTGCTTATGCCAAATGGTCAGCCAAATTGTAAACGGAAAGGAAAAGTTCTTGAAGGAAATGAAAAATGTCACTCCAGTGAACACACAAATGGTAAAGTGAAACAGCCTCATTGCTAATATGGAGAATATTTAAGTGGTGTAGATAAAAAAAAGAAAAAGAAGAAACAAACAGTCACAACATTCCCTTAAGTTAAAGCTTGATCCAGGGCAAGGCCCAAACTCTTCTGTTCTATGAAGGTTGAGTGATGTGAGGAAGCTGGAGAAGAAAAGTTTCACATAGGTTCATTGTGAAACTTAGCACACTGTTTGGTAGCCTGGGTCACTGGAAGATTTGTAAATACTTGATCTGAGATAAATTAGCTGTTGTCATGAGGAAAATATAAGAAAACAAAAGCAAAACCTCAAAAGCAAAAATCTCTTAGCTGTTATGTATAAGCCAATAAGAGCCAAATCTCATAGCACTTATGACAGTGAATAGATTATTTCCCTGATAGCCTGCTCAGTGGAGTGACCTTGGCATTGATGAAGTCATTAGAAATAAAGCATTAGGCTTAATGACAGAGCACTCCTGCCCTTTGCTCCCTGTTGTGGTCTGTGCATCTCTCACAGGAAAGCACCATCACAACAGGTTCTATCTGTGATTCTAAAGGAGAGCTATTTTCTCACACTTTTTCATATCCTGTGATGGGTCTGTCGTTTCTGGCTTAACGGTGAACTGCCACATAGAGAAACAAACACATGCCTAAAAGGCCTACCATTGACAGGAGAAATGAAAACTATAAAAGGTTGCTATTTCATTGCTGTCTATTGATCCAATTTTTGATATCATTCTCATGCTGTGATGTTACTTCATTCTTACACAAAATATTTGTTAAACATCTATTTTATCACATGCGTTGTTCTGAGTGCCGAAGATAACATGGTGGTCAAAATAAAGACACTAAGTCTCTGCCCCATAAGGCTCAAATTCTAGTGGCGGGAAGAGATAATGAACAAACAGTGTCGGATATCCACAAGTACTATGAAAAGTAAACGTGTGGTGCATGGATTGAGACAGAAGGGGATGAAAATAGTGTTTTAGGTAGGCTGGGCAGGAGAAGGCTTTCTGGAGAGATCTTTGGGCAGAGACTTGACTAAAGTGAAGGCGTATATCCCAGGGAATTGTAGGAAGTGAGTTCCAAGCAGAGAGACCAGCAAGTCTGAAGACTGAGTCTGGAATGAGTTTTTTGTGTTCACAGCACAGCAAGAGGCCCAAGGTGCCTCCTGTTCAGTAAGAAAGGACCGAAAGTGCAAGGCAGAGAGATAAGCAGGTGTCAGACCGTCTATTTTCAGAGTGATGGGAAACCAATAGATTTAATTTTCAGTGTTGTAAATTAAATCTGACCTAGACTTAGGCCAAGTCCTATTTCAACTAAATGCCATCAAGTAGAGAATGGTGGTATTTATCCATGCACCCCCTTCCACCTCTACCAAATGGCTTTCAGTTCCCTTACCTTCATTAAAACTGGATTTCTGCCCAGGTTTACAGCTAGGGAAAACTAAATCCATTCTTTGGAAATATACAGCAACTTAGAAGCCATGACTTCCAAACATAAAATACTGGACTATGTTGAAACTAGAGAAATGCCTGTCTTATTATAACTATAGTATTCTTTCTTTAAAAATAAAACAACAGGAATAATCCCCCATACACACACATACAAAATAAACAGATCAAGCCAAAGACCACTGTATTTTAAACAATCCTCATTTTAGGCAATACCAGGAATAAACTTCCTCAAAGAAACCCATTTGAAACTTCAGATACCCTGAGCCTACGGGGATCTCATGACAAGATTTTGTTGTTTTAGAATATATATCAAATTGCTCTTTTGAAGGAGACAGGAGTGCTGGTTATGAGTACATAATCATGATTCAGAGAAATGTTTGGCAAGATTAGCCATATTGCCTCTTGGAGATGTGATATAATTATGTAGTTGAACCTATTCATCTCTTTAATCATTCCTCCTCCCCACTGGAAAAACCACTCTGTATTAGTCCATTTTCATGTTGCTGATAAAGACATAGCCAAGACTGGCAAATTTATAAGAAAAAGGGGATTATTGGACTCATAGTTCCACGTGGCTGAGAGGTGAAAGCCATGTCTTACATGGTGGCAGGCAAGAGAGAGCTTGTGCAGGGGAACTCCCCTTTATAAAACCATCAGATCTCATGAGACTTATTTACTGTCATGAGAACAGCACAGGAAACATCCACCCTCATGATTAAATTACATCCCACTGGATCTCTCCCACAACACATGGGAATTGTGGGAGCTACAATTTAAGATGAGATTTTGGTGCGGAGACTGCCAAACCATATTATGCTCTATTGGAAAACCAACTATATTTGCAAGCAGGCTCACCACAATATAGCAAATAATGGTTATACTAATAAAAGGAAATCAAAATATCATCTTTATAAAAGGAAACCAACAACTTTGGGGAATTACACACCCAGACAATATAGAATATTGGTGGTCTTTATGTTCTATAATAAGTTTTGGCCCAAAGGGCAACATTCCCAAAAGCTTCACATCCTTCCATCTCAGGTTCTGTTTCTTGTTGGACAGAATCCTCCTATGGAGCTGTCTTCTGCTGTCCCTCAGATGTCACTTCCATTGGGTCCATTCTAGTAGAAGACCTTGGGCTTTGGGGTCACCCTGATTTGAGTTATTAACTTAGTCATGCTCCATTTTGCTAGTCTATAAAACTGAAATAACAACATTCATTTATTCATGTGTGCTTGCAACAAATAGTTGCAGAGTGCTTTCTGTACTCCAGGTCTGTGCTATGGGCTGGGATACAATGGTCTGTGAGAAAGGAATGGTTCTTGTTGTCATAGCATCTACCGCCTAGTATGGGAGACAGGCAATAAAGCAGCAATCCAAACGAGTGTAATAAAGGTGTAAGTAATTAAGGTTCAGTACTTAATCTTATCCACAGCATCAGAAAAAAGGTACCTGTCTAAGTGAGTTCTAAGCTAGGATGCAAATAGTGAGTGGAAATTTATTAAACAAAGATATGAAGAAGTCTGTGTGAAGACCCAGCAGCAAGAACAGTCTTGGGGACTGGATAACAGACAGCGTTTTAGAATGGTTGAGGCAAAGCCTACAAGAAGAGAATGTCACGAAATGTAACTGGAAACCAGGGGCTCAAGTCATAAAAATCCTTTAAAATATCCCAAGAGTCTGGATTATACCAAAGGGCAATGGGAATATTGGATGCTTTTAAACAAGGAAGTCACATCGTCCAATTTGTGTCTTAGATCCTTTAGGTCACTATGTGAAGAATGAATTCAAGTGGGACAGTTGGTGGCAGGTAGACCAGTTGGGAGCTAAGAAATTCAAATAAGAGACAATATGGTCCTTGTCCTAGGTTGGGTTCCCTTGAAAGTAGAGTGTGAGGTACAGAATTGGCTGGCAGGTTATTTATTAGGGATGTCATTCCTGGATCCCAGAATGGAAAGAATAAAATCAGAAAGGGAGAAAAAAAAATCAATAAAAGTTGCTTTAATGAGCTGGTTGCTGCTATGGGCAACTGGAGCTCATTCCTACTGGGAGCCCTCTAAGGAATCACGTAGAACAGTGGTTCTTGAAGTGTGGTCTCTGTACCAGCAGCCTCAGCATCGCCCGGGAGCTCATTAGAAAGGCAGAATCTTGGATTCCACCCCAGACCTACTGAGTCAGAATCACTGGAGACAAGGTTCAGCAATGTGTGGTTTAATCAGCTCTTCAGAATCAGTGATTCTGATGCCCTCTAATGTTTGAGAAGTGTGGGCATAGAGCAGACCTCATAATTGCCCCACTGGATTGGAGGAAAGAGAGGCAGAGGCAGAGAATTTATACCCTGACTCCTGTCGCTCGGTAATGGACAATTGTTTTTCACATGTCAGGCTTGCACCAGTTAGGTGGCTAAAGGATCATGGCTTCAGAGAAGGCCTGAGACAGCAAAGAAAGGGACCCATGCCCTTAGTGCAGCATCCTGGCAAAGTGTGCGGAGGTGGAGCTGTCCGCCACAGAGGTGCTGAAGTCGAGTGGACAGAGGAGCTGTGGCCCTTTCCCACATAACCAGACTACTTACTGTGACTGGGGTGTGGTAGTAGAGATGAAAGAATCTGAGGTTACATTTTCAAGAAATAATCACCAGTGCCCGATAAAAAGAGATAAAAGAAGAGGATATGAAAGGAAATTCCGTTTATCTTTTTTTGAGGACCTTAATGGATGGTGGACAGGAACAGGTACCATTTTGGAAGCTTGAGTTAGAGGTACCTGTGATATAAGCTAGTGATAAGGGGATATGGTGCTCTAAACACCAAAGGATAAAGGCAATCATTGTGAAGGGAATGGGTGAAATAGCTCAGGAGATGTCTTGA
This sequence comes from Aotus nancymaae, assembly GCF_030222135.1. Taxonomy (NCBI): domain Eukaryota; kingdom Metazoa; phylum Chordata; class Mammalia; order Primates; family Aotidae; genus Aotus; species Aotus nancymaae. Next base: position 43,102,186 of record NW_026988435.1, on the reverse strand, counting down.
GTAAGATGTGGAGAAGATTGAAGACAGCTCCCTGAGAAGCAGGAGAGGGGAGCACTGGGAGATCCTCTCTTTAATAAACAAGGAAAATAAGAATTGTCTTGAGGGAAATTTTGAAAGGGGCCAAAGGAGGGAACTGGGAGTATCTGAAACACATGAGTACTCAGGAAATGCTCACTTTTATTACTAAGTGACTCATCATGAGGGGCTCCTGCTTCTTTTAGGACAATTTCTTAGGCTGCCATTTTGTAGAGAAAAATATATCTAGGTCAAGTATTAATAATAGTTTCTTTAAAAAATATCTCCACTTTTTAAAACAAACTACTGCTTACTTTAAAAAAAAAATTGGGAACTATGTTGTCCCTAGGGATAACGGTCATTCCCAGTGCTTAGAGCATGTGAGAATGATGTCATTGTTACATGTTAAACACTGGGACTTCATTCAGACACTCCTCTGCCCTGAAATTTTAATCTTAGCTGGTGCTGCAGCTGTCTCAAAGTGACATCAACCCCCAAGGGACCATATGCCTGTTGTCTTCACATGAGGCTCTGGGCCAGCAAAGAAATTTGTTTAGAGACTTATTACAACTTTTCCCAGGAATCCATCACTTCTAATTTTGCAAAAGTCAACCCAAGCACATCCTTAAGGTGTCGGATCTGAAGGGTGTGACCTCAGGTCTTCTTGGTGTTGTAAGTATATGGATGTTTTCAGTTTTATAATTCTTACTGTAACTCACAAGTTCACTTTTATGAAAGGGACCTACATATTCACTGGTACATGATAAGAAATCACTTAGGGACTGAATATTTAAATTCATGACAGTCTTCTGTGAAAATTAAAGGAAATATATATGATTTGGCTTATTCATGCACTTGGTAAAATACAGCATTTTTCTCAAGGTGGTCTCAAGTTGCATGGTATATCAGTCAAAGGTCAAATATCTGAGCTGTTAATTATTTTCTTTGCTATAAAAATTAAGAAGTTCACTTACTGCTGAAGCTTCTTTCTTAGGTCTTCACATCACTGTAGATCATTGGGATATCTGAAGAGAGAGTTACAGTCTATGAACAAAGAGGTGTACATGAGAAATCTCCTGGTTACTTTTACCCGGATCAGAAACAGTTTTTAAAGATATAGGATAATTATTCTAATTTAGGGACCATTTTCATCTGTAACTACCTTATACTTACAATGTATCAATGGTTGTTTCTTATATAAACTTCTTTGATGAGATTTTGAGGAACATTTTGTTGGATTAGAACCAAATTGAGGGAAGGGGTCATGGAGCAATTATAATCAGACATGCTTCCAGAGGAAATGCAAGAGATTTTCTACCCTGTCCATTTGATGAGCAATTTCTTGCCTTTGGCAGAACTTGAGCCAAATAGAGCACAGAATGGGGATGGCTACAGATTTCCCTTTCACCCCAGAGAGAATGACTTTGGCATGTTTTCAACTTTGTCACCTATTCTTGAGGTTGATTGGTAACTTTTACTAGAAAAATTTCTCTATATAATCGCTACCATATTTCTTAGAGATAATTTTCTCACCTGGAAATAGTCATTCCTTATTATCTTATTTTAAATATATTTATGTTTTCTTAACTACATTTGTCTCTGAAAACTATCTACATGAGGTAACATTGCTTCTTAGTTAAACAATATCTCAGAGACCCATTGACTGTGTAAATTATTTCATTTGCAAGTTGGGAACTTTTCTCATTAAGAATATGTCAAAGCTAAACATACCTGCATTTGCTAAATTAACCAACACTCCTATAGCACTTAATATCTCCACCGTTTTGAAAACTTTTCTAATCTTAATTTATTTGATCTTTATAACAATCCTTAAAAATGAGTTCCATAATTATCTCCAATATTCAGATAAGAAAATTAAGACCAAGAGCCATTTTATAGTTTGCACAAAATTGCCCAACAGGAAATAGCAGAGCTGGACATCAGGCCTATGTGTTTAACATTTGGTTTTATGCTAGTAGCCATTATTTTCTGGTGCTTTTTCATTTGTAAATCTTTCTACAGAAAGCAAGACTAGAAAATTAAAAGCAATGTTTTCTCCAGAAACACTGCAGTGAATTGCATCTTTAGCTGCTTCTTGTATCTTGACATTTTCCCTTCCGCCTTTGTTATTTTATGGCCAAAGTGACCTCCACCTTGGCTCAGATCATTTTAACATGCTTCTAAGCCCCTTGCTAACATAGGCCCTAACCATCTTCTTAGCCCGTCATATGTGGTGGCTGGAGTGGAGTTCCTATCTACCTCAAGTGCATATGTGGAGTTCCTATCTACCCCTAGTGCATGGACCCACATTTATGTCTTAAAATTAGGAATTCTGGTTCTTGCAAGGCTGACAAGATTAGCCTTACCAGGAATTTCCAAGTATTTACTATATGATGTAGATAATTCCTCACCTCTCACATGGTTTATGACTGCCTCATTGAAAGTCTACCCTGTAATGAATCACTCATCTGCTGGGAAATATTTGGGGATTCGAATACTTTCAGATGCTACCTTTCCTAGGAGAATGCGTGTCTTCTTTCTAAGAGATGTGATGCACATTAAAATCCTAATGGCTTATCTCAAATAATATGCTTATGCACCAAATATATTTGGTGCATAAGCATATTATTTGAGAGATATATATAAATATATATACATATTTCTAAATATATATATATATAGAGAGAGAGAGAGAGAGAGAGATGGAGTCTCACTCTGTCACCTATGCTGGAGTGCAGTGGCACGATCTCGGCTCACCACAACCTTCGTCTTCTGGGTTCAAGGAATTCTCCTGCCTCACCCTTCTGAGTAGCTGGGACTACAGGTGTCCACCACCACACCTGGCTAATTTTTTTATATTTTTAGTACAGATGGGGTTTCATCATATTGGCCAGGCTGGTCTCAAACTCCTGACCTTGTGATCCATACACCTCGGCCTCCCAAAGTGCTGGGATTACAGGCATGAGCCACCGCACCTGGCTGGCAGATATGTTTTAAGTTAAGTCATGCTTATGTTTTAGGTAGGGATGAGTCTTTTCAGCATCTCACAACATTCACCAGATAAGCAGTCACTTAAAATCTTATTTATTATAGGCACACTAGAAAACCTTTATGGTACCTCACTACGACGGTTCTCCATAGTCCCCCTTGGGTCTGCCATGGCGCTGACATCAGGCATAACTGTTTATGTGTCCTCACCAGAATTTTGGGAAAAGTTCAGTCCCACATTGTATTCTTTATTGCCTTTAGGGGGCGACTATTATTTCTCCCTTTGTCTCCTCTCAGAGGAAAAATCAACATCGAATGCTTTGACCAGTTCACACCCAAAATGAATACTTATCTTTGATAATTACTATTTGAGGCACAAATATATATTTTATCTGTTCTTTAAATGGTGATTCTGATTCAATTTTACATTAAGTAAATTCCTGTATATTTTTGATAACACAATCAAAAGCAACATGTTCCCTTCCTTTGGTTTAGTCAAACTTCCTCCCTGGAGGCCAGTTTTTCCTAGTGCAAAGGGCTTTTACCTGCGACAAAAGCTCATTGATATGAATCAGAAAATGTTTCAGCAGTGAGATTACTGCCTTAATTTGTCCCAAACTGCAAATAGTGTTTTTATTGTCCCATGTACGTAGAACAGTATTCATATTTTAATGTTCATTAAAATGATTCAGTTTCTTAAAATTGCACCTTTAATCAGTTTTTGGTCTAGTCTTAATTACTGGTGATATTTCTCTCTTTTCAGTTCCTCCCAAATTTGTGGTTCAGCCACGGGACCAGGATGGGATTTACGGCAAAGCTGTCATCCTCAATTGTTCTGCTGAGGGTTACCCTGTACCTACTATCGTGTGGAAATTCTCTAAAGGTATGAAGTTACTTGATCTGCTTGTTACCTGCCGAACAAATGCTATGTTCTAAATGATTAGATGAGCATTTCTAGATTTCCAGAGAAGTTTCTTGCAAGTAGATATGTATCTGTTTCCACCAAGCCTATCATTGTCTCACAGGCATTTCTAGTCATCTGCCTAGGTGTTTTTATTCAGACCGACACTGTGTCTGTTCCACATAATGTGCCCTTGGAAAGACCTCAAAGGGATGGAAGGTTATTCATGTAGTTTGTTTCAGCACTTAGGAAGTCCTACCTTGCCCACCTGTATTACATAACCATGGTCTGACCACTGTACACTCGCACGTGAAGAGATGTGTCTTTAAATTGTGAAAACTACTGATAGCTGGGAAATTATTTACCCAGTATTTAGATATATGAATGGGCTTAGAAAGTTAAAGATAATATCATTGATTGTTTTATTCCCTTGATTACCTTAGAATATACACATTACACATCATCCCCTTGGTATGCTCTTTTTAAAAACAAACACGCCCAACCAATGTCCTATTGTGAGGGTCTCATGTTCCCTGCTTCTACTCCTAATCATGTTTCCTCTTCTAATGCAGAGCAGTAGCTCCTGGGTTTTAGGTAACATTGTAAACATTCCACAAGTAGAAATGTATAACATGGAAATGAAGAGTGGAATCATTTTAGACTTTGGAAAAATAATTTCTGTTCATTTGATTAGCTTCTTCAGAGAGCTTTCTTAACAGTACTTGCAAACATAATGGAAGTTGTCTTTCTTTTCTCATTTAGACACTTGAATTCAGTACTGTATTCATTAATATAAAAAAGTTGAGGGCCAAATATGTATTGGTGAGATCAAATAATCAGTCAATCACGATCTTTTTTTCCAACAGTCTAAAACATAGCATCTAAGTTTAATTATTGTGAGGTATTTGTTTTTGCATTGACTTAATCATGGTTTATACTCTAGATGTTTCTTTTTAAAATAGCATGCTGAGGCCAGGCCTGGTGGCTTATGCCTATAATCCTAGCACTTTGGGAGGCCAAGGCAGGTGGATCACCTGAGGTCAGGAGTTCTAGACCAGTCTGGCCAACTGAGGAGAAGCCTTGTCTCTACTAAAGATACAAAATTAGCCCGGCATGATGCTGCATGCTTGTAATCCCAGCTACTTGGAAGGTTGAGGCAGGAGAATTCCTTGAACCCAGGAGGTGGCAGTTGCAGTGAGCTGAAATCCCACCATTGCAACAAGAGCAAAACTCCATCTCTAAAATAAAATAAAATAAAATAAATAGCATGCTGCTTTTTCTCACTATGGAAACAACAATGACCAAAGGAAAAACAAGCGGTAACTTTGTTGCAACCCTCCTGCTGTCTGTCTTTTGAGAAGGAAGGTAAAGAGGCAGGGAAGTGGGTGCTAGACACTGAGTGGGAGAACAACTACATTTTTTAAAATCCCTGAGGCAACTCCCCTGTCCCACACCACATTCACTGTCCATGTGAAAAGGACTTCTTCAAAAATAAAAGCCTGTTATTCGGAGCGTCTGCCCCCATGACTTTTTATTTCCTGCCATATTTGAAGCTCCATCGTACATTATTACGTGGAAACAGATAAACAGCATAAATTTAATTTAGTTTCTATCAAGATGTGTATTTGATATTATGGACATTTTCCATGACATTTGCCTTCTTCGACATTATTTTTAATGCTTGTCACTATACAGGTGTTCTCTCTCTCCCTGAGGGTGTTTAAAGTTTTTACTCCCATAAATACTGCAGCAAATGAACACTCCTATATGTTAATTCAGCATGCATAAGTGTAAGTGAAGTGAAATGGCACCAACCATATAGAAGGCTCTTACTCTGTACTGCCCAGGGGCACTTAGGCCACCAACAGTGTGGGTGGGTGTATGTGGCCCAGCATCCTCACCAACTAAATAAGATCTTTAAAAAAAAAAATAGTCTTTACAACCTGATGGTTGAAAATGCCTTCTCACTTTAATTTGCATACTTAGACTGTAAAAGTTGTGTTTTTATCTTATGTTAATTGACCACTTCTACTTCTCCTTTGGGAAATTTCTTATTCATGTTACTTACCCACTTATCTCTATTTCTTTTTATTTGGAAGTATTTCTGCATAGATTAAATAATGCTTTCTCTGTCTTGGATATTACTGACGTTTACTCCTTCTTACCACTAATTTAAAAATTAAGTTGTAGTAGTAGCTTTTTTGTCTTTAAATTTCATATGCAATATCAAGCCATCAAAGGAAAAAAATTAGAAATTGCAATTTTTGAAAAAGTTAAATACCCCCAAAATAACATCACTCAAACATAACCAAAGATAATTGCTGCAAACATTTTTTGTCTCTAGCCTCTCAGTCCTGTCCCCAAGCAATTGTATACCCATAGATACACATACATGTTTAAAATTTTCAATCATATGATTGTTGCTGGCTTATAATCGTCTTTCTTCAGTTAACAATACGCTATGTATGTCTTGCCATAACAACAAATATGGTGGTTAGTATGACATTTTAATGTCTGTGTGATGTTTATCGTAGCACATCAATAATTACATCTATCTAATTACTTTAGTTAAGATTGAGTTCAGCCGCTTAAATTTAGAAGAGTTTATTTTTCTCCTAAGAGGACTCTGGATGTGGACAGCTCAGGGCTAGTTTGCTGGCTTGGCTAAGTCATCAGGCACCCGAACTCCTTATGTGTTAGGAAGAGTTCCGCCTCTCCTAGCAGCGTTCCTCATTCTCAAATGATGGCCACCAAGCTGTAGTGTCATCTTCGTTTCACATTTCCCTGGAGGAGGAAGAGCAAAGAGAGATGGCTGCCCCTCCCACATGAATCACTTCCCTTTAAGGTCCATTCCAGAATGTGCATCACAGAAGAATTTTGCCAGCACCTCCCTGGATCACTGGCCAGGTCGCCCCTGGCTATAAAGGGTCTGTAAGCCATCATGGACATAATGTGTGTTATTTTCCTAAGTCAGAGGGCGAGTTGGATACTTGCCAACTAGATATCTTCAACACTATGGTTGAATGCCATATTTTTGGGTTTCGTCAGTTTTTCTCTTAGAAAAATATCATCATAACTTCTATCACATTTATCTTTGTATACGTGTTCATTTTTCCCTGGGGATAAATTTCTATAAGTAGAGGTGCTGGCTCAAAATTAAATAATTTTTATAACTTTCAATATGTATTGATGATTTGCCGGCATTTTATTCATTTACATATTCCACCTCAGTTTGCAGTAGTATCTGTCACAACCAAAATAATATGAATATTAGGCTTTTTTTATTACATTTTCCAACCTGATAGAGAAGCAATGTATATTGTTATTTTAATTATGCAAGTAATAAATCTATTACTTAAGATAAATTTAGCCTTGCTTATGGAGCATGTTTTCTTTCATTGAAATGATCACTAAGAGCTGAAGTGCAGCTCCCTTATAAATGACAAAACTGTATAAACAAAATGGATTCAGCTTGTTTCCTTGAAAGATGCAACAATTTAATTCAGGGAAGGCAGAATTCCAGGGTAAATCACTGCAGTTTAAAGGTAGTTATTGCAGAAATGAAACAATCTTTGCTAAAAAAAAAATGTCATTACATTTTTGACCTTGGGTCTAGCTACCCAAAGTCTAAGACATTCAATTCTCTTTCTCAATTTTGTTTTTCACATGAACAAATGAGGCCTCTTGTCTAAAAGAGATAAAAAAAAAAAAAAAAAACAGGGCTTCATTCTGAGGTAGATCTTACCTGTACTCCCAGAGGTCCACAGCTTAATGCCATTCTCCCACCTGTATGTCACTTATAGTGGAGGGAAAATAGTTCTAGTCGTTGTCCTGAGGACCAGGGCCATCTCCTTGTTACCTGCTGCGGAGCAAAGAGGGACTGCAAATGCAAGAGAATAGATGACACACCAGCCTGGGACCTGGCCTGGGCCTCCTTTGCTCTCTCTGGCTGCCCTTTGACCTCCAGAGATACTTGGTCATGGGAATGTCCAACAACAAGAATCAGAGCATGCCTGAGGGTGACACCGGGAAAAATGGGGAGTAGTTTGCATTTAAAATAGCATCATCAGCATACCCCAGGAGTAAGTAAAGTCTGAGGAAAGACTTGAAAGACAGATGAGTGCCGTCCTCCAGTCCTCAGAGGGACAGCTGAAGCTGAGGGGCCAGCTAGTGCTCAAGTTGGGGGTGGGAAGTGGGGGGTGGGGAGGGTGTTGCTTGAAATGATCCAGGAACACCAAGGAGGATGCTGCAGCTGTGGCAGAGTTAGTGAAAGGAGGTCCCGGGAGAGGAGACTCCTGCCCTGGGTCCCCATCAATCACTGCAAGGACCTGCCTCTGCCCAGGTGGGATGTGGGCATGGTGAGCATGAGAGTTGTGATAGTGAGGCTGGTGATGCGCTCTCCTCAGCTGCTGCCGTGCTGAAGCCAGAAGCTAGGAGGCTAGCTGGGTAATTGGAGAGAGATGGTGTGATCTGCCTCATGCTTTAAAAGGATCACACTGGCATTGTTTTGAAAGAGGACTGTGTGGAGGACAGGAATTTCAGCTGGAGAGCTGTTCAGAGGCTTTGGCTAGGATGTGTCTGGGACCAGGGTGACAGCAGTGGAGGAGGGACAACTAGTTGGATTCTGAATGTCTTTGAGTGACGGACTTACTATGGGTGTGACAGAAAGGGGGGAAACCCCAGGCAATGAGGAGGATGGAAGTGCCAATGACAGATAGGACGCCTCCAGGAGGGCAGATCCGGGGCTGGGATAAGATCAGGGTTTTAGGCTCGTCTCTTGCAGACACAGCTGTCAATTTCTAGTATAAGCAATGATAATTTTCTAAATATTCTACTTTTTTGATGAACATTTTTTACATTGTCAGGGCTTAGACCCTCTATGTTCTATGCTGCATCTGTGTGCCCAACTTTTCCAATCATCACAGTTCGATGTTAGATTGATTGTGTGCTCAGTACGAGTTATTTGGCCATAGTGAGGAACATTTCATCCTCTTTCTGGTTTGCAATGGTTTGTTCCTCACCTTTTTATACCCAAAGGACAGAGTATCTGGTAGGATATTGGTGGCTCACACTATCTCCTTGGAGGGAGCACAGGCTTCCTGATTTCCCTGTAGAAGAAACTTAATTTTTTGCTTGTCTGCACCAAAGAGCTGACTTTGAAGTCTAGTTAATTTTTTTTTTTTTTTTTTTTGAGATGGAGTCTCGCTCTGTCACCCAGGCTGGAATGCAGTGGCTTGATCTCGGCTCACTGCAACCTCTGCTTCCCAGGTTCAAGCGATTCTTCTGCCTCAGCCTCCTGAGCAGCTGGGACTACAGGTGTGCACCACCATGCCCAGCTAATTTTTGTATTTTTAGTAGAGACGGGATTTTACCATGTTGGCCAAGCTGGTCTTGAACTCCTGAACTTGTAATCTGCTGGCCTCAGCCTCCCAAAGTGCTAGGATTACAGGCGTGAGCCACCGCGCCTGGCCCAAAGTCTGGTAAATTTACAGCCTGTATTTTGATGTTTTCTATTTGGGGTCAATTTTCCCATAGATGTGGTGCATCTATTTAATATGTAGATTCAGGTTATCTTTAAAAAAATTTTTTTCTCCCATGAATTGTATCTCTAAGTATTTGTTCTCTTCCCTGCTTTCATTTTCTTCTTCAGGGTCACCAACTGTGGTTCCATCAGATCATCACCTATCCGCTGTAACTGTCATTTTCTCTCTGGTTTTTTTAACTCATTTATTTCCATTTTAACTTGTTGGATTTTTTTTATTTCTATCCTCCATGTCTTTTTCCCAGCAGGGTCTGTTCTTCTTTGTGCCCACTCCAGTTCTGCCTTCACTGGTCTGAGTTTATATTTTTTCTCCTCCTTTCTCCAGCTCTGCCAGCTCACAGTTCACCCTCTTTAGCCATGGCTTTGTAGACAAGTGACTGTTTTATTCACAATCTTCATCTAAGTCATGATACCTGGTTTCTTGTTCTGTTTCTTCCATTTTTCTTATTGTATCTTTGCTAGATACAATACAGTATTAAATACAGTAGTCTCAAGACCCCCAGTGGATGACTGAACCATTGAGAGCACCAGACCCTACATATACTATGCTCTTTCCTATAAATGTATACCTATGAAGTTAATTTTAAAAGTTTAATTTTAAGTCAGGCACAGTAAGAGATTAACACAAATTATTTCTACTGGAATAAAATTATTATTACAATGTACTGTAATAAAAGCTATGTGAATGTGCTCGCTCTCGCTCTCAAAATACCTTATGAGGTTATCCTCACCTATTTTCAGACCGTAGTTGACCTCAGGTAGCTTAAACCATGGAAAGTGAAACCATGCATTGGGGGAACTACTGTACTTACATTTGAAGAAAATCCGTGTCCCCAGAAAAAAAGATTATTTTGTGCAAATGCCTGATTCCTCAGTTAACCCTGCTTCTAAGATTCTAATCCACATCAGGCCTGGGGAAGCACCCACCTGCACCTGGCCCGTGCACACTGTTTCCGCTGATGGAGGCTTTGCCCTCACCTGTGACCCACTCTGCTGGGGCTTGCCGAAGTTCACAGCGGTGGCCCTGATTCCCTCATCTTCCTGCATGCTCTTCTGCTCAATTACCCTGTGGGTTTCCCATTTACCCACTCTGTAGCTGGAAGTTTAGCTATTTTCTAATTTCATAGGAAATAGAGGTTGTATTTTTCTAGGCTTCTCTCTCTCATTTGCTTTCATGTTGTTCCCAGGAAGAGAAGAAGAAATGCTAGTTTATGCCTCCATCTTTAAATATGAAATTCTATTGTTTATATACAAAGCTTCATTAAAGTTGGACTTGATTTTAGAAAAATACATGGAGTAGGAATCTAGGAGGAGGAGTAGAGATCAGCGGGAGACTGGACTCTGAGCTCAAACCCCAGCCACAGCACAACACTATCTGGCTGCATGACTGTATGTCAGTTACCTACCCCACATGAACCACAGCATCCTTGCATCTGAAACAGAGAAAATAAGGGGATAAATAAATGTGAAGATTTCTAGATGACTCCTAGAAAGTACTTATTATGGCTCCTGGCACATAGCAACTAGTCAGTACATATTAGCTGATTTAAAAAAAAAAAAAGGATTCTTTCATATTAGTTACATAATTACCTATTAGTTACAGAATTAGACATTGCAGTACTAGTGGACTAGCAAGTTTTAACAAATCCTGACTAGGCGGTGATCTAGACCAAGAAATTTCCATTGTTTTCATTGCATAGCCTTCTTCAACATAGAAATGAAGGAGTTAAGGAAAGATAACTGGACTGCACAGTGAACACAATTATGTGCAAATTTACAAAAGAAGTAACCTGGATACTGTCTCAGTTAGGGTTTGGTGTATTATCAAGAAGGGATTTAAAAAAGGGAATCAGAGGGCATGCAAAATCTTTTGAAGCAATGGGCAAACTGAGCGGCCCTTTAAGTGCTTGAGAAATGTAGGAACCATGAGATGCTCCTCCCATCACTGCTAACAGCTGCCTCTAGTGCTCAACCAGTGATTTGCAGAAGTTCTCCCACAGCCAGCCATACACCTGATGTTTGGGGTTGACCCATCTATCAATTTGCTGCTTCTAAAGCAAAATATTGGCTTTTCCACCCTTGCACCTTCCAAATTGTTTTTAAGTGCCTCTCACTGGTAAAATGTAAACCAGAATCTAGTAACAGAGGAGCAAGGGAATGTAGTTTTCAGGCTTTCAAACCCTACAATTTAGGGCAGAGTTTAGAGGGAAAGTGGTGGTGCTAAAGATCGAAATGCAGCATCTGACATGCACTTTCTTTGTTTCCTTATTTGTTTTATTTGAGATGGAATGTTGCTCTGTCACCCAGGCTGGAGTGCAGTGGTACAATCTCGGCTCACTACAACCTCTGCCTTCCAGGTTCAAGTGATTCTCCTGCCTCAACCTACCAAGTAGCTAGTATTGCAGGCATCCGCCATCACACCTGGCTATTTTTTTGTATTTTTGTAAAGATGGGGTTTCACCAAGTTGGACAGGCTGGTCTTGAACTCCTGACCTCGGGTGATCTGCCTGCCTCGGCCTCCCAATGTGCTAGGATTATAGGCATGAGGCACCATGGCTGGCCAGTACAAACTTTCAATGGCATAAATATTACCTGCGCAGCAGTGGAAGTTTCTTTCTCAGGGAATGGAAATAGCTCTCCAGCCTGGAACCAAGCCAGTAGTGTCTCAAGGCTGTACCTCTGTCCACTTCTGTATTCTTCTTTGTAACGGAACCCTTTAGCACTCCTCCACTGAATAAGCGTTATATTTCAGCTGCTAAACCTTATTTAGGTGTAACTGCTGTTGCTATCATTGCTTTCTCTCTTCTCTTTCCATTGCCACCTCTCTTTTTACCTAGTGACTTCCTGCAATCCCCCAACTATTCTCAGAGATGAGAACCCCCCTTCCTAAAGAAAAGCAAATTCATTCTTGAGGAAAACACCACTCTCTCCACAAGGATAAAAGGGATTGTTTTTTGCTTTCTTGGTGAGAAGAAAGAACAGCTTACAGGCTGACTACTGGTGTGCAAACCAGAGAGCCTAAAGAGACCTCCTTCCCATGGTCCTGTGACTCTTCAGTTTTATTCCACCCTACTAGGGAACTTCTCTGGATGAGCTCATTGACCAAGCGCTCATGGTCCTTGCATGCAGGCATTTATACCCACATTCATATAATCTTGTTTCACTTTATGTGCACAACAATGCTACATCATATGTAAATGGATTTTTCTCCTCATTCATATATGATGAAATTAAGGAAGCAGAGAAAGTAAGCCACTTGCTCTAAGGCACAGGCAGTTTCAGAGAGCATGAGAACCCAATCCTTTTGACTCTTAGCCAAGTGTCCTCTCTACAGATCAGCAAAGACTTAACAGTGGAAGAAAAAAAAATGAAACAATTTTCTTATTTGCTGCTGCCATCAAAGTGGGCTCACTTGGTGACAATCAGCCATTCTTTTCCCACTGTCCCCATACCCTCAGTCCCTGGGAACATAGCTAGGCATATCTTTGCAATAAATAAGAAAGGTGACCCAGCATTAATATAACTAGCAGTTCAGTGTGTGCCTTACAGAATGCTTTAACATATTATTTTCATGTAACAGAGCATTGAAATTGTCCCCACTTGACCCCTGCAAGCCACAGAAAATTGACAGTATTTTAATTAATGACTGCTGGTTGCTACATTGTATCTTCTAGCTAATTACCTAAAGTGCTTGCTTTCTGCTAAGAAAATTACAGGATTTTACATATTGATGCAGTGGGTGAAATTTTACTCTTTAGAACAAAGATGAATCTAAAGTAGATGACCAACAGATAATTCTATCAAACCCTGGCAAAGTCCACTTCCCTTAAACAAATGCTAAGTCTTGGAAATTGTAGTCCTCATAGTAGATGAATCAGTTGGCAGTGTGTTCACTATTATTCTGTTTAGTAAGCATGATTAGATCTTTAGATGCAGTAACCCTTCAACTTAGGTTCATTTTTCTGATGAAGAAAAGATTTAGTATTTTCTTAAATGCATTTGAAACTTTATTTCTATCTTCATTAGAACCTTTTAGTAATAAAGAGGCTTATTTCAGTCCAGATAGGAGTTAACAGGTCATCCTCTTCTGCTATTTAATTGAGAAAACTTAGCAATGTAGTTAAATTTTATGTTGTGATTCTTTAATATAAATGTTTAAATTATTACAAGCGTTTTTCTGGTGAAAATTATTTAAGGAAAGGAAAAAGAATTGTGTTGTTGACATGGACATTCATGTAACTTGTTCAAACCATACCAGCATTTTATTTGATTTTCAGTTTCTTTTACAGTTTTATATAATTTGAAATTTTTAGATTACCTATCTTATGGTTACATTTTTTCAGTCCTATATTTGATTGGGTTTTCAGGTTGTGTGTATTAGACTGAATCTACTCTCAATTTATAGTCAACTTTGAGAAAGACATCAATAGCCTTTACAGATTTTCAGAGTCTGTAACAAATTTAAGCACTTAAATAAAAGTTGACATTCGCTGCAACATGATCTGTATTCTTGTGGAATGGGAAAGACAGAGAGCCACATAATCTTAAAAGTATTAAATAATTAAAAACAGAATGTTAAAAAGCATAACAGTGTTTTCTTACTTTAAGCCATACCATAGTTCAAGAACTTTAATGCTTTTATCATCCTATGATGAAGGTTCTATTATTATTTCCATTTTACAAGTTAAGAAGCTGAAAAATTATGTAATTTGCCTAATTTTTCACATATGTTAGGAATCTATTGCTGTGTAACAAATTACCCCAATTTTGTGGCTTAAGATAATATACACCTAACAGTTTCCCATTTCTGTAGATCTGGAGTGCACATGTGGCTTAGCTGAGACCTCTGTTTCATGGTCTTCCTAACACTGCAGCTGGGACACAGTCATTTCAAAGCTTAGCTGTGGGAGGGTCTAGTCCCAAGCTCACTCCTGTGATGGTTGATAAGCTTTGTTTTCTCAGACTGTTGACTGGAGACCACCCCCAGTTTCTTCCCATAGGAACCCCTCCACAGAGAAGTTCATGACATGGCAGCTGGAATTCCCCAGAGTTTGGACTGAGGGGGAGGGAGAGAGGGAAGGAGAAAAAGAACTGAGAGTCATGATCTTTTCAGCCATAGCTCCTCACCCAGTATTTGTCACAGTGCAGGTGCTCAATAATTAAACATTAAAGTCCATTTGCATAAAAACAAAGGATACATTATTTTATGTTTAGAAAATATTAAAGGCCATAATCCCTCAGAAGGCGTTTACTTTTACTGTTTACAATTTTGACAAAAAATTCAGATTCCCTAATCCAAAATTCTCATGCTTTAAATCCCAAAAAGTAAACTAGTAAATAGCTTTCATTAATTATTTTTCAAAATCAACACTCCAATACTGATGTATTTATTTTTTCTCAAGCATTTGAAGCCAAACATAATATGCTCATGCCTGTAATCCCAACACTTAGGGAGGCTAAGGTAACTGAACCTAAGGGAGGATCAGTTGAAGCCAAGAGTGCCAGACCAGTCTGGAAAACATAGTGAGAACACATCTTTACCAAAAAATTTTAAAGACTTATCAGGGTATGGTGGTATGTGCCTGTATTGTAGTGCCAGCTATTTGGGAGGCTGAGGTGGGAGGACTGCTTGAAACTAGGAGTTTGAAGCCACAGTGAGCTATGACGGTGCCCCTGCCCTCCAACATGGGCAATAGAGCAAGACCCTGTCTCAAAAAAAAGGTGCCAAAATCTGCTGTGAACTTTCATATGAATTAAGGGTTTTTTTTTCCTTTTTTTTAAATACTTTAAGTTCTGAGATACATGTGCAGAATGTGCAGGTTCATTACATAAGTATACATGTGCCACGGTGGTTTGCTGCACCCATCAAAAAAACATCTAGGTTTTAAGCTCTGCATGCATTAACTATTTGTCCTAATGCTCTCCCTCCCCTTGTCCCCGACTCCCTGATAGGTCCCAGTATGTGATGTTCCCCTCCTTGTGTCCATGTGTTCTCATTGTTCAACTCCCACTTACGAGTGAGAACATGCAGTATTTGGTTTTCTATTCCTGTGTTAGTTTGCTGAAAATGATGGTTTCAAGCTTCATCCATGTCCTTGCAAAGAACATGAACTCATCCTTTTTATGGCTGTATAATATTCCATGTTGTAGATTTGCCACATTTTCTTTATCCAGTCTATCATTGATGGGCATTTACATTGGTTCCAAGTCTGTTCTTGTGATAGTGCTGCAATAAACATACGTGTGTATGTGTCTTCATAACAGAATGATTTCTAATCCTTTGGGTATATACCTAGTAATGGGATTCCTGGGTCAAATGGTACTTCTGGTTCTAGATCCTTGGAGAATCTCCACACTGTCTTCCACAATGGTTGAACTAATTTACACTCCACCAACAGTGTAAAAGTGTTCCTATTTCTCCACATCCTCTCCAGCATCTGTTGTTTCCTGACTTTTTAATGATCGCCATTCTAACTGGTGTGAGATGATATTTCACTGTGGTTTTGATTTTCATTTCTCTAATGACCAGTGATGATGAGCTTTTTTCATATGTTTTTTGGCCGTATAAATTTCTCATATAAATTAAGTTTTAAATTCTCTACATTATACAAGTTGCTGGTATAATTCTGAATTTTGTACATTTTGATAATTTATTATTTCCAAGGAGGGAGAAGGTTTAGGGATAAAAATGGTTGTCCTTTTAGTCTCACTTTATAAAATATTCATTAGCTGATAGTGAGGAAAGCAACATATTGAAGGAATAATAAAATACTGTTGTGTTTGTATCCCTGACTTTATAAAGAGATAATAAAATACTGTTATGTTCATGATTCAGTGGCAGAGATGAGTATTTGTGACAGAGACTGTATCATCTGCTGAGTTTAAAATATTTACTATCTGGCCTTTACAGAAAAAGATTAACAACTTCTTCCTGAAAATTTTAAGCATTTTTAATTCATGAACGTGGTATAACTCTCTAATTTAGGTCTTATTTAGTTCTCACAACTTTTACAGGTTTCAATGGTCTGGTCTTACACATATTTTGTTAAATCTATTCTAAATATTTTGTGGTTTTGTACAAATATATTTTCTTCTTAATTTTTATTCCCAGTTGCTTGTTACTGCTATACATAAATAAAATTGACATTAATTTTTGTATATTGATGTCATATCTTATGACTTTGCTAAACTCATTTTATAGTTATAGCAACTTTTTGTTTATTCTTTTTGATTATGTAGAAAATCATGTTATCTGTCAGTAAAGACAGTTACACTCTTCTTTATCAATCTATATTCACTGAATTTCATTTTCTTATTTCATTGTTCTTATTAAAGTCTCCAAAACAATGTTAAATAAAAAGAGTGAGACCATAAATCTTTGTCTTTTTCTTGATCTTTAGTGGAAAATAACTCAGTCTTTCACAATTAAGTATGATGTTAACTGTAAGTTAGTCACAGACAACTTTTATCTTGTTATTTCACTCTAGTCCTAGTGTTCTATAAAATTGTATCAAGAATAGACGTAAAATTCTATAAAGAGTCTTTTCTTCTGTCATGTCAATTGAAATGATCATATCATGTTCCTTTTTGACTTGTTGATATGGTGAATTTCATTGACTAAATTTTGACCAACTTGGCATTACTGGAGTAAACTTCACTTGGTCATGATGTATTATTCTTTCACGTGTTGAAAAGTCTCATTTAGTAATATTTGGTTAAGGATTTTCTATGGTCATTATGGATTAGGCCTGTAGTTCTGCTTTTTGGTAAGATGTTTGTCTGATTTTGGTATCAGAATAATGCTAGCCTCATAACATCATTTGTAAAGTTTCCCTCCTCTTGTATTTTCCAAAAGAGTTTGTGTAAAACTGGTATTATTTCTTTTTTAAATGTTGAATAGAATTCACTAATGAAGTAATTTGAGCTTTGAATGTTCTTTGCAGGTTTTTAACCACAAACTTAATTTATTTAATAGATATAGGACTGCTGAGGTTATCTATTTTTTCTCAATTAATCTTTGCTAGTTTTTAAAAGACAATTTATCTCTTTAATCCAAGTTGTCAAATCTATTGGCACAAAGTTATTCTTAATATTTTTCTATTATCCTTTTAACGTAAGTAAGAGCTATAGTAACGTCATGTTTTATTGTAGCTTATGTATGTCTCCTCTCTTTTTTTCTTGATCAATCCAGCTAGAGGTCTATTTATTATAAGCTTCTTTTCAAAGAACCAGCTTTAGGTCTTACTGATTTTCTCTATTGTTCATCCATTTTGTATTTCAGTAATTTCAATTTTTCCCTTTATTGTCACCTTCCTTCTCTACACTTTAGATTGTATTTCCTCTTTTAGTAATAGCTCCTTAAGATGGACTTAAAGATAATTGACTTATGATTTTTGTTTTCTAGTGCTGGCATTTAATGGTACAAACTTTTGCCTAAGCATTTCCTTTAGCTCCATCTCACAAATTTAATATGCTGCTCTTTCAATTTTATTCAACTCAAAATATTTGTTTCTAATATCTTTGGTGATTTCTTCTTTACCTATAAGTTATTCAAATGTGTATTGTTCAATTTTCAAATATTTGGATTTTTTTTCAGATGTATTCTGATTATTGATTTCAATTTTAATTTTGCTGTGGAAATAGAACCTACGTTGTGATTTTTCTTCATATTGCATTTGTTGAAATTTGCATTATGACCCACAATCACAATGTTGTCTCTTTTAATCACTGTCTTAGAATGTTTAGGCTGTTATATAACAAATTACTGTAGTCTTAGTGACTTACACAACAATTTATTTCTCATCGTTCTGGAGGCTGAAGGTGTGAGATTGGGGTGCCAGTGTGGCCAGGTTCTGGTGAGAGCCCTCTTCCAGGTTACAGACTATAGTTTTCTCTTTGAATCCTCACGTGGTGGAATGAGAATGAGGATTCCTTTTATAAGGGCACTAATCCCATTCATGAGGCCCCACCCTCATGACTTAATCAGCCCCCAAAGACTCCATCTCCTAATGCCATTCCATTGGACATTAAGATTTCAACGTGCAAATTTAGGGGATTCATAAACACTCGATCCAGTGTAATGATTGTTTCCTGGGCACTCAAATCTAATATGTACTCTGCTATTGTTGGATGTAAAATTCTATAAATATCAATTAAGTCAAATTGATAGTAGTATTAAAGTCTTCTATGTTTTAAATGTTTTTTCTTCTGCTTTTTCTATTCTCCTGAGACTATAATTACTAAATGTTAGAATATTTAATATTGTTCCAAAGCTCTGGGATAATCTATTCTGTATCTTTTACAATTTTGTTTCTTTCATTTCAAGTTGGATAATATCTATTGATCCAATTGTTTTTCTCTGCTGTGTCCAGTCTCTGATAAGCCCCTTTAGAAATTATTCATATCTAATAATGTGTTTGTTGTTTCTATCATTTTATTTGCCTGTCTCTTTCTTATAGCTTTAATATTTCATCTGAGTTTCTCTATCTGTTCATGCATACTTATACTTACTGTAAAATCTCTGTCCAATTGTTTCAGCTTCTCTTGATATGGTTCTGTTGACTGTTTTTCTGACTATTTTCCTTTTATTGCTTTTTTGGTGTGTGTCTCATAACTTCTTATTCAATTCTAGCCATTGTATTTAAAAAGAAAAGTAGAGGCTGAGATAATTTATAGTTATTTCCAGTTCTTCTCATCTGATTTTATGCACATAACCTCTTCCTTCCTTACTGTGCCAAACGTGAATTAGTTTATGTAGCCCATCTCTCTTCAGGGCTCTTCTTTGCATCTGAGTTTACCTATTTGCTTATGACTTTAATTTTCTGATTCGTTCAAATGAAAGGAGATTTTGTAGATTAATGTTCCTTTTCTGTTGTTAGAATGAAAGTGAAATTCTTTTGTGCTTTCTACGTTCTTATCAAAAGTGGAATTTGTTTTTCAAAAAATTCAAGTTGTTGGGCAGGTGAGGTGGCTCACGCCTGTAATCACAGCACTTTAGGAGGCTGAGGCAGGCGAATCACCTGAGGTCAAGAGTTCGAGACCAACTGGTCAACGTGGTGAAACCCCATCTCTACTAAAAATACAAAAATTAACCAAGTGTGGTGGCGGGCACCTGTAATCCCAGCTACTCAGGAGGGTGAGGCAGGAGCATCATTTGAACCCAGGAGGCAAAGGTTGCAGTGAGCTGAGATCCAGCCTGGGTGACAGAGTGAGACTCCATATCAAAAAAAAAAAAAAAAAATCAAGCTGTAAAATGTCCCCACTAGTAATTCTATTGTGATGGGAACCCCCTGTTGTAGGGATTCTACTTGATCTCTTTATTCAGTGTGAAAGGTTCCCTTAGGTACATTATCAGTTTCTCTCATCTCTTTGATGGGGCTAAAGGCCAGCTGCTGAGAAATCTAAATCAGAAACACGGGAAAAGAAAGCACAGCCACAGTCTTTGCCATTGTCAGCTCTAGTGAGACCAATATGCAAGCTGTCATTAGGGTGGGGAGACAGTGGGAGGAAGTGTCTCCCCTTCTCCTGTCTCAGATGCAAAGTCTGAAGTTTCCTGCCTGAGGCCTGTGGAGACGGCCGATGTGTTCAGCTCCCATGCAGGTTCATGGACCAGGGAGCTAGCAACTTCTCCCTAGGGCACGTCCTTGGTCCAAACTCTGAGCTTCCTCCAGGAAGTCCCCAGACACTTAGGCCAGAGAAGAAAAATGCCCTGGGAGAATCTTTCAAGGCCTGAATCACATTTTCCTAGCCCACCCAACTCCCACAGGCCAGAAGCAGGCAGCATGGCAGGTCCATCAAATCACCATCTTCCCAGAACTCTTCTAGGACCTTAATAGTCTGTTTCATTATTTCTAAAATCCTTTTTTTTTTTTTTAAACACAGTTGTGTATCAATCCTTCCTATGAATCACATCGCATTCATTATAATAGTATATCATATCCATGCCATTCCCTCCTTGCATGTAAGCACTCTGAGGAGAGTGGTGTTTCAATTCTGTGCTGTCTTTCTGCAATAATCTGATATACTTATTTAAATAACATTAAATGATATTAACAGTGTATTGTGTTTCTAGACTGGAATATAACCACACTTAGAGAGAAACCTGCAATATTCCTATTCTCTTTGTAGCATCAGACATGTGCAGTGAGCAAAGACTTCAAATGCCATGTCCCTGGAGCACTCCTTGTTTACATTCATATTAAGTCCCTGGGAACACAAGGAATTTATTTAGCACCGTGAGAGTTGTCTGCTTCTGTGGTTGTTCTACTGTGATTTCTTTGAATAATTTATCAGCTACTTAACACTCATCAAATTTGGCTTTTTATGTAGAAACTATCTGTAAGCTCTGTTAGTTTTTATCTCAGAGTCTGAAATACTGTCATTTTAAATAAATGCTTTCTCTCTAAAAAAGAATTTTAATGTTGAAGGAAAGAAAGTAAATCCTGGTATATCCTGTGACTGCCTTATGTGATCAGTGTGAAGTATCTGGTGCTTCTCCTTTTGAGTCTGGGTGTCCTTGAACTCATTGTCTCCCCATACTTACTCAGGTTCACATCATTGCTCCTCTTTTTCTGTCTCAGGTGCTGGGGTTCCCCAGTTCCAGCCAATTGCCCTAAATGGTCGAATCCAAGTTCTCAGCAATGGGTCATTGCTGATCAAGCATGTTGTGGAAGAAGACAGTGGCTACTACCTCTGCAAGGTCAGCAACGATGTGGGCGCAGACGTCAGCAAGTCCATGTACCTCACAGTTAAAAGTAAGAGAGAAGAAATGCTTCATTTTACCTAGTTTAAATACATAGGTCTTTGGGGGCTTCCATTTTCAACTGTCTCCATACATACCTGTTTAAAATCAAAACAAAAGAGGACCATTGGTGTGATATAGCTGGGTTTAACGTTTTGCTATTATGGTAACATGGTTGAAGAGGATGATAAAAGTCCAGCCAATTGTTGACAGCATGCCCAGGGCCCCTTGTGTTGGGGCATGAGCCACATTCTTCTCTGCACATCCTTCTCTCACATCCGTTGGTATGGGCTCTGGGTAAGCTAGCAGATGAGTAGGTGTCTGCCTTTAGCACCCACCTTACCACCCTGTTGATTTTCCTGTGGAAAACCCCAATACATGGTCTCAGATGTGTTCTTTACAAAGCCTTTGGTCATGCATTTTGTAATTTGCAAGCTGGCTTGTCCATGGATTTCCTTTTAAAAATCATTATAAAATCAAGTGGCTAGAAACGTCATTACCAAAACCAAACAACTACAAGACAGAAATGTGTTGCGCTAGGCTTGATGTTGGCACTGCTGGCCCAATTTATAGGAAAAGGTGCCTTATAATGAAATTATTTTCATACAATTGGTAACTGGCAACCAAGGAAAGGATGTAAAGTGAACCAACTTTTACTGAGTCATGCTTATTAATGAATTACGGTGCATCTAGTTTACAGCGAATGGCTTATACCCATTTGTATAATTTTCTATTGAATGAATTGTGATTTCTTCTTGATTACAAGGCTTTATTCGGACTCCTCTCTCACTTTTCTTTTTCACATAAGGAAGCATTTATTTGAAGTTTAACATGAAATCATACAAATAAAATACATATAAACAAATCCACATGAGTCATAACACAGATAGCAAAGGACAAAGTAAAAACAAAGAAAACTAATTGGCTGCTATATATAGTTGGACACAATTGTGTCTTGTACACTAGAAAGTCTTTCACAAAATAATCATCTTAGATCAACAGAAGACCAGTCTTCAATGTCGTCCTGCAAGATGGATGACTTTAACATCTCCTCCTCTTTTGTCCAGTGTTCTCCTTTAGTATGGCTGGTAATTGTTTTGGTGATCGCCACCCCTCGAGATGCCTTGCCGTTAGTGCTCTGTTGGCCACTGTATCCCTGTCCATGTCCGTGGTTCCCATAGTTATACTCAGGGTAATCATATCCACCACAGCCACTATAGTTTTGATCACCACCATAGGCACTATTGTATTTTCCATATCCTTGATCATGATAGTTATTAAATACCTGGTTCGGTGACCTCGGCCACCACCCCTCGTACCACCTCGTCCACCAGCTGCAGCACCACTGCCACCTTCTTGTTGTTGCGTTGCTGCTTGTATCCTCTTTGGGTTGTGCAACTTTGATTTCACACTTCCCAGAACCAATTTGATGGTATCTGCTTTCTAACAATGTTTTGGCTGGCTCTTCATAGGTATATGTGGTAAAACAAAATCCCCTTCTTTCATTTGTTTTTGTATCCATGGGAAGTTCAATGTTTTCAATCTCTCCAAAGGCTCCAAAATATTCTTTAATTTGTTCTTCAGAAGTCTCCTGGCTCAATCCACCCACACAAACCTTTTTGGGGGGTTCTTTCCCTTATAAAGCTTTGGCCCTTTGGGGATCTATCGATTTGCCATCCAGTTTGTGTTCTTTCAGTTCCAAAACCTTATCAACACTAGCAGCATCTTTGAAAAGCACAAAGCCAAATCCTTCACATTTTTTTTTTTTTTTTTTTTTTTTTTTTTTTGAGGCAGAGGCTCACTCTGTTGCCCAGGCTGGAGTGCAGTCGTGCCTTCAAAGCTCACTGCACCCTCGAACTCCTGAGCTCAAGGGATTCTCCACCTCTGCTTTCCTAGTAGCTAAGACTGCCAGTGTCTGCCACTGAGCCCAACTATTTTTTTTTAATTTTTTGTAAACATGAGTGTCTCACTTTATTGCCCAGGCTGGTCTCAAACTCCTTTCCTCAAGTGATCAGCCCCTCTTGGCCTCCCAAAGCACTGGGATTACAGGCATGAGCCACCATGCCTGGCCGTTGAATTTCCTCTTTTTTCTTTTTTAACTTTAATTCTGCTATGGATAGTTTGGAAAAGTGTCTACCGTAAGATTTATTAGAAGGATAGGATTTAAAAGTAACATTCACTGGGCTGTATATATTTGTGTGTGTATGATATTGAAAGGCTAGCTAAACAGACAAATATCCATTGTAACTCACTAAGAGTTTATTTTAGTTATTCCACTATTTCCAACAGAATAACAAAACATCTAAGTGTTTATTTATTAAACTTTTATATTGTGAAATGGATTATAATTCTGAAATGGGGTTGTTTTGAAATGTATTTTGCATATACTCAATACCAAGTTTTCAACTTTTAAATCATATACTCTGGAGGAACTGATTTGTAAGAATTTGATAACAAATTGTTGTATCCTTTTAAGAGCTGAAATGGTAATTTTTAAAAGTTATAAATTGATGAAATAGCATGGAAACCCAAAATCTGAGGAGCAATGTTGACCAGAATTGTTCCATCTCTCTCCAATGGAAAAAGTGTATTTTGCAGTTATTTTAATAGGTTTTAAATGTATAAGACAATTTTCTAGTCCATAAACACGTATCTTGGATCTAATATATATGAGACCCTATGAAGGCTGAAAGTACAATCAACTACAGATCTTACCCTCACGAATGACAGGCCTCATGTTTTGGAAGGGGAGATAAAAGGAAAAAGATAGAGGCCACTGATTATAATACAGGGTGAAGAGTCACATGGATCACGTCTGTGACTTTCAGAAGAGGATGGAAATGTTGGCTTGAGGGAATTAAGGAAAGCTTCATGGAAAATAGGCTTAAAGAGTAGAAGGTGCCCCCATGTGTCCTCTCTCCAGATCTCTGTAGTCTGTGGTAATTGTGCAGCATCGGGAAGGACTAAGGGGATGAGCTGGCCCCTGCCCTCTGGGAGTTTTTGCTCTCTGGGGATAATTGGGTGTGTATATGTCCAATTGCAGAATACACAACTGGTGGAACAGAGCCCAGAACACCAGGGTGCATGGAAGAGGGTGTGATTTGCTTCTGTTTGTAGAATCAGTGGCCATGTGCAAGGAACTGAATGTCTGTGTCCCTTCAAAGTCCATATGTTGAAAACTTACCCCCAATGTGATGATATTAGAAGCTGAGGCCTTTGAGAAGTGATTGTGTCACAAGCAGGGAGCCCTCAGGGATGGAATTAGTGTCCTTACAGAAGGGACCCTAGAGAGCTCTCCTGCTCTCTCTTTCTGCCTCGCGCGGATATACAAGCAGGTGGCAACCTGGAAGAGAATACTAGAACCTGCCCCTGTTGGCAACCCAATCTCAGACTTCCAGCCTTAGAACAGTGAGAAATACATTTCTGTTGTTGATAAGCCCCAGTTTGTGTGGCACTTTGTTACAGAAGCCCCAGTTGACTAAGAAACTACAGAATGAAAAGATACAGCATCTGAGTTCAGTCTTAAAGACACACAAGCCTTCAAAGGGCAGGACTGTTGAGGCTAGAAAGGGTGTTCCGGGAGAGGAGGCAGAGAAAGCAGACACAAGAAACTGAAAGGCACCAGGCAAGAGTAACTCTCTGTTTGAATGTTCTGAAGTACATGGAGGACATGGGAGAGGAGAACATTTAAAGTGAGCACACTTGAAAGAGAGATGATGGAGTTGGCCAAATTTTAGATTCTTAAACTAATAGAAACTAGCCATGGAGAGCTGCATTTAAATAAGGTAAATGCACCTCTCCATAACTGTTTGTCTGAGCCTATGCAATATAAGAACTATGCCATCTTCATAGAGTTAGCATGAAAATTAAACAAGAAAATGCATGTGAAAACATGTTGTAAGATATAAGATACTTTAAATAAGTGTTCTAATACATACATAGAGTGAGTGATTCTTTGGATGGAAAGAAAGAGAAAACATATATTGATGTCGCTGTGCATAGGCACATTTCCAGAAAGTGATTCTGAAAAAAACAAAATTAAAAGGCCAGAGCCTGGGAAACAGGGGAAAAAAAACAAGGACTTCCATGGCCCATGGGGGGTGTTTTCATTCTTGTGTAATACTTACCCAAAGCTCAGGCCTGGAGTAGTGTCTTTAGAAACTCTAATGGCCAATGTCTTTTTCCTAACCCTGGTTGTTTAAGAAAAGTCAGTAAAATGTTTGAGGATCTCAAACTGAAAAAAATAAATATAAAGGAGAGTTTAGTGGTCTAAATAAACACATTAAGTACTCTTCCCTTTCTATAACTCATTAAAAAAAATGGGCTGCAAATATTTCTAAATTCAATAGGGGAGGCCTCATTGTCTAATCAGATGACGTCAGGAAAGTAAGACAGCTGCTCCTGCAGGAAGTCTGGACTCCCAGGATGGCTGGTGCTGGCTATAAACATAATTTAAAGACCCCAACTCTCCTGATGGGACCTGCTTCTCGGGGCTCACTGTGGGATCCTGGGAACCTGCATGGATGAGTCTCCTATATGGGAAGTTTTCTTACTGCTTTCAAGAAACATGACTCCAAAAATAAAGCCTTTTAACAATAAACACCCACCACATGCACACACATAAACACACACACACACACACAAACATACTTCTTTTTGTTGTTGTTAACTCAAGCATAAGGAGGCCACAAGCAAAGAGGAAAGCAGGCAAGCATGTATGGAATTGCCATGGAAAGCAATCCATGGGACAGAAGGTTACTGCACGAGAATCTTTCCAGCTCCGTTGGGCTTCCTGCCTCTGAGTCTACACTGTCATGGCAATTCTGGTTTATGTTTTACTCGAAATCATTATCATGTGAGGTAACAATTAGGAGCCTTGGCACAAAAGGCAGAGGGAGTAGGCTCTGCTTGCAATCAAATTTGGCCTCTTATGATGACATCCTACCCTATGCTCCAGGCGGATCAGGGCTGCAGAAACTATGCCACACATGTGCCTCTTCCCCCAACCAGAGACTGCTTGGCACCCAGGGAATGCCTTTATGCAAAAAAAAAAAAAAGAAAGAAAAAGAAAAGAAAAGCTCTGTCAATCGAGGAAAATAATGAGACAAGGAGACAAGTCTCAATCATTTTAGGATATTTATTTGCCAAAGTTAAGGACTCACCCTGGAGATAGGTCTATTCTTTTCTCAGAGTATGATTTTGAGGGCTCCAAATTTGAAGGGGAAAGGGCGGGATATTGAGAAGTACACAGTTTTCACATAAACAAAAGGGGTAGAGGAAAAATGTGGGAAATGTGCATTTCACATAAGATAACACAGACAAAATGAGGTAGGGGAACAATCAGTTACACATTTATGTCTGGTGGGCAAGGTGACTGCACCTGTAAAGATAAGCTATCAATTTGCATTGCCATAGTGAAGTTTTAACAACTCACCAGGAATTTCCTTGTGAGCAAATATTAGGGAGGCATGTAGCTTTTCTTCTTGCAGTAGCCATCTTACTTAGGAACTAAAAGATGGAGGCAAGCTTGCGTGACCCAGTTCCCATCTTGACTTTTCTCTTTGGCTAAACGAGTTTGGAGGGGTCCCAAAATTTAATTTCCTTTCACAGCTCTAAAAAACCACTGAATATCTTAAATGATAGCCATCCCTAAGGTTTGCCTCAGGTGCCCAAATTATATCCTCCCCGCTCCCAACTTTCTCCCACTGGCTGATCCGAAGCCTCGTGTTTCCAGGAACACTGGTTTCAGTGTGAACCTGTGGCCCATGGTGAACCAGCAGCTCTTCTTTTGTGGGCTGCTCTGCATCGGTCCTTTCTGATCCCCGCATGCGGCACAACAGACCACTGCTTATCAATCAGGGGCAGGCGCTTCCCTGGAGAGTCAGTTACTCTTGGAATCTAATGAACAGCTCCCATAGTCAACCCGTGGGGCTCCAGTCCAGCCTAGGTAATGTGGTCTCCCTCCTCCATGCTGAATCCAGGCAGGTCTGTGGGTTATGATGCCCAGCAGATCTCTGACTGTCAGAATGCAAGTGCATGTGCCAACTCACTCAGCTCTGACGGTCCGCAGGGTCTTGGCTATTTCTGGGCAGATCTCCATGTTGTGATTTGACCTCAAGCCACTCTCAAGCCCTGTCATTGCCAGGGTGGATATGTTGGGTTTGACATATAATAACCGATCTCCTTTCCTGTCAAAAGAATCCGTATCTATGCCTGGATAATCCAGTCAACCTCTTTTACTTTCTGCCCTCACCCACTGCCATAAGGACCCACAAATCTTTAACCCCTAGTTAGCTAAATAGAAATCTCCAGTCCCTGTAGCATTGCTCTGAGATACTTCTTGGAGGAGGAAGCACCACAAGCCCAAGCTGCCCCGCAAGGTGAAGCTTTGGCCACCTTCAATCAACCCTGTATGTTTTCCAGGCTTCTTATGATCACTCAGACAGGCCATTGATCCAATCACCTCCCACCAGGCCCCTCCTCCCACACTGGATTTACAATCAAACATGAGATTTGCGTAGGAACACAGATCCAAACCGTATCAATCATCATTTCTGAATGATAGTGTAAGGCCTTCCCAGACATGACAAATTAGTGCCTGAAATAGAATATGAGGTGTCCCAGATTTAAAATCTCCCAGCTTATGCATTTTACTAAATTCACAGTCACCAGCCCTCCAGCACCACCCCCAACAATTCATCCTGCACATATGCAACGCTCAGATGCCTCCTGCCTCCCTCTCAAGTCCAGTTGCCAGATATGTCTGCAACTTGGCTGGGAGTTTTCCAAGGAAGGGGTCTCCCGCAGGAGCTTGAGAGGGACTGCAGCTGTACCAGTGCTTCGATTTTGCACTACTGCCCCTCAGAACTGTTTGAGAATAAATTTCTGGAGGCAGAAGCAGAAAATGGGAGGAATCTGCGAAAAGTAAGTGTGGTGGACGGGATGTCACTCAGTGAAGGAAGCCCCTCAGCAGCTGCCACGCCCTTTGTAGGGTGTCCTGAGCTCCACGCAAACATACACATTTCACTTCCCAAGTCAGTCTGAAATTCCACCAGCTAAAGATTCTCTGGGGTAAACAAGGAATTTGTAAAGCAGGAGGGTTAATATAGCAGATGCAATTTGTTCCCTGCTCCAATTTCAATTTCCCTCCTTTCTCTGTGTTAAAAGTTGAATTATTTCCCATCCACACCCTAGATTTATAGGTTGAATACCTAACCTCTAGTACCTTAGAATGTGACCATATTTGGAAATAGTGTCCTTAAACCTTGCAGATATAATCAGTTAAGATGAGGTTCTACTGAAGTAGGCCGAATCCCTCATCCAATATGACTGGTGTCCTTATAAAAAGAAGAGAATCTGGATGCAGACACAGATGGTGAAAACGTGGGTGGGCAGAGACAGAGACAGAGATTGGAGTTATGCTGCCACAGGCTAAGAGACACTGGGCAAGGTAAGGAAGAGGTCTCCCATAGAAGCTTCAGAGGGACTCCAGCCCTGCCTGAACTTTCATGCTGAACGTCTGGCTCCCAGAAAGGTGTGAGAATCAATTGCTGTTGTTTAAGTGCCCAAGTTTGTGGAACTTCATTACAGCAGGCCCAGGACACTGTACACTCAGTGACATCAGAACTCTTTTGTGGTCTTGTGTTGGAGGGAAGCCTTCCATAAGCCAGATCACCTGCCTAAGCAGGAGAGTCCAAATCCATCAAAGCCACCGGGTATGAGCCCTGGCCAGAACCCATCAAAGGCAGCAGCTCCCTTTGATTTAAGGATGGGCAGCAACCAGGATTTGAGCAATGAAATGTAAAAACAGATCTTCCTAGGAGTTTCTGGAAAAGATGTCCGTATTCTTAATATGGCACTCTGCAAGAGAGGTTTGTCTCATTTAATTCTTGACCCCATAATGCCTGGCAGTACATGAGATGACCTGGGACTTTATTGCTTTTGCTGTCTAGGCCAAAAAGGGTCAGGGTTTTCACATTTGCAGTTGGAGGCATCCAGACTAATCAGGTAAGGAGACAGCAGCATCGCCAATTCATGGAGTGCAACTCAGCCACAGTGCTCCCCTCGGTAATCATGCTGAAATAAACAGCTCTGAAAGAATAAGGAATTTGATCTGGATTGAGAAGCTGTAGGAATCTGCAGTTCATGCCTCGGGCTGGGACAGAGCAGCTCCATGGGAGGACAGTTAAGGTGGATGGCAGTACTCGGACCTGGGCACATCTGGTGGCTCAGAGCAGGGAGGTCATTACCTGGTGAGGGAGAAGGATAAGCCTTTTAAAAAATTACTGGAGACAGCAAAAATCTCATTTTTCCCTTTTATTGTTCTCCTCCTCCTCCTCCTGCCTCTCCTCCTCTTCATTTTTGAGGCGCCCTTCTACCAGGCAACTAAAACTTATTTTTTCTACTTTGGGGTAATTGCAGCTATCTCAATGTTTTTCCGTTGATTTAAGGTCCTCCCTGTACCTTGGCCTTCCCCTGTGGCCAGAGGCATCAATGCTCCACGCTCTCAGTCAGCCATTATCCTCCACGCTGGCATCTGCCGAGACGGCTGCCCTCCCATTTGGTCCTTGGCTGTGGGGTCACTGCTTAGCTCCCTTGGAGTCTCCTCCTGTCTTTTGGCTGCCCCTGGCCAGAGCCACCCACTTGCCCATCAGCAGAGTTCACTGAGCACCCCCTATTGTCAAGAATTGCTCTACACCCTGCACACTCTGACCAAGACCAAGTATTAGTTCACCGTCACGCAGCACATATTCCCTTGAGAAGAAAGACATGCAGATGGGTGTATAACATAATGCCTGGCAAAGGATAGAGTGACATAAGAAATCAAGGTGTGCATACATCTTGGAGAAAGCATTGCAGGCAAATGGAATAGCATGGGCAAAGGCTGAAGGGAGAAATCTGTTATGTCTGTGGAGGAGAAAGAACCCCATTTGCTTGGAATGTATATATATGTGTGTGTGTGTATTTGTGTGTATTTGTGTATATTTGTGCATGTGCGTGTGCATATGTTTGTATGTATACACATACAGTATACATAGACACATATAATCCAGATTTTTTTTTTTTTTTTAAGAAGGAGTTTCTTGTTGCCTAGGCTGGAGTGCAATGGCGCAATCTCAGCTCACTGCAACATCTGCCTCCCAGGTTCAAGCGATTCTCCTGCCTCAGCCTCCCAAGTAGCTGGGATTACAGATGCCCACCACCAGACCCAGCTAATTTCTGTATTTTTAGTAGAGATGAGGTTTCACCATGTTGGCCAGGCTGGTCTCGAATGCCTGACATCAAGTGATCTGCTCGCCTCGGCCTCCCAAAGTGTTGGGATTACAGGCGTAAGCTTACCTTTGTGTTACAGGTGTTCATCTTTGTGTTACAATTGCCCTACAGTATTTGGTACGGTAGATGCTATACAGGCTTGTAGCCTAGGAACTATAGGCTGTACCATAGAGCCTCAGTGTGTAGCAAGCTATCCCATGTTTGTGTAAGTACCCGCTATAATGTTCACACAAGGACGAAATTGCCTAACACCACTTCTTAGAATGCATTCCTGTCGTTGAGGCTTAACCGTATGTGGAAAGATTAGTCTATCCAAACTGTCTGCCATTACAGCAAGTATGAAACATTTCATTCTACTTTATAGTGTTTGATCTACAGGTTAAAAATTGTTATGTACCTAAACATAACAGCTTTTTCATAACATGCATACAAAATAATTATGTCTCCCAAGAGTACAAATGTTCTATATTTGTCATTTAACTCCTTAATGCTTATGGAATTTATTGTGATGGAAATTATGAGTAGGAACTAGTATCTTTGCCAAATTATGAGCAGGAGCTAATATCTTTAAATGGTTAATCTGTTGTTCTAACATAATTTGTTGAACAGCCCATCCAGTCTTTATTTTTTGAAAGGTCAATTTTGTTTTAGGGTGAGATATTTTAGAAGATGGGTGCTAAAGTAAAACTTGGTTAGTTCTGCCAAATATTAGCTGTGTACCATGAGCAATTCATCTCTCTGTGCCTTTGATTTTTAATTCTCAAATTACCTCAGAGTACTGTTACAGGGCTTAAATGAATAAATGTAGAAATACAAATTTCCTGGGATGAAGGAATGAAGTTGGGTCCCTCCTCACACCATTTACAAATATTAACCAAAAACAAATTGTATACCTAAATTTGAGCTAAAACTATATAACCTTTAGAAGAAGTTATTAGAGGAAATCTTTGTGTCCGTGAGTTAGGCATGGTTTCCTTGCTATGGCACCAAAGGCATATGCTACAAAGGGGAAAATGCATGATTTGGACTTAGTAAATATTAAAGCATTCTGTGGATCAAGAAAATGAAAGGACAATCTGGAGAATGGGAGAAAATATTTGTAAATCACATATCTGATAGGGAACATATATCCAGAACTCTTACAACCCACCAGTGAAAAAACAAGCAGCACAGTTTAAAAAATGGACAAAGGATTTGGAAAGACATTTATCTAAAGAAGGTATCCCAGTGGTGAAAGATGCACAACATCATTAGTCATAAGGAAACTACAAATCAAAACCACAATGAGATACCACTTCACACTCACTAGGATGGCTAAAATAGCTTTAAAAACACAGCCATTATTGAAAAGGTTGTGGAGAAATTGGGACCCTCATACCTTGCAGATGGGAATAGAAAATGGGGCAGCCACTTGAACAGCAATTTGACCATTTCTCAAAAACTTAAACATAGAGTTGCCATATGACCCGGAAATTCTGCTCTTAGGTACATACCTAAGAGAAATTTGTCCACACACAAACGTGTACATGAATATTTATAGGTACATTATCCATAATTGCTAAAAAGTGGAAATGACCCAAGTGCCCATCAACTAGTGAATGGATAACAGAATGTCGTATGTCCTTTAATGGAATATTATTCAGTCATTCAAATAAATGCAGTAGTGATACGTGCTACAACATAGATGAACCTTGAAAACATTCTGCTAAGTGAAAAAAGCTGTGTACAAATGACCATGTATTATTTGATTCAATTTATATGAAATGCTCCAAATAGGAAAATTCATAGAAAGTAGATTAGTGTTTGCCAGGAACTGGGAGGAGGGGCAATGATAGCCATTGCCAATGAACATTGAGATATCTTCTTTAGATAAATCTCTTTCCAAATCCTTTGTCCATTTTTTAAACAGTTTATTTATTTTTTCATTGTTGAATTGTAAGAGTTTTGGATGTAAGTTCCCTATCAGATATGTGATTTACAAATATTTTCTCCCATTCTCCAGACTGGCCTTTCATTTTCTGACACACAGAATGCTTTAATATTTACAAAGCCCAATGAGTATAAGGTTCCATTTGGGGTGATCAAAATGTTCTGGAGTTAGATATTGGTAATAGTCGTACAACTCTGTGAATATACTGAAAACCACTGAGCTCTAGTAAGCATAAGAACACAAATTTTCTCTTGTAAATTTGTTTAAGTTCTTTGTAGATCCTGGATTAGCCCTTTGTCAGATGGATTGCAAATATTTTCTCCCATTCTGTAGGTTGCCAGCTCACTCTGATGATAGTTTCTCTTGCTGTGCAGACGCTCTTTAGTTTACTTAGGTCCCATTTGTCCATTCTGGCTTTCGTTGCCATTGCTTTTGGTGTTCTAGTCATGAAGTCTTTGCCCGTGCCTGTGTCCTGAATGGTATTGCCTAGGTTTTCTTATAGGGTTTTTATGGTTTTAGGTCTTACGTTTAAGTCTTTAATCCATCTTGACCCAAACACCACATGTTCTTACTCATAAGTGGGAGTTGAACAATGAGAACACATGGACACAAGTAGGGGAACATCACACACTGGGGTCTGTCAGCGGTGGAGGGGCTAGGGGAGGGACAGCATTAGGAGAAATACCTAATGTAGATGATGGGTTGATGGGTGCAGCAAACCATCTTAGTACATGTATGTAACCTGCATGTTCTCCACATGTATACCAGAACTTGAAGTATAATTTTAAAAAACACAAATTTTATGCTATGTGAATTATACTTAGATAAAGCTATAACAAAAAAATAATTCCAGAATGTTTAGCAACTTCTAATGGGATTGTGTGACCATTGTTAACAGTTTTAACTTTGAAGTCAGATAATCTGGTTTCAAATCCCAGGTCCACTTCTTAGTTATGTAAACTTGGGCAACGTTTTTGAGCTCTTCCGAGTTTCATGTTCCTCAACTGCAAAATGGAGTTATGAGGGTTAAATGATAGGATATTTTGACAGCAGAGTGCCTTGCCAAAGAATAAATTAAAGGTTTGATTCAGTAGATGCTTCATATCCCAAATGCTCGTGTATACATTCGCATTGATTTTTTTAATGTCCACACAAGCATCAGGTGATTTAAATAAATCGTATCTTCATAATATGTTAAGGTTATGAAAAGGAAAGATCTGCCTCTCCCTCCAACCCTCCACCTGTAACCTTTCCCCTTACCTGTTACTTGTTTTTTTATTTTTTAATTTTTTCTATTTCAACAGCTTTAGGAATACAAGTGGCTTTGGTGACATAGATGAATTGTATAGTGGTAAAGTCCAGGATTTTAATGGACCCATCATCTGAGTAGTGTGCATTGTACTCAATATGTAGTTTTCTATTCCCACACCTCCCTCCCACTCTTCCCACTTCTGAGTCTCCTGTGTCCATTATAGCGCTCTGTATGCCTTTGTGTGCCCAAAGCTTAGCTCCCACTTATAAATGAGAACATGCATTATTTGATTTGTCAATTCCTGAATTACTTCAGGAATTATGAAATAAGTTAGAATAATGTTGCTTAGAATAATGTTGCTGCCAAAGACATTATTTCATTATTTTTATGGCTCAGTAGTACTCCATGGTGTGTGTGTGTATGCATATATATATATATATAGTCTTCATCATCTGATGGACACTTAGGTTGATTCCATATCCTTGCAATTGTGAATTGTGCTGTGATAAACATAGACATGCGGGTATCTTTTTGATATAATGACTTCCTTTCTTTTGGATAGATACCCAGTAGTGGAATTGCTGGATTAAAAGTAGATCTACTTTTAGTTATTTGAGAAACCTCCATACTGTTTTCCACAGAGATTGTGCTAATTTGCATTCCCATAAGCAGTGTATAAGTGTTCCTTTTTCAATACATCCATGCCAACATCTATTGCTTTTTAACTTTTTATTAATGGTCATTCTGGCTAGGGTAAGGTCATATCTCATCGTGGTTTTAATTGGCATTTCCCTAATGATTAGTGATGTTGAGCAGTTTTTCACATGTTTCTTGGCCATTTGTGTATCTTCTTTTGAAAATTATCCATTCAGATTCTTTGCCAACATTTAATGGGATTATTTGGGATTTTTTTGCTGATTTGTTTGAGTTTGTAGATTCCAAATAGTGGTACGTTGTTGGATGCAAAATTTTCAAATATTTACTTCTATTCTGTAGATTGTCTTTTTACTTTGATGATTATTTATTTTGCTGTGCAGAAGCTTTTTAATTAGGTCCCATGTATTTACTTTGTTTTTGTTGCATTTCCTTCTGAGGTCCTAGACCTAATTCTTTGCTCCAAAAGAGTTTTTCCTAGGTTTCCTTCTAGAATTTTTATGGTTTCAGGTTTTAGATTTAAGTCTGTAATCCACCTTGAGTTAATTTTTTTATATGGTAAGAGATAGGAATCCAGTTTCATTCTTCTATATCTGGCTATTCAATTTTCCCAGCACCATTTATTGAGTAAGTTGTACTTTCCCTAATTTATGTTTTTGTATGCTTTGTCAAAGATCAGTCGGTCGTAAATATTTGGCTTTATTTCTGGGTTCTCCATTCTGTTCCATTGGTCTATGCATCTACTTTTATGTCATTACAATGTTGTTTTAGTTACTATAATCTTGTAGTATTATTTGAAGTTGGATAATGTGATTCTAAGAATAAATCTTTTTGCTTAGGATTCCTTTGGCTATTCTAGCTCTTTTTTGGTTCCCTATGAATTTTATGTTTCTTTTTAATTTTGTGAAAAATGATGTTGGTGTTTTGATAGGAATTGTATTGAATCTACAGATTGCTGGACATTATGGTCATTTCCACAATACTGATTCTTTCAATCTATGAACATGGGATGTATTTCCATTTGTTTGTGTCATCTACAATTTCTTTCAGCAGTGTTTTGTAGTTCTACTTATAGAGATCTTTCACCTACTTGGTAAAGTATATTTACCAAGTGTTTTAAAAATAAAGTATTAGATGGCAATCATTAAAAAATCTGGAGACAAGAGATGCTGGAGAGGATGTGGAGAAATAGGAACACTTTTACGCTGTTGGTGGGAGTGTAAATTAGTTCAACCATTGTGGAAGACAGTGTGGCGATTCCTCAAAGACCTAGAAATAGAAATTCCATTTGACCCAGAAATCCGATTACTGGGTATATATTGAAAGGATTACAGATCATTCTATTAAAAAGACACATGCACATGTACGTTCATTGCGGCACTGTTTACAATAGCAAAGACCTGGAACCAACCCAAATACCCATCGATGATAGACTGGACAAGGAAAATGTGGCACATATACACCATAGAATACTATCCAGCCATAAAAAACAATGAGTTCGTGTCCTTTGTAGGGACATGGATGAACTTGGAAACCATCATTCTCAGCAAACGAACACAAAAGCAGAAAATCAACCACCGCATGTTCTCACTTATAGGCAGGTATTGCACAATGAGAACACATGGACACAGGGAGGGGAGCGTCACACACTGGGGTCTATTGAGGGGGATTGGGGAGGGACAGTGGGGAGTAGGGAGTTGGGGAGGGATAACATGGGGAAAAATGCCAGATATAGATGACGGGGATGGAGGCAGCAAACCACGTTGCCATGTATGTACCTGTGCAACAAACCTGCATGATCTGCACATGGACCCCAGAACCTAAAGTGCAATAAAATATAAATAAATAAATATATAAATAAAAATATTTTATTTTCTTTGTAGCTATTATAAAGGGAATTGAGTTCTTTTTTTTCCCTTTTCCTTTTTTTTTTTTTTTTTTTTTTTTGAGATGGAGTTTTGCTCTGTTACCCAGGCTGGAGTGAATGGAGTGAACTGGCTTAATCTCAGCTCACTGCAAACTCTGCCTCCTACCCCTGGGGTTCAGATGATTCTCCTGCCTCAGCCTACTGAGTGGCTGGGATTATAGACGCCCACCACTACACCTAGTTAATTTTTATATATTTTTAGTATAGATGGGGTTTCACCATAATGGTTAGACTGGTCTCGAACTCCTGACCTCAGGTGATCTGCCTGCCTCGGCCTCCCGAATTTCTGGGATTACAGGTGTGAGCCACCGCACCCAGCCTGGGATTGAGTTCTTTATTTGATTCTCAGGTTGGTCATTGTTGATGTATAGCAGTGCTACTCATTTGTGTACATTGATGTTGTAACCTAAGACTTTACTGAATTCATTTATCAGATGTATGAGTCTTTTGGAGGAGTTTTTCGGGATTTCTAACAGAGAGAGTTTTACTTCCTCTTTTCTAATTTGGATGTCCTTGATTTCCTTCTCTTTCATGATTTCAATGGCTAGGACTTTCAGAATTATGATGAATAGAAGTGGTGAAAGTGAGCATCACTGTCTTGCTTCAACTTTTCCCCATTCAATTCAGTATGATGTGGACGGGGTTTATTACATATGGCTTTTCTTATTTTGAGGTATGTTTCTTCTATGACTAGTTTGTTGAGGGTATTTATCATAAAAAAATACTAGATTTTATCAAATGTTTTATTCTGTCTCTATTGAGATGATCATATGGTTTTTGTTTTTAATTATGTTTATGTGATGAATCACATTTATTGACTTGCATATGTGGGACCATCCCTGCATCCCTAGAATGAAACCCACTTATGGTGAATTATTTTTTGAATATGCTATTGGATTAGATTTGCTATTGGATTTGGTTTGCTAGTAATGTGTTGAGAATTTTTGCATAGATATTCATCAGGAATATTGGTCTGTAGTTTTCTTATTTGGTTATATCCTTTCCTGGCTTTGGTATCAGGATGATACTGGCTTCGCAGAATAAGTTAGGCAGGATTCCCTCCTTCTCAGTCTTTTGGAATAGTTTTGGTAGGATTGGTACCAATTCTGT
The DNA here is from genome assembly GCF_030222135.1 of Aotus nancymaae. Classification (NCBI taxonomy): domain Eukaryota; kingdom Metazoa; phylum Chordata; class Mammalia; order Primates; family Aotidae; genus Aotus; species Aotus nancymaae. The sequence goes on along the minus strand of NW_026988435.1, from coordinate 43,064,854 downwards.
TTTGAGTATCTGGTAGAATTTATCTGTGAATCCAACTGGCCCAGGGCTTTGTTTGGTTGGCATTTTTTCTTATTGCTGATTCAGTCTCACTGCTTGTTATTAGTCTCGTCAGGATTTCTGTTTCTTCCTGATTTGAGCTATGGGGTTGTACATTTCCAGGTATTTATTTATTTCCTCTAGATTTTCTAGTTTGTGTGCATAGTGGTGTTCATAATCGTCTCAAATGATCTTTTGCCTTTCTGTGGTGTCAGTTGTGATGTCTCCATTTTCGTTTCCAATTGAACTTATCTGAATCTTCTTTCTTCTTTTCTTGGTTAATCTAGCTAATGGTCTATCAATTTTGTTTATCTTTCCAAATAACCCCATTGTTGTTTCATTGATCCTTTATAGCATTTTTGTTTCAATTTGATTTAGTTCTGCTCTGATCTTTGTTATTTCTATTCTGCTAGCTTTGGGTTTGGTTTGTTCTTGTTTCATTTCTTGAAATGTGATATTAGGTTCTCAACTTGTGGTCTTTCAGACTTTTAATAAGACATTTAGCACTATAAACTTTCCTCTTAGCAATGCTTTTGCTGTATCCCAGGGATATGGATAACTCATGTCACAGTTATTCATTTTGAAAAATTTTTAAATTTCCATCTTGATTTGATGGTTAACCCCAAAATCATTCAGGGTTAGATTGCTTAATTTCCATATATTTGTATAGTTTTGAGGGTTTCTTTTGGAATTGATTTCTGGTTTTATTCCACTGTGGTCTGAGAAGATACTTGATATGATTGAAATTTTCTTTGCTCTACTCATATGTTTATTCATCCAGATTAACCTAAACATGATTTTGTCTATTTCAAAAATAACCATTGAGTGATTAAAGCTTTAGTTAATTTATAGAATAATTTGATGTGAGGGACCCACCTTTTTACCATTTGGAGTCATCGTATCCAGAAATGAAAACTCTTCATTTTCTTTAGTTTTCTGGTAGGTTCCTTAATGAAGAGGTACAGTTTTCTCCATTTTGGAGTTAGATATATTTTATGAATTTTTACCAAAGAATTTTGAATTTTTATGGCATTTTAAAAAGACATCTTGCCTTTCTCTTTTATTTGTGTAGCCTAAGCACGAGTTCTTATTAATTTAATACTATTGGACTCTTAATTATGTTTGAATAGTTTTGTAAAATTAACAGCCTCATGGTGAGATGACCATTGACGAGAAGGCACTGCCTGATTCTTTTCATTGATTCAAGAAACATTTGCTGAGTTTTTACCATGTGCCAAGCACCATACTAGGCACAGCCAGCCAAGCCTCTGAGCTGGGATTCCCAAACTGCTGTCCTTGTACCTCATTTCTACCAGTGCCCTCCAGCCAAAGCCCATCAGCCACATACTTGTAGGGTAACAAGTTGGGTCTATTCTTGTCATGAGGTAGAGCATACAACATGGGGAGCAATGAGATGCCTTCATGAGATGGTGTTGGGAAGGATGGATAATGTACTTGGGCCTGTGTTAGGTGATTGCAGGAAGGTTCCAGTAGGTAGCACTGAGCTCTGGAGTGATGCTGCCAGAAAGTGGAAGTAATTCTATAATTGGGTATTCTCTTGATTTGTTTTCTGTTGCTATAACTGATCACTTGAGACTGGGTACTTTATAAGGAAAATAGGCTTATTTCTTACAGTTCTGGAGGCTGGGTAGTTCAAGGTCAAGAGGCTGTATCTGGTAAGGGCCTTCTTGTTGGTGGGAACTCTCTGCAGAGTCTTTTTGCTGCACAACACATGACATGGTGAGGACGCTGACCTCATCTAGTTCTAATTATCTGCTAAATGCCCTGCTTCTCAAATACCATGGTTAGATTTCCCACCCTCTTTTGCAGGGTGGGCTTAAACAACAGAAACTTAGTTCTCACAGTTATCGAAGCTGAAAAATCCAGGATCAAGAGTCTAGCAAGGAAAGTTTTATTCTGAGGTCTCTCTTCTTGGCTTGTGGGCAGCTGCCATCTCACTGTGCACTCACATTACTTCTTCTTTATGTACACATGGACAGAGAGAAAGAGAGGGAGAAAGAGAGAGAAAGAGAGGAGAGAGAGAAAACACTCAAGTTAACTCTCAGGTGCCTTTTCTTAAAAGGATACTGATCTCAGACTAGAGCCTCTCATGACTTAACATAACTCTGTCTCTCAAAGTAATTACCTCTCCATCTCCAGATACCATCACATTGATTATGGCTTCAACATACGAATTTTGGAGAGGGACAACCATTCAATCCATAACATTAAATTGCTATTTGTCAGAGTTCTCCAGAGTAACAAAGCCAATAAGATACATAGAGATAGATCTATGTATTAGCATGCATATTTATTTATCTTTATATTGGTATATATGTATATACTTACATAAGAGTGTATGTGTGTGTGTTTGTGAGTGTGTGTGTGTGTACAGAGAGAGAGAGAGCGAGAGAAAGAGAGAATGAGATCAATTTATTATAAGGAATTGGCTCACATGATTATGGAGGCTAAGAACTCCCAGGAAAGCCAATGTGTAATTCCAATCTGAAAATCATCAAGCTCTAGACCCGAGAAGAGCCAATGTTTCAGTCCAAGTCCAAAGACAGGAAAAGACCAAGGTCCTAGCTCAGCCATCAGGAAGGCAGAGTTCCTTCACACTCAATCTTTTTGTTCTTTTCAAGTCTTAAGCTGATTGGAAGAGGCCCATGTGCGTTAGAGAAGGCAGTCTGTTTGACCCAGCCTACCAATTCAGCTGTTAATCTTGTCCAGAAACAACCTCACAGACACTTAAAGAACAATGTTTAATCAAATATCTGGGCAAGATTTCTCACCCCCTTAGTACTGTTATAATTGTGATTAAGTTTCAGTGTGAGTTTCAGAGGGGACAAACATTCAAACCATAACAGATATTTTAATAAATCTTGTTCATAAGATGAGAGAAATGAAGCCAGGCTAGAGCTGTCATGGATAAAGAAGCAGTAGTCAGTCATGTTAGCCAGGAGAACAGATGTTTGGTCATTGTTGTGGTTTCTCTGGAGAATGTTCATGCTGTGGTCTGTGTTCAGACATGAGAATGGAGGGGTCTTCTTTTTGTCTTGATCTGTCTTGGCTGTAGAGCTGTTTGGTCTGATTATGTTAATGTTTTGTGAAATTGTTTATCTTCAGTAAGAGAACACCAAGACCCAAGTGGGAGTTCCAAGCCAGCTCTTGGATTTTGGGGGCTTTTTTCCAGTCTCTAGTTTCATTATTATCATGTAATCATTTTTAACATAATTCATATTGAAAAGGATGCAGAAGACAATGCATGGTTTTGTTTAGACTTAATTAAGAAGAAAAGCTACACATAAGTACTTTCCTCAAGGGCCACTAGACCGGTCTCATTGCAAACTCAGCTGAAACAAACTCCCGCCTCACCTTTTCTGCCGTGGGCCCTGTGAATGGGTGCATGGGAATAAGCTGATGGACAGGCAAGGCTCAGAGATGTTCCTCTGATGATTTATTCTTTGTAGCATGCAAGTGCCTGGTTGTGATGCTCACGTTTCTCTTGAGGACTCCCAGGTGTGACCCTCTGCAGGGATGATCCTCACTCCTCATGTTAGGACATATCCAAAGACAACGGCTCTAGAGCAGAGTCAGATGCAGGTTTGTCATGCAGTGGCAGGTCGTGGCAAGTGCCACAGGGCAGTGACTCACCATCTGCTCTTTGCAGTTCAGCTGTGGCTGAGGTGAGAAGGCAGAGACAGAGCTGGAGGTGGTAGACTTTTGAATATACTGCATTCCAACCTATTTATTTCAATTTCCACACACTTAAGCCAATTGATTGCAGAACCTCAAGTTAGATATCCACATTTTTGTGTCTATCTGTTTGGCTACTGATTGTATGGTGCGTTACAGAGGTATACAGCCCATGTACACACAGGCAAATAAGAACCTTCTCATTCCAAAGATGCTTGAGCAGAAAAGAGCACCTGATTTTCAGCTCATTCTGAATCCTGGAACTGTGTCTTTGCTCCTCGGTGCGTTATATAATAAAACCTGAAGGACTACACAGCATTTTATAAGTATTGTTAGTTGAGAATGGCTGACTCGAAACTCTCATTCTCTCTAAGGAGAACTATTTAATAACCAGTATTCAACTGATTCCAGTTGTAGCCTTCTCTCTAAGAAAATGAAGATAGCCTTCAACTTCTGGGCCCAGAGGCATCGCCTCCTTACAGGTGTGGCCAGATTCTCATCTCTAGTCGGTGCCGTGGGATCTGCTTCATACTGAGAGGTCCCTTTCTAGCTCTCTGCTCCTTATTACTTGGCTTCTGTATTTGCACAGAGTGGAGTCTTTATTCTTAATGGGAAAGAGGGAAGTCATATGCATTCCAGTGAGATGGCGCAACCAGAGGAAAGGCCCTGTGGCAAGAGGAAGCTTGGTGTGTTTCCTCCATGATGCCGCTGGAATAAAAAAGAGGAGTTTATTAAAGAGGAGATCAAATCCTTCGAGGCTGGTGAGGACTTTGCATTGCACTCTGGGTGGGTGGCCAGCCTCTTCATTTTTCCTTTTTCCTAGTGGGCATAACCGTATGTGTAAGCTTTTACTCTTTTTTTAAAAAATGAAACCACACAGCACATGTTAGTATGCATTTGCTTTTTTGGTTGACAGTACATCATAGTTTTCTTTCCAGATAAATACACATAGCTCCCTTGTTTTGCTTTTCAGGAGCAGATCATGCTTCCCTTTATGGGTTGGCATCGGTTCGTAACGGTTATCTTACTTGGACATTCAGCCTGGAAACAATTTCCTGTGTTTCTGTCCTTTGAGACATTTCTAGGCCTTGCAAGTAGTAGGTTCCCAACCAGTGTTTGCAGCAGGAAGAAATGCAAGAGGGAAAAAGCAAGAGAGCTGATGCCAGACAGAGAAGAAGATGCCCAGGAGGGAGTTTTGGGAGACGTGTTTCTAGGTTTTCATCACTTCTCCTCCTTGTATACTGTACTGCTGAATGCTGCTAGGAACAATACTTTCTCCCCAGAGATGCAGGTCGAATGCCATGTCTTCTGTGGCTCATTTAGATTGATACAGAATGGGCCATTGCTAGAAAATGGAAACAGAACAGTCAGAAAACACTTCACAATTCTGAGTCTGTAGCCATTGATTGTAAATGTGTAAGAGGAGAAAAGAGCCCCTTTGCTTAAAACCCTGTTGATAATGCAGCAAGGGGAAGGCACATTCCTCTGTGAAAAGAATAAAGAGCAAGGGGCTTCCTGTAGCCATAACTGCATTAATAGGCACAAAATACCATGAGTGTTGTCATTATCAGCACACCACGCAGCCACCTCTGTGCTACCTTGGCCGTGTACTGCAGGCAGGAGAAAAAACAAGGGTAAGTGCATAAGCATTAAAAAAAAAACGAATGTTTGGAAGTCCTGAGTTGTCTTTTACCTTCTGAGACCTCTAAGGTGCTTCTCTTTCTCATGTGTCACTGTAAAATTATTTCCACAACTGCAAAAACTGGGATTGCAGTAATTCTAAATGAATCTATTCTGCTCATTCAATCCTGTCCTCCAAGGTGATCACCGTAAAAGGCCGAGGAGGATGCATTATGTGAGAATAGCATAGCCACAGGGACAGGCAGTGCCAGGGAGTGAGTTTGGCATTGCGTGTGTGTGTGTGTTCAGCAAATACAGTCAGCCCTTTGAATCTGCAGCTTCCACATCCATAGATTCAACCATCCTCAAATCAAAAATATTCAGGGAAAAAAAACCCACAAAAATAACAATACAATAATAAACATAAATACAAATATAAAATGGTGCAATACAACAACTATTTGCATAGCACTTACATTTTATTAGGTTTCATAAGTAGCCTAGAAGGCACCTAACGTACAGGAGGATGTGTGTAGGTTAGATGCAAGTACTAGGCCATTGCATATAAAAAGTATTGAGCTTTTCAGATTTTTGTATCCTGTGAGAGGGGTTCCTAGAACCAATTTCCCCAAAGAGACCAAGGAACAACTGCATCTTTGTTTTCGTTCCTCTCATATCCCCTTATCATATAACATACGATACATTGATTTGATATCCTAGTATTTAAGTATTGTCAACTTTACATCATAGCAGTGGAGTTACACGACATTAAGGAGAGGCAAGAACATTACTAAAGAACTGTGTTTCTTTCAGGGTCAGGGTCTGTGTGCTTTCAGCTGTGCTCAGGGTAGCAGTATCACGTGAAGTGAAAATATGACCTTGTTATTGTCTTTATTTGAAGATTAAGTATGGTTTAAGAAGATATGCATGGATGTCAAGTTGACAAGGGGTGGATTTGTGATGGTTAGTTTTATTTGTCAATTTTGCTAGGCATGGTACTCAGATGCTTGGTCAAAAGCCAGCCTAGACGTCGCCGTGAAGGTATTTCTTAGATGTGATTAACATTTAAATCTGTAGACTTTGAGTACAGTAGATTATCCTTCATAATGCCAGTGGGCTTCATCAATTAAAGGTCCTTAGAAAAACAGACTGAAGTCCCTGGAAGAAGAGGAGATTCTGCTCCTTTCGACCCAAGCTGCAACATCAGTTCTTTCTTGGGTCCAGCCTGCTGGCTGGCCCTGCAAATTTTAGACTCTCTTTCTCTCTGTATGTCTGTCTGTCTGTCTCTCTGTGTGTGTGTGTGTGTCTCTCTCACTCTCACTCTCACTCTCTCGCTCTCTCTCTCTTGCTCTCTCGCTCTCTCTGCCTCTCACTCTCTCCTGTTGCTTCTGTTTCTCTGCAAAGCCCTGACTAATGCAGATTTTGATATTAGTGGCCTAAAAGTTCAGGAAGGATTATATTCCCACACACATGCCTTTCAGCATCCACAACCTAAATACCTCCCTCAGCAAAATGACACATGTTAACGAGTACACATTTTAACATGTCATGAACTTCCATGCTGTTTACAAAATGTTGAAACTGCAAATTCACTCTATGAATGCTTCATGGTATGCTGCATTTTAATATGAGAATACAGAGTTTTAAAGACTCAAGTCCAAAACGTGTATCGGATACCTACCATATTAGTTTTTTCAAGTTGCTATTACAAATTACTACAAACTTAGCCACTTAAGGAAAACACACTTTTATTAACTCAGAGTTTTGCAGGTTGTGCATCCAGCGGCCTGGCTGGTTTCTCTGCTTCACGTATCACAAAGCCGAAGTCGGAGTGTCCACAGTGCTGTGCCCCTCTTACTGGAGGACCCAGGAGAGAATTTGCTTCCTAGCTCTTTCTGACTGTGGGCAGAATCTGCTGCAGGTGGCTGTGAGACAGACATTCTTGCTTTCCTGCCAGCTGTCAGCTAGGGGTCGCCCTGAGCTCCTGTAAGTCTATTTCTGTTCCTTGCATATATCACTTATATCTCAGAATTAGCCAGGTGCAGGGTGAGTCCTTCTGCCACTTCAGATCTCTGACTCTGCTTCCGTTTTGTTTCTTTTGCCTCTGTTTCTGCCACATTGCATGGGCCGACACTTCTGCTTTCTTATTCTGCATTTAAAGTCCCATGTGATATCTCTGGACCCACCCAGAGAATTTAGGATCTTCTCCATATTTTAAGGTCAGTTAATTAGCAACCTTCATTCCATCAGCAGAATACCTTTCACTGTGTACCGTAACATATTCATGTTCCCTAGATTAGACCTTGGATGTCTTTGAAGCACTATTATTCAGCCTACTGTATTGCTATGAGCAAGGACTGTAAATGTCCGTGCCGTTAAGTCTTTTATGGATCCACTGGGGAAAAGAGCCACATGCATGTAGTAGATCATTTATGACATTATCACAAACCACAGCAAGGGGTTGCAGAGTGGAACCCGGCTTCATGAATCACACAGCAATAACGGAGCAGGAGCTGTCTGAGTCACTGTTATCTGGCACAGAACACCCAGCACACGGTGACATACACAGCAGGTACTCGGTGGTTAAAGAGATGAATGGATACAGAGGAAAACTGAGTCGGACACTAAAAAAAAATGGAGTCATCTCCTCAATGGGATTTAACATCCTTTATTTACCTGTTTATTCCATAATTATCTATTGGAAGTCTAATCTATACAACTGCCGGTGCTGGGCCTTAGAGATGCAATTGTGATTAGACCGGGGGCCTTTCCCCACATGGAGCTTATAGTCTGACATTAATTGTGCCAGCAGATGAATAATTGTGTAATTAAAACATGCACTAAATATTATGAAGGCTCTTACTAGATGGCATGTGAGAGATAAGGGAAAGCCACTCTGGGGAGGCTGATTTTTGAGTGGAAAGCTGAGGAAAAGAGGCTCGTCTTAGGCTGCCTTCTGGGAAAATAGACTGTTGGGTGGGGATCTGTGTGCTGGAAGCCTGCTGGAAAGTGCTTGGGATCAGTGTCATTGTGGAAGCACAGGAAGTCGGAGAGGCAGAGAAAAAAGCTGGGATGCAGATGCAAGCAGGGCCTGGCTGATGCTTCAGAGAGCCCTGAAGCTGGGTGGCCCTTCAGAGGTGGCTGGGGCTGGGGGCCTGGGCTTTATACCCACCCCCATGAACCAGTCCCTTTGATTCTGTGTGTTAAGTCATGATGTACCTCAATATTCTGGATGTGAGACCTCTGTTTTGAATGGTTGGAAAAGCTCATGACTACAAGCATCAAATACATTTAATATTGGCAACTGTACCATTTTGTATGCATCAGAAAAACCTGGTCTTGCTTAGAGGAATGAGGGAGCATAATGAATCAGTTTAAATTTGCTCCCGTCACCACCTTCCACTGGGTTCTGAGCTTTTTACTTATTACCTCATACAGTCATAGTTAGTCCAGCTTGAACTGTGATATTCCACCCTCTCCCCTGCCCAGAGGGTCTGGTCTTTTCATTCTGGGTCCCTTGCTTCTGTAGTGGGGTGATATGATATGAGGAGATCATGAAGAACAAAGGCACTCTCATTTATCTTGGCTGTGACTATTTCTCTAATATTTACTGACCATCAAAGCACTCACTCTGTATAGAAAACAGCCTGCATTCCTTCACTACTCTCTGACACCAACTGCGTGTCCTACAATTTAATTTGATTCAGGCACTAATTACCTGGAGTTAGTGTCAGGTCCCATGAGTTAAAGAGCAAGATCCCCAGGAGGGCTGCTCTTACATCCGACACCAGCAGTGATTGGGGTCCCAGGCTGCCCATACTTCTGCCTGGATAGCCGCAAATTCAAGAAGGCACAGCCTCCTTGGGTTTGATAATCTGCTAGAACCTTGTACAGCATTCAGGAAAATGCTACACTTAACGATTACCATTTTACTAAAAACGAAATGAATGAACAGCCAGATGCACAGGTGTGTGTGGCAAGATCTGGAAGGATCCTGAGCACAGGAACTTCCAGCCTTGTGGATCTGGGTTGTGTCACCCTCCTGGAATACCCATATGTTCACTAACCAGGGAACTCTCTGAGTTGCATTGTTCGGAGTTTTTATCTAAGTTTTATTACTGAGGCGTGATTGTTTAAATCATTGGCCACATGACTGAGATCTATCTATAGCCCCTCTTCCTTGCCCAGAGGTCAGGGAGCAGGGCTGAATGTCCCCCTCCTCTCATCACATGGATGGTCTTTCTAGAAGGCCAGCCCCTCCTTGATAATCATCTGAGGGCCCACCATGAGTCACCTCATTAGCATAAACTCAAGTACTGCAGAGGCAGAAGGGCCTGTTATGAGTAACCAAAGACACTCCAATCGCTCTGAAAACTCCAAGATGTTTTGAAGCTCTGTCCAGGAACCAGGAACAAAGACCAGATATATTCTGCATTGTATCACGTAATCAAATAACATGCAATTTATTCGGCAGGGAATTTCCAGGTTCCCTGCTATATAATCCCTGAGTTAGAACAATGATAAAGAGGCAAATAACATCCTCCCTCCCACAATGCTCCCCAGTGCCTTACAGAGTCTTTTGCTGCAGAATTCCCTCACTGCGGACCAACCATCCTGAGCCAGATAGTTTCTGTAGTGTCCATGGAAACTCATGCATTACTGTCCTGTGCTCATACTTTACCTGGCATCTCTCTCCTTCTGCTTTATGTCTTCCTGCTCAGGTATGTGTAAGGAAGATAAACATGTCACCTCCTAAAGAAGAGCAAACAGAAGAATATAAATTCCATGTTACCACTTTTACAGGCACTCTAACCTCTGTGAGTGATTCTTTTTCAGCCCGTCTCACTTGGGTCTGGGGGGACAGACAGCTCAAGCCTTAGCACTCTCTACTAACCTAGGACAATTTTCTCTTTCTTCCTACTTCCCTCAATTTTGTTTTATACATTGGGAGGTTGTAGGGACTGGAGTAATGATTGAAAGTAGCAGAATATAAGCCTTTAATGAGAATCTCACCCCCACCATCTTGAAAAAAGTTTAAGGATGTGACACTCAATCCTCAGTCTTGAATCATAGAAACAAAACCTAGGGCAATAGTAAAAGTCCTATCAAAACTCACTTGTGTGCACTTGGCTTGCCCTTCTTAGCATTTTTTTTTCTGATTATAACAATTTCACAGGTTCCCATATATTTTAAAAATAAAATTTTAAGTTGAAAGGTAGAAAAATCTCTCCTTATCACAATATTCAAAAACGGTGTTTTAAGAGAGAACTGATGGATGTATTTCTCTTTTACCTGCTCAAGATCTGAAATTTATGAGGGAAACAAAGGAGGAAAACAATAGAATCTCATTTGTCACAGATAAAATTCATGTGAGACGATTCTTTTTATATTTATAGACAAATGATCCTCATAACTTAAGCTAAGAATCCAATAGGGTTACCCAGACAGTCCTAGGCATCACAGGATCCCCATACCACCTCTGTACCCTACCAAAGCTTAGGTCCACCCATGCATACTTTATGGCATAAAGGTGTGATTTTATTATCTATGTCTTTATAACCAATTATCACATACTTGGCAGCTTAAAACAACACACACTTATGTTCTCACAGTTTTTGTGGGTCAGAAGTCCAGACACAGCTTACCTAGGTCCTGTGCTTCAACCTTCTCACACAAACAGCCTTCTCAATGTCTTCCTCAAGGCTGCAAGCAAAGTGTTAGCCATGGCTTAGATCTCATCTGAAGGCTCACATGGGGATCTGCTTCCAAGTTCATGTAATTGTTGTCAGGAGTCAACCTGTGGCCTAAGTTACTCGTTGGCTGTTGGCCAAGTAAAGCCTACCCTTGGTGCCTTGCCATGAGGATGTCTGCAACATGGCTGCTTGCTTGCAAGTGTTTAAAAAAAAAAAAACAGAAATAAAGAAAACATGCAAGTGGAGAAGGCAACAGAGAGATTTGAAAGATGGAAGTTATAATATCATGTGAGCTACTCGTGGAAATGATATCCCATTATCTTTGCCATATTTAAATGGTTAGAAGAAAGTCACAGAAACTACCCACACTCAAGAAGAGGAGACGCCACAGAGTGTGAATATCAGGGGACAAGATCATTGGGAGCTATCTTGGAATCTGCCCAATACAGGGTGTTTCTTTGGGACTGTCAGCTCCCAACAAAAAATAGAGGAAAGTAGTGCTGTGTATGACTAGTTCCCTCTTCGAAACTCATTATCAAGTGTAAGTCATTCTTTCTACCCTGAATTAAAACAAGGAAGGAGTAGGGAAATACGAGAAGTGTTACATCGATAGGGCTGATCTATGTGGAAGGAAACATCAGGACTGGTGAGAAAAACCCTCCCTCACACAAAAAAATATTAATATAGTGATAAATCTCCCTGTGGTCTTTTTTTTCTCTCTCTGCCAATATGTGTTGAAGTATTTTTCTATAACTAGAAGCATCTGAATATACTGTTCAATCACCTAGCCTTTGGCCAGGCATGGTGGCTCATGCCTGTAATCCCAGCACTTTGGAAGGCTGAGGTGGGCAAATCACCTGAGGTCAGGAGTTTGAGACCAGCCTGGTCAACATGGAAAAACTCCGTCTCTACTAAAAATACAAAATTAGCCAGATGTGGTGGCGCATGCCTATAATCCCAGCTACTTGGGAAGCTGAGGCAGGAGAATCACTTGAACCCAGAAGGCAGAGGTTGTGGTGAGCCCAGATCATGCCATTGTACTTCAGCCTAGGCAACAGCAGCAAAACTCCATCTCAAAAAAAAAAATAATGAAAAATAACCTAGCCTTTATTCTGATCCATATGTATTGATTTTTTCTGTCATTCGGTATTCTTCTGCTATGTGATTGTTAGTGGTCTCTATGCTCTCTCCCACATGGCCAGCCCAGCAACATAGCTACCTGCACCATATTTCATTGACAACAGAAGAGAGGGCAGGCAGCATGCTGCAGAACAAGGGCTGTGGGAGCCCAGAAGTCTGTAAAAAGGCCTCCACTCCCTTTCAGGACATCAGATGACAGAGATTGAGCAAATGCTCTGAGGTCTTATCAGTGCCCACAACTGGTCTGATAAGCAGGGAGAGACACTGAGAAGGGCAGGGTCTTGGAGATGCACATAACATGTGCACACAGCCCAACCATCACCCTTTTCCTATTCAAATCTTGAACGTGCCAAGGTAGCCCTTTATTAAAGCAGCACTTAATTACTTCCGGCCACCTCCACGGACACGAACATGTCAGTAATCTCTCAGATGTTCTCATTAGCAGTGAGGTTGGGAACGTCAGCTCCGACCTAGTGCAGCACAGCAGCCCTCACTGAGCTGTCGCCACCACTGCAAGAAAGTGTCTTCATGTGAGGGCTGCCCTTTCACAGATTAGCAACGGGGATGAAAGGAGGTGACAGCAAAGCCATTGGGGGATTCAGAAATTCTGGGTTCATTCTTTGTGAGAAAAATGTAAAATGGCCACATTTTGCACCATATTAGCAGGCCATCTATCATAAGTGTTTACTATAAGTGTGGAATTTTAAAACAATTATAAAAGAACCACAGAAGCTGCATCAAGCTAAATTGAATTTTTTATCTGCAGCTTACCACGTAGTGCCATATATTCACCCTTACTTTATGTCTTTCTGCCCTGACACATCCTTACAGAAAGTAGCCTTCATCTCCCTTTATTCATGTTTCTAATCCAGGCCCTTGACTTTTTTAAAAAACACCAAAATTGCTTACCACATAGAAGTTTTTCAGCGATGTCACAGACCACAGGAAGAGTGTTAGGGTCCCCACATGCTGCATGAATTGAGCTTACCACAGAGTCTGTGAATCCCCAAACCTTCATAGATCATTCTACCGGCCTGAACCCTGCAATTGCCAAACCCAGGCAAGGATACAACACTGTCACAGGTTTAAATTCCAAGGTCATGGATTCAAGGTCAATGTGAGCAGAACCTGCAAAAACAGTACAAAGTGACCATGTTCTGAAGGTTGAAAGTCAACAGAAGGACCTCAGCTTCCTTTAAAACAGCTCTACCCAGGTCTCAGATCAGCTTAGAGCTTCCTTCCACTTGGAACAGCGCCTGGAGGCGTTGGTGTCAGACTGAGCACCTTGAGGCCTCTTCCTGGTTATGGGCTGGGGCCACACACCTACCTCCTTCATCCACCTTCGGAGCTTGGAGGTTTTTCTCTTCTGGCTGCATGGAGCCCCTGCATTTTCCCCATGAAGCCATGATTACCTCAACTCTGTGTTTCCTGAAGCTTAACTACCAGGTTGCAGAGAGCTCATTTCTGACTCTGAGACCTGCCACATCACACACTCCAGGGGGACAGCTGCCTTCACAAACAGCTTTCTCAAACCTCCTGAAACGTTGCTTCTGTACTCGTGTTTGTTCACCCTTCACAATTCCCCTGATTTGAATATTTTTCTATGCTAGTGTATTGGTCTATTTTTGTGCTGCTGATCAAGACATACCTGAGACTGGGAAGAAAGAGATTTAATTGGACTTACAGTTCCACATGGCCTGGAAGGCCTCAGAATCGTGATTGGAGGTGAAAGACACTTCTTACATGGCAGCGGCAAGAGAAAATGAGAAGAGTGCAAAAGCAGAAACCCCGTATAAGACCATTAGATCTCGTGAGACATCTCCACTACCACAAGAACAATATGGGGGAACCACCCTCATGATTCAGATTATCTGTCACCAGGTTCCTCCCACAACATGTGGGAATTATAGGAGTACAATTCAAGATGAGATTTGGGTGGGGACACAGCCAAACCATGTCAGCTAATATCCAACAATACTGCAATTTGGATAACTCTATCTGCCCTGCTTCAGGTGACAAACTGATAGATGTTCATTGATATAGTTTTGCTGTGCCCCCTTCCAAATCTCAATTTGAATTGTTACTCCCAGAATTCCTGTGTGTTGTGGGAGGGATCCAGGGTGAGATCATTGAATCACGGGGGTTGGTCTTTCCTGTGCTTTCTTGTGATGGTGAATAAGTATCACAAGATCTAATGGGGTTTATCAGAGGTTTCTGCTTTTGCATCTTCCTCATTTTTCTCTTGCTGCCACGATGTAAGAAGTGTCTTTCACCTCCTGCCATGATTCTGAGGCCTCCCCAGCCATGTGAAACTGTAAATACAATTCAACTTCTTTTTCTTCCCAGTCTCAGGTATGTCTTTATCAGCAGCATGAAAACAGGTGAATACAGTATGAATACAGTAAATTGGTATCAGCAGAGTGGTGCATTGCTGGAAAGACACCCAAAAACCTGGAAGCAACTTTGGAACTGGGTCACAGTCAGAGGTTGGAACACTTTGGAGGGCTCAGAAGAAGACAGGAAAATGCTGGAAAGTTTGAAACTCCCTAGAGACTTGTTGAATGGCTTTCCCAAAACTCTGATAGTGATATAGACAATAATGTCCAGACTGAGGTGGTTTCAGATGGAAATGAGGAATTTGTTGGGAACTGGAGTAAAGATGACACTTGTTATGTTTTAATGAAGAGACTGGTGGCATTTTGCCCCTACCCTAGAGAGTTGTGGAACTTTGCACTTAAGAGAGGTGATTTAGGGTATCTGGTGGAAAAAATTTCTAATCAGCAAAGCATTCAAGATGTGACTTGGGTGCTGTTAAAGGCATTTCATTTTATAAGGGAAGCAGAGCATAAAAATTTGGAAAATTTTTATCACATTGCAGCCTGACAATGTGATAGAAAAGAAAATCCCATTTTCTGAGGAGAGATTGAACCCAGCTGCAGAAATTTGCATAAATAATGAGGAGCCAAATGTTAATTCCAAAGACAATGGGAAAAATGTCTCCAGGGCATGTCAGAGGTCTTCACAGCAGCCCTTCTCAACACAGGCTTGGGGTTGTAGGAGGAAAAAATGGTTCTGTGGGCCAGGCCCAGTGTCCCCATGCTGTCTGCAAGCCTAGGACTTGGTGCCCTATTTCCCAGCCACTCCAGCCATGACTAAAAGGGGTCAAGGTATAGCTCAGGCCATGGCTTCAGAGGGTGCAAGCCCCAAGCTTTGGCAACTTCCACGTATTGAGTCTACAGGTGCAAAGAAGTCAAAAATTAAGGTTTGGGAACCTCCACCTAGATTTCAGAAGACATACAGAAACGCGTGGAGGCCCAGGCAAAAATTTTGCTGCAGGGGCGGGGCCCTCATGGAGAACCTCTGCTAGGGTAGTGCAGAAGGGAAATGTGGGATCAAAGCTCCCACACAGCCCCACTGGGGCACTGCGTAGTGGAGCTGTGAGAAGAGGTCCACTGTCCTCCAGACCCTAGAATGGTAGATCCATTGACAGTTTGCACCATGTGCCTGGAAAAGCCACTGGCACTCAACACCAACTGGTGAAAGCAGCTGGAAGGGAGGCTGTACCCTGCAAAGCCACAGGAGCAGAACTTCCCAAGACCATGGGAACTCACCTCTGGCATCAAATGCAAGATGTGGAGTCAAAGGAGATCATTTTGGAACTTTAAGATTTGACTGCCCTGCTGGTTTTGGACTCTCATGGGGCCTGTAGTCCCTTTGTTTTAGCTAATTTCTCTCATTTGGAATGGCTGTATTTACCCAATGCATGTACCCCCATTGTATCTAGGAAGTAACTAGCTTGCTTTTGATTTTACAGGCTCATAGGCAAAAGGGACTTGCCTTGTCTCAGATGAGACTTTGGACTGTGGACTTTTGGGTTAATGCTGAGATGAGTTAAGACTTTGGGGGACTGTTGGGAAGGCGTGATTGGTTTTGAAATGTGAAGTCATGAGATTTGGGAGGGACCAAGGGTAGAATGATATGGTTTGGCTGTGTCCCCACCCAAATCTCAACTTGAGTCTTATCTCCCAGAATTCCCATATGCTATGGAAGGGACTTAGTGGGAGGTAATTAAATCATGGGGTAAGTCTTTCCTGTACTATTCTCATGATAGTGAATATGTCTTATGAGATCTGATGGGTTTATCAGGGGTTTCTGCATTTGCTTTCTCTTCATTTTTCTCTTGCTACCACCATGTAAGAGGTGCCTTTCACCACCCCCCATGATTCTGAGACCCCCTAGCCATGTGGAACTGTAAGTTCAATTTAACCTCTTTTTCTTCCCAGTCTCAGGTATGTCTTTATCAGCAGTGTGAAAACAGACTAATACATTCATCAAGGTTAAAGATTGGCACAAGGCCACATATAGGTGACCGCTGTCCCAGTTTGCCTCGAGCTCTCTATCTCCACATTGAAAGTCCTGCATCCTGGGGACTCCTCACACAGCAGGAAATTAAAAAGCTGAGATTTAAACTTGGGATCTCTCCAGGCTACCCACCGTGGGCTTCTGCCTGTTTTACTAGCACTGTGTTTTAGAGCAGTATGGAGTTCATCTTGATCACTGTTGTGTACTTCTTCACCATATTAGTCAGGAGTAGTGTACATCTACCCACACCAAGATCTTGCTCCCCCATGGCCTCTTTTCTTTTCTTTCTTTTCCTTCTTTTCTTTTCTTTTTTTATTTGAGATGGAGTCTCTCCCTGTCACCCAGGCTGCAGTTCAGTGGTGTGATTTTGGCTCACTGCAACTTCCACCTCCCAGGTTCAAGCGATTCTACTACCTCAACCTCCTGAGTAGCTGAGACTATAGGCATGAACCACCACACATAGCTATTTTTTTTTTTTTTTTTTTTTTGGTAGAGACACGGTTTCACCATGTTGGCCAGGCTGGTCTTAAACTTTTGACCTCTGGTGATTCACCCACCTTGGCCTCCCAAAGTGCTGGGATTACAAGAGTGAGCCACCGTGCCAAAGCCTCTTTTCTGCTTCTATCTGAAAGTGTAGGAAGTGGGTATGGGATTCTTGCCTGTGTTTACTCAAACTCTCTGAACAGGCTTCTTGAGGATGTTTCTAAAAATCTTCGGCTTTTATTTGAGAGTCTAGATTCAGGTGACACCTCATTCAATGCCATAGAATGAGTGCTCCGATGAGCTGAGCAGAGGAGGTGGGGTTTATAAAGCGAAATGGTTGAGGAAAGCAGATGCAGAGAACAAAAATCTGGTGGGTGATTTCAAAGTGACTGTCCTTAAAGGGTTAAAACAGAGGGGACTTCCTTATACTACCAACTTAGGTAAGCTGGGCCTCTTCTGATTCATTGCTGTGGAGCTCCTACTTTTTAATGAACAGAAGAAACCTAGATCTTACCAGAACTCAAAGGCTGTTCTTTATCTACCATCCCCAATCCTCCTCCAGGCTAGGTAAGTTTGAAAGCTTCATTGATTTGTCCAGTTTTAGAATAATGAAGCATAATAACTCTTGACATACTGAAGATTGTTACTTCCATGACTCAGGGAGGCTCACATACAATCTCTTCCTCATTTGTTAATTCCTGGCACCAAGGGAAAAGAGAGATTATGAGCTCCACCCACCCGTGTGTGCCTCCCTGCCAGCACCAATCCTGAAAGGGTGAAAAGCAGAGATACTGGTAATCAAGACACTTGGAAAATTCCCCTGACTTGTTTCATGATAGGCCTCCCTTCAGGGAGAGGTGCAGGTGGAGGCATCTTCAGAGGCCATCCCAGCCCTGGGAGCCTCATGCGAATTGCCCAGCAAGCTATGATGGATTGGGCTACCCTCTCAGCTTTCCTTTGTTCTCATGTGTCAGAGAGGAGCTAGGGTAAATCCTGAAAACATGAAACAGTTCCCAGATACAAGGACTTGCCCTTGTTAGGATAACAGGCCCCTTTTTGTCCTAATGAGGTCCTCCCACTCGGAGGGATGAGCAAACTCTGAGGGCTGCTGGCTGCCTCTCCAGACCATCCGCACAGCTTTAATTTAAGGACTTGCACTTTAATCACCCATCATGTGTCATTACTCCAACAGGCGGCAGCAGCCGCAAGACACAAGTGCCAATAAATTGCGCTGAAAGTTGCCAGAGCGAGTCTTTGCTTATTTTCTCTCATGGCTATTCCGTGACACTTGGGCTGGCATTGGAACAACATGGTGGCCACATGTAAGGAAGGGGTTCAAGGTGACTGGGTGAAGCAGGAGCATCCCTCCCTCCCTCCATCCATTCTCTTCCCGTAGATTCCCAGTGCCTCGCCCAGCGCTCTGGGAAGTCAAGTCCTTGGCAGTCGGTGGAAATGAGCACTGTCTCATTAGCTAATTGCCAGTACAGAATTTCAAGCACTTCTGCATGCAAATCGTAACAGCACTGAGCTGTCTTGCTTTTTAAAAACTTGTCTTTCATCCATCCCACCCTCTGGCTTCTGGAGAAAAATGAGGTCTGTTACAAACTGCACTTCAGATTACTTCTGGGGCTTTTCTGGCTCACCTTTCCCCCCCTCGCCACTCCAACCTGAGCAGGGCTCCTAACTACCTAACTACCAGTGCGTGAGGGACCAGGAAGCAGTAGGTGCTACTGAGCCTTGGTACAGAACACCTTCAGCAGCTTTCCTTGTGCCCCCCGTTTCTTTGGGACTCATCTCAGACCTCTTAAATCTGCATCGTAGAAAACAAAATGCAAACCAGGCACAGGGACTTAAGAAAATGATTGATTACACAAAGAATAAGCTACAACTGCACAATTGTGATTTTTTTTCTTTTGTTTTGGAGACAGAGTCTTGTTCTGTCACCCAGGTTGGAGTGCAGTGGTGCAATCTCTGCTCATTGCAACCTCTGCTTCATGTGTTCAAGCGATTCTCCTGCCTCAGCCTCCTGAGTAGCTGGGATTACAGGCATCTGCCACCACTCCCAGCTAATTTTTGCATTTTTAGGAGAGACAGGATTTCACCATGTTGGCCAGGCTGATCTCAAACTCCTGACCTCAAGTGATCTACCCACCTCAGCCTCCCAAAGTGCTGGGATTATAGGCGTGAGCTATTGCTCCCAGCCACAATTGTGAATTTTAATAACACTTTGGCTGCAGTCGGCATAATAAAAGACGTAAGATATTAATTCGCCAAAAGAGAATGGTCCGTTTCCACATGGCAGTAGACTAGTTTAGAAATGATCTCCTCCCTGTGTTGTCTAAATGTAGCAGGAACAACCCATTTGGGCATCAAGGTTCATTGATTTCCCACTGGTCTTTAGCTGTGCCCTCTGGGGTTGACAGGACTGAAATAAACATCACAGATGGGAAATGCAAGGTAGACCCCTCCCCTACAAGGTCCCTCCCTCTGATGCCAGTGTGGATCACTGTCCTGGTAGACCGTCTCCATGACACTGGGGGAAATCAATGTGATGACAAGCCATGGTGGCTGCTGGCAAGGGTGCTCCGTTCCTCTCTTTCTTTGCCTTATCCTTTTCTCCTCCAGAAATGCTCACCAAATTCAGCGATCACAGCACTGCATTCTCTGAAGTCATGGAATACAGTGCTGAAATAATGTGTGTAGAAGCAAAAAACCTTCTAGGATTTGCTGCCATGTTACAGGCAGGGCTGACTTTATGGGGGAGCAAACTGTGTGGTCATACAGGGCCCTACACTCAGAAAAAAAAAATGCGTGTATGTATGTACTCCTGTCACCATCTTGCAAATATTAACAGTTTTTGAACAAGGGGCCTCCTGTTTCTGTTTTGCACCAATTATGTCTCCTGTATAGGTAATATGTGTGAAACTATTCTTGATAAAAGTGCTCATTTCTTTCCTTCTTCACTACCCTTCACTATTAAAAAAGAAAAAGAAATGCATTTAAGAAGAGATTCTGTGCTTTTTTACCGAAACAAAACAGTCCAACCAAGGAAATGCTCAATCCATCTCCTCCGCTCAAAGACTAAAATTTTATTCTGGAAAAAAAAAAAAATCACTTTTTTTTTCTTTTTCTTTATGATTGTTCATTTGCTTTAATTCTAAATTGTGAAATATAACAAGAGTTTTGTGGGAAGACCTCTTCTCCTGAACTTTTGTGTTTCAAAGTCAGTGTTAACGCAAAAGAACATTCACTGTAACAGAAGCCCAGGGTGGTCCCAAAGCTCAGACCAGATTACTCAGCTATGAGGTGGGAGACTCAGAGATCATTAGCCATAAATAGAAAATGGGATGCAAAGTCCCAGACGCAGGGGAGTCTTAACATGTTACTAGAGTAAAATGGGTAAGAAGGGGTCACCTTCAAGGACAGAAGTTGTTGAGAGAAGGACCTGGTCATGGCTGGAAGAGCTGTGCGTGAGGTGGAAATGAGTGGTGGGAAAGGCCTATGCCAGTGAGGATAGAGGGTTCTGCTCAGTACTCAGCAACCCTACTTCTTAGCTGCTTAAACAAAGAGTTATTTATTTATCACTTACACAATTCGCCCATTGTAGGGTTGGGGCAGGGGGATCTGTTTATTATGGCCTCAGGATCCCAGACTGATAGACACCATCTCAAAGTTGCCTGTCACCACATCAATAAGAGTGTCCTGGATGGTGCCATCGTAACAAGGCTTCTAGCCTGGAAGGCACATATGGCATTTCTGCTCACAGCTCATTCACTGGAGGCTACACATGGTGCTTATTCTCACAGCTCATTCCCTAGAAGCTGCATATAGTACCTCTGCTCACAGCTAATTGACTAGAAGACACACATGGTACTGCATTATACTTCTGCTCATATTTCATTGGTTAGAAGATACATACGACACTTCTGCTCACAGCTTATTGACTAGAGCCAGTTATATGGCCCCATCCAACCACAGGGATCAGGCGAACAAGTTTCCCAGGTGCTCAGAAGGTGGAGGGCCAGAAACATGTGAGAAAGAGCACTCATGATCACCACAGAGCCTAAAACGTTACTTTATTTACTTGATTATTTTGACCATTCATCCACTTGTTCATTCATTCCTTCAGGACTCCATCTAACAAAGTCATTTTCTTTTCTGTTTTTTTTTGTTGTTGTTGTTGTTGTTGTTGTTTTTACTTTTAGGTTCAGGGCTACATGTGAAGGTTTGTTACATAGGTAAACAAGTGTCACAGGGGTTTGTTGTACAGATTATTTCATCACCCAGTTATTAATCTCAGTACTCAGTAGTTGTCTTTTCTGCTCCTCTCCCCCCTGGACAAGGAGACCCCAGTGTCTGTTGCTTCCTTCTTGTGTTTGTAAGTCCTCATCATTTAGCTCCTACTTATAAGTGAGAACATGTGGTATTTGGTTTTCTGTTCGTGCATTAGTTTGCTAAGGATAACGGCCTCCATTCATGTTCCATCCATGTTCCCACAAAAGACATGATCTCTTTTTTTATGGCTGCATAGTATTCCATGGTGTATATGTACCACAGTTTCTTTATTCAATCTGTCATTGATGGGCATTTAGGTTGATTCCATATCTTTTCTATTGTTAATAGTGCTTCAGTGAACATTTTTGCATGTGTCTTTATGGTAGAATGATTTGTATTCCTCTGGATATATACCCAGTAATGGGATTGCTGGATTAAATGGTAGATCTGCTTTTAGCTTTTTCAGCTTTCCACAATGATTGAACTAATTTACACTCCCACCAACAGTGTATGTGTGTTCACTTTTCTCTGCAACCTCACCGGCATGGGTTATTTTTTTGACTTTTTAATAACAACTATTCTGACTGGTATGAGATGGTATTTCGTTGTGGTTTTGATTTGCATTTCTCTAGTAATAGGTGATATTGAGCTTTTTTCATATACTTGTTAGTTACATGTTTGTCTTCTTTTGAACAGCATCTGTTCATGCCTTTTGCCCACTTCTTAATAAGGTTGTTTGTTTTTCTCTTATAAATTTGTTAACATTCCTTGTAAATGTAGAATATTAGACCTTTGTCAGATGCATAGTTTGCGAATATTTTCTCCCATTCTGTAGGTTGTCTGTTTACTCTGTTGATATTTTCTTTTGCTGTGCAGAAGCTCTTCAGTTTAATTAGATCCTACTTGTCCATTTTTGCTTTTGTTGTGATTGCTTTTAGTGTCTTTGTCATGAAATATTTGCTGTTCCTAGGTCCAGGATGATATTGCCTAGGTTGTCTTCCAGGGTTTTTACAGTTTTGGGTTTTACAATTAAGTCTTGAATCCATCTGGAGTTGATTTTTGTATATAATGTGATGAAGGGGTCCAGCTTCAATCTTCTGCGTCTGGTTAGCCAGTTCTCCCAGCACCATTACCAATAGTCATTTGCTGTGGGTAAGAAGTGATAGCTCTGATAGAGTCATCAGGATCTCTGCACCCAAGAAGCTCAGATGTGTTGGGAAAGCTATAAATACCTGTTACAAGGGGATCAGTGGCACTTGTCACAGATGGCACTCATGCCTGTCAGGCAATTTGTTATTGGAATGTAGAGAAGAAATCCAATATTTTCACACAGGGCAATCAATGGATACTGCACAAAGGAGAAGACGTTGGAGCTATGTAGTAAGAACTATGCAGTTTCAGTAAGCAGAGGAAAGGAGGGGACTGAGGAAGAAATTTCTAACATTGGAAACAGTCTGAAAAGAAACCTAGAGGTTGGAAAATAGAAAGTAATTTAGATAGAAAAGGCTCACACGTAACTCACTGTCAACTTGTGGAAGACACGGAATGCTATTAAAGGCAGAGAAAGTATAATCCAAGATGTATTTGTGGAAAAGTGATGAACATCTATCTAAATGCAAGACGGATTAGAATGGGTAGAGTGAGAATAGAAAAGAAGACCGAAAAAACAGTGAGGAGGCTATTGCAGTTGCTAGATAAGAAAGGGAATGAAAGCCTACTGAACAGAGGTAAAACGGGAATAGAAAGGAAAAGTGGAGGTCCCTGTGGGACAGGCAGGTAGGCATGGCCAGCCTTCACCTGCCTGGCTTGAGCGTTAATCGTGAGGGCTGCCTCATGTGGTTGTGTAGGTGGGGTCTGGGGACCCACAGCACCTGCTTTGCAGGGGGCAGAGGGGCAGATCTTGTTAGAAATGCAAATTCCCCTGGGTTGTAACCTGACAATTGTGTTCTAACAAGATCTCTGGGTGTTTTGTGTGCACAGGAAGGACTGAGCAGCTGTGGTAGAGGCGATGTGCAGTGGCTCTAGCCTCCCTGTCCAGTGTTCCTGCCCAGACCTGATGGAAGTGTAACTGAGATGCTCTCCTAGAGAGGCCCCTGAATATATAACCCCCCGGAATGAACAAGTGTTAGACAAACACAGAATACGTTAAAAAGTAACCATCCTAGCATTCAGGGTTACTATATAAAATATCTCCAGTCTGGTTTTCTGAGTCTTCCTCATTTGTAGTTACAGCTTTTGAGTGCTTTGGGGACTCTATCTGAGGCTGGATTAAGTTACTACTGCTGTAACCTATGCCACTTCCGAGGGAAGAAGCTATATTAAGCCTCATCTGTCCTTCTAAATCAAGTGACTTTGGAAGTTTCCTATAAAATTCTAGGCACTTATGCTCAATTACTTCATCACATCTTCCCAGCATAGAAAAACTTCCCAACCCAGATGATCTAATTCACCTTTTGCTGGAAAAAGCATTACATTTTATTTCTTCTCTTACAGAATGACTTCCTTTATCTCTTGAAAATGTAGAAGGTACCTCTCTCATCATTGTTTTTTGTTGATTTCGTCTTGCACGGTAAAGTGATTAACTCAAATTTAAGAAGGCACGTATCCAAAAATAGAACATATGAAACGCCCACTTCTCTATTTTGTGATATATTATTTTCTCTTCCTAAGAAATTTGCGATATCAAAATTATATTTCCAGCATGTACTGTCATTATTTCTTCTCATTTTGAAAAAAGGGAAAAACTAATTTTCCTCTTCTTTACTAGGGCTCAATTCATCTTTAAGTATCAGGGCATTTAAGGTTTTGACATCCTGAAACGTTGTGCATTCTTCTCTGCATAAAAGACCTTTAAAGCCGACTTTCTAGAGATGGGGAGAAATGATGGTAATCCATCATAATGGCCTGATTCCACTCTGGACACATAACTGTTCTCAATCTCTGAAGGCATTCCCAGGGAGAATTTAAAGATTGTAAGTTAGACGGTGAATGATACACATGCTGCTCAAATTAGAATCTACTTTTTTTCAGAGCAGCATTGTCGCTGCCTCTCAAGCAAAGGGAAGCAGGAATATCACCTTATATGGACACTTAGAGCACTGTCAGATTCAGGTGAGAAGGGCACAGTCAGTCTCACCTGAAAGTGGTAGGATTCTAGAAAATCACAGAAAGTCTTTTAATTCCTCCCAAGTACTGCACTGTCACCTCTGGGAGCTGTCACCGAAAAGAATAGTCGCATGTCACTTAAGGTCACGTAAAGCCGGTACTTAAACATAGTGTAAGCATGGAAAGGAAGGAGGTGCTTCTGGATGCTGTTGCTTATTTAAACAACACACAAATTGGTCATTTTCTTTTCCCCCAGCTGCCATGGCACAGGTGAGAGAAGACACAAAGCTTTCCACTCATAGCCCCTGGTTGTCTCTGTCTTCCTCCTTCCTAGGGGACACCTACCTATGCCACCTGCTAGGTGGAGTTTAGGGGTGAACACATCCATCCTCTACCCTACTTGCTCTTAGACCCAGATGTCCCCAAAAGCTATCCGGCTCTCTCACCTCCCTGGTTCTAAAATACAGAGCCCATGGTTGTGGATTATTGCATAAAGATGAGATTGTCATGAACCAAGGTCTGGCCCATTATAAGTTCCTCCATCTGGACTGCCACATCCTCAGCATGCTTGTCCAAATGTGTCCAAGGGTCATTTTCACTGGGGATGAGAGAGCTAACTAAGAATGCAGATTCTCATTCTGCTTTCCAGACCACAGATTCAGATTTGGGGGCTGGAGTTTTATATTTTCTACTCTTGGAGGTACCCGGTTGATTCTTTGGAGTATTATGGTTTAAAAAATCCTCAGAAAGATTCTACCCTAGGGAGGGTCATCTTTCCTTCATTTCCTCCAACATATCCCCATATCTAATTCAATTTTTCTCCCAAACTTCCAAAAGCTCTTTGGTAGACAGAAAAACATATATCCCCTCACCAGGATGTCTGTAACCCAATCCATGGAACCGTGAATGTGTTACTTTGCATGGCAAAATGGCTTTGCAGATGTGATTAAGGAAGGATCTTGAGACGGAGACATGACCCTGGATTAGACAGGCGGGCCCAGTGTCGTCACCAGGATCTTCAGAGTAGAAAGGCAGGGAGCCATGAACCAAGGAATCTAGGCAGCCCTTAAGAGACTCCTAGTGCCTTCAGAAGGAACACAGCCCTGCTGACACCCTGAGTTCACATTTCTCCTGTTCAAAACTGAGAGAGAATAAATGTGCACTGTTTTAAGGCACTACCTTTGTGAGAACTTATTCCAGCAGCCACAGGAAATGTCTACAACCTCCTAGCTTTGTTGCAGTGTTTGTTCAGCAAACCTGGACTGAACAGTCCCCACAGAACGGTTGAAGAGCTAGCACTGGGACGCGTGATGGGCACTAGACACCTCCGTCACGGGAGTTGACAGGAGAGTTGGAAGACAGTTGTTCTGTTGTTGTCAGAAGTAATAAAGCTTCCCATGGTTCCCACACTGTTCTCATATGCCTTACCTGGTGACATTGGCAGCCTTCTCTCAGACACTCCTAAGATGGAACATCTTTGGTTCAGTTATCTGAGTGTAATTAAGTAGACACTGCTTCACTGTCGGTCGGTCATGGTCCCAAACTGTTTATCCATATTAACTTGTTTAATAATTATTCCTCCACAATGACTTGGGTGCTATTATTAACCTCATTTTAAAGATGAGGAAACTGAGGCCTAGGGAACTCACCCAAGACCCCGAGCTTCTATGAAGCAGAGCCAGGATGTGAGTCTGGGCAGCCTGGCCCCTGGTGTCACTCAAAGCCCACCCTGTGCTGTGTGTCTGGGGGGCTGGGCATTAATTTCCTCTGACCACAACGCCGGAGAGCTAGCTCCTTACCCTACTTATTTGTACCATGGAAGTAACACCCTACAGAACTGGAAGTTCTGTACAAATTTTGGAAGGCTAAACTAGCCCACATCCATGGAGACCCAGCAGGTAGAGAAGAGCCAGAAGCCCTGGGCTATGGTGACCCTACAACGTGGTGAGAGTGTGCCAGAGCTCTGACGCTCTTCAGAGTGGGCCCCTTGAGAGGCACATTTTGACTTATTCATTCATCAGACATTGATTAAGTTTCCACTTTGGACCACACCCTTCGCTCAGTGCTTGGAATATCCTGCAAAACAAGAGAGGCTGCCTACTCACAGGAAGCAGCTTCTAGAATGCAGGCAAGAAACATGGGCAGCCAAGTTCATGGTTTAGAATTCTTTAATATATGCAGATGCATGGGCAGAAACAAGTTGTTTGTATATTTAAGTGTGCAGATGGAAGCAAGTGCACAGGGGAGATTTATTTCCAACCACAGTGTTTCCACCCTCGATATGGTGCTTGATAACACAGCCACCTTGTACTTCATCAAATGGGGCTTTGGTGACTTTTAGCAAAACCACCTTACTTTTGAATAATAGAAAATTATTCATGCAACAATGAGCTTTCTTTTTTAGTCTCATTGATGATACAAACATATGTTTATTGTATCTAATGTGACAGAGCTCTCTCAGTAATGATAATGGCTTTTGGTGCAGTGTAAAGGGATCTGGTTTTTTTTTTCTAAAAAGAAATGCAAGCCTGGTGATGCATCATCATTAACTTCCTAGTTGCAGTGTCCTTGGGGGTGAGGCTAAATTTGCTTGCAGATGAATACAGTTGAAGAAGTGTGGAATCAGGTGATCCTAAGGGGTGGATGTGTTTTGAATGGAAGGCAGCGTTTGGCCCTCGTGGATGTGTTGCCATTTTCTTTCTTCCAAATGATCCTTGGGAACCAAACTCTATTTTCCATTTTTTTCAGCTGAGCTTTCTTGCTGAAGAGGGTCAGGGTCATTATAAAGAGCTCAGAAAGAGCCCTACACAGACCAAAGTAGCAGCTCTTTTGGTCTTAATTATTGGCCTTTATGTAATGTTCTTCAAATGAAATATACAGTAAAGGAAAATTAATGCCTCCATAGTTTGAAAACCCAGCAGCTTCCTCTCTTGTGTTTTCCTACTTCATAAGAGCAAAATGTATGTCTTTGGAGGCTGGTACAGCTGGTTACTGTGGACCAGATGGTTAACTGATGTGAAACCACTGCCTGTTTTGAGTTTCATCTTGGTATTTTATGGTCACCATCTGGCCCCCTGACCATATCCCAATGCCTCAGTAGGGCTGAAGGTGGATAACTCCATTGTAATGTATCACCATTGCCATAGAATAATAGAAACATTTACTATGCTAATTTTGTTTTCTTTCATGTAATGTAGTAGATTATTTAATTACACAGGCAAATAAATCATTCCTAATACTATTACATTTCTGAAGAAGCTAGTTTCACACAAATGAGGAAGAGCTGATAGTGATAGTCATTTTATTAACAAGGTTGACTATCATTGCAGACATAGAGCAACTAAATCATAACATCTGGATACACTTACGAAGGTCTGGAGCTAGATGGAGACCAATAAGCCTCTTGTTTGAAAGTGAAAGAGACCAGCACTCAGGTTGTGACCTGCCTCTACCCTGGGCTTGAGGGCTACATATTTTACTCACATTATATTTTAGGAAAAACAACCCGGGGGATCATTCAGGGTACATGAATTTCTACCTGCAAAAAAAAAAAAAAAAAAAAAAGAAATATATATCCACCCAAAGAATTGCCAACTGGATGCATTTAAATGTACCAGGAAGGAATGACAGAGACCATATGACTGCAGAAAAGTGACAGAAGAGAGAACTGGATCAAGAACATCACAGAATAGCCAAAGACAGAGAGGAGGAGCAGGAGACAGCATGATGAGGCTGCAATAGACAGGAGTTAAAATGGTCACAGCATTTTTCATCTGCCCTGTTTCCCAAAAGTTCAAGAACCACATCTTTCCTTAACGTTACCTAGTATGGAAAAGCACCTGATAGCTTATGTTTATCCTTTTCTTACAAGAGCCAGGTCCAGTGGGGACTGCTTTCTTATGTAATCTCACTTATCCTTGCGTCAGCCTCTGAGGTGGGCATGACCATGATTTCCATTTTATAGGCAAAGCAACTGTGGCCCAGAGATGTTGAGCAACTTGTCCAAACTCATAGAACTGTTCTGTACAAGAGACTGGAGTGGCGTTCTGCACTGTGTAGGTCTTCACAACTTGGATGGTCTTAGTAGAATGACTCAAATTTGCCTTGACCCAGACACCATGCTATCCAAAAAATAACTCCATGCCTCAACAGGAAAGTGAAAACCAAATGACTGTTTTAGGACCAATATAATATTCTGAGAACACAGCCATGTTCTTGCCAGCCAGCTCTGCAGGTTGACTTTGTGACAAGAGCTATTGTACATTCTCAGCATGAGCCTTCTGGTTGAGAAGGACTGCAGGCAATATTAGCCTGGAAACTGGGATTTACACAGACTGGCTGAATGAAGGGAGTCACACAGCAGCCAACGAGAGGCAGGGAGGAGTGTGCAGACCTTACCCGAGGCTGTCAGATGTTGACACAGCCTGGAGCCAACTTAACGTGCAAGAATCATTACTGAGCCATGAAAGAATAAGTGAATTGGAGTGATACCAGGTCATGTGGAATTGCTATGAGTTATTGCTCCTTGTGAAAGCAGTATGAAGAGATGTATATAGTAGATACTCTTCTGTCAAAGGAACTATGACCAAAAAGATTGCTTATGTGTGTATGTGTGTACGTGTGTGTATGATTGCAGAGAAAAATATGAAAGGGCATACTCCAGGTTATTAATAAAGACTGTCTGGAGAGCAGGGATGAGTATGAGGGAGTGTGTCCATGTGGAGTGGAAGGACAGAGAAATGGACATGAGACAAAAATATCTCTAATTACATAAACAACATATGTAATGTGCTTCCAGGTGTGCAAAATTATGTGTTCATGTGTGTGTGTGTGTGTATTACACAGAAGCATGGTCAGTAGAAATTTGACCATAATTGCCTCAGACTGGTTGGTTGAATTTTAGGTGACCTTTATTTTCTTCATCAAATTTAAGTATATTTGTTTAGGTGAGTGTTTTTGAGCCTGCAGATAATTTTGAGTGAAGAAAAAAATTTAAATATTACTTTGATTTAAATTAATATGGTCATTTATTTATTAAAGTTTTAAATGCAAAAATCCTCTTTCTTTTTCAGTTCAACTTATAAATTTTATTATTCTATATATGTATCTAGGAAATTTAAACAAGTGTTTTTAAGGGATTTAAAAAAAAATCTTTTAGATTCAGGGGTACCTGTGCAGGTTTGTTATATAGGTAAACTGTGTGTCATGGGGGGTTGGTGCACAGATTATTCCATCACCCAGATAATAAGCATAGTACCCAACAGGTATTTTTTCTGATCCTCTGCCTCTTCCCATGTTAAGAGATTTTTTTATTAATATTTAGACCCATTTATAAACTTAGTTCATTTTTCATCTTTGTACATTAAACTATATTTATAAGTTACACATATTTAATTTCCTTTTTAAGTACTCCAATTATCTAACAAAGCTTTTCTGGGCATCTTAATAACTTATAAATAAATAAACTGAACATAAATAACTTAGTATTATTATAACTTCTTAAATATCACATTACTATGTTTAACCTCAGTAAAAGTCCTGCTTAATATCACCTATCTAAATCAATTACTGAATTATACATTTAAATTAGAATTACAAATCTGATGAGTAATACTAATATATCTCATAAAAATAACAGTTAAACTGCACAGATGTCTTACCATAAAAATAGTAATAATTTGGTTTTCTTCTCTAAAACATTTCTGTATGGAATTCTAACTCTTTCTGGAGCTAGAAGACACTTATCTACTGGAGAAACATGAAATGCCAAACAGTTTGGGCAGTAGCTTCCTGGGCACCTTTAGGGGTATTTTCCTAGTGGACTGAGGTTCCTTAATAACCAGGGAAGTCCCCTGTAGAGATACTGACTGGCATCTTGTTTGTAAAATTCAATCCCAGTCTGTTCTATGGTATATCAAAGAACTGTATCAAAGCTTTTCCCATGGGTCTATCATGCCCCATGCTCCCTGGATTCATACATTCATTTTTGTCTCTTGTGGCATCTCACAAAAGCCAGCCACCCCTTAACAGGTGGCTAAACCTCTTGAATTGACTCAACCAGTCCAATTTTGGCTTCGTCATGTTTGAATTTATTCCATGTTTTTCCTGTCTTCAGGGCTGCAACTGGAAATAGAATTCCATCTAGTGCATAAAGCATGACATCATCAGCCTCATAGTTACAGGTTTAGGTCTGCCAATGCAGAAGTAGTGGAATTCTATTCTGCAGATATGCATTGTTCATAAAATCCAAAAAAATTACTATATTCATTGTAGGGTTAAAAAAATGATATTTTTCAAGTAGATGCATGGGAACATTTAGATGAATCCTAGAATGTAAGATAAATTTTAATCACCTAAAATGCCAAGGGTGGCATCCAGACCAGTTTCTCATTGTACTATGCAAGTATACATCAGATTGGTAAATATAAATATTTGATCACAAATGAGGAGGCAACAACTTTCAGTTTCGGCTCTGACACATGAAGAGCTTGTAGGGCATTGTTCTCATCTTTACAACAAGAAAATGCTCGAGGTCAGGCTCGGTGGTTCACACCTGTAATCCCAGCACTTTGGGAAGCCAAGGAGGAGGATAACTTGAGCCCAGGAATTCCAGACCAGCCTGGGCAAGATGGCAAGGCTTTGTCTCTACAAAAAATACAGAAATCAGCCAGGCATGGTAGTGTGCACCTGTAGCCCCAGCTACTTGGGAGGCTGAAGTGGGAAGATCACTTGAGTGCAGGAGGTCAAGGCTGTAGTGAGCCGTGATC
The DNA here is from genome assembly GCF_030222135.1 of Aotus nancymaae. NCBI lineage: Eukaryota > Metazoa > Chordata > Mammalia > Primates > Aotidae > Aotus > Aotus nancymaae. The sequence goes on along the minus strand of NW_026988435.1, from coordinate 43,033,677 downwards.
ATGCCACTATACTCCAGCCTGGGAGGCAAAGCAAGACCCCGTCTCAAAAAAAGAAAAAGAAAAAAAGAAAAGAGAAAAGAAAAATCTGGAAAAACTGAAAATCAACAACTTTTCTTACAGAGAACTGAATAGATAGAGATAAACTAGAAATCTAGAGAGACAGGTGACACAGTGAGATGTAATAACAGATTGACTTATCTGGAGCAGGAGCTGCTGGGCCAGTGAAGTAGCAAGAACAAGTCAATGGTAATTTTAGGACATTGCTGGTGGCTGAGTGTGGAATGGAGTGAGAGTGAGGAGCTCCCAAGGGCCACAGTCTTGGGGTTGTCCTCACACTTTCACAGACTTTCCCTCTAACAACCCTTGCCAGATTCTCACGGTGATGATCAAAGCTTCTCCATAACAAAGGTCTACTCTCCATGGAAAATTAAAAAAAAAAAAAAAACTTTTCCAGAACTACATTCTGAAATTTTGTCTCACCTGCAAGGAATAAGTTCCTAACCACTACAGTCCTCTCCAGCCTACATGTCTGATCTAAGGGTGAAAAAAGAGCATAGTCAGGAGCAGGCTTCAGAGAAATGGATTAGAAATGGATTGAGAAAGCTGCAGCCAGAGAATGGAGCAGGGATGTCGGGTGGTCGTTGTGGGGACATCTGTGTACCTGGAGGAGAGAATGACACTTGGAAGGACACAGCCCTGAAATACAGGCCCAGAAAAACACTGAGATTTAATCATGAGGATGGAACACTCCCCAGCCCTCACACCTATGACCACAAGCAAATCAAACTGTCAGACAACAGCAGAAAGCTGCAAAATTCCCCAATATTTGGAAATTCAACAACACAGCACATTCCTAAATTATCCCATGGATCAACACAGAAGTCTCAAGAAAAACAATATTTTTAAGTAAAAATAAAGATACTTATTAAAACATGTAAGATGCAGCAAAAGCAGTATTTAGAGTAAAATTTATAGCAATAAATTCATATATTCAAAAAGAAGAAAGATCTCAGATCAAAAACCTAAGTCTATGTCTTGGAAAACTAGAGAAAGAAATGAAAGGGGTCACTGTGACTGATCCCATCGACTTTAAAAGATCAGTGCTGTGGACTGCTCATTGCTTATAGATTTGATTATTCAGATAAAATTGGCCAATTCCAAAGTTAAACAAAGAGAAACATAAACTACATAGTCCTACATCTATTAAAAGAATTGAATAAATAATTTTAAACCTTTCAAAAACAAAACAAAACACAATGTTCAGATTGTTTCACTGGTAATTCTACTAAGCATTTAAAGGAAAACTGATTCCAATGCTCCACAGTCTTACAGGAAGCAAAAGCAGATAGAATGCTTTCTAACTCATTCCCTTACTCTAGCATTATTCTGATATGAAAAATAAAAACATTGCCAGAAAAGAAAACTATGTACCATTATATCTCATGAACATATGATGACAAATAGGTGTAGAAAAAGATTCTCACTATTATTTATCATTAGGGACATGCAAGTTAAAATGACCTTGATATAGCACTATGCATCTATTAGAATAGTTACAGTTGGAAGATCAGATAATATCAATTGCTGGCGAGGATATTAAGTAACAGCAACTCTCATTCATTGCTGGTGGGCATGCAAAAGCATACAGCCAGCTTGACAGTTTCTTACAAAGCTAAATATAGTGTTGTCTTAGGATCCAGCAATTGTGCACCTGGGTGTTTGCCCAACTGATTTGAAAATTTATGTCCACATAAATATCTGCATATCAATGTTTATAACAGCTTTATTCATAATTGCTAAAAATTTGGGACCAATCAAGCTGTCCTTCAACTGATGAATAAATGCACAAACTTTTGTTCGGTACATCTCTCGACAATAGAATATTATTCAGCTATAAAATAGAATGATGAGTCATATCACTAAAATTACATTAAGTGCATATTAAGGGAAAGAAGCCAGTCTAAAAAGGCTAGATACTCTATGACTTCATTTTTATGACATGCTGAAAAAGACAAAAGAATAGAGTCAGAAAACAGATCAGTGGTTGGTAGGGATTTGGGGAAAGGAGAGAACTGAACAGGTGAAGCATGCTTGACAGTTTTAGGGAGTTGAGGATATTATGTATGATAATGCAACCATGAATATATAACGCTATGTATTTGTCAAAATTACAGAGCCTTCCAGCAAAAAGAATGAATCTTAATGTAGGTGAATTAAAATGTAATTAAAAATTGTCAAAAACGCATTTAAGAGTTCATGGGATCCCAGGATGCAATGCAGAGTGTGCAAATCATTCTAACTGTATTACAAACGAGTTAAATAACTTTACTAATGGGGTGCTGACCTGAGTAACTTTGGAGATGAATGCAAGCTGTAAGACTAAAGGCAAAAGGAACTCCACGTAAACACTGCACTCTGGTTGATAAAGTTGTTTCCAACAGGGACTTTTTTCTGAAACTACTATACATCTATACTGTAATTAAACACGTAGGGCCCTGGGTGGCAGATCATGGGAGTTGGGTTTCTCACTGTGAAGTAGAAGTTTACAAACAAGCTAGGGAAGAGACTGGAATGAGCTGTGTGGTACTTGATTAGACTTAGAAACATCAGTATGAACTCATGTTTAGTTGAATAGAGGTACAATGGGTATGTATAGAAATATTTATAGGCATGTGTATATACATGTGTTAGTATACACACATTTTTAAAATAAATACACAGTAAGTATATCTATCAGTGTAAAATAAGTGATAAGTCTAAAATAAGCCCACACTGATATAAATAAATGATTGAATAAATAAATGGCAACAATAACCAAATTTTCCTGACAAAAGAATTCCAAGTAATTTATGAAAGATACACCACCTCAAGTGATGAAGCATAACTCTCACTCCTTAAGCATGGGCTTTGCAGAGTGACTTCCTTCCAAAAAAGACAACATGGAAAGAGAAACTTTCCAGTGGAGAAACCTGACAAGCACCACCTTAGCCAGGTGGCCAAGATCAGCAGCAACGGTGGTGAGCCCTGTTGATAGCACTCACCCTCGATATGATGTGGTGAGAATGGCACTCTACCTCCATGGTTTGCCCCTTCAAAACTCTCATAACCTCAGCCTAAAATGGGAAAAACAACAGATAAGTCCCAAGTGAGAGATATTCTACCTGATGAGCATTCCTCAAGACTGTCAGTTATCAAGAATAAAGGAAGTCTGAGAAACTGCCACAGAGGAGCTTAAGAAGACATAATGACAAAATGTAGTATGGGATCCTGGATGGGACCTTGAAACAAAACAAGGACATTTGGTAGAAGGTAGGGATATCTGAACAAAGTATGCACCTTAGTTAATGCATTAATAGTCATTCAGTAATTGTAACAAACATGCCACACTAACACCTTAATGCATTAATAGTCATTCAGTAATTGTAACAAACATGTCACACTAATGTAAAATGTAAATAATGAAGGCACTGGATGTGGAGATGTAAAGTATAGTGGACTTTCTGTGTTATTATCACAACTTTTCTATCAATCTGAATGTGTTCTAAAATGTTGTTTATTACTTTGAAAAACAGAAGAGGAGGTATCCTTCGAGGTGTACCAGTGAGGGTGGCCGTGGGGGAAAAGGGTGGTACTCTGTAGCTACAGACCTTAAAATACCTATATGATCTTAAGACAGAATCATCACATTTCAAATTCTAAGAAATACTATAGGAAGAACTGGAGACAGCTGCTAGGCATTTAGAAAACAATTTACCCCAAATGTTGTCTAGTATTGGTAAAATAGCATTTCCTACAAGCCTCAGTCTTGTGATAGGCCACAAAAATGGCCATTTTCCAAAGAGTTGATTAACTTGCCATAAGCTGCCTTCCTCTATCTTCAGGAAGGTGGGAGCTGGGAGGCTGAGTCATTTTGCTGTGATTCTCACATGCCGCATCAGTCTTCTGGAAAAGCTCAAAGCCTTCCAAATGCTTTAATGCTGAATTCTCAAGGATGTAGCCTCGGAATGGAACAGAGTCAACCATGACACATTTTACCCCAGCATCAGCCTTTGATCCTTAAGTTATTTTTTTCCTCCCAGAGCCTAAGAAACTGCTAAAGAAAATGTGGTACATTTATCATGAAATACTATGCAGCCACAAAAGAGAATGACATCATGTTCTTTACAGGGATGTGGAAGGAGCAGGAGGCCATTATCCTTAGCAAACTAACAGAGGAACAGAAAACAAATACTACAGGTTCTCACTTATAAGTGGGAACTAAATGATGAGAACACATGGACACAGAGAGTAACAGCACACCCTGGAGACTTTTGGAGGGTGGATGGTGGGAGGAGGGAGCGAATCAGGAAAAGTAACTAATGGGTATTAGGCTTAATACCTGGATGGTGAAATAATCTACGACCAACTCCCATGGCACAAGTTTACCTGCATAATAAGCCTGCGCTTGTACCCCTGAACTTAAAATAAAAATTTTAAAAATTAAATAATTGCTGGAATATAAACAACATAAATGGCAAATTAACTTTTGGATAGGTTAAAGCATCTGTATTGCTCTGCTTGAAAGAGGTGTCTAAACATTAGAGTATGACTCTGGGTTCATTTGTTACAGCTTGGTACAATGAGGTCTTTGTGGATGGCTGCATGGGTTTGGGACATTTTGTTGCCTCCAGGCCTCCTCACTCAGCTCTTTTTTTTTTTTTTAGAAAGAGTCTCGCTGTGTCACCAGGCGCCAGGCTGGAGTGCAGTGGTGCTATCTCGGCTCACTGCAACCTCCTCCTCCTGGGTTCAAGCGATTCTCCTGCCTCAGCCTCGCGAGTAGCTGGAACTACAGGCACGCGCCACCACGCCCAGCTAATTTTTGTATTTTTTAGTAGAGACAGAGTTTCAACATGGTCTCAATCTCTTGACCTTGTGATCCGCCTGCCTCGGCCTCCCAGAGTGCTGGGATTACAGGCGTGAGCCACCACGCCCGGCCCACTCAGCTCTTATCTGTATCTATCTTTCTTTCATTTCATAACCAAGTAGAAAATATCATTTCAACATAGAATCTTTTCTGCTGCTTGATATCTCTCAGCAGCAAAATAAGACCCCTAAAGAAATGCAAGGAAGTGAACTGAGCTATTATCAACTCAGTTGTTGATAGTAGTGTTCAAGGGCAAAATTTCTGTTTCAACCCAAGAAAATCTGAGAACTTACAGAATTACAACGAATTAGCTACCAAGTAATAAATAAAATGATGTATTCCACATTTACATCTGCACTTTGTCCCCAGATTCCCTGTGCATCTTACCTAGGTTCCTTATTGCAGAGGTCACTACCGTGTAAAGAGAAGGTCAAGAGCACAGGTTCTGAGGTTCTGACTGTCTGCCTTTGTATCCCAGCTCTGCCATGTACTAGCTTCACCTCTTCCAGCCTCCGTTTCTCCAACTGTACAACAGGGATAATAAGAGAACCCATCTCATTGGATAGATAAGTGGATGTGCAAGAGTTAATGCATATAAAACAATTAGTAAATAAGTGCTATTTACATGTAGAAAGTTTTTGTCAAGCCCATATGGAAATGGATATTTTCATGTTAGAATCATTGTCTTTCAGTGTGAAAATGAATCAATGAAGTGATGGTTCTGAGATCTTTGTGAATAGTGCAGCAGCACCAACACACTTGTCTCTGATTCCAAGGTGTTGGAGGACAGGGGGACTTGCTCTGCCCTCTACTTTCTTCTCCCCTTAGTTCACACAAATTGAGTCTCAGAGGACTGGGGAAAAGTATTGTCGTCTTTGTCTTCTCTCCATGGTCCCAACAAAGACTGTGTGGACCCCAGGGGTGATAGGTAGGTATACGGAATGAAGAAGCAACTGACCTCCTGGAATGTAGAGACTTTTATCAACAAGGTCTGCACTATTTTGGGATGGATGGCAGGGTCGGTTAACTGAGGAATCCAGGAAGGTGTTGTTGAGTCCACACACAAAGAAAGGTGAAAGAGAAGATTCCATGATTTCTTTCATATCTGGTAGGATTTTAGGCATTTTGAAGAAAGAGAGGCTTAAGGGTTGAGGGTGGGAAAATTACAAGTTGTAGAGTATTTGAGAGTGGGAATGAATGTGGCTGAGGGGTTAAAGAGGCTGTGCTTGAGATCACAAGGGGAACAGGCTGGGATGGCAATGTCTTGGGCTTGTTCCAAAGGGCAATGTGCAGACGCGAAATGATGGTCAAGGTCAAGTTGTTGGGGCAGGTCTTGCAAACAGAAATGAAGGCAGTAAAGAGGAGGGAGATACAAGTATGTATATGTGCACACTCATCAATCATCCACAGGCTTACATTGTTGGCAGGGGGATCTGAATCTGAGAACGGGCAGTGTCTTTCATGCGTTTGGCCTGGCCAAACTCTTGTGAACTGAAGAGGAGGTATATTTACCAGTGTTTCAGTGTTTACCAGTACACAACCTGAGTGTATGGTGTGTGTGCCTTGTGTGTGTGTCATGCGCTTCACCTTGTAGCACACAACCTATGGTGTGTGTGCCTTGTGTGTGTGTCATGCGCTTCACCTTGTAGCACACAACCTATGGTGTGTGTGCCTTGTGTGTGTGTCACGCGCTTCACCTTGTAGCACACAACCTATGGTGTGTGTGCCTTGTGTGTGTGTCACGCGGTTCACCTTGTAGCACACAACCTATGGTGTGTGTGCCTTGTGTGTGTGTCACGCGCTTCACCTTGTAGCACACAACCTATGGTGTGTGTGCCTTGTGTGTGTGTCATGAGCTTCACCTTGTAGCGTTCACAGTACCTCTTTAAAAAGGTAGTTTCTAATTCAAACCAATTTATACTTGTCTCAAGAGTCCATAGAGCCAATTACTTTTGGAATTGAATATTTGGGTGACTGATAATTCAATTTAGGACAAAACATGGACTTGTAATCTTTTGTGAAGTGTCCTTTTTAATTTGAAAATTCACCAGCATATAAATATGAAACCCAAGATGTAGCCTTAGCTATGGTTGTCCTAATAGCTATCATTTGAGAGGATGCAATATCTCTGATACCAATTTTAGAAAATATAAAAGCAAATTTTTATGTTTATTTTTGACTATTGTAAAATCTTCAAATGCAGATTTAAGATGTCATGTATTGCCAATTATTGCTCTTTGCTCATTTGTGCATGAATATTAGTTTATGGAATGAAATTCTTTTTTGGCAATGTTATTGATAATCTTAGTGTGTATAGTAGAAGGCTGCATTTCCCAAGCAATCTTTCCCCATCATAGAGCTCTTCCCATCAGTGCCATTGCCTCTTCTTATGTTTCTGATGAAATGTGAAAGATAAGCGTATTCCTACAAGGAAATTGTAATTGTTTTCAGAGAAGAGCAAATTCTTTCTTTCATTTCTTCTCAACATTCACTTAAACTGTTGGCTAAATAAAAAACTACCAGAGATGTTTAAATACCAGAGATATTTAAATATTAAATATGGTATCTGTATATCAACAGATTTATTCTCATTTGCAATTTAACCAGATCTTGTTTGAAATGGTGTTCAATGGTACATCAGTGATAATCAACTAGTTAATGAAAGATTATACTGCTTTGATTTCTTGAGGGAGAAAAATGGCTGTATCATAGGATATTAAAAGAGTTCAAATATTCTTTTTCAGTTAAAAAAAAAATCCCCACCATTTTTATACTTAGCCAAAGGTTCTCTTCATTCTCTAGTACAAATATTGTTATGACCCTGTAGGTTATTTTTAGAAATTCATTTTGCTTCATCCTGATTTCATTCATTCTTCACTTCTCTGAAATCTAGGACATGCCAGTGCATTCCCCAAGGACCCTCAGCATGTGGGGTGGGGTGGGGGTATCCAGAAGCTCTCCCTCCTTCCTGATGGAGGCAACCATCATATGGGCCTGTCTGAGCAGGTGGGAAGTATGAGACAGCATTTTTGAGCACCACCTGTTTTAGAGAGGCCCTTAAATGTGTTCAATAGATGTTGTCATTCTCATACTCAGAAACCATTCTAGTCTTCCTAAGTGAATGAGAGTCACTTTCTATTAATGTTGTAACTTTTAACGATTTCACATTGAAATATTGCCTAGGCCTTTTGTTAGATCATGCTAACTAACAATCATTCTTGATGACCTAAAAGACAAAAAAAAAAATCAATTTAGATAGATACATGGATGTGTCTGAGCACGTGTTTCTAATTATAACAGAAACATGAATATATGATAGGACTGCCAAAAAAAAGGTAACTTGGAGTTTGGTTAAAGATGTTTAAAAATACTCTTCTGGTTCTGAGAAAAGCTGTCCTATTGGAGCTATTTTTTTTTACTTGTGTTTAGGAAGCCCATATGTCATGTTGCGAGAAACTAATGTGTCTAAAAGCTGAAAATGGCATTTCCCTTAGGACAGTAGCAGCTGGAATGAAAGCGGTGATGATGGCAAGTTCAATGTGGTTCAGAAATGACTTGAATAGGGACTCTCAGGCTCAGGTGATGGACTAGGCTCTGGGTCCCAGGGCTAAAGAAAATGCTCAGGTGTTACCTGAGATTCAGGGCCCTGCAGCCCAGGGTCCTCATGAAGGCTGCTCTGAGGGTGAATCTCAGGAGGTAACTCCAATTCTGAACCTTCCTTCTGGCCCCAAATCGGGAGTAGGAATTGAGGGCAGGCCTCCAGGCAGTTTTCCTGGTGTCAGGAGAGGAAAGAGAGGCCACACCAGACATACAAGAGAAGAGAATAAAGGCCAGTGGGGATGCTGGAAAGGAGAGTGGTCATGGGTAAAAGAATATTGAGCAAGGAATATTCCCAGGGATTAGAGTTTATTATATTTGTGGATTTGGCTCTTATTCTAAGAAACTTCCATTAGACTTTAGATCTTTAATGCAGATCAGTATAGATTTCAAACTTTAAAATTGTCTCAATTATATAGAAGGGCACTCTTTAAGATTTTTGACCTTAGGACAGCTTTATACTCTTAAAAATTCTTGAAGATTCCAAAGGGCTTTTATTTCTGTGGGCTGGATCTATCAAGATTTGCTGTACTAGAGATTACTTTTTTAATGACAACCATGACATACTATCATAAATACACTTCTTAATAAAAGAATAACTACTTTTGAAAATTGGTGAGAAGAGGATGCATTATTTTACATTTTTTGCAAATCTCCAATGTCTGGCTTGTAGCTGCTTCTGCATTGAATCTACTGTGATGTGTTGTTTTCATTGAAGCATATGAAGAAAATGCAATTCACACAGAGATGTAGTTAAACAGGGAGACTTAATAGCCTTTTCAGATCATTGTGGCTATTGCTCTTTGATACTACACCAAAATTTGGAAGTGGTAGTTTTTAAAGATTAATTCCCATGGAGAGCCAAAACCATATAAACAGCTTTTTCCTACCCTATTGCATTAAAATATATCAGTGTTTCTGGATCTTTTACACATGTATGATTTTATAACACCATGCATTTGTTTTTGAAAAATATTTTATTCACTTAGTAATGTAGACATTACAAATGTTGATGCACTCCATGATACAATACTTTTGAAAATCACATTTTTAATATCACTACTAATGTCATGCAAAATTGTCTCTAAATATTGATAAGGTATGTTAAGCATATGGTGAAGAATCCATTTTCTAAAATCTAATTAGGACTTGAAAGCTCAAATTTTACCACTGGCAACAAACGCGTTATTTTCCCTGAAGTGACAGGCTCACTTCATTCCTTCTGAGAAAATGTTTGTCAAATATCCAGACAAAAGTAGTTTATTGGTTTTTCTTTGAAGTAGAAATGTGTTCCATGAAAATCACAGCTGATCAGTTCACATTCAGTCCCATACTGGGGCTTTTTCTTTTAGCACCAAACACATGGGAGCTTTGTATGTTTCTGCCGTTCTGTCACACAGAATGCAACATCTCTAATGTCTGGCTTGTACCTGCTTCTGCATTGAATCTACTGTGATGTGTTGTTTTCAATGAAGCATATGAAGAAAATAAAAAGAGTGTTAAAAAGACACATCCTCAATGGTTGAGATGGAATAAAATGAAACAATTTTCACTGCTTTGTCAAGGACACGCTGAAGTGAAGCTGCCACGTCTGTTTTTGTTGCAAGTGTTGACAGACCATTGTGTAGACCACAGTGGCCATCAGGAAAGTTTGGTGCCACTGCCTTGAATCATATTAAGGCCCCAGCAGATGTGCCCATATTGCTTTGGTACTGTTGGCTAAAAAAGGCAAATAATTTTTTAGTGTTATTCTGAAAATAGCTCTGATCTTACAGATCCTTTGAAAAATTATCAGGGACCCTAGGTGTTGGTGGACCATACCTGAGAACAGTTGATATAGAACAATCTTATTATTATTATTTATATGTATACTATATATATAATATTTATTATTTTTACAATAATCCTATGATTATTATATATGTGTATTGTATATAATACATCTATATGTGTGTGTGTGTGGTGTGTGTGTGTGTGTATATATATATATATAAATAATATCTGTAGCCCGGTGAGCACAGAAGGATGAATGACCACCTTCTGGCTGGGTGCTAGGGTGAACCTGTGGGTGCAGACTGCTCCATTTCCTGCCGCTTTTCACACACGCACAATACCTCTATCCACTTTAGGATGTGAGGAAAGAAATCAGGTCCTGCATCTGTTTCTTCGGTCACAGTTAAGCAGTGAACTCTCATGGGCAGTCTCATATTGCTATTCTAATATATCCTCATCACTGTGTGGCATCAAAATTGTGGAGACTTTTTATTAAAGATTATGAAATATTAGAGTTTATCATAGCAGAGTCAGCATAGCATCAAATTTCTTTATAATCTATTTATGTATCATGAAAGAAAACAATTTTAATGAAAAGGCAGGATAAACTAATTTATTTCTTGAATACCAAATGTCTTAACCTCAAAACCCAGGCTCAGGTTATCCTTACAAATACAGAATGTTTTCAGAGGATACAAAATAGTGAATTCAGTGAATATTTTATTGTACAGTCCAGTCTGCATTTTTCTTCTACATTTTATTTATTAACTCAGACATGTATATTCACTTTAAATGAAACTCTTCTGATGCTTGACTTGGTTATATTTGGAAATAGCTACCTGGGGTTGGTTCATGGAGAAAGAGGTAGCTGGCCACACACAATCAATGACTCTCCCTCAGATGTGCACAAGATGCTCACATCTTTCCAAAGCCTGCTTCCAGGACCCCAGGCCGCAGTGGATATGAGGGAGACAGGATGTCATGTTGAGAGGCAGATTTATATTGCTAAGGCTCCCATAGCACAGTTAAAACAAAAGATCAAATCTAACCTGGCAAAATGTTTAAAACAGTTTACAGCTGTTTGTTAGAAAAAGTTAAGCCATTAACTCCTTAGAGAGCAATGATTCTGTTTTCTATTTGTCCACAGCAATTTAACATCTTTTATGGAAGTAAAAAATATTTATGTTTGAACTGTATCAAACATATTCAAAAAATGGTATTTAGTGTATATATATGAAAATATGAAAGTGAAACATACATAAGATTTTGACCTGTTGGCATTAGTATTAATTTACAAACATATGATATTATATATGAAGTAGAACACTGTCTCAAAAAAATCCATTTAACTTCACTTGTTGAGTATTGGTTTTATTAGTAAACATATAGAGAAACAAAAGAAATGATAATATGGAATATTGGCAGAGATGCAAAAATATTTACATTCTGATATACAATTTGGTGGGAAAATTTTTTTAAAGCAATTTGACAAAATACATCAAAAGCCATAAACAATTAATGTCTTTTGACTCATTAATTTCACCCTTAATTAGCTATACCAAATAAATAGAAGGTATAGACAAATATTTATGTAAAAAGAGTCAAGATAGAACTTTATAATAATAAAAAATTGTTTCTCTCTAAATAGCCTTATTATGTGACCGCTTCTGTGAATAGGGTGCATCAGCCTAATTCAATATTATGTAGTAACTTTAAATGATGGGTTTAAGTAAGTTTCTTAATATAGGAGGCAGTCATATGATATGGCTAAATTTTTTAAAAGCAGGATTTGACCACCATGATCAAGTAGGCTTTATCCTCAGGATGCAAGTTTGATTCAACATACACAAATTGATAAATGTGATTTATCACATAAACATAACTAAAGACAAAAACTACAGGATTATCTCAATAGATGCAGAAAAGACTTCTGATAAAATTAAACACTCCTTCCAGTTAAAAACTCTCAATAAAATAATAGAAGCCGTAAAATAATAGAAGCCGTATATGACAAATCCATAGCCAATATCATATTGAATGGGCAAAAGCTGGAAGCACTACCCTTAAAAATTGGCACAAGATGAGGATGCCCTCTCTCATCACTCCTGTTCAACATAGTATTGGAAGTCTTAGCCAGAGCAATCAGGAAAGAGAAGGAAATAAAGGACATCCAAATAGAAAGAAGAAGTCAAACAACCTCTGTTTGCAGATGACATGATTCTATATGTACAGAACTTCATAGTCTCAACCCAAATATTCTTCAGCTGATAACCAACTTCAGCCAAGTTTCAGGATACAAAATCAGTGTACAAAAATCACTAGCATTCCTATACACCAACAACAGCCAAACCAACAGCCAAATCAGATAGGCAGTCCTATTCACAGCCACAAAAAGAATAACATTCCTAGTAATACAGCTAACCGGGGAGTTGAAAGATCTCAACAACAAGAATTGCGGAATGCTGCTCAAAGAAATCGGGGAAGACACAAACAAATGGAAAAACATCCCATGCTCATGTATAGGAAGAATCAATATCATTAAAAGGACCGTACTGCCCAAATCAATTTGCAGATTCAGTGCCATACCTGTCAAACTGCAAATGACATTCTTCACAGAACTAGAGAAAATTCTTTTGAAATTTGTATGGAACCAAAAAAAGAGCCTGAATTCAAAGCAATCTTAAGCAAAAAGAACAAAGCTGGAAGCATTGCGTTACCCAACTTCAATCTATACTACAGGGCTTCAGTAACCACAGTACCATGATATGGGTACAGAAACAGGCTCATTGACCAATGGAACACAACAGAGAGCCCAGAAATAAGGTCACACATCAACACTCATCTGATCTTCAATAAAGCTGACAAAAACAAACAGTGGGGAAAAGACTCCCTATTCAAGAAATGGTGCTGGGATAACTGGCTAACCATATGCAGAATATTGAAGCTGGACCCCTTTCTTACAACATATACAAAAATCAACCCAAGAGATATTAAAAATGTAAATGTAAAATCCAAAACTATAAAACCCTGAAAGACAACCTAGGCAATACCATCCTCAACGGAGGAACAGGCAAAGATTTCATTAAAAAAAAAAAAAAAAAAAAAACACCGAAAGCAATCACAACAAAAGCAAAATTTGACAAGTGAAATCTAATTAAACTTAAGAGCTTCTGCATACCAAAAGAAATAAGCAACAGAGTAAACAAACAACCTATAGAATGGGAGGAAATATTTGAAAACTGTACATCTGACACAGGTCTAGTATTCAGGAACTTAAGCAAATTTACAAGAAAGAAACAAACACCCCATAAAAAGTGGGCAAATGACATGAACAGACACTTCTCAAAAGAAGTATATGAGGAAAGCTCAGTATCGCCAATCATTAGAGAAATGCAAATTAAAACCACAATGAGAAACCATTTTACACCAATCAGAATCACTATTATTAAAAAGTCAAAAAATAAAAGATTCTGGAGAGGTTGTGGAGAGATAGGAATGCTTATACACTGTTGGCGGAAGTGTAAATTAGTTCAGCCACTGTGGAAGACAAGTGGAATCTAATTAAAGTTAAGAGCTTCTGCATAACAAAAGAAATAATCAACAGAGTAAACAACCTACAGATTTGGAGAAAACATTTGAAAACTATGCATCTGATAAAGGTCTAGTATTCAGGAACTTAAGCAAACTTACATGAAAAAAACAAACATCCCATTAAAAAGTGGGCAAAGGACTTGGTGATTCCTCAAAGACCTAAAGACAGAAATACCATTTGTCCTGGCAACCCTATTACTGAGTATATACCCAAAGGAATATAAATTAGTGCATTGTAAAGATACATCCACACATATGTTCACTGGAGCACTATTCACACTAGCAAAGACATGGACTCAACCTAAGTGTCCATCAATGATAGACTACATAAAGAAAATGTGTTTGTTAAAAATGGTTGCTTCTCTCCAGATTACACTTAGGAGTGACATAGTTCTGTGCTTTTTTATACTTTTCCGCATTTTTCAAAGCTTCTGCATTAAGCTTCTATTCATTTGCAATCAGAAAAACATAATCGAGAAATGTAATACAATAGTAAGACATATACATAGTCTTCTGAGATGTCACATATGAAATAATCTTGAAATGATGGAAGTCTTTGTCATGGCATTTTTGAGAAAGGGATAACAGATGTCCTCTTTTAGAAAGTCAGGTTGTGTTTTAGAGTTAGAGGAGAGAAATCTGTCCAGTGGGCCCTTTTCTGGCCTAGGAGTGGAATCATTATTTGTGCTCAGTTTTTCGGATCCAGTGGTCTTTGTTTTCCACTTAGGGTAACCAACTTTGAAAAATAATGCAAATAACATCAAATTCTCAGCTAGGAAAAGACATTGGTCGCTTAGCCCTGCCAAGGTGTCCTGTCTGTCCCATCATGTTCTGACAGGGCAGCAGTTCCAGGTGGGAGGTGGGGCAGTGGCTGCCTTCTCATGAGGGCACTGGTCGGCTGTCAAAGTGGCCTCCTGGCCTCACTGCTGGGTGTTACCTGTGCTGCTGTGAGCACAGTCCCATCTGCCAGGTGCGAAATCTGCTCTATGATGAACTATTCAAGTAACTTTCCTTGTGTTTGCATAAATCTATTTTAAACTGTGTATTGACATTTTTCTATACTCACAGTTCTCACTTTGGTTTTGTAACTGATGATAAATTAATAAGTGTTGATTGCAGATATCCAAGTACATACGTCTATTATTTCAATCAAGATTCTAAACCAGGCAGACTTTGCCTCTAGATGCTTTTAAAAACTTTTTCTTAGAAAGCAACTGGTTTAATATAAATTTCATTAAAAAAATGGATCATTGGCTAGGTGTAGTTGTTCATGCCTGAAATCCCGGAGCTTTGAGAGGCCAAGATAGGAGGATCACTTGAGGCCATAAGTTCAAGACCAGCCTGGGCAACGCAGTGAAACTCTATTTAAAAAAAAAAAAAAATTTTTTTTTTAAAAATTAAGCAGGCATGCTGGCACATGCCGGTAGTCTTAGCTACTTGGGCAAGAGGCTGAGGCAGGAGGATCACTTGAACCCAGGAGTTTGAGGTTGCAGTGAGCTATGACCTTGCAATTGCACACCAACCTGGGTGACAGAGAGAGATCCTGTCTCTGAAACAAAAACAAAATAAAAAAGGCTGTTTTTTTCATAGGAGGCCAAAAGAAATCATTGCATGTCTTAGCTTGCTTAGCACTTGTTCTAAAGAAGAAATATTGGCATGAAATTCATGTTTATAACTGGTTCCTTCCCATAGTAGTCTTGAGCACAAATATCAAAGTTGTTTTTAAAAATGGAGAAGAAAAGGAGCAGTTTCACCCTTTTTAAACAGCGTGTAGGCAAAATGGCAGTCACTTATGATTGATTTGTTCTACGTGTTTAGCATGCAGGGACTCCCCAGCGTGGTTTTTAAATTAATTAATTTATTTTTTTCTTTCATTAGTTTTAATAGTATGAGTGGTTTTTGGTTACATGGATGAATCGTGTAGTGGCGAAGTCTAGGATTTTAGTGTGCCTGTCACCCAAGTAGTGCACATTTACCCAACTGGTAGCTTTTCATTCCTCACCTCCCTCCCACCCTCCCCCTTCTGAGTCTCCAATGTCCATTACACTACTCTGAATGCCTTTGCATACCTATAGCCTAGCTCCTGCTTATAAGTGAGAGCATTTTATATATATACATATATATATCACGGTTTCTTTTTGTTTGTTTTCTGGAGTCTTGCTTTTATGGTTTTTTTCCTTTCCAACTGTTATGTTAGGTTCAGAGGGTACATGTACAGGGCTTTTACATGGGTAGGTTGTGTATAGACCACATTTTCTTCATCCGCTCATTGGTCAAGAGCACTCAGGTTGATTCCATATCTTTACACTTGTGAATTGTGCTGTGATAAACATGTGTGCAGGTGTCTTTTTGATACAGTGATTGCTTCATGAACTTGGGAACTCCAGAGTTTGATGCATATGTATTTAGAATTGCTATATCTTTTTGTTTAATTTGTCCTTTTATCATTATATAGTGAATTTTTTTTTTTTTTTTTTTTTTTTTTTTTTTTTGCTGTTGTTGCTTTGAAGTCTGTTTTATATGATATCAGAATAGCTACTCCTCCTTTTTGGCTTCCATTCGCAGGAAATGTCTATTTCCACCCTTTACCTGGAGTCTATAAGAATCCTTGCATGTTCAGTGGTGTTTCCCGAAGACAGCAGTGTAGGCTGCTGCTCATGGCATCTTTCAAAGGGTCTGTGGTTTCCTTCCACGTTTCCATTACCTTCCTGTGTTACTCCTCAGAAAAACGTTCACAGTGTGAATCTCTACACACTGTCTTGTCTTTCCAAGTGGAAAAGGCATCTAACAATGCCTGTTTACCATCATCTTGGAAAGACAAAATAACAAGAAAATCCCACTTTAAATATTATCAGCCAGCACAGAATCTTTTTTATAGGCTCCAAAATATACCAGATGCACACTTCATGTTTTATCTTGATTACATATACCACTCTTTAGAGTCTCACCTAACTAATACTGAGTAAGAATGTCTTAGAACACAGGCTCCCATGTCCATGAGTGCATTAAATATTCTTATTTCCAAAGTGGCTGGCTGATAGCTATGACTAGCTGGAGAGAAAGCAGCATTTATAGCCTAAGTGGGCTGGGCAGCAAACTACCTGAAATCCTTAGGAGCAAGGACAGAAGGGATGCCTTGTTCTCCATGCCCAGGTGTCACTCACTGCATGATGTCTTGTTTTGTGTGTTTGCTGGGTTTTCATCTGTCTAGGAAAGGAAGCTCTGTGGGGACAATGACTCCAATGAGTGTATCTTCCTTTATTCCTCACCCTGCACATCTGGATTTGAGTGGACTCCAAATGGCTGGACCAAGGGCCTTGGGTACCAAATAGAATAGAAGATGTGGAAAGGATGAGGGACCCAGTGGCTTTGTCTTTGGGGGAAGAGCCCTGTTCCTGACCCTGGACCTTATCTCCTTATATCCCTGTGCTGGAATATCATAAAATTCCCCAAGTCAAAACCCATGATCCTGCATGTCTAGGAGAGGCTGCCTCAAGGAATCCTCCTTGACTTATTTTCATGGAGAAGGACTTATTTTCATGTTAAGGATGTCATCCTTAACATCCTTCTAGCTTCTCCCCAACTCCATCTCTAAGCCAGGTGCCCCTTTGTTTCTAGAAATAATCTGCAGTGGCTGCCTAAGATGTCTTCTGCGTGGAATCCAAACAAAAAGTGTAATAAGTTAAATTGGATTTTTCTGCAATCACGTATTGCGCATGTCTGCATTATAGATACCCAGGTGTACACATGAAGGTAAGCAATTAGCAATGATAGTGGAAACAAGACTTCCTAACAGGTTTTTTGGTGGAAACTTGAAAGCTTTTCCTAAAGATGTTTATTCATGCAAACCTCATCACACTCCTGACAGCAAACCTGTGTGTGCAAGGGGGTGGGCAGGAGGCCACGAGGCAGCAGCAGGGTTCTTCACCCTGTGGCTCACTCACAGTCCACTCTTTAACCAGGTCTTATTATGTCCGTGCTTCTGTGGTGACTAAAATGCACCCTAGAAGCCTTGATACAAAATAAAGCAAACATGGAATATGAAGTTTAAAAACATGAAATCATAAGTAAATGTTTTATGAAATAAATATTTCTAAACTGTTCAAATGATCTTGAAGACGGCATTTGTTTCTTAGGCCTGCCCTACAAAGTGACCACGACTGAGTGGCTTAAAACAGTGGAAGGCCGGGTGTGGTGGCTCATGCCTGTCACCCCAGCACTTTGGGAGGCCAAGGCAGGTGGATCATGAGGTCAGAAGATCGAGACCATCTTGGCTGACATGGTGAAATGCTGCCTCTACTAAAAATACAAAAACTAGCTGGGCGTGGTGTTATATCCATGTAATCCCAGCTACTCGGGAGGCTGAGGCAGGAGAATCGCTTGAACCCAGGAGACGGAGGTTGCAGTGAGCCAAGATTGCACCAATGCACTCCAGCCTGGTGACAGAGCAAGACTCCGTCCCAAAAAAATAAAAATAATTTTTTAAAAAACAACAATAGAAGTTCCTTCTCTCACAGACATCTGAAATCAAGAAGTCAGCAGGGCTGTTGCCTTCTGGAACCTCTGAGGGCGCATCAGTTCCTCACCTCTCCCAGCCTCCGAAGGCTCCCTCAGCACTTCACACTTCCGAGCCTGTGGCTGCCTCACTCCAGTCTCAGCCTCTGCCTTCGCGTGGCTTCTTCCTTGTGTCTGTGTGCCTTCTCCCTTTCTGTCTCTTATAGGACACTCTTCTTCGGTGGATTTAGGACCCATGCTAATGAAGGATGGCCTTATCTAGAGGTTCTTACTTTAAATTAAATCTGTGAAGTTTCTATTTCCAAAGAAGTTCCTATTCTGAGGTTCCAGGAGTTAGGATGTTGATATATCTTTGAAGGACCACAATTCAACTTACTAAAGGGATGAAAATTAAAGTCAAAAATATCAACCCCTAAAAAAACCTACTTTATTGCCAACCACGTAAATTGCTCCTTGTTACAATATACAACAGAGACCTCACAAACCTTGGTGTTCTGGTGTGAGAATGGTGAAAAAACAGAAAGCAGCCTAAAATAAGCACAGGGGTGTGTCATTGTGTTACTGGGGAAGGATGTACTGTCTGAGTGATTGGTTCATGATGAAGTGCAAAGCAGCTTTCCTAAGACCATTTTCCAGGAAGGATAGCATCCTAAAAACTCAGCACAAGATGCTGTCATGGGTAGGGCTTTTTCAAGCCTTGTTTTGTAGCTGTCTCCTCTCTCTGGTACTGTGTTGATTACCTGAGCAATTTAACTTCATTAGATTCTTTGGGAAAATGAATGGGATTGATTCGTCTTTAGGATACTGTCAGAGAGCGTGACAAATGGGCTTGTGGTACCTTAGAAATGTCATCCTTGCTTAATCTCCTGAAGGTCCATTATTTATTATGAGATCCATGTGAATATGGGGTCTGTGAACAGCAATAGAGGACCATCACTATGCAGCTCCCCTTATGTGGCCACACCATCATGGAACTTTCCAGGAAAGGGCTTACTCCACAGCAATGCCAAGGGTCGTTGCTGTCACCTCCTCCCTCACGATCATTCAGTGCTCTGCCAAAATCGCCACAGCCTTGCTCCTCAGCTAAGAAACTGCACTTCACATCAACCAAATATGTAAGACAAATTACTTAATGGGAATTGTAGCCTTTCCTCCTCTCAGTAGACAGACCCACAGGAGAAGCCAAAAGACCACTGCTAGAAGGCTGGGTGTGGCTAGAACCAGAGCAGAGGGCAGTGAAAGCCATTGCAGCATTGAATGGCACTGCCCAAGCGGATGGTAGAGAGGTGGCGATTCTGACCTTGCCTTCCATTTCCCACCCTAATACTTGACATTGATTGGCCAGGATTGCCTCTGTTCCAGAAGAAATATGGACAGGCCTTCTCTTGCATCTGTTTGCCTCTTTTTTTTTTTTTTTTGCTTTCACAGCTTCGACTCCTTTGAGACTGGCACCTTCCTTTTCCAGATTCCTTGCTGTGCTCAGTCAAGTCACAGACAAATCTTGCTGCTCTGGGATGAGTCTATACCCCTAAAGTGAAGGTTGGGAAAACTGAGAGTCATGAAGCATCAAAAGATAGCTATGGTTCTTGCCACAGAAAATCACCTATATACATATGCCTCAAAGCAATCACCTGAGCTGCTTCTGTGGTCATCTGAGAACACGTGGAGCCTTGGCTAGGAATTCCTGTATAAGGTGAACACCTCTGCTCTAAGCCAGGGCACAGATAAATAATGTAATCAGTAAAGTTAAAATAAGACTGGAATACCAAAAGCTAAAGCAAAATTCCATTTTGAACTAAAGAAATAAAATGCATCCGACAGGCTATGCAATTTGACTAGTGTGTGAAGAATGGGATGTTGACTTCTGCTTAGAATTCTTAAGTATCAAAACCAACTTCATGTTCAGTCTAAACACTATAGCTCTCCTGGTCTCAGTCTTACCTCTGCAGTCTAGTTGCTGGGAGTCACCTTCAGCAGCTCCCATGTGCCACTCAAGGTTAGGCCTCTGTGTTGTTCTCTATGCTTTGAGCACCCTTCCTCCTTTGCAAAAAAAAAAGTCGCAGAATTGGCCAGATGTGGTGACTCACACCTGTAATCCCAACACTTTGGGAGGCCAAGGCAGGCATATCATGAGGTCAGGAATTCAGGACTAGCCTGGCCAACGTGGTGAAACCCCATCTCTACAAAAAATACAAAAATTAGGTGGGCATGGTGGCACATGCCTGTAATCCCAGCTACTCTGGAGGCTGAGGCGGAGAATTGCTTGTACCTGGGAGGCAGAGGTTGCAGTGAGCAGAGATTGGGTCACTGCACTCCAGCCTGGGCAACAGAGCAAGACTCCTTCCCCCACCCCTACCCCCAAAATAAGCTGCAGAATTTCAGTTTTCCACAACGAAACACACACACATTTGTGTAGCAGCTACTGTGTGCCAACAATTGGGATCTACACAATTAAGACATCATCTTCAACCTCAAGCAATTTACAGTCTGGAGGGCAATGATAGAGGAGAAGAATGAGGTGTGGATAAAAATGCCTATTGGCAGAGTATGCAGTGGAAAGTGTAGTGCTTCTAGATAGAATGCAGTTGGTCCATAGTTATTTGGTGATAATCTGCATGTCTTACGCATCATGGTCTGTACCAAGGACAAGTCACTGCCTTTGGAAATGTTCGACTCATGCCCTGATGGATAGGCAGATAGGTCTACACATCAAAAATGCACGCCTTACTGCACATTTATGAAAACAACAAAAATTTAAAAAAAAATTATAACGCCACATGCAGCCAAAGCTGAGGAGAAACTGAGTCCCTTATGCATCGCTGGTGGAGATGTAATATCGTGCAGTCATTCTGGAAAATTATTTGGCAGTTTCACACAAAACTAAACGTGCACTTACCATGTGGTCCAGCAAGTGTTCTCTTGAACATTTATCCCAAAGAAATATGAATTTATGTTCACAAAATAAGTTTTATAGAAATGCCCATAGGAGCTTTATAGTAGCCAAATTCTGGAAAAATAAAACAATGACGAAATAAATGCTTCTCACAGATGAAGGGTTGAAAAAATCTATGGTCCATCCATAGTTTGGAATACTATTCAGCAATCAAAAGAAATGAACTGTTGACACACACAATAACCTAGATAGTCTGAAGGGCATTATGCTTAGTAAAAAAAGCAGTCAACGTAATAGGTTATGTTTATAAAACAACCTTAAAATGATAAAACGGCAGAGGGGGAAAATACCTTAGTGGCTTCTAGGGGACAGGGACAATGGGTAGGATGGGGCCAGGTAGAAACACAAAGAAATAGGGACAAGGAGTTCTTCTGTGGTGTGGAACAGTTCCACATTTGTTGTTGGGGGTGGGCGCGTGGACCTCTAATGGGATAAAGTTAAACAGAAGTGTACACCTACACATATACACAAGCACATACACACAGATGAATGTGCGTTTAAAAATGATGAAGGTGGCCAGGCGCAGTGGCTCACACCTGTAATCCCAGCACTTTGGGAGGCGGAGGAGGGTGGATCACCTGAGGTCAGGAGTTTGAGACCAGCCTGGCCAACATGGTGAAACCCCATCTCTACTAAAAATACTTAAAAAATTCGTCGGGCGTGGTGGCACACACCTGTAATCCCAGCTGCTGGTGAGGCTGAGGCAGGAGAATCACTTGAACTCAGGAGGCAGAGGTTGCAGTGAGCTGAGATCGTGCCACTGCACTCCATCCTGGGTGACAGAACAAGACTCCATCTCTAAATAAATAAATGAATGAATGATGACAGTATCTACTCTAGTGACTAATGTTAACTGGGAATGTTCCCGTGTAGGTTTCCTGGCTCTGATATTGCACCACAGCTATGGAAAATCTCAACAAAACCAGAAGTCGAAGGACACACAGGACTCTGTACTATTTTTGCAACTTCCTAGAAGTCTGTATTGCAAAATTTTAGCTTTGTAAAAGAAATGCCAAAAGACAAAAGGTGCATATGTACAATAAATGTGATGTATACGTTAAAACGTTGTGGGAGTTCAGAGAAGGGAGAG
Organism: Aotus nancymaae; assembly: GCF_030222135.1. Classification (NCBI taxonomy): domain Eukaryota; kingdom Metazoa; phylum Chordata; class Mammalia; order Primates; family Aotidae; genus Aotus; species Aotus nancymaae. Next base: position 43,011,255 of record NW_026988435.1, on the reverse strand, counting down.
CCCCTTGCAGAGGTAAGGTCAGGGAGGGCTCCACAGAGGAGCTAGGACATGACTTTAATATGGAAGGACAAGTAAAATCCAGCTTGAGGAACTGGAGGTAATTTTCAGGATGGCAAAATAGTGCTGGCGAGTCATACCTGGAAAAGGAAAACTATGTTCCCAGACCACAAAATCGGGGATGGGGGAGGTAGAGAAACATGCCAGTTATGTTCAAGTGCTGAGGTGGAATGCCTGGGTAACGAAGGAGTTAGTGGGCAACTGGAAACATAGCTTGCAGCAAGATTATAAAATGTCTTAACTTTTAAGCTGTGAAAATTGAGCTTAATCTGCAAATAGCAGGAGACATTGTAAATTGCAAGTGAGAGGACATCATACTGGAAGTCGTATGTTAGGAAGCTGGGTCTGGCAGAGCCCCAGGATAGCCTGGAATGGGGACATAGAGGAAGGCAAATGACCGATGAGTTATAACGCCGTTTCACAGCCCAGCACAGGCATCCTGATTATGGCTTGCACTAAGCTGATGTCACGGAACTAGAAGGGACAAGTCTAATTTAAAAGATGCTATGAACACTGACCAAAAAGGACCCAGCCACTGATTGCCTTGGGGACCTGGAATCCATCCAAGGAGGAGCTTGGGACAGGAATAGGGACAGAGAAAGCTTAGAAGAAAAGGTGCCACATTTCCTCTGGCTCATGCTGATTGTAAGGGGATGGTGTGCCTTCCAAATGGAAGTACCTGGCTGACATCCAGAAATGGGAGATGGCAGCTCAGGAAAGGGTGGGCAGGGCTTTATAAGAAATAGAGACAGCCCAAGCAGGTCAGATCATCAAGGGTAAGAGCGGAAAAGAGAGCAGAAGAGGAAGAACAGAAATGTAGGTGCCCTTTGTATGCAGGCACTGCCATGCAGTGTCTATGAAATAAGTAGTTTCTCACTTCATCCAGTCTTCTTGGCATTTTGTTCAAAGCCTGGCATTATCCTGGACAGGTCCAGGGTTGACCACATACCCTGCATTACCTTCTCACTCATCCTCCCCCACTGCTTCCTTAACAACCTCCCACTACTCACTGTTGTCAAGGCGGAAGCATGTGCAATTCACTTCACCAACCATGGCAACCAGCTCTGAGAGGCCCAGGTAGGAGAAGATGAGGGGAGAATCACTCATTGTCCAAGTGGCTATAGGCAGCCTCTCTGAGCTCACAGAACCTCACCCCTACAATTAATCCGGAATACCAGTTCTCAAAATAGTGCCCCTCATTTAGCTGTCAGCTGTCTTGCTCTTATCTTGCTCTTAGAGTTTCTGAAAAGAAATCACAATAGCTCAGAGCTTATCTTTAGGGGCTGTTTGCTTTGAGGGCTTTTTCCTTAGTTGCATGCTTCTTATCGCCAGCAAATGTTTCTTAATCTCCCTAGAGGATCAGGTTGGCCTGTTTTAGATTTCTTATATGAGAGGTTGAGAGAAAGGAGGCGAGGGGCAGTGAAAGCTGCAGCTGCCTTTCCATATTTCTGCCTCGCAACCCAGGGGGATTTTGTGTAGGACTAAATGGAACCCCCTACAGAAAACAGTTATGTTAGGAGATCTTTCTGCACGTTCTCATCGTACTCAATATGTTCCTTCACACATACATTGGAGAGGAAATGTTACTTCTTTCCCCAGCTGTTCCCTGCTGAGTAAGAATTCCTGACCATGTGAGAATATGAGGGCATGCAGCACTCCAAGATCCTTGGGGAAAACAATGAAAGCAACGGCTCAGTGGACCATTCTCCATGCCCAACCGAAGAGCCTTTGGGATTCACTGTCATTTTCTGTGACAACAGAACTGTGGCCTGATTTAGCCCAGAAATGTAGCCTCTGGAAGAATCTTCAGTCTACACTGAAAGACATTTCAATGAGTGTTTTTCAGGTGGACAGACACTGCTACTCAATTTTTCTTTTGAGACAGAGTTTTGCTCTTGTTGCCCAGGCTGGAGTGGAGTGCAGTGGCGCAATCTTGGCTCACTGCAACATCTGTCTCCCGGGGTTCGAGCTATTCTCATGCCTCAGCCTCCCAAGTAGCTGGGATTACAGGCAACTGCCACCACCACGCCCAGCTAATTTTTTTTTTTTTTTGTATTTTTAGTAGAGTCAGAGTTTCACCATGTTGGTCAGGCTGGTCTCAAACTCCTGACCTCAGGTGATCCACCTACCTTGGCCTCCCAAAGTGCTGGGATTCCAGGCATGAGCCACCACACTTGGCCAATGCTGCTCGAATTTGAACCAGGAATATTTGTTGATGAGAACATACACTAAATCCATTACTCCATTGATTCCATTTTTATTCCATTGATAATGTATTATAGGTATTTTTAGGAACTAAATTGAGTCTCCCCCTAAAATTTATATGTTGGAGCCCCAACTCCTGATGTGACTGTATTTGAAGATAGAGCCTTAAAGAGGTGATTAAGGTAAAATTAGGTCATAAGGGTAATTCTCACCTAATCTGACTGGTGTCCTTCTAAGAAGAGATTAGCTGCAGCCACACACACAGAGGAGTGACCATGTGAGGGCACAGGGTGAAGATGGTTATCTGCCAGCCAAGGGGAGAGGTCTCAGGAGAAACCAACCCTACCAACAACTTGATCTTGGACTTCCAGGCTCCAGGACTATGAGATAATACAGTCCTATTATTGAGACCAGCCAATCTGTGGAAATTTATTATGGCAGCCCTAACCAGAAAAACACAGGTATCTTTCTGAGACTTTACATAGAGTTTTCAGTGTTTTCAGGGCTGAATAATATTCCATTTGTAGATGTGTACTTACTTTTTAAGTAACTGTGAATATTTATGTTGTGCCTAAAGGCTCCTCTACTCATTAAGGTTGCAAGGAACATCCTAATACATAAACCATGCACATTTATCTAATTAACTTCCTAGGATAAAATCCAAGAAAAGGAATTACGGGGTCAAAAGATGTGCTCATGCCACGTAGTTTTGTACCTGGCCAAGCTGGCTTCCCGAAAGGCTGTAGCACCTGACATTTCCATTTGCGAGATTGGAGTGCCAGCACCCCAGTCCCCACCTACCAGACTGGATATTTGCAGTCATCTGCTCTGCAATGGCAGGAAAATGATCCTTTAATTTCACAGAAATTAAAGAAAGAAGTTGAATATCTTGGTATTTTAATATTGAAATTTCCATTTGTTTAATGAAGTCTCTATCCTTTTTCACTTTTTCTGGGATTGTTTTTAATATTTATAAATTTGTGTTTTTACGTAATACTATTTTTTTCCTGCAGTTACAATTTTTTTGTTTGACATTTAGAAAAAAATTTTTTACTTGTATATTTGTTTGCATGTTTATTGCCATATAGAATCTTTAACAGGATGTGTTGTCAAAACTGCTAAGCATTATATTTATGGTTGCCGTCCTGGGGTATCATGCATGCAATTTCTTTCTTTTCTTGAAATAGAAAAGAAATCACCTAAATTTTCTTTAGATTGTTTTTGTTTCATTTTGAAACAAAGCCTTGCTCTGCTGCCCAGGCTGGATTTCAGTGGCATGAACAGAGTTCATTGCAGCCTTGACCTGTTGGGCTTAAATGGTGCTCCCACCTCAGTCCCCTAGCTAGCTGGGACTACTGTCATGTGCTACCATGCCCAGCTATTTTTTTTAAAGAGATGGTATCTTACTGTGTTGCCCAGGCTTCTTTTTAACATTTTCTGTAAGTCTCAGGGGAAAAGCAAGGGTTAGAGATGTTTGCTACCACATTATTGGGATTTTTTTAAAAATAGCAGCAGAGGTTTTTTTGTTGTTGTTTTGTTTTGTTTTGTTTTGTTTTGTTTTTGAGACAGAGTCTTCCTCTGTCACCCGGGCTGGAGTGCAGTGATGTAATCTCAGCTCACTGCAAACTCCGCCTCTGGGATTCAAGCAATTCTTCTGCCTCAGCCTCCTGAGTAGCTGGGATTACAGGCGCCCATCACCACACCCAGCTAATTTTTGTATTTTTAGTAGAGATGGGTTTCACCGTGTTGGCCAGGCTAATCTCGAACTCCTGACCTAGTGATCCACCCACCTCAGCCTCCCAAAGTGCTGGGATTACAGGCGTGAGCCACCGCACCTGGCCAAAAGCAGAGTTTTAACTTACTTGATATAACACATCCAAATAGTTATGTGGAAATAGTCCAGAAAATATGGTTGATGCTGGAGGCACCCATTCCTCTCACTGGGTCTCAATGTGTGCCCTCCTCCACACCCCTAGCTGCACCATTGTCCCTCAGGAACATGTGCAATGGGCAACCTCTGGAGTCTTCCCTCGACCTGAGTCAGCCCCACAGGTCGGGCCTCACCCCGTGTGCTAACATGCCCTCCAGAGGACACTCACAGCCTCTGCTCTGCTATCCAGAGCTGCCTCCCTGAATCCTGGCCTCACGTGCTTTTCCCCAGCAGTTTCCAGTGGATTCATCCTGACATCCCATTCCTGTCATTAGGGACACACCTACTGGGATGAAGGTGTTCTGGTGACAGTTCATTTGCTATTCACACAGGCACACACAGCCTCACGTGGGTGTTCAAAGCTCTCTTTACCTATATGCACGGACATTGCTATCCTTAGAACTGTGTGGAGTTCAGAGAGATACAGTCATAGCACAGGTTACACGTTGTGTCAGATTTCACAATTCCCTCTGCTTTGGGCATCCCAGGCTCTCTGAGAGGAAGCAGTGGCTGCCGCCAGTGCCAAAAAGCCTCTATGGGTGAGACAGTTCTATTTCAAATATAAAAGGCCAAATGCGGTAAAAACTCCAAGGCCTATTGCATAAATCCTCCCTAAATGAGATGGAGAGGACAATGAAGCAATCTTTCTCCAGGAGAAACTATAGGTGATGTTTTTAAACATTATTAACTATGCTGTGATGTTTCGAAACATATTTAAATATCTTATATGCCTGTTTTATATGTGCATACAGGGAAATATGCAATATAATATTCACCCAGGCAAAGAATTGGGGACATCATCAAGGAGATATTTATCATACTTCAACAGATCATGTTTTGTGGCTCTTTAGCCTGGGACCTTGTGCTGTGAGAGGTGCAAGTTTCTGTGTTCAAGAATACACCTTTATTGTTGTTGAGACAGCCTTGCTCTATCACCCAGGCTGGAGTGCAGTGGCACGATCTCAGCTCACTACAACCTCCACCTCCTGGTTCAAGTGATTCTCCTGTCTCAGCCTCCTGAGTCGCTGGGATTACAGGTGTTCACCACCACAGCCAGCTAATTATTCTTGTGTTTTTAGTAAAGACGGGGTTTTGCTTTGTTGACCAGGCTGGTCTCAAACTCCTGACCTCAGGTGATCTGCCTGCCTCTGCCTCCCAAAGTGCTGGGATTATAGGTGTGAGCCACCATACCATGCCCAGGAATATACTTACTTGCATGAAGGAGCAATGAATGAAAACTGCTAAGGCCCAGCATGCACTGCTTGTCAGCACTCATCTTCCTTGGAGCTGAATCTTCCTAGCAGGTTTCTGCTTCATTGAGAGCCGTCAATACCTCAATTAGTGCCTGTTCGTCTCCCTTGGGAGGGACCGTTACACATGTCGCTTCACGAGCCTCTGAACTCTAAAAACCCCCTGAGAGCTGCTAGGTCGTAAAATACCTCCTGGTTAACAGTGCTGTTTTCCAACAGTTCTTTGCTCCTTCCATTTCCCCCTTTGTAAAGCTGTATCAACTGACGTACACAGAAGGCACAGAGTGATGCAGCCTGCCAACAGTGACATGGAACATATTCCTGCAAATGTGCCAGCATCTGTCTACCAATTTCACTCCTGGACACAGGGCCCATAAGCCCACATCACAAAGCAGGAAAAAGCGCTGGTTCTAGTTGCATGTGTGGTGCGTGTGTGCATGTGCACACACACTTGCTTTTGTGGGCATTTACCTGAAAGCTAGGACCTCTGTCTCTTAGTATCATTAATGCTACAATTCAGTTACATGAGAAGGACTTCACCCCACCCCTTTGATTATGAAAGTGAAGGCATTGCTTCTGGCTCCCACAGGCTGGGTGTGTTCCTTGTTCTTTTAGAAGAGGTGCTTTTCTGTCTGCAAAACCAATGGTGTTATTTTTTATCTCCATAGACTCTCTAAGCCAGTTGTCCCCTCAACAAACCTATGAAATAGGCTAAAGTTATAGAGGCCATCGGAGAACTTCAAGGTTTTCCTTTATGAGAAAGTTCTTAAATAAGAAAGAAATGTATGTTGTATGTTTATCTTCTAATAAATGCCGTAAAAAATGCATCATCTTGGCTTTCACACAAAATTTGGAAGAAATATTTTAAGATAATTAAAAGGCTTTAGGGGCCACTGCCCGTTATCCCTCCAGCAAACACCCAGACAGGTATGAACATAAACTTGCATCCACCATTCACACAAACATGTGCACACATGCACACATGAAAGAACACATGTACATGCATACAATTGCACATGTGCTCATGTAGGCACATTTGTGGGTACATGTGTGTACAGACATGAACACAAATATGGGCCCTATAATTAACCGATAGCAACGATCTCTTTGAAAACACAACTGGAAACCCTGTTCTTGGAAAGTAAGCAGATCGTCTCCCCATTCTCTTCATAACAAGTTAACAAAAGTTAGCACTTAAAACACCCCTGTTTTCCTTTTTTCTTTTACCTATTTTGTTAGTATTCCAGGGGGTATGGTGGGCACAACCATTATATTATTTATCAAATTCATTAATATTTCATTTAAAACCTACATAAGTGAAATTTACTTTTAAACATATTTTATTTATTGCTCAACCTTTATAAAAATCACACTAAATATTTAAAATTTTTAAATCTGTATGATCCCATCATCGTAACACTTATTTTTCTTACAATCCTTGCCTATACATATATGTGAAAAGCTCTTTAGCCTTAGAGGAATGTACAATGTAATTGGAAAACCAAGTCATGAATACAAATGTTAGCTAGAAATAAAGACTAACCTTATAAGTACTTTATGGTCTAAAAAGGTCTTTGCATGTATATAATTGTGTTGCTTCTCTCTACTAAGGTGGGCATCACCATTGCACCCATTTGACAGATGATTCAGAGCACAAATGCCCACCTAATTTTATAGCTTATCAATTGGCAGAGCCAAAAAACCTCAAAGTCAGTTCTGCTGATTCCAAACTCTGAGCTGCTTCTGCAATATGCACGCAGGGTGCTAGAAAACAAGGCTCTGGGTGACGGGTAGGGGCGGGATGACACAAAGAACAAGTGCAAAGCGGTCCCCAGCTGGAGGCTGCTTCAGCTATATATTGGGGCCCCAGAATTTGCATTTCTACCTAGTTTCCAGGTGATGCTGGTTCAGGGCTGTATGATAAATCTGTGTATAAAACAAAAGAAACAGGAGGCACTATATATACATGGTAGGTATCACGCAAACATAAGATGGAAGGAAAGAAGCAAGACACAAATGAATGCAGAAAGGTTGATGCTATTTTACAAACAGTTCAAAAGCAGCCAAGGATGTACCACGTTGTTCATGCATCTGTACACAGATGGGAAACAGATGGGCTGCATGGGTTAAAATTCTGGCTCCACTACTCACTACCTGCATGACCTTGAACAAGCCATTCAGCCTCTCTGTGCCTCAATTTTTGTATTCATAATTACAACACCTCCATCCTAAGGTTTTCGTAGACATTAAAAGCTAATACATTTCTCAGCATAGAGCTTAATGCATATTAGCTGTAATTATCATCATCATTATTACACCAGATGTTTTTAAAAGGGCATTTATATCCTTGATACTAGCATAGTCAAATGAACAAGGAATGCAAAAAATGATACAATCCAGATAACCAAATAAAAAAAACACAGGCGTCATATGAAAGCCAATGGAAACATGCCACTAAAGGTCGAATGGAGAGGGCACAGTGGAAAATGAATATTGACACAGATGAAGGTCACACGGTCAGACTGGCTTCAAGGAAAAGGTGAAACTTTAGAAATTAGAAGCATGGTGGAAATTATAAAGCTGAAGGAAGGATCAAAATCCTGAGTATTGGACCATTTTGGACAAGAATCTTCAGGTGGAGGAGATCCCTGGGATACCCTAAAGAGCTATTAGCTTTTAATTTCTAAAGCAACCCTGGGAGGGGAGTTTGTTGGTACAGAAATTGAGGCACAGAGAGGCTGAAGGATTCATTCAAAAAGATAACCAGCCCAGCTTCCAGGAGACACAGCACACTAAACTGCTAGGAGCCACAGGCAGTGTGCTGTGCAGTGGGTGATGTCGACAAAATATGGTAGAATTCACCACTCCACTGAGTGTTAATGGGGATGATAATTTATCTTTTCTGTTTCTCCATGAAAAACAGCTGTACATAAAGCAGCTGCTCAAAAGTTAGAACATGGCTTCAGACCTGATGACTCTGTGTCTGTTTCCAAGCCACTTGGAAACTGCTGGTTCTGTTCCTATGGAAACTGCTTGCCTTCCGGGAAATGCATCTGAATATAAGAGTAAAGTGTGGCGGGGGTGGAATCCACCCCCAAGCTCCCACACAGGGTGGTTGGCAGGCTGTTGGCCCAAGACTTGTCTTTCTCGTGGTCCTCTCCATGGGCCTCATGGATATCCCAGTGACATGATGGCAGGCTTCCCTATAGCAAATGATCAGACAGAGAGAGAGAGAATTGGTGCACTCAAGTAGAAAGTAGCAGCCACAGTCCTTTTATAACCTGGTCTCGGTGACAAAATGTGAAGCTATACAAGAGTTTGAATTCCAGGAGGTGAGATTGCCACAGATCATCTTAGAAACTGGCTAGCCCATGGCTCATAATATATTTTTCCTACAGTTAATATCCTGGACAGCACTTACCCAATTTTTCAGAATGACATGATCTATTTTCTTCCTTGTTTCATTTATTTTTTTTGCTATCAGTGATGACAGGACATCAAAGTCTATTTACTGTTTTCTTTTTTTCTACATAATTATTAAGAAGTTTTCTTATTGGGCAAAATACAGCACCTATGTACATAACCAGACAGAAGGAAAAAAAAAAAACAGGAAGAAATGGCCTGCCTGCCTCCATGCAAGTTGGAGGAAAATACTGTTTTTAATATCTTTTGGTTAATATTCATAGTTGTCTTAAAAAATAAATCAACTTTCTTCCAATAATGTGACTTGAAATAACTACAGAGTGAATATAATATGAACCCTAAATGTTCTTGGTCTTTCCCCTGACACATTTAATCATGTCATAAGGCCCTGGAAAAGCTGCCAGGAAGTGGAGATGTTGTCATTCTTGTTAAAACTTAACATCAAATATGGCCCACTCCAGCTCGGAAACATGAATTTGATTAATGGTTATAATCAAAGTAACTTCATTACGTAAGCATACTAACCCAGCCGAGGAGATATTTTAGTATGTACTAGGAATTTATTAATTCCTGGCTGGAGAAATCATTTTCTTTATAAGGATTAGAGGTGCCCAGTGGGGAGCAGCACTTGCTAAAACTTTTATGAACAATAAGGATTTGGATAGGAGAAATTTTTGATTCTGCAGCAGTGATAATTGCACTCAGTGTTTCTGTGGGGCCTTTCTTCCAACACCCTCAGTGGGTTCCACTAACATAATCTCATTAATCCTCATTACAGCCTTAGGAGGCTGCAGGCCTCATTGTTCTTATAGATGAGGAAACGGAGATGAAACTGAGAGGCACAGGCCACAAACAGGGAAAATACTGCTTGGCCTTTGAATGGCTTGAGAAGAAACAGGCACAAGTCTTAAGTCATTTTCTCTAACAAAGTTCTGCAGACTTTCAAAAAATAATGTTTGCTACACCTGTGTTCACAATAACCGAAAGGTGAAAGCAACACAAGTGTCCATTGACAAATGACTGGATTAAAAAAACGGTGTATGCACGTAGCTTGAAATAGAATTCAGGTTTAAAAAGAAGGAAATTCAGACGCAGGCTAGAATGTGGCTGAACCTTGAGGACATTATGCTCAGTAAAATAAGCCAGATACAGAAAGACAAACACTGTATGATTCTTCTTATAGGAGGTCCCCAGAGAAGTCACATTCATAGAGATAGAAAGTAGAATGGTGGCTGCCAGGGCCGGGCGGTGGGAGTGGAGACGGGAAAACGAGAGAATGAGAATTGTTTAAGAGGTGCCCAGTTTCAGTTTGGGAGGATGAAAAAGTTTGAGGGAGATGAACTTTAGTGAAGGCTGCACAGCAATGTGAATGTATTTAGGCCACTGAAAGTGATTAAAATGGCAGATTTTATGTTCTGTATATTTTACCAAACAAAGAAGAAGAATCCTGAGGAGAGCAAGTATTCACTGTGGCTGGGAAAATACTACTGTGGGTGTTGGTTTTTTTTTTTTTTTTAATTATTATTGTTTTACTTTAAGTTCTGGGATACATGTGCAGAATGTGCAGGTTTGTTACATAGGTATACATGTGCCGTGGTGGTTTGCTGCACTTATCAACCTGTCATTTATTTTGGTTTTAAGCCTTGCATGCATTAGGTATTTGTCCTAATACTCTCCCTCCCCTTGTCCCCCACCCCCTGACAGGCCCCAGTGTGTGTTTTTTCCCTCCCTGTGTCCACGTGTTCTCATTTTTCAACTCCCACTTATAAGTGAGAATAGACAGAGTGGCTGTTATTAAAAAGTCAGGAAACAACAGATGCTGGTGAGGCTGTGGAGAAATAGGAACGCTTTTACACTGTTGGTGGAAATGTTCATTAGTTTGACCATTGAGGAAGACAGCGTGGTGATTACTCAAGAGTCTAAAACCAGAAATACCATTTGACACAGCAATCCCATTACTGGGTATATACCCAAAGGAGTATAAACCATTCTATTATAAAGACACATGCACACTTATGTTTATTCAAGCACTATTTACAATAGCAGACTTGGAGACAACCCAAATGCCCATCAATGACAGACTGGATAAAGCAAATGTGGCACATATACACCATGGAATACTATGCAGCCATAAAATAGAATGAGATTATATCCTTTGCAGGGACATGGATGAAGCTGGAAGTCATCATTCTCAGCACACTGTGGGTGTTTTTATGGCTCCCAGGTGATGTAAGGAATAGGAACCACAGGTTTAATGAAAGATAATGGTGATGGGTTGAGTGGCTTGGGAAGATGTTGACTGCAAGGGGATTAGCCACTTCCCTTATGAAGTCGTGCCTCTGTACCCATTGCCTTCATGATGGGAATAGCGGCTCCCTACTTCAGATTCCAGATTGTGGTTAGTCATGTCTAAGTCTTACCCAAGAGGCTGCCCTCTCCTCAGCTCTTCTTATTCCCCTCTACCTCAGGGCTGTTTCTCTCTACTGGAAGCATTAGAAGCTGCCCAGGAAGTGGAGTAATGCCCTGACATTCAGGGACAGCTGCTGAGTCTGACCCGCAAACTCTGGACAAGCAACTGATGAAAGGAGTTCGCAGACACAGGTGTTTTGCCTATGAGAGCATGGCTAGGGAACCCCACAGCTTACAGACACTGAAGAGGGAGTCCAGCCATTCAGTCCACATATGCCAGAGACCCTCGTATTTATTTTAGGACAGACTTAATGACAAAGGTCTTGAGCAAAAATCATCTGTGAGTAATGAACATTGCCAACCCAAGTAGAGAACATGTGTACAGATGTTCAAAGGTTGGTTTTAGGACAACGTGAGTAAAGAAGCTATTTAGATAAACTCCTCTACATTCCCTTGTTATCTGCTCTTTGCTGTTAGCTCAAGGTAAGAGGATTAGTCTGCCTTCAGCCATAATACTTTACCAAAGCTTTTGCAAAGCCTCCCAGCCTTCCAAGAAGGTTTGCATCTTTCCTATAATTTTTCCCACCAACCTGACTGATCTACAGACAGCATCATGGGTACACAACCAGTGCAGTCCTACAAACCAAAGATTGTCTGCAGTCACCATCTTGAATTCTTGACAATTTTGTCTTTGAAATTGTGATTTGCAAGTGAAGTCCAGTATGACAATGGAACATGAACAGGATACGCGGAGCCACAGGTGCCATGTCATCTCACCTCTCACTGCCTCTCCAGAATAGATTTTCAGCTGTCCACTCTCTTGCCCCCTGGAGCCCCTGGCTCCCCTTTCCTGCAACTGCCCAGCAATGGCTGTGGTCATCCAGTTCATGGGGATCTGGGTAGGTATGCGTAGAAGGTCAGAGACAGCTCCCTGCAACATTTTTGGGTGTAGCAGCCCTCCCTGACTCTAGCTGGCAGTACTATAGAGCTCACAGAGGATGACAGGGCAGGGTGGGTCTCCAGGTCACTGAGGGTTACCCATTTGACTGAGAGAGGCCTGGCTACATGTCCGTACCCTGGCATGGGTATGATGATGGCAGGGATCCAGGCAGGTAGTGGGGCACATGAGTGTGCATGCCAATTCACAGGGCTGTTACTGGGAGTCAGGGAGGGTCGCACTTGCCCAGCCAGTACCACCATCCCAGAAGTGGGATATTAAATTAAAAATAAAAGCCATTACAACAGAGAGAGAGAGAGGGAGACCACAGAAGGAAGGAAAAACCTTTATATTTTAGAACTTTAATGGTTTTTCCCGCTTTTCGAGCAAAGGGCTCCATATTTTCATTTGCTCTGGGTCCTGTAAATTATGTAGTCAGTCCTGTCTGCATAATCCTACAAGTATGCAATAGGCTTCTGGGAGATGTTTGGGTTCTGCCTTGCAGCTGAGAAATGGAGATTTCAAGGACTTTATGGGGAGTCACCTGTAAATGGACTTAGGCACCAGACTGAGGGGCGTCCAAGGGTGTTCTGGCTTGAAGACAGTCAGGCTGTCAGACACCCCTGTGGTCAGACACTGTGCACCCTGTGGGCCAGCCTTGGCCTCCTCTGTACTGTAAGGCAAAGATGCTTTGCACTTGTAATCAGAAGACTTGGATTCTTCTAGATCTTCCATTTACTAGTTGTATGACTTTAGGCTACTTACTTACTTTCCCCATCCTATGTAATTATAGGTAAATGGAATTAAGAATTATTTCTCCACTGAGAACAGGTATGTTGCTGTAAGCTCATGATGTGAAAGTGATCTGAGACGTGAAAGGACAGAGGACAGATGCATTATTTACTAACTACGCTGCTACTACCATTTGGCTTTCCAGACCCTGGAGGAAGGAAGGACAAAGAAGGGAAGAAAGGGGACGGGAGAGATTCATCCCTTTAGGGATTAGTGAAGATCATTTTACTGTATTACTTTTATGGTAATATTGATTGTTTTAAATAACCTTATTAAATAAAATGGAACTTTGCATTAGAGATAGGAGAGAGGCAAGGGGAATAGGTCTAGTCTTCTCCAGTCTTAAACCCCCTAACTCTCTGTTTCCTTACTTACAAATTAAGAAGAAAAGGGAGAAGATGTCAAGTAGAAATTGATTCCAAAATTCTCCTATATTCTAATCTTTATTTTTGCCCATTTAAAGCAGGTGTTTGGTGTCTGGTTTCTATTTAACCATCTGTGTAGATGTTTGTTAATATAGATACAAATCCAATGAATCTGCTGGAAATGTTTTTTCTACATCTCTTACTTCTATTCATAGCATAATTTAGAATCAATTTAAAATAGCTCTTATATGCCTTGGGTCATTTCCATGGCTAGTGCTTTTATTCCATCATGTCATTGTATGGCTTAAATACTTATGCAGTATTTGGAAAAGTTCTTAGCACATAGTCAACATTCATAAAAAGTAGCTATTATTGTTATTATGGCACTGTGAAAGAGAAAAGAGAAAAAGGCAGGAGACAGAAATAGGAGGAGGATGAAACAAGATGAAAGAGAGAAGAGGCTGGGCGCGGTGGCTCAAGCCTGTAATCCCAACACTTTGGGAGGCCGAGGCGGGTGAATCACGAGGTCAAGAAATCGAGACCATCCTGGTCAACATGGTGAAACCCCGTCTCTACTAAAAATACAAAAAAATTAGCTGGGCATGGTGGCGCGTGCCTGTAATCCCAGCTACTCAGGAAGCTGAGGCAGGAGAATTGCCTGAACCCAGGAGGCGGAGGTTGCAGAGAGCCGAGATCGCGCCATTGCACTCCAGCCTGGGTAACAAGAGCGAAACTCCGTTTCAAAAAAAAAAAAAAAAAGAAAGAGAGAAGAAAGTGAAGGAAGGAAGGAAGGGAAGAATGAAGAAAAAATTAATTGGGAGGGAGGGAGGAACAGAAGGATAGAGGGAAAGAAAGAAAAAAGAGGAGAGAGAATGGCAATTAGAGCGGGAAAAGCCCTTGGGGATCATCTGGTTGAGTTGTTTCAGTCCAAGCTGTATATTTTAGGATCATCTGGGAAACTTAAATAGATTCATGCATAAGCCCAGCCCGTGACTCTGAGCCAGTCTGCAGTGAGGCCTGAACACTAGCCTATTTTAAAAGCTCCTAGGTGATTCCGAGATACAGGCCAGGTTGAAAACTCCTGATCCCATTCAGCTTTCCTATGACTCAGGTGAGAAAGCCAAAACCCAGGACAGCCAAGAGATCCTGTCTGCTCCACGCGGCAGGAGGTCAGAGTCAGATTCTCTGCTCACAGGCCCCTTTCTCACCTTTCCTTTTGGTAAGACATATGTGAGAAGCACCACTCTACCCCAAGGGGTACCTAACCCCACATCACTTAGGCCAGGGTGCAGTGATTCCTTTTCCTGGGACATGATGAGGCCAATGCATCTCCACTCTGAGCTGCAGAATCCAGGCAGGTGGCTGCCATCTTACAGCTCGACCTTTGAGACCCACGCTGATATATGTGTTTACCTAAGGTAGTTTTAAAATAGAATAGTAAAAAAATGTATTCAGTAAATTTTGCTAACAAAGAAAACACATTTTGATTCAACACCATGCATTAAAACATGAACTGTGGAATCCAGGCAGTAGATACATGGCTGATTGGCTTTCTATATGTTTGAAATTTTTTCATAATAAAAATTTGGGAGGAATGTTTTAAAAGCGGCTTGAAGAGATAGCTTTAAAATGTATTTGTGTCTCAGAGCATCTCCCTCTTTTGACCTCCCACCCAGAAGCCCTGTAATTCCTGCCTCAGTTTCCCATCTTGGGCATTGGGGCCAGGTTTATGCTGCCTCATTCTTGGCTCCACACCCTCTTTTGCCATATCTGCTCTGAATGTCTAGAGGAACTGAGAAACTTCCCAGGATACAGATTTCCTGTGCTAAAACACGGGAAGTCCTGGACACTCTGGGACAGCTGGCCATCTCCTTTGTTGAGGGTGATGACGATGATGATGATGATGATGGTTTTTGAATAGGACCAATCAAAGTCAGATCCTGATAGACTCCTGTATTTGGGCTTTTGACAACCATTCTTCTCTGTAAAATGAAAGTATTGAACCAGATGCTTGTGACAGGTATCTTGTCTCATTCGGATTATCCAGGCTGTTCAGTACTTTCTCTTGTTCAAAATGTGTTTTCAGCAGAACCAGGTAGGAACAAAAATCATAAAAATGTATAAGGATTAATTTTGCATTATTGGTAGAGTCATTAAAAGGCTTGAGAGTAATTAGCTGGGTGTGGTGGCAGGCGCCTATGATCCCAGCTACTCCGGAGGCTGAGGCAGGAGAATCACTTGAACCTGGGAGGTGGAGGTTGTAGTGAGCTGAGATTGTGCCACTGCACTCCAGCCTGGGCAACAGTGCAAGACTCCATCTCAAAGAAAAAAAAAAAAAAATTTGAGAGTAAGGTTTGGAACCAATCGTTAATATCAGTGATTTATTGATAGAATTTTTCATTCTCTATCCTTGGGTTAAAAAATTAATATATGCATCAATTTATCACTGAATTACTTGTCAAAACGTACAGTGACATACTATTCATATTTTGATTATCTAATTACATTATTTACTGTTCAGATTTTAATTATTTTAATAAATAATGGGGGTTTACTTTTATTGATAAGATTAATTATTGCTCTTAGCTTAATCTCACCATCTTCTCAGTATCTTTTGCATGATGGGAACACCCTTTAAAATTATTAATATAGTGAAACACTCTCCTAAGTAATGTTCTGGTCAATGTTTGACAATTAGCTATTGATGGGGAGAGAAAGGAGAAAGCCCTGATTTCTAGCACTTGCCAATTTCAGTGGTATAAATACTACCATCATTGCCAATTTTAAGCTAAATGGGAAAGAGACATCACTGTACTGCCGAGCTGAGCAGAGATGTGCACAGTCAGATCTCCCTGGCCAATGGCAGCAATTCCACTACACCACTGCATCTTTATGCTGCAAAAAAGTAGGTCAGAGGATGATCCCTTATATCATAACATTGCAGATTTGTTGAGCATTAAGGGTGCTGTTAGATAATATTATAGTTCATGAAGCAGGCTTATAAGTTGATATGATGTAAAACAGCACCTTCCTCAATGGTAATTTTGCAGGAGAGGCACACAGAGCACAATCTTTGGACAAAGCTTTCTTGGGTCTGGATCTCCCTCGGCCCTGCTAGCAGCGTTTGCCCACAGCCTCTCCTTGGTACCAATCCCCGTTACATTGCCCCATCCATTTGTTATGCTTCAGAAATCCTTGCAGAAAGGGCTGCTGTATAGACATGTTGTCATCTCTAGACATCCATAACTGTGACAAGTGAAAAGGTCATGCCTTCAAACATTAGCATTGCAAAGAAGCCATGATAATGATTCATTTTTAAAAATCCTTTTGACCATTTCTTTAAAGGGCTGAAAATGTTTGAGCTGGACATGAGAACATGGGCTAGTCACAGCATTTCTGTCTAAGTGCTGAATTTAATAACCAGAACAAAAATACCCATTTTGGTAGGACACTCTTTCAAAGTAGAAATCTAAGTAAAACTGAGAAGTAGTTTTTTGCAGAGTAAGAAGGACAAATTATAAACAAACCAGAGGCCTATAGTTTGGCCAAGGTACTTCTCTCATCAAATGCAATAAAGCTTGTGATTATTATTTTTAAAAAAAAAAAAAAAAGGAAAGGGAAGAAAACAAATAAGTCCTCAAAACAGTGCTGCAGTTTTTGGAGAACAGTTCTTCCAGTTGGTTGTTTTAAAGTACCAGCCTTTGCAATGCATTGCTCCCCTGCATAGAGCTCCTAGAATAGGACAGAGGCATTTACTTCAGAATTGGCTTGCTCTCATTAGAATATAAGCAGTGAGTGTTTGAATACCCTGGACTTGGAAGTTGATGATGGTGACTTACCGTGTTCTCACAGGAAAGCTGTGTTTTTTTTATGTCTTACCATTTTACAGATTTCCTTTTTACAAACACACTGCACAATAGGAAATCCTGCCCATAGCCTTGAGATGCCCAGGAGACTGTGAGGCATTAAACATGGATTGATTTTCACAGTTTTGCCACCAGCGTTTCTATATTTTGTTCTAGGCATGAGGGTGTTGCAGGAATCAGGACGCTCATCAGGAACTGAGGGGTTGGGGGTGATGGTGGTGGACAGGGGTCACCTTTCAAAGTTAAATTGTATGTGGGTGTCACAGTTTCTGATTCACATATCCCAGCTGTGAGAGAAAGAATAAGGAGTAAATATTTAATTCTTCATAGGCCTGTAATACATTTATTCACAGTTTTGCAATTTGAGTTATTTATGTTGGCTTTGAAATTTCTAATTATCATGCATTAGCCCTTTTCTCTTATGAGAACAAAATCTTGATTTGTGGGTTTGAGGCCAAATAGAAGGTGCCACCACCCTTAGTTCCTCTGTGGCAGCAGATCCATGGTGAGCTTGGGGTGTCTACAGCCAGTAGCAGCTGTTGAGAAACATGCCAGTTCACCTTTTTGTAGGTGCACCCAGTCTCTACTCTTTGAGTTCCCCCATTGAATTCAAATGGTTGAACTCAAATGGTTGAAAGGGAATGTTCTTATTCTCTCACCGTAAATGCTGAATCTTAACAGCTCCTCTCATTCCCTCTTCTCTCTCTAATCTCTTGCCAGGAGAGTCCAAAATGGTGCTACCACTTGGTCGAAGAGTGTGGCAGTTTCTCACAGTGTTAAACATGAAATTTCCATACAACCCCAGTAGTTCCACTTCTAGGAATTTCTCCAGGAAAAATGAAACATTTGTCCACACAACAGCTTATACAGGAAGGTTTATAGTATAATCACTCATAGTCACCCAAAAGTAGAAACAACCCCCGTGTGCATCAATGGGTGAGTGGATTTAAAAAATGCTGTATATCCATGTAGTGGAATATTAATTGGAAATAAAAAGGAACAAAGTACTGATACATGCTATGACATGAGTGAACCTTGACATTATGCTTAGTGAAAAAAGTCCAGAAAGCTCGTTACCAAATAATACATGCCATATGATTCCATTTATAGGAAAAGGCAATGGGACTGTGTTAGTCTGTTATTTCCAAGACTGGGTAATTTATAAAAGAAAGAGGCTTAACTGACTCACAGTCCCACATGACTGGGGAAACCTCAGGAAACTTAAAATCATGGTGGAAGCAGAAGCAAGCATGTACTGCTTCACATGGCGGCATGAAGGAGAAGTGCAGAGTGAATGGGGAGAAGGCCCCTTATAAAATCATTAGATCTTGTGAGAACTCACTCACTAGCATGAGAACAGCATGGAAGTAACCGCCCCTATGATTCACTTACCTCCCACCAGACTCCTCCCATGACACATGAGGATTATGGGAACTACAATTTAAGATGAGATTTGGGTGGGGACATAGCCAAACTTACTCAGGGAGAGAAAGTAGATTAGTGATTGCTTAGAACTTGAGGGGGGGAAGAGAAATGATTGTAAATGGGTAAAGAAATCTTTTGGGGTAATGTAAATGCTCTAAGATT
The DNA here is from genome assembly GCF_030222135.1 of Aotus nancymaae. NCBI lineage: Eukaryota > Metazoa > Chordata > Mammalia > Primates > Aotidae > Aotus > Aotus nancymaae. Next base: position 42,992,434 of record NW_026988435.1, on the reverse strand, counting down.
TGATTCAGTGATGATTATACAACTGTGTATATTTGTATTTGGGTTATAATGGTATGTATGTATATGTACTGGATAATATAAATATATTTGTAATGGGTTGAATAGTATCCCCAAAAACTAATGTTCCCCCTAGAACCTTTGAATATGACCTTATATGGAAATAGAGTCTTTGCAATTATAATTCATTAAGAAGAGATCATACTGCATTAGGGTAGGTCCTAAATCCAGTGACTGGTATCCTCATAAGAAGTCCATGTGAAGACACAGAAACATTCAAAGAAGAATGTAAAGCATGTGAAGATAAAAGCAGAGGCTGAAGTTTTGCTGCCACAAGCCGAGGAATGCCTGGGGCCACCAGAAGCTGTAAGAAGCGAGGAAAGGTTTTCCAATAGAGGTTTTAGAGGGAGCATGGCTCTGCTGTCACCTTGATTTGGACTTCCACCCTCCAGAACTGTGAGAGAAGAAATTTCCGTTAGTATAAGCCACATCAATTCTAGTAATTTATTACAGACACTCTAGGAAGCTAATGCAATATTAAGTTTACAACTGAATTGCACACTTAAAACAGGTGAATTTTATCGTATGAATATTATACGACAATAAAGCTGTTAATAAAAATAAAAATTTTTCTTTTATAGGCTAGGGGAAGGGAGGGATCAGAACCAAAGGCTGGGGACAGTACGGCCAGCTTTGCTGCATCTCAGAAATGCTGGAAGAGGACTTTCACAACAGTTGTGAGCAACTCTCTTTGATATCCAGGACTCTTGGTGCCTCTCCAATTTGCCTACTTCCCATATTATCACAGGGTCAGTGCTGTGGGGCACATCTCTGCCACATGGCTGCTGACTCTGGAGAAACTCCCAAATGTAGGTTCTTTTGTGGGTGTCCAGGCTACAGAACTGGTAGTATTTTGACATTTCATTATACGTCTCAAATCTCTCTGGCAAGCCACGGGAAAAGACATGACCTGGTATGTGCCAGTCTTAGAAGATGCCACAGTGTTTATGGTCAAGTACCTTGGAAGGCTTATGAGGCAAGCAATCAAGAACATAGTCTGAGCTTGAGCTTAGAAATGGGGGAAGGGAACTTATTCTTGTAATTGGGGCAGTGAGATAAAAAGCAGGTAAAAATATAGTTATGTTTTGATGAATTTTCAAAACTTTCTAGTCCTTTTCGATAGCATCTTGTTCCTTTATCATATTTAAAAAGTATCTTTAAACATTCATACATAGTTATTTTTGCAGTCTATATCTGATGACTCTATCATCTGAAGTCCTGATGTTAGTTTTCTCATGTGTTCTTTAGTTTTGGTTTGTGAGCTCATGGCCAGCACAGCTTTCTCTGGGTGTATTTCAGTGGGCCTGGAGAAAGGACACATTCTTGTAGAGTACATTAGTTTTGGCTAGGCTCCTTGGGCCATCATCAAACTACAATAACCTGCATGTTAATTCTTTAGCATGAATCTGACTCCAGACCTATGTAGAGCCAGGTCAGTTTTACAAATTCTCAGGGAAGAGATTGTGTTTCTACATCTATAACTCAAGCTAAGGCAGTTTCCTTCTCTCTTTGCCTTTGTGGATTTTTATTTTTTATTTTATTTTTTGGTTACATGTTTTCTATCAAGATAGAACCGTTTGAGGAGCCTGGCTTTGGAGGTCTCACATTTAATGTCATACCTCTCAGGTTGTCAAAGTAGCACCATTATATTACCTCTGGCTTTTCACTATCAGCTTTTGTTTTTGGTCTCTGGTTTTTCTCTCACTTTCTGATAATCTTAGTATATATTTTAAAAAGGTATTCATTATATGCTGTCCAGAATTTCTAGGTGACTTGTGGAATTGGGGTGGGATCTTGTGTCATCCATTGCCAAGAAAAGAAGTCAACATATTAATTTTGATGTGGAAAAAAGAAACTGAGAAGTTTCACAAATAAAGGTTTTCTTTTTCTCAGTAAATTGGAGGTGAGATTCTCTGCTGTAAGTTATGGAAGAGGGACAGGTTTGAGGTCTCCAGTGACTAATAAAGGTTTGCAAGGTTTATAACAACTGTGGGAGATGGGCATGGTAAAGAGTGGTTACAAGGTCTGTAGCAGCAATAAGGGATTCACCTAAAGTTGACTAAAAGTGGAGGTTTCATCCCCATTGTTGAAAATGATAGTTAGAAACATAGTTAATCCCAGAAAAAGGAGGATAACCCTTCATGTGAAGTCTTTTTTATAGACAGAGCAACCAGTAACATTGTATTAGTCCATTTTCATGCTGCTAATAAAGACATACCTGAGACTGGGCTATTTACAAAAGAAAGAGCTTTAATGAACTCGCAGTTCCATGTAGCTGGAGAGGTCTCATGACCGTGGAGGAAGGCAAGGAGGAGCAAGTCACATCTTACATGGATGGCAGCAGGTAAAGAGAGAGTATTTGTGCAGTGAAACTCCCATTTCTAAAACCATCAGATCTCATAAGACTTATTCACTATCATGATAACAGATGGAAAAAATCCACCTCCAAGATTCAGTTACTTCCCATCGGGTTCCTCCCATGAAACATGGGAATTATGGGAGTACAGATCAAGATGAGATTTGGGTGGGGACACAGCCAAACAATATCAATCATTCTGTGTGTGCTAAGGGACATAGGCCATGGCCCTCAACGGGGTTGGAAGAGAGCAACGTGCCGTGGGTATGAAACTGCATGACAATTTCTACCTGGGGCTCACTTACTCAAGTTTCATTTTTCTGCCGCCTTTCCTTCATTTTCTCATGATTTTCGCAGCAGTTTCTTGAATAAATTGTATTTCAAAGAAAGGTCTCTTGAAGTGTGAGTTACCTGAGTGTTTTGCCAGGGAAAATAAAGAACCTGCTTTGCTGAACACTTTGTGTCCCTCTTGGTTTTTCAGTTCCTGCGATGATAACATCCTATCCAAATACTACCTTGGCCACACAGGGGCAAAAAAAAGAGATGAGCTGCACAGCACATGGTGAGAAGCCCATTATAGTCCGCTGGGAGAAGGAGGACCGAATCATTAACCCCGAGATGGCCCGTTATCTTGTGTCCACCAAGGAGGTGGGAGAAGAGGTGATTTCTACTCTGCAGGTAAAAGCATGGCAAATACAACACAAGGGAACGAACTTTATTGGAAGAATAAGTCTTTCCTTTCACACAAGTGGGTGCGGATAAGTAGCAGATAATCTTTTGGAATTTATTTATGAAGCACCGTTTTTCTTCCCTTTCACACAGTGAGATTACTGAATGGCCTTCAAAAATAGTGCTTCAGCCTAAGTGTTATTAAGAATAGGATTATTATGAACGCAGCAGGAAACACAAGTGTAATAAAAAAAAAAGTAAGAAATATGGTTTTTAAATGACAGTTAATCCTTGAGGACTGACAGCCTATGCTGTGCACATGTTTTAACTTTCTGCAAAAAGAAAAATGAGATGGGCTTTGGACAAAAACATTATCATAAAAAATATCTTGCTTCTTTGGAAAAAACCAAAGTAAAAATATTCTGTCATGAAGAGAGGATCACAAAAGCTAGAGAAAAGCACTGTGAGTCATGAACTGGGTTGTGCTGTTATCATGGAGATGGAGGATGACGCTGTAGCACACACAGGGAGGGTAGGTAGAGAAGCCCTGTGTTTGTAATGCTTACATTGGCTCTCAAACAAGGGCCAATTCCTGGAATCCTGCTAGAACAGGAATCTGACAAGAGTCATGCTGACCCCCAGCCCTGGCTGCAGTATATAATCTGTTTCTTTGGACATGGTTGCTTTGGATGCTCTAAAGGTATACCATGAAACAAATGTATATGTAGGATTTATGTCAAGCTGACCACGACATCCTGTATAAATTACACATCCAATTTAATGAGCTACAGCTGACATGGATAATGTCCATGAATTCTATTCATCTACACACTTACAATTATACTGAAATAATTTGTCCTCAGAGGGGTATGTGCATGTGTGTGATTTAGTGTGTGAGAATGTGGAGGAATGGGAGTTGTGTGAGTGTGTGTGTGTGTGTGTGTGTGTGTTAGGCATGGCAGGAGAACTGAAAGAGTGGAGAGAGAGCTTTACAGCCAGAAGTCATTTTGCCTACTGTGAAAGATGAATTTCTTTCTGCTTTACACATAGATTTTGCCAACTGTGAGAGAAGATTCTGGTTTCTTCTCCTGCCATGCTATTAATTCTTATGGGGAGGACCGTGGAATAATTCAGCTCACAGTGCAAGGTAGGAAGATGATAGCATAAGAGAATAAACACAGCTGTTTCAGGACAGGAGCTGTGTGCTCAGCCTCGGGCATCTGTGTGGCTTCAGCTTGTCATGTAACACTTCCTAATTCCCAGGAAATTTTGAATATGTATCAAGTCAGTCCTAAAGCAGAATTTTGCAGTGCCGGTGATTATGTCAAAGTAAAGCCCCAAAACAGGGAACAAAGCCCTTCAAGGAACCAGTCAGGATGACAAGCCCATGATAGTCAAGCCCATGCACATGCACACAAGTATAGCAGTGGAATTTCTTTACTCAATTTTAGGAATCCATGTACTAGACGATCAGAATGAAAGGGAAATTCAACATTTGAGGCCAAAGTATGTTTTGAGTTAGAGATCCAAGCTAGAATAGTGACATTTTATATCCTCCAGGTTTGGTCCAGTTCTTAAGTGCTTGGAAGTCTTAGGAAAGTGGATTTTCTCCTCCCTAAAATGTGATTCAGAAAAAAAAAAAATGCTTCCAAATAAAAAATGTCTGTTCTTGTCTAATGCAGACAAATCATTTGTGAGCCACGCTCAGCATTTCCTCTAGTGTTTCATGCCAGAGGTCTGTGTGAACTAACTCTGAGTCTTTCTGTTGATGGCGCAGAGCCCCCGGACCCTCCCGAAATTGAGATCAAAGATGTCAAAGCACGCACAATTACGCTCAGGTGGACCATGGGGTTTGATGGAAACAGCCCCATCACAGGCTACGATATTGAATGCAAAAACAAATCAGGTAAGTTCTTTATTTCCTCCAGCTTCATTTCCACCTCAGAAAGTTCTTTTGTTTTTCTCCTTATTAATGTAATTTACCTGTAAGTGCACAGCTCAGCTCACAGGAGCTCAGAGGACACCATTTCCACCGGTCAGTCTCCCTCCTTGCTGGAAGCACATCCTGGCTTTCTGCTGTGGGAGTGGAGTTTCATGTTGAGGCTCAGCTCTGCTTCTTTCTTTTTGAGTCAGCCCAGACTTCAGTCTTGCTTCCGGCTGGCCTCCTTAACGTTGCAGCCACCTGTCAGCATGTCGGCAGTGGCTGATGGAACCAGGCCTCCGCCATGACCTTTTCTATCTCACCTGCTCCCTTCACTTCCTGTTTCCCCAGTTGGCGTGACTTTTGTAGAGCCTGATCCCATGTCCTGCACCTGGAGTGCTGAGCTCTAGCGGTGTTTGGTGTCTGTCAGATAAACTGTGCAGTGGTGTTTGGTGCAGGAAAGGGAAAATTCATTCCTGGAAATGCCCAGGGACCATCAGTGACATTGGCTGCTGCACCTGGGACCACTCAGTCCAGAGCCCATAAATAAAACTGACCCCACTGCCAGGGCCGCTGCAGGTGTGCCCCTTCATTTTCTTCAAGGATCAATGTCGGGGTCATTTTGAACTTCATGATGCATCAGGCGAGGGTAGAGTACCACCACTGTGGCCTCTAGTCAGAATTTTCACTGTGTCTCATGAAAGATATGAGGAATTCGAGCACCACCAGCATGGAAAGGGTTAACAAAACCCTTACTGACCACAAAAGTGGCTTTAGTTTTCATTACCTGGGCACTGCACGTTATTTCAGATTACCCGGTTATGACCCATTTAGGATCTTTGGCACTAAAGCCGTAGTAAACAATCAAGCTCAAGGCAGCTGGGAACCACAGGTCAGGAGTGAGGAAATGTTTCAGCAAGAGCAAGCCAGGAACAGGGCCAGGAAATGGCGACTGCGAAGGAAAGCAGAGGGGCGGCTCTTTAGAAACTCAGGAGAGCAGAATTTGAAGATTGAGAAGACAGTGGATCAAAGCAAACATAGTGTTTGAAAAGTAGTATCTGTGACGTGCAGGGTCGGAAATGCACATAAGAAAAGATAGAGTGGCTCAGGCCGTCAGCCTCTGAATTGCAAAACTGGGGACCTAGAAGTGAGGTGTCACATACACAAAGCCCAAGGAAGGGCTTCCAGGGGCTGATTGGACTACAAGTCTCACTGTAGCTGAGAAACGCTGTAGAACCAGGGTCCTGGGCTCAGGGGTGAGGCACAGTGACTTGGGGGCCTCGCCCAAGACAGTGCTGAGCTAAATGAGTATTTTGGGGGGATGAGGATGGACAAGATTCCCAGGGGCCCAGGGAGGAGAGGCTGACCTTGCCTTTATTCTAAAGAAGTAGAATTACAAGTTCACAGACGCAGGTCTTGAAGTGAAGCAGGTGCTTCTTAGGTGAGGCAATTACATTTGAGCAGAAACTGGCCTGGAACCTGGTAACTGATGAGAGCTCAGACAGACGCAATGAGTACCCTGGGGACGGGGACAGCCCTTTATCTCACTGGCTGTGGTGCTGCAAGCTGTGTGGTGCTGCCACACAGGTGGCCTCCCCTAGTGGAGCAGCTCAGGACCACCCCTGTCCTCAGGAAGGATCGGGCATTGCCGGATGCTGGTGGCAGGCCCCAGGCTCAGTGGTTTGGGACCCAGCCTGTGTGGGATTTGCTGCTAGGCCTGTGTCACACCAGCTCTGCGCTTTCACCTGCTCCTCTCATCTGTGAAGTGGTTTTCACTGCATCCACCTCAAAGGACTGGCAAGGAGACCACAAAAGGCCACCAGCTGCCTTCTGCCTCAAGTCCTCCCTTCCCTGGGCCACCCAGTTACTACCCCCTCCTTAGATCCCACATCTCAGCTGCTCACTCAGCTCCATCTCCCTTTCAATCTGGGCCTGTGGCATTACGTGTCATCATATATGTACCTCTGTGATTACTGACAAACATACTGATTAATGCATTTCACCTCCACCATGCTAGAGGCTCCTTGGGGGACCCCTCCACCTAGTAGGTCTATTTTCACCCAACTCATTTCTCCAACACCCAGCACTGCACCTAACATGTGGAGGCACTCGGTGGATGTTGGTGAACTCTGAGAAGGGAAGACATTGTAAACGCTGTCCTCATTGTCCAGAGCATACTCAACATCTAATAGGTGGTAGTTTGTAGATTGCTCCAGTGTGCAGGAAAATGCTTATGAGTAAAATACCTCTAAAATCCTCTATGTTAGTTAAACTACTTGCTCAGCATCTAGGAGTCCTGACTATCTCCCCCCTCCCCAGGGGGCTCCCAAAGGCAGGGACTCTGGTTCTCTGTGTCCTGGAATCCCCAGCACCCAGGACAAGGTCTGTCAAGTGAAGAGTGTACTGTAAATGTTTATTGCATTTAATTTACATGCAGTTGAAATCTAAAAATCATTATTATCCACAGCATCTTTAAATGTATAAAATGATCATGGTTTATATAACCAAAGCAGGAAAGCTCCTTATCTATAAAGCCAAGTACAGGAGGGATTGAGGGAGAGTCTTCCCATCCTTCACACTCTACTTCACCCAGAGACAGGGCCAGCGGTATGGCTAAGATGTTTACGCAGCCCTGGAGCAAGTCATTTTAAGGGTCAGCATGGGTCCAGGAGAATCCCTGGGGAAAAGCCCACAGGACAAGCAGATCCAACTCCATGACTAAGGTCTCCACCAGGAACCTACGGAACTTCCATTACTTTCAGTTTGGAAGCCCTGGGAGGAAGGAGCTATGCTGAGAGTAAATAGCACCTGTACTCACTGCTGTACGAGGTGTGTTCATCAGATTTTTCACGTATTAGTTGCTTCCTCAATATACTTTTGGTGTGTAAAAATTACAAGCACAATTTAAGTGAGTGCAGTTTTAGACTGAGTACATAGAAAACAAATCCTTCAAGTATTAATAACAGCCTAAATGTCACTTCTTCCAGAAAGCCTTCCCTGACTACCTATTCCCCTTCACTATTCATAGCATGCATTGAACACTTGGTGGGCTCATGACTATTAATTTACTGTCTGCACCCCATGGGACAGTTGTTCACCTATGGGCCATAGTGAGCCCTGAGGGCTGGGATTGTGTCTGACAAACCCTATGCTATGTCCCTGCACCCCTCATAGTGCCTGGCACGTATCCTAGACTCATAATAACCATTAGTCAAATTGTTGACGCACAACCCCTGTTTTAGGCAATGGTGAAATTATACCCTCAAAAGTTTTCCTTTACTTTTCATTAATTTTCAAAAAAAGCAGCATATTACCAATGTATTAAAATAGTTCACATTCTTAACCAAAAGAACTTCTACAAGTGACCATTCACTCTGTACTCATGCAGTCCTAGAAATAGAGACTCACTAACCCAGGAAGGACAGCTCTGCCTTTGACCAACTGTGACTGCTACAAGTTCTTACATTTATTGCACCAAAATGGACCTTCCAGGATCCAGCGGCTTTCTTTCCATCTCTAAACCATTTGGCCAAATGACAGTCCTCTCAGGATTTGACAAAAGATGATTTTCCTCGGTTTACTGTTTTCCAGGAAACACTGAACATCCCAAGTCCTTGTTCTTGTGTCTCCTGTCATCATCTCCTGCCACCCCCCTGACTCCGGTCATGCCCAGTGACAGCACCAGAGGCACAGTCAGGCACAGGTACAGTGAAGCTGTGCCTTCCTCATCTGGAATCTTCTTCTTCTACTCTGCAGCCTTCCTCATCTGGAATCTTCTTCTTCTTCTCTGCAGCCTTCCTCATCTGGAATCTTCTTCTTCTCTGCAGCCTTCCTCATCTGGAATCTTCTTCTTCTACTCTGCAGCCTTCCTCATCTGGAATCTTCTTCTTCTTCTCTGCAGCCTTCCTCATCTGGAATCTTCTTCTTCTTCTCTGCAGCCTTCCTCATCTGGAATCTTCTTCTTCTCTGCAGCCTTCCTCATCTGGAATCTTCTTCTTCTTCTCTGCAGCTGGCAATTACACAGGCTGCTTTGTTTGCCACATTTTCTGATTCCCAGGGACTGCTGCTTCTCCTCTACGTGGACCCAAGCCACCTTTAGCATCCTTTACATCATCTTGTCTGGGGACCTCCAGCAGATCTGTCTGCAGTTTGCTGCCTCCCCTTATTCTCTTCCTTGGAAGGCAGGCTGCCCTTCAGAGTCTGTTTCTCTGGTGGCCCCTCCTGCCCACGGTTTCTCTGGTGGCCCCTCCTGCCCACGGTTTCTCTGGTGGCCCCTCCTGTCCCTGGTTTCTCTGGTGGCCCCTCCTGTCCATGTTTTCTCTGATGACCCCTTCTGTCCCCAGTTTCTCTGGTAGCCCCTCCTGTCCACAGTTCCTCTGGTGTTCCCTTCTGTCTATGATTTCTCTGGTGGCCCCTCCTGTCCCTGGTTTCTCTCGTGGCCCCTCCTGTCCCCGGTTTCTCTGGTGCCTCCCTCCTGTCCATGGTACCTCTGGTGCCTCCCTCATATCCCTGGTTCCTCTGGTGACCCCTCCTGTCCACGGTTCCTCTAGTGGCCCTTCCTGTCCCCAGTTTCTCTGGTGGCCCCTTCTGTCCCTGGTTTCTCTGGTGCCTCTCTCCTGTCCACAATTTCTCTTGTCCCTCCCTCCTGTCCAGGGTGCCTCACAGGTCTCTGACCGGGCTTCAGAAGCATGGCAAGCTCCGTCACACCCTGGAAAGTAACCAGGAAACACAGGCTCTGACACAGAAGGTGCATTCCCCAGCCCTTCTCTTCTCTTGGGCTTCCTACCCCCAGTTCACCCCGAGTACTGTTATCCTTGAGAAGAAGACAGAGGGAAAGGAGTTTTCCTGTGTCCCCACATCTCCTCCTATTCCTCAACGTGGAGGGCCTGCTCCTTCTCCCGGCTACCTCTCCATTGTTAAGCCTTTTATGTAATTCACCTCTAGAACTTTCAGTCACCCTCACTCGTTCTGGTCTTTAGCCTCTAACAGCACTTCTTCATATCAAGTCCACTCTCTTATATTAGTCCTTGTTGCTCTTGCATCCACTGGATTTGGGGTATCTGACCCCCAAGGTGAGCTCCCCAGCGAGCACCCAATGCAGCCTCACTGGTGCCTGTCAGCTCCTCATTCCTTCCTCACAGCACTTGCTTGGAATTGCAGAGGCTGCAGTGGGACTCTGAACTTCCCCATCCTCCTACACCACCAGTTTCCCTGGGGCAAGCCATGACATCCTCCCCACTCTTTCAATGAATGCTTCTGATAAGTTCATCCTAAACCAGGCTGCAACGCTGAGCCTACACAGCCCTCTCAGTCTTCCTGCAAACCCACAGATGGTACAATCATATTTGGCCAAAATTTTCTTCTCTTGCCATTGACCAAGCGATTTCTCTGCCTTGTCAAGTCAATAACTTGTCAGAAGGTCTTCAAAGCAACTGAGACTTTCAGCAGGTGCCTGGAAATGTTGAAATCCTGTCCTATTAGGTGTTTTCAGAGACTATGTGGTCATGCATTATGGAAAAATGACCTTGAGCTTGGAGATAACACAGGTGAGGCCAAATCCCAGCCTTTCTTCTTACTAGCTATGTAACAGGACTTCGGTTTCTTGACTGTCACTAAAGAAATAAAGGCCTTACCTTGGTAGGATGTTGTAAAATTTTAATCAAATAAAACAGTCTGTTCAAACTGTACATCAGAATGACCCAGATAGGGAGCCTTTTTAAAAGCACAGGTTTCTGGGCGCCATTCCTCAGAGACTCTGGTTTAATATGTCTGAAAGCAGAACTGTCAAAAAGCCCCAAGGCGTTTCCAGTGTGCCCACAGATTTGGGAGCCACAGAAGTCATGTTTTAAAATGCCCAGCACATTGCCTTGATGGATGATGAAGCTGAAAATTGAGACGTAGATATAATTAGGAAGAATGCACCGCTGACCAAATAAAGAAATTCTTAGGAGTAAATCACACACAGAAATGTATGCGTGGACACCCAAGATGTGCAGAGGCGAGTGTGAATGGGGAGAGTCTGGGAAGGCCACGGACAGGAAGGGTGAGGATGGGTTTTGTAATGGGTCCCCAGCCCATTGGACGGAGTGGGTGGTGGTTTCTACAGACACAGAGCAAATGCAGCATCAGAGAGGGCTTATAAGTCACACTGGGAGATTATTGTACAAGGCAATGTCACAAGGTATGGGCTGAGCTAAAGAAACCTACAGGGCATGGATGTGGAAGTGCCCAGTGACCACCAAAAGGGGACTGTCCCCTCCCTACCCAGGTCTACCATATGCCTTGGATTGGTGTAAGGGAACTGCAGTCATGGACATGCCTCTCCAGGCTGTGTGCCAACTCCCACACAAAAACCTCCAGTGAAGATAGCTGTATCTTCATTGGCCCCGTCAGTTCCGGAAAATTCCATGTTGCCTGGGCAGAGGCATCCACCACCACAACTGTCTACCTCCTCCTGGGGCTACTTAGCAAATGTCTCTGTGTCTTGCAGCACCTGGCATTCCTCTTCATCCTCCTAAACATCTCTGCAGAAGGCCTGGCTTTCTCTCTGTGGAGCAAGCCTCATTGGTGCATGTCATTGCATTGATACAAAATTTCCTTTCCTCATTTGTCTTCTATGGAATCACATTATTCTCATAAATTTTTTCCAACTCTTCTCTTTTTATTTCATGTTCTTCTACCTCTAATCTTCTTGATTCAAAATACGCTTTTTCCTTGTAATTGCAATATTGTCAGCTTCTATTAGGCTCCATTCTCTGAGAATGTAAAGCATCAAAAAGCAGTCTTTAAGCCACATATTTTTTCTTCAGTTCCAGAAAGTCTCTTGCATTTATGTTTACATCTGGACAGAGAAGTCTCCCAAACTGCCATACTCACCCTTAGTGTGACAAAGTGATTGGCCCCATTCCCAAGACTCAGAGGTCCATGTATTTGTGGTTTATTTATCTATTAAACATTAATATACTATTTATCCACTGTGAGCCAGGCACTGTGCTAGCAATAGGGATAGAAGACTGGGTATGGCCAGCATGGCCTCTGCCCGCCTGGAGCTTAAAGTCCAGCAGGGAATACAGATTATCCATGGCAGACTTACTTGTGTGGTGAGCACCACCAAGGCAGACCCTGAGGAGGATGGGAATATGTAGGCATCATCTCTGTCTACTGTCTTGGAGCCTCCTTTGTTCATCCCCAGCCAACGCCAGCTGTTGACCACCCACCCACAATCAACACTGCCCAAACTCTTTTGATATAAGAACCATGTATTGACATTCTCATCCTTGCGTGAAGCCCTAAAATCAGCAGATACAAAATGTCGCAGAGTCAATGATAACATTTCGCACGAAACAGGTGCTGCTGTTGTAATTAGCTATGGTTGAAAAATAATTCCTGCAACCAAGGATTTGGCACTAAATGATTTCAAAAACATAGAATTGCAAAATATGTTTGGTAATCAGGATTTATCCTGGAATGAGATTGATTTGTATTGGATCATCTTATTTTTACCACACTCTATTTGAGGAGGGAAGGATCTGGTATAGCTTGAAGTTTTGCTGGTTTTCAAAACCTTTTAGAACTGGGGATTTTGGGGGGGCCCAGGGCTACCATCCAAACCATAGTTCATCGTACTGTCCCATACAGTGAGTGCTCACAGTGGCCGTTGTCCACTGTTCTGACCTGAGCTTCCACCACTGGAATTTCCCTTCTGTGATCTCCCCAGTCCGCTGAGCTATGCTTCCTCCACCGCCCCTCCCTGAACTCTCCTGGCTTGTTGCCCCACGTCCCTCGCAGCGTGGATAATGAGTGTGGGATGCCAAATCCCCTCTGATAGCCAACTCTGCCAGAAAGCTGGGAATATTGTATTGAGAAATCACTTGGAGTGTAATTTTTCTTTCTTTCCTTTTTTTTTTTTTTTTTTTTTTTTTTTGGTTTATAATTCCTACTTGTGAACTTTCAAAGGCAGAGGAAAAAAACTCACATCTCTATCTCTTCTTTTTTGAAAAACAAAACCCAAAAGACTCCTGGGATTCTGCTCAGAGAACCAAAGATGTTTCCCCTCAGCTGAACTCGGCCACCATCATTGATATCCACCCTTCCTCCACCTACAGCATCCGCATGTACGCCAAGAACCGGATTGGCAAGAGCGAGCCCAGCAACGAGCTCACCATCACGGCGGACGAGGCAGGTACGTGGGACCGGGCAGCATCTTGCTCTGGAGGAGCTCGGGAGCTAACTCTTTAGGGCTCAGATGCTTAAATGCAGAAGCAGACCTTTGCCCGTGCTAGGTGGAGGTCTTTGATGCGTGCTCTCCATAGTTCTGTGCCCTATAAAAAACGCAGACGGCGCTCTGCATCTTACTTTAAAGGCACTGCTCTTCAAATAGGATTTAGTTCAAGTTTCCCATATCCAAGACTTAAAAGAAAGACATATGAGGCTAACAATCTGGTGAGATTCAAAGAATCATGCCGTTTTACAATTCCTTTGTTTGGACGCATGGAATCCAGGTTGACAGGAGAACCGTGAGTGTATTTCTTGCCTGAGACCCTGTGAAGTCCACTGTGGGAGGAAGGAGTAACGCTTAACTAAGAATCTGTGTGGGAGATGTGGGAAGGGGAACAGATTATTGAATTGACTGAAAACATCAACATTTAAAAATAATTTTTTTGCTCTTTTTACCATTACAAATAACACTGTATTTAGTGTTGCAAATTCAGCAGAAAGAGATAAGCATTGTGAAGAAAGCAAAATGGCTTCCATTATTTTCCCACCTAGAGGTAACCCAGGAACAGGCAGATATAACAAGTTAAATAATTTAATCACCCATACATGCTCATGCGCACAGGCACTCACCATGTATCCACACCCCTTAACACACAGTGGACCACTCATGGTTCCTGGGGGTGAAATTAACAGGTGTACAGAGAACTGAGCAATGAGGCAATGGTCCATGAATGCTAATTGTCAACCCGCCTCCTGGCAAGAGGAGAGGAAGCCCCCGTGCTTGGGTTTCTCCCAGGATAAAAAATAAAGAGTGCATGCCTAGCTCATTTCTTGGAAGGAAAGGGTGTCCAGCTCCCAAACCTACCTCTTCTTTTCCTGTCCACCATCAGTGCAATCAGCTACTCCCTACTGCAGGAAACCTGGCACCTTAGTCTCAGATCCCTGTTTCTCCATCACCAAGATTAAGGTGATTGCCACACCCAGATGGCTAACAGAAGACCGGAGGTTTGTTCCAACTTTCAGTAGAGGTTGTTCTTGGCTTCCTTCCCACCACCTTATCTCTGCTACCGTCAGTAACAGCATCCCAAATAGAAATCGAGGTTACTGTATCTCTTAAGTACTTTTCTATAATTCGTAATGATATCTCTTACCGTATATTTAACAAATCTCATATTGCCAAACAGGTCAATTATTTTCAAGTTTTCATTAGTATAAACACCACTACAGTGGACATCCTAGTGGTATGTCTTTTACCATTTCCGAGATCATTTTCTTAAATTAAATCCTAAGAAGTCAATGGCTGGATCAACCAAATGCAACATTTTCACACTTCTGATATTCATCATCAATGTTGTCTTCAAGAGAATGAGTTAAAATGTATAATTCTTCCTCAACTGCAGAGGAGTGCCCATTTCTCAATGCTGGAAGACATCAGTTCTTGAAAATTGTTTTCAAGAGTGAGTGACAGAAGACCTTTATGCTGAAGTGCCTGAGAATGAGCCATTTCTGAGACTTGGATTCTCTGTATGATTTCTCATCTGCAAAATGGACATTACGATGCCTTGCTCCTTACACAGACATATCTGATCATTGAAAAAAATCTCAAGCTCTAAAAGTACTTTGCATGTCTCAGAAAGAAGTGGGAAATAAGTGTTAATCTGCTCCTGCAAAAATAGAATTGTATTTAATTATGTATGTAAACAACCCACCAGCTTCCTCAGATCCCTGGGCTTTCATTATGCTGGATACTTAGAGAGAATAAGCTGTCCCCATCCTTCAGCCCAAAATGTCATCTCTGACTTCCTGCTCAATCTTCTCCTTCCCTCTCAATGCCTTTTCTAACCCCACCCCATCCCAGCCACCTCCTCAGGAAAACAGCATTTTTCGGGTGGTGCATTTTGCACCTGCTTTTCTGATTGCCATTATTAATGCTGCTGTTGTTGCTTTTTCTTCATTTCCTCTGTGACCTCCGCTGCGGCTGGCAGTTGCCATGGCAGCAGCTCTCTCCCTGCCAGAAGGCCAGGTGAACAGCCTCCGGGGTGTTGGTCTGCAGGGCAGCTGCCTGGCATGTCTGCAGACAGATGCAGACGCCGCCTCTTTGGCTCCCCGGCTGGCCTTTTGTATTGTATCTGGGTGCTGGCTGTGGCAGCCCCACACAGCCTCTCTCCTTTAGTATTCAGAGGAGCTAAGGGGAAATGAAAGGAAAGGAGCAGCCTCCAGAAATGGAAAGCTGCAGCAGAGAACTTGTCTTTGTCTTGGTGCATAGGTTTGCATGACTGAAATTAAAAAGTCAGTTTCCCATGTGTGACTCACCTCCAATGGAATGCAACTACTCTGGCCAAAGGATCCTTATTAGAGTGTTTAGCAGGGGCTGGAGACACTGCCTCCACTCCCCAGCAGGCGAACCCAAAGGCACATCTTTTTAGGAGCTGTAGCTATCTTGAGGTGACCTTGTCCCACTCTTCCCTTACTCCTCACATGGGAGCCTCTGGAAGCTGTTGGCCCCTTCACTTTTGCTGTAATATAGTACCCAAGTCTTGGGCACGTGAGGGCGCCTCCCCCAATGCTACTACTTTGCAATGACTCAGTGACTCCCCAGAGCCCAACGCCCAGCACCAACCTACCTTTTCATGCTCCCAAACCCTATTGTTGTGCTTCTTCCCTTGTCTGGAAGGCACTACAAGTTCCACATCCCCTTTTCTGTGCTCTTCCTTGAAAAGCCACGTTCAAAGATGCCTTCCCCCCTAGTGCAATGTCTTTGTCCATCTCCTGGGTACAGTTAGTGACTCCTCAGCTCAGCACAGAGGAGAGATTTTACTGACAGTAACCTTTGAGGCATATCATCATGTCTCCATGGACCCTGTTGTTCATGATGACATGGCGGGGGGGACACTATGAGCCCCACCACATCAGGAGTCGTGTGCACTCACACTTCTGTCCCTTGTGTGTGTCTGGCATAAGGGAGATGAATATGTGAGATGAACAGTTATAAACATTACTCACAGTATTGCTTTTAGAATGGGTACCACAATGAGCAGAGTATGTACGTGTGCACATATTTGTTGAGAAAATATATCCTGAATTAAACCCACACTGAAATTCTGAAGGGTGCTCTGGTCTGAATGTTGATGCCTCCCCTTTCAAATTAATATCTGGAAACCTAATTCCTAATGCAATAATATTAAGAAGTGGGGCCTTTAGGAGGTGTGGTGGACCCCTCATGAATAGAATCAATGCCCTTATAAAATAGGCCCAAGGCCCAGTAAGACCACTTACCCCTTCTGCCACAAGAGGGCGCAGGGAGAATGCACCATCTATGAACCGGAAGAATGAGCCCTCACCAGACACCAAATCTGGCCTCTTAATCTTAAAATTCTCAGCCTCTAGAAATAAATTTCTGTAAGAAATAAACTTCTGGGCCAGGAACAGTGGCTCAAGCCTGTAATCCCAGCACTTTGGGAGGCTGAGGCAGGGGGATCACTTGAGGTCAGGAGTTCGAGACCAGCCTGGTTAACATGGCGAAACCCTGTCTCTACTAAAAGTAGAAAATTAGCCAGGTGTGGTGGCGCATACCTGTAATTCCAGTTACTCAAGAGGCTGAAGCAGGAGAATGGCTTGAACCCTGGAGGTGGAGGTTGCAGTGAGCCGAGATTGCGCCATTGCACTTCAGCCTGGACAACTAGAGCAAAACGCCATCTCAAAAACAAAACAAAACAAAAAAGATGTACAAACTATGCTTAGTTCAAGGTCTGTAGGTGAAATTTGGCTCGCCGACTGTAGTTTGCTGACCCTTCAATGAATGGAGGATGGGAGCTGTGGCTCAGTGAGGGTGGACAGTCAGACTCTCCATGCTTCCCTCCAGCTCATTGCTGCCAAGCAGGAACTCAAGAGTAACTCAAAATTTAGATTTTGAGCTGAAATTTCCAGATTTTAAAAATTAACACTGAATTTCGAAGTTTGGCACAACACTAAGCAGAGCTCACATCCGCAGGCCTGGTCTGCTGTGGGCTGCGGTTTATGGCCTGGGAAGTGCCCTGTTCCATCAGGATGGGGGAGGGCATCTCCAGCTCCAGAGGCAGCCATTTCATGGTTGGTCACTGGAGCTGTGATGGGGGCTGTATTCTTTCCCCATCTTCTTTCCCCTCGGCCTTCCTGTCCTATCCTTTCACCTTTCTCTACTTTTCTTTATGAAGTCTTTGTCTTCTTTATGAAGTCCATGTTGGTCAGGCTGGTCTCCAACTCCTGACCTCAGGTGATCTGCCCAGCTCTGCCTCCCAAAATGCTGGGATTATAGGCATGAGCCACCAAGCCCAGCCTATATATCTTTTTTTGTTGTTTTTTTTTAAAGAAAGAATAACATGGGTGCATAAAGCTCAAAATTTGTACTGTCTGAGTCTTTACAGAAAAGTTTATGGATCTCTGATGAAGTCTGGCCACCAGGGAATTTGAGTTTTAGACTTCTGCTGTATCCACTGCAAAGGTTAGTGAGGAAGGAATGGCTGCCATTGACATAGTGTCCCTGCCTAATGTTGGGAAATCACATTGCTCCAATCCCAAGATGCTGAGTTTATTTGCATGTGAAAGTGCACAAAGCATTATCATACCCCTTTAATACACTTGACCTCGGAGAACAGCCATGAAGCCAAGACCGCACCATTCAGCACAGGCTACTCGGCTTCCCCAACGAGCCGTAGCACCAGCAGCCCCTGCAACAAAGGAGCAGTGAAGAGAGTAAGTGGAGACACGGTCGGAGTTAACGAGATCAGCTGTTAATGGACTCGAAATGTGTCTCTTTGACACGAATCAGCCACGTGACACGTGACATTCACAGCTGGCCCTTGCTGCAGACCAGCTTCCCCATTAGCAGCTGCCCCTTGCAGGTCGTGAGTCACTTAGTACCTTGTGACCGGGTTCGATGTGGCTACTCCCTTCTTTATTTTCACTGTAAATCTGTGTATAGAACGTGTAGCTTCCATTAGTGGGTGCTCACTCGTTGAAACACCACTGAATTTCACAGACCATCAGAGAATGGAAGGTGTGGATTATGGGAGGGTCACGATGCAGAGTCGCTGGGTTTCCAATGAATCTGGCACTGAGTTAAGTCCTTGCCTCATCTGTCCTCCCATTCGGGGGCAGCAGCTGTGATCTGGAAGAAAAGTTTTCTATGTGCTGAGGTGGGACAATGGATGAGAGGATGGAATGAGGACAGAAGGAATAAAAGCCAGGAGCATGTGAAACAAACATAGGGATAGCTGTGCTATTAGGGCAGAGGGTGGCATCAATGTGTTCTTCGGTAGGAGTCAAATGCACAGCGTGCGCTTAGCAAGAAGAGCTGAGCACGCCCCACACCCAAACAGGCCTTCAGTGATCGGCTTCTGTAGATTTTTGTCATTCTCCTCCATCCTGGGTTTGAAGAAACTTTGGAAAATAAACCTGACAAAAGTTATTAGCCTTCTTGCTGTCTCTCATGCACACTGTATAGTCCTGTCTGCTATCCTGAGATGTTCTGGAATAGTTTCGGAATGTTCTGAAATGTTCTTCCTCTCTTCCCTTGCTTTCAAATATTATCCTCCAAGAATCTGATCCTGACCACCCTGTTAAAATTCAACCCACTGCTCACTCCAGTGGGTCCCCTCCCTCCCTCACCACTCTCTTTCTAACAATCATATATATCACCACCCAGGGTACTGTATAAGTTGCTGATTCATTTTCCTTATGGTCTGTTTTGACCAGGGGAGGTGGGATTGCCTGCTCTGCTCTCTCACTGCTGTATCCCAGGCACCTAGAATGGTGTTTAGCATGGTGTTTAGTGCTAATTCAATAAGAAGATTAAATAAATGAGCCGTTTATTTAATAAATAGTCCATGACTTCAGCCTTTCCCCATCTGGGCAACAGTTACTCTTTGTTCTATTTTGATTTTTACTCAACACTGTCTTGGTCCCTTTGTCCAACACAGAGCATGCCTCTCACCCACCCAACTCCTGTAGAAGACAAACGTGTGTTTGTAGAATCATGCAACTGCTTCTCACTTTAAAAAAAAAGTTTTATTTTTCTTTTTACTTTTGTATCCCAGTCTTTGCCTAGTGTAGGATGTGGCTCATAGAAGGCAAATCTCCCTATCAGAACCAGAGGCAAAAACGTGGGAGTGGTTCCCATGGGGGCAGTTGAGCCCAAATCAATTAATGATGAGGCCCCAAGACACTGGTTGAAGCCAAGACATTGAAACAGGAAGGAGAGTATTTTAAGAGCAGAATGGAGCACCGAGGCTTGAGTCCCAGCTCTCAGAGGGACACAGGAGCTGCTGGGCAGTGGGAGGCTGTCCAGCTGAGGAGGGACAGAGGCAGAGCCACTGCAGCCAGGAAGGACCAGTACAGAGAAGCAAAGCAGAGATCCATGCATTTTGCAATCAGGAGGTGCCTGTCATTCCTCTGTTTTCAGCCAAACAGAATTAATTCCCCTGCTTTTTACCTTTGTAAATATAATAGAAATTATAAAGATAGTCTTTGCTTATTACAGTTTTGCAGTTTAAACAGTTTTGACTTCTGTAGAAATGCAGAGTTTATTTTGGAAAATCACTTTCTTTTATTTATATATTTATTTTTTTGAGACAGAGTCTTGCTCTGTTGCCCAGACGGGAGTGCAGTGGTGGGATCTCAGCTCACTGTGACCTCTGCCTCCTGGGTTCAAGCAATTCTCCTGTCTCAGCCTCCCCAGTAGTTGGGATTATGGGCATGCACAACCATACCCAGCTAATTTTTGTATTTTTAGTAGAGACCAGGTTTCACCATGTTAGCCAGGCTGGTCTCAAACTCCTGACCTCAGGTGATCTGCCTGCCTTGACCTCCCAAAGTGCTGGGATTACAGGTGTAAGCCACTGTGCCCAGCCTTGGAAAATAACTTTCATTGTTAATCTTTTACCTCTAGCCTTCTCCTTCCCCAGGAAATAAGCTAAATATGCAGGGTTGGGGGTGTGGGGTAAGGAAGCCAATTCTGCTTTTTCTGTATATTACATTTGAAACCATGTAAGTAAATTCTTAAATGTCCAATGTCAACACAATTTTCAAATTTAGTTAAGTAAATGGATATACCCAGTGATTTATCCTTCATACATTTTGCATTAGGAACTCAATCTGCTTTGGATTGTAATTTTTTTGGCATCATTGGCAATGAGATGAGAACCTATGAAAAAAAATTACAGCTCAGGAGTTATACAGAAAGCAATAAAATTAAAGAAAGCAAATTTTTTATAATTTAAAACTTTTGAAAGTAACATTTTAGTAATGTAGCAGAAAATTTAGTGCCCTTTGTAAAACACAAGCAAACAAATAACCTTCCCAATGATACCGTGCACAGCCCTAATGTGTGGGTGTGTAAGTTAGATTTTTTTGGTTTGTCTGGACTTTTTTCACCACTTTTTTTTAAGAGGAGAGGTCCAAATGCTTTCACTTCAGGGAACAGGCGGAATAATAAATCCATTACTGACAAATCACTGCAGCATTGGTAGGCTAAGTAACAAAGCTGTTACATGCTTAAAAATGGTCAAGTCTGTCCCGGAGACAAGAACCGTGCCCCCTCTTTTCAGTGGAGACCTTCATAAAATGCCAGACCTGGGCCTGGCGAGGTGGCTCACACCTGTAATCCCCGCACTTTGGGAGCCTGAGTGGGGCGGATCACTTGAAGCCAGGAGTTTGAGACTAGCCTGGGCAACATGGTGAAACCCCATCTCTACTGAAAATACAAAAAATCAGCCAGGCGTGGTGGCACATGCCTGTAATCCCAGCTACTTGGGAGATTGAAGCAGGAGAATCGCTTGAACCCAGCTGGTAGAGATTGCAGTGAGTGAGATCGTGCCATTGCACTCCAGCCTGGGTGATGGGTGACAGAGTGAGACCCTGTCTCAAGAAAAAGAAAATACAATAAAATACCAGACCAGATTGAAAAAGCAAGTTATTCCGAAATCATGATTACATTATAGAATTTATGCTCTCTGACAGAATTGAGGACATTCTTGTAAACACTATGCTAGCACCTTTAATTATGAATACCTCTCAGCTGGAAAATCTAGGCTGCAACTCTTGCCTGCCACTCTGGAGAGGACCACACCAAAGGCCACACCCCAGGCAGCCCAAAGGGTTCAGGATGGGGCAGTGTCCCTGACATTGCCTCCAATGCCTAACAAACTGGCTTCTTGTTAACTTACGTGTAACTAAATTAAAGTAACCCAGCATCAGTATAGATGTCAGACTCGAAAATCATTTTTCAAGAAGGATTTTTACGGAAAACCGTGTGCTTTTCAGTGAGCACAGAATTATCAGTGTGTGAGGGAAATCCAACCCATGAGTTTGTATTCAGTTTGATTTTCAAAGTTTCCTGCCTAAGAGCTTGATCCTGTGAGCAAGAAATTGGGCACAGAGCCTTAGCAATAATTATCACCATTAGCTGGATGCCATCCTCTCCCCTCAGCCCCTGTTCTGGACATTAACTTCAGTTCTCGCAGAGCCTTTGCACTTTTGGAATAGATCTGAGAGGCTGCAGCCCTCCAGGCTTCCAGCTGTCCCCGGACCTGCTGAGGAAGGGATGCACGCTCAGCATTTCAGCATCTACAAATTGCTTTACCCCTTCAAAGCAAGGACTCACTCTGGGCTCAGGTCTTGATGCCATATAGAGTACGCTGGGTGACCAGAGACATACAAAGACAGACATGCACAAGTATGCGCACACTACAGGGATAGGTCCCCAGGCCCAGGCAGGGATAAACTGCAGCAGGAGGCCCACGGGCACGGGCGGGAAAGCCTGATGGAGGGAGAAGAAAGCGCCAGGGCAAAGGCTCTGATCTGCCCAGGGGTCCGGTGTGTTGTGGACATGGCTGGGACACAGGACGCATGGTATGCAGAACAAAAGCATGAGGAGGATGGCGAGGTGCCATCTGGAAGCAGAACATTACTAGGGCGGGTGAACAGTGTGAAGTGCGCACTGGGGCCATGTCCCTTTTAAAGAGTACAATAGAGAACAGAATTAATGTTTAGGAACTAAATAGAAACTGTCACCAGGCATAGAGGTGGAGTAGGAGTGGGGCATCAGAGTGAGGGACTCGGAGATCCCCAAGAGGGCAGTGGTGGAGAAAGCAGAGGACAGGGGCCATTTGGAACAGATGTCAGGGACAGCATCAGCAAGTGTGTGAATGAGGGGTGCAGGGAACATGCAGCCCAGAGACCTAACTCCCACCTCCTCTCTCTCCACAGTTCCTGTATTTTAACACCTTTGTTTTAATTATGAATATATCTTATCGAGAAAATCAAGGCTGCAATATCCCCATTTCCCTTCAAACTCATATTTCTAAACTACAAGGTAATGAACTATATAATCTGGAGAATCAGCTTTGTTTCTTGGCATTTGTTTTTAGATGGAGTCTCGAACTGTTGCCCAGGCTGGAGTACAATGGCACAATCTCCACTCACTGCAACCTCAGCCTCCTGGGTTCAGGTGATTCTCCTGCCTCAGCCTCCCAAGTAGCTGAGATTACAGGCGCCTGCCACCACACCCAGCTAATTTTTTGTATTTTTAATAGATGGGGTTTCACTGTGTTGGCCAGGCTGGTCTTGAACTCCTGACCTCGTGATCCACCCATCTCAGCCTCCCAAAGTGCTGGGATTACAGGAATGAGCCACCACTCCCGGCCTCTTGGCATTCTTAGAGCTTCATTCTCTCCCAGTCCCACCAGTCCCCGATCTGCAGAATCAGCTTCCTGCTTCATCCTCAGTGCGTGGGAGGAACTGTGGATTCCCATTACTCTCTTGCAGTAGCAATCCTTGCATCTTAGAGCACTGACCCCCAGGGCGGGGCCCCTTGATAGAGTGCCTTAGTGCTCCAAGACACAGGGCATTCATTTCCTATAGACCATAGCTGTTTTCCAAGCCTTTGTTCTGTTGCTAAAGCCCGTAACTCTCTCCTTCAAGTTCCCATTCTGATTTCCTGCTTGGCTTATTGTCATAATGTTGAGAAAACCAACAATCAGGTTTCGACCTGCTTCTTTCAGTCAGTAAATTTACCCGTGTCTGCCCTCACCTGGCTTCCCTCAACCAATAAACCTCACTCTGCCCTCCTCCCATCCCAGGGGCATTTGTTCCTTTCTATGCCCCACTCACCCTGCAGCCTATATCTTCTGCCCTCTTCAGTTTCTGCCAGGATATGCACTGTTCATTCAAGTTTACCTTTTGTTATCGTTAAATGTCTCCCATTTGCTTCCCCCTATTTGAAAACACTTAATGGTAATTATATTATGATTATAATTTCTTCTATTTACTGAGCACATTGTTTTCATAACAACCCTATGATACATATTCTATTGTCCCATTATATATATAAAGAGAAATGGAGTCACAGACAAGTAACACACACACACACACACACACACACACACACACACACAGCTAACAAGTGACAGAACCAGAATGTGAACTTGGACAGAAAAAACTCAAATATCCATCAACTTAGCAACTACATCATGGTACTACTCAGAACTTTCTCTTCCTTTATAAAAAAGGAAGCCAGCTTCCCCTGGGTCATGCTCTTCCCCAGTCTACCCTTTATCTTTAAGGTATCTTTACTCTTCCTATTTCTTCCAAACTCCCCAAAATGAGTTCATATTCACTACTGCTGTTTTCTTATTGCGTGTGTGGCAGGCAGACTTTTGCAAACGTCCACAGAACTGGCTTTCGTAGTTCTACCGTGATCTCAAAATTGTCAATCCAAAAACATTTTTTAATCTAAAGGAGCTTTCCCTCTGACCCCTGTGTCGCTCTTTGCCTCTGCTTCTCAGAAGACACCTGCTTACCTGCCGCCTTGCCTCGCAAGCTTCCTTCAGTGTGTGTATCTGATAGCTGATTATATTCTGAACTCTTGGGTGGCAAAATGTTTTACATCTCTTAGTTCTACACCATGCACCTAGTCTGTAGCACATTTCCAACACATGCCCATCAGCTCTAACTGGGATGTACTTGAAATTGTCTCTCAGTGGCTCCCTGACTTATTACACACTCAGCGGAAACAGATTGCTTTAAACTACACATTTTATTTTTCTTTTCAACGCTGCTTCAGTCCTCTGTGGCTAGAGCCCCTGGTTCACAAGGGTTTTTAATTGGAATGTGTGAAGAGCTGAAGCCATGAAAGACACCCAAAGGCAGAAGAATCTTGATTATTTTTGTCCCAAGTCATTCTAAGCAAGTGAGAAACCCCAATGCCACATCACTAAGCAAATCTTCCAGAGGAAAGGGAAGGACCTTCAGCACACACCATGGACAGTGCTTTACGAGGGAAATTTTGTTTTGCAACTTTCTGTCGTACCCTTAATTTGTTCAAAATTGGGATTCATTCACGAAGGTGTCAAAGACATGGTGAGCAGGAATACAATGGTAGGTCCCAGGATTCATTTTTCCAAGGAGCAAATAAACACTGGCCAAGAGTTATACATGGTAACTCTACAAAATTGAAATTTCCCATGACCAGTAAAAACTTCTTTCTCTGGGCGGGCGCGGTGGCTCACACCTGTAATCCCAGCACTTTGGGAGGCCAAGGCGGGTGGATCACGAGGTCAAGAGATCAACACCATCCTGGCCAACTTGGTGAAACCCCATCTCTACTAAAAATACAAAAATTAGCTGGGCATGGTGTGCGCCCCTATAGTCCCAGCTACTCGGGAAGCTGAGGCAGAAGAATCGCTTGAGCCCGGGAGGTAGAGGCTGCAGTGAGCTGAGATAGAACCACTGCACTCCAGCCTGGCAACAGAGCAAGATTCCATTTCAAAAAAAAAAAAAAAAAAAATTCTTTCTCTGTGCCAAATGTGGGGATGGGATGTCTTCAGGGATTGCCTTTGGCTGTGTAGGTTTCAGTCTGCTCCGGAGCACATCTCTAACCTACCTGTGGGTTTTTGGTCCTTACAGCTCCTGACGGTCCACCTCAGGAAGTTCACCTGGAGCCTATATCATCTCAGAGCATCAGGGTCACATGGAAGGTAAACCCAGCAAACACTCGTATTCCCGGTGCTTTTCCCATGGGGTGAGCCCTTCACTCATGCTCAGTGTTATGACACCAAGACTCAAATTTTACGAAACTTTTTTCAAAATTAAATTGAAAGCCCTTTTCTTAAAATGCAGTATTTGTATCCACATTTTGAATACTTTTACAGCAAATTCTGTATCTCAGAGAGATAAAGTGGTTGTCTCTTTTTTTTTTCCTTGACTCTTGATCAAAGTCCTGAGAGTGGTCTCTACAGAAATAGTGGAACAGATGTCCCTGACCGCGTGCTCTCATTTCATCCTAGCAAAAATGTTTTCAAGCTGCTTTTTTTTCATAGCAAAGCATGAGGTGGCAGACAGTCCTCTGAGGTGGCAGAAATAAGTCCATGTCCTCTCTGTCCCACTAACCAGATGTGTTCTCAAGAAAGCTCCTTAATTTCCTTGCCAGAAAAGTGAGCTGTTCAATCAACTGACTCCCAGGCCAGTGCTACCCCAGGTGTGGCCCCTAGCAGCAGACTGGCTGCTGGTTACTTTCGTGTTGGTTGTCAGTGGCTGGGAGAGAAAGAAAACTTGAGCCACACTGTAAATGACTATGTCACGGAGCACATTGTTTCATTCAATTGCCATGGTTTCCATAGCAAACTTTCTCAAGGAAGAAAGCAGCGTTGATTCTGGCACAAGCTCCTCACCAACCACCCCTGTCCCGTGACCTTCGAGTCGGTAGCATGGCCCTGACCTAGTGACCCACGGCGCTAGTCATCCTCCCAGATGTGCTCTTGGAGATGACTGCGTTAGGACAAATTCCATTTCATCCAGAATGTTATCGAATCAAAAGTCCCGTAAGATTGCATTAACCATCCCAGCTCTGAATTTCTCATTGCATGTCATTTTTTGTCTTATCTCTTTCCTCATCCTTTTTTCCTGGTGTCACTTGGAGAAGAGGGAAACCAGCAAGCACAGTGAGGTCTTCACATCACACACTTCTTCTAACCACTCTGTCTGTTTGTTTGCTTGTGTGTTGTTTGTTTTCATTCTAGTATAAATTCTTTCGTAAAATGACCAGCCTCTGTAACAAAAATGGATTTTTATTGTCGGGGTGGTTACCTCCTTTGGTATTACACGCGTTAATACAGCGAGCCCCTTTGTGTCAGCTTTTCTCAGCCGCAGCCAATGAGTTGTGTTTCCAGCGGGCAGCGTGATATGACTGTTTAGCTGCAGAGACAGTGCAGGCCGAGGAGTGTGGGAGGCGGTGTCATTGGTCTTTGTGAGCACATCCACCACCTGCGAGCATCACACACATTGTGGAATAAAGACACTCAGCAAGCCGTAACCCCACACGCATTCCCGCCGTTCTACAGATGGAATGCTGACTCACTCTGTCTTGAATGGAAGACTGTGAAGTTTCACCCACTAGCTTTACACATTCTCTTGCATTTTGCCCTGAAAAAGACCAGGTATTACTGTGGCCTCAAAAGCTTTTTGGGTCTTTTGGGTCCTGCATGAGAGAGGTGTCTGTCCACAGAGGCTCTAGCTCTTATAACTAAAAATGGAAACTTCTGAGGCTTTAAAAGGCATTGTATCCTTTCTCTCCCTGTAGAAAGCAGCCACAAAAGTCAGTGCATTGCAGTTAAATTTCTTTTTAGTGCCTAAGGATGAACGTGTTGTGGGACTAGTAAAAGGAAGCCTGGCTTTCATTAGATTGTGAATCGACTGTAATATATTGTTCACAGAGGAGTGCGATCTATCTCTGTAGAAGGCCTTTGTGGCATGGCCTGTCAGCAGGCGGACTTGCTGGTGATCTAACTGACTAATGAGGTAGGGGCTGCCCTGTCACCGGCTTACCATTTCACGTTGGCCTGTTTATGTAATGAGCTTTTAAAGCACATCACTGATTCAACTGAATTGGACGCTATTAGACGAAATCTAAAGTGTGTGTAAAGGACAATATGTTGCCTACAACATGCCTTTATTTATGGTATAAAATTCAGAATATATGTTTTGTGTAAGGAGAAGGAAAGGAGAAATAGCATTAGCCCCCAAGAGGCAGCCCTGCATGTGACAGCCAGGGTGGACATATGCAGTCGTGGGCAGCCTAAGGCGAAAGCTCATTCATGGTCAGGGATGCTGATCAGAAGTAACAGATGCATTCAGCAGAGAGACACAGGGTCAAGGAGAAAATAGCTCTGGGGCTTTGGTGGGAAAATAGCCATTTCGACTCTCAGCCTTTTAAAGGTGTGGGGCGCTTTGGTGCTCTTTTTCTAACTCTGGAGATACATATTGTGTTTATTTAATTATCATTGAACCAGCCTGCTTCTGTAACAACATCCTCTATTGATCAAAATCAGCAACTTTCCCTTTCTATTTTATTTTATTTACTTATTTTATTTATTTATTTTGAGAGAGAGTCTCCCTCCATCGCCCAGGCTGGAGTACAGTGGCATGATCTTCGCTCACTGCAACCTCCATCTCCTGGGTTTAAGCAATTCTCCTGCCTCAGCCTCCCAAGTAGCTGGGATTACAGACATATGCCACCACGCCCAGCTAAGTTTTTTGTATTTTTAGTAGAGATGGATGTTTCACCATGTTGGCCAGGCTGGTCTCGAACTCCTAACCTCAAGTGATCCACCCACCTCCCAAAGTGCTGGGATTACAGGCGTGAGCCACAGCACCCGGCACCCTTTTTATTTTTGTTATTTCTTTCACCAAAGAAGGGCTTCTGATTTTAAAATCTTTCACGTCCAGCAAAGGTTGCTCAGGACCTAGTGAATGCAGCCGCCCACAGCAGCTGCAGCACCCGGATTCAGGCCCCTTGCCTTGCCCCACCTTCCCCGGGATACTTGCCCATGCAGCAGTCCACAGGTGTCATCGTCCTTCCTGTCAGTGTTTACGTGGTTTGTGGCATGCCCACCTCTCCTGCCCAGTCCTGCTCATTTGAGGCCCAGGTCATGCATGACTGCCCCCATGAAGATGGGAGTCTCCAAAGTGCAATTACAGTTTCACCCTCTATGTTACCCGTTGCTCTTGGTGATAGCTCAGGGAGGTTCCCACCCCGTGGCTTCTGCAGTCTGTTTCATGTGCATCCCCTCCACTGTTCTGGGGGCTCCTTGGCGGCAGGGAGAGAGGCTTACACAGCTCGGATCCCCCCTGGCTGGCATGTGTTCCATGAATGAATGAATGGGTGAGTGAAGGAGAGGTGAGTGTATATGTGAGTTGGGAATGAGGAGGCCTAGAGGACAAGTGTTCCATATCACAATTGCCTGTAAGCATTACGTGTTTCAGAGACTGCCACGGAGAAGGCACCCCAGCTGTTAGGATCTCCAGACAGCAAACATGCTAAGCCCAGGTCTAACTCACGATACAGTGAAATGTCCCAGCCTGTGCAATGGTAGGCGCCCAAAGATGTGAACCACACTCAGAACACCAGACAGACCGAGCACTTTTCATATGACTTTCTACTGTAGTAATTTTCAATCTAGTTTACTGAAAAGTAAAGGGCAGCAGTAGCCCAATTTGTAATAAGTTTCATGGGAAGTGGACATCTTCACATCTTTGCATCCCAAATGTAAGTCCATAGAAAGAGGTTCAAGAACCAGGAGCATTTTTGATGTCTATATTACGCAAGATAAAGGCCTGGAAAGGCTCTTAAATACTTTTACAAATGTTAATTAAAGCGCTAACTGATGCCTTGACAGAAATTCAACAGACAATGTAAGTGGTTCTGAATAAAATAAAAGTAAATGGCAATAAAGTTTCATTTGACATTCTTGAAAAAACAAAAGGGTCTGTGTAAGCAAACACAATTTAATTTAGGGCATGTTTTGTTTCTGATTCAAAATTTGAAAGAATATTTAAAGCTATAGATAATTGATAGCGAATTTGATAAAGTACCTGAAAATTGTACAACTAAGGAATTCTTTGGTTTTTCAGAAAATTCCAATTTTTAATGTATCTCCTAAAGTGTCTCTTTTAGCAGGGCCTGTCACCTTCTCTCCTAATCAGTCTTGGAATCAGTTGACCCTCCTTTTATGCAAATTAGGGACAATTAGATTGCCAGCTACTGTGTTCATGCTTGCATGTGTGTGTATGTGTGTGTGCACATGTGTGTGTATGTGTGTGTGTGTGTGTGTGTTTGCCATGGTCACTCATAAAGTAAAACATATTTAGAATATTTAATTTCTACATACATCTCAAAACATTTATCCAGAGAATGCAATTTAAGACAGAGACTTTTTCCTATTGATATAAAATTTGTGTTGTTTTATTTTTGCATTAAATGAGAAATCTTTGCAGAACCACAAGCTGTCCCCAAAATTTGAAATTATCAGTTTCTTAAATATTCCTGTGCTGAGAACAATTATCAAAGCGATGACTTGCAATAAAAATCCTGAGAATGATGTCACCACTTTCTTGGCCCTCAGTATCGTACCATCTGGCTGAAAATTTTACTTAGAATGAGCGAAATTCTCATTTAGAATTAAGAAAGAGAGGTATGATTTCTGTAAAATATTAAAGTTGAACATTTAGAGACAATTAAATTTCAGTA
The DNA here is from genome assembly GCF_030222135.1 of Aotus nancymaae. NCBI lineage: Eukaryota > Metazoa > Chordata > Mammalia > Primates > Aotidae > Aotus > Aotus nancymaae. Next base: position 42,962,656 of record NW_026988435.1, on the reverse strand, counting down.
ATCCGAAGAGTATTTTTTTAACTAGAATATCACATCTCTGCTATCCCCAGTAATTCCACTAATTGAGTCATCATTACAACCTATTAAGTTTCAGAGTTGAGCTCTTACAACAGGAAAATGGCTCAATCTGTCATCTAAAAACAAAAGTGCCGTATGTCCAGTGACCTCCATAGTAACAGCTGAACAAACTGCAGGCTGCACTTGCTTTCTGCACTTAAATCCCTCCACCTTCAGGAAGTAGCAAGGCACCTTGAAAAAAGCAGCCTAGAGGCACCTTCTAGCACTAGGATTTCTTGGCCAGGGGTTCCTGGGACAGCTGTCCTTCCAAGTATTTGCTCCCTGCCAGGCCCTATGCTAAACTTTTACATGTATTATCTCATTTGATCTGTGAGCTGGGAACACCCAGTTTTGTGCAGAGGGAGATCCTGAAGACAAAGGAACTTGGCTGAATTCTGAAGGCTGGAGACTAAGAGATTAAGGACTTCTACCCAGGCTATCTGGTTCTGCCTCCTGTGTTTCTGAGCGACCAACAAGTTAATGATAGTTCATGCGTAATAATGCTCAATAAATATTAATTCCTCTTACTATTCCTTCCAAAGTCATGTTATAAATTACACCCAACCCCATAAAAATTAGAGGAGATATATGAAATTTATATCCTTACCTACTGTCTTTTTCTTTCCAAATTGTAAACTTAACCTTAGAGTAACTTCAGTAGTGAGTAGTTGCCCTTTTTTCCTATATCAATTGAAATTCAAAAAGGTTGCCTTGAAATAAACTCTAATGCGATACATTAGAAGGCAAGAATTGTATTTTGCCTTGATTTAAAGAGTAGAAAGTTGCAACTAAAGGGGTATTTTACACATCAACTGATACCCATCCTTAGGCCTTTTTTTAGCACATCAACATTATGTTTTACAACTGGACCAGGTCCTGAAGTTGGGACACTAGGTCAAAATTGCATATGGTCAGAATTATATTTAAAAACACTTAAATTGTCTAATAAGCACACTATGCATAATATTCCCTATAAAGTGTTACAGTAACCTATATGTACAAACACGTAATATTCACAGTGAAAACTGAAGAGTATATGTAAAACTATAAGTTGATATTATTTCCTCACATTATATGTAAATTAGCATTAGCATAAATTAAATCCATTTCCAACAACTAAATTATATATATATAATTAGAATACAGTATAAAAAGTACTAGATTAAATTTCAGAAAATTAGATACTATGCCCGTCTCTACACCTAACAAAAATGACCTTAAGCCAGTCACTCGACTTGTCATTATTGGAACTTGAACCCTTTTCTCTAGTTCTGAGTTGAGGGTTTTATTCATCATGTCATAACCAAGAAAGTAGCAGTGCATTTTAATGATGCATTCTCCCGCCTCACCTCACAGCACTGACTCGATAGAGGAAAATGGATATGGGCCCACTCTGGAATCCATAAGGTGGTCCCCTGAATAGCAACCCCAATTTCAATCCCTACCCTAGGTGCTGATTCCCCCCACCCCACCAATGGCTCTGGACAGCACTGCCATTTCTCATGAAAAATATCTCCCAATAAATGTAAATATTGTGAAATTTGCCCAACAAAATAATAAAAGTTTATTTCAAATAACCTAATACTAGATGGATAGGGTCGGGCACAGTGGTTCATGCCTGTAATCCCACAACTTTGGGAAGCCGAAGGGGGAGCAGATCACTTGAGATCAGGAGTTCGAGACCAGCCTAGCCAACAAGGTAAAACCCTATCTCTATTAAAAACTATAAAATTTAGTCAGGCATGATGGTCCATGCCTGTAGTCCCAGCTATTCAGGAGGGTGAGGCAGGAGAATTGCTTGAGAGGCTGCAATGAGCCAAGATTGCACAACTGCACTACAGCCTGGGTGACAGAGCGAAACTCGTCTCAAAAAATGAATTAATTTTTAAAAATAGATGGATAGGTAGTAATTTAATAAAAGTATTCAGAAGACCATCTTAAGACAGTTTTATCGGTTCTCGTATAATCCTAACTCTGCTTTTCACAGAGAACAAATCGGAAAATCAAGCTAAAGTGAATATGGCATTGAGCATTATGAATGAGACGGATGGCATCCATATGGGGAGTACCTAGGTGGCTATACACTATTTAATGTGCCGAATTTCCTCATACAACCATCCTTAAGCCATCTCACTGATGACAGGGCCCATCTTTTCAGAAAAATCAAATTAGGCAGATAAGTTAATAAACAGAGCACAGATGTTAGAATGAAAAATCAAAGGAAAACGTATATCCAATCAAGAATTACACAGAGGCTGTGCGTGGTGGCTCAAGCCTGTCATCTCAGCACTTAGGGAGGCCGAGGCCGGCGGATCACCTGAGATCAAGAGTTTGAGATCAGCCTGCCCAACATGGTGAAACCTCGTCTCTACTAAAAATACAAAAAAATTAGTTAGGCATGGTGGTGCGCGTCTGTAGTCCTACCTACTCAGGGAGGCTAAGGCAGATGAATCACTTGAACTCAGGAGGCAGAAGTTGCAGCGAGCCAAGATCACACTACTGCACTCCAGCCTGGGCTACAGAGGGAGACTCCATCTCAAAAAAAGAAAAAGAAAGAAAAGAATTACATAGACATCATCAAATGGCATCAGCTATGTCATGGTCCCCTCTCCTAAGGCAAGGAAGAAATATGACATTAGTTTTATTGTTTACAACTCGGCCAGATGAAGTTGGTTATCATAGGAAGAACCCCAGCCAGGAGAGCATGAATTAGCTACCCCAGCACAGCTGTCTAACTTCCAGACTATTTTCAAGGTAACAGAAAGCAAGACGGAAAAAACAATGTGTGCCTTCAAACGTATTTCACTAGTTCAAATACATTTAAGTTCATACACTAAGATGTAACTAACTCTATTTCAAAATAACCCATAACATTTTTTTTTTTTTTTTTTTGAGACGGAGTTTTGCTCGTTACCCAGGCTGGAGTGCAATGGCGCGATCTCGGCTCACCGCAACCTCTGCCTCCTGGGTCCAGGCAATTCTCCTGCCTCAGCCTCCCGAGTAGCTGGAATTACAGGCATGCGCCACCATGCCCAGCTAATTTTTTGTACTTTTAGTAGAAACGGGGTTTCACCATGTTGACCAGGATGGTCTCGATCTCTTGACCTTGTGATCCACCCGCCTCAGCCTCCCAAAGTGCTAGAATTACAGGTGTGAGCTACCGCTCCCGGCCCCCATAACATTTTTAAAGCCAAACTATTCATTGTATTAAAAACTTTGAAAGCTATTTTAAATTCTTTCAATTCATGTAATCAACTCTCCCTATTCTTTTGAAAAATTTGAGACACAAGATAAAAGTACTTTGTGCTTTGAGTAATTATAGATGTATAAGAAATAAAACCATTTTATCTCCATGTCTTCCCTGCCAGTAACAAAGTTGGAAACAAGGTTTGCTTTTCTGTAAATAACAGAAGAGTTTAGGTGGCAGATCCATAGTGATGTTAAGAAGCAAGGCTTCCTGGGGAAGGAGAGTGTGATTCACAGAGTGGCTGCGTTGCTCCCGTGGGCCCACGTGGAATCTGTGGCACGCGTGGCAACTGAATGTGTGGAGTGTTTCTCCCCAACATAAGCCAGAGTGTTCACAGGGGCCCTTAGTCTGAATGCTTCTAGGATATTCCTAACAGGAAACATGGGACATACTGGACAACTGTTTCTTTTTCTTTTCTTTTCTTTTGCTTTTTTGTTTTGTTTCGTTTTTGTTTTCAGACAGGGTCTCATTCTACCACCCAAGCCAGTGGAGTGCAGTGGCACCATCTCGGCTCTCTGCAATCTTGACCTCCCAGGCTCAAGCGATCCTCCTACCTCAGCCTCCTGAGTAGCTGGGACTGCAAGTGCGCACCACCATGCCCAGTTAACTTTTTTATTTTTTTTGCAGCAACAGGGCCTCACTATGTCGCCCAGGCTGGTCTCAAATTCCTGGCCTACAGCAGTCCTCCTGCCTCGGCCTCCTAAAGTGTTGTGATTACAGGCATGGGCCATCGGGCCTGGAGTAGACAACTTATTCAGTATTTCAATATTCTCCCCCCAAATACCTATTCATGCATGTTGATGTCTAAAATTCCTTTTAGTCAAGGCTAAAGCCTCTCCTTACCCAAAATTAGATAAGAGGCTAGGCATGGTGGCTCACACCTATAATCCTAGCACTTTGAAAGGCCAAGTTAGGAGGATTGCTTGAGTCCACAAGTTTAAGACCAGCCTGGGCAACATAATGAGATCTAATCTCTACCAAAAAAAAATAATAATAGATGGATGTGGTGGTGTATGCCTGTGGTTCCAGCTGCTCAGGAGGCTGAAGTGGGAGGATCACTGGAGCCCAGGAGGTGGAGGCTGCAGTGAGCTGAGATGGCACCACTGCACTCCAGCCTGGGTGACAAGGTGAGACTCTGTAAGGAAAGGAAAGGGAAAAGGGAAGAAAAGGGAAGAAAGGAAAGAAGGAAGGAAAGGAAGGAAGGGAGGGAGGGAGGGAGGAAGGGAGGGAGGGTGGGGAAGACAGAAGGAAGAAGGAAAGAAAGAAGAAAACAAACCATTCTTAGCTAAAAGCCACATAAAAACAAGTAGCCAGCAGATCTGGAGCAGGGACCAGTTTGTGAACCCTTATTTCCTGGATTGAGATGATCTCTTGAGAGGGAGCCACAGCCAACCAAAAAAGTCTCATCTGAGACAAGGCTAGCCCCTCCCGCCAGATATGCTAAATCATCATTATCAAGTTCAAAGATCCGCAGCTCTTTGCACAACCTCTCTCCTAATGCATAACCAAAGTGACCTTTGCCCCAGTTCTCAACAGGTTCCTCATCTCATCTTAGAAAGCCTCAGCCTGGACTTCACTGCCCTTATCGCTATCACCATGTGATCATAAGAATTTAACAAGTCTCTGGGAAGTTCCAAACTTTCCCTCATCTTCCTGTCTTCTTCCAAGCCCTCAACACTCTTCCAACCTTGGCCCGTTACCCAGTTCCAAAGACGCTTCCATATTTTCAGGTATCTTTACAGCAGTGCCCCATTCACAAATGGCTTCCGGTTCATTGGTTCTTTTGGCATGGATCTAAAGCACTCGGGAATTCCTTCCCGTTGTAAAATTAAAGCTCACCTTTCATTGGGCAGGCTCAGTCTAAGACCTAGGTCTCCTTTGGTTCTTCTGGACAGATACTTAGCGCAAATGGCAAAGGCTGCAACAGCCCTGCATGTGATTGATGCGTCTCACTCCTTTGCAAGCCTCTCTCTCCCCCCTCCACCACTGGCCGCCTCGGTTTGACTGTCACATCTTCCACCTGCCTCCTGGCAGTGTCATTCCCATCTGTATGTCCCTTCCAGCCCAGGGTCACTCTCACCAGCTACCTGCTCTCAGCCTCATCCCTGTGGATTCCAGGACTCAGTTTATCTCCACACTTACCCTCTCCTCCTACATCACTTAAGGGTTTTCTAGCTTATTTTTGAACTTATATTATTAACAAACATGGAAGAGTGGGAGGGAAATGGAGGCAGTTCCAGTTTGAAGACCTACAAGGTAGACAGAGGCTGCCCTGGGGTGCATGTCAGAGCACTGGCCAGGGCGACTCCTGGCTTGGCTTCACACCCCAGCCTCCATCTTCCCACACCCTGCCTTCCCCAGTGGAAAGGGCCTGTTTGGTCCTGAGGAAGATTCTGTTTCACTCTCCTTTCCTCTCTTCTCATCAAGACATCCAGGATGCCTCCAGAGCATGCAGACCTGGTAGCTTGATGGGGTGAGGTAGATGCGGATGTGGCTTCATGTCACTCAGCTCCATCCCTGCTGGACTGACCTGTTTACCCAGGGATGTTGGATCATCCTCCACTGGCGCCGTCTGACGAAGTGTCCAGAATGAGACATTGTCTTCTCCCACCCCGCAAAACTACTTCTGAGTATTGTCCGTGGCCCCACACCATGCCTTTGAAATCCTGCTTGTTCATCAGATTGCAGTCAGGGTGCCCCTCCCTCCCTTATCTCTGTGCCCTGCCCTCCCTGGCCACACTGCCATCACGGGGCCACCACTGGGGCTACTCCGTGTTGAGTCTTCCAGGCGTGTGTGGTGGGACGGAGCCCTTTGGAATCACTCAGCCACCACCAAATAGTTGGGGTCCAGCCTTAGGCTCACAGACTAGCATACCCCCTCTTTGGCATCAGAGCGTACCCTCTAAGTCCTCATTGTCCGAAGTGGGAGCTAGGTGGGGGCATTCCCAGAGGCCGATTCATAGGAAGCAAAGCCCTAATTCCCTTGTTTGGTCCTGTGGCTGGTAGAAAGTGCCAACTGTGGTGAGCAGGTGGTGTGATGTATGAAGAGCAACAGAATTCAAAAGGGGAGTGTCCCAGCAAGTGTGGCTATTTCGCAGGTGTTTGTTGGCTGGATGAATACAGTGGAAGCCGTCCTACACTACGGAAATGGAATAAACAGAGTTTTGCTTTGCAGTAGTTAACCTCAATTTCATATCACAAAATTATCAGTCTATTTCTAGAATTCTGCATTTATGTCTCCAGGCAGAGTTCACACATACCCTTGGCCACCATTTCCTCCTCAGCTGCCAAGTCTGACTGGAACGTGGGAACTGCAGTCTACGAATCGACACTCTTGGCTGTCAAGACAGCACCTATTTCAAATAATCTGTCATTTATCATTTATTTCTCAAACCGGAATTGCATAGTCCCTTTGTTCTAAGCACTGTCTCATTATCAGGTCATGTGCCCCTTTTCTACTTCATGAAATGTGGACACCTCATCCTTTCCTAGCTCCTCTTTGGGGGATAATGACTTTAGGGGAGCCAGTTGTGTGGCCATGTATCTCCCTGTTGTAAGACCTAGGACACAGGTACTGTATTTAATACAATGCAATTCTAAGGAGAGATATATGAATGAAAATACCATTTGAGCCAGAAGCAGTGGCTCACACCTGTAATCCCAGCACTTTCGGAGGATGAATTGGGCAGATTATTTACACTCAGGAGTTGGAGACCAGCCTGGGCAACATGGCAAAACCCCATCTCTACAAAAAATACAAAAATTAGCTGGATATGGTGGTGTGCCTGTGGTCCCAGGTACTCAGGAGGCTGAGGTGGAAGGGTTATTTGAGCCTGGGAAGGTTGAGGCTGCAGTGAGCCATGATCCCACCACTGCACTCCAACCTGGGTGACAGTGAGACCCTGTGAAAAGAAAGAAAGCGAAGGAAGGAAGGAGAGGAAGGAAAGAAGGAAAGGAAGGAGGGAGGGAAGAAGGAGGGAGGGAGAGAGAGGAGAAGGGAGGGGAGGGGAGGAGAGGAGATTATTTGAGGCAATAATATACAAAATCTCCTCTCCCTGACATAGCTCCCTCAAAACCCATTGTCCATGCATCAAAATAGCCAGCTATCTCACACCACCCACATGCCTATTGTAAAGCAGAATCCCTTTAGTGCTGGGTAAGGTAGATCTTCAAATTACTCCCAAGGCCCAGAAGGTCTAACAGTTTTATGTACGTTTATTCCCTCTTGTTCTGCAAAGAACCAGGAAAATGGGCTACTGGCTGACCTGAAAATGGAGGAATGCACAGGTGCTGTGTTTTAGCTAAATAGTCTCTCCCACCAAAGCCAAATCTAAATCATTGGGTGACTCTTCAGGGGTAACAACAGTGATTCTCAGACTTGAGGGACCACCAGTATCCCCTGGAGGGCTTTTTAAAACACAGCTCACCAGGCTCCATCACCAGGGTTTATTCCTGATTCAGGAGTCTGAGTGGGTCCCCAGTTCTTGCAGCTCTAACAGATTTCCAGGTAATGTGGATGTTGCTGGTAGGGAACCATGCCACTACCTACCGGCTCCGAGGGTTCTGTCCCTTAGGTATGTCCCTGGCTTCATCTGTGCTTGTACCGTCTCCCACCCCATGATCAGCAGGGTTGCCTCATCCCAGGGTCACTCTGAGCCACTCTTCACCCTGGGTGTCTTCTGTTCTTGCATCTGGGGACAGCTGTGAATGCCAATTGCTTTGCCGACAGCATGGCATCCTCTAAGGCAATGTCCAGTCACCCTTTAGCTCAGACGAAGTGTGCCCTTCTCTGGCAATGCTTCTGCCCCGTTTGCCCCTCCATAGTACCCTGGGCAAACCTTCAGCATTGCAAGCATCACACAGTATTCCGAACACTGGTTCACTCATATGCGTCCCTCCCAGTTAATGTTTGTTCAATGTGATGCGCCCGTTCACTAAGCAAGCCTATGGAGTGGCTACTTTTTATGTTGGAAAGCAGGCAAGGGGGGCTGCAGGGAATACACAAAGATGAAAATGGGTGTCCACCCAACTTGTCACATGAGGGAAATGAGGACAGATTACATTTTAAGTGGATTTGGAGGAATCTAAAAAGAAAATGTTCAATTCATTTGCCAACTAAATTATTCAACATGCCTGAGAAAGGCAGTGTTCTTCAAACACAGAATTCTGCAGTGAGCCTTTTAGCTGACTCCGGTCAACAGGTGAATTCTGCACATCCACCAAAGGCCATTTCCTTTCAACGAGAAGGGGGCGGGGGGGCGGCGCACGGGAAACAGAACATGGCTGGTGGTCCTCTGCATAAGAGATGCCTCTTCTAATCATTCCCATCCAGGAAGGCGCTGTGCACATTTGCACATCTACTGTTTTACTGTCCCTTTAAAGGACGAGGAATCTGCCACAGGCGGCTTGCAGCAGACTGATTGGGAAGGACATATAAAACGCAGTCACTTGCACACCGTGCAAATACATTGACACTGTGTGACTGTTGTCATGGAGATCAAAAGAGAAGGTTTCCTCAAGGAAGTGGGGGTTGGGAGGGATTTGGAAGCTGGAGAAGGGGCATCTGGGAGGATGAAAGGAGGCTGTTTAGGAGGACTACAGGAGAAAAAACCAGCCAGAGCTGGAAAGGGGAGAGTGTGTTCCACAGATGGCAGATCAATGAAAGGAATGAGAAGAAATCAGGATCATTACTGGATGCAAAGGCAAACGCATGGGAGAGTAAAGTTCAACATGGGAAAAACAGTCGCTGCGTGAGAAACCTGACAATGAAAGGCATGACCTTCTCTGAGCATTGCGCTGCATGCAGAGGGATTTGAGAGGAGGCGAACAGAAAGCTCTCACCCGGGAAAGCAGTCTGTTGTTTGTAAATACGTTCTCAAGGATTTCTTTAATTTAAACACATTTCCAAATTTCCACATTTTCCCCTGTGGGAAGGGCCTCATTTTATTGAGTTCTTAAATAAGAGTAGAAGGGAGGCCTTAGGTGATGGTGGTGTTGTTTTTCAACATATTTACTTTTCAAAGGACTCCTTTAATTTGTCCTGAGATGACTGGTGGCCAGGTGAGATTTGCTGTAAATCTGCAGGTCCATCATTATAAAAACATGCAACCCACCAGCTGGCTGAATAAGTGAGCAAATTCTCTTTCTGGAATCCTTCTTTTAAGAAGGAAATAAATGAATGACAGTGTCCAAATAAATTGGCTCATCAGAAGCTATTTTCATCCCTGGTGGGGCCTGGGCAATGAAGCTGGATGCTTCCAAATCCTGCCTCAACCTGTCATCCTTCTGTGTAGGCCAGCAGGCTAAGTCCCGGCACAGAAGCCAACTCTCAGCTTGAATCCGCACTTCCCGGCTGTCACACTGGACTGCTGAGTTCTCCTCTTCTGTAGTCGCTAAGCCAGGCCTCTCTTCAACAGCTAAGCCATGTATCTGCAGTCGAGGAATTTCTTCTGACTTCATACCCTTGCCATCAATCCTGGGTTTGTAACCCAGTTAGATTACAAACCTGCACCTGCGATGGTTTTATCCACCTCTTTCCTTGCACCTCATGTGTGTTCAAAACCATTCTCTTCTCCATGTGCAAGAACATCTTCTGCGAACATCCACATTGTTACTATTTAGACAGGGGGAAAGAGTAAATGAGATTCCATTCTGTAAGGTTCCTTGCATCCTAGAGCCTGAAATGGCATTCTTTGAAACCACATGTTTCATTGAGAATGGTGGCTGCCAGAGGAGGTGGAAGTGATCGGCGAATGCCAATGGAGACCAGGGAGGGAGAGGGCTTCTTGGTGGGAGTGATCTAGGGAAGACCCCTGGTAAGCTGGAAGCTGAGCTGGCTTGCAGAGAAGGAGTAGAGGAGGTATTAGTTGAAAGAAGAAAACAGAAAACTTTTTTACAACAGTTTTTATAAGGTGGGAATATGTAAGAGACTGGAGATCTCCACTCTCTTTCAGGCAGTCAGAGAGGAACCCAAGTGAGCAAGCAGCACCCAGGAGGCATTAGTCTTGAAAGATGAGGCAGAGGTCAGATCTCACAACAGGGTCTCAACAGGTACTACTGAGACTGGGAGAGAGAGATCAGAGGCGTGGTCAAAGTGGTTTCCTAGGAAATGTGTCTTCTCCAATATTATGCAACTCAGATTCAAAATATGTTTCCAGATCCCTACCTGATTTATTCTTTTCCTTTTCTTCTTATCTCACTATTAACCTCATTCACTGAGTTTCATGAATGTGAATCATTATTTCCACTCATTTATCAATTGTTCTATAGTGCTAATTAACAACCTTAATACAGTGTTCTAAAGATCTTTTCCCTATGAGGATGTGTTCTCTGTGCCCCAGAAAACCATCTCCCTTTGTTCCAAGTAGACACTTCTCCAAGCAAAAATGTCTAAAGCATCATTCAAAATTATTTTCCAGTACAGGATCTCATTCACTAACTTGCTTTGGAAGTATGAAGCCCACTGCCAGACAAACGTGTGAAAGTGTCTCCACTAAGCACATGGAGGGATGGTCGTGGGGATAGTGATGTCACCTCCTGCTCCTACTGACTTGTCCATAATTCAGAGTGAGCCTCTAGGGTCATTTTCAAAAACATGAACCACAGACCCTAAAATTTCCTACATTTAATAAACAAAATTCCTGCATTTATGGATTATTTTCAGAGGTTTGAAAATACTTCCACAGGATTTCTTTAAATACATTTCTAAATTTTATTCTGATTATCTACAAATTAATAAAGCAACTTAAACTTTATCTGATACAGTAAGAATTTTTGCTTGCTTTTATGCATAAAGGTATGCAATTTTCTCTTCATGTGATCTATTAAATTTTCCTCTGATTAGAAATGCTGTGTATACTATAACTTTACCAAACAAGCAAACTTTGCAAAAGGGTAAAAAGTTACCTGAGGCTCTATGAGTGGTTAATACTAAACACAACTTTGGAGAATTCCTACTCTGTACTTGCCTTGAGAAAGTTGTTTTAATGTGTTTGACCTTTTTTTCTTCATCTGTAAAGAAGCATATTTATACTGCATAGGATTTTTTGTGGGAAAGAAAATGAAATAATATATATAAAGCATAATTTACAATGGAAAAACATGTTCAGTAAGTGGAAATGGAGGTGGTGGAGGTGGTGGTAGTGTTCATGTTGGTGTTGGATTAGTGGTGGAGTAATGAATGGTTGTGGTGATGGTGATGTTGGTGTTGGGATAGTAATAGAGTGATGGATGGTTTCAGTGGTAGTGATGGTGGTATTGGGACAGTCAGTAATGGAGTGATAGATGGTTGTGGTGAGAGTGATATTGGTATTGGGATAGTGATGGATGGTGGTGGTGACAGTGATGTTGGTGTTGGGATAGTCATGGAATCATGGATGGTTGTGGTGATAGTGATGGTGGCGTTGGGATAGTGTTGGAGTGATGGATGTTGTGGTGATAGTGATGTTGGTGTTGGGAGAGCAATAGAGTGATTGATTCTTGTGGTGATAGCGATGTTGGTGTTGGGAGAGTGATGGGGAGATGGATGGTTGTGGTGATGGCAATGTTGGTCTTGGGACAGTAATAGAGTGATTAATGGTTGTGGTGACAGTGATGTTGGTGTTGGGAGAGTGAAGCAATGATGGATGGTTGTGGTGATAGGGATGTTGGTGTTGGGATGGTGATGGAATGATGGATGGTTGTGGTGACAGTGATGTTGGTGTTGGGACAGTGTTGAAGTGAAGGATGGTTGTGGTGATAGTGATGTTGGTGTTGGGAGAGCGATAGAGTGATTGATTCTTGTGGTGATAGTGATGTTGGTGTTGGGAGAGTGAAGCAATGATGGATGGTTGTGGTGATAGGGATGTTGGTGTTGGGATGGTGATGGAATGATGGATGGTTGTGGTGACAGTGATGTTGGTGTTGGGAGAGCGATAGAGTGATTGATTCTTGTGGTGATAGTGATGTTGGTGTTGGGAGAATGATGGGGAGATGGATGGTTTTGGAGATAGTGATGTTGGTGTTGGGACAGTGATGAAGTGAAGCATGTTTTTATTGAAAGTGATGGTATTGGTAACATCAAGGATGATGATGGAAGTAGTAGAGGTTGAAGTGTGGTTTGTTGGTGAAGTTCGTGATAAATGTGGAGGTAAGGTTGGAAGAAGTAATAGAGGTGCTTCTAACATTAGGTAATTGTTATGGCAGTAATGGTGATGCTGGTGGTGGTAACGTTGGTGATGTCAGTGGTAGAGATGCTATCGGTGGTGGTGGTGTTCACAGCATTGTTGGCAGAGATGAAGCTGGTGGTGACGAATGTGGTGGTGATGGTGGTGGCTTTGGCTGTGTGGGGGACCTGAGGGCATGGCATTGGTGGTGGCAGTGGTGACAGTGACCTGCAGAGGTGGTAGGCGTTGATTGGTGATGGAAGTCATCATGATGGGGTGGCAGCTAGTGTTGTAATAGAAATAGAAAGACAACCCAGAGATGATTTAGCACACAATCTCTTTAAAAAACAGCTTATTGAGATACAGTTAGCATGCCACAGCATTCCCTATTTTAAGTATATGATTCAGTGGTATTTCATATGTTTACAGAGATGTGCAACCATCACCATAATCATAAACATTTTCATCACCCCACAGAGAAAGCTCACAACCACTGGCAACTGCTCCCATCCTCCCCCACTACCTTTTAAGTCTGTATTTAAATGTTACGGTTTGGGGGCCTGCAAGCTATGAAACTTAAAGTGTATATTCCTTTCATAAGAAACACATCTCACTTCTTCCTCAGGCACAACAATTTATTCTGCATGATAACTATAGATCATATTAGCAACCTGAAAAAAAAAAAGATGTAAAAACACTACTACCATGGAATAACTCATAACTCTACTCAATATGTTTCATTTCAAAATTGGAATATTAAGAAAGATAGAGGAGAGCTCTGTTGTTTGTTCCTTGTGATAAATATAGGTCCTTAACTTATTATATTACACATCTGGAAGAATAATAACCAAAAAAGTTCTATCTCATTAACAGCCAATTGAAACATAGACTTTAAATAAGATAGTCATCTACTTCTGGGACTTGAGTTCAATCCATAAACTTAGAAACAGAGAAACTACATAGTGAAGGTATTTTACGTAGCATTCGTGGTAGTAAATAAATCCAGAAACAACAATATCCCAACAATAAAAAAAGGTTAAATAAAAGTAAAACATCAATATGACAGAATATGATATTTAAAGACTGTGAAGTAAAGATGGGAATATAATTATAATAGCATATTAAATGAAAAAGAAAAACTCAGACACCAAATTGTACAGGACACAATCACAGCTATGTGGGGCAAAACACTTCACTTTAGATAAATAGACTTAAATGCATCAAAATGTAAATAGAGTTGCATTACATAGAAATGGTAGCTGTTTAGTTTTATTATAAAACAAAATGAGATAGTTTTTCCACACAATATTTTGCAGAAGTATTAGCTAAGAAAAAATAAGCTTTATTTTAGAACTCACAGGACTAAAATGTAGTTCTCCTAAGAAAAATTTAAAGAATGTTCTTTTTCTATTGAAATGGAACAGAATTTTAAAAAACGACCTGTGTTGTCTATTATACTTAAGCTGGTTAGAATGTGTTTTCACCCATGGAAAGGAGAAAAGGAAAGATTTCTCCGTCCTACCTGTGAAGACAGATCGCAGGCAGGATTAATCCCGCCAAAATGGAGGCACTACACGTCAGCAAGCAGGTGCCTTCATTCCTGTAGAGGATTTAACTAAATTGGTTGCTCTATGAAAACATTCTCTCAAGGCATTTGACTCCACTGTCTATACTTCTTGATCTGACAACGCAGCCCCCGCCCTGCGAATCCAACTTTCTGTCTTAGGGAGACTTAAAGCCTCAAGGGGAGCCGGGTGAACAATTAGAATATTTAATGGATGCAAACCTAATTTTTAAAAAATACTATTTAATTTGAGTCACTATATCTAGCATTAAAACGCTATGTAAAATAGAGGAAATCTTTTTGTGGGTAAATTTGACTTATAGGTGACTTTTGCAGGGACATTGATTTTATTAATTAATTAGGTTACATCAATTCAATGGTTGCAGCAAAACGATTTTCATGTACAGTAATTGAATTTTCAAAACATAGAATCTTGATATCTATTTCTAGGTAGTGTAAAAAGTTATAGCCCATCAGTGCAAAAGCCAGCACATCTGTGGATTCAGAGGTGCATAGACATTTGTTTATAATAAAAAAGGTATGAGGTCTTACACCAGGATCTAACTCCGAGCCAACAGATACAAACAAATAAATGGTTTATGGGACTGTTTCACTGACACCTGCTGGCACCATGAATATACTAAATTAGATTGGCAACTGGAATCCAAGAAAACCATAAATGGAGAAATTGCTGTGAAAAATAAAAATGATTTTACTATCCTCGGAGAAGTCAGACTTACTACTAATGACAGCCTGAGGCATGGAATCCCCTGGGAAGTAATTATTAGGCAATCCGTAAGTGTTTGCTGAACCCATCAATGCTACTCATCAGCTCAAAACCTTCTCCCGACTTCTCACCGTCTGCCCTCCCCGGGTCACATTTGGCAGGCTTTCAAGGTCTCACTCCACCCTGTCTGTTCCCTCCTGTCTCGCCGCTGGGCAGGTGCGTACCCTCTGCAAGCTCCACCCACCCCATCCTCCTTCCAATTCTCTGAGCCATTCACACCACCCCCTCCACCAAGCCCACCGGGGCTCTGTCTCTTTTCACCACTTCAGAGTACCCACACTCACATTTTCTGGATACCTGCTGGCCTTCACCTTCCTACCGTGCATTTCCATACTTCATAATTCTCTACAGGTTCCTAAGTGCTTATTTCCTCTTTCCAGGTAGATTACAAGCACTTTCAGGATGGAGAAAGCTTTCAGAGCCCTGAGAGGTCTAGATCCATATTTTGTACTTAAATGTATGTGTATGTATGTATGTATATATGTATACATATGTACATGTATACATATATACATATACGTGTGTGTGTACCTATATGTACACACACAAACACACATATCTGTTGACTGCCTGAAAGTCTACAAACCTTTATTCCCTAGAGCCTCATCTTGGTGGCATTTGTATGCCACTTTTTAAGACAAATTCTTGTTCTGTCACCCAGGCTAGAGTGCAGTGGAGCAACCTCAGCCCACTGCAACCTCTGCCTCATTGGTACAGGTGATTCTCCCGTTTCAACTTCCCAGGTAGCTGGGACTACAGACACCCGCCACCACACCTGACTAATTTTTGTATTTTTAGTAGAGATGGGATTTAACCATGTTGGCCAGGCTGGTCTTGACGTCAAGTAATCCACCCACCTCAGCCTCCCAAAGTGCTGGGATTACAGGCATGAGCCACCGTGCCCAGCCTTATACCATTCTTGAAAAGACTTTGGTCTCTAAATAAGTCCTACACATCAGCCCAAATCCTACTTTGACCCATTTTCACATCAGCAGAGTGGAGTTAGCATCAGTCTCTCTCCCACCCCCTATGATTTAATGACACCCAAATGATTCCAGAATGACTCAGGGCTTCATGAAAGATTACTTTCCTATAGGTGTGCACTCACCTTCACACACCAATTTTCACCCTGGAAACACCGTTATTCTGGGACATTTCCTTAGAATGTAAGCTTCATGTGGACAGGGGTCTTTTCTTTTGTTTTCTTACATTCCCAAACTCAATTTTGTTCCCTGGTGCCTGGAACAAGTCCTGGCACAGAGCAGCGAGCTCAAGAGGTCTTGCTGGTTGAAGGCCTGAGGGTCCCGGAAATGCCACAAACATGATCTGTATGTTGACATTTTCTCGCCAGTTAGACTAGTCACCCAGGAAGCATGAAGGACAGGATGAGAGCGCAAGCTCCTGGGCCAGACACCCGGGTTCAGATTCCCCTCCTGCCAGGTGACCTCCTGTGTCTGGTGACAGTTGTAGTAACCCTGGCTCAGAGGGGCTGGGAGGGCTGACTGCGTTCACTGGTAAAGGAAGAGTGCCTGGCACAGACCAAACCTTGCACGTGGGTTTGCGGCTGCTACAGGACTACCGCCCAGCATGGTGACAATGTCTACCTTCATAGTCTTTAATAGTGGTTAAATACGCCCTTGTTTTTGCTTAATACTGATTTTTTATGAAGATGCGTGTTTTGGTCAATATTTTGCACCCCTCCTAGCTCCAGCATTTAAGGTTTACATAGATAGACTCAGTACTCAAAATACTTTATTCTTCTGATCTGTCTCCTCATCTATGATCTCTGCTTTCCTATGTGGGTGTGGGCGTCAATTAGCTCTTGTCCTACCTCAAGACTTCTTCAGTGAGTTCTGTTCTCTCCTGTTCAGGCTCCCAAGAAACATTTACAAAACGGGATTATCCGCGGCTACCAAATAGGTTACCGAGAGTACAGCACTGGGGGTAACTTCCAGTTCAACATTATCAGCGTCGACACCAGCGGGGACAGCGAGGTTTACACCCTGGACAACCTGAATAAGTTCACCCAGTACGGCCTGGTGGTGCAGGCCTGCAACCGGGCCGGCACGGGGCCTTCTTCTCAGGAAATCATCACCACCACTCTCGAGGATGGTAGGTTCGGCCAGGCCCTGGTCCCTCGTGGTTTTCCCTCTGCAAACGTTCCCTCGTGGGCTCCCCCGGGGTTCCCCCAACCTTACCCCCGAGGCCCCCCGCTGACTTTGCAGTGACCTGCAGCGCCTGGGGTCTCGGTGGGAAAGCCTTCCCTCATGACCTCGCCCACCCTGGGCAGGGCTGATTGCAAAGCCACCAAGTGCCTCCCTTTTCAGAATCTTCCTCATTCATTCCAGGTACAAGGATTGGGCTTTTCTTGAGTGAAACCAAGGCTCTCCCTATGACTGCAGAAGTCTGACGAGAATGCAGAAATACTATTTGCTAAAAAATTTCTCCCAAATGTTAAGAAGGTTTTTTTTCTGTTTTGATTTTTTTTTTTTTTTTAATGAGTGCTTTCTATTTTCAAGCGTTCTGAGCACAGAGAAAAGAAATTTTCAGATCGCACAGTGATCGATCGCCCCCTAGCGGCCCTGATGAATTAATTCGCCCTCCCACCATAACACTGAGAGCGAGAAGCTCAAATTTCTAGTAGTGCTTGAAAATAAAGACAGAATCCTGGTGTCCAGAGAACAGTGTTTTAGGCAGAAAGATAAGATATGGGGTTATTTGTAGCAATAGTGGTAGCTTTGAAGGCAGCAAGCTGGCACTGCATTTACCTCTTGTGCAGTTAGCTATTTGATCACAGATTTGAGGAGGCAAATATGACTTGCTCCTGTAATAGCCGACAATTTTTGCAAGGAGAGGAGTCTTTAATGAATTGCAACTTGAACGCAGGAATTGTCTATCTTCATAGTCTTTAATAGTCGTTAAATATGCCCTTGTTTTTGCTTAATACTCATTTTTTATGAAAATGAGTGTTTGAGTCAATATTTTGCACCCCCCTAGCTCCAGTATTTAAGGTTTACATAGATAGACTCAGTACTCAAAATACTTTAAATATTCTTCTGACCTGTCTCCTCGCCTATGATCCCTCTTCCCTCTGAGGAAAGGGAAGAGGATGAAGCAGAGGAAATCTGTGATTATATTTCTGCTTTTTAGTACTTTACAATAGTCGAGTTTCAAATGTATATGCCAGATATTACACAGAGGTATTGTACTCTATAAAGTAAATACAACTTGAAGAAGTAACTTGCAAGGGTAAAGGGAAGATAAATCAGACAAACAATAATCTTCTCAGGCATTAAAATTAAGAAGTGTACACAACTCAAGTCCTAACAACTGCCCTAAAAGTAAAGAAGCTAAGTTGGAAAGAGAGACTATGGAACCATGAGAACCTATGCATTGACTCATTGTATTTTATGGAGTTATCATAATATTTATACAGAGAAGTGATCTTTGTTATTTTTTTTTTTCATTCGGGGGTTGAGTGCAACTTTTCTTGCTTGCACAGTGAAATATTAAAATCTATTGCTTTTTCAGTATTGCTTTGCTAATAAACCATCCACAGTTACTACAGATTCTAATTATTTGATTTCAGTGCCCAGTTACCCCCCCGAAAATGTCCAAGCCATAGCAACATCACCAGAAAGCATCTCAATATCCTGGTCCACACTTTCCAAGGAAGCCTTGAATGGAATTCTCCAGGGGTTCAGAGTCATTTACTGGGCCAACCTCATGGACGGAGGTAAGAGGATTAAACTGGAACTTTGAGTTTGCCTCCAGAGAATGCGTGATGGAATTTGCAGACCCGTCCTAACAAGGGGCTGAGAACATGGCAAGCACCTCTTTATCAATGGACACTCTCCCCCTTTCTGTCATCTCTCGTCCGACATTTGAACAGGTCTCTCTGTTTAAAACATCACACACCTTCTACACCCAAGTTGAAGCCTATGGGGGGTGGGGGACACTTGGGAAATTTTGACATGGATGTATTTTCCTAATTATGAATGTCTATGTCAAGGTTCTGCAGGCAGCAGCACCAAGACCTCTGTCTCTATCTAGAACATTCTGTGTGATATGTATCCTAAAATGTTGGCCTCTTCCTATTTCCCAGATAAAACTGGGCGGGGAAGCGTTAACATTCCTGTAGTTGTGCTGTAAGTGGATGAAGAGTCCCCAGGCACACGAGGGGAGCTCTCAGGAGGGGCCAGGAAGTGCACAGCCCTCCCCTTTTGGTTTTGCCGCCTTTCTCCTCTTTCTTCCTCTTTCTTCCCCTTCTCCTCCTCCCTCTTTTCCTTGTTCTTTATCGTGTGTGTGTGTGTGTGTGTGTGTGTGTGTGTGTGTTGCAGGTTGTAGGACAGAATTTTCCTGTTCTTTTAGGACAAGACTTTGAATAAGTGACTTTCTCAAGTGGCCATAAGATTGGCGCCACAAGTTTCTGGAAGCAACACCTCAGTATCTTTGCCTTCAGGCTGCTAGTGGTGCCCACCAGGCTGGGCCGGGCTGCATGAGTGTGCTGGGGGCAGAGCAAGGTCGCAGCCCCAGCAGGAAAGGCCTCCAGAAGTCTGCTCACTGTCTGTCCCAAGCCTAGGAGGCCCACACCTGCCTCCTCCCCTGCCCTCCTTTTCCAGCCCCCTCCTGTGCCTTCTGCCCCTGGACAGTGCCTCCCCTTGTGGTTGGGGCTTCTTATCTTTATTTGAGACAAAGTTTCCCTCTTTTTGCCCAGGCTGGAGTGCAGTGGCATGATCTCAGCTCACTGCAACCTCCGCCTCGGGGCTCAAGCAATTCTCCTGCCTCAGCCTCCCAAGTAGCTGAGATTATAGGTGTGCACCACCACACCTGGCTAATTTTCAGTATTTTTAGTAAAGATGGGGTTTCCCCATGTTGGCCAGGATGGTCTTGAACTCCTGGCCTCAAGTGATCCGCCTGACTCAACACAAAGTACCAGAATTACAGGTGTGAACCACCTCGCCCAACCTGGGGCTTCTTTTAACCCCTCCAACTTGATGTGATCCCTGATGAGCGCTCACCTCCAATTTTGGGCAAATGCAGTCAAGGGCCCATCCCTCCCTGCTCAGGACCACCTGGATCTGTTCTACCAAGCAGGCTCCTGTCCCCATGCAGGTAAACACAGGGTACCCCAGGTGGCAGGAGCCTCCACAGTTTGTACAACAGTAAAAGCAAGAAGACACGTGAGCAGAAGCATTGCTTAGTAAGCGGGTGTAAGCCTTTGAGCCTTGGCTCTGCATGTCCCTAACCGGATGTGTTTCTCAGGACTGAGGCCAGACCTGATGCCTTCAATGTCGCATGTGGTACCTGGAGCAGTACCCAGCCGTGGGAGGCAATCTAGAAAGACCCCCTTGGTCCTGCAGCAGACACATTCACTGAACACCTGCTTGGCACTGTGAGCTCATGGAAAACACCAAGCTTGCTGGGTCTGTCCCTGTCAAGGTTCTAGACCAGGGACTGAGGGAGATGTTAATGAATTCGGAACCACAGACCCAAGAAGGGACAGCCCCACAGAAGGGCAGAGCTCAGTAGATGATTCTGTCACACCTTCCCCCTCATACCCAAAGACAAGCTTTTAAAACACCGCAGAAATTTAACACCACAAAACAACAAAAATTTGCGAAACTTATCTAATTTTATTGACAAAATACCGTAGGATATCATTACATATTTTTGTTCTGATTTCTGCTTCTCATATTGAGTGGTTGAAATTAAACGCCCTAAACATTCTTCTTCGATAGTTAGTGTTATGCTGAGATTGTCTCTTCTGTTGGTTGGAAGTATTTCCAGAATCCAGTGGTGACTTCACATGACCACATCACCCATGTTTTCTAAGATCACTCACGTTTGCTGACATTGTCTGCTGGCATCTTCTGTCTAAAATGAGAGTCCTTCATACCTTTAAAGCTTTGAAAACTTGGATATTCAAAAACACAGTTCTTTAAATAAAGAAATGCTTGGGCGTGCATACAGCTTTCTAAAGATACCTTCACTCGTGGCATTAAAATCAAAGTGATGAGATTACAGTGTAGAAGTTCCGCACTTAATTTCCAAAAGATAAGCAAGAAACCTTCAGAAACACGGCCCTGCCTGTGAAAGGTCACTCTTCCTGCCACCCGAGAGATATCCTCTACGAAGCAGGTCCGTTCACGGGGGTACTGGACACTCTTCTGCAAACTCCTCAGACTGTGGCCTCCAGGGCTGTCTGGATTCCCACAGGCATTGAGCAGGGAGTGACTGTGTAAAACCACACCCGGAGCAAACATCACAGTCACACTCCACGTGCACATAACACTCATCACAACATACAACACATAACCTGCACCATGCAACACATATGACACATACCCCTCCCACACCACACCACACACACCACACGCACACTACACGTGCATACACCACAAACATACATCACACACACCACACACCACACATGCACATACCACAAACACACATCACATACCACACATGTACACACCACACATACAGCACACGCCACAGCACACACGCACCCCACACATACACACACCCATATACACCACATACCACACCCCCAGACACATCACACATACACCACACCACACACCCCACATACACATGCAGACACACACCACACATGCACACCCCACATATAGCACACACCACACAACACATACCACACATACCACATACATATCATACCACGCCTACAGACACATCCCACATACACCACACACCACACCACACACACCACACATATACTGCACACACGCCACACTATACATATCACACATGCCACACTATACATACCACACACACCCCACATACACCACATACCACACCCCACATACACCACGTACCACACCACACACACCACACATACACCGCACACGCACCGCACACCACACCACACATACACACCCACAGCCCACATACACCACACACACCACACACACACACCACACACACCACATATACACTGCATATCGCACCACACACACACATCCCACATACACCACACACCCCACATACACATGTACACACCCCACACATACACCCCGCATACACCACACACCTTAACACACATACACACCACACACTCACCACACACTCATTACACACACACCTCACACCCCATACCACACCACACGTACATACACAAACCCCACATACACCACACACCACACCACATACACATGCACACACACACCACACCACTCACCACACCACACACCACACACACACCACATGTATACCACTCCACACACATAACACACATTCACAAAGACTGAGAGAGGCAAATATTGTTACTACTGCTGTAATTAGCAATGACCCCAATACTTTCCAAAATATGTCCAAGAAAGAATTCTCTTGTTAATGTGATCAGATGAAATAAAATATTTTGGTGAATTTTCTGATCTTTTTTTTCATGATCAGAAAGTTAAATGATTAAGGCCTGACAGAAACAGTTTATTTGAGACTGCTAGCAAAATTGTATCCTTTGAAAAGTTACTTTTTTCCTCTGAATTGTTTCTACCTTCCATCTCATCCGTCTTTCTTCACTACAAAAATGGTAAATTCTGAAAGGAAGCAACAGTTAGGTCCCAACTGGAGTGTGTGGGCAGCTGGGGGTTGCTTCAGAAGCTATTCCCACACCTATTTTATTTTCTGCCTTAAAACCCTTTGATAATGAGGCAGGATATAAATAAATACACAAAACTATTTTGTTTAAAACAAAGTTTGTGATAGAAAAAAATCTGATATCTAAATTTATTTTATATATCTTTTAAATTGTGCTTCACTCATGACCTCAACTGAACAATACACTTTAGTTAACGTGTGTGTGTGTGTGTGTGTGTGTGTGTGTATTAAACAGCCCTATAGGGACATAAAAGTTAGACTATAGAAATTCATGTTTAAAAAGAAAAAGAGCTAAAAAGAATGGCAAACTAAACACTCAGTTTTGTATCTGGCTTTCTTTTATTTTCATCCTTTTCTTTTTATTTCTTCCATATCTGCTAGTCATCAGTATCTGTAGTCAGAAAAATACCCTTCCATCAGCGTCTATAAATGTTCTGGCAGAAAGAATCAACTCGGGCTCAGGTAGTTTTAGAAATCTTTGGGAACAATTTGAAATTGGGGTTTTGACTGCCATCGTGTTCACGGTTCATGATAAATAAGTTAATCAAAATGACTTGAACTTCCAAATGAGTAAACATCCAAATGCTAATTCTAATCAGCATATTAACCATTAGCATTTTTAATCATTTTTAAGTGTTTGCTCTTTTAAGATCAGAGAGGCCAGGTTGCCCTTCTCCCTCTTCACCAGGCTCCTCCTCCTCATTCTGTCTGATTCAAGAGTAGCATGGCTGGAGGGCTACTTTCTCCCACACTGTGACACGATCCTACTTTCTCTGGGAGGCAGACACTCTGTACTCTTGGGAAAAACAGACCTTCATCAGAGTTTCATACCCAGTTCCCAGCACCCTGCCCTGACCAGCCCCTCCCCTCAGCTGTCTTTTTATTAATTTTGTTCGTATATATCTATAGGGGTGTGTGTGTGTGTTTGACACAGTGAAGTTTCTAAACCTGAAAAGATCTTAATGAGTTCTACATTTAAAGTTTGTCCATTAGCATTTGGACTTTTAATTAATTTGTTTAAAGACAGAGTTTGGCTCTGTCATTGAGGCTAGAGTACAGTGGCGCAATCAGGGCTCACTGCAGCCTCCAGCTCCTGGGCACCTATGATCCTCCCACCTTGGCCTCCCAAGTAGCTGGACCACAGGCATGAGCCACCATGTCTGGTTATATTTGGGTTTTTTATCCTAATCTAAAAGACTTACATTAAATATATTCAGGAAAAGGAAAATAATTGAATGTGGAAAGACCTCTCCTTCAGAGATGAGAATTTCCAATCCATCTGGAGCAACCAAATATTGATATTTTGACTGCATGGTGACCACACACATGAGCAGACACTTTTCTTATTTTCGTAAGCCCTCTGTTGAGATTCCCAAATTGTAACCTCTAACAGCTGGCACTCTGCTGGCCTTTTTAGAAGACAGGAGTCCAAAAGCATGTCTTTGGGCCATCCTTCTCACCCTGCTCCCTCCTCAGCAAAGCCCCAGCCTACAGAACTGTCTGCTTCTGGTGGCCCCAGGCCTTCGGCTCCCACTGGGACCTGGACTGTGGGTGCCAGCCACATGGAGCCTCTTTACCCCTCTTCTTGCAACTCCCAGAAGGCACAGGGGCTCTGTGGCATGTGAAGGACAGGCTCAGCCATCCCATGCTGTATTTGCCATTCTTCTTTAATGCTGTATCCATTCCACATTGATCCTTTGGTAACAAAAAAATTCAATTGAACAAAAGACATTCCACAGTCATCATAATCACAAAATACGTGGCTATGCATTTGTGAATTCTGTGCAATATCCTGGACACACAAGAGAAAATAAAAACAACAAACAGGAAGGAAAAACCAGGCAGGCAAAAAGCAAAAGCCCATTTAATCCGACCAACCCGACAGCTCGTGGGTGCCTCCATTTTCAGCCCACTTTCTGCTTTTTCTCAGAGCGACTGAGGAGAGCAGCTGAGATCCACAGCCCGTGCCCTCAGCCACTGTGCTGAGCTCCTTGATCCTCTCTGTCCCTTGACTTCCTTGTCTGTAAAATGAATGGGTTGCAAAAGTCATTGAAGGACACTACTGGTTGCATAAGTTACTATCTGTACTTAGAATAGCATAGCACAGCACGAAGGCAGGCATCCACGCCACGTCCACTCCCTGTACGGAGGCAAGGGACAGTGAGAAGGACTGACAAGCAGCTAGGATTGCTCTCCAAACATAGCCAAAGCAGATCTGTTCAACAAGGAACTCCCGGACCTGCTGGTCTCTTGGGGTAACCGGCCTGCACTGGGTACCGACGGGCCACTGACAGCCCCTTCCCCTAGGGGAACAGTTCTCAGGCCCTTCTCACGCTCTGAAGGTGACTCATTTCAAAAGCCATCAGCCGAACACCATGGAAGTACTTAGCACATCACTTGTAAGTTTTCTCAAATTGCCGCATATAATAAGCCAGAGATGACAGTGCATAGTGTTCCATCTGTGAATATTATTAGTGGATCCCACTCCTGAAAGTGAAGCATTTTTAGCTGACACCAAGTTTCTGACGCATGGGCATGTCACTTTAGGATCGAAGCTGAGAGGAGTTCACTCCAGGTAAAAAGATGGGTTTGCTGAGCCACTCAGTTTAGCTCAGGTGTATTTTTTTTTTTTTCAATTTAAATATGTTGTCTTTTCAGCTTTATTAAGGTATAATCGACAAATAAAAATTGTGTATATTTCAGGCATGCAGCTTATTTGGGCGTTTGTATCCAGTGTGAAATGCTCGCCACAATCAATCTAATTCACAGCATGTCCACCTTCCCACATAGTTGCCATTTTCTTCCCCTACCCCCAAATGATACGGAGTTTCAGTTATGCAAGATGAGTAAGTTCTGGAGATCTAACGTATAAAGCGGTGGCTGTACTTAAAAATACTGTCTTATAAACTTGAAACTTGCTAAAGAGGGTAGATCGGATATTTGAGATGAAGTTAGGTGCTTAAAAATACATGTATGTTAAAGTAGAGTTTGTTTAAAATAAAAATAAAACCCCTCAGGCTGCAGAAGCTTCCTAGTGAATAGTTAGCAGTGGAGCTGTAGAGTGCGTGGTGTGGTGTCTGTGTGTGGTCCTAAGTGTGCTGCTGTGAGGTGCAGGGGACATTGCTCATTGGCACCTGCTGAAGGCTGAGTGGCAGCCCTGGTGCTGGCCTTGGGTTGATAACACTTAATTTGGAGCGAATTGCTTCGTTTTCCAGACCAATGTTCTGCCTCGTGTTCTGGAACAGTTTGGTGTGAATGATCTTTTCCGAAGGGCCACATGACACCATGAGCTCAAAGGATGACTGTGCACAGTCCCTTTGAGGAATTCCGGCGTCCAGATGATGGCTGGATGGGTGATGGCATGGCACAGGGACCGTCGTGGGGACGGTGCGGAAAAACACACAGAAATGGGCTCAGTGGTGGAATTTTGTTTTCTTTTTCTTGTCGTCCAGAGTTGGGTGAGATTAAAAACATCACCACCACACAGCCTTCCCTGGAGCTGGACGGGCTGGAAAAATACACCAACTACAGCATCCAGGTGTTGGCCTTCACCCGCGCAGGAGACGGGGTCAGGAGCGAGCAGATCTTCACCCGGACCAAAGAGGATGGTGAGAAACGGGTGGGCGGTGGGTCCCAGCAATTGCTGGAAGGGCTGGGTCAGGGACGGCTCACTTGCCTTAACCTACAGTTCATCAGGCTGTTCTCAGTGCAAACCTTCGCCATCCTCCCAAAACATCCCAGTGCAATTCAGAGCGTTAATTTTCTCTCTTGCCTTTGCTTGATGTATCTAATCTATTGCTTCTTCTTCCTCCATATTTTTTCTTCTTTCTTTGTTTTTTGTTTTATTGTTCGGCCAAGTGTTATTGTAAATAGAAATTCATTTTATCCCGGAGCTGTAATAATTGCCATACCTGTTTTGTATCTTGTTAGAATAATTTTAGTGGCTCTTCAGCTATTAGTGTAAGCTCTGATTAAATCTGTCCTTCCACTTCTTGAAAATTATGTACAGGCTGAAGTTCTATTATTCTTTGCCAGCTGAATCACTTTAGAATAAGTCCTTAATTTGAGAACTTCATGTCAATTTTTTAAAATTCTTACAAGAATTCATGGTGATTTAGTAAAAGTTTAAATTACTGCTCATTTTGTTCTACAATGATAATTCTTGCTGTTCTTTAAAGTTTCTATTTGGTTGTGTGACTATTACCCAAATCTACAAAAACCATACAACAAATATTCTGCATTATTTTAAGGGAAACTCTGAGGGGCCTTATCCATGCCTGTTTGAGGAACAGATAAGTTCTGATGAATACTACAGTGGTCGTGAGAAAAGTAGCCTCCACCTTAATAAAGGAAGGAACAACTGATGTCAAATTGACACTCATATAGAACCTTCCCAAAATATTCCAGCACAGAAGTATATGTTGAGAAGAGACATTGGTAGACCTAAATGCTCTGCTGGATTGGCTCTGTAACTTCTGTCTTCTTGCCAGGACTCTGTCCCCCAGCCAGAATAGGGATGATAGAGCTGTTAGCGATTGCTGATCGCCTCCCGTGTATGGGCAGGTTTGAGGTCTATGCCATCTCCCCCACTACTAGAGTATCAAAAATGCTGTTATTCCATCCCATATCTGTTCTGATAGAAGCAAGGAAGACCTGCTCAGAGGCCACAGTGGCCTAGCAATTCTTCTCTTCAGCCTTTCTGCCCTGACCACGACTCCCTGCTATTCTGAGCCTGCCATCTTCCACCTCACTCTCTGCTCTCACCTTGACAAGCCGGCCTTGCTCCCCCGAGCAGCCCCAGGCATCCACCCCCACCACGTGCTTTTGCTGCCTCTGCAGCCCTGCTCATATTATAACGTCTACACCCAAACTAATCCTCATTTGCTTTAGTTTTTTCTAAAATGCACAAGTAGTTCTTCTGGGGAATGTGCAGGAGTCAGTCAGTTCTGCTCTAAGAAATTGGATTATTTAGGGAAACCTAAGATTCAAATGTAATGCCATTAGGAAGTCACACATCAATAGAGATATCTAGAAAGCTAAGTCCTGAGTGAAGACAGCCATAATTTAATTTTTTAAAAATGTAATAGACAAAGAGCTGTGCCAGTGCTGGCTCTGTCACCTGCTGCCTGTGGGACTTTGGGCACCTCACCTACACTTCTCTGAACTGGATTGTCCTCATGAACAATCTGCTGTAGCAATCAGACTGCGCAGAACCAATGTATGAGGACTGAAGTGATATCTGAAAACACCTGCTTGCCACAGAGTGGGATGCTTTCTGACACTCAATATTTGATTATTTGCTCTCTACTCCTTCAGAGCAGGGATGAAATATTCTTTTTACATTGCTAGGCAATAATGCAAATGTCACTGGAATAATTATTTAAAGAGCAAACTGATCAGCCACAAAATGTTTTACATCTGCATTTTTTAGAAGAATGTACAGAATTCCAATAAGAAGGGAAGGCACTTGACAGATCCTTATTAACACAAGTTTAGGTCAATTTTTAATTAATCATCTAGTTTTAAGAATCGTAGAGTTCTCTCTCGAAACTTGACCCCAAAGCTCAAGGTCTACTTTGTCTATCAGTTATGCTTTGCTTTTGTCTCCAGTGCTGATAGTATATAGATCTGGGACTGACTGTGGAAAACCCTGCCTTGGGGGCCCCAGTTATTCCAAGGAGGACACCATGGATCACACTTTGCTGGTGGTATGGGACAGGGACTGTGCAGAATGGAGTGTCAATGTTTCTTTAGAGTAAGTCTGCATTTTCAAAAAGTGGCATGGTGGATCACTTGAGGCCAGAAGTTCGAGACCAGTCTGGCCAACATGGTGAAACTGTCTCTACTAAAAATGCCAAATTAGCCAGGTGTGGTGATGGGCACCTCTAATTCCAGCTACTCCGGAGGCTGAAGCAGGAGAATCACTTGAACCCAAGAGGCAGAGGCTGCAGTGAGCTGAGATCGTACCACTGTACTCCAGCCTGGGTGACAGGGAAAGACTCTGTCTCTGGGGAAAAAAAAAGGTGGAGTGGAGATTGGGCAGAAGAAGAGGAAAAACTAGCATAATATCAGTTTATCTCCCAGATTCACATGAAAAATTCTATAGTTTAGAAATGGTGAAGAATTGTGCCAACCACTTTTGTAGACTCAATACCTAATATAATTAGACATTTCATCAGCTTACAGAATTAAATATAATTGCGTCTGTCTGATTGGAAGAAGGAACAAAGGCCAATTGTCAGAGAACAAATGCCCAGTCGAATTGACTACAGATCCTATTTACATGTCAATGAGAAAGATTCGTAATTTTGAAGTTTGGATTACACTTGCAATTTCAATTAAATTGCGTAAAATACAGCTAGATAGATTTCCAGTAAAATAATAATTTCCAACATTTATTCAGTTCTTTCTCAATGAGACACTAGTGTAGGCACAGGTTGAAGTTTTAGTGTTTATCAAGGTTCTTAGTGTATCAATGTATCAATACATTAACAGCGAGCACCCGATTCAGTTGGTCTCTGCCAGACACACGTCCTGCACCAGTCTTCCTAGTCTAAGGAGGCTGGAGGCTTAAATTGTGTCGTCAGGTCATACTAAAAAGAGAAACTTAACCACTCATAAAGGCAAAAATTTACTTTTGCAAGGGATTACTTGCAATAGAAATGTTTGTTTAGAGAATAAGTCTGTGCTTTAAGTAGATTCCCAGCCTCTATCTAAAGATTCTTGGGCTCACAGACATATTCACAGGTCCATGGACATGTCCTCCTGTCTGCGGTCATAATCTCAAGGCCACAGACATAGTCTCTTATCCGTAACTATAGTCTCAAGTGCATGGACACATTCTCATGTCTGTGGTCAGAGTCTCAAGGCCATGGATATCGTGTTTTATCCATAAACATAATCTCAGGTGCATGGACATATTTTTGGGGTCTGTGACAGCTGCTCACAGTTCACATTCTCTTTCCAGGGCTGCTCAGTCAGTGAGAACTTGTACCGCTATTATTGCTGCAGAAACACAAGGATGACTTGGTGATCTGGCTTTCTGTTTTTGAGCACAAGAACAGCTAATTCTGACTTCTAAAACAGTTGTGAAATCCTAATGCCATTTTATTTTCCAATACTATAATCTGAGCAAAGCCGTAAGAAAAGAGAACACAAACAAAATGCAATCTATTAATCTTCCAATTGCTGTTTTCACTCTGCAGGCAAAAGCTACTTTCAGCCTTGATCCCTTTACACAAGAGTAAACTTTGCATATGTATAAATAGAGATAGTTAAGTTCAAATATTTACTGAACACATCACTAATGCACATAACCCCGAAGGCACATGTGAGAGGGCCAGCAGCAGGTGTCATATGTAATCTCTGCTCCCTCCCCACCGTCAGTTAGCAATCTCACTGGGAGGAGAACTGAAAGTAGAGCTAAGGGGATCCAAAAAAGCAAGCTGACATTTGGACCCTTCCAAATCCTCTGACCACCCATACCTGAAGCGGTACATACTTTTGAGGGCATGGATAGTGTGTGCCTGTGCACGTGTGCTGGGGTGATTATGCTACCACACCTCGGTACACCTGAGAGGGGGTAGATTGCATGTTGTATTTGCATAGCCACCAGTAGTGCTGCCCCTCAGTGGACACTGGGAAGTGCTGCCAATCAACGCTGCGTAGGATTCCGGGGCTCTACAGCCTATGACAGTGTGCCCTGTGCAGTAGCAGATATACCAGCAACACAACAGACAAGATGTCCTAGAAGAGATTCTACCAAGTGGCTTTCCAAACTCCTTCTGCTGCAGTGGTTCTCAGAGTAGGTTCTTATACAACCCAAGCGTTCTTGGGTGGGTCTCAGAGGTACCCATTGGTAAGCAAGAGGCCCAGTGGGAGATCCATTCTCCTTCTGATCCCTGCATCAAGAGCCACCCCACTCCCGCTTGTGTTATGTGCTGGGTTTCTACATGATGCTTAGGTTAAAGGATCAGTGAAATATTTAAAGAATGTTTGAAAGCTCCTGCTCTATTAAGAGGAAGGGCTAAAAATACCAGCGTCTTGTGGACATAGGAAGAGAAAGGGGACATATGTGCATTGCTTGGTGAGATGACAACTGTGAACGTGACATGTTCCTCCAGGAACATAGCATCTGCACTGCACAGAGAAGCCACTGAAGAGTTGTGGGGGGCTCAGAAGGATCTGCCTACCATGGAGTACCACATATGTACCTGCATGTGTGTGCGTCCACGTGTGCATGTGTACACACACACACACACACACACACCCCTGCCTGTGGCTGTTTACTAAGACCAGAAAAATGATGGTGAAAAAAAATGAAACTGACTGCAGTGTCTATGTGGGTGTTTAGTCAGATTTTTGTCTGATATTCATACTTCAAACCAAGGCAATACTGTTTCAGAAAAATGATTTTGATACTCTACATTAAGATATGTTACTGGAGGGCTTACCCAGGTGTATTTATTTTCTGTGCTGTGGAACAGGTTGCTATGACCTTGCTACCTTAAAACAACACCAATATATTATCTCATGATTTCCAAGGGTCAGGCATCCAGGGTTGAGCTGAGTCTTCTGCTCAGGGTCCCACAGGCGAATCAAGGTATGGGCTGGAGCTGTGCCCTCATCTGAGGTCAGAGCCTCCCAAGCTCACAGGTTATGGGTGGAATCGTTTTTCCTGGTTGTGGACTTGAGTCATCAGCTTCCAGAGGCTGCCTGTTACTCCCTTTCACACCCCTGTGAAATGGCAGCTTCCTCCATCGAGGCCAGTAGGAAAGCCTCACACGGCTTCCAATTCCTCTGATGTCTTCTGTCTCTGACCTCCATCTCCTCTTCGAAGGGACACATCTGATTAAACCTAGCCCACCCGGGAAACTTTCCTTTTCATTAACAGAAAGTCAAGTGATTGGGACCTCAATGATACCTGCACAAGCCCTTCACCTTTGCCACATTACACAACCTGCCCATGGGAAGGATCTGTCCATCATAGTAACAGGTGCCACCCCCATTCAAGGGGAAGAAATCACCCAGGCACATACACTAGATGGCAAGGATCTTAGGGACCATTGTAGAATCCTGCCTACCACACAGACACAAATGAAGTTATTTTTCAACTCTTGGAAAATCTGTATTGAGGATCTGGTATGTTCCAGACACTGGCCTAGGAACTAAAGATGCAGAGAAACAGGATGGCCATGCCAGGGTTTGCAAGCTAGTGGGGCAGACAGATGTTGATAGATCATTCCTGAGTGGATTGTGTCAAGTGCAATGATGAAGGAGAGTCTTGAGAGAGACATGGAAGCCCTGACCTGACCTAGGCTGGTGATCGGGGAAGGCTTCCTGGAGGAAATGACACATACTAGAACGTCAGAGATGAGTAAGAGTTGCCAGGAAGAAGGCGGAGAGTGGGGGAAAAGTCCAGACAGGGACATCCCAAGGCCTGGATCATCACACCCCAAGGGCCCAGGGTGGGAGAAGCAGACCACGTTCAGGTGCCCAGCACTGCGGAGCACCATCAAGTCAGGCGGAGAGCCCAACCACTGACCAGTCATGTCCATGTGGACCTCCAAAGGGCTTGTCGAGTGACTGTGGGAAGAGAACTCCAGTTTCTGGTTCTTGCCACCGAGAAGATGGCAGGGCCCTTTCCTGAGATGGGGCAGGAAGAGCGCAGGTTTGGATAGAAGACGCTGAGCCCTGCTGTGACTACGTCGGCCTGAGGTGCCTGTGTGACACCTGGTAGAGACATCTCAGGCAACTGGACACATGAGACACAGAAGCATCTGCAGCTCAGAAGGGAGGTCCAGGCAAATTGGAGGAATGTAGAAGAGAATCCTCTGAAGGCCACATTCTTTACTGCAATCAGTTAAACCTGAATGCAGAATTTCTGTCTACAGAGCCCAGGAATTCATGAAAACTTCCCAAGCTTGTCTTGATCTCTATAAGAAAAACTCTTTACCAAAATGGAATGTGATAACTCAGAATGTTTCAAGAAAATACGTCCCAGATAGACGTAGGCCGTCTTTTACTACATCCTATGCATGTCTGTCTGCTGCAACGCTCCATGTCTGGTGTTTGTCATTCACCATTGAATCACAGAGTACAGCTAGTATCATTTAGTGACATATGATCTAAGGACATAAGGATGGTTATTAGACATGATAGCTAGAATTTGTTTTGTGCTTACTGTATATAGAACCATAAACAAATCATTAACATGAATTATCTCTTATAATTCAACAGTAAAAACAGAAGCCAGGCTGGGCGCGGTGGCTCATGCCTGTAATCCCAGCACTTTGAGAGGCCAAGCTGGGTGAATCACAAGGTCAGGAGTTTGAGACCAGCCTGACCAACTTGGTGAAACCCCTTCTCTACTAAAAATACAAAAAAAATAGCTTGGCGTCATGGTGGGTGCTTGTAATCCCAGCTACTAGGTAGGCTGAGGCAGAAGAATCCCTTGAACCTGGGAGGCGGAGGTTGCAGTGAGCCGAGATCAAGGCACTGGACTGCAGCTCGGGCGACAGAGCAAGACTCCGTCTCAAAAAAAAAGAAAAAAAAAACAAAAGCCAGCACAATTATTGTTCTAGATTTAAATGAGGGAACTAAAGATTATTAGAGAAGTTAATCAACTTGCCCAGGACATGGAACTAAGTGGCAAAGCCACATGAAACCAGCAGGCTCCAGGGCCCACCCTTTAAGCTTTATGATATTGTCCAAACCAGAACTAAAATTTCAAGTTCTAGCTCTGAAAGGATTATCTCAGTCATCCAGAAAACTTTTCCAAAATGCCTTGTTCATCACATTTTCTATGTTGTTATTTTATTGTACAAAATTCTAATAACCATACATGGAAAGATGATGTAAGATAGATCACAAACCCATGTAGGAAGAGCCAACTGTGAGTTTACATAGTGCAGTAAAAGCCCCTTGATCGGCTGGGTGTGGTGCCTCGCGCCTGTAATCCCAGCACTCTGGGAGTCCAAGGCGGGCGGATTACCTAAGGTCAGGAGTTCGAGATCAGCCTGACAAACATGGAGAAATCCCGTGTCTACTAAAAATATAAAATTAGCCGGGCATGGTGGCACATGCCTGTAATCCCAACTACTCAGGAGGCTGAGGCAGGAGGATCGCTTTAACCTGGGAGGCAGAGGTTGCGGTGAGCTAAGATCATGCCATTCCACTCCAGCCTGGACAACAAGAGCAAAACTCTGATTCAAAAAAAAAAAAAAAACGCCTTGATTGGGCTATGACACAGGCATGCTATGCTCATGGAAATAATGAATTAAAGCAAGGAATCACCAAATTTTACAGCAGCCAAGAAATATCTTAAATGTTGCATTTTAACTTAAAACATGTATAATATGTATTTATCCCCTAATCACTTTCTAATCACATGACTTAGGATCACTTCTTTAAGTTTTGGGGTGAAAAGATTGGCGTTCTGTGCCATCTTTTACTCCATGAACTGTATTTATCATGTAGCATCTGCATTTTTCAACTGGTGTCTCTAGTAAGACAAGTAAGACAGCATGTGACCGTTTACCAACAATCTGTTTGCAAACTGGGACATAGCCACATGCCGCATTCTTCTCAGTGGTCCTGACTTTTATGCATTCTGAAAAGAATGTATAAAATATTCTAATTTTCCATAGTCAGGAAGGGATATTGCAAGTGATTTTATTGTTGTTGCCACTGTGGATTCTTATTGTTGCTTTCTGCAATTAAGCCAAAGTGTTGATAAAGAAAAACTTGCTGTGTGTGGGGGGTTGGGGAACATTGTATCTTTTCAACAACCACTTGAGTCCTGGCTGCCATATCTATAACAAAAAGACAGATTAACAAGAGAAAAGCATAACAAATGTGCTTATCAAGCATAGGTGACCCTTCCTTCCTTCCTTCCTTTTTTCTTCCCTTCTCCGTTCCCTCCTTCTTTCCTTTCTTCATTTTTTCTTCCCTCTTTCCTTTCTTCCTTGCTTCCCTCCTTCCTTCCTTTTGTTCTTCCCTCACTCATTTCTTTCTCTTTTAATTTCTTTGTAACTTACCTCTAAGGAAGCCTTTCTAAAGCAGTCCCTTTAATCATCACAAAAGCAGCTTTCTCTTACACTTGAATTTCATTCATGTAAACATAATGAATTAACTTACAATATTACCCGTGACAAGTACAACTGTCACAAACAGGTTGGAAACAAACACAACCGACTCCTCTTCAGCAGTCACTCAACCGGTTGGTGCTGAACTACTTGGCCTCCTCAAGAAGCTGGCCAGCGGGAGTGTTCAGTGTGGTGAACACCAACCAGGGGCTTTGCTTTATGGAAGAGAATGAGAGTGTTGGCTAAGCGGGGGCGTCTGCTAGGATTAAACTCCCGAGGAAAGGTTCACTGTGCCCTTGGTTGGTGTTCAGGAGAAGCCCTCATGGCCCTGAACCAGGTTGTAGATTTCTTAGACATTGCCCTCACCTGATAGAAGTTTGTTCTCAAGGGATTTCTTAATCCAGGGTCTATCCCTTATGTGTGTTACCTTTTCTAGACCTTCCCCTGGCAGCAAGACTTGCCAAAAATAGATTACCAAGATTTTTAATTTTCAGATGGTGACTCTGTCCAACCCAAGTTTGTTCTCACCAGTTCTTGGTTTCGTTATGGACTTAGGAGAGTCAAGGCGGCAATTATGAGATGCACATTCAACTCCAAAACTATGTACTGAGTAGGTGCATTGCCATCAAAGCAGTAAAGACTCGTGGATGGCTCCAGGAGCTCACAAGGGACTTAGATTGGTTTGAATTTCAATTCCTCCATCAGTGTGGTTGCCATCCATGTGGACACTGAGACCAGTGAGGAACAAAGCAAGAGCTCTGATGCCTTCCTCACTGGCACCTTTGACATCATGGCATCTTCTGTGTCTTGGCCATCTCACCCCCCTTCACCTCTCCAACCTGCAAAATAAAAGAACAAGAGGAGTGGAACATGCCTTCAGTCTCACTCCCATATCATGCTTAATATTGCCGCCATCATGTTCTGCTTTCTTAGCTGGTTTACAGAGGAGAGTTTGTCTTACATGGATATTGTGAATCTTTAACACAATAATCCCTATTCATCAACAATATTTCCTTACCTCTCCTGAGCCCAAAGTACTGCCATTACAAAGTGCCTGGGGTGAGGGAGAATGGGGTCTCTGATGGCTGAGGTAGTTCATCCTCATGCTTCTCAAATTCAGGATCCAAAAGGTTCATCCCCAGTACGTTCAAAGCCAAAAACTGCAGTAGAAATAGGACTGATCCAGAAGTTAATTTTCCAGCTATCCAGAGGCAGGAAGTCGCCCGAGGCTGAAATGCATTGGGAAGGCTCCCCAGGAAAACAGGGACTAGAACTGGCTGTATTATGCCTAGAGCTACACAGAACCACAGACTCCGATGTTAAGAATTCATGTACTGTCTCTGAGTTCCAGAGGCCAGAAGTCCAAAATCAAGGTGTCTGCAGGGCTGCTTCTCTCTGAGAGCTTTGAGACAAGCGTCTTTTCTCCTTGGCTTATAGACCCTCTTCTCCCTGTGTCTTCACATCGTCTTCCCTCTGTACATGTCTGTCTCTGTGTCCAAATTGGCCCTTTTTATAAGGACACTGTAGTACTGGGTTAGGGACCACCCTAACAAACTCATTTCAACTGGATCTGTAATGACCCTACCTCCAATTACAGTGTCATTCTGAGGTCCTGGGGCTTAGGACTTCAAGTATGCATTTGGGGGGACACAGTGGAACCCACAATACTGATCCTCGAAGAGCTGAACAGCGAGCGTGGAGTGGGGTCGTGTCGGGAAGCGTGGGCCCGCGTGCCCGAGTCGAGGCCCCACCTTGTGACTAAACGAACGGCTCTTCCAGTTCCAGGTCCTCCCGCGGGCGTGAAGGCAGCGGCGGCCTCAGCCTCCATGGTCTTTGTGTCCTGGCTTCCCCCTCTCAAGCTGAACGGCATCATCCGAAAGTACACTGTATTCTGCTCCCACCCCTATCCCACAGTAAGTTGGTAAATAACCAAGTGCCTTTCAAGCGTCTGCCAGGGACGAGCTGCAGGGGCTTGCATTGGACAGTTTCGTTCCTTTGTTTCCCACCTACTTGGGTCTTTCCAGTGGTTTTGTTTTGCCCCTGCTGTCTCCACATACAAAGCAAAGTCCTCATTTACACCTCATTTGAAAATACGCTCCTGAATCCTTACAAGGGGGACAATTGTCTGGAATTATTGTTTATTTGGTGAGTTCCCACTAAACTGCCAGCAGCCTGATCAAAATCAAAACCCAGAGGCCTTAATTGTCCCTTAATTGATAGTCGGCCAACAACACCTATTAATTTTACTGTTGGACTCATCATGACATGCATTTCATGCCTTCCCTCCCTCCCTCCCTCCTGCCTTCCCTCCCTCCCTCCCTCCTGCCTTCCCTCCCTCCCTCCCTCCTGCCTTCCCTCCCACTCCATCCCTCCCTTCTTTCCCTCCTCCATCTCACACTGGGGGAAAAATAGCAGGCAAAACCCTATTGTGTTAGAAATGAGGCACTTTAATGGAGATCTATTACCCTTACAGTTACAGCAATCAGCCTGGTTCGTTGTGAAGGAACTAAAAGTTATTTACTATTTCAAAGTTTGGTTTTTGTTATCGTTCATCTTATTATTGATGAACAATCATTATAAAATCAGACTGCTTCTGAGACAACACCAAAACATATCAAAGAGGGAAATTGTTTTAAAAAGGAAACATTAACATGACCCACCAAAATTGATGGTGTCTTCGTAGAAACATTACAGCATTTCTGTGGCAGGTGCTGTGTCTCTTCCATCCTCGTATCTCCAGCTCCCAGCATAGGACAAACACATGCAGCCATTTGCTAAGTGTTTGTGGAGTGAATACACAAACGGGTTTTGTTTCTTTCGTGGTAAAATCCACATACCATACAACATACCATCTTAACCACTTTGACGATCCAGTTCAGCAGTGTTAAATACCTTCACGTTGCTGTGAAACCATCCATCGACAGAACTCTACAAAGCCGAAACTCTGCCCCATTAAACACTAACTCCCCATCCTCCCTCCCGCCAACCCCTGGCGCCCACCATTCTGCTTTCTGTCTCTGGTTCTGACACCTCTAGAGACGTCACATACATGGAATGATACAGCATTTGTCCTTTAGTGACCGGCTCATTCCACTTGAATGGTATCCTCAAGGTTCATCCACGTTGTCGCATGCGATGGAATCTCCTTCCTTTTTAGGCTGAAAAATATTCCCAAACAAATTTATGAATTAATCTTTTAATCGAAGTGATATGTTTCCCAAGCCCAGAGTTCACAGGGGCCCCTGAGACCTGGTGTGCTCCGACAGTGAGTGTGAGCCAGAGGGTGCGTGGGCTTGCCTGGCTCATGCAGGTCCGTCTGACTGCTGAAAAATCAAGGTGTGTGCTCTGCTGCTCATGCATTGATAGCAATACCTCTGCCTTTGAAGTCAATATGTAAATGTAAAATGGTTGAGAGTTGGCCAGGTGCGGTGGCTCATGCCTGTAATCCCAGGACTTTGGGAGGCCGAGGCGGGCAGATCACGAGGTCAGGAGTTCAAGACCACACTGGTCAACATGATAAAACCCCATCTCTACTAAAGATACAAAAAAAAATAGCTGGGCATGGTGGTATGCTCCTGTAATCCCAGCTACTCAGAAGGCTGAGGCAGGAGAATCGCTTGAATGTGGAAGGTGGAGGTTGCAGTGAGCCAAGATCACACCATTGCACTCCACCCCGGGCAATAGGGCAAGACTCCGTCTCAAAAAGAAAAAGGGTGAGTGTTAAGCTCCAGAATGTTTTTATGGGCACCTTATATGGTTTTAAATATCCTGTTAATTCTCACTTGCCGAACCCGACCATCAAAGCCCTGAGATGTAGAGCAGCGTAGACACTGAAAAAAAAAGCTAAGCCCTTGTGCCCTCTACTCAGAGTGGAAATTCTTCGAGGAACTCCCTGCCCAGTGTGGCTTCTGATTTTCTCCTTAGCACTGACACGTCCCCATATTCACCAAAGAGAGACAAAAATTATTGCCAAGGTAAAGCGCGCTCATTTTCCACTAGAACTTGAATGTCATCTTTATTTGTATTCACTCATTCATCCATTGATCTCTTTGCTATAGGGTTCATGTTTGCTGTTTTGACTGTAACAGGCTAGAAAGCACTGAGCAAGGTGCAGAGAACACCAGCAGCTTCCTCTCGTTTTGTCTTCTCAATCGAATCTTTATCTCTAAACTAAAAATCCCTACCTGGCTTATTTGAAATGAGTCCTTAGTGACTGGTGCTTACTGAGAAAGCCCCCATGTGGATGGTACAGGCCGCATCTGGCTCTGTCCTCCCACCCTAAGAATTACATACAATAAAAAAGAAAGAAAAAACATCCTGTCCTGAAAACAAAGTCAGACAGGTGTTAGATGAGGTAGAAACACGTTTCTCAGCGATTTCTCCTGTTTCTTCACACACAGAACAGTGGGATTTCACCTGCCCGGGACCATAACGACACACTATCAAAAGGGACAGTAATGAGGGCCAGGCACAGTGGCTCATGCCTGTAATCCCAGCACTTTGGGAAGCCAAGGCTGGAGGATCACTTGAGGCCGGGAGTTGGAGACCAGCCTGGCCAACATGGTGAAACTCCATCTCTACAAAAACTACAAATATTAGCCAGGCATGGTGGCACACACCTGTAATCCCAGGTACTTGGGAGGAGGCTGCAGCAGGAGAATCTCTTGAACCCATTAGGCAGAGGTGGCAGTGAGTCAAGATGGCACCACTGCACTCCAGCCTGGGCAACAGAGCAAGACTCTGACTCCAAAAAAAGGGACAGTAATGAGAGCAAATGAACCAGGAAAGGTGGGAAATAACAGCTGAGACACTTTATCAGGGTATCTATGTGTTGCCTTTTGACCACATTATAAAGCCTAGAGACCTAGAAATATGATAGTTGCAGATGCCTGTGTTCTTCCAGCAATAATACCTACAAGTGTTATGACGAGGTCCCAGAACCCCAGAGCATCCTCAACAAGGTGAAGGTAACTCAGAGCACTCCTTTTCCATCTCCATAGCCTCATTCCTGCCTCTCTATCTCAACCATCGTTTAAGACCACGGAGCCTATCTTTTACATCAAAAAATACCATTGAGAGTCAAGGACAGAGACAATTATTTCTCTTCAGAGGCGAATACTTGTAAATGTTATCTGTTATTCTGTTTTTAATACGAAATTATCAAAAGCTTTAAATTACAGGAAAGATGGTGGGTGGTTTTTTTTTTTTATCATTAGTTTTTGCAATTTAATTTTAAATCCATAAACTGGATGCTGTCAAGTTTTCTGAGGCTTTCTCATTTCTGGCTATGTGTCAGAATGAACACCAGAGGGCAGTATGAGTTCTAGATATTTTCCTTGTTCATAAATCTGAATTTTTTTTCTTTGAAATGATTTCATAGTTGAATATAGAACATGGGGGGATAAATCAGGACACAGTATGCCCTGTATTTTAATCCTTTTTATAAGAGTCCCTCGGCTAACCTCCTCGCTGATGTCAATTTCCTCTCCAGATCCCAAATTCGTCTCCCTTTCTTGGGAAAGGATCTTGTTAAAATAGGCTTTTTTTCTCTAATATGTGACACATAATGTCTAATCATAGGCATTTATTTCATGGTACTCTCTCTCTCTCTCTCTGTTTATCTTAGAAAAAGACATTAGAATTTGAAACATTGCATGTGGTCAGATTACAAGTTAGAGTAACTGAGAATGATCTACAAACAGATTGTCTAAAGATGGTGCTGACTGAGCATGAACCTTGCCACAGGGGTCCAGCAGTGCAATGAGATATTAAACTCCTCAGTCAGAGATTCAAACCACAAAATCTCAAAAGGCATTTGATTCAGAGCCTCATCCACACAATTTACGGATTCTGGCTATTAATTTTAATATATAATGGTTTGAATGATCCAACCATCTATTGTAAGCAATGAAAATCCAAAGCCATGAGATAACCCTTTTAAGGTCCCAGGAAGAAAACGGCTAAGCTTCATTTCCTCCCTGATGTTTCTGTCTACATAAAAGCAGTCTGAAAAATTTTACATACAGACTGCTTTTACTACATACACATTAAATAAGCATTATGATATAGACGTTGTCTATTTCACAATGCTAATCTCATTTACAGAGCTCTTAGAAATGTAAAATGAGGAAGCACAGACTTCACATGAAAGAAAACTAAAACTCAGAAGGAATAAAATATCGTATCTGTGAGCTGTGATTCACAGTGGTTATGCCAGCTTCAGCTGATAATGCTACTCAGATCCTGTACATAATAGGTGCTCAATAAATGTTGCTGAGTGAACCAATGAGAATACACAGTACTCTTCTTATCTAGAAGACTTGGGCAGTTAAACTCCCCACAGTGTAGCCCACAACTTAGAATTAAACAAGTCTTCTGGGAGGCAAAGTAACTCACCAGGTCCAGACAGCTTTCCACCCCAGGCAACAGGTGTGCGTTTGCCTCCCAAACAGCCACAGACTTCATCGAATAAAGCCACAGTCAGGCTGAGGGTGAAAGGGGACTTCTGAGGACCAGAACTGTGCAGGAATCTCAAGGAGTGGAAAAGTGGCATAACATGGAATCTGGAAAGCAGCATGTAACGTGCTCATCTGTATTTACAATGATACTCATTGCAGTGTTCATTTTTCCTCTCTCAGACGGAACGTGGACCTCCTGGCTGTATTAAAATATCATTACCTCTTCCCGGTGCCCTCCCTATTTTGTGTCACTGCAGCATATAGTGACACTACTATACAGCTATTTGCTTTTAAAATCCTCCTTTTCCTAGCTTCCATTATCTTCTTGTTTTTGATTCTTCATTGATTCTTGTCCCTGTGCTTCCCACCCTTAAATGTAGGCATTTTCCAATATTCTTCCTTTATCTCTTTTCATATTCTTCACTATCTTCATGGATCATTGAATCTGCTCTTACAATTTAACTATCATTGAAATTAAAGAGTTCACATTTTTTGTCTCTGATTCTGACAATGTTAGGGAACCATCAGTCCTATATTTCCAACTTACCACCGTCTGCACACTCAGGAAGACCTCTCCAGTACTTCACATTCAGTGTGCCCACAAACAAATTTATACTTGCCTCTCCCTCTCTTCCTGTGTTCTAGTTTAGCCGATGATCTAACAAAGTCTGCTGTCTTCCGACCAGAAGCCTTCGAGCTACCTATGGTTCCTCTCCTAATCATTTATTCATTTATACCACAAATAGACATAGAGCGCTACTCTGCACCAAGCTCTGAGCCAGGTTCTGAATCACATCCATCAAGAGACGCTGAGTTATGGGGCATCACCAACAGGCCTAAAACCTCAGTGATTTGCGACAACCAATGGTTTTATTTTTCTTTCGCGATCATGCTCATTGTGAGTCCGTGGTAGTCTGTGCCACGTTATCTTCCCTGCAGGGAAGACCCAGGCAGGTTTCATGACAAAGACAAATCTCTGAGGCTCTGACATAGGCATAAAAGTGCTCCAGCACAAATCATGGACCAGAATCTGTCCTAAGACCTCACTCAACCACAAGGGAACCACGAGGTACATTCCAAACCCACATCCAGAAGCTCTAGAGAGGGCAGGAAACTCTAGACAATGTCACCCTCTGTGTGATGTGGCAGAGGACACAGCAGTGATGTGCACAGCCCAGTGCAGGAGCGCAGGCTGGGGGTCACTCAAACACAGGGCCGGAGATGGTTGCTTGGAACACATAGCCCTGGCTTGCAGGAAAGGAAGAATTTTACCTGATGAATCAGAGGCAGGAAGGGATAATCTGGTCAGAGGAAATAAATGAGCAAAGTGATATCATGTCACAAGAGCTTTCTGCAATGCCTTCCTTTTTTTTTTTTTTTTTTCTTTTTCTGAGATGGAGTTTCACTCTGTCCCCTAGGCTGGAGTGCAGTGTGGCACAATCTCAGCTCATTGCAACCTCCGCTCCCCGGGTTCAAGTGATTCTCCCGCCCCAGCCTCCCGAATAGTGGGATTACAGACGACCGCCACCACGTATGGCTAATTTTTTATGTTTTTAGTGGAGACAGGGTTTCACCATTTTGGCTGGGCTGGTCTCGAACTCCTGACCTCAGGTGATCTGCCCACCTGGGCTTCCCAATGCTTTCCTTTCACACTCACTGCCATTGCCTTGCTTCAGGTCCTCACGTGTGGAGCCTTCCCACTGCCAGGCTCAGCTTCTAGGCTGTTGCCCACATCCCTGTCACAACTCCATTTTCTGAATCTGAGCATGCTATTCCCTTGTGCAAATTTCTTGGATGACTTCTCACTTTTTACTTAAAGACATTCAAAATTCTCAATATGACCTAGATGGATTTCTACAATCCAGCTGCAACTCCTGTCTAGTTTCATATTCTACTAACCTTCTTCCATCCAATATCCAAGTCATACCACGTCTCATACGTGTCTGCATTTGTGTGTGTGTGTGTGTGTGTGTGTACTGGGTTCTCCTTGCCTTTTCCATCTCAACCTTTTTGTTAAAAATGTTTATTTAAAGCTTAACTTAAACACTGTATTTTTATTTCACTATTTTTTATCACTGTTCCACTTGATTTTTCTTCCTATTCTATTTCATTTTGTTTTTAAAATGATTGTCGTGTTCCACTAAATTCCTCCTATGACTCACGTTTTTAAAAATACTGTTTCGCATCACTTAATTCTGACGACTACCTTACGCAGGAAGTGTTATG
Source organism: Aotus nancymaae (assembly GCF_030222135.1). Taxonomy (NCBI): domain Eukaryota; kingdom Metazoa; phylum Chordata; class Mammalia; order Primates; family Aotidae; genus Aotus; species Aotus nancymaae. The sequence continues at coordinate 42,919,468 of NW_026988435.1, read as the reverse complement.
ATTGTCATCTTCATTTAGCGATACCAAAATGAAGACTGCATATCTGGCCAGGGACATGCAGGTTAGCAAAGGAAGATGGGGTCTGCAACCCACAGGGGGCTGAGCTCAGAGTCTCAGCTCTTTGTCCTGATGCTTACCTGCCTTCCCTGGGATGCCAGCTCCATCCTGCCTCAGTGTTCCCAGAATTGATTTTCAACCTCACTTTGACATAAACACAGTCTCTCGCCTTATTGTTAGACGTGGGCATAGGTTGGCAAACGTAGTGTTGTGCTCATATAGTGGCTGTTCCTCAAATGTGTGTTGAGTTAAATTTTATAGATTATAACTGCGAGCCATCTAAAAGAGGTTAAATTGTGTAATGAAGCTGTAGCTTAATAAGGCAAGAAATTGTGTTATGTACTTTGGGATTGGGATGCTTTGTGTCCCAAAGGATTTGGATCAAGTGCCTGTGCTTTTAAATCACTTACATAGATTTATTCTTCCATTATTTTATTTAAATGACCTAAGGCTGAATCTCTTTTTTTAATAGAAAATCTGAAAATTATGGAGATACCACAAGTTGGCTCTAAGAATAGGAAATCGTGTTCCATTTACACACGTGTAATGAATCATGCTCACGAGACCTTTGTGGAGTGCTTCTCCATGGCAGGCAGGTGCTAGACTCTGTATGTCCTTTGATCAACCCAGCATTATTGTAGCCCCAGCAGCCTGTCATGGAAGCACACGGCTGAAAGAAACCTAGAAGGGTTTGCAAGGTTACATCTAAATATCCCAGACATATGAAAATCAATTCTGGTTTTATAAAACCTCTTGGGAAGTCTATTTACTGAAGCTTTCTTGGACATGTCTTTGTATTTTATGGCTAGTTCTAATAGAATGCAGTTCTTTATTTTTTAACTTTTATTTTAAATTCAGGGGTAACATGCAGATTTGTTATATGGGTAAACTTGTGTTGTGGGAGTTTGTTTTATGGATTATTTCATCACTCAGTTATTAATCCTAATACCCATTCATTGTTTTTCATGATTCCCCTCTTCCTTTCACCCTCCACCCTCCAAAAGGCCCCAGTGTGTGTTGTTCACCTGTGTGTCTATCTCATAATTTAGTAACATATGCAAGTGAGAACATGCGGTGTTTGGTTTTCTATTCCTGTGTTAGTCTGCTAAGAATAATGACATCCAACTGCATCTATCTCTGCAAAGAACATGACTTTGTTTTTATGACTGAATAGTATTGTATGGCATATACGTATCACGTTTTCTTTATCTAGTCTATCATTGATGGGCATTTAGGTTGATCTCACATCTTTGCTACTGTGAATCATGCTGCAATGAACATATGTGTGCATGTGTCTTAATAATATGAAGATTTATATTCCTTTGGGTATATACCCAATAATGGGATTGCCAGGTCAAGTGGTATTTCTACTTTTAGGTCTTTGAGGAGTCACCACACTGTCTTCCACAATGGCTGAACTAATTTATACTTCCACCAACAGTGTATAAGCATTCCTTTTTCTCCACAACCTCACCGTCATCTATTATTTTTCAACTTTTTAGTAATAGCCATTCTAACTGGTGTAAGATGGTATCTCATCATGGTTTCGATTTGCATTTCTCTAATGATCAGTGATGTTGAGCTTTTCATATTCTTGTTAGCTACATGTATGCCTTCTTTTGAAAAGTGTCTGTTCATGTAGTTTTATGAGATTGTTTTTTTTCTTGTAAATTTATTTCAGTTCCTTATAGATGCTGAATATTAGACCTTTGTCAGATGCATAGTTTGTAAAAATTTTCTCCCATTCTGTTAACTGTCTGTTTACTCTGCTGATAGTTTCTTTTCCTGTGCAGAAATTCTTTCATTTAATTGATCCCATTTGTCTATTTTTGTTGTTGTTGCAAATTGCCTTTGGTGTCTTAATCGTGAAATCTTTGCCCATGCCTATGTCCTGAATGATATTGCCTAGGCTGTCTTCCAGAGTTTTTATAGTTTTAGGTTTTACATTTATGTTTTTAATCCACCTTGAGTTTATTTTTGTATATGGCATAAGGAAGGGGGCCAGCTTCAATCTTCTGCATATGTCTAGCTAGTTATCCCAGCACCATTTATTGCTTAGGGAATCCTTTCAAATTTTGGGTTCTTTATTCTCTTCCTTTGGTCTAGGTGTCTGTTCTTGTACCAGCACCATACTGTTTTAGTTACTGTAGCCCTGTAGTATATTTTGAAGTTGGGTAGCATGATGCCTCTAGCTTTGTTCTTTTTGCTTAGGATTGTCTTGGCTATTTGGGCTCTTTATGGTTCCAAATTAATTTAAAAATAGTCTTTTTTAGTTCTGTGAAGAATGTCAATGATAGTTTAATGGAAATAGCATTGAATCTATAAATTGCTTTGGGTAGTATGACCATTTTAAGAATCTTGATTCTTCCTATTCATGAGCATGGAATGTTTTTCCATTTGTTTGTGTCATCTCTGATTTCTCTGAGCAGTAGGTTGTAGTGATCCTTGTGGAGATCTCTCACCATCCTGGTTAGCTACATTCCTAGGTATTTTATTCTTTTTGTGGCAATTGTGAATGGAAGTTTATTCCCGATTTGATCCTCAGCTTGACTGTTGTTAGTATATAGAAATACAGGCTGGGCACGGTGGCTCATGCCTATAATCCCAGCACTTTGGGAGGCCAAGGCAGGTGGATCACAAGGTCGAGATCGAGACCATCCTGGTCAACATGGTGAAACCCCGTCTCTACTAAAAATACAAAAAAAATTAGCTGGACATGGTGGTGCACACCTGTAGTCCCAGCTAGTCGGGGGACTGAGGCAGGAGAATTGCTTGAACCCAGGAGGCAGAGAATGCGGTGAGCCGAGATCGTGCCATTGCACTCCAGCCTGGGTAACAAGAGCAAAACTCCGTCTCAAAAAAAAAAAAGAAAGAAATACTAGTGATCTTTGCACATTGTTTTTGTAACCTGAGACTGTACTGAAGTTGTTTATCAGCTTAAGAAGTTTTTGGGCTGAGACGATAGGGTTTTCTAGATATAGAATCATGTCATCTACAAATAGGGATAGTTTGACTTCCTCTCTTCCTGTTTGTATGCCCTTTATTTTTTTCTCTTGCCTGATTGCCCTGGCCAGAACTTCTAATACTATGTTGAGTAGGAGTGGTGAGAGAGGGCATCCTTGTCTTCTGCCAGTTTTCAAGGGGCATGCTTCCAGCTTTTGCCCATTCAGTATGATGTTGGCTGTGGATTTGTCATATATGGGTCATATTATTTTGAGGTATATTCCTTCAATATCTAGTTTATTGAGAGTTTTTAACATGAATGGATTTTGGACTTTATCAAAAACCTTTTCTGCATCTATTGAGATAATCACATTAGCTCAAAATAAAGGGATAGAGAAGAAACCAATAAGCAAATTGAAAACAGGAAAAAGCAGGAGTTGCAATTCTAGTATCTGACAAAACAGACTTTAAACCAACAAAGATTAAAAAAAGACAAAGATGTAACTATCCTAAATTTACATAATCCTGTATTTTACATAATGGTACGAGGGTTCAATTCAATGATATCTAACTATCCTAAATATATATGCACCCAACACAGGGGCACCCAGATTCATAAAGCAAATTCTTAGAGACCATCAAAGAGACTTACACTCCCACATGATAACAGTGGGAGACTTTAATACCCCACTGGCAATATTAGACAGAAAATTAACAAAGAGCTCAGGTCTTGAATTAGATGGATCTGATAAATATCTACGGAACTCAAATTGATCTGAAAGATATCTACAGAACTCTTCACCCTAAAACAACATAATATACATTCTTCTCATTGCCACATGGCACTTACTCTAAAATTGATCATATGAATCAGAAGTAAAACACTCCTCAGCAAATGCAAAAGAACTGAAGTCACAACAATCTCTCAGATGACAGTGCAATCAAAATTGAAATCAAGACTAAGAAATTCACTTAAAACTATAAAAATTACATGGAAATTGAAAACCTGCTCCTGAATTGCTTTGGGGGTAAATAATGAAATTAAGGCAGAAATCAAGAAGTTCTTTAAAACTAATAAGAACATAGATACAATGTACCAGAATCTCTGAGACACAACTAAGGCAGTGTTAAGAGAAAAATTTATAGCACTAAATGCCCATGTCAAAAAGTTAGAAAGGTCTCAAGTTAACAACCTAACATCACAATGAAAAGAACTAGAGAACCAAGAACAAACAAATCTCAAAGCTAGCAAAAGACAAGAAATAACCAAAATCAGAGCTGAACTAAAGGACATAGAGACATGAAAAACCATTCAATAAATCAACAAATTCAGGAGCTTGTTTTTTGAAAAGATTAATAATATACATAGACTACTAGCTAGACTAATAAAGAAGAAAAGTGAGAAGATTTAAACAAACACAATCAGAATAAATAAGGAGAATATTACCGTTGACCCCACAGAAATACGAACAACCATCAGAGAATATTATGAGCACCTCTATGCACATAAACTAAAAAATCTAGAAGAAATAGATAAGTTCCTGGACACATACACTCTCCCAAGACTGAACTAGGAAGAAACTGAATCCCTGAACAGACCAATAATGAGTTATTTGAGGCAGTACTAAGTAGCCTACCAACCAAAAAAAGCCCAGGACCAGATGAATTCATGGCTGAATTCCACCAGATGTACAAAGAAGAGCTGGTATCATTCCTACTGAAACAATTCCAAAAAATTGAGGAACAGGGACTCCTCCTTAACTCATTCTATGAGGCCAGCATTATCCTGATACCCAAATCTGGCAGAGTTACAAAAAAAGAAAACTTCAGGCAAATATCCTTGATGAACGTAAATGCAAAAATCCTCAACAAAATACTGAAAAACTGCGTCCAGCAGTGCATCGGAAAGCTTATTGATATGGTTTGGCTATGTCCCCACCCAAATCTCTTCTTGAATTGTAGCTCCCATTTTCTCCATGTATCATGGGAGAGACCCAATGGGAGGTAATTGAATCATGGGGGTGGGTTTTCTGGTGCTATTCTCACTATAGCAAATAAGTCTCATGAGATCTGATGGTTTTATAAAGGGAAGATCCCCTGCACATGCTCTCTTGTCTGCCACCATGTAAGACATGCCTTTGTTCCTCCTTCACATTCTGTCATGATTGTGAAGCCTCCCCAACCATGTGGAACTGTGAGTCCATTAAACCCCTTTTTCTTTATAAATTAACCTAGTCTCCAGTATTTCTTCATAACAGTAAGAAAATAGACTAATACACTTATCCACCATGATCAAGTAGGCTTTATTCCCACGATGCAAGGTTAGTTCAACATACACAGTCAATAAATGTGGTTCATCACATAAACAGAACTAAAGACAAGAACCACATGATTATCTCAATTGATATGGAACGTGGTTCTAAATCTTCTCTAAGTTTCTTTTGTAGCAATTTTTGCCTTTTTATTTGACTTCTATTCTTTAAGAAAGTGAAAGGAAAGTCTATGTTGTTTTTTATAAGTTTGTCCTTTAATAGTGGTCTTTTTTTTCTGTTATCCTATTCACAGTGTATTAGTCTGTTCTCACACTGCTAATAAAGACATACCCAAGATTGAGTGATTTATAAATGAAAGCGGTTTAATTGACTCACAGTTCAGCATGGCTGGGGAGGCCTCAGGAAACTTACAATCATAGTAGAAGGGGAAGCAAACATGCCCTTCTTCACATGGTGGCAGCAAAAGGAAGTCCAGAGCGAAGGGGGGAAATACCCCTTATAAAGCCAGGTCTCATGAGAACTCACTCACTATCACAAGAACAGCATGAAGGTAACCACCCCCCACGACTCAATTACCTCCCACTGGGTCCCTACCACAGCACATGGGATTTATGGGAACTACAATTCAAGATGAGATTTGGGTGGGGACACAGCCAACCCATATCACACAGTGAACCAGCCAATAACTACTCAATCTTTCTATTGAATCTATATTTCAGTTTTCTCTTCATATTGTTCTCAGTGGTCGTTAGTCCACTAGGCATTATGTGAAGCCATTCAATTGCTATAACTGGTAAAATGCAGATGGTCTATACTCAGGGTGGGAGAAATCTTGGCCTTTAAAATCCTGAGCCCAATCATGTAATTTATAGAGAAAAGGAAAACAAAAGCATATATTCCACTAAATTTTCACACAGAAAGAGGCCCTGGAAATCTCTTTTGAAGCTCATTCTCACAAGACTGCCTGCTCAATTTGTCAGATAACCTGTCACTAAGCATTCTGGCTTTGAGGTGGCATTCATTCAGACTGGGTAACCTAGTGTATGCCACCCTGAATGAACTTCTCCATTGCTGTGTAGAGCTTTCTGATTATCCAAAGGCTAAAATGCCCTTAAAAAAAACTTAATTTTATTTTTTTAAGCAGTTCTAGGTTCACAGCAAAATTGAGAAGAAGGTGCAGAGATTTTCCAAATACCCCTGTTCCTACTGCACAGCCTCCCCCACTATCAACATCCCCCAGCAGAGTGGTGCATTTGTAACAATGGCAGAACCTACACTGACATTTGCCAGTGTTCGTAGTTTATATAGGACTTACTCTAGGGGTTGTACACTCTAGGGGTTTGGACAAATGTACCATGACATGGATCCACCATTGCAGCATCATGTAGAAGTTTCACGACCCTAAAAACCCCTCTGTGCTGCACCTATTCATCCCACTCTCTTAACCACTGATATTTTTACTGTCTCCAAAGTTTTACGAAAATGCCCTTTTTACCAATTAGTGTTTGGAGCTTTTAGAAGACTCCAGCTTTGAGAACATCTTATCTTTTTGGCACAGCCTGACACAGATGTATTGTACTATTTAAGAAAATAATTTGGCTTTGAATCATTTATCAATTAAAACTAGTGGAAAGAGCTATGTTTTTTCAAAATTGTAAATTCTGCATATATTATTTTTATTACTAAGAGTTGTGTTTCTCATTCATTTCCTTCTTGTATGTGAGAAGCTATATGAAGCCAACTAGTTATTTGGTACAGAATTTGTTGAATAGGTGACAGCAATCAAGTTAAATTAATGCACCTTTGACAGACAGGTAATTTTTGTGTCAGGTGGCATGACAGCAAAGAAGGGATGAGGCAAAATTGTAGTAAGGGGAGATTATATTGGTTGGAAAGAGCCTGTTAACATAAGGACCTGTAATGCCAGCCTGTCTGATTGGATAGTGTTTCTGCTTCTAAACAATTACATCAAGAAACTAGTTTTTCTCATGCCTTTTCTGGATATCAGCTTTAATATAGTAGCAAAACATTATAGCAATAACTTTTATATTTAGAATGCCAAAAAATAAAATATTTTATATTTGAAAGGCTTTTTCAAAGTAGTCAGTAGTCTATGTATATAGTTATATATATAGTCATATATATAATGGTATCTACAGTAATCTCAGTAAAAGGCAGAGGAAACTACCAGAATTGTCTGGCTATTGTCACTTTTCTACCAATGTTGGCCCCTCAACCTATGCCCGTAGGAAGATCTTTCTGCTATGACATCTTCTTTCATAGATGGGAACAGTGAAATAAAATGGAAATTAGATCAAAATAAGCTTATACATAAGAATTTTTAAAAATCTTAAATTGATCCAGTGAACTGCTTATTCTTAATGGAATCCAGGCCATTTCTCTGCCACTAAACAGAAAGATGTTAAGCATTCTGAAAGTGCCCTTACCCTATAATTAAAAGAGCTATCAATTTTGTTTATTGCTTTGGGGGAATTTTTTTTTCACTGCTGTGAACATTCTATCTATGAAATCACAGCCTTCAAGTTTTTTTAATTGCATGTTAATAATTAGCTATCAGAGCTTTTTAAAACATTACATTTCCTTGATAGAATTAGTTTTTCATTAAAAAGTTAATTGAAATTTTTTAAAGTAGAATTCTTTTTATATCAGACAGGCTGAATAATTTGACACGAACAGCCTATGACTTTGTAGTCATTTTCTACTCATTATTTTCTATTGTAATCAAATCACTTCTAGGTCATTACTAAACTCACCTAATACAACAAGAATTTCTTCAGTCCATTCCAGTTACTTGTCATTGAGTCCCAGCTCTAAGCAATGCTCTGACCCAGGCTCCCTGCAGAGTGAGTAGAGGGATGGGTGAGTAGAAGGATGGGTCAGGGAGCCTGACCCCCAGGAAGATGTGGTAAGCACGTGAAAGACCATAACCCACAATGGAATAAAAGCAAAGGCTATAAAAGACAAAGGCCAGACTTAGCCCCTGATTGAGAGGACTAGAGAAGGCTCTGCAAGGTCTTACAAGAGCAAAATAATGTGAGGGATTTGGAAATGAATGTAGCAATTATTGGGTAAACATCTGATTTTATAGACACGACCAAAGAGTGTTTAAAGTGCCTCACGGTGGCTAATTGTGTCTTATTTACTGGTCAATAGTATCTTACACATGAAAAGAAAAATATTACATTGACACCACAAGGCAAAAATAACTGTGGAATGAAGGTAGGTCTAGAAGATGCTGTTCCCGGACTTTCCGTGGGTTGACACTGAAGCACTAGGAGAAAACTAACCTTCTTGCAACCCTTATGCTCTTTTGGCTGGAAGGGTAAACTACACTGTTTAGTTCCTTAGGAACCCATGACTCTACCCAGCAGACCTAAAGCAATAACACACAAAGAGAAAATACTCGAAATGTGAACGGTCTGGCTTGGGTGTCACAAGATTTATCACATTAACTGTATTTTCCACTCTGGATACAGCTTTGGGGAGGTAGACATGTCAGAAGTCTTGTAAAACCTTGCTATAAATATTTTTTAAAACAAATATATGAAGTTTCCATTTTTTTAGGCATCTTGTAAATATTCATCCATGTCTTCAACTATGACAGGGTTGGTTTTAGAAAAAGATTCAAATGAGTTTATATCTAAATTTTAGTAGGAATTCATCAGACTTCTATGGTGCCTCATTTTAAATTAATCTTCTGTTTGCCAAGCTGTAACCATTTCTTGCTCCTTGGGGGCAGGAACTTACCTTATAATCTACATACAGCAACTAAACTCAATAAATGACCCTGAATTGAAACTCAGCAATTATTTACAAGCCCTTCCTATTATGAGGCATGAGCTAAGAACTTTTGCCTAGATTTTCTTCCCACAGCCAAAAGACAGAACTGTAGTCCAGCAAGCTTCTATGGCTGGCCCATGGGGTCCCATAACTCTACCCTCATCCCTCTTCCACAGAACTCCATATTTTCAATGCCACAGTGTCTGCCTAACCCGCCCCTCACCACCTCCCACAGTAAAAACCATGACCAGTCCACTCTAAGAACAGTATTTGTGACATTTCATTACATAAGCAACATGCATATTTTATGTTTTAAGTGCACATCCTCAAACCAAATATCCAAATCTTCTCCTAAGGACACTCTGGATTGTCCCTGTTACATGACATCAGTAGAGCAGGAGTCCCCAACTCCCAGACCACAGACTAGTGTTAGGGATCTATCTATATTGCATGCTCTTCGTGGGAATCCAACTAATGCCTGATGACCTGAGGTGGAACAATTTCATACCGAGACCATCCCATCCTACCATGTCCCTCCGTCTGTGAAAAAAACTGTCCTCCATGAAACCTGTCCCTATGCCAAAAAGGCTGGGGACAGCTGAGCTACAGAGAGCCCCGTTCTTCTCATGCCACATGTTATCTGGTGGACCAAGAAATTAGTAACTTGGAAGCCACTTAGAGCCATTTCAGTTGAGAAGTGATTAATTAATAATAAATGCTGGGTTACTTCTCAATTTGGATTGAGCCAACATGTTTAAACACATTTTAGATGAGAAAAAACAGGCTTTTTTTCACAGCTGGCCAACAGGAATTTATGACAGATACAGAATAATTGGCAACCCCAGTCCACAAATGTCCCATCCACTTCCTCAAGCTAGGCGTAGACAGAGCAGGGATTAAAAATAAGCCATGGAGCACAATTCCTGGCATTCTGGTTCAGGGACGTGGGGGATGAAATCCCTCAAGTCCATGCCTGGTTGAACTTTCGCAATGTTGACTGTTTCTGTATTTCCTCAGGTCACAAAGGAACTCTTACGTCTTCCCTTAAAACAAATAGTAGAATTATTGTAGTCCACTCAAAATTAATTCACACTCTAGGCATAACAAAATCTAGGATGACTGATACCTCTGTCCTAACTCTAAAGAAGATGAGATTGGAGAGCTCAAAGTCTACCTGAAGAAAATGAAATTAAATATTAAGAAAAGGGTTTTTGTTGCCTCCCCCCAGATTTCTCCTTTTGCCATATTTGGTTTATTAATCCCTGAGAAGCTCCATTGTGAGTATGCCCCTCTTTACACCTCAGCGTTGATCTGTCATCCCTGATAGTGAAGCTTCGCTTTATTCCTTTAATAAAAAATGATTCAGACTCTCTGAAGTAGCAATCTAGCTGATATATCAGGAGAAATCTGGAAATCAAATTGACCCCTTCTCATTGAACATTCCCTGCATTTGGAGGACAGTACTATGTAATAAAATATGCATATAGAAATTAGCAAGTCGATTTATACACTATTGGATTGTTGTGTTGGAAAATCTGGTACCCAATAAAAAGAAAGTTAATGAAATGTAAATATAGTCCATGCTATTCTAACTTACTAAAATATGGAGGAAAATGTTTCGTAAGGAGATGATATTGATCATCCCTTCTTCTCAGAGCAAGCATTTTGGCTGAGCATTAAGGAAAAGGATTTAATCAACTGGATTGCCTATACAACACTGAGAGAGCTTCTGATTATTTTCTTCCCATTTTGCTCTTCTTTTTCTTTTTTTCTCCTACTGCTTCTTAAAATGGTTAACAAAGGTTAAGTTACACCTAAGGATTCTGTTTACAACAAATACAATATAATTCGCACTGCATCCCTCTGTCGGAGGTGTCTCATGCCTGTGGGTCTCCTTTCCAAGATAACCAGGCTTGCTCTCTCATACAGGGTCCGCCTGTAGGCGTCCACCCCACTTCACTTTGGAAGGGGTGGCCAGTCCAGCCCAGCCTCCTCTCCTGTTGTGAGCTGGGCTAGCCTCTGTCACGGTGGCTCGCCATTAGCCTTCTCAGATTTGACTCACTTACCAAGCTCTGTGTCCTTCAGACTCCAAGGTCTCCAGTTGTTTCCCTAGAGCTCAAAGCCTTCTTCCACCCATAAGAGGGAATGCACACAGACCTTTTTCAATAGAAAATCCTTATTCCTGCCCCAGCTTCTCTTGGAGCCCGGAAATGGACAATTGGCAAAACATCAGAACCAGCAAGCCCTCCCCAGGTGGCCTCACAGCTCTTGTCAGGAAAGGAAAGAAGGTATAGGCATCTTTAGGCGCATTCTCACACGTTAAGATCATTGCTATTCACTTCTAGAGAACAGGAAGAGTCAATTTTAATATCCAGTTACATATACTCCAAAGAAAATGAATCAACTCTGATGGCTTAAATTGTTTAGTTGTTAACTTTCTGCTTGTCCTTCTACTGAGACCAGGAAAATGGTGCCTGATAGTGGCAGTCATCAGGGGAATACACAGTGGCATCAGAGGGTGGTGACATCAGTGCAACTGACTTGGCCCAAATAACCAGTAGGAGCCACTAACAGTTTAACGTTATTATTTTCGTCCTAACCTATAGAGAAATGAAGGAAGTTTCTATGAATATACCTTTTTTACTTCAATTCTTGATTAGTTTTCTATACAAATGAAGAAACAAATCTTGTTGCATGAGAAATCACATTTTATTGTCGATTTTAGCCATGCATCATGTTACAGGCAAAACTTAAATAAAATGTGTATTTTGGAGGTAATCAAGAACCAATTTTATCTTGTCAACAGGATAAGTATGGAGTTTTAACTAAAAGCTATGTTGTCTAAACAGAAAAAAAAGATCTTTATTTTATAAATATATCTTAATGCTTTTCTGATGTTTAATGTTCAATAAGAGCAATTGTTGTAATTTGCACATCATTAAGCTTTGCAAAATTAATTTGGCAGTGATATAGCCTTGGAGAATTACACAGTGCAAGTGCATGCAGTCTCAGGATTGTCCTCTGGATTATCAGGAAACAGGCCAAATTCCCTCTGAACTCCTAGAGGGATTAGTTTTCCCGTAGTACTCTAAGATATGACTGTAGTGTTGTAGTGGGAGCGGGTAGAGGTGGGGTGTAAGTGCGTGCATATGCATGCACATGCATGCTAGATTATAGACAGGCATGTAAGGAATCCGTGCAAGAATCTCTCCAAATCATCTGACACTGTGTACCCATAAATTAAATATTTGACAATAAGTAATTCTCTGACATTATTTTTTGTTGAGGAAGCATGAGATTGTATGACAAGAGATATAGTGAAGATTTAAATTGCCTATTTAATTGCATGACTGGTATTGTAACTTACGCAGCCTGCTGAGGCATGTGAGGCTTATTGAAAGCTAGCAAGAGTAAAGTAAGTCCTTGTTGTTTTGGTCATTTATAATTGACAGCATGGAGTGTGAGGAAACAGCACCAGACTTGGGACAGGAAGCCCTCAGCTTGAGCCATTGTTCTGCACTTGCTTGGCATCGTGACGTCAGTGAATCACTTACTTCCTCTGAACCTCAGTTTCCTGATTATAAAATGGATCTAATCCCAGCTCCACCTACTCCACATGGCTTTTTGAGGAACATTTCTGACCTATCTAGGTCTATGTCTCCTTGAAGTTCTGTTAGTTTTGTTTCATGTAGTAATAAATCCTATACATTTATTCACCTAATAACCAAGTTTCATATCTTGAATAGTAGGTGAACATTAGGTGAATAAATGTTTAGAATTGTTATGTTCCCTTGATGAACTGACCCCTATTATCATTATGAAATTTCTCTCTTTATTACTGGTAATATCCTTTGCTCTCAAACCGATTTTGTCTGACATTACTATAGCCACTCCATGTTCCTTTTGATTAGTGTTATCATAGGATATCTCTTCTGTTCCTTTATTTTTAACCTATTTGTGTTTTTATATTTCAAGTAAATTTCTTGTAAGCAGTATATAGTTGGATATTGCTTTTATATCAGGTCTGACAACCTTTGCCTTTAATATATTTAGATCATTTTTACTTAAAATTATTATTAATGTGTTTGTGGTTAAATCTGTGGTGGTGCCATTTGAGTTCTGTTACTGTGCTTCTTGTTGCCTTTGCAACTCTTTTTCTGCCTTCTTTGGATTTTTTTTTTAATTCCATTTTATTTTGTTACTTCATTAGCTTTATTTTATGCTATATTTTTTAATTTCAGCAGTTTCTTTAGGATTCACAGCATATGCTTTTTTTTTGAGACAGAATTTCACTCTTGTTACCCAGGCTGGAGTGCAATGGCGCGATCTCGGCTCACCGCAACCTCAGTCTCCTGGGTTCAGGCAATTCTCCTGCCTCAGCCTCCTGAGTAGCTGGATTACAGGCACGCGCCACCATGCCCAGCTAATTTTTTTTTTTTTTTTTTGTATTAGTAGAGATGGGGAGCGTATGCTTTTAACATCATGAGTACTTTCAAGTATATGCAGATACATATGCTTTTAGATAAATATTACAAACTTTGCAGATAGTATAAGACACTTGCAATCATCTACTTCCATTTTTTCCTCCCAAACTTTGTGCTATTGTTAAATGTTTTACTTTAATGTGTATGATATGCCCACATTACATTGTTATTGTTTTTAACTATCAACCATATTTTAATAATATTTATATAAGAAAGACCACATATATTTACCTATGTAATTACCTCCTTTTCTCACTTCTTTGTGTGCATTTATGTCTCTATCTATCTGATATTATTTTCCTTCTGCTGATAGAATTTTTTTTTAACACTTTTTGTAATGTGGACCTACTGGTGATTAATTCTTCCAGCTTTTTGTTTATCTGAAAAAGTCTTTATTCAATTTCATTTTGAAATATATTTGTTGAACATAGAATTCTACGTTGATTTTTTTCTTTTAGTACTTGAAAGAAATCGTTCCACTGTCTTTATACTTTGATTGTTTTTCAAATGAAATTGGCTGCCATACCTTTATTCCCCCTTGTATAACATGTACTTTCTCTGGCTACTTTTAATATTATTTCTCTAGCACTGAAACAAAAACTCTTGAGTAGTTTGATTATGGTGTTCCTTGGTATAGTTTTTTTAATATTCTTGTGGCTAGAATTCACCGAGTATCTTGGCTTTATGGGATACAGTTTTCATCAAATTTGGAAATTTTTCGACCACTGTTTTTACAACCTCTTTTTGGTCCTGTCTCTGTCCCTTCCTTTAGTGACTTCACTATATGTATGTTAGGCAGCTTAATATTTTTCCATAGCTCACTAATGCCCTGTTAACTTTTATATCCTCTTTTCTATGTATAATTTTTTAATATGTCTTTGTGAACCTCAAATATCTGAGACAGGTCTCAGTCAATTTAGGAAGTTTATTTTGCCAAAGTAAGGACCTGTGCCCATGACACTGCCTTAGGAGGTCCTGACAATATGTGCCCAAGGTGGTCCAAGCACTGCTTAATTTTGTACATTTTAGTGAGACTTGAGACATCATCAATTTTTGAACATTGGTTCTGTGTGAAAAGGCAGGACAACCTGAAGCAAAGGCAGGACGACTCCAAGTGGGGAGGGGGCTTCCAGATCATAGGTAGATAAGAGACAAATGGTTGCATTCTTTTGAGTTTCTGATTAGCCTTCCAAAGAAGGCAATCAAATATGCATTTATCTCAGTGAACAGAGGGATGACTTTGAATAAAAAGGAAGGCAGGTTTGCCATAAGCAGTTCCCAGCTTGACTTTTCCCTTTAGCTTAGTGATTTGAGGGCCTCAAGATTTATTTTTCTTTCACATCTTTAAGTTCACTAACCATTTTTTCTGCAATGTCTATTCTGCTGCTAATCAAGTTTAGTGTCTTTTTTATCTTGTGCATTATAGTTTTATTTCAAGTTTGACTTAGGTCTTTTTGTATTGTATCTACTTAAATTTTTGAATATGTACAGTTATAATAGAGCTATAATACAATTACAACTGCTTCATTGCCCTTGTTTGCATAAATCTAATGTCTGTCCCAATTATGGGTCAATTTTGATGGATTTATTTCTTTTCTATGAATTGTGTTTTCCTGGAAATTTTTATGACAGCTTTATAGAGATGTCATTCACTTTTAAATTCAACAATTTGGTGGCTCTTAGTATATTCACAGAGTTATGCAACGCTTACCACTATCTAATTTTAGAATGTTTTCATCACCCTGAAAAGAAACTCCACACCCATTAGCAGTCATTCCCAATTTTCCTCTTCTCCTACCCTGCCCTTGACAACCACCCGTCTAATTTGTGTTGCTATCAGTCTGCCTATTCTGGACATTTTATACAAAGGGAATCATCAATGTGTGGTTTCTTGTAATTGGGTCCTTTTACTTAGCATAATGTTTTCAAGATTTATCCAGGTTATAGCATTTATCAGTACTTCATTTCTTTCTATTATCTCATAATACTCTGATATGGCTTGGCTCCATGTCCTCACACAAATCTCATCTTTAATTATAGCTCCCATAATTCCCATGTGTTGTGGGAGAGATCTGGTGGGAGATAGTTGAATCATGAGACCAGTTTCCTCTATACTGTTCTCATAGTAGTGAATAAGTCTCATGAGATCTGATGATGATCTCATGATGATCTTTTGCTTGACCTCATTCTTTCTTGCTTAAATCCATGTAAGACATGGCTTTCCCCTTCTGCCATGATTGTGAGGCCTCCCCAGCCACATGGAACTGTGAGTCCATTGAACTTCTTTTTCTTCATAAATTACCCAGTCTCAGGTATGTCTTTATCAGCAGTGAGAAAACAGACTAATACACACGCCATGGTATGGCTATGACATATTCTGTTTATTCAGTCATCAGTTGACAGATATGTGGGTTATTTGTATGTGGAAATATTGTATTAGGTGTTAAACTTTGTGAACTTTACCTTTTGGAGTACTAGATGTTTCAATTTCTATAAATTCTATAAATATTGTTGACCTTCATTTTTGAATACATTTAAGTTACATAGGAATAATTTGTTCCTTTTAAGTCTTTCTTTTAAGGAAAGACTAGAGTGGTGTTCAGTCTGGGGCTAATTATTTTCCACCTTTGTGATAAGACCCTTATGCACTCTATCCAATGCTCCGTGAATCTTGATGTTTTCCAGTCCAACTGGTGGTAACAGCCACTCCTCCCAGCCCTGTGTGAATGTTAGGCACCATGACCTCCAGTTCTTTCAGGTGGTTCTTTCCCTGACCTCGGGTAGTTTTCTCACATGCATCTATGGATCTGCTCAGCTGAATACCCAAGTAGGACCCTCTTCAATTTCCAGAGCTTGCCCTCTGTGTGAAGCTCTCTTTCTCGTGCTCTTCCTTGTGAACTCTAGCTTCCTTCAGGCTCTCAGCTCTGCCTCCTCAGCTTGGAAAGGATGCCAGGCTCCCAAGTTGAGGACGCAGAGCTCTCTATTTTATCTGAAATACAACTTACACTACACTAAAAAATGCAAAACACTGCGATTGTAGGGTTTTCTTCATTTGTTTCTGTTCTCTCAGAGGGGATCTGTCATTTATTACCTGATGTAAAATGCTTTCAGAACCATTGTTTTATATACAGTGTGTGTTCCTCAGCTGTTTCAGGTGGGAGAGTAAATCTGGTTCTTGTTACTCTGTCTCAGCCAAATACAGAAGTGCTGTGGCCTGTAATGTAAAGGGGTAAATTACTTACTGGTGGCCATCAAAGCTGCTGCAGAGAAAAATGTAAATAGTGGGTCACTTAAACATACCTGTTACATTTTGTACTGCAGAGCCAACCTTTTAGAGGGAGTGAGTTGTGTGTTTTGTTTGTTATGATATTTAGTATGTTCATGACTATTCCTTTGGGAAATCCACTTTTGCCACATGCTTCTTTGAATGTGGGAACATTTATGTCTCCTTTCGCAGGTTATCAGCGAGTTTGAGGCCTCCCCTGACTCATTTTCCTACAGAATTCCCAACCTGAGTAGGAATCGTCAGTACAGCGTCTGGGTAGTGGCCGTGACTTCAGCTGGAAGAGGCAACAGCAGTGAAATCATCACAGTCGAGCCATTAGCAAAAGGTAGGCAGTGGCGGTACGGACTTCATTTTATGTTGTAATGTTTTTAAGTCTCCATTTTATCTGAAATAAAACTTACACTGCCCTAAAAATCAAATAAACCAGAACATCACATTTTAGCTCAAGAAACAGGGTTGTGGCTAGCAAGCTCTGAGCTTCTGTACCATGGGAAAGGAATCCCCTGGAGGTAAACACAGAACTGAGAATGAGTGGACTTACAATTGAAGTGTCTATGAAAATGAGGAAAGGAGCCCCCCCCCTTGGAGTAGCTGAAGATTATTACATGGCATTTTCACAAGGATGTGCTACTTTCATCAAAATCAGATATCACACTTCTTAATGAGAAATGTCTATTTTATAGTCTATGAAGTTTGCAAGCTTAAAAACATATGAAAATCATTATCTGTTGATAGAATGCTGTAAGCAAAGACTTTAACAGCAGGAAGTAGGAGTCAGCAAAGAATAAAAAGTTCCTTAAAGTAAATATAATATAGTCACATTTATATGTTAGGTCCTTAAAAAGCACATGCAGACACATTCTTGCTCTTCTGGTAATCACTGCCATCTGGTGTTTCAAGGAACCCCCTAAATTGGCACTCATAATAAGTCAATTCCCTTACAACACAATTCCAGGCCAGCAGGAGATGCCCCTGATTTGGGGCTATGGAACAGTGGCAACTTATTACTAATATGTCCTCTGAGAGCCTGAAAAAGAAGAATAAACACTCCAGGATTCCAATTTTAACTCCAAGAATTCTCTTGATAATGTGCTTTTTAATGAGATAGTTAAGAAAAAGGCAGAATAAAACAGTGTGGGGGGAAAAAGAGGGCTATCATGTTTTGAGCTCAAATACAGATAGAAAATAAATAAGTTGGTAAGGAAAATAAACTGGGGGACTTATTTTATGTATTGTACTCTTTGGTCACAATATCCAGCCACTCCCCAAGACTGAGAAAATGATGATTACCAAGGAAAATGTTGGACATAAAGACTGAGCTATGGGATTTACAAAAAAAAAAAAAAAGAAAAAAAACCTACAACAAAACATGTAGGATCAGCAATCATATTTCTTCATGTCCTTTGTGCTTTCAAAGGTCTATCTCTAGACACAGCCAGAAAGGCCTGGCTAGGGCAGGAGGGTATGACTTCCTCAGTGGGGGAACAATTGAAAACTCCCATAGAAGCAGGCCTTGTCTGGGGAAATTCAATGTCCTTCAGTCATTTAGTAAGTCATTTTGAGCGTCTGTTGTATGTAAGGGACTATGCTGGGGACACAGAGGCTTTGGTCAAGGGAGGCTGACTGCTGAAACAAATGTCCCCTAAATCTCAGTGGCTCCACATAATAACATGGTCTAACTAGGATATTTTTGGTCAGGGCTCTCTTGGGTGGCCTGTTCCACATGGTAATTCAGGGATCCAGGTCTCTTCCACCTTTTAATCTACAACCCTTGGTTTCCTCATTTGCAGCTACATAGATGAGGGAAGAAGGGAGTATGGAGGGTTTGATGAGAGATTTTCATGAGCCAGATATGGAAGTGTATACATGATTTTACTAATATCCTATTGTCTAGAATAAAGGCATGGACCCACTAGGGAAAAGAAAGAAGGGTTTGGAGAGCCCAGAGAAGTCTCTAAAGATGATCTAAGAGATGTGTTCATACCTGACCTGTTGGAGCTTACAGTTTTGTGGGGAACCAGTCAATGAGATGGTTTGGCTGTCTCCTCACCCAAATCTCATCTTGGATTGTAGCTCCCATAATTCCCCCATGTCATGGGAGGTACCCAATGGAAGGTAATTGAGTCATGGGGGTGGGTCTTTCCCACACTGTTCTCATGATAGTAAGTCTCATGAGATCTGATGGTTTTGTAAAGGGGAGTTCCCCTGCACATGCTCTCTTGCCAGCCACCATGTAAGACGTGCCCCATGTTCCTCACTTTCTTTCCATCATGATTATGAGGCCTCCCCAGCTATGTGGAACTGTGAATCCATTAAACCTTTTTTCTTTATAAATTTCCCAGTCTCAGGCATGTCTTTATTAGCAGCATAAGAACAGACTAACACAGTCAGTAAACAAAGCATCACAAAAGTATATGCATAATGGCAAATTGCAGTAAGTGCTATAAAGAAATAGCATGAAAGGACCTCACCTGCAGTGTCAGATGGAGGACGCACTTGGACCCTGCGAACAAGCTAAGGCAGTTATGTGAAGAGGGAAGGAGGGAGAAGTCAGAAGCTCCTGCAAGGAAAGATTTAGGTGGGAGGTCCAGGATACTGGACCCTGCTGGGGCTGGGGAAGGAACAGTAGTCTCAGAGATGCTGGGAAGGAAGGGAGGGGCCTGACCATGCTGGGTTTTCAACACTGTGCTAGGGATTTCAGATTTTCCCGGGAGTGAAATAAGGAGACAGTGTAGGGTTTGAAGCAAAGGAGGCACATGACCTTAGAGAGTGTGTGTGTGTGTGTGTGTGTGTGTGTGTGAGATAAACCTTACTTTTTAGAAGTTTTAGATTTACAGAAAAATTGTGATGACAGTGCAGAGAGTTCCCATTTACTTCACACCTAGTTTCCCTTTTAATAGACATCCTAATTAAATGGTACCTGTCTTACAATTAATGGCAGGTGTGCTTTTTAAGACCACCCTGGTCTCTCTGTCCTGAATAGACTGCAGAGAAGGAAGGGCAAGAAGAGCAGGCACCCAGCCAGGAGACCGAGGGGTCACCCAGTGAGGCTTGAACTAGCAGAATAGTGAAGAGGATTGAGAGGAGAAGCCGAGGGGCCTGGACTGTAGGGGCCCCTTTGCTATTGTAGACACATAGCAAAGGGGACTCGGTAGCAGAAACTGAGGAGGGCGGAGAAGGAGACAGCAAGAATGAGTGCCCAAATTCTCACATGAGTTAGCATAAGTGGAGGCATGATTTCTAGATGAAGAAAACCATGGAAGAAGTGGATTTTGAAGCCAGTGAGAGGAGATGTGGGCATTTGGGTGGGTTCAATCCAGAACTTTCCTCGGGGAGCCTTCTCCCCACCTTCCCAGAAATGGTGCAGGGGTCTTACATGGGTCCCATTGTTATGGGCTCCAAACAGATCAATACCGCCTTCCACCTATGGTTTTCATGTCTGTGCATCTATTGAGGGTGAACTCCCATAAGGGCACCTGTTTCCTCTATGTCCCCAGCTCTATGACAGTGTCTGAGGTATGCTGGCTAAAACAAAGGACAGGAGAAGCCCCTGGATCCTGTTCACACCCCAGAAAGTAGTGTCCCAATGTATGGCAAAGACTGAGCAGATTGTTTTTCTCTGGAAGACTTGTGTTTCGTGTACCTGTCAGCTTTTATGACTCACTGACGGAGGTAGCACTAGAACCTCTCACTGTTGACCACACTGGTCTTCAAGGCAAGTTTACTCTGGGCTTTTTTCTCTCTGTCTCCTGGGACTTCCTGCTACCTTGGGGCCACCAGCACCAAATGCCCCTGGCAGATGCTACTGTTTGGGCATCTGAATCACCGTCCCAAGCAAATGATTGTTCTTCAAGAGAGGCCACTCTGAAAATGTCCATTCTCCTTAATGTGTGTCCTGAAGATCAAGTTGTTATAATACAGTTGGGAAATTGATAAGTAGAACTTGTTCCAGTTTTACTCCCTCCCGTCTTTGGGGCCTTGGCGTTTTGTATTGTCTACTTTCTCTGATATTAAAGTATATTTTAATGAGCAGTTTTTGTGTTGAGATAAATTGCTTCATAAAGTGCTCTGAGAAATAATTGGGCTCATAGAAAACACAGCTTGGAGCTGCTTGGCTTATGAAGCCCAAAATATTTAATTTGGACTCCTCATGTTTAGTCAACAGAAGAAAGAAAAATGCTACAATGGAAATTTTCTGCTAGTTGTGTGTTCTTAACGATGAAAATTCTTCATAACCCAGGTACCAGAGATTAGCATTGACAATTGTAATGTGAATTGGCTTTGCATCAATTTTTGGGTATTACCCTATTTGAGCAGGTCATGTTGGCCTCTGTGTAGACACATCTGTGGAGTAATCAGGCTTCAACTCTGTTTGCTTCCTCAGCTCCTGCACGAATCCTGACCTTCAGTGGGACAGTGACTACTCCATGGATGAAAGACATTGTCTTGCCTTGTAAGGCTGTCGGGGACCCTTCTCCTGCGGTCAAATGGATGAAAGACAGGTAACCAGTAACCCAATGTATGCCTTCAGTGAAACTCTAAGAGATTACATCTGACATACTCCGGTTGGGTCTAGTGGTCTTTTGTTTATTTATTTATTTTTATTGGTGAAAACTCTGGGAAACCTACCGGTTCTTCTGAGATGAAGGCAGGGAAGGAATCTCAGCCTTAGCACTGAAAGGGTCTGATTTATTGTATCAACCCTCTGTTAATTCAGAGCCTTTTAATTCATGAGAGAATGCTTGCAAGGAAAACAGTTGAACCAACTCAATAATTATTGTGGAAGTTTGCTCTACCCTATCAAGTAAATTGTCTATATAACTGAGATGATTGTACCCAAGTTGTCGTGTGACTTAACACCTATCTCTTCTTCTTTAAAGACAGTGAACTGTCCCTAACTCAAATACCCTGAGAAATAACTTTAAGAAATGGAATACATTAGTACTTTGCTCATTTAAAATCTGGTTCTCCATGCTCTATAGTAATTATTAAAATAATAGGAGCCAAGAAAGAGGGAGAGAGTGTGTGAGATGTAGTCTATCCACATATCTTTTTAAAGTGCTTTATTTCAATTCAGGAGAAGAAATTGGGATATAAGTAAAGGGTTGAACATTTATTTATGGGCATAGAAATGTGATATAATGGATTCAGAAAAATGCCTATTTTCAAGCAAAAGCACTTAAAAGGCATAAACTGTAGAAGTAATGGCATGCTGTAGTGACCAAACTGTAGAAATAGTGGCTTAGTTTAGTGACCACTCTTCTCATACATTTAAAGTTGGCTCATCCAAATGAAATATGTAGCTCCCAAGGTCAGGTTGGCGTTCTGCCTGTTGTGGGGATGACCCCAGAGGACTGGACAATCTGCCACCGGAACAGTGGTTATGATGGCCACACAGTTCTTTTTATACTGAGGTAAACTCATCACCCTCTTGAGATATCACATGTTGTTTTTCATGTCAAAATCGTGAATAATTGTGACTTTAAGTGAATCTAAAAATGATCCCAAGATTTAGTTTCCCCTATATGATTTGTTCAAACTGGCACTTCTGCCTACAGAAGAAATTCCCAGAATTGCCAAAATGAGGACATCTCCAGTGCCCACAGAATGGAGTAGGGAGAAACCCATCGGTCCCTGGCATGGATTAGGAGCCCACTGACTTGAGCCAGAATCTGGCCCTTGACACAGATTTAGTCTTCAACATAACATTTTTGCAAAGGAAAACTTCAGCTATTGATCGTTTTCATTATGTAATACACCTTAGGTCTTTCATAATGCAAGAAATATGAAACTTCCAAATGTGTTCTTTGCTTCACAGAGTCTTTATGCTTTTCCCCAACCTCAGCTAATTTGGATTGTAATTTCTTTAATCTGTGCATTTTTCTTCCTGTGAGGCAGTAACGGGACACCCAGTCTAGTAACGATTGATGGGCGGAGGAGCATCTTTAGCAACGGAAGCTTCATTATTCGCACGGTGAAAGCAGAAGACTCTGGCTATTACAGCTGCATCGCCAATAACAACTGGGGATCTGATGAAATTATTTTGAACTTACAAGTACAAGGTACAAAATTTGGGGACTCTTTTTAATGCTATCTTTTACATGTATGCTTTGTATGCAAAGAGTAACACTGAACAAATTTTAAAAGCAGCCCTTATAAAGAGCTAACTTCTGTTTTATATTACAGAAAAAAACATGTTTATTTTGCAAAATATAATTAAACAAATCAAAGAAAATAAAACATTCACAACCTCAGAAATAATATCAAGATACAAAACATCTTTGCATACAAAATGCTTAGTCTCTTTTTTCTTTATGTGTGCATGTCTGAAAAAGTCCTTCTTCATAACTTTCATTAACTGTACTGTTTACTCTACATATGTGTAAGTGTATGCCAGAAAACACAAACAAAAAACAGGACTGAATTGTGGTCTTTTATGTATGCTAATTAACTCAATTTTTATATGCAATATATGTAAAAAATGACAGTAACTGGAGCTCTAAGTAGGTTGCTATAATATTTAGCTATGTATTTAATGCTAAGTATTTTTCTTGAGATCATACACAAAAATGTGTGCAATTTTAAAAGATTGTCATATTAAAACTGTGTGTAAATCCCAATCAATAACTGATTGAGTTCAGGTTTGTATGCACAGCGATATTTTATTAGTAGAAAAAATCGAAGTGTGTGCCTCTGGATTTACGTGTTGTCACGTTAATAGATTACAGCAAGTAAAAATGAAATCAATACTGTTCTCAGTGGGATGAAAGGAAAGGAGAAGAGCTATATTTCTTAAAATACTGCAAAATTGATCTTGAATTTCAAGTTAATTGAAGTCAGGAGAATTCCGGGGCATTTTGGAAGACAGGCACTATATTATGACTCTAAAGAGATAGGTCAATATATCAGGCTTCTCTCAGAGGAAAAGAGAAGGGAATTTTAGACAAAGCTTTCTATATAATTTGGATAACCTGATTCTGAATTTCTTTAGTGTTTCTGTCACAGAACCCATCCAGATTTATTTAGCAGTATGTACTCTGCAATTGTTGGATGAGGGGCCAGTTCATGTTCTGCAGTTCAATGGCCTGCTTTTGATTTTCAGAGGGGGGAGAGAGAGAGAGAGAGAGAGAGAGAGAGAGAGAGAGAGAGAGAGAGAGAGAGAGAGAGAGAGAGAGAGAGTGTGTGTGTGTGTGTGTGTGTGTGTGTGTGCGCGCGCGCTGCATCTTGGAGGAATAGCTTAGAAAGTGAAGATTTTTGCAATTCTTTTTCCCACTAGCTGCTTCTCCTTCTCCTCCTTCCCCTTTTCCATCCTGAGAAAACAGAACTGCTAAGTGGATGCCATTTATCTTTTTCATTTAAATTTCATGGCTGAAATTCATAGTGAAATGATCCATGTATCCTTAGTAAGTTTAAAGAAGATTGCAATTAGTGATGAATAACTCAGTCAGTCAAGGAACTGTGAGGAAATTAGTGAGATATGAATCCAAGTAGCAATGTGGCTGAATTTTTTTGAAATAATAGATTCACTCCGTTCTATCTCTTTTGCCCAGGATATCAACTAAATAGACATTTTGACAGAAGTGAATTGCATATTTTGGCAATCTAAAACACTTCTTTAATAAATGGCTGTTAAAAATGAGTTGGTAAATGACTGTTCAGGAAAATTAAAGATGTGAAAAACTAATTCTTGTTTTCTATAACCTGTTTCCTCTCTAGTTCCACCAGATCAGCCTCGCCTTACAGTCTCCAAGACCACGTCTTCCTCTATCACCCTTTCTTGGCTCCCTGGAGACAACGGGGGCAGCTCTATCAGAGGTAAGAAGATATAAACTGTCCACAATAGTTTATTAGTCATATGATCCACATGCCAATAAGTGACATGTCTTCAGCAAATGACTGTTATGTGTTAGTTTATTCTCCCCCCAAAAAAATATATCACATAAACAATCCCTCCATTACCTGAGAAATAAACTGTACTTCGATTTTTAGCATATTTGCTGAAATTCAATCATTCATCCAAGGATGCTCATTCAAAAAGTGAAATATCAACAAATGCAAGAAAGTAAGAAAGAAAATTGAGTATCTCCTGTTTTGAGATTCTACACACTGTTTCTTTTCTGTTTTGTCAACACGATGTCATTCATTTGCATAACCATGGGTACTGTTCTGACTTAGAAAGTAATAAAAGACAGAGGACCTAAAGTGTAGATGTAAAGCCATCTATTTGCACAAAGCCTTTGCAATTAGTTTATAGTTGAGGTGTATGAACAAGGTTTTTTGGTTTTGTTTTGTTTTTTTTGAAATGGAGTCTGGCTTTGTCACCTAGGCTAAAGTGCAATGGTGCAATCTTGGCCACTGCAACCTCCACCTCCCAGGTTCAAGCGATTCTTCTGACTCAACCTCCCCGGTAGCTGGTATTATAGATGCACACCACTGCGCCTGGCTAATTTTTATATTTTTAGTAGAGACAGGGTCTCACCATGTTGGCCAAGCTGGTCTCAAACTCCTGACCTCAGGTCATCCGCCCACCCCAGCCTCCCAAAGTGCTGGGATTACAGGCATGAATCACCGCACGCAGCCTAAATGAGGTTTATATGGCAGGAGTGAGCATGGTCGTTCTAGTGTAAGTGGAGTTAAGCTAGAGACAGAAGATACTCAGGAAAGAGGGCCTGAGCCATAAAGGAGGTCCCAGGGCTGGGGAGAGAGAATAAGGGCTTAGACTTCCTAAGGCAGAGAACATCCTTTCTTCTGAGAGAGAAGGAAGGCTGAGAAGGAAACTGGAAGTCAGGAGCATTTCACAGTGACATCAGTGGTGTGCTGGAGCAGCTCTTTCAGCTCCCTGGAGCGAGGCACCGATCCCTTCCCAGCTTTGCACTGAGTGGCCGCTAAGAACATTCTCTCACCATGGAAATCAGAAATTCTACAAATCAGGACCATTTCTCTCCTCTCCAAGGAACCAGTTGTTAAACATTTTTCAGCACTCCAGTGGGTGAAGGGAAGATCTTTCTTTTTTTTTTCTTTTTTTTTTAGGAAAGAGAAAGTGAGGTGTTTTTTTTAAATAGTGGGATGATTGGGGTTGAGCACGTGCCTGTGGATTTGAGGAGCATGGGATAGATTTGTAACAGCTGCCTTGTGAAATCCACAGGGAGTCATTAATAGATGAACAAAGTCATTGCCAAGACGCTGCAAGGACCCAGCTGCAGATGCACAGCACAGATTGTAGGAGTCACAATTAACACAGTTTAATGACTTTCTTAAATGATGCTGGACAGCTGGGAAGAAAAGTGGATCACAGATTACCAGTAACATAAGCATGGCCAGAAGTCTGAAGAGTGGGAGAAACTGGACTCCTTGTTGAAATGCCCTACCAAATGTTCCAGGCTGACTAGAGAACCTTCGTACAGGAAAAAAATGGGAGGCACATAGGGAAGGACTCAAGGGACCCTAGGCTTTAGGCTCAAATGAAGTGAGGCTTGGATTCCACATATGTGAGAGCGTGGGAGAAGTAGAACAGTGTCAGAGCACTGGGTCTTTGGGATGAAGCCAGTTTTAGTGAGGGAGAGTTTCCAAGACAAAGATAACCCAGCATCCCTGAAACACAGTAGTGGCCAGAGCCATTGCCATCATCAGGAGGTGTTGTAAGTTGTGTGCCCACGCTGATGGACACTGATATCACTGAGGATGGTAGCAGGAGACAGGGAACTATGTAGACCTATCACCCAGGATTAGAGGAGTTTTTTGAGGTGGCTTCGAGGGTGGAAAGGGGAGGAAGGTGAATTCCTACAATGTGCAGGGTGGCTAGAATACAGGCTGGGATGTGGCTGGGAGCAGGTGCACAGGTATCACCTGTCAGGTACTGAAGGAGCTTTGCCGAGCTCAGATGAGGAACACAAAGGCTCAGGAAGGAGAAGGGACACTCTGGCCAGTGAGGAGGGAAGGCTGAAAGGAGTTGGAAAGATACTGACCATGACCTCAGAAGGAGGCATCAGAGATGAGTGATCGCCATGTGAGGGGTGTGGAAATCATCAGACCTGCCTGTTTGAGGTTAAGAGACACTTCAGTGCAGAGGACAAGAAATGCTTTATTTTTATTAAAATGGAGCTCCACAGGGCAGGAATAGAAGGTACCAACTCATTGGTGCAAAGACACTATGTTCCAGGCTGGCTAGTCAGAGCAGAGAAGGAACGTGGCTGCAGACAACAGGAATGAAGGAGCTAATGGGAAGAATATTTCGGCATTCACAGGGGTGAACAGCATGGGCTTCAGGCTGACCGTGGGGTCTGAGTCCTCCTTTCAGCACTCGGGACTCACCACTTGGCTGCTCTGGACCTCAGTGTCGTCACGTGTTCTGTGGGAGAGTCATCGCTGTTCATAGGGTTGCAGAAATAATGTAAGCAAAGGGCTTAGGACAGGACTTGGCATGGAATGAGTGCTCAAGAGTGGACAGTCATCATTAGTAGTTGTGAAAGTAGAGGTCGTGGTCCTGTGGGGGAATGAACTGTTGGAGAAATTCTTCAAACTAAAGAGAAGCCAGGTTACTGTCAGATATTGGGATGGCTGCAAGACTTCGAGCCGGTTCTCCTAGTGTCTGTGGATGTGAGACCAGGAGTACACGAGGAGTGGGGCAGCTGAGGAAATCTCTACTCCTCTTTCCCAGAGATTCAGATCTCACAAAAATAACTCAGCTTCAGCCTATGTCTGCACGCAAGGATTCAGGCACGTATGATCTGAGGGGCAGCTATTTAGCAACTTAGTATTCCCTGCTGCCCTATGGCTATTAGAAGAGAATGAGCAGAAAAGTGGTTTAATTTTGACCACACTATCCGGAAATACTTCGCAGTGATAACGTCTGGTGTGGCCCAAATGACTCACTAATCAATACATCATGGTGCTTCTCCCAGGCTGGGTTAAATTTCCTGGAATCAGAAGGAGTGAAAATGTTCCCTCTGAAGATTCTTCAGTTCTGAGAATGCTCATTCTGTGACCCATACAAAATGCAAACGTCAGTCCACCTCCCGTGGAAAGCAAACAGTGCTCGTGTGAATCTTTCTCATTCTCTGCAGGGTACATACTGCAGTATTCTGAAGACAACAGTGAGCAATGGGGGAGCTTTCCGATCAGCCCCAGCGAGCGCTCCTACCGCTTGGAAAATCTGAAATGTGGGACTTGGTATAAGTTCACACTTACAGCCCAAAATGGAGTGGGTCCAGGGCGCATAAGTGAAATCATAGAAGCAAAGACCTTAGGAAAAGGTAAGTATGCCTTCTCGTCACTTCTAAATATCCTGTATTCCCAGCCAGCAGGGGAGATTGGAATCGTAAAAGATCCGTGATGTTTTATGTTTATGTGTCTGAACTTTGTCATTCCTCAGATGGCTTCAGCAGTGTCACAGCATAATGAGAGGGATGACTGGACATTACAGAGTGTTCCAGTCCTCTCTTTTGTTTCATTTGCAGTTAAAAAGAAGAACGCCATTTAAAAATCAAGGGCAGGTGCCAAGGCTGGGCACCCATGAAGCATGACCCTTGCCTTCTCAGACGTTTTGAGGCGCCCTTCTCCCTTAGCCAGCCCAGACGCCCATCTTCCTATGATTTTCACATTGCCACATAGCCCCCTCTTTTCAAAGGGAAAATGATGGGGTAAATTGTTAACATTTCAACGTGAGTTGCATTTTCTTATCTAAAATGTGGACTTTCAAGGAGATGAACCCAAACAAATAATATTTAGATAAAAAGGTTTTGTCCCAGAAACTCCAGAAAGAAAGAGGGATGATGCAGCTCTGTATGAGCATAGGAAGGTAAGGAGATGTCTCTGAAAGTTTCCCTGCCGTGGGCTTCCCGTGAGGTGGGCTGGGGTCAGATGGCAGGAGAGCGAGTGATGAGATGGTACAGGTATTATTTGTGCTCAGTGCCTGAGTTTCGGGTAACAAGTGGTAAGAGGTCAAATGTACCGGGATTGATTTATGCAGAAATATTAGGTCCCTGGGCTCCAAGACCAAGTGTCTGGATATGGAGGAAAGTCTGCTGGTGCTTCCCAAACCCAACTCTGTCTTCTCTGGAGTCACGTTCGCCACACAGTGGAAAAAGGTCAACCCAGCACACTGCAGTGCAAACCACAGAAGGAAACCATACGTGGACATCACGTTGTTCTTTAGGAAACTCTAAGATATCCCAAAATAACCCATACCCATGCAATTTCCCCTCACACACTCGGGTAATTACAGTTAGAGAAAGCCAGTTGGTTCATAAAGTCTCTTTTAATAGGGGACAAGTTGCCAGTGGCCTGTGAGCCAGACTTGGACTGAGCACCTGACCTCACTGGAGGAAGCAGTCCGAGGGAAATGCATGAAGATGCTGATGGCCTCCCCATGTGTCCTGTGAGCTGACCTCCATGTGCCTTCTCCCGCAGAGCCCCAGTTCTCAAAGGAGCAGGAGCTGTTCGCCAGCATCAACACCACGCGCGTGAGGCTGAACCTCGTCGGCTGGAATGACGGTGGCTGCCCCATCACCTCCTTCACACTGGAGTACAGACCCTTTGGGACCACGGTGTGGACCACAGCTCAGAGGACCTCTCTCTCCAAGTCCTACATCCTATATGACCTGCAGGAAGCCACGTGGTATGAGCTGCAGATGCGGGTGTGCAACAGCGCCGGCTGTGCGGAGAAGCAGGCCAACTTCGCCACGCTGAACTACGACGGCAGTAAGCTGGCTGGCTTCGTGGCTCTCCCGTTTGTGTCTTGGGGGATGTGCATGTGTGCCCTGCCCCTCTCCCATCGAACCTCATCTGCCATAGTGTGACCAGTGCCCATGGAGCCTATTAGGCTTTGGAGATCCAGTGGACACTGTCTGGGCCTCCCTAGTACATTATATCCAGATGACTATTACTGTGTGTCCAGAAAAAAGAGACTCAGGGCCATAGGGAGTCCTGGGGCAGGAGTGACTTCTCTTAGGGCTGAAGGGCTCTTGACCACGTGGTTCTGTGCCTGTGTTGATGTCTGTGAGCCAACATCACTGGGAAGTCCTGGGGCAGGAGTGACTTCTCTCAGGGCTGAAGGGCTCTTGACCACGTGGTTCTGTGCCTGTGTTGATGTCTGTGAGCTAACATCACTGGGAAGTCCTGGGGCAGGAGTGACTTCTCTCAGGGCTGAGGGACTCTTGACCACATGGTTCTGTGCTTGTGTTGATGTCTGTGAGCTAACATCACTGGGAAGTCCTGGGGCAGGAGTGACTTCTCTCAGGGCTGAGGGACTCTTGACCACGTGGTTCTGTGCCTGTGTTGATGTCTGTGAGCTAACATTGCTTTTGTTGTCTCCCACCCCTTTCCCCACCTCATCCCAATCCATATAACAAGTTTCTTTTTTGCACTCATTACACCCTCAAACTGCATATGCTTAAACAATTTTCCATGGTAAAGGAGCTTATGTTAGTCTCTGGGCAGGAGCAGGGCCGCTGACAGAAACAGGATAGTAATAGAAATCCGTGAACACGTGCACACACACGTACTCACACACACTTGCAGCTGGCACTCACTTTCCAAAAACTAGGTAAAGTGTCTCTTGACATTAGTCAACCAAAAATAAATGGTTGAAAATCTTACTCATTTTTCTGGGCTCAAGGGCCATGTATTGCTAACTGATCAAATGCTAAGCCCAGCAAAGCTGAAAGGGAGGGAGTGTGTCCTTGACTACGGCGTAGGAGGGAAATTTAGATAGTCCCAATAGCAGCACATTGATGCTGATTTCTCACTAGAGGAACAGCAAGGATTGAGTTAGGTGCTCTAATTGCATGATAAAAACAGCAGCAATTCATCAGGATGGATTGGAGCTCCAGTGTAACTCTCCTGGGAGCCTTCTGTTTGCTTCCTGTTAGTCAGGCTAGACCACAGTATTTAATGAGTTAACCAAGAAACACCCAAACCCTTTATCACAGTGAGCCGAGTCAAGACCAAGTTGGAAGTGCTCCTCCACCTGTGGGTGATGCTTTGTGAGGGGACACCTTTCAGTGAAGGTCACTCATAACTGAGGGCTGTAAAATTACACAGAGGCAGCCCATGAAAAGCATCAGCCCTTGAAAAAAAAAGGTTGCTCTCCGGGAGAGTGATTCTTCCTCTACTTTGTGCATTTGGGAGGCCGCTTTATTAAAGCTCCTGCAGGCACCTCCTTGGAGCACAGTTTATGCCATGCTAAGAGGAATGGCCGTGAACCTAGGGACCCACAGAAATGACCACAAGGAGCTAATGAGGTGAAGTTGCCTGGGGTTTTCATCTGGCCAATTTCTCTTATAATATCCAAATAACTGACAACTAACTCTTCCCACCTTGAGGCACACAGAGTAGACCTACCCCAAATCTCCTGTCCAAGGTCATTTTTCCATGACATCCTCCTCTGCCAGAGCCCAGGCTCTTCCTGGCACTTCTGGCCTGGGTCCCTGGGCTGTAGGAGGACCCTGAGCAGAAAGCTCTTCCAGCGTTGGTTACACCAGCTGGGGTCCCTGGCTTCTGCTGGGGCTCTGTCCTGTGGCCCTAGAAGAGCCTGTGCCCTCCCAGACAACAACTTTTCTCTTCAAGGGCCGATGCTTTTCATGGGCTGCCTCTCTCTAATTTTATAGCGCTCACTCTTGAGTGACTTCTTCAAAGGTGTCCCCGTCACCAAGCATCACCCACAGGCAGAGGAGCGCTTCCAAGTCGGCCTCTCCCTGTAATGTGGTTGAATTATTTGATCTTTCAAAGAAAAGAACTTTGATACTTACCCGACACTTTACTTAGCATTGAAGAGTGCAACAAAATCGTGTCAACCTGCATATATTTGAGTAGTAAGTATCTTTCTTACTTTACATCATTGCCTTGCAGTGTCACACTCTGGTCCCCAGCTTCTCTATAATATGTGCACATGCCCAGGCACTCAGCTTAAATGTGCACAGGGATGATATGCTCACAGCTAATGATTTAATTAGAAACTACTCATGTATAGAATTGGAAACTGTGATTCTAATTCACAGAGTGCTCTGCGGATTTTAAATGTTTGCCTTATAAGAAAACATAATTTTTCTCACTTTATCCAAGGTCCCAAGTTTTGAAAAATCCTGTAAGCTGCCTTTACATTTTGGAAGTATGAAATGACTATTACACTAAGAAATAAGAATTCATATTTATATATTCCTTGAAAGAAATTACAGATTTCTTTGGACCAATCTCATGAATAGATAGCTTTAATATCTCTATTGTCACATCTGCCTGAAGAACTTTTTTATCTTGGGAAAACCAAGCGTTGACAGCCTACATTCATAACACTCGGGTTTCAGAGTCCTCCGTGTCTTGATCTCTCTTTCTTCCGCAGTTTCCTCAGCCAAATGTTTCTGCTTGTCCTTGTGTTGTCTTGGCTTTGCAGACCCATCTTCATGGGCATCCCGTAAGTGCCTCCTCCCTGGATTTCGGAGCATTTGGAGGCTTTGGTTTCCACAAAAACGCTTTAAAGTGGGAAGAACATTCTTCTTAGCTTTAGCAGAGATCACAGAGGAACGGGGATTCTGTTATCCCCGCTCTACTTACTAAATGCGGGATAAAGACCATTTTGCTTA
This sequence comes from Aotus nancymaae, assembly GCF_030222135.1. Classification (NCBI taxonomy): domain Eukaryota; kingdom Metazoa; phylum Chordata; class Mammalia; order Primates; family Aotidae; genus Aotus; species Aotus nancymaae. Next base: position 42,887,049 of record NW_026988435.1, on the reverse strand, counting down.
GGGGAAAATTAAATTAGTTTTGCATTCTTTTTTCCTAAAGAGCTGACTTTCTGGCCCTTGTTGTACATGGAAAGTGCAGTAGGGTGGAGCATCTTCTATAATGGAGGGTAGCAAAATACACGCCCCATCAAAAGTGGATGCCTGCATTTAGATCTCTGTACCCATTGTACTCAGCATCTGGATAGAAGGCAGCTTAAGACAGCTCAGATTTCATTTCCTTCAGTGTTTCCTTTTAACTCGAAATAATCTGAATTTTGTAGCACTATTTAACAATGCCTGGTGAAAAGTCGGCTCCTTTAGAAATCTAGATGGGTCCCTTTTGAAAAATTGTCTGTAGCTCTTGTACCCTCAAATGGGAGCTGTTGAAGTAGATCTGGTCCTACACCTGTGACTAAAGTAAGCAATTAACCTAATAACAAGGGATTTGAGCTTCCTCATGCCGGTGTATGTAGTACCCTCTCCCTGCACATGCTCTTCTGTCCATTTGCCCAACATTTTGATGTGTAGTTTTTTCAAATTGCTTCTATCAATCGTCCTGTGGGTGACAGTCAAGGGAACATTTAATTCTGGGTAAATGCATGTGGCCTTTGTCAGCCCTGAACCTGGCCTCATGCTTTCAAGTGCCTGCGCTCAGCAGTGAGTCACAAAATGAAGTCCCTTTCAAATGTGTGCTATACAGTAAGTTGGAAGTTCAGGCAGAGGGAGGGAAATAAACAAGAAAATAAGTTAGCCGGGACCTAGAGAAAGAGTTCTTTTCATTTCTCATCACCTCCAACACCCTTGGATCACACAGCGCGATATTTATAACCTGTCATCCCTAAAAGCTCCGCCATGCCGTCTTCATTAATAGCCATCTAACACCGTGGCCCTGCTTTCAGGTACAATTCCTCCACTCATTAAGTCAGTTGTCCAAAGTGAAGAAGGGCTGACGACCAACGAGGGGCTCAAGATGCTGGTGACCATCTCCTGTATCCTGGTGGGAGTTTTGCTGCTGTTCGTGCTCCTGCTGGTTGTGCGGAGGAGGCGGCGGGAGCAGAGGCTGAAGAGGCTGCGAGGTAGGTCCAGGCCCGGCTGTCCACCCCTGTGTGTCCCCTGCTGCTCTGCAGCCACCTGGAGAGAGGCCAGCTGGAGAACAAACCCCAAGCGGGAGTGATTCTTCCCTCTCTGACCCAGGTTCCCCCACTTCCTGGTTCTCTGATATTCCTGCAGCGAGACTGCAGAGCCTCAGGGAAGAGCAATAAGAATGTTCCTATCTCGGTCAGAAATCAGGTGAGAGCCAACCTCCTGCTTGTCCCCTAAATCCCAGCTGTCGGTAGGCAAGGAAAATTAATTTTTTAACTCTAGTCTCTTTAATTTTCAGTGGGTCCAGTAAAGCCACCAATTAGAGCTTTCTATGAAAAGATCTATCAGATTTGCTCTGGGAATGAGAATTATTTGACTGATTGGAAGTGGAAATTGAGGGCTTTGGGTACTGGTAAAGCGTTATGAGGCAGACAACACATGCCATCCCAAATTAGAAATGGGAACTGAAGCCCGGTACAAGAGTTTCACTCTAATGAAGCAAAAACATAATGAAGGCTGGGGAAGCCAGGCCAGATGAGCACCATTGTGAACAGACACCATGATTATCATGTCCGGCTCCGTGTCATTCTGTGCGATGAGGCTGTTCTCAGCTTCTGGCCAAGAGCCCTTACTTGCCCTTGCTCTGCAATGTGAGGACGAGGAGTTATTTCAAATGCGAAACTGTGCAGAAGTGTTCTGAGGTCCTTTGCCCTTTACCAGTGAGGGTGTTCAACCAAGCCACCTTTTCAGTAAAGTGTATTACAAGGTCTTTTCATTTTAGTATCAGTGCAGTGTGGGCTACTGCTATGCAGCATCCTACGTATGCTTCAAAGTTACGTTCATAAAACAAATCTAGAAGCGCTGTCTCCCCAAAACATATCCCAAACTTTGCTAATATATTTAGGAAACATTGACCTCTTCTGTAAATACTTAATTTAACCATAATCCAGTTAAAGCAGAGAACACGGTAATATTTTCACCTGTCTTCACTTATCCAAAGCACCCCTTTTTATGGAATTCTAGTACCTTTTACTATCAATTGGCTTTTGCTCTGCCAACAAATTACAATTCTGAAGTACATTGTACTTCATCTGTACAATTAAAAATCCTTCCATGAAAATCTCCTGCAGCCCAATAATTCAGGTAAACCATCAGTCTCCTTGAAATGTTCTTTCTCATTCGTGCTAACCAATTACCTTTTAATTTTGCAACCATTACTTGAGTAAATGCTAGGTGCTTAATATACAAAGATGGAAAGAAAGAGCTTTCCGAACTCCAGGTTTAGGGTAGGAGGTGGGCCCATAAGCCGCTAGCAGTAAAAGAACAAAACATGTCATGAATGCAGAAATAGGGCTTCAAAGAAAGCCTACATAATTGAAAACGAAGGACGGATTAATCCCAAGTGGAGAGGAAAAGGGAGGTTACTTCAGTGCTAAGTAAAATAGAACTACCAGCGTAGAACACAGCCTATTATGGTGAGAAGTTCCATATAATGTGGACCGTGTTGAATTCCATTCAACTCATGAGTGTTCATCACTAAAATACAAAAAGGATATTTTCATAACCCTTGTTCACAGTGGCCTGGACTTTAGGACAGGGTGTCTGTCCTTGTTACCATTAGACAACTATGTCTAACTACTTGCATTTAGAAGGCTACATGTTGTCTCTATGATGTTTCTTAAAACCAACAGCAAATGTTTCTTATTAATGATTTCCATTTAATCACAAGAGTTCAGTATCTAGGCAATGCTTCTCATCAGTCTACACCCTCCGCTAAATTCTCTTTTTCCTGGCTCCTATTGCTATCCATACTTCCCAGCTCTTGTTTTATTTTTCCTATTCACCTTTGAATCTGAGCACCCCAATGTGCTTTTCCTTGTCACTGAGAGCACTTCCAGTTAAACGTGCTGTGGACTCTTACCGAGGCCTTTGGGTTGAAATGATGACCCATACATCCTATATTTGTATTCTTAGTCGTTCCTTGTAACTTAATTATTGCTGCACAAGCGCTATCTCCAGAAAACATCCTGGGGCTGGCATTTTTATTGTTGGCGTCTCGACTTCTAGACACTAGTGTTTTGCAGTTGGGCTTGGTAAAGAAAGCAGTACATCACCTCAGGGGGATGGCCTTCTATTCCCCAGAAACAGTTTTGTTTTCTTTGTTCTGGGGAAATGATAAATCCAAAGCAAAAGTTCCAATAGGAAGAAAATAAGGGCCGGGGCAAAGAGGAAGTATTCCTCAGAGATGTCAAGGAGCAAAGGATTTCAGAAAAGTAGCTTGCAGTAGCACAAAGTTATCTGCAGTTCTGCATTTTGTACATGGTTAATAATGGCTTCTAAAATCTGACAAGAAGGCAGTCAGGATGCCAAGAATTGGGTACTCAATTCCATGCCACTTTGGAATGGCAAGTTTTAATGTGGACATACTGCGATAAATTCAATTCGACAAACCACTGTAGATTATCTGCCAGGTGCAAGATGGAACCATTTTTTAAACTAGTGGTAACATTTGCTTGGTGACCATTTCTGTTTGATCACAAGAGTTTGCTAGGTCCTAGAAAAAGAAAAGATTTCTAAGACTCTGAGAACTATAAAAGGTGACATTGTAGTGGCAGTGGGTCAAGGCTTGCCAGGGGCAGACCCATCTCCATAACTGTACAAAGCACTGCCATAAAAGGACAGACTCAGAGGTGAGGGTCGTAAAGGGGAATCCATGAAACGTCCTTGCCCCAGAAAGATCTTTGTTTTTTAGCCCTGCAGGGTCCTGACATGTTCAGTAATGATACAAAGTATTTTCAACTCACTCATGAAGGGAAAATGCAGCCACAGAGTTTAAAGGAATAGGTGCCTATCTATTGAATATCCAAAGTGCATTGTGAAATCACCCAATTACGAGCGAACCCACATAAGGTACAGACTCAGGTACCTGTGGGAAAATAAGTTTAAATATATTTACAGATGCTACAGAATATTTTAATTGTCCAAAGTAAGGACAACCTTTCTAGTAACATGTCAACATTTTGCCTGAGTAATCATCTATCAGGATTAAAAATGGAAATAAGGAGATTTGAGTTATAGAGAAATATTACAGGGATCCCCAATGGATGTTTTTAGAGTGATTATGTGAGATCAATTTCATATGGTTGAAATTGATCACATTTTTCAATTGCTAGAAACTATAAAAATGTTTATAAGCTGAGTATGTTTCACTGTATAGACAAGTAACCTAGTTAGATGAATATAATATGTTACTTGACGTAAAATTTTAGAAAGAAAAAAGAAAATGGGACTCTAGCAGTGTAGCCAACCTATATTCTCTCTTCCTGAGTGCTTTACTAATTTTAGAGCTTAGCGACCTCCTAAACTCTAAATTGCCTGCAAGTGCCCACATTTTTTTTAAAATCTATAACCCTACCCAGGAGTTCAGAAGCTGCATTTTGCTTTTAATGGTGCCCTGGTTTTTCTTCAACTTCCAGATCCTTTGGAGTGGAAGGGTATAGAGTGAGCCACTGGTTGGGCCTGATATCCCAGCAGCCTCAGCTGGGATCCCATGTCAAGTAATCAACTACAGGATTTCTAAAAGCCTCCTCCTTTGGCATGCATTTATGCAAGAAGGCACAAGCTTCTGTTGGCACCAGTTAGCGTGGGTCAGCCTGCAGGACTTCAAATAAGCTAAATCAGTGATGTCCCACTGATTTTTATCTTTAGCTTATTTGAAGTCCTGCAGGTTGGACCATGAACATTTGACCATGCTTCTGTGGCAAAATGTCTTGCTTCGTTTCAATGGAAATGTGTTGATTATTTTAAGCATGCTTTGAAATGGATTGTTACAAAACTGATCAATTTCAGAAGCCCGTTCCCAGAGAGGATCTGGGTTCATGGTGCTATGCAGGCAGATTAAGGGGTAGGTTATGGGGATTCATTGTTATTTTCTGAGTTCTAACAGGACATTTATCTGGTCTGCAAATGAGCCTGAAGCCTGAAGTTCAAAAGGTAATTTGAACTTTACTAATGTAAAGCAGGAGTGTGCATCTAGGAGCCCAGTGACACTTAGACTTGAGATAGACTCAAAGTAAATTAAGATGCCCCCGCACTAATGCATAAAGCCCCCCCAAATATGGGAAGCCCACATTGTTAATGAATAAGTAGCACACATGCACCCTTTCATTGCCAAGCTAGTAAGTGCCCAAACTGTGGTTCAGATGGCATTAGAAGCCTGTACTCTGAAACCTTTAGTTCTGTGCCTTGTCTTTTCTTCTTTCTCTTTCCTTCTTTCTTTCTTTCCTTTTCTTTTTCTTCCTTCTTTTCTTCCTTTCTTCCTCTCTCTCTTTCTCTTTCTGTCTTTCTTTCTTTCTTCTTCCCCTTCCCTTCCCCTCCCTCCCTCCCTTCTTCCTTCCTCCCTTTCCCTTTCTTTCTCCTTTTTCTCTCTCCTTATCTCTCCTCCTCTCTCTCTTTCCTTCTTTCTTTCTTTTTTCTTTCTTTCTTTCTTCTTCTCTTTCTTCCTTCCTCTTTCTTTCTCTTTCTCTTTCTCTTTCTGTCTTCTTTCTTTCTTCTTCTTTCTTTCCTCTTCCCCTTCCCCTCCCTCCCTCCTTCCCTCCTCTCTTCCTTCCTTCCTTCCTTTCCCTTTCTCCTTTTTTCTCTCTCTCCTTATCTCTCCCCCACCCCCTCTCTCTCTTTCTTTCTGCCTTGGTTTCCTAATGAAATTATTATTCTAAAACATCAAACTTGTTATGGCAAAACTAAATAGAAAAAGCTCTCTTGCATCTGAGAGTGGGAAGCAGAAGAGCATTGGGGTGAGGGCGAGTCAAGTACTGCCAGTGGAGGGGGGCCAGGGAGTGGGCAGTCAGGAGGGGCTTGTGGGTCTTAGCCGGGCCCTGGAGCTCTGCTTTGCCTGGGTGTTCTATTTTGTCTATGTCTGTGCATGAAGTTTTCTCAGATTACCAGTATATATGGCCTTCTTTTTTAAATATATGTCTGCCACAGTTTTCAAATTAGCTTTCATCTGAGCATGCTGATGACTGGAAGTCCTATTTGGGATCTTGTAAAAACATAAATGCAGATTTATAGCCCTTGCAAAAATAGCTACTTTATGAGACTATTTCAATTCCACAGAAAGGCAGGGACTGTTGAGGGAGAGGCTGCAAATAAAAGCTTTTGATGGATGGTAACATAAGGTCAAATCTGCCACCCTTGAAATGTTTTTTTGTGCATCTGCAAGTGACTGTCCAGTGGAGGTATTAACCAAACCATTTTCCATTTTACATAACTAGAACTTCAGACAGGAAAACATAGCAACATGGCTATAAATGAGATTTCTCTGTTTTAAAGAAGCATTTGGGTGTGCAAAATATGAGGCAATTCAGCCTCTCAAGCTTTGCACAGCTGCAGTGCCTAGGGCCGTGGTGTGCACTCTCCCCTGCCATGTTGTGGCATGCTCTGCCTCCTTGACATGCACCTTCATGCCAGGCACATCCCCAGGATGCAAGCAGTGGTCCACAAACAGAACACAGGAGCTGGGCAAGACCAAGCTGGGAGGCTCCTCATCCAACTGGAGGTGCCATTTCCCAAAACTCGATCTAACCATGTACTCATCCACGGACTACTAATGTTTCCCATTGTTTCGCTCCTCTTTCTTTTCTATGTCACTTCACTTGCACCATCTGCCTTAGCCTCTCAATAGCCCTGAAAAACGGTTGAGTGTGAACTGCCCACTATGATGCCCCATTTTCTGACAGGAAAATTGAAGGCCAGCTATAGAATCATCCAGAATCACATATGAGTCCAGGCAGAGCTAGAAGGGAGTTCAGATCACTCTCCCTACCCCACTCCTCTTGCCATGAAACTTCTGTAGTATTTTGAATATTCAAGTAAGAAACAGGCTGTCTCATCAATATTAAGGAAGCACTAAAGGTTTATCAATTATACGTGAACTCAGAAGATGTATTAACACAGTATCAATAGCTACTATATAATTTTATGTTTGCCTATCAAAATTACTTGGTCTATTGATTTTTTGCCTCAATATTCACTATCATTCAGCCTTCCCCTAATTATATTTTAAATATACACATTATATATAGAGAGAGAGACACACACATATTCTTTCTAGCTTGCATATCTTCAACCTACGGCCTCTCTAATTCTTTTCGGCACTGGATACTTGCGCGTATTCTGTCCTTAGCCACACTAACTACCACTTACTCCCAAATTCTCACAGTCCCCTTCCACTCAACACTCAAATGTAATTGTTCTCCTGAAGACAAATGACCAACTCTTCTCTGATCTCCAGATTATGCTTTCAGCCATAATTTTTTAGCCCTTTTTGCAGCATTCACAGTGTTAGCAAATGTTGTCTCTTGAAATTCCTTCCTTCCACATTTTAATATCACTAAACTATCCTGGTATCAGTTCTCCATTAATTCCCAACCCAACAGATAAGGGAGGAGCCCAGAGCCAAGGATGGATGCGTGGGAGTAGCAAGGGCCTTTAGAAAAGATGTCGCAAAGTCTAAATCTCAGATTGATCTGAAATGTGTGGGGAAAAAATGTGACAGGCAATGCAAGGGCTGTTTAACTGTGTTTGGGCAAGAAGAACACGGCTATGAACGATGTTCTCATATTAACAGATGGCAGGTAGACAGGAGAGCAGCTCAGCATCTGCTTTGCTTGATGTGTACCAGGAGAAGTGCTATTTGAATCAGAAAATGTGGACCAGTAATTATAAGAAGGAAGGAAGGAAGGAAGGGAGGGGAAGGGGAAAAAAAGAAAGAAAGAAAGAGAGGGAGAGAGACAGGGAGAGAGGGAAAGAAAGAAGGGAAGGGGGAAGGTGGGAGGGAGTGAAGGAAGGAAGAAAAGGAAGAAGGAAAGAAAAGGGAGGAAGGGAGGAAGGAATTAAGGAAGGAAGGGAGGGAGGGAGGAGGGAGGGAAAAGAGAGAGAAAGAAAAAGAAGAGAGAGATAAAACTCAGGATGCTGATGAAAATAATCAAAGTCCTGAGAGTTTAAAATGATTTATTTTTTTCAAAACATACTCTGTATTCGCCATTATGTGGAGGTGGGGATGTTGCTTTTTGCAGACAATGTTTGCAAAGAACTATTACACAAGTTCCAAAGTGCAAGCAGCCTAATGCAGACACAAGAAATCCTTGCTGTTTCACTAGAGGGAAGTGTCTCCACCACCACTGAAAAAGTTAGGGAAGATGCCATGGGGTTCCAGTCCCATGATTCTGAAGGATAACATTTTAGGGTTCTGAATGAAATTTTTCCAGCATGACTCCAAGATTTTTCTGGAAAACCTTTGAACAATCAAGTGCAAATTAGAGGTATTAGAAAATGATTGTGCAGATGGTCCCTGACTTACTATAGTTCAACTTAGGAGTTTTTGACTTTGCAATGGTACAAAAGTGATATGCATTCAGTAGAAACTGTATTTTGAATTTTGATCTTTTCCTGGGTTGGTGATATGTGATTCAATACTTTTACATGAGATACTCAACACCTTATTATAAAATAAGCTTTGTGTTAGGTAGTTTTGCCCAACGTAGGCTAGGGTGAGCGTTCGGAGCATGTTGAAGATAGGCTGGGCTAAGCCCTGACGTTTGGTAGGTCAGGCATATTGAGTGCATTTTTGACTTAATTATATTTTCAGTTCATGATGAGTTCACTAGGAGGTGATAGTAAGTCAAAAAGCATCTATAACCTGGACCCATTTTCAAAAACAATAGATTAATTCTGGACATCACTGACTGAAATAAGTTAGTTGAGGTTACAGAAAGGACTTTTTGTGAGCAATCAGGGAATGGCATGGACCACCAGGGGTCTGGGCAAACTCCGTTTGTGCTTTGACAGGGCTGATTGATAAGGGAACACCAGGCTGTAGCTGAAAGCATGGGCAGGCTGATCCAATCCTGGAGGTCACACACATCCTGGTGGGGAAGCTAATGGATGAGAGGGACGAATCCACATCTGAAGAGCTTTTGAAAGGCTGGAACCAAGAAGAGAACAGTTTAATAGGCATAACTGTGAAGTCTTCTATAGAAGTTGTAAAAAATCCAATTGCAACACCACCTATGATGAGCACTGGGCTCTCCCTATGTGCTAGAAGATCAAGAATTACCTGCATCTTGCTCGGCCCCATTTAATAAAGAAATAAAAAAATCACAGGTCTTTCAAAGAAGAGAGTCCCAAGTAGGGAATTACCTAGAAATCATTCCGTAGGAGGAGTGGTTGAGAAAATTAGAGAATGTAACCCAGAAACGAGAAAGCTGAGGCCAAGCAAGGGATATGCAGCTACGTGGAAATATCTGAATGGCTTCAGGTTGAACTTACATTAGGGAATTTCTACACAAGAAAAGGAAGATGTTTCTCACAATTAAATGTCTCCCCAGGAAATCTTTGTGTAGCTTCACTGTGGATCAGGGACAGGACTGTACCCAAAGGGGCTAAGAGAAAGACAACCTGAAAACAGGTAGGCACAGTATAAGCTGGGAAGGGCTGTGTCAGATGGAAGGCAGAGGTCCAGGGATGCCAGAGGAACCAAAGCTTCAACCCTGCCTACTGGGCCTGGGAGGGTGCACAGAGCAAGTCGCATCTACATGGGGTGGTGGGGACCACAGAGGGCTTTGCACCGGCAAAGTCTCGGGCTCTCTGCAGAAAGTGGCAAGTGCGGGAAACTCAGAGAGAGGTTGGAGGTCACAAGGGAGAGGCAGCAGAGCCGTAAGACAACTTGGACCAGCACAGAAGGTGGTTCTCTGTGCTGATAAGGGCTATTGCAGAGAGGTCCCTTTGAAGGTTTCAAAGCACAGGTGTGACATGGTAAGATGGATTCCAGGGCTTCACCCTTCCTGCAGTGTGGGTTTCAGTGCTGGGCACACCAGCAATAAGGATGCTGACTGTAAGTGAGGTTAGGACTGAGAAGAGGAAAAAACAAAGGTCCCCTGGGGACATGCTGGGTGGGAGAGCCCTGCAGACCTGAATGGCAGGAGAGTACTGGGAGGAAGGGAAGGGCACTCGGTGTGCAGTGGGAGCACTGACCCCAGCTCTGGAGTGGTAGTGGCTCCAGCTCTGGGTCCATGCAGACAGAGAATATGTGCACGTGTGTGTAAGACATTGTGGAAGGGATTCCAACCTTCATTAGGAGGCTGAATCTGAAAAGTCTTTATTGCTCTTAAGGTTCTGTGATTCTGGAACTTTAAAATTTTTTCTTGGCTTGTCTCAGACTCTCTTCTCACCCCTAAAAAGTGGGTCCCAGATGAGATTTTGCTATCTTCTTTTTGCACTCCTGCTATGGGAGTATGAAAAACACCCAGACCCTCATCTCAGCCCCAGCATCTTTCCCAAACTTGATTCCACATTTGCCTCTGGACAGCCTCACCTACTGTCCGCCAACTTTGAAACTAGACAAGTTCCTCCCCAAATTGTTGCTTTCGTGTTGTTGCAAACCATTCCTGTTACTCATGTTACTATATCCAGCTCTGCATATCCCAAATCCTGCCCTCTTCCTGGACTCCCTGCAACTCCTCCCCACCCCGCTGTACACCTGGTAGGACTCTGATTCTTACAGGTTTCCTCTGTCTTGACGTTATGTTACCTACTCAACCCCTGCTCTCTTCTCCAATGCTCAGAGCCTCTCACTTGGACTAAGGACTAAGAAGCTTTCAACAAGTCCCAGGTCCCCGCCTCCCCATTCAGAGCTTTCTGGATTGCCTGGTGGATGCTAGTTCACAGCACCCACACCCATCCACCACTCACCCCCTTTTTCCTCTCTCCCCTTAAACCAGATAGAAGCTTTCAGGTCAGTAATACTAAGTCACATCTCCTTAGCTCCTTAATGTCTAGGCTAGCCCCCATGCACCAGGCCACCGCCCTGGCAGCATCTCTGTCCCGTTAAACTGGCCTACTCATTACTTCCTGAATGGGCTCATAATTCCAATGCATGTGAATTCTCTGCATGGAGCACACTGCCCGTTCATGTCAAAGCGCCCCACATCCCACATCAGCATCCTTATTGCTGGTGTGCCCAACACTGATATCCATACTGCAGGAAGGGTGAAGACCTGGAATCCATCTTACTGTGTCACACCTGTGCTTTGAAACCTTCAAAGGGACCTCTCTGCAATTGCCCTCATCAGCACAGAGAACCACCTTCCGTGCTGCTCCTTTAAGGTGGGTCAGTGTTAGGTTTAGGGAAGAGTTGACCCAAATAGCTTTGGGCATCTAGACCTGTGGAAGAGCTTAGAACTCCCGGCGGATGCCTGCGCGTGGCAGCCGAGGGAGGTCTGCTTTCAGCATGGCAGTCATTGCAGGGAGCTCTGTTCTCCCTGCTGGACTCTGCAATTCCTTAGTACATTACCATGAACAGCTCGTAGGAGAGAGCTGTGGTGACTGACCGGGAATAGAAAAGGAGAAATTATTGTGGTGGGCAGAGTGAGGGAAGCAGTTCGTTCTGAAGACAATTGCGTCTGAGAACTCTTCCAAGTGTGAACTGAAGTGGGATGTTTACTCCTTGAATTTGTTTCCCTCTTTTTAGAGTATTGTACCAGCCACTGCCTGGTAGTTACATGGAGCTGATTAATTCCAAGCTTCTGGCATCATACATATGTGTGTGTGTGTGTATACATATATATGTGTGTGTGTGTGTGTGTGCACGCGCACGCGTGTATATATATACACACATGAAGTATATATAAGCACATTATATATAGAGATAGATAGAAAGATAGAAAGACATACTTTGTAAGTGTTAAATCATTCAGGAAAAGAGGAAATTCATTATTTTTACTGTGTCTTTGGAGATAAATATAAAGACATGAACTGGGAAATCCAGTGCTATTTTGCTTTCTTTTCTTGGCTGTGTGGGTGGAGTAGATGGGCCGTGTTTCGTTTTCTAGACTGAACCCATCTGTGCACAAAACCAGGCCCCATCTTGGGGTTACCATTGGGACTGGCCGACTTAAGGAACTAAGCTTGGCTCATGGCGGGGGCAGCCTCTACGTGGTCATTCTGTGACTGTCCATGTCTTTCAGAAATAGCACGCTGCCCCCCATGCCAAAACTGACTATATTTAAATGTCAGCCCCCAAAGGCATGAGATGGCAATGTTCCCACATACATATTCTTTCACTGCAGAGCTGGTTGCACAGTCAGCTGAGTCCATTTCCGGAAAGTTCTGTTCATTGAACAGTATACTTAGCATCAAGACTTTTTAGAGAGCAGTGAAATAAAAACAAAAAGAAGGTTTTTGTGCTCTAAGTAAGGAAACATTCATTTTCGCCAAGACAAAACGTGTTAAAAGAATAAATTATATTTTAAGGGAAATGTGAATTTCAAAATAACACCACCAAAAAAAGGGATTTTATTTTTCTACACTTTTAGTCAGGATTCCTTCTGTCAGGAATGGTAACCAGGTCTTGGTAAACAATGTCCTCAGAGAAAAAAAAAGTTGTTGTTGTTTTTTTTTAATTTCTGAATTTGAAATAAACACCTACATTTCCAGAAACATTGATATTTCATTTATACAATTCTTTGGTCAACCCGAGAAACTCAGAGCTCTATAATAATGCCACTTACTTCTGATATTTTGATAACAAAAAGCATGGGTTTGTATAACATAAATGATATACTCTCAAAATGTTAATTTTCTGGCTACTGAAAATAAAATTGGATTTCCTAGAAGTGACTATAGGTTGGAATTAAACATTTAGTAGATGTCTGAGAATGTTATAATCATAGGATAGTTATAATGATCTTTTTGTAATTAAAATATGTTTTTAAAGTCCCACTTAGAAGGAATAGGACGCCATAAAACTCTAGGTCATTAGTAGTGATCTGGGTGTATGATTGCATTTAAAAATGACTGTTGTCATCTGACTGTAGAGTATTTGTCATAAATGCCTAAGTGAATGTTAATGAGTTATTTACTATGTACTAATATTAACTTTCTTTCCCCAGATGCAAAGAGTTTAGCTGAAATGCTCATGAGGTAAGAACAAGACCCAGCACCCCAGATACCATGTTTGAAAGAACAATTTCCAACTTGCCTTGATTTCTTTTTTTTTAATAATGGCAGTCTGAAATTGATAATATTGATAATGTCTTTTCTTTTTAGAAAAGAATATAATTTCCTATACATTCCAAAATATCCATGTAACACCTAGCTGGAGATGTAGCTGAAAATGATGGATCTGTAAACACGCCACAGGGCATTGTCTTGTTGGCTGGACACAACCATCATTAGCCTGGGAACAGAAGCACAGAAAAAGGAAGTAGCTTTAGTTTTGCCTTCAGCTAAATTTACTACTCATGAGGTCAAGCCTTCTTTCTAACAGAGTCATCCAACTTAAAAGCACAAAAGGAATGTGCTGTGCCCCACGCTCTTTGAAGGCTCTGGGTCTCTATCAGTGCCCTCCACCAGAGCACCCATCAGCTCCTCTTACCACTGTCTATTCTGGCCCTGGACGTCACAGCCTTCGTAGTTCATCCTCGTGTTAGGAGTAGCCAGCACGGTAGTTGCCCCACTGATAACTGTGGAGGGGAGGAATAAAGAGTGGTTACTGAGTAACTAAGAGAACATTCACGACTGTGGAAGACAGAAATGCATCCTTCCCAGCTTTCCTTTCACACGTCCACAGGCTTGTGATAGGCAAAGCTGTGACAAGTGTGTTGCTTCCATGTCCCCAAACTCTATTTTCCACCCAGACCCCCTCTTCAAATGTACAGTTTTCTTACGCTGTCCAACCTTTTTACTCTGTAAAAACCAGAACGCTCTGACATGAAGTATTTACACATATGGATTAATTGCCTGATGTGTTACCTCACCCTGATATTTGCATTTTAGGCCTTTCATACTGCAATGATTAAATGAAAAGTGAAAAAGGAAAATCAGAGTCTAGGAAATAAGTAAGAAAAATGTCAAGGACTCCGATGGTGAACTCAGGATTGCCAGTTTAGGATGATTTACGTGGGAGAGAAAGAGGGTGGGTCTAGTACCTCTTCCCTCTCCCATCACCAACACAGTTGGCTGTGACTTCCTCCTCCATCTATACATATAAAATTAGTACCTTTTTGTTATTTAAAAACTTCCCATGTCCCATATCACCAGTGTCTTTGAAGACTGAAGGCAGAAGTAGAATGTCATTGGCACACAGATTCCATCCTACAGACATTTTGTTTGGCCATACTGTATTTTAAAACAATGTGAATCATAGATAAAACAATAATATGAAGGATAACTTTTTTTTTTGAGATGGAGTTTTGTTCTTGTCACCCAGGTTGGAGTGCAATGGTGCAGTCTCAGCTCACTGCAACCTCTGCCTCCTGGGTTCTAGCGATTCTCTTGCCTCAGCCTCCTAGGAGCTGGGATTACAGGTGCCCGCCACCATGCCCAGCTAATTTTTATATTTTTAATAGAAACAGGGTTTCACCATGTTGGCCAGGCTAGTGTCAAACTCCTGACCTCAGGTGATTCACCCGCCTCAGTTCCCAAAGTGCTGG